>NW_022147046.1:1884460-3139904 GCF_002938485.1 Sitophilus oryzae | reverse complement strand
ATTAAATTACTATTCGACTTTTGTTTTTAATATTTTTAAAACGCACAAAAATAAAAAATCATGTTTGAAAACCACCGTTCCACGTTTCGGCTTGATCAAGTTTAATGTGAATAAAATAACACATATTCAACATAACTAATATACTAAATAACACATAACTCAAAATTTTAAAATGGAATGATGTATATTTTTGTTAAATAAAAAAATAATTTTTATTTTATACAATAAAATTTTCTTTACGTTGAAAACTTGGTCTGTTTATGCTGAGGTTCGCAGCCATCTTCTTTCGCAAGCGAAATCGACCCTTATCAACCGACTACGGTAGCGCCCTCTCTTCGAGACCCCCCCAACCTCTTGAAACCACGAGGCCGAGTTATCATATCACCGAAATCCCAAAATCCTAAAAAT
The DNA here is from genome assembly GCF_002938485.1 of Sitophilus oryzae. NCBI lineage: Eukaryota > Metazoa > Arthropoda > Insecta > Coleoptera > Curculionidae > Sitophilus > Sitophilus oryzae. Next base: position 3,139,496 of record NW_022147046.1, on the reverse strand, counting down.
CGAACAATTACTTGTAAACTCAAATCTGTCTCCATTGGCAACAATTTTTTAACTGTATAAAAATTACTACCTTAAAATTTTTCTTGTAATTACCTTAGTATTTATCTCGATTTTTTTTTTTTTTTTTTTTTTTTTAAAATTACAATTCAAAGAGATTTTCAGATAATGTGTTGGCTCACTACCTTTTCCTGTTATCTTCCGGAGTCTGTAACTTGTAGGGGCGATATGACGCTTCTTTCCAGCACTGCATTTTTTTTCCGCTAATATTTTCGAGCACTAGAGCTAGCAGAATGATCCCTGCGGTTTTCTTTTCGCGCTTCGCCGATCCGACGACGGTATCCGAAATCCGACGGGTACCCGTATCTGAGACGACCGAAAAGATCCTCGAAACCGACGCATTTACGAAACGATATGGTCAAAGGTCAAAGTCAAGTCAATAGTCGTCAGTAAGTCAGAAATACGCCGTTATGGCCTAAGAACGCTGGATTAAACTCATCGCCACTTCTGATGTAATCGGGAGATTAGTGGTTATATTTAACAGAAAATTGATATTTAAAATGTAATTCTAACTAGCTTGACAAACAATGTCTTCTCTCCGGGCCGAAATCAACAATCTCTGACATTCAACTGTTTCCAAAGCCTACTACTCCGCTACTCGCAAACATCAGCGGACACGGGGTGCAGGCACGGCGTGAAAATGACTGCCTATCATAAGGATCATAGGCGTCGATAACATATCAAAACATATCGTATTTATTGAATATTTTTGTTGTCATATTCATACACTTTTAATTTTTGTTCACCTGCGTCTGCTTCCGACGAACTTTATTTTATAATACTTTTCAGATGGAGTAAAATTGATAAGCAATGCCGATCTGGTTAATACTTGGCTTGATCATAAGGACAAGAACTCAAAATTATTTGTATTTTCCAAAAAATGTGTTCTCTATTAGATATTGATGAACCTTCCAGTCAAATGAGACACCACTTGTGCCTGAAAAAGCCCACTATGTTGGAGCGAAACGTCGCATAAAAAAAGTTTCCATATTTCAATTTATTATAAAACCTCATACCCAAGAAATGGAAAAAATAGTATATGGATATGGTCTATTAAAGATGTAACTATTAATACCCGAACCCCTCATACCAACAAAAAGAACAGTAACAACGCGAAAAAGTAACATATTAGAAAATGATGTATAGAAATATCTTATATGTGAGGATACTTCATCTACCTGTGATTTGGATACTATAAATTTGGAAGATTCTGTCAGCAATGATTCTTCTGAATCAAAGTAGTTACGATCTATGCATTTTGTTGTTCTAAAGTAAATTTATAGTATCTTAAGTTTTTAGTATTGAAAATACTTCTGGCCGCGTTTATATGGGACCCATTTTTGAAAAAACGACATGCTAGACGCAACATGGGTTCGATAACCTGCCTGTCAACACGTACTTATGTCGATAGAGCCTGCATTGATGCCTGCGAACAGGGCAAGGCCGTTCAAATCTGGACCGGCGGATAAAGAAAGCAATATTATTTTAAAAGAAAATATGTCAAGGCATGGGTTGTTAGGTACAGTTTGGCTATTTTAATCTAACTATTTCCGTAAGGGGAAAATTATACGAGAAAGAGCAGAATCACATAAATAATAAATTTAGACTAATTGCCATATTTTTTTATATGATTATTATTTGTTTAATTAACAACTTAGGACAAAGAAAAAGCTTGCATGGTTTCCACCGCCAACAGGCGTTAAAACAAATGAATCCAAGGCGTTGTCAAATATTTATTGGGATAAGTTGATAAGTTTTTACCGTTTGAATATTATTGTAAATAATAATTATTATCATTTAATTAGTGCTAACTTATCAAAGTTCACAACACGGCGAGATTTCAATAAAATCGACCAACGGATCTTTGAGATATTAATAAAAAAATGTCTATTAGGAAACATCTTGACGCCCTGTATCTTTAAAATTATGCATTTCCGGACACATGTTTAAATTAACTTTTTACCTTAAAAACACTCAAAGAATCACCTCCTGAAGTTGGCCAGATACTACTTAATTAACACCCTGTATTTAAAAATGGCTAGCTAGTGATTTTGTAAGTAAAGCTATGTTTATTTTAATAGAAAAAAAAATACATTTCATAAAAAATAAACAAACCCATAATTCCATTACTATACACTAATTAATTAACTTTAAATGTATCTAAATATGCACTTTAATAAGTGAAAAATGGACATGAGGACTTCATAGAGTATACCAAATATGTAAAAAAAAATCCAATAAAAAATCCACAAATGGCATATTAAAATCTGCATTATCTGAAATCAAATTATAGGTACCTAAACGGCCAATCAGCCAGACAACAGTGACAAGACGCCGACATCGATAACGCGATGAGCAGTTTTTAATAATTATTCCGAGTTAATACTTCAAGTAGCATTCCTTCAAATAAATTTTAATTTAAGTATTGTTAATATAGTCATATTAATGATCATAGCCTCTATCATTTCTAAAATAAAAAATCAAGCGTGTTTTTATCAGAATAATTATTAAATGATTAAATAGAAATAGTTAATATTTATTAACTTCGTAAGTGTTACATTTTAATACCGTATGATCGAATAAAAACGGCGTCAGCGATGGCTATGAAATGAAGATCGCTGTCATTTTATATGTGAAATTATATAAGAAATGTCATCGATCGTCATTTCCAAGCCAACTGGACGCCGTTTTTTTTCGATCATACGGTATAATTATGGATTTAATAATTAAATAATTATCTTAAAGTTAAATTGTGGTAAACTTGTTATGAGTTTCAATAATTTATATTTAAAATCTTAGGGAGGCAATATAGATTTTAGGCAGAAGAACTCAAGGGATGGACTGTGTAATTAGTAATTAAAACTTTTTAAAATTTTTTTACTTGCCATTTTTCTTGTTGTGTCGTGTTGTGTTGTGTTGTGTCACACACAATCTGAATTTCGGATATGATGCAGAACTGATAAATTAGACCAAATATATTAATTGCAAGGTATTCAAAGAAATATTTTTCTTAACTTTGCAAATACTTAAGGCATGCAATAATTTAAAAAAACATTGACGTGAGATTACTTCATAATTCTTGAAAGTCTTGGATGATAAAGATTTTAATTATTATGGGTCTGTTTTGTTTAAGAAGCTAATAAATAATTTCAAAAACTCAACTATCAAAATATAATGCTAGAAAATGTTAATTGGACATACTGAATGTAAACTAGGTATACATTACAGTTGCTGCAATCGATAATATATTTTGCTGCTTATTTTACTCATAACCAAAAACCGTCAATACCGCTACTCACATTATGGGCACCTTTTTATACTTAAATCTCTTAATGATGTTTAAAAATACTTATGTAGGTACATACTCTAAGTAGTGGTTGTCACGGTTTTTTTTATTAGGTATGATGAAAAGAAGCTGCAAACTAAATTATCGTTGGAGCCAACTCTATTTTAATTTATTTTTATCTACAGTAACTATGCACGGTAAAGGTTCAAAATATGCCTATACTGTGAGGCAACTCAATTCGAGTATAAATTAACACTTACATTCCAAGTATCTTCTTGGTCTACCGGCACCCTGTTCACCCTTATTCCATCATTTCTATAAAAATAGTATGATTTATAACTTTTCATTTTTATTGAGAAAATTGGTGAAATTTTGTTGTACGGCGAATTTAAATTTATGGGCCCTCCATAAATTTACACCGTAAGTTCGAATATTAGTTGAACCTAGGAATACCCCGGTAATAGCCAGAAATATGCAAAAGAAGGGGTGAGTCTAGGTTAGAGTAGAATTAGGTTTTAGTTGGTTTTGAATTAATAAAATATAGACCTAATATAAACTTAACCGAAACTGACCCACTTTTTGGTATATTTCGGGCTCCTACGTGGGCAACTCTACGTTTAACCAATATTCGGGCTTTTACGGTAACATAATACTCATTCTGATTGGTTTAATCTGGCTCCATAACAAAACTGTGGGTTCGAGGTGCTATTGCAAATTAATGCAATTAATTCTATGTATACACTTTCATAAAAAACCATCACGATAAAAATTAAATATCAAAATTATTTAACGTTGCGAACTTGTTCACTATACGTATCTGGAATATATTTGCGAATGGCGATCAGCGATACGATGGGGCGTCCAGACCTATGTAGACGAGCGCGAGACATTCCAAATTCGCTGTGTGGACGAGTCTCGCGAGAGCCTCGCGAGTCAACCTACAGAGCCTCGTTGCTATCCGTCCCCTGTTGATTTTTCAACGGCCGATCAAAGAAAGCTCGAAAGTCTGGACGTGTTTTTGGTAGGCTCGCCCGACTGCGAGATATTAGATCTGATTTATAAATTTCGACTGTTTAAAATTAAGTAATCTCAAATTTTTAAATCGTACACTGTATGTATTATCATTTTTTCTGATAGAATTTACAAATTTTGCGTCACTGATAATTTTTACCCTACCGAAATCCAACATTTCTTTAAACAAATAGAATTATTACAACATCTATTAATTTTAGATATATAATATCAAAAAATGCAAGAAAAGTTACCGAATTGTACGTATGTATAACCTTTGGTATAACCCAATAATAAAATAAAAAATAGGGTATTCCCATTAGAAAATATGTTATATCCGCAACACTTTTTTGAAGTACCCTGTATACTCTATAGTCATGTTAAAATGTGCTGCTTAACCTTACCAATAACTTTTCTATTTAACATTTTGTTCTAAAAACATTAAAAAACGTATTATGTAAAAAACGTCGTGTAAGGGATAAAGGGGAAACAGCCAAAAGGGGGAAAACCGACGATGAATACCATGTTAAAGACCGAATACCATATTAAAGATACAAAAATTTATTACTGTATGCGTTATTATTTGGCCATCGTTTGTTATATTCAATTGCAATTTAATATGTGTTTGGCTTCCTTTCACTATGATCCCACTCGGCTTGTCTCGTGACAGGTTTGCGTAAAAAATTGATAGAAAATGTCTCGCTCTCGTCTCGCTCTTGTCTTGCTCTCGTCTTGCGCTCGGCTCGTCAGGTCTGGACGCACCACAGACTGCCGGAGTGCTGACGTCAACCGCCGACTTGTGTCTGGTATTTTCAATACGCCTATGATGGTTGCGCATGTTGCAAAATCTGTGAATTTTTTAATTAAATATAACATTAATGTTTCTTTTTCATTAAAGAAAAACATTTTTATCTTATATTAGGCTTATATTGTAGGAATCATGTTCTAATGTTATTTCAACTCTTTTTTATCACAGGGATTTATTTAATACTTACACCGTTTTCATACTATAAATTATTATTTCCTTAAATGGAACACAACTCCAACATTTTTATTATTTATAAGATTTTTTTTCATAAACGTGGGACTAAAAACATCATCATTTAGTACAATGACAGTACTCATCATTTGTGTCAAATAAACCTAGTTTGAATAAATTGCCTACAATAAAAGAGAAGTTTTGCATTTTTGTCCTCTAGAGCCATATGTTCGAAGCACTGTGCGGCGGCGGCGCGGCGGTCTATTTTTCTTTCCCAAATCTCTAGCCTCGAACTTTCCGTTGTATTGAACGTCCACGTTTCACAAGCACACGTGCATGTTAGCACTATTATTGGTCGTATCATTGTTTGGTACATTCTGAATTTTAAACTTCTAGAAATGTTCTTACTCCTAATAATTTTCTGTAGTGCGCTGACACATTCCTTAGAAATACAGCTGATATGTAAATGTATCTACTTCCTCAAACTGGTATCGTTTACCTCTCTCAGAATTCATTTGTAGACATCTTCCCTTCTCAAAATCCCTATCTGACCACTTCATAAATTTCAGTTTCTTCTCATTAAACTCTAAGCCTACTTTTTGCGCTTGATTTTCTAGTCTTTTAGTCACCGATATCAGCTCTTTCCGATCTCTTGCTAAGATAACTAAATCATCGGTAAAGGCTAAGCATTGGTTTCTTTTTGTATAGAGAAGGCCCTCTCTTTTGATTCCCGTCCCATATTTTATAACTTTTTCTAATACTACACTAAACAGAACTGGAGATAGTGGACCCCCCTGTCTTAATCCGTCCTTGATTATAAATTTTTCCGTTGTTTTCTCGTTTACTTTGACTTCATTTCTCTTGGAGTGTCAATCTCGGTCAGTTTCTTGCTAACCCCTAATTCTGTTAATGCTCTAAACACCTCCGTCCTTTTAACTTTGTCATATGCCTGCTGAAAGTCGATAAATAGGGGCTTTGTCTGTTTTCCGTATGCATGCTCTCCGCTTGTATTTCTCTAAGGGTAAATATTTGGTCAACGGTACTTCTTCCTTTCCTAAATCCACATTGGTACTCTCCAATTTGCTCATCAACCTCCTCCACTAATATTTCTTTTATATATGTTGCCAGTACTTTATACGCTACATTTAGGAGAGCTATACCTCTGCAATTTTGACTAGGAAATAGGGCAGATTATTGCTTCTTTCCACTCTTTTGGTATTTCTTCTTTCTCCCATACGTCTTTCAGTAGTTCCTGGATATATTCTATCAACTTGGACCCTCCATACTTAAATACTTCTGGCGGCATGTGATCATTTCCGGGACTTTTGTCATTCTTTAAGTTCTGGATAATTCTATGTACACTTTCATAATTCGGTGGGAGTACCTCTTTATTCTGATGTTCTATATTTATTTCATCATCCTCCTGCTGCATTTAAACCACCATGTTATATGGAAGCGAAACCTGGATGCCTTAACACTGGCACACGAACGCATTAAACAAGTTGCAACAAAGATATCTTAGAAACTGTTAAGAATCAAATGGTACCACCATGTCTCAAATGTATCAGTCTTTGAAAAAACTAGCTACGAGAGCGCTAAGTTCATGGTTACCCAAGTAACAATATTCTGACTTCCGACTGGTTTTGACTACGCGCAACGTTGAAATTGGTACTTTTCCCTACCCTATGCATACCCAAACCTCAAATTAGGTAGCCAAAACGTCGCTACGACGTTGCACTTAAACAGTTGTATATTTTGACCCTTAACAACGTTGGTGAACGTTGTAGGGCACAACGTTGTTAGAGGTTGGGTTTTATACCGTTGTCATTACGTCGCCAGAAGGCATGTTTATTGTACTTATATAATAACAAACGTAGTACAACGTTGTGCAACGTACTTTTAAATTACGAGTGTAAGTACATGTTAACTACAACGTAATACAACGTTTCATTAAACGACCCAAAGCAACTTATTAAAATTATAACCAATTACTACTTTGGATTACGGCGACGAGCGCGACGATGTCGATTTTTGTTGTGGAAGCGGAACTCTATACATCTAACCCCAAAAAATTCTGTACTGTACTGTCACAGAGCAATTGGTTAGGTATTTTTTCTGTTGTACTTACTGTGTAAAGCGAAAAGAAGATGTATAAGAAAAAATTATATAAATACTCTACAACTTTTTAGAGAAAAAGGAAAAACTATTTAGAAGAAAGTCAGCGAGCAAGTCAGTGTCCGAAAAATGAAGTGGAAATAACGAGTTTGGGTTCGTCATCCACATCCTCGCAATCATGTATCGAAGGAACGTCCATTTCAATTTTGAAAAATAATAGTGCTACTAGTGGTAGCTTATCATCAATGGATACTATAGAATTAAATAACAGTACACCTGAAGCCCATACAACAAAGGAATACTATGAGAATGATGATCCTCCAGAAGAGCAGTCAACTGAAGTTCAGTTTCAGCATAGATTGAAAAGAATATTAGATTTTAATTTTCAAATGAGTGGTAAAATCAACAATACTTCCTGTACGGCTTTTTTTTTAACAATAAATAAATAGAAATACTGATCTAATGTCAGCGATATTATTAACGAGTATGTGACCACCACCACGGAAGGATAACCCTGCTTTCTTTTTTATTTTATTGTTCCTAGGTAAAAAAGAGCACTGTAAGAAGGAATTTTCTTATTTACCTCCTAGATGTCGGTACGGTTCAGAGGTCCTATTTCGTCAAAGCAGGTGTCAATTTTTGAGCCAAAGGTTGACATAGGTGACCCAAAGATCGGTTGCCGCACTTTATGCACTATATTGGTATTTTAAAGGTTGCCTTAGGCAACTCCGCCATTTTAATTAAAATTTGTCTTTTCGTGCGTTGTAGATTAATCGAATAAAATATCAAAAACCACAAAATACTGCGAATTTCGTTAAAAAACTGTATCTGTTAAGGTTGTAAGCTAATTTTCCTGATAGATTTCGTATATTTGTCTCAAAATTAAAAAAAAAAGTTAGGTTAACCAAGTAAACTATAATTTTAAAATTAAAACTAGGAAATAAAAAAGGGGTTTTGCGATATTTCGTAGTATCACGGTCACTTTCAACAGTAAACTAATCTTCGTTGATGAATTTTGATTGCCGACATCTCAAAACTTTGCAGATTTGTCGGAGTTAAATTCACCTAGTTATTTCTTAATGGAGCATAATCTATTCCATTTCTAATTAAGCCATCACCATTTGCATTGTTTTGGTTTCCCCATGGTTGAATATAGTAATATTTGGCGATCAATATTTTTAACTCTAACCTCAAAATACCGCGAATCGGCATGAAAAACAACTTTTAGCTAGTAGTGGGAACTATCGAATGAATACTATCGAAACATTCGATAGTTGCAATTCATTCGAATAATTCGATAGTTAGTAAAAAAACATTCGTTGAAAACTATCCGAATAAAAATTATCGAATAGATCCGTCATCTGCCTTGATATATTGTATTCTAGTAATTCGGCAGCAAAAACCATTCATTTCTAAAATTCATACATTTATGAAATTCATTTATTCGTCAGGATCGATTATAATAAAATATTAACTGAATTTTAGTTGTCGCTCGGCGACGTAGGTTTCTTTCCGAGAAACCCGACAGCGGTCGGTGGCAATGCTATGAAAGAAGCCGGCATCTTTGATTTTTTGCGGAGTCAGATATAGATAAGGACACATTATTTTTTTTATTGAGGTGCTAGTATTTACACAGAAAATACATTATGAAGGGCGCTGTTGCCATATTTTAGTATTAGTTGATATTAGCAAAGAATATTATTGTTTGGCTTTAGTTAGTTAGGGTTAGTATGTCTATATATTCTGCATTTTTTTTTATTAATATTCTGTTGTTACACTGCAATAATACTTGTTATTTTGGATGTAGGAAAATGATTTTAATGTTTTTAAGCAAAAGACTGGTTTAATAAATAATAATAACAGTAATAATTTGTTATACCTATTAACAACAAAATTTAAAATCATTTAATATAAATATTTTTTAAGTAGTAGCAAAATATAAACAACAAATTAGATGTCAAAATTATTTATATTAGATCCTATTTAAAAATAATATAGTCTCTAAATTTTTTTGTGTGTGGCAACGTTGGTTTATTAAATAATAATAATTACAGAACTAATTTGTTATATTAACAACAAATTTTAAAATCATGAAATATAAACGTTTATTAATTTTCTAAGCATGCAGTGTAATGGAACGAAAATATAAATAAAAAATTAGAAATCAAAATTATTTATATTAGGTGCTTTATATTTCTATTTAAAAATTATATTTACTTTTACTGGCATTTACTTTAAAAAATAAATGAAATATTTCTTCGCAAAAAAACTACATGTAAGAGAATTAGCATAAACAAAATACAAACATCGTTAACTTTTTTTTAAAATTGGCACGTGTAAAACTTTCATTTTAATTTTCTCACCCTATATTTTGAGTTCGATAACCCCCCATTTACTTAACCACATTACTTAAATTTGATTATTAAGTTCAACTAATTCATATTATTAAAACATCTAAAATACAAATATGTATTTTTAAAATTAATTGTAAGTTCATCTCATCTCTCTTAAAAATTGCTACTTCTCAAAATTTCCCATTAAAAAATAGACCATATACCATATAAAATTAAATAATTGAAAGATCGGACCACGGAAAACCACACAAATTTTCGGAAAAAATTTGACCACCTGCACATGCACACAATCGTCAATAAATAAAATTAAAAAATAACTACTATTTTAGTATTTTAACTATTTTAATAAACGCAAAAATAGCACAGTATTTATACGGCGAAGTTATAAAAATTTGGAAGAACTAATAATGCACTGACGCATAGAAAAATCAAACGAATACTAAATTTTATTTATCAAAATCATTCGATAGTCGTGGCTCAACGATAACCATTTAGTCGCATGGCGAGGTTGTCACATATGCTTTAGTATACAAATGAATGAATGATTTTATTCGAATAAAACCATTCGATAGTTGAAATCATTCATTCATTAACCATTCGATAGTCTAATTCATTCGATAGTTCCTATCGCTACTTTTAGCACACGACGTACTACGTCGCCTCAAGCAACGTCAACGGCGACGTTGTAGCGACCCTAAAAACATTCACCATTTTGGAGCAAATATGGGTCGCTTAGACGTCGCTTCGACGTTGTCCGGCAACGTTGGGTTGCTCCTGGCGACGTTGTGATTACGTTGAACAACGTAATTTTGCTACTTGGGTACTAAATCCCGCTTAAGATGGGCTGGCCACGTATGCAAGATGCAAGAAAACCGCCTACCGAAATCTCTTCTTTACGCTGAGCTTGTAGAGGGTAAGATAAAACCGGGTGGACAACCCAAAAGATACTAGGATATTTTCCATGAGAACTTAAAGGGGGTAAGCATGCAGAATCAGTGGAAGGAAGCTTGCGTAACCAACTGATGTGTGTCAAATACTCGTCAGCGAGTAATGACAATAAGTAAGTTCACGACCTCACCACCGATCCTCACTTTCTTTTTTCTTTATCCCAAGGCCCTTCTAAAGATGACCTTCTGAGAGACATTGAATAGTGTCGATTAGTGATGTAAACTTTAGTTACTTTTATGGACTCGTAACTACTAGTTACTTTTGGTAATAGGACTCGTTACTTTGGAATCGCTACTTTAGTTACTCGTTACTTTGGTATTTAGTATCGTTACTTTATAATCGTTGTTTTGTGTACAGGTTGGAAGACTTGGACTTGACGTGGAACTTCGTTACTTATTGTGCGCGGCGATCTTCGTTGCATGCTCGGTTTAACCTATAAGGGGTTTCTACTTTCATCTAGTGTAAGGGCTTAATAGGATAATTTCAATACTCGGTATTCAAGTACTGAATAATATGTTTTTAATAATATGTATAATATTTTTATAATGATATGTTAAATAAAACTATGTACTATTAATAAAATTAAAAATAAAAGAAAACAAATCAAACAAAGAAAATATGTGTATAATAAATATATAAAGTATTTTTTACTCTCTCTCTCTCTCTCTCTCTCTCTCTCTCAAAAAAAAAAAATGTATATATTTTTATTATAGTATTGTATATTTCTCTATGGCGGTTTCGTCTCTTCAAAAAAGTCCTTTGGATTAACGCAGCAGTGTTTACTAGTTACTTTATATCCTATATATTGATAACAACTAGATCGTTCGTGTATTTCCAGGGATTACGATTACTGCCGACGCAAAAGTAACGAATTAGCTTAGTAACGAGTAACGAGTCCTAAATTCAAATAGTAAGCGTTACTTCGAGTCCTCGTAAAGTAACTGTTACTTTGTAACGATTACTTAGAATTTTTACATCACTAGTGTCGATGATGGAAAAACCATCCCTGTCTTACTCCCCTCACTCTCGGAGTATTATTTATTCTGTTGTTATTAATTTTCCCTGTAGTTGACTGATTCCAGTGTAAGTTTTTGTTTACTGAATCACCCTGTTCGATATAAATCCACTCACAGCATTTCTTAGCGCCAGGTAATACCTCCGGCATAAAAAACGATAGCGTTGTCTATCCTATGTCAGCCCTAATTATCAAACGCTAGAAGTTACTTGGAAACAATTACGCCCTATCTAAAAGTCGTTCGATGCGTTGCCCTGATATCCCCAGAGAGGGCGTCAATGTCCCCTTTTAACTGTCAAACTGAAATTCCGGTACATCTCCGGATTGTTCCGGAGCGAACGGGAAAATGTAGACAGAGAAGAAATAAGGGAATTGAAAGAAAATGTCTTTCCACTTTATTTTTTCTAAGTCAAACCGTTGTTGCTCTGGGAGTCGAGACCTTCTTCTTCTTTATATTTCACTTAAATTTGTTTTAAAGTCTGCAAAGTTTATAGATTTTTTTTAAGTTTGAGAACTATGTCATTTTATTCGTATTTCTTTTAAAAGGAAAGACAATTTCCGATATATTGTGTTCTTACAATAATGTGAAGGAACATTCGTTGATATTAGACTTTTTTTCTCAAATACAAACTAAACCAAATCAAACCCTGTTAAAATTAAATAATATCGTTCACTGAATTGCTTTTGATCGATATAATTAAACATTTGTGAGGATATATTTTCATTTTTATTATACCGGATGGTCCGAACTGTATTCCGGAAACTTCGGCAGCATGTTCTGCAGATGAAAATTAATAAAAAAGTTCGTATAAATGTATGTCTTAAATGCTTAGCTTCAAAGAGGAATTTCTTAATTATTTTTTAACTAATTTAACTTGATCATACATGTGTCATTATTGACAAAAAATAAACATGTTGAGTTAGAAGAGATATAGTTATTTGACTGAAATTGTAAATTTTGGAACTTTTTATTTTTTTTAATTAATCATAAATTTTTCTTTAAAAAAATGATGATAAAACTGTCTCTCTTGAACTTTTGGTGATAAAAAATATCAAATTTATGATTTCAGTCTAATAACTATTTAGTCAACATGTTTAGTTTATGTCAATGATGACAGGTATTGATAATTTCGATTCCAAATATCTCGAGAACTATTATTCGTAGAAATTTTTACTAAGATATTTTTTCCGTAAAAAACAGTTGTTTTATACAGGTACGGACGAAAAGTTATTACTCTTCATATCATTTAAAAAATATGTAGGTGGCGCCCTCTACATGTAGGAGTCATATTGACACCAAAATGAAATTTCTCATGTCAAAAATCTACCAGACAGAAATTTTCATCCAAATATTGACGTTACTTCAGAAATTATTTGAAGAAAATCGAAATAAAAATGAAATTTTACTCCCCGTATCTCCAAAACTAAGCATTTTAGGACATACATTTATACGACTTTTTTACTTATTTTTATCTACAGAATATGCTTCCGAAATTTGCAAAATACAGTTCGGACCACTCTGTATATTCTCACAATATAGTTCGTAACATACATTTTGGATTAAGAGACAATTGAATAGAATTTCTTTTCTTTCTAGAAGCTAGTAGTGTCCAGGACCGGCGACGCGACAGCCAATTCACACGTATAGGATGCTAAAGGTAGGTGAAAACAACATCCATTTCTTAAAGTCGCAGTGGTGGTTTTTATTCATATTTTATAGAATATATTACTAAAAATGAACAATCAGTACTGCTAGAAGAATACTTTCCGAGATACAACCAGCTATTTTTAGTGGGACACTAAAAAGGCTTAGTTCCCAATACTGATCAAAGCCGAGATCAAAGCTATATTACTTATATATTATAGTGATCAGAAAACTAAAGGCACTAAAACTAAGGCACCATATAGATATCTTTCTTTTTTTATAGATAGATTTCTCTGTATTACAAGAAGAAAAAACCTTTTTATTACTGACATTTTTTTTCATGAAAAATTTTGCTTGTTATTAAATGGTTAATCCTGTTTATACTTTTCCACATTTCCATACCGTTTTAAAGAAAATTAAGAAGAACATGAAAATATAGTTGAACTTAGTTCTAAAAATCAAAAGGCGTTTCTATGGTAATATCATTTAGATTTCATTCTTTGATAGATGGTTATTATTAATTTTGATTAACGTCATATTCTTTGTTGTTATTAAAGTATTACATTTTCCGATACCAAAAAAATTTGTAAATTTTGTGATTCTTTGTTTTCAAAACAGGAGTATCGGATATTTCAAAACAGCAAAAAATATTGCGTTAATTAATATTCTATGAATAACAATTTATCAAAAAATGAAAACGAAATTATATTACCTTATTATATTTATTTAAATTTTCTGTAAAACTGTATGGAAATTTGGAAAAGTGCAAACGGGATTAACCATTTAAGAACAAGCAATTTTTTTTTGAAGAATGCATTTTTCTCAAAATGTCAATAATAAAAAAGGTTTTCCTCTTGTAAAAATAATCCGGGGACATACTGTAGATACTTTCTGTTGATAGATACTCTTTGGTTTTTTGATAATGTTTTTTTAATAAAACATGGATTCTTTATTCCAATTAGATTATCATTACATCCATATTAATTAATATAATTTAAAAGTGGTTATTATCGAATGAGTAGGTTTTTCCAGACTGCCCTTTTCGTCTGCAAACTTCCGTTTTCCTTCCTGACCGGAAGTACAGGTGCCCTTCTTTTTCCTCCCTTTAAAAGCAAATACGCACACACACACACATGCATACAGGCAGTAATGTGAAAAAATAGGGTATTCGAGGGAGAACACTCTTGCTTTTGCTGGTGGAACGTTAACGGCAGCAGGTACATACAGTTTGTGTACATATTTCGTGCTACGAACGACTTACCATCGAGGAGGGATAAAATCACAGAGGCGTAACATACGATTTTTCTTTCATGTTTTAAAATATTTTATTATCAAATAATCAAATTTAGTCATGAGGAGGTACGTATGTATATCCATAAAAGTTGATAGGCTGTTTTTTGCAAATTTTAATTTTTATACAGGGTGTCCCAGAAATAAGTGCAAATATTTTAACTGGTAGTATAGTTAAACCCCAGAAACACGCCTATGAGGTTTTTTTTGCGAAAAAAAATGTTGAAAATTTAAAATTTTTCTTGACATTTTCCGGGAAATTTGAAAAAACTTTTTAGTGCCACTTGTTTATTCACCTGAGATTTCTCTACGGTGTATCTAAACGTTGCAGTGTTGCAACCTCCTATGTTATCCACATTCTACATAGTTCTACATTTATAAATTCATAGACAAATTTCTACTCAAAAATTAGGAATGTTAAATTTAATCTTTTATCAGTGCTCATTATTAATAATTATTATAGAAAAAAAACATTAATTATTTTTAGTACTTACCCTTTCAATGAAAACTTAACAAAAACCACCGAAAATTAACTAAAACATTACGTTTATGACGTTTACGAAAATGATTCATCATATTATTCACAACCAGGTCACAAAAAAGAAATTCCTAAAATGTTTATCGTAGTTTAGAATTCAATATATCGAAAACAGCCCAACGAATAATCGATTAATTTCTGTTTTGTTTGTTTTCTTTCATGTTTCTCTGTTTTATTTGAACCACTGATTTACAAAACACCTTGAAAAGCGCACATTACTTTGAATACCGTCTCTTACCGCCACTTTACGAACACTTTCAATCTAAGAAAATACATGTTTCACTCAACAATTTTAAATACGTATTTTGTTTTTTCGCTATTTTTTCTATGTATTTCGACAGCCCAACCGTCGCGCGTCGGCCAAGAGTGCCACATGTGAACTGGTCCTTTGAGCCGCGCCGTCGTGGCGGGCTTGCGTCAGACGACGATGTTAAGCAACGCGTTGCCGTAGTTACAACAATTTCAAATTCAAGACATTCGAAGCAATCAAATTCTTATTAAATTTTAAAAATAAAACAGAGAAACATGAAAGGAAACAAACAAAACAAAAATGAATTGATTATTCGTCGGGCTGTTTTCGATATACATATTGAATTCTGAATTACGATAAACATTTTAGAAATTTCTTTTTTGTGACCTTATCAATAATCAATTCATTTGTGTTTTGTTTGTTTCCTTTCATGTTTTTCTGTTTGATTTTTAAAATTTAATAAGAATTTGATTGCTTCGAGTGTCTTGAATTTGAAATTGTTGAAACTACGGCAACCTCGCATGACGCAAGCTCGAGACGCCAGCGCGAAAAAGGAGCAGTGAGCAGTTACCAGTTACCAACCAGTTATGCGCGGCTGTCTTGACCTACGATTGGGTCGTCGACGGAATTGTCGAAATACATCGAAAAAATTGCGAAAAAACAAAATACGTATTTAAAATTGTTGAGTGAAACATGTATTTTCTTAGATTGAAAGTAGTCCGTAAAGTGGCGGTAAGAGACAATAATTCTCAACATTTATTCATTCAGAAAGGTATTCAAAGTAATGTGTAATGTGTGCTTTTCAAAGTGTTTTGTAAATCAGTGGTTCAAATTGTGATGAAGCCTATATGAAAATAATGTGTTAAGTTAAAAATGAGGACTGTTATTTTAGCAGTTTTTATAATAGCATGTACAAGTAAAGCAGCACAATGAAGTGTATTTTAGTTAAGTGTGTATCGAAAAAGAGAACTGTCGCAGTTACATCGATCTGTCATAAGTATCTTTTTTTTAATGGGTAAGTTTTTTAATTTAACTTTTAAACATTTAACTTTTAATTTATTTTATGTAATAATATCACAATCTTAAAAATGTAATGCATCTCTGCAAACTCCTCAGGTGTTGTGATTTTATGGCTTACTTTTAAACATGTACTTTCTTGACCATATGGCAACACAGTGCGTCGAATTAACTGAAATCCGGGCTTGATCCGGGTAATTGGATGTAATTGGCAATATCTGCCGGCGGTTCTCAAAATGTTGCGATTATTTTTTTAAATTTTCAAAGTTAAATAACTCGGTTATTTTCAATTTATTTTAAAAATGGTAAAGAGAAAATATATTTATTTTGACCAGATCTACCACCCCTTAAAATATCTGCACTCATTTCTGGGACACCCTGTATAGAGGTACCAGCTTGATCTGTATAAATTATTTTCAATGTTACATTGTTGTTGCTTTGTTTGAAAAGTACGTAGCAAATTTGCTATTTTGAATGAAATATCCGGTTATACGTATGTCTTTATATTTTCTTGTAAAATACTTTTATTTCTTACAATTTTTCTGTTATACTATATCATAGTTTTTCTAGGCAAAAACATGTGTGAAATTGACAAAAAATGACTTGAGTAGGCATTGGGGAAATTATAAATTCAGCATATTGAAAGTTGAAATTTGGGTTTTAAAAAATTAACTAATAAAGTTACTTTTCAACGGTATGTTGCATATATATTCCTATACCTATACCCAAGGGGTATCTCACGGTTGAAATTACATATACATTTCCTTGGCAGTCGCTGGCAGTCGTTGGCATCAGTCGACTATAATTTTATGGCAGACATAGTCAGAGTCTTCGCAGTCATTGGCAATCGCTTGGCAGTTAAATGATTTTGGCAATACATGTAATTTGTTTACCCAAGTGAGACACCCCTCGCCTAAAACTTCCGGTTATCTAAAACTTCTTAATTTCTAAATTTTCCGGCTATTAGTTTTGTTTCAAAAATCTTATTACTGTTACTTTTCCATTTTTCATACATATATTTAAGCGGCTTTTCTACTTCTTCCACGAAAACTTCTGGGGCGTCGGCGCCGGCGTCTTGTAATAGTAGCAGTCTTCTTCCATGTATGCTTTCTGGAAATTTATAGATGACGCTTCAAAAAACATGTGCCATCTCTCGTGGGAGATTCCTCAAGTAAAAATAAGACTTATTTTCCATATCAATATAGGTCCGATTCTGCTTTGTTTCGTAGCTACGGGGTGTTAAAGTCTTAATAATCTTTTGATTTATTATAATTTTCTTCCAAGTACTTTTATTGATTCGAATGAAATTTTGGGGGTAAAAGTTACTATAAGTGTTACATATTTTAATGCTAAAAAAGTGTCAAAATTTATCAGGGACGTGCATATGGATTAGCACTGGAATATTTAAAAAAAACATGTGCGCCACTGACTTTTTTCTTTTGATATCAGAATTGTGTAGGCCGTTTAATGTCAATTAAAAGTTATCTCTTGATATTTTATCCATTTCAGCCTCATTGACGAGATAAACGCAATTTTATTAATCACAATCAATAAAATTAAAATAAAAATAAAAGTAATAAATTATATATTTCACTTAATTTATTATTAAAAAATATATTACTCTTAGTTATTATTACCATTTATTAGTCCAACATACAGCAGTTTCAAATAAAAAAATATTGGTATTTGAGATAATTAAAAAAAAATAATTTTAAAAAGTTTTAATATCCTGTAATTCTAAAACTATGCATTTCCATACCCATGTTTATAGGAACTTTTTTTCATATTTTTTGATGAGGAATCAATGAGTACGTACTTAAAACTTTCGCAAGTTAATGATATTAAAAATTTTTAAAGGTTGCTATGACTTGGATCAAGGCAAATTAAAATAATTGCGTTTATCTTATCAAGGAGGCCGAAATCGACAAAATATCAAGAGACAACTTTTAATCAGCATTAAACTGCTTACACTAATTCGCTAACAGAGTAAAAAGTCAGTGGCGTACATGATTTTTTTAGAAAAAGTTTCCGCTGACCCATATGCACGTGCTTGGTGAATATGTCGACGCTTTTATAGCTTTAAAATATGTCGCATTTATAGTAACTTTTATCCTCAAAATTTCATTCAAAACGTTAAAGGTACTTGGAAGGAAATTATAATAAATCGAAAAAATATTAAGACTTTAACACCCTGTAGCTACGAAATAAAGCAGAATCGGACCTATGTTGATATGAAAAAGAAATCTTATTTTTACGTAAGGTATACCCCACAAGAGATGGCATATGGTTTTTGAAATACCCTGTATATCTGTAGATATAATTAAGAGAGAAATATTGGCAAGAGTGCTAGAAAGTGATTACTACTGACGTGTTTCTGCCCTAATAATGGCATTTATTTGCACAATGCACCCATGTTACAAGTTTTTGTATAGAGTCTATATGGTTTAATATTTAATTAAAAAATCGACACTTTAAATGGCATTAAACGTTCAATCAATTCCTTTTTTTAGATTCTATTTTATGAAACATTGATGTTTAGGTGACTATTTTAAATGTCACATAAATTTAACTAAAAACACCAACTTTTCTCGGTTTTTTAATCTATATATCTACTTATAAAACAAGTAAAACAATTTTTCGTGATTCCCGTTATATTTTCACGATATTTACCGATAAAATATTAACGAGTGTTCGTCTATTACACGCACTTTAACCAATTAAGATATTGTTGCGACCGCGTTTCTTATTTGTACAATGAAAAATTAAATAGAAAAGTCAACAGTCGCACTAAAACGAATGCTAATTACCGTGAAACGCTACGAAAACATAACTATTCGTAATTTTTCATCGTTATTCACGAGTTAATTAATACGTTTGTTATTTTATTTTTTTCTGGCTTGCCTGCCGTAGCTAGTTAATACCCTTAATACCTTTCAAAAAATGTCATTAACTAATATAACTATTTTTCCTTAGAAATAATAGTATACTGTTTTATTAGGAGTAAAAATCATATTTTCTGTGACGAGGCACAAAAAGTAATTTTTACTCCGAATAAAACATGTTATTTTGTTCAAACATCACAAATAATTTTTTAAACAGATAATAATATAAAAAGATTTAAAAGTAAACCAAAACCGCCTATTTAAAAATAATCATATTTCATTAAATTAAAAACATTATTTTTCAAAACACTCTGTATACATAAATAAAATTATTGATTTTTAAAATATTATTCGCAAACTAGGAAGAGAAAAATCATACGACAAGCAGCAATAATAGACGTTAAAATTATAACCTTGAAACCACCATTCGAGACGTATTGATGTTATTTTGCTTTGTAAATTTTGGTTATTGTGACCAAGAATGTTATTAAAAGTAAAGTAAATGTTTTTTTCCATAGCAACTGTTAAAATTGCCTTATATCTTTCAAAAATAGTAGATAAAATAGTACTTTAAACGCAAAGGGTTGATTAAATGATACTTTAACAGCGAGGATAGGTTAAAAACTTTATTTCTTCTCGCACGTTTTTTAATCGTTTCCATTTTTGAAAAATTTTGTATTCCTTTTTTATGAAAAGGAATACAAAAATTAATAATAACTTATGGTTATTCGGGATTTAAATGGAAGTAGTTTGGATTTGGTTGGTAATTTACTTATTTCGTTTTGAGCCATTTCTGGCTTCAATTCAATCAGCAATCGACACGAAAGAGAATTACAAAATATTGACTCAAAAGTGTCAACTAAAGAGACAGCTTTATTTATTTGTCAAATTACATAGAAACCAACGCCAACCCAGCACAATATTTTTTCTACTCGTAATAAATTCCTTGAAATAATAATTTCTGAATATTTTTTTAAACGTAACTCGGCTATGGAAAAAAATATTGTTTTATACACGACGATAAAATTGCATGATCGTCTCCCGAAATTAATTCACTCGCGATTTCATCGCTCGTGAATTAATCTTTTCGGTCTTTTCGGTATAAAAAATAACTATTTTTCATTATTTAACTAATGTTAACTAAAACATATATTGTGTTTTTCTGTTAAATTATTCTGTTGTAGCGTTTTTTAAACAACTACCACTGCGAACGGCAGCTTTCCATCGGAGAGCAGTCGTGGATAAGGTATTTCACTGGAAAGAAAATTAATCAGTAATAATTAACAAAAGATATATAGATATTGGGCGCCAGGCACGTACAGAGAAAGAAAACACAGTTGTATATTACTTAAAACTAATGACTATATTCATTCATGATGTTCGTTGCTGATACATGACATTGTAGAGTTCTAGTGAATATGTAGTGGTTATATGTCAAAGAAAGTGGTGGTAAGAGTCGTACTAAATATCAATGAAAACAACTACGATAAAATACAGGACATGTAAAGTTTAAGAGAAAATATGAGATGTAGCATTACTTTAATTAGTTTGATATATTCCATATGATGCTAAATCGAAGATGTTACAACCTGTAGATTCTAGAATCTATGTTTGATTATCCATCTATTAAAATAGTGCAATAATATCTATAAAAGTAATACCATTACAAGACGTAATGCAATGAAACTTAAGATCTAAATTATATTTTAAAGATTATATCGACATGAATGTTCTTAACAATCTAACCACTGAACATAGTCTGTACGATATTACTTAAGATGTACATTATTATTTAAGACTGAAAATATAGAAAATCTAAAACATAAAAACTAGAACGTAAATCTACACTTAGCTGTTCTTTATGTAATCTTGCTTCAAACAGTAGCAGCGTGAGGTGGTCCAGCATCTCTGTACTGTCTGTCGGCGATCCTGTTGGTCAAAACAACAAAAGGGGCCAGATTGAGGACACCATGAATCCTTACAGCCGTAGCTACTGACTAGGCTTAGAAATGGGAGCGAAGCAGTTTGGGACTCAAGCCACATCCACGCTGTGGCATTTAGATGTAAGAAAAAATCGTTCTTACTGGGGACACTCGTCCACAGGACATCTGTACATAAGAGAATGTCTGTACATAAGGCACTACCCGTACCTTGGAAATAGTCCGTACCTTGGAAATAGTCCGTACCTTGGAAATAGTCCGTACCTTGGACACAGTCCGTTACCTTGGACACAGTCCGTACCTTGGAAATAGTCCGTACCTTGGACACAGTCCGTACCTTGGAAATAGTCCGTACCTTGGACCCTAAAAATATGAAACTCTTGTTTAAAACCAAAACAAGGTCTAATAAACAAAATAAACCTACCTCGAAATACTTCCGAGGGCTCAATAAATAATAAACAACATGTCCTTTCTTCCATGTGACATTCTGGAGGACAAAAGAAAAGGGACGCCAACGTGCCAGCAAAACACAAATACATGTTGGGACATCCGTAACTCTACCCTAAAAATATTCAATAATAATATCGAATCTATAAGGATAATATTTCATCTTTACCTGTTGCTTTGAAATAGCAGCTGATTCAGATTATACAGCAAGATTTAAATAATCACCATTTCTAAAAGCTGGGATACAACAGAGAGTCAAAACAAAGTGAGGTTAAGCACGGAGAGAGTTGACAGAAGCGACGTTGACAGCGCGCGCCTCCACAGAATAGTAATAGGGTTGTGTCGAACGATAACAGGGTTGGCGACTAGGGAACGTAAGAATTACGCGTCAAATAAATTATCCGGCCTGAACGAGAGGAAATCCGGTGATGATAGGCCAGACATCATATATCATAGTTAAAAAAAAACATGTAACGAACTAAAAACGTTACACTGTTCTAATGTTGTAGCGTTTTTCATAAAACATTACCACTGCGAACGGCAGCTTTTTGTTGGTAGAGCAGTCGTGGATAAGGTATTTCACTGGAAAGAAAATTAAGTAATAACAATAAACCAAAAAAAATAGATATTGGGCGCCAGGCATGAACAGAGAAAGAAAACACAGTTGTTTATTGCTTCAAACTAGTGACTATGTTCATTCATGATGTATTCTGATGGTAAATAGCATTGTACAATTTAATAATTATTATAGTGGTCATTTGTCGAGTAAAACTATGTATGTAAATAATATTAAATATGTTCTATGAAAAGACTATGGAAAAATACAATGGGTGAAAAGTTATAGAAAATATATGAAAGGTAGCATTACTTTATTTAAATTGTTAAGTTTTATGCGGTGTTAAATCCGATATGTTGCAAGCGTAGATTCTAGAATCTATTCGGTTAATCATCTTTAAAATCACGCAATAGATATATACAGAAAGTAATACTATAACAAGATATGTTCGTCATGAAACCTAAGAACTAAATCATATTTTAAATACTAAACAGACATAAGGAATTTAACCACTAAACGTAAAGTCTGTACGATAAGATGTTTGTTATTTTTTTAAGACTGAAAATATAGAAAATCTAAAACATAAAAAACTAGAACTTAAATCTACACTTAGCTGTTCATTCTTGAAGTAATCCTGTTTCAAAGAGTAGCAGCTTAAGGTGGGCTCGCATCTCTGCACTGTCTCTCGGCTATCCTGTTGGCCAATACAACAAAAGAGGCCAGGATGAGGACACCATGAACCAATACAACCGTAACTATTGACTAGGCTTAAAAACAGGAACGAAGCAGCATGGGACTACGCCACATCCACGCTGGGGCACTCTATAAATGAGATAAACTATCTCGTACATGGGACACCTGTCCATAGGCAATCTGTACATAGAAACACTATCCGTACCTTGGACCCTCGAAACACTTCCGAGGGCTCAATAATAAACAAAAGAACTGTCTTTTCTTCCATTTAACATTCTGGAGGACAACAGCAAAAGTACACCAACGTGCCAGCAAAATACAAATACGAGTTAAGGTGGGCCAATCGAAAACTCTACGCTGTAGCTTCGAAATGGTAGCTGATTCAGATTATACAGAAAGATTTAAATAATTACCATTTCTCAAAGTCGGGTTCTGAAGGAGAGACCAAAAATTGAAGTTAAGCACGGGGAGCGATCTAACCTTGGAGCGATGTTGACAGCGCCTCCACAGAAGCAATGAAACGATAACAGGGTTGCTGACTAGAGAACGTAAAAATTACGCCAAGCGCGTCAAGTAAATTATCAGGTCTCAGCGATACGGAATCCGGTGATGATACGCCAGACATCATATATCATATACAAAGACATGTAACGAACTAAAAACGTTACAATGTTTTTCCTTATTTAATTAATCTAACAAAGATATTATATAGCATGTTTCAACTTACTTTTTTTTATTGTCAATTACGGCGCATAAATTAATACTTTTGTGACGTTTGAAAAAAATAGTATATTGTTTACGACACGTCTATGAGTTTTTTTCGCGAAAAAATTTTTGAAATCAAACAAAATACATAATATCTTCATAATATAGCAGCATAAGTAGTAGATTAAATTTACAAGAAAGAATACGAAGAAACGATCCAGTGGTTCTCAAAATTTAAGCGAAAACCCAATTTTTTTTTATTGTCAAAGTAAAATACCTTGGTTATTTTAGATTTATTTGAAAAATGGTAAAAAGAAAAAAATATTTTCGTTTATCGAGATCTCTCAGCCCTGAAAATATTTGAATTTATTTAAGACTCACCCTGTTGTTAAAATAAAATATAAATTGCGTATCATACTCTTTTCAATTATGACATATTATTTTAATTTTAATTACGATTGATGATTCATTGTAGTCATTGTGTAAGGAGTGGGCGCAACATAGTCTTTTTTAGACAGCTAATTTTTTCTTAAAGTCACTTTTTAGCCAAATATTAAATGTCCAGAGAAGGGAATTTCAAAAAAGAGTGCTTTTAAATTAAAAAAAAATTAAGCTTATAATTGTAAAATGATAATTTTTTGAATTCCTAGAAGATTTTTGCAGAATATAGATCTCTATTCTAGAAGAAATCTAGAAAAATGATTTAACTCGGTCGAAAAATAAAAAATATAGACAAAATTGCTATACTTTTAAATGCCCGTTCATTATTATCCTAGATCATATATTCTTACGTTGATAAATCAATGCCATATGTTTAGCATTATAAAATATGTCTCCAACATCACGACATGCCATTTACAAACATTTTTTATTGCACTTATGAAACGTTCAATAGGTTCGTCTTTACCGAGGACTTTAATTTGCACCTGCGCATTAAAATTTGCACGTATTTCCAAAATAATCACAATTTTATACGGTTTAGAAAGTATAAATTATACATTGTTATGGAAATTAGCTTGTTTTTTGCGTTTTTTATTTTAAAAATTGTATTAATTACTCTTTTATCGACCGCTTTTATATAGCCAAGGATGCAAGTGTATTCAGTGAGAAATTAATTTTAAGTTTGTGCAATGATATTTCAATATTTTTTTCGCTGGACTTTCTAAATACTCGTAAAAATTACTAGAAAGTGTTTGTTGTGTGGAAGTTCTAATATAAAGGTCCCCGAATTATCTTTTCATAGGCAAGTATTCAGTTGTTCTTTTATTTATATTAAGCCACATGTATACTTTCTGGTTAGATTTCCTATTATCCTTATTATTATTTCCTTATAGAATATTGATATTCTTACGGAGTGGCTAAATGTATTTTTTATATAATTTAATTTTTGTGACAGTAATTATTCAATTTATTGTTCAAATATATGCATTTTACAAATTAAATTTTTAAAATTAATAGTTAAATTTGGCGAGTGGACGATAGGTCCTCGACAAGGAGAGATAGAGTAGAAGCACCGCGTGTGCATCAAAAAAAGAAGATAAATGGAAGTCGTTGATATGTTTGCGACAGTTTCCATAGTGATTTACTTATCCACGTAAGTATATATGATCTAGGTTTATTATAGAATTTATTCTATTTGATTGGCTGATACTCAATGTATCGATTCAAGACATTGAAGTGTAAAAAATAAAACTTTTTACAAAAACGACGCCACGAAATTTAACTGTCCGTAATTAAGAAGGCACCGTTGCCAAGTTGAGCCGTAAAACTTTTTCGGTCATCTCCGAAAGCGTTCGCCCTAAAAAATTCATGCGCTTTTTTCGACGCGCTATCTCTTAAAGCACGTAAAACCGACAATTTATAAAGCAATATTTCTTTTCTTATTTTAAATTCATGGCCCGCGAACAAGTTTAAACTGCAAATTAAGGAATTAGGCTATTCCCAAACCGGGCGTTTCTATTGTGGCTTTACTTATTCATCAATCGGCGTGCACTAAACTTCTTTTACGGGTCGGATAATAAATTTTAGTCGCTTTTTTATTGTTATACGCTTTCTTTTCTACAATTTTAAGCACTTTGTATTGTATTATTGTAGTTAGGGAATATAATAAAATTATTAATTAAAAATACAGGGAAGCGCCTCTCATACAACGCGGAGGTTCCAAGTAGAACGGTAGTTTATATTGAAATGAAAATTTTGGGAACTTATGTAGGTTAATTAAAAACGTTTTATAAATATATGTGACCGTAAATGTCCAAAATTCGGTAGGCTAGGTTTTACTGCATTTCGAGTTGGTTAGCGTGGTTATTTGAAGGGTGTTATTCATTGGTAAATCCTAGGTATAGCGCGTTTATCCTAGGTTTTACCGCATTTCGGATATTTACAGTAACATATACAGGGTTGTTCACCACATACGACACGGCATATTGTAGCTAAACGATTAGATTTTTACAAATTGTAAGTTTTGGGTTCGTTGAAGGTCTATTAGAGCTAGAATTTAAAAATATTTTTACAAGATACAGAGTGTCCCAAATAAGTAAAAAATATTGTAGTTGTATTTTTTTAAACGGAACACCCTGTATATTATTCTATTTTTGGAGTCTACGATTGAAATAAAGGTAAATTTGATTAAGGTTTATCACACTTAAACCTTACCGTTTTTGAAATATTTTTAATTTTATGAAATTGCATTAAAAAAATTAAGGCTTTATTTCTCCAAGGGTATCAAAGTTTTTAATACTAAAGACTATTTACTGAAGATTATTTATTGATCAGATATTGTGTTGCAATAATAAAAATTTTACTACCTTATACAGAGTGTCCAAAAATTTATATTAAATAATTACTACTTTAAACGGCAATAACTTGTTTAATTTAAATGGAACACCCTATATATTTTACGTGAATCAGATGCACAATGTAATTGTCTATCAAATTGTATTGTTCAATTTTTTACCCATCTCTTCAAGTTTTCATAGAAAATGTATTTTCTTATAATTTAGACATAATTTATCACTATACCCATGGAATATTGACATTTCAGTTTATTTTTAACGATGTAACAAATTTTCAAAGGGTACAGATACTAATATTGTCGATATAGTTCGCTTATTTAATTAAGAAATAAAAAAAACTGTTTAAATATTTTTTGTTAAAGAGGACCAATTAATATGATCCCAGTATTCAAATTACATTAAATTGACTGTTTACGTTGTAGTAGTAATTGTTCCAAATACTTAAAAACTGAATTTTGTGTGTGTATTAGACAGTGTGGTAAAAAGTAACACCTTATAAATTTTATTTCATTTGTTGACGAATGCTTATTTATAAAAACAGAGACATTCATTTTCATAACTTATTATTATATTGATTTCTGAGCGAAATCCACATTTATTTAGAATAATTTATTAATTAAAACAATTTAAAAGTATGTAATTAACTAACTTTTGGTGTTTTTTTGTTGGAAATAATGGTGGTATATTTAATTGGTATACTCTTTTACAAAAATTTAAATAGTTTTTTGTATGTCAATGGGCTTGCAATATTTACCACCTGTACATTTTGTACATATTATGGTGCTATAAAAAATCTGAAATGTCAATATCCCATGGGTATAGTGATAAATGAGGTCTAAATTATAAGAAAATGCATTTTCTACGAAAACTTCAAGAGATGGGTGAAAATGGTATAATACAATTTGATAGACAATTACATGGCGCATCTGATTCACGTAAAATATATAGGGTGTTCCATTTAAATTAAACAAGTTATTGCCGTTTAAATCTAGTAATTATTTAATATAAATTTTTGGACACTCTCTATAAGGTAGTAAAATTTTTATTATTGCAACACAATATCTGATCAATAAATAATCTTCAGTAAATATTTAGTATTTAAAATTTTGATACCCTGGGAGAAATAAAGCCTTAAAGTTTTTACTGCAAATTCATAAAATTGAAAATATTTCAAAAACGGTAAGGTTTAAGTGTGATAAACCTTAATAAAATTTACCTTTTTTTCAATCGTAGAATCTAAAAATAGAATAATATACAGGGTGTTCCGTTTAAAAAAATACTACTATAATATTTTTTACTTATTTAGGACACTTTGTATCTTGTAAAAATATTTTTAAATTGTAGCTCTAATAGACCTTCAACGAACCCAAAACTTACAATTTGTAAAACTCTAATCGTTTAGCTACAATACTCCGTGTCGTATGTGGTGAACAACCCTGTATATTGTTAGGTGTCCCCAAAAAAAGTTACACATCAAAGTTGCTTTTTTTGTAATGGAACACCTTATCTATTATTTGATTTTCGGATTCTAGAAAAAAAAATAAAGGTGAGTTTTATTAAAGACGCATATGCCTAAAATGTAAGGATTTTGACATATTTCACATTTAGTGAAAATGAAGAATAAATTTTAAATTTCAATAAAAGCTACCTAAATTGTAATTTATCTTGTATAGCTTGATATTTAGTTAAAATAACCGTTGTATCGTAAGTTAAATTAAAATTTGACCCGCGAATCAATACAGGGTGAGACAAAATTAATATTGGACATTGGTTACATTTAAAAGTTAGTCCTTTATTCCGATATTCAATGCAGAATTGATATATCTTCAAAAAACTATTAAGGTTGCCTACACCTTAAACATAGATTTTCCTAAATATTTTCATTTTTATGATTTTGCGTCAGTAGATCTTTATTATTTGATATAATGTAGGTGGCTGTGGATATACCTTTTGTTAATTTAACAAAAATTAAAGGATGTAGAGTAAAATATTTATAGGTAATAAAAAAATACACGTTTAAAACATTTTTTTAATTATTACAGAATTAAAACTAGATATAAACGTATAATTATGTGACAAAAATTGGCTAGATGAAATCAAATCCTCAAAATTCTTCCTTTCCTGCTCACTGCATAAAATTCTTCTCTTTTCAAAAGATCTTTTCGTGGTAAAAGGAATATGTGGAGTTCTGTAAACACTGTCTTTAATATACCCCCATAAAAAAGTCGAGACTAGATAAATCTGGAGCATTTTAACATTCTATTAATTAACTAATAAAATCAAATCAATTTTTTCTGAGAATTTTTTTGTTTTAACTGACACAAAATGATAACTAGTTCTTAAAGTTGAACTAATATGACAGCTATGATGTTGAAATAACGCCAGACATATCACAGCCACCTAGATTTTATCAAATAATAAAAATCTACTGACACTAAATCATAAAAATGAAAATATCTAGAAAAATCTTTTTTGAATGGGTAGGCAACTTTATTTTGGAGAGACCTCAATTCCCGATTGAATATCGGAATAATATACTGGGTGTTCTATTTAAAATAAAAGAGTAACTTGCTTTTAAAGGTGACCAATGTTCAATATTAATTTTGTCTCACCCTGTATAACTTTTTGGGTCAAGTTTTAATTTTATTTAAAGTATAATAGTTATTTTAACTACATATTAGGTTATACCAAGAAAATTCCAGTTTAGGTAGTTTTTAGTGAAATTTAAATATTTTTTGAAAATGTTAAATATGTCAAAAACGTTGCATTTTAGTCATATACTTCTCTAACTAAACTCACTTTTATTTTTCTCCTAGGATCCGAAAATCAATTAATATATAGGGTGTTCCATTACAAAAAACATTCATTTCATTACAAACTATCGTTCTCCTTGGAGCTTCCGGGTCGTATGAGAGGCTCCACCCTGTATAAATAAAATATAAATTGTGGGGTCTTGTGAAGAACAGGTCCCCACGAATTCGAGGTTTTTTTAATTTTTAATGTGGATCCCATAGTTAATGGAATAGTTTAAGAGAAAAAAATTGTTGGATGAACAACTTTTTCTACAAAAAAAATTATTGAAAATTCGAAATTTTCACTACATTTCAATGCGAAAACTCCCTATTATAACCTTCATAAAGCCAGTAAAATACAAGGTTATGCACAGTGTTGCCATACTCACCCTGTGTAAAATCGATGAAATAGTTCTACTTTATATTCGTTTTTTTTTACATTTAGTACGTACTTTAAGAACACGAAAAATTAAAAATATAATAAACGAGGCAAAGCAAAAAAAACACTATAAAAATAAATTGACAATAAAATCATTATACAGTATTTAGCACAATTGTTTAAAAATGTATTTTTCCCGGATTTGTTCAGTCCGAACTCGATTAATTCCGAAATCGATTCGTGATTCGCGTACTTCCAAACACTCCCCACCAAATAAATTAGTCTATATGTTCGGAGATAAAGGGAGACTTCATACATATTCGTCACAAGAACCTAAATCAAATTCGTATTAAAAAAAGAGAAAAACCTTGTGAAAAAACAAAGTGAAACAAGAGTATTCAAAACACGCTTACGCGTGTTTTGATTACTCTATTGATCTAGCCTAACAACAACATCTATCCTAACACCTATTGATCTAGCGTAACAATCTGACCTAACCTAACCAATGCATTAACACCCCCATATAACAAGGCTAACCAATGCATTAACACCCTCCAAATAACCAGGCTAACCAATGCATTACCACCCTCCAAATAACCAGGCTAACCTAATTGTGCCTAATGACAAAACTTCATTGATTACGCGTCGAAAAATAGTATATAAAACTTATATAAAAACTTATATTTTCGTAGAACCAAAAAAATCCGCAAATTTTATTTCAGAAATTGCTTTAAAATAATCCACACTAACGAATAAGCTACTAGACAGCGTTCAATTTTTGTTGCACTACAGTGATAACTTACTGTTTTAAGTCCCTCCACAATGTCAACTTTATTTCAGAAGAAAATCATATAAAATAATTTTATTGACAACGTCGCAAATTCTATGCGAAGGCCATAGATGACATACCGATGATCGATTAACTGTCAATCGAAAAAGTCATAAAATTGCTGGCTTGAGATGATGTAAATAAATATATTTTCTTAATTTTTATGCTTACCAAGAAGATTCGTTACATTTTTGTGCTTAAATTAGGTCATTCCACGTCTATATAAGGTAATAAAGGGGTCGCACCACTCTGGCACTTTGTGCCATTGTATCGGTTTTTTAATCGCGGTGCGATCCCTTTAGACACACATTTATTAATACTAATATTATTCTGTAAAACTTAATGGGGTCTAATAAAGAAATTTGAATTTGAATTTGAATTTGAATAAAGTGCTAATATGTGATGTTTTTACTGAATCCGTGTAGAAAATTTTACATATTTACTGTCCGTCGCCTGTACCTAAAATACGTTTTTTGCCGCTTTTTAAAGTTAAAACACATTCATCCATCAATTTTTATGCTTAAAAATGTTCAATTTAAGATAATCTGGCAAAAAAATCCCAAAAAAGTGTTTCATGCGTGGGGACCTATTGTGCACCAGAGCCTAAATTGTGTATCATAGTCTTTTCAATTATAAAATATTCTCTTATTTTTAGGTACGATCAAAGATAATTCTACTACGATTCTACTACCTTGTCTTAACTATAATATTATCTGGTACGATTGATGATTCATTGTGGTCAGTGTGTAAGGAGTGGGCGCAACATAGTCTTTTTCAGACGGCTAATTTCTTCTTAGTCACTTTTTAGCCAAAAATTAAAGTCCAAAAAAGGAAATTTAAAAAAAATACTTTTATAGTGCATTTTTATTTAACAAACGATTAAGGACTTAGTAAATATGAAAATAATTTAAAAATTAAGCTTTCTAGAAGAATTTTGTTTTGTTAAAGTTGTACCTTTGTATAGAATTTCGTTTCATTTGGAATAGTTATTTAAAAGTTATATGCAAAAATCTACTTGCAAATTAGTAAAATTTATAATACGGGAGAAAGCTACAATTAAAATATCTACCAGGAAAAATGTGATTATGTCATTGTCAAATTCGATGTCACATTTTGTTTACAAGAATTTGAAGGAACCAAACATGTACCAAATAGAGTTATTAATTATGTATAAAATAATAAAGATTTTCACAACTTCTGAAAAAGTCACGTTGATTAAATAGCGTTTTGCTAGAAACAGTATTTCCGCTGTGTTAGATATGTTCGCAGCTTAATCTCCGGGAAGCCTATAACGAATAAGTCAACAGTTTAAAGAATAAATCGGAGGTTTGAAACTAAAACGTTTAGGTATTCAGCACATAGAAATATGAAGACAAAAATAATAATTAAACAGGAAGAAAATAACAATGACTTGAATATTCTTTATAACGATGAAAAGAAAAATATTGACAAAAACCATTTTGGGCGGAAATAATGGTGGTATATTTAATTGGTATACTCTT
This sequence comes from Sitophilus oryzae, assembly GCF_002938485.1. Classification (NCBI taxonomy): domain Eukaryota; kingdom Metazoa; phylum Arthropoda; class Insecta; order Coleoptera; family Curculionidae; genus Sitophilus; species Sitophilus oryzae. The sequence continues at coordinate 3,107,471 of NW_022147046.1, read as the reverse complement.
TTACAAAGATTTAAATAGTTTTCTTTTTGTAAACAAATGGGATTGAAATATTATTTTTACTACCTGTACATTTTGTACATATTATGTTGCTATAAAAAAATATATAATGTCGATATTCCATGGGTATAGTGATAAATGATGTCTAAATTATAAGAAAGTGCATTTTCTACAAAAACTTGAAGATATACATAAAAAATGGCATAATACAATTTGATATACAATTAAATTGTGCATCTGATTCGCTTAAAATACAGGGTGTTCTATTTAAATTAAACAAGTTATTGCTGTTGAAAACTAATAATTATTTAATATAATTTTTGGACACTCTGTATAAGGTAGTATAATTTTTACTATTGCAACACAATATCTGATCAATAGATAATATTCAGTTAATATTTAGTATTAAAAACTTGCATACCCTTGGAGAAATGAAGCCTTAAAATTTTTACTGCAATTTCATAAAATTGAAAATATTTCAAAAACGATAAGGTTTAAGTGTAATAAACCGTAATCAAATTTACCTTTATTTCAATCGTAGAATCTAAAAATAGAACAATACACAGGATGTTCCATTTACAAAAATACAATTATAACCATAATATTTCTTACTTATTTTGGACACTCTGTATCTTGTAAAAATATTCTTAAATTACAGCTCTAATAGTCCTTCAACCAACCCAAAACTTACAATACTACTTACATAAAATGCTTTCCTCTGATAAAGAGTGACAGGAAAAATAAACCAAAAAGCGATCTGACCAGGTCGGCAGAAAGGCAGGATGACGTGCCAACTGCCGAAAAAAAACGACAAAAAAGAAAACCGAGAGAGGTAAAAGGTCTGGCAAATAAAATAAAACAAACTTAACTGTTCTGAGGGGAGGACTAGAGCTGCGAGGCCGATGGCGGAATGTCAATGTCATGCAGAGAAGCAATTTCGGCGGAACAGGAGCATTGAAAAACCATTTTCGCGACCGTGTTTGTTCATTTCTGGCTATCATTCGTCCCGGGCACCATGTTAGGATCTGCTTTTAAAATCAATTATTTACGGAGTTATATGCCTTCGGGTCGGGAATAAAGGAGATCTTTCGGATATGTGTGAGAGTTTATAAAAAGAAAATACTTTATAATTGTAATTCCGTATGGAATGTATTAACTGTGTTCATCATTTTTTTACATTTGTAAATGCTTTCATAAAATTTAGTTTTCCAATTTGAAACTAAAATTAATACAAACATTTTTTACAATGTATTTTAAGAGCTTAGAAAACATTATAATAATATTAGTATTTTAATAAAGCACGCTTTTAGATGTTTCAAAAAACTTTTAATAAGAGTAACTTTAACTCTACATATATGTTTCGGCTTGTTAGGCCTTTTTCAAGAGTTTTTTAAGAACTAATCGTCTAACTACACTGTAACTATATATATATTTGCTATGGGGGTGGGTTCAGAGAGTTTACAATAGGGGTAATAAAAAATGTGTTTTTGAAATCCTTGTTGGTCGTTAACATTATTTTCGTTTTTAACAGATTTTAGTATTTCTAACTGTTCAATGTAATTTAAGCGTCTACCTTTTGTTTCTCTGTGTAGTAACTTAATTGAGTTTTCATTAATTTTGTGATTTTTGAACCCACCCCCATAGCAAATATATATATATATATATATATATATATATATATATATATATATATATATATATATATATATATATATATATAACTGTAACTATATATATATATATATATATATATATATATATATATATATATATATATATATATATATATATATATATATATATATAGTTACAGTGTAGTTAGACGATTAGTTCTTAAAAAACTCTTGAAAAAGGCCTAACAAGCCGAAACATATATGTAGAGTTAAAGTTACTCTTATTAAAAGTTTTTTGAAACATCTAAAAGCGTGCTTTATTAAAATACTAATATTTCAACGATGTTTCACAAGGAACCAACCACAGCTTCAGTACAATTTATTATAATAATTGCTCCCGTATATAGCGTTTAACGCTGTGGTAGTAGCAATGTACAGCTTGCCTTGATAGAGCATGGTCGGTATACAAGGAAGGTAATGTGGCTAGCACTACGCTTCAACCGCCTATTATTACCTCAGGATTTTAAATCCCAAGTACTCATTTAAGGCTGAGTCGTCCTAGGTACCCAAACCTTTTTTATTTTATTAAAAATAGTCGGCTCATGAATTGCCGGCTGTAGGATTCGAACCCACAACCTTTAGATTGGTAGACGATAGCTGTACCTATACGCCACCGGGCACCATCACACTTATAAGATCTTAGAAAACATCATTGCAATTAATAGAAACCAATATTTTAATAAGTTCAATGCGTATCAAAAGTACATATATTTTTTTTATTGACTGATGTTACATGCATACAATGTCAGTACTAATTTCAATTTCAAATAGCAATTATAGCGACAAGGGCTGCTGATGGAATGCCATAGGGATCTATTTAAGACAATGGTTATAGGGAAGGTGCATTTGTGTTTACACGACTATGCAATACCAAGAGGAGTAGGGAAAGGGTTAATGGGGTGGAAGACCGAAACCGCTTTGTATTACTACTGTTTCAGACGAGAAGGGTGTGAACACTTGAATTAACTGACATAAAAGGAGAAAAGAAATGTTACAGTAATGTATTAATAGAGAAAATTAAGCTCAATATATATTATACAAATGATATAGTAAACTACAGCGGTCTTTAATTTCATTAGTCTGTCAAAAATTGATGATGCATTGACGTCTTACAAAGCCCGCTAAAATAGTTTCCGTAAATGTAGTTTCAAAATAAGAAAAGAAAGATTTGGTTAATAGTAAAAAATGTCTATATCTATGTGGCCGATTCATCTCTCCAAAAAATCCTATTTGGGTATTTCGTCACTGCAAGAAAAGAGAGAGAGAGAAAGAGAGAGAGGTATTGATTTATAGAGCGCGTCAACAGCGAGAGTTTTTTAGCGCTCAATAATAAGCTTTATTTAATATGGAGTTATTTTAAATTATTTTAAGTTAGAAATTAAGGGCGCGAAAATATTCTCATAGGTAACAGCATTAAAGAATCTAGACCTATGGGAGGTAACAGGTAAGCATTATAAAAGAATGTGTCTCATTGACATTAACTTATTGCAGAAGGTGCATTTCGGAGGGGGTTCATTTCTGATAATATATGATTTGGTAAGATATGAGTGTCCTGTGAGTGTTCTAACAACTTTACAGAAAGATCCGCATTCAAGAGAATATATATTTTGTTACAGATGAAGAAGTTTATTAGTTCCCTCGAGGATGTCCCATTCATTTTGAAGTATACTGAAGAACTGCAAGAAAATCTACAAAATAAAATAGTTATTTTTTGTAAACACTTCTGCGTTAATCCCAAACGGAAACTACTTGTCAGAAGTTAGGTTTACAGTTATACAAATTTGCGAACAAAAACGAACAAAAAAATGCTTAACGTTTCGGAAAGTTTATCTCTTTCCGTCGTCGGAAGCAAAAAAATATAAAGAATAAAGAAAAAAAAACTATTTAAAATATTTAAATTCAACTATTCGAGAACACTTTAGTTTTTTAAAACAGAAACGTCTTCCGTTTGACCAGCGGATCTGAAGCTACGGAAGGAATGCGAGAAAAAAAAATCGATATTGCCACGTTTATCTATAAAATTGCAAAATTGCCAGACATGAACTATAAGTTTAATATATTTTTATTATATATAATGTGTTTAGCATATATTCTGACGTGTATTACTAAGGAATTTTAACGTAGTTCATATTGTTGGATATGTTTTATTTAATAACTTATTTCTTTCATTCTGTATAATCTGCTTATTACGAAAGGTGAAGATATTTCAACGATATCATTGGCAAACCGGCATCGCCGCGCATGGCTGCCTATTCATCGAATATGATTGGCGAGAGTACGTCACAGGATTTGTTACCACGCGGTTGCCATGGCTTTTACGCCTTTCCTATTCGCTAGCCTTATCCCCAACTTCACGGTTACTTCTGAAAAGAGTAGAAATATTGAATACTATTGAAATATCCAGTGGTGGTGTCATTCTTTTGATCATTATTAATTTCTTTCATTATTTTATACCGGTTATCCTAAACTTTATTCCTATATTTTTCGTATATTTAATAGTTAAAATGTGTTTTATTGTTTTGTTATCTTGTTATAATGTTTTTCGTTCGTAGTTTTTAATTATTAATATTAAGTTTGATCGTATATTTTTGTTTTAAAATGAATAAATTTGTTAAGGGTAAGACGCTACATAGCCAGGACAAGAGAAATAATAGCTAATTTATAGGTAAGTAGAATAATAATAATATAATTATTAGAATAATAAAATTAAATATTGGCTAAAATGAAAAGCACCACATTTTACCTAGATATTTTAACTAAACTAAAATAAATGTAAATAAACGTGGATGAAATTTCATTTGGTTTATTTCCTTGTGTTCATAACAGGGTTTGCGACGAAGAAGCTAGAGAGAGTTCGCTTAAGTTGCCGCTTAAACGTAAACTTGAGCGGATATCTCTTTATACCGGAGTTAGCGTATCGGATATAAAAAAATTCACACAGAAGATAAAAAAAGACTGGAAACTAACCCCGATAAAATGATATCCAGCACTAGAAAGACACGGCTACGTGAGCTCGACGACTTTGATTTCCAAGTGGTCAGGAATTTGATAAATAGATTTTATCTCGAATTCAAAGTCGTCCCCACAATTAGAAAGCTTTTGCAAAAATTGCAGGAAGAATCGAATTTTCCTTTGGCAGGAACACGCTTAGGGGGTTATTAAAATCAAATGTATTTTTTTGGCGTAAATGTCAAAATAACAGATAAATATTAATGGAGCGGCCCATTATATTGCAGAGAGAGATATATAAATATATACGCGAAATTCGAAAATATCGCCAAGTATTATCTATTTGGATGAAACATGGGTAGACAATGACCTAACCTTTAAAAAGTGCTGGCGGAGCGATACCATATCTGGTGTAATAGGCAATATTGGATCTACTGGTGAGTAAAATTAAGTTTTGTTTGCGCTTCCAAAGTTAACTATTTTCAAGATTTTTTTTTGCTGGAAATAGTTATATCTAAAATTATGTATTGTAGAAAAAAATATAGTTAGTACAGATATATAAATAAATATACCTCAAGATATACCTCATAAATAAATAATAAATAATATACCTCATAAATAAATATACCTCATCTGCTGATGATGTTAACATGATTAGCGAAACGTGCGCCCAGTGTAAAAGTAAATGTGTTTTGGTGTATTGTGCTGATTTAGTGTTTTATTTTGCTGTGTAACACCAAAGGTTCCAACCTCCAGCTGTAATTATTTCTTATATTATATTAACAACACATAATAATAAAATTATTCAAAATATTTAAGGGAGTTTTAATAAAAGCTTTTAGTGTGTTTATCTGCTAACTCAACAGTAACGATTCAAACAGGATAAAGTTTTTTGAAAAAAAATTATTAATCTGAATATTATATTTATGATACACATTATTTTCATAAAACACCGTACGCCCATGCCTATTTTATGAATGAAATTGGGCGTGTCTTGTTTACAACTGCGTTCCCCTGCCGATACCCCGTAGCTACAGATCCATTGGTCACACTATACAAAAACCGTTGACGTTCTGTTAAAATGACAGTATATCAAGTTAAACTTCAAAATTAACAATTACTACTTGATAACAATTACTTAATAAGGTAAACCAAAAAGCCCCAAACTTCCTGTATGATTATTTTTAATTTTTACGTATGTTATGTTTATTTATGTTATGTTCTTTAAAATCAAAGAAGCGATTGCCATACATTACTAACATCTAGACATGCATGAGCAATACATTTGTTTTTATTAGATTGAATTAAAAAAGCCTCTTTTATTTTTCTTTTAGAAGCTATCGCTTCTTTCATTATAATTTTGGCGTTATTAAAATTTATTCTGTGCCCTGTGTCCCATGAATGCTGACAAATCTTAGATTTGTAGAAATCTCCCTTTCTTAAATAATCTTTATGTTCTTTAATTCGAGCATTTAAGGGTCTAGATGTTTCACCAATGTAAAATTTATCGCATTCACATTATTTATTATTATTTTATTCGCGTCATTGTCATGCACTGAAATGTATTTTATATGCATTTGAATATTGTAGCGAAACACCACGCCTTAATCGAGTTGTGCTGAAATTGTTGGATGAAAATCTTGTTGACATTACAACGTAAAAAAATATTTTTTATCAGTATTGGCCATAATTTTTTTTTTATTTATGAAAAAAACACTTTTAAAACTAAGCAAACAAACAAAATAGTAAAAACTTATCAAATACTTAAAAGAAAATAAAGTAATTCAAGTAGAAACTTCAAAAGAGCAATGAAATCAGATAAATAAAATTGCGTTTATCTCATCAAGGAGATAAAAATCTACAGAATATAAAGAGACAACTTTTAATACACAGTTTTACTAACAAGAAAGTGAAGGTCAGTGACGCACATATTTTTTATTAGAAAATTATTCCAGTCCATATGCACATTACCAGACTGGTTTAACAAAAATCAACCACATATACAGGCTTTATTGAAACAAAACCATAGAGCACATCAAGCAGTTACTACAAATCCACACAATCCAAGGCTGATGGGCAACTTTAAAGCAGGCAACAACACGCTTCGAAGAAACCTGTGACATCTAAAGGATAACTGTGGTCGCAAAAAGCGATTCAGAGTTCAAGATTCAAGAGTACACCGCGCATCACGACTATTGTAAATTCTTTGAGACTGTAAAAGAAGTATACGGCCCAACTAAGAACAAAATCTGCCCAATCAAGGCACAAAACGGTGAACTTCTAAAAAAGGAAGAACAAATCAGAAATCGCTGGAAGAGCCTTACAGCCATACCAAGACAACATCCCCAATATTGAACGCAATATCTCAGTATAACAGCATCGATGTATTAGATATCCCAATAACGGAAGAGGAAATAAAGGCCTCCATAAAGAAACTTAAAAACAACAAATCGGCTGGCTGGGACACGACTCCAGCGGAAATCTATAAGTGTACAAGTAAAGAACTTATTCGTCATCTTAAAGCCCTTTTCGATGTCACATGGAAAAGCGGCGAGGTACTTCAGGACTTTTGTAACGCGAATATAGTTAATATATATAAAAACAAGGAAGTGCATTAGATTGCGGAAACTACCGGGGAATTGCACTACTGGCTATAGGAGCAAAAATTCTTGCAAAAATATTGTAAACCGCCTGCACCCACATATAGAAAAAATCATCCCAGAATCGTAAACGGGCTTTCGCACCAACCGCAGTACCGTTGATTCTTTTTTGTCAGTACAGGAGAAAGTAAAGGAGCAGCAGAGCAAAATTTATGTTGCATTCGCATCGACCTAACAAAAAACTTCGACTCTGTAAACAGGGATGCACTTTCGGCAATTATGCAAAACGTCGGAGTACCCAACAAATTTCTTACAGTGTGTAAAAGCCTCCATAACAACAAGTCGAGAATGTCACATCATGCCTGGACGAACCCTTCCTTACAAATACAGGAGTTAAGCAGGGATATCTTAGCTCCTCTCCTATTCAACATATTTATGGCTGCACTCTCTATTATAGTAGACAGCAGACTGCAGGAAAGAGGAGTGGGTGTTAGATACAGGTCTGACGGCGCGGCGCACAGTGGAACGAGCTTATGGGAGCTGTTGGACATGAGGTTTTCTTCTCAACACTTTTAATCCAAAAGACGAAAAAATGATTTTTATATACCGTAATAATGTATAAACAGAACAATTTTAAATTTTAATGAAAGAAAGTGGTTGGCTCATTACAAACAATCTACAGGGTGACCTAAAAATATAGTATGTTTTGGAAAAATCTTACAAGTTTTAAATGCTTATAAACTTTGCCAAACTGTCGTGGAATGTTTTAGTTTTGATCTTTTTAAAAAGAAATAGCTTTAGATTTTACCACTGAAATCTAAGACTACTGATACCGTGTTATAAAAATATGGTAATTAAGGGCTTACATATATTTTCCTATTTAATATAACTTTGCTAATATCTTCGATTTGAAAGAAGATATCAAGATGCGGTTTTCACTGACTTTTTAAGCTTTCATTACTCTTTACTATCAGCTAAAATGACATATACCATCGCATTTATTTTTTTTTTTTTGAAAAAACGCGCAATGTTTGTTAATTTGTAAGACAGCGCCCCCTAGCATCTACGTTCAAAAGCTTACTATTATTGTTTATATGGTATAATATAGAGTAGGAAACGGTATTTTAAACGAGCCCCCGTTAGTTGAATTCCGTCGATCCAGTCCGGAATTATTAATATTTAAATAAAGATAGATCTAACCTTCCCCCACCACTTTATTTTGGCAGATAGGGGAAAATGGTTCTAACAAAAAATATTCAGAATTTACTGAAGATTATGAAGCTATTATTTATAGTACCCCTTATCTAGGCAAAGTTGTGTAAAAACTCCATTTTCTTATTTTTTTATAGCAGTGGCGCCCTCTAGCGGCCATTCTACAAATTTGAAAATAATTTCCAGCATTTTCTCATGGTCTCTTTAGTTATGAATATTTTTTTTCCGCAAGCCTCACGGCTAATACTTTCCGAGATATAGCCGAGAGCTATTCTTAGTGGGACACCCTGTACAATAACTTTATTATAAGCAAAGAATATAACAGTAAATCAACGCACTAGAATATTTTTATTACAAACAAAAAACCTCAACACTGCACCTTAACCCTCTTTCTTTTTCCAATAGTTTATAAGTTTTCCATATATTTGTAGCACCCTGTATCTGTTTTTGATTTTAGCGTCATTTTGTATTTATTCAATTAATAATTAAATATTAATAAATTTATAAAAAATAAAGATAATTTGACTCTAAAAATGTTAAATTAATTTATTGGAATTGAAAAGGTTTTTGATTTTAGTATAGCATGTATTAGTAATATATTAAATGGAAATTTTTAGAGGGGGGCAAGCTGGGGCAAGATGTTAAATTAGTTTCGTTATTAGAAAGGCTTAATCTACCTTGTGATATATATAAAGTCTTGGCCAACTTTGGCCATTTTTTTATTTTTCTACATACACATTTTTTTGCTACTAAATATAGTATTTAGCAGCAAAAAAATGTTTATGTGTCTCTTATATACAATTGTTCTCCCAAACTTTTGTGACTATATATATCTTTTATTTTAAAGTGAAAACAATCGTTTGCACTAATATGTATAGTTAAAAAAAATTATTAATGTCTTTGCCAGTTTTTATAAAACTAGGTTGTTTCACAAGAAATGAATACCATAATTAAGTCAATGTAATATCTTCATTTGAAACTTTTCAAACAGACATATAATTAAAAATATTTTTTTGAGTTGGATAAAATATAACGGTCTGGACTTTAAGTAATTCAAATCTTCTACCAAAATTATTTAATTTAAAATTTTATTTTTAAGTCAATGTCCAACATTTTATATTGGGTCTTTCCACCGTGCGGCGCGGCGGCCTGTTCAACATAAAAATAAGATAAGATACGAAGCTTTGTGCCTTAAGGTTTTTCATTTTCTTCAGGGTTTTCTATAATCATGACTTGAGCACAAAAACGAAACTTGCAATATACCGAGCAATAATAATCGACACCATATTATATGGAAACGAAACCTGGGTGCCGTACCGCCAGCACACGAGCGCATTAAACAAGTTGCAACAGAGACATCTTAGATAACTGTTAAGAATTAAATGGTACCACCATGTCTCAAATGTATCAGTCCTTCAAAAAGCAAGCTGCGAAAGAGAATAAATTTAATTTTATTCTCTTACGCATTCAAACTGTTTTATCTTTCACCTTAATTACCAAACAAGGAGACAATAAAGCAATCGTTTACAACTTTTTTACCCCTCAAGCAAGCGAATTGTCCCTGTTTTATGCGTCCCAAATGTGTCACAAATAAGCAACTTTTTTTTTAATTACACGCCCTCTCGAAAAATTACCTTATTTATCCGCAAGAGGGATCTTAATGCCGCTAAGACACTTTGTACGCGTTTAACTGCCCCTAATGCCGGAATTTAAGAGCTCGCTTTTTGAATTAATTTTTTCAAGTCGGGCTGTTAATATACCTTCTTCGTTGCGCTACACAGAAAAAAAAATGTTAGCGTACTGAAATCAGATACTTTCTACAAGAGTACATACTTCATAATTTATTCAATTTATTCAGAGAATAGAAAAATAAATTTAATCTACAGAAGAAAGAGATAATTTTTCGTTTCGACATTTGTCACTGTAAATGGGTTGTTCATTGTTCAGCCTAGTAGTATAAGAAACTATTTACTTTTAGTCTTACTGACTAAGCTAGGAACCAAAAAAAGGTAAACTTCAAAATATTAAAATGTTTAAACTTGGCTCATGCATCCGAATTTTGGACGTTTTAAGAGACAAAATGACGTGAAAAATTATAAAACATTTTTATTTAACATTTTCATGTATCCAAATACCGTATGATCGAAAAAAAGCGTCCAGTTGGCTTGTAAATGTCGATCGATGACATTCCCCATATAATTTTACATATAAAATGACAGCGATCTTCATTTCATAGCTATCGCTGACGCCGTTTTTTTTTTCAATCATATTGTATTTTTTTGAAAAATTCGGTAAATTTTATGTAGGTATTTAGTTATCAGATAATATCTGCTTTGTCTGTTCCACAAAATTTTAATGAACAAGTCATCACCCCATATCTTTACGAGTAAATTCGGTTTCGCACAGACATCCATAATATTAACATTAGATTTAAGGGAAAGCTAACAATTCCGAGTCACAATACTACTTTGTATAAACGACCCTTTTCTTATTTAATCGCAAAATACTTAAACGACTTCTCCGAAAATATTAACGGGATGTCTAGTGCTACATTTAAGAGAATTGTTCTTCGGCACATGGTAAGATAGCATAAATAAATGGATTATAATTGTAATGACCATGTTCAATGTTAAATTTGCTTGTATTATTTTGTATTTTTGTTACTATATTTCTCTTTTACAAAAATTTTATTGTATTTCATGCCGTAAATAAATGTAGATATTTTTATACTGTTTATGCAATTTTAAGTTTACATATTTCTAGATTTACTTAAGATTTAGTTTCATTAATTTGTATTATTGTTAACAAATATTTTCTTCTCTTTGGGTTAGTTGAACAGAGGGCAGATATCTAATCTGCTCAACTGAACCTCGTTCTTTTGTACACTTATATTACTTTTTATTCTTTCTTCTATAATTATATATTGCACAGTTGTACAACTAAAGTCCTTTATTATTATTATAAAATGTCCGAACTACGGATAATCATTAAAGTTTTTTTTTTAACTTTTTTATGCACTAAAATTAGGCGTTGGTTTCACCTTAATGTCATTTAGTTGCCATTTCTTTTAATTCGTACTTGATTACGCTTGTTTTCATATTTTATCTTGTTTTGCGTTGTTTGCCTTTTCTTGTTGTTTGTATTTAGTTTATATTGTTTGGGTCAATTTTCATATAGCAACGAAGGTGTTTCATATAGCAACTACTGTAGCAATTACGTCCAGCACCATGACTATAGGTTGGTACATGTTTGAGCAAGCAAATTATTGAACTTTTCTTCTTTAGTCAACTGAATCGAACGAACTAAGAACTATCCCAATTTCTAAGAGAGGTATTGCCAATTTGCTGAAATGACATTATTTAATATTATTGGAATTTGTTATACTAAATAAGCAGTCTTTATTGCAAACAATAATAACACCTTTAGCAATCCAAGTATGGACATTTTTACAATATAGCAACCACAAAAAGTATTAGTGCCTGGTACGTAAAGTGGACAACCTTCCAAGTCTGTTACTTATTGATAAATGCCTGGCTCTAACAGGGTTGCAAAATTTCAAAATAAAAAATAGAGCACGGGAGGGTAAAATAGCGCCATGAGCGAAACATTTTTTGAAAGTTCTCTCAAATGTTGTCAAGAATTGACCAAAAAGTTATGCAGTTGTTATGGGGATGATGGTCTTTCTCACCAACGATTTCCTACGAAAATATATTTTAAAACAAGCTAACTTATCCAGGGTTCAGCAATAGTTAATCGGGCATCTGAAGCTAAGAGCTAGGAGCTACAGATGCCAAGATGCTCAAAACTATTATTATGAGGATGGTCTGAAAAGTTTCCAACCTCAACGTGAAGAAGGTAGCACTCGTAGATAAAAGCTAGTGAATTTTCATTGTTCATCTGTTGACAGTTATTCACCAAAGTTTCAACCATTTTGGATGCGCAGTTGTTATGTAACAGTCGTTTGAGTGAGTTGATCTGAGTGTTTATGTGAAAATGGACAAAATCGAGTATCGAGCTGTCATTAAATATCTGCTTTTGAAAGGCAATACGCCCACAAAAATTAAACATGAATTGGATTCTGTGTATGGGAACTCAGCACCATCATTTACCACAGTGAAATTTTGGGCAGCTGAATTTAAACGTGGCCGTAAGAGCTTGGGAGACGATGAACGTTCGCAACGTCCAAAAACTGCAACTACCGACGATAACATCGCCAAAGTTCACCAAATGGTGCTAGACGACCGCCGAATTAAAGTGAGAGAAATAGCAGAGGTTATGAACATATCAAAAGAACGTGTTTGTTACATATTAAATCAAGATTTAGGCATGAGAAAGCTGTCCGCACCCTGGGTGCCGCGTTTGCTCACGTGTTCGAATGAACATTTCCAACGCTATGTTGGTGCAGTTTAGGTGCAATAAATCCGAGTTTTGGCGTCGATTAATTACTGTAGATGAAAATTGGATACACCACTATTCACCAGAAACAAAAATACAGTCCAAACAGTGGACGGCAAAGGGAGAACCGGCTCCAGAAAAAAGCAAAAACTGTTATTTCGGCTGAGAAAGTGATGGCTACTGTTTTTTGGGATAGTGATGAAGTTATTTTAATTGATTATCTTCAAAAAGGAAAAACCATCACAGGAGCATACTACGCATCATTACTTGACAAGGTAAAAGCAGAACTTGCGTAAAAACGGCCACATTTACAGAAAAAGAAAATACTGTTTCACCAAGATAACGCACCGTCTCACATCAGCGTTTGCCATGGCGAAAATCCACGAATTACGGTTTGAACTGCTTGACCATCCGCCTTACTTAACAGATCTAGCCCCTAGCGACTTCTTTTTGTCTCTCATTTGAAAATTACACTCGGAGGACAGAGATTTTCGTCAAATGAAGAGGCAATCACCTTCGTGAACCACTATTTTGCAGAGAAAAACGCCGAGTACTATTTGGACGGGTTACAGAGATGGGAGCATCGCTGGGAAAAGTGTGTAGAGTTACAAGGGGGCTATATTGAAAAATAAGAAAAAAAATTCAGAAAAAATGTTTTCTATCTTTGTTAGGTCGGAAACTTTTCAGACCACCCTCGTATAAGTAAATATAAATCAGCCAAACATGTTTATCGCATCCATAAATATTTCTTTTCTGTGAGAACAAGTAGACATGACACATTGTTCACAGATTAACAATTTTATTAAACATATCATACATTGTGCGATAGACGATTATTTTTTAGGTTTTGAGTTTGGTGTGTAAAAAATAACTTTTTCAATACGTGAGAGAATTCATTCAATACAGTACGATCAAAATGGGAACTATTCTGTAGTAGTTGGCAACCCTACTTTAATATTATAAGGTCGATAGTTTTAGAATTCAGAAACGTTGTGGAAGAAAATTAAAATTAAAATTTTACAATTACCATATTTTTTCATGATTGTCTGCCACTTTAATACTATTGTTTAAAAAGGACTGTCTCTCAGTGTAGATAGCTCGGTGATAAGTTTTTTTTAATTCGTAGTTAAGTAGCTCGTAAATTCTCGGTCTTAATACAAGAAAGAGCTTTACGAGGGTTTAATTTTTTATTCTGCCTAGTCAGAAGGTGCATCTGCAAGTAAAATTTAAAGGGAACTTTGGCTTAAGATGACAAAAAATAGTACCAGCTACCTTTTAGTATAATATATTGTATAAGTACTCTCATTAAATATGTTATATGGATAATTCTAATTTAATCCCAGAAAGGATATTTTAAAATCAAATAATTTAAAAAATGTTTAGCACTTGTTATACCAGGTGATGCATCAGCGCCGGAAACATAGGAAATCCCGTGCAAATTTTGAACTACATATGCAAATAATGGCTACCCTATTTATTTTACAGCAAAGTCGTACAACAGGTTTTTTAAAGGTCAGCATTATGCTAAATACATATACCAAACTTGAACAATTTTGGAAAAGCCGATTTGAACTAATCGAACTAATCTGAATTTTGTCAAATTTTGTCACCACCAAGTTGTATTTTCTAAATGTTAGGCACTGTTAGGTTTTTGCCATATTCGAACAAGCTTTACAGATAATAGAAGGATAACCTACAAAAAGAAATGAGATCTCCCATCAAAAAATTCACAGTCCTTTACAAAGATGCAACCGGGGGGGCATTGAAAATGATGAATAAAAACGTAAAAATATGATTAGTGTTAATATGAGTGTATTACATACCTATGTTTAAATAACGAACTTAACAAAAAACAACAGATTTAAACATTCATTGAAAAAGTAGTAATGTTAACAGTAAAAAAACATTATCAATAATCAATAATAATTATGCGATCGCACCTATCCGTAAAACAAACAAGCAAAAAAAGAAATTAAGATACAAAACATCAGGTTAACATGATGACAGATCATGATCGATGATAGATAAAGAATTCTTACGGAAAATTACACTTTACGATATAATTTTTTAACTGTTAAAGGCAAACCTATTTGGTTGATGAATTTCAAAAATCTCTTCTTATTCTTCTTTCTGTAGAATTTCATTCTTCTAGACCAGATAGTAAATGATTTTCATCCAACAAATCGTTCGACATAATTTTACACTCTAAGAGGATGAATTTTCTAAAATCGCTTTGCATAACTAATTCACTAATCACTAATGTCCTTTAAACGAATCTTTGTGCTAATATTGATGTATCTAAAGCTGGTGGTATGAACTGACCCCTAAAATATCTAAAAACTTGATATATAATCTCTATAATCTAACTGACACACCACTGACAATGACAAATAATTGATTTCTGGAGGTATTTTGTGTAGGTGTTTTTCAGGTATGTTTTAATATTTATTCGTTTTACATAAAGGAATACCCATTAAACGATATAATAATACTTCATAACAAATCTAGACATATATACCGTTCATTTAAAAAAAGAATCATCAAGATTGGTGAGGCTGTTTCGGCGGGATGGATGTAACAAAAAAACCCTTTGAGATTTTATATATGTATCCCACTTCGGTCTCACAAGCTGAATTTTTCAGGGAAGGAAGTACAAGTACGTGATATGGGGACCCTTATTCTAAAAGAAGTATAAAATTTGACCGGGAAAAAGGACACTGTCATCAAAAATCGATATATTAATACCACCGTATAGAGAAAACAAATACTTATTTTTTGATCCAGTACAAAATAAAGTCCTCGTAGGGAGTAATTTTTTATAATTATTTACAAAAAAACATTTCCATTAGCGCTTATGACCGAAAAAACTTTAAACATGAATAACTCATTTCAATCATGCAAAAATTTGGTTTAAAATGGACTTTTTAAATGTAACTTTCATTTAACGAAAAACGAAGGCCTAAATGAAAAAAAGAAACAATTTATAAGTTTCGCTTATGTCTTGACAAGGTAACAAAGCAAACCCCATATTTTTTGCTTTTAAACTAATAAAGATATATCAATAAACAATTAGCGATGTAATGGTTTTTGCGCGCGCTGGCCGACTGCCGCCGCTGCGCCGAGATTTCCTATACCCTTGTATATACAAGGGTATAGGAATGACGTCATGGTGTGGCAAATGTAGCATTTTAATTCGATTTGGGCTCCCATATATAGGGTAACAGAAATATTTTCAATGTTAAAAGCATAGAATGTAAAAAAATCCAAGTCTCGCAACACAATTCTTCCACTACAATTATTCTTCCACGACAATTATTATATAATTATAGTTATAAATTGTTAGTATCAATATTAGACATCTTTATTTCTGTAATAATTATAATAACATGGCAATTGCAGAGCACCATAAATAAAATCTACCATTTCGATTACTCTGTGTTTATTTTTAAAATTCTATATGTAATTTTAAAAATTCTAAACAGTGCCCTTAAAAATGAAGTTTATTAATTAGAATAGAATATCATATTGTGCAATTGCCAAGTCATTATTATTATTACAGAAATAAAGATAAGTTATATTGATACTAACTATTATAACAAAATTGTTGAATAGATGCTTAAAGAAAGACTAAATAAAATAAACTGACTTTATTTGACATGAGATCTCACAACTTTCGGAAAAATTGTAGTGGAAAAATTGTGTTGCGAGACTTTTTTTACACTCTTTTTTTACACATACGTTTTTGACGAGATTATAATTTCAGATAATTATCGTTCCGTATTAGTTTAAATTAGTTGAATGACATTCAATAGTTAATGAACTCAAACGAGTTCTAAATATGGTTATACATTTTTGTTTAAAGATATAACTAATCTGTTTTATAAAATAATTTAAAAATATAAAATAGTTTAATAATATTTACTTTAATTTTACATTTCACAAACGAAACCAAGCACCACTTAACAGCCAAATAGAAACTGAACAATCGCCCATCATCAACCCCTCATCAATTTCTTTTTATCCACGTCAGTGTCCTTTTTTTCTATTATTTCGCCGGCAAAGGGGTCAACCCTCGCGAGACCCTCGCGCGCCGGACTACTGTTATCACTATTTCCCGATTAATTTTTAATAAGGTTAGATCAGATGTTATGTTTAAAATTAGTGTAAATCAAAGGGCGTGCTGCCCCCATCCCTTGCGGCAGCTCGGGGGCTCCCAGGGGGGCGGCAGCGGCAGGGGCTCCGTAGTGTCGATCGACGTGCATTATCAAATTACCACCCTGCCCGCCCCTCATTCAAGGGTGGTTTTCAGCCCGCCTACTCGATTTTTTGCTAATCTGTTTTCGATGCACTTTGATCCGGAGGGGAGCATATTGATACTCTGTTGTTGATATGCTAAGGGGTCGGAATTTTTTTGGCAGGGGTTAATATTCACTCTAGTTTTTATCATGTAGCATTTTATTTTAAAGTCTACAGAAATTATATTTTAATCAACTCATATAAATTCATGTTCAAATTCTCATAACGAGATTGCATTGTGAGTAGTGATGTGTCGGTATTTGAGTAACGCGATTTTGGAGCTTGGTATTTTTTGCTACGACGTGTCGCGCTCCACAACGAATCAGGAACCTGTTACTGAAGTACGACGATCATAATAACGACAAAACTATAAATTATTTATAATTTGCAAGTAAATTATTTATTAAATCTAAGATTCTTTCAAAAAAATACATAACTGATAATAAAAGCGCGGTACACAAAATACTTGCATTGAACTAAAAATAAGTTTTAAAATTCATGTAACATATAATATAATTATATAAAATAAAAAATAAAATAAAATAAAACATATAAAATGTACATCCCGCTGGCCTCTCTCATCCCCGCCAATTGCCGCTCATTATTTGGGACACTTGTGCTTGTTTTATGTTTGTTTTAGTGCAGGAAATTTATGCACACTGGGTTTTTGAGTTTTTTTTTTGTTTCGATTGTTGTACATAGTTTCAGTTTGCGTATTTATTGTTTTTTTCTTTCTATTGCACCTATGATTCATTTATTTAATAGTTATTACTTATTTGTTAGAGTGTCTAGCACACACAGCAATTGAATTTGCTAGGTGCTATGAAAAAAAAGTAAAAGTATCTATCACAGCATTTTTGATACATCGGTGTCCGAAAATTACCAGAAATAAGTTATTATAAAAATTTTCACATTCAAAGAAACATTCGAAGTTTTTCCTATATTTAGGTTTATTATATTATTTTTTTAGTATAAACTTGACTTATTATTATGCAGGTGTAAGAATAGTTAAAGAATTTTTGTTTTAAATTGATTTGTGATTATTTGTGATTTGTTATTGTTTGTGATTTGTTATTATTATTATTATTATGTTCTTGCAGCAAATAAACAATCCACCATCAATTACAGAAGTAAAAAACTTCTGGGAAAATATCTGGTCACAAGCAGCAGAACACAACAGAGAAGCTCAATGGATAACAGAAGAAGAAAACAAGCAGATAAATACAACAGCCATGCCAAATGTAACAATCACCTTAGAAGACATCAAAGCTGCCATATCCAAGACACACAACTGGAAAGCACCTGGAGATGACAAAATACAGAACTACTGGCTAAAATCATTCACAAGCATCCACAAACCACTAACGAATATATTTCAAAATTTTGTACAAGGAACGGAAGCCATCCCCTCTTTTTACTCAGGGAGTTACCTACCTTAAACCCAAAGGCACGGACACTGCAAACCCATCTAAGTACCGCCCTATAACATGTTTATCAACAACCTATAAATTACTAACGGCAATAATAACAACAAAGATCAACACTCACCTGCAGAATAATAACATCATATCAGAAGAGCAGAAAGGATGCTGTCAGGGATCTAGGGGCTGCAAGGAGCAACTGGTGATAGATGCAGAAATACACACTCAAGCCAAATTAAAACGTAAGTCTCTACATTTTGCATACATAGATTATCAGAAAAGCTTTCGACACCGTCCCACACTCCTGGCTCATACAAGTTCTACAAATATACAAAATCCACCCTCAAATCATACAACTTCTGCAGAGAATCATGGCAACATGGAAAACTACCCTAAACATCAAAATGAAAAAACAACTCATCCACACAGAACCAATTCAAATTAATAGAGGAATTTTTCAGGGTGTAAAAGTATCTATCACAGCATTTTTGATACATCGGTGTCCGAAAATTACCAGAAATAAGTTATTATAAAAATTTTCACATTCAAAGAAACATTCGAAGTTTTTCCTATATTTAGGTTTATTATATTATTTTTTTAGTATAAACTTGACTTATTATTATGCAGGTGTAAGAATAGTTAAAGAATTTTTGTTTTAAATTGATTTGTGATTATTTGTGATTTGTTATTGTTTGTGATTTGTTATTATTATTATTATTATTATTATTATTATTATTATTGAGTATATAAATAAACATCATCATTATCGCTCATGGTTTTAGCTCGAACCGCAGTAACCGCATAGCGACGTGTTTCGCTCCTGCCGTCGCTCTCTTAGGGTCGCGATTTCGTCGATCGCGAACAGGTAACTGGAACTGGTGCGTGGCGTCGCGCGGTCTCGACCGCTTCGTCTGTCGCGAAGAGATATAACTGATAACGACCTATACAGCGACGTACTTCGCTCCAGTGCCAGTGGTCGCACGACTGTATCACGACTGCTCGAGCGTAGGGTCTAGTAGGGATAGGCAAAACTGTTATTTTTAGATAACAGTTGAAACTGTTATAGTTATTTATAAAAAAACAGCTTAAAATAACAGCTTAAAAATAACAGGTTTCTTTATTTTACTGCTAAATATCTGAAAGAGTATGAGGCGGTCACCGCCAGGCGTATTAACGCAGTTGCAAGTTGCAACAATGACGTGCTCGGTGGTAGTATTTCCAGGGTGTCAAAACATTTCTAAATATCGATTGTTATCTAAAATACCTCTCTAAAACGGTGGTTGTTTACAAATAAGCGCTGTTTACAAATTGCGATATAAAAAAAGCCAAACTTCCGCCACTCGTCTATATCTATACATTCCGATCTACCTACGCCCTGGCCCTCGATCTGGGTAGATCCTGAATTGCGTAGCAATGTACAGGGTGCATCTCACTCGACGCGACGGGCGATAAGCTCTTAGTTATGATTTTACCATTTGCGGCCAAAAAAATAGCAATATAAGAAAAGGTGTAGTATATTCTTCATAAGTAAACCAACTACACACTAGAGTTCGAATTAATTTTACACTTAAACTAGCGTGTACCCGCATGTACCCGATGATAAAGCAAAACAAGAATTTCCATTAACATACAAACTGGATAAAATTTTCTCACATTTCCCAAAAATAAGCCTTCTAACGTCGAGCAGTTTAAGCAGAATCGTGGTTAATCAATTACTCAACTTTTTGGAACACCCTGTATGATTTTTTAAAAAATTTCAAAATATGTAAAAAAAGACAAAATAAATTATGCGTGTCCAGGCGTTTTCCCGAAAGACTAACCTTTTTTTAAATAAGAAATATTGTAATATTTGAGGGGCGTTTTCACCCTGTTGGAATTTGAGATTCGATTGAGTACCCCTCCTTATCGAACCTAAACCCCACAGTCAATCCGTTTGCCAAAAATCAGCTTTAAACGTCAAGCAGTTTAAGCAGAATAGTGATTACTCAATGGTCTTATTTTATGAAACCCCTGTATATATTTTTAAAAAATCTTAAAATATGTAAAACAACATAATAAAATATACGTGTTTTAAGAGTTTTTCCGAAAAACTCACCAGTTTTTAAATAAAAAATATTCTAATATTTGAGAGTAGTTTCACCCCCTTAGAATTCGAGTTTCGAAAAATCCCTTCTTATCGAACCTCTACACACTAAAGTCAATCCGTTTTCCAAAAAATCAGCTTTTACGTCAAGGGCTTTAAGCAGGATCGTGATTAATCAATGACCAGATTTTTCAAAACACCCTGTATACATTTTTAAAAAATCTTAAAATATTATTCTGAGAATTTTTCAGAATAAATAAATACCTAAATATTGAAACTTAATAAGTAAGTACTGAAACATACAGCGCCATAATATCTCGACCTCCGTCCGTTATGCTCGTAACAGGTTGAAACAGAATGTATCTAAAACAACTGATGCGTTATTCCCCAACCTGTTTCAAACCTCCATCGACAATCGACCGATGCAGCAGCGTTCCTTTCCCACTCCGATTATCTCGACCGCCGCCCTGTTATGCTCGTAACAGGTAGAAAAACAACATATCTAAAATTACTGCTTCTCCAACCCGTTGCGAGCCTCCATCGACAATCGACCGATGCAGCAGCGTTTCTTTCCCACTCCTGTTATCTCGACCGCCAGGCGTTATGCCCGCAACTGTTTCAAAAAACCTGCTTCTTTTATATCCTATTATTTTTAAGCTGTTGCAAACCCAATACGACTATCGACGGTTTCGACCAAAGCAGCTACGTTCGCCGTAGCGCTTTCCCCACTCCGTTGTCCGTTGTCTCGCCGCCTGTATCGATGGTTAACGAAATAACATGTTTTCCATCCATACTAGTTGTTTTTTGGAATTGCTTCGAGCAACATAGAATTTCGTGGTGGTGCAGAGCAGCGACTTCGTTTTTCGTTTCACGAGCGGCCGATCTCTACGTGTCGTTATTTTATATCTGTTATTTTTTAGAAGTAGTAACGGTTGCGTTATGTTATTTATAAATAATTGTTATAAAATAACAGATAGTTAAATAACAACCCATCACTAGGGTCTAGTTTTCGTCGGTCGCGAACCTGGAACTGGTAAGTACGTAGCGTCGCGTTTTGATCGGTCGCTGTTGGTGTTGATGCTCGACAGTTGTTACGATACTTTCGAGATCGCGATTTTCGGTAGGTCTAGGTACTAAGCATTTTTGGTTGATAATATAATAAATACATGTTAGGTACGTTAGATAGTTACAAATAAACACTTTTACAAAAATAAGAAAAAACAAAGAAGAAATATGACCAAAAAAAGGAAATTTTTAGACCTACTTTAAATTGATTAAAAATATAATCCCAGTTAGAGTTATATAGTCTGGAAAGAAAGAGAATTACATTTTACTAACATATGGGAATAAAGTAAGACTGATTTTATAGAAAATTATTATTATTTCGTTACAAAATCGGAGTATTTTGTAGCGGTATTTCTCTGGAACGGTCGCTATTGTAACGCGGCTACTGTGGAACTGGTATTCCCATCACTAATTGTGAGCACTGTTTGATTCATTTTACTTATCGTACAAGCGTATTCTGGAGTTTAACGTGTATGATAGTGATCTAAATAGCTTAATAGAGAATCAAATGTATTAAAAAGAGATAAAAGTTGGGTTGATAAATTTCTTCTATGCGGTATTGCCGGATTTTGCATCAATATTTCAAACCGCACAAGTGGGCGTTTATGAAAAATGTTGCATCCAGAACTGGAACTTTTTACAGTTTTTTTCACACAACTTCAGATAAAAAAAACGAGATTTGGTAGGTATGTTAGTAGGTATATGACATAAATTACGATTGATTCACTTATTCAATTTTTCACAATTAGTTAATAATTTTACTATCTACAGCTGTAATAGATTATATTTAGCTTGGATATATTATCTTCATTTCAATAATATACTCGTACATTGAAGTTTTTAAAACAGTTTATATTTTTCTACACACGTTTTCCTACACAGATAAAAACCGGCAACACTGTGTGTCGCTTTTTATTTTGTCCCTCTGTCTGTCAATCGGTAATTTATATTTATTTCCACAACATGCGTTAAAACACAGATACTTCCACTATAACTTTTTTATTTTTTTCAGATAAAAAAAAGATTTGGTATGTTAGTATATGAAAAAATGGAACCACCGGATTTTTTTTTTCCTTTATTCGATAGAAAATGGCATTCTGAATAGAATGACATATCATAAATCAACTTTTGACATTTTCGCTTTAAAAAATCGTTTAAAATTTCAATGAGTGCTATGGCTGTATTAGAAACACTAGTTTTTAATCAAGTGGCCTTGAAAAAATAGATTTGATCGTTTAATGTTTTTCATGGCCGGTTAAAAGATGTCCAAATCGTATTTTTAATCATATCTCAATTTTTCAAATGGAACGAGGGTGGCATTAGCAATCAATCCTAAATTTGTGTCATAATATATTTACAAACCAAATCTCGTTTTTATCTGAAAAAAATTATAGGGGTGAGCCACTTTTGAGACGCACCCGGAGTCTCTCTTGACAATAATTGATTTTCTATTAAATAAAGAAATAGTCGCTGAGGTTGCTTCAGTACTATTCCGTTGGAAATGCTGATGTTGCTGGTTGACTGACCGCTCGGACTTGGCGTCGATGGCTGGCGTCACGCGGGGTTCAGTGGCCAACTTATATAACATATATATATATATATATTTTTTTTTTATTTCATTCAGTTTCATTTTATTTAATTATCATTTTATTTACTTTTGCTGTTCATTTTTCAATCTTATTTTGTTTCTTTTTTTTCGTAGATATATGTTTTTAAGAGCTGTTGGGGTGAAGGGAAGAATATAAACATTATTACCTTTTTAATATTACTTTATTATACTGCATTTTAATGAAATATATTACATCAGATATCGGAAATCAAACTTAAACGACACATAAACAAATAATATAACATAAAATTATACATAAATCACATACAACTGTATACTATTACGCATATTGCTCGGTATTTAGATATTACTCTGTATAATACTACTTGATTTACGGTAAAATTAATTAAGGTACAGCATTGCCAAGCTAAGATTTGATAAAAAATATCTTTATTTTATAGGATATATGTACACGGATCAGTTTTTAGCCATATAATATATTTTTTCACTTAAGTATATTAAGGTGTAACATAGAGAAATGCGTATAGTCCGATTCACGAAAGATGACAATTGCGTCTCAGAATATTTTTACTAGAAAGACATAGAGATCCGACTTTTAAGTGTGTTAAAATGAGAAAACTGTCCAGAATCCGTTGATTAAACAAAGATAGACGATTTTTTCTTGTCAGATTTTATTGACACTGAACAGCCATCAAAACAGATTAAATTAATTTATCACCGTTCATTTCTTATAGTTTATTGTAATATACAGTATAATGCAATCCTCATCTTTCCTGAATCTTGACTATAGTATCATTATTTTTAGACATTTTTAAGAATTTTTAGATTTAGAAATTTAAAAGTATAATAAAAAAAGTATAATAAAAACTTTTTTTATTATACTTTTAAATGTCTAAATCTATTTTTTTTATTATAATTAAATATTGATCCCACTATATGAAAACCTGCATTTGTCGTTGACAGTCATATATACAGAGTTACCCTAAAATTTTACAAAATTCTATCAGAATTAAATTATGATTCTTTAACCACATCAAACTTATTTTAAATTTTTTAAGCAGTTTGGTTTATAGTATAAATAATTATTATTATTATAAATATAGTATAAAATATATACTTTTTTTATTTTTACTAAATATGTTTCTTGATAATAAATGATCTAGCAGTCTCTTAATATAATCTTGGTAAGTTCTTTGAGTTGATCAACTGAAATCGTTACCATTAATTATACACCAATTTATGAATTGTAAAAAAAATTAAAGGGGTTTTAAGAAAATCATGATTTTGTAAATTACCTACCGGGTGTTTCTCAAAAGTGGCTTATTCAGTTTCATTTTTTCAGGTAAATAGACGAGATTTGATATGTTAGTAGGTATACCTATGACATAAATTTGGATTGACTGACATATTCAATTATTGTTTTCGGTCACTTCCTGTTTCACCGGAAATGACTCGAACTTTTAATTTTAGTGCTCGGTATTTTTTGACTTTATTCGATAGAAAATGACATTCTAAATAGAACAACATTATGAACGAAATGACATTAAAAAAATCGTATTTTAAATCTAGAGTACCATGTTAAAAACAGAGGCTGTGTTCAAGACTCTAATGTTTAATCAAGGAAAAATATATTTGATCGTCTAATGTTTTTCGTGTCGTGTCTTGTCCTGGCCGGTTAAAAGATGCTCGAATCATCATATTTTTAATTATAACTCAATGTTTTCAATTGGAACGAGGACACCTTATTAGTTTATTTGCAAAAAGCATTTTTTACTAATAATTTGGTACCAGACACTTGGTATTTCAAATCAGTTGTTCGAGTTCAATTATTGTCGTTATATTTATGGCCAAGTAAATCTCAATTTGAAATGTCAAAAGTTGACATATGATATGTCATTCTACCCAGAATGTCATTTTTTATCAAATTGAGTAAAAAAAATACCGAGGGTGTCATTTAAAATCAAAAGTTGTAGTCATTTCCGGTGAAACAGGAGGTGACTGAAAACAATTTAATACGTCCAATCAATCCTAATTTATATCTATACTAACATACCAAATTTCGTTTTTTTTTATCTGAAAAAATGAAATGTTATAGGGGTGAGCCAGTTTTGAGAAACACCCGGTATATAGATATCACATTTTGGATCAAATTTTGTTTACGCCTTTAAGGGTTACCCTGTATACCAAATGTTTAAAAAAATTGTTTAATTCTAAATTTCTAAATGTCTAAAAATAATGATAAAATAAATTAATAAATCCAAATAAAAATGATATGTTATCTTTTTGGCAATAATGTGATATGTTTCAATTACCCTGTAGAAGGACATTATGCTTTCTTTAGTATTTTGAAGGGAATAGTAGGGACTCTTACAATATTTTAATTGTTAAAATTTATCTTATTATTGCTTCTACACAAAATCGAAACTACATAACAAAGGAACTATGTACATTATTTTATAAATATACAAGATTAGAAAGGTACTAAATATTTAATGACTTCTTATTATGTTGAGGTAATTCAAAAAAATGTGCCTTTCTAAATACAAAAATATTAAATATAATATTTCTAAGATTAGCAAAAACTGATTAAAAAAATAAATAACAGAATCAAAATTAAATTTTCTAATACCTGAAACTTTTGATATTATACAGGGTTGTTCACCACATACGACACCGAGTATTGTAGCTAAATGATTAGATTTTTACAAATTGTAAGTTTTGGTTTCATTGAAGGAATATTAGTGCTACAATTTAATAATAATTTTACAAGATACATACTGTCCCAAATAAGTAAAAAATATTATAGTTATATTTTTTAAATAGTATGTGTGTATGTATTATTCTATTTTTAGATTCTAAGATTAAAGTAAAGGTAAATTTGATTAAGGTTTATCACACTTAAACCTTACCGTTTTTGAAATATTTTCAATTTTATGAAATTGCAGTAAAAAAGCTTCATTTCTCCAAGCGCATCAAAGTTTTTAATACTAAATATTTACTGAAATTTATTTATTGATCAGATAATTGTGTTGCAATAATAAACAAAATACTACCTCATACAGAGTGTCTAAAAATTTATATTAAATAATTACTAGATTTAAACGGCAATAACTTATTTAATTTAAATGAAATACCCTGTATATTTTACGAGAATTAGATGCACAATTTAATTGTCTATCAAATTGGATTATGCCATTTTCTACCTATCTCTTCAAGTTTTCGTAGAAAATGCATTTTTTATAATTTAGACCTTATACCCATGGAATATTGACATTTTAGATTATTTTTAAAGATATAACCAATTTTCAAAGAGTACTAGATACTAATATTGTCGATATAGTTCGCTCATTTGATAGACAATTAAATTGTGCATCTGATTCACGGAAAATATACCGGGTGTTCTATTTAAATTAAACAAGTTATTGCCGTTTAAATCTAGTAATTATTTAATAAAAATTTTTGGACACTGTATAAGGTAGTATAATTTTTATTATTGCACACAACTTCAGCAGGTAAATATTTAGTATTAAAAACTTTGATACCCTTGGACAAATGAATGGACCTTAAAATATTTTTAGGGGTTGTACATTTCGACCCCAGGAACACGTCTATGAGTTTTTTTGCAAAAAAAAGATGTTGAGTATCTGATCAATAAATAATCAAAAACGGTAAGGTTTAAGTGTGATAAACCTTAATCAAATTTACCTTTATTTCAATCGTAGAATCTTAAAAAAGAATAATATACAGGGTTCTAAAATAGAATAATATATAGTTGTTCCATTTAAAAAAATACCACTATAATATTTTTTACTTATTTGGGACACTCTGGATCTTGTAAAATTATTTTTAAATTGTAGCTCTAATAGTCCTTGAACGAACCCAGAACTTACAATTTGTAAAAACCTAATCGTTTAGCTACAATACTCCGTATCGTATGAGGTGAACTACCCTGTAATCTAGATTATAATCAAATTTTATATTTTTTAATATTATCCAAAATATACCAAAACGAGTAGTATAAACGAGAAAACCAGCATCAAGTTGGCTTCGAAATCAACATCAATTATATTCCTCAAATATTTTTACATATAAAATGACAGCTATCTTCATTCCCAAGTCTAACACCGTTTTTTTTTACTTTAGAAAGACTTAAATATATTTTTTAATATATTATGCACTTTTTTTCGATATACCTCAAATAAAAAAGAAGAACTTTCTATTATACTATAATATTGCACTCATTTCATTAAAATAAATATGCGTTTTTTACTTCTTTGAAATAAAAACTAATATCACTTGAGACGACAATACTGATACTTTTCTAATAATACTGTGCTTCATTTAAAGTAAAGGTCACCCTAAACGTGAAATTCTACATCAGCAAAGACTAAATATGTACAGTGGAAACTTAGACGTGTAGGGTTCGCTTTAGATATTGTTTAGAAAAACAAATTGCTGATTTTTAAAGAGGAGACTATTTGATGATCCCTCCGAAGGTTATATAAACTAAGATTTTTAATCTTACTGACTAGAAATTCTATATATACAACTTGTAGCAAATTCGATATCAATGAGACCATTTTTTGTATAAAAATTGTACTATATTATAAGAAATTTACAATAACTACAGAATGAAATTTTATCTCAATATTTTTATTTGAGAATTTTCTACGGAGTGATATACTTTAACACAGACTATGAGCATAAATCAATGTATGTTTTATCATGCACTCAGATACAAAAAAAAACGCAACGGAAAAATTTTTCTTCAATTTTTTTTAATTTTTAGTCCTCTTTTTATATTTTTTTTAGCAAACTGTATATAAGTATATCAACTTTAATTCGTAACCTCAGTTTTTATAAATTTTAGTATTTGGCTAATTATACAGGGTTATTCGAAGTGTCGTTTCTTATTCTAACTTTAAAATACCCTGTGCAGTAATATTCTGAGCAAATTTTCTGAAAACATTATTTTTCAGTTAGAGTCATGTCTCCTGAACATTTGATTTTTTGGTTCATGTCAACAATTGGCTTGGTTAATTTTTAAAAGCAAAATAAACTCGCCACCTACAATTTGAAATGTTTTCAATTATCAATACTTTTTGATGATATTTTTCGATATGAGGAGGTGGCTTAGGTGAGTATTGTAAACTATTAACTAGCTAGCATTAATTAATAATAATAATAATTATTTATTGTGAACTATTAACATGCTAGCTACTATTAACTAGCTAGCATGTTAGACATATACAGGGTGGCCCATCGAAAATGTTCCGCAAGGCATAACGGCCAGGGTATTTTTTTTTCAGAAAATTCAAAAACACGTCAATTTTTTTTGTGAGGGGGACAACTTTTACCCCAAAAATGATTGCAAAATCTTCAACCCTCAAGGCGGGGGTGTCATCCCCTAACTTTTTTCAAATGGGAAGGGGGGTCAGGAGGTACCGCAATGAAAAGGGCTTTTTATTCTCTATACTTTCCCGCTTCGTTTTTGAAAATCGGTCGAGTCATTGAGAAAATATGAAGGATTGAAATTTGAAAAGTTTATTTAAACATTTATCAGAGTAAAATTGTTCGCGAGTTAGAAGCAAAATTTCGCGAAACTGGTTCCGTTATGAATAAAAAGAGGCAGAGGGAAAACCCTGTAGTAAATGAAGCTATGGAGGTATTCGTATTGGGCCAAGTTGCCATGGATAGTACGCTGAGTACAAGAAAATTAGCCCATGCAAAATTAGCCGGCGTGAATCGTACAATAAGTGTCCAAAGGATATTAAAAAAACACAAGTTCGACCCGTACAAAATTCAGTTGGTACAAGAATTCACCGAAGACGATTTTGATCGTCGCTTGCAATATTGTGAAACTATGAGTGAACGAGTTGCGAATGATAATAATTTCCTATTTAATGTGTGTTTTTCGGATAAGTGTACTTTCTTTTTGAACGGTGTAGTTAATCGGCATAACTGTCGGTACTGGGCTGAGGACAACCCCAGGGTTTTTCACGAGGTGCACACACAAAACCCTCAGAAATTGAACGTGTGGGCTGGTATTTTTGGAAATTCTGTTGTAGGTCAGTTTAACGATATTGAGAAGAACTTCAACGCACAAGTCACAGAACAGCTATCTAGCAACTGCCGCACCTGATCGTTCAACCTTGTGGCAAGTGAAAAAATGCGTAAACATCTAGAAATAATAAGAAAAAACAGCAAATTGGCCGAAGGAATTTATCCTTATCATTTACTCTGATAAATGTTTAAATAAACTTTTCAAATTTCAATCCTTCATATTTTCTCAATGACTCGACCGATTTTCAAAAACGAAGCGGGAACAACCAACAAATATAGTTCTATAGAAAAAGCAATTGCTTCTCTTTATTCATCAGGCCCAATATGATATTTGCAGCACTTTGCAGTATGGACCTGTCTACTGGCAGTTATAGTAGCCAAAGGAGGCAATAAAAAGTATTGGGTTATTCTTTACAAGTGTTTTTCTCTGTTTGTGGTTGATTAATTGTTATTGGTCAATTATTACAGTTGATTTCTTTAATATCTTAGTTTTCTTGTTATTAATGTTTATTAAAACTTTGACTGTATCGTTATAATTTAATAACTTTAATGTTTTGTTTTTAATTTAGTATAGTATAGGGTACCTAATGGCGGCGTCAATATGATACTACAACAATAGTCACAAAAGCCACCTCAAGTAATGTTTTAGGACCCTTTTATTAACCCTTTGTAATAAGCCAAATACTAAAGATTATAAAAAACTGGGATTAAAAAAAGATTATAAAAAACTTGATTTACAGTTTGGCTATAATTTTAAAATTTGGCTAAAAATAAAAAAAATATAACACTTAAAATTTGAAGAAAAATGTTTCCGTTGCTTTTACTTTGTATCTGAGTGTAGTTACCGTAGACAAATAAATTGTAGTAAGAGGATATTGACTCATGGCCTGTTTTATTCACTTTTCATTTTTATTCACATTTATTTATGACACAGTTAAATAATGAAGTATTATATTTTTACATACCTAAGCGGAAAATATTCCACGGTATTTATTCAAGTAAATCACTCCGTATATGAGTAATTTATGAAGCTAAGATAGAATATATTTTACAGTAGACTTAAACAATATATAATAAATTATTTATGTAATTTCAGTTAAGAGAATAGAGAATGAGATGCTAGAGAAGATGTCAAAGATAGAGCTAATTCGAGAAACGACGATTTTATGAAGAAATTTGGAGCTATATGTATAGCTTTGGCCGATTATCACAGCATATAATTATGATAAGTACGTCAATTCGCACAGTTTGCCCTTTATACACTGAGTAATTTACAATTTTTGACATTACAATTATTCTCCGAAGAAACGACACAAAATATTTTAAATATCTGTAATTACTGAAAATATATTTACTGATCTTTAAATTATTATCTAAAATTGATTATTACCCCATTTTATGTCGAAAAAATAGGTAGAAGATAATTAAATAATAAGAAATTATGCTTTTTTTAAGAAATATCAGTAACTTTTAAATTCTTTTATAAAATGTAGTAATTATATTGATTGCTATAAAGTTGTTATCTTGATTGCTGATAAGTGTGGAATACCATAATATTAAAAGCAAAATATGTAGTTAATAAACTACAAACACAAAAATATAATTCCATTGTAACAAAAAGAAAATAGTAAACCATTGAATAAAATGCATCCCAACGCAATTTTATTTCCTTTAATCACAGACATTAAAGTATTTTTTTTGAAAAGCGGATTATTTCAGAAACAAAGAAATATTGAGCTTAAATACATGTTAACGTAAAAGGAACGCCCAGTATATAAATACTTACTTTATGTTATCTTCTCTAGAGCTGCGATTTGTCTCATAAATTATAAATTGACTAGAATGTTGAAATATTTTTCTTAACTCTTACATTTTTCTTTCGCTATAAAGTGATATCAGTCAAAGATGTATAACATGCTCTTATTTTTGAAAATGATGTTCTAGTTTTTTTTTATAATGTATAAAGAAAAATATAGTGAGTTAATTTTAATAAGGAAATTGTAATACGATATTTCAAAAATACACCCTGTACAGGTTGTCCCATTTTTGTGTGTTTTATGGGGTCTCTTGTTTATGAGTAGAGAGAAGAGTAGACTCCAGTGGCGTAACTAGTTTTTCGCTGGGAACTGTCATTTTGAAGTGAAACTTTTTTGCGCGAGCTGAGAGTAAGAATTCAAGGCCGTGACACAAGCTTTTTCAATGAGAGCAGTTTAAATTTTGAAATATTTTATAATTTTTGAAGATTCTCACTTTGACCAGAGATAATTATTACTCTTCTTGTCTACAGTTGTTCTTAGCAACCGCTATAGCAGCGCCAGATCCCGTACAACGTATTCATCCCAAAACAATAATTATAAGTTTTGGCAGCAAGCCGAGCATTCATATCTAAGCTTGTTTCCTTTATATATGATACAAGGCAAAATCTGTCACCGTCAACTGAAACTGTCAAATGAAAAAAAAATGTTTTGTGTTACAGACGCTTGAAAAACTGATTATGATTCTGTTACTACAGAATTAGTGACTAGATTCGGAGAAACAAAGTTTAAAACTGTAATAAATACCTTTGTATAATTAAATAAATCGTCTATAACGCATGTAATACATCTTTGACGTACCTTTTTTACTATACCCGCCAAACATAACCACAAACAAAAACTTACACGAAGCAAAACCACCCGTCCACCACTTAAAACCCGAAGTTAACTTCCGGTCAGTGCTGCGCAGCGAACTTCATCCTCTTCTGCTTCTGCCGCTGGTTACAGAACCACACCCTCACTACGTTCTTCTTCAGGTCCAACTTCTCGGCGATGGCCGCTATCTTCTCCCCGCTGGGCCTCGGCTGCACCGCGAAGTACGCCTCCAGGCTGCGCTTCTCCGGCGCCGCTATGGAGGTGCGTTTCCGCTTTTTCTCCCCAGCGGGCAGGACGCTGGGGGCGTCCGGGTCCCGGCGTTTGTTCTTGGCCTGGGCCTCGGCTTCCTCCAGCCAGGCTTGGAGGATGGGTTTGAGGGCGATCATGTTGTTGTGGGAGAGGGTGAGCGACTCGAAGCGGCAGATTGTTGATTGGGAGAGGGCTCCGACGCCGGGGAGTTTGAGGTTGGCGAGGGCCTTGCCGACGTCGGCCTGGGTGACGCCGAGTTTGATGCGTCGTTGCTTGAATCTGGAAAGAAGGAAATCGAAATGAGCAACAGCTTCTGTATATACAAAGATATTTAAACACAAGAGATAGAATTGTTTACCGTTTTCTTCCATCGGCCATTATTCTATCCTTATTTTCCCATCTTTGTTACACCGAAAACATTTGCCAGATTTACTTGTATATTGGTATTAGTATTCGATTAAATACCACAACCAATTTCATAATTGGTTGAATTGATATGAATGATTGAAAAAAAATACGTTAGCAAATTAATGTACTTGATGCATTATAGAAATATAACGAAATTATTACTTCATAGTAATAATTTCGTTTTATTTCTATAATGTATCAAGTACATTAATTTGCTAAGATAATTTTTTTCATTTAATGCTTAACTGCTCAACTATTTTAAATTTTATAATGGAATAAAAATATCATGGTCGTGTTTCTTTTAATAATAAAAAGCAGTTTGGCAACGTCAGTTTTAGAAATATGCCAGCGTAGTACAACGGATTTCGAGGATGAATGAAAATTCCCAGATTCTACGGTTGCGAGGTTGCTATTCCGCCGTTGAAGCTCCGTATTCTTTATTATTTGCAGTATTATAGTATTTTTGCGTTATTTTGTGGACTTGTGTGGACATTACTTTGAAAATATGGTGCATTCATGTATTGTGTACAAGAGAGTGTATCATTTAAATCCAAATTTAACTTTTTGTCGGTAAATAAAAATAAGTAGGGTTAGGTATATTATTATATCGTTGTCTGTAGATCAGAGGCGTATCTAGACATAAAAGATAGCAGATTTCTAAATTATATATTTTTGAAATATTTCAGTTATAATCGTAAACAATATAACAACATTCATGTCAAAGTATGTATTTTTTTCTTCTGGCAACTTTTTAGTGTGGTGTTACATTATGTATTTTTACCACACCACTTTAATTGGGGGCAATAAAAAATCGTACCTTTCAGCGAAAGCTTCTAATTCTCTTGGATCCGTGTCAGCATCGGGATGCAGTCCAGCCACAGCTGCAGCAGCCGCTGCTGCTGCCATTGCTGACGGGTGATGCGCACCAGGATGGCCCCCATGTCCAGGATGGTGACCTGAAAACATAACTAATTGCGGTTAATTATTCTATTTTTCTTTCGTATAATACTAAACTTTTTGACTTTCATATAAGTTTTTATTTTTATTTTCTTATTGCATATTAAAAATGTTTAAAACATAAATTAAAATCAATTGGTACCGAAAACTAAGTTAAGAAATACGAGTCAAAAATATTCAGGATTTGCACATTTATTGATTTTTGTCAGATAATATATTTTGAAGTAGAATTTACTCAGTATCTACCTGGTGCTCCGTGTCCTGATAATGGTCCCCCGTGGTGATGGTGGTTCATAAAATGATTGGTACCATAAGCGGAATGCATGTGAGACGGCGTTTCCGACATAGGCGTTAATGTGGTCATCGAAGACGATGAAATGGGGTCCAACATCTCTAAGCCGTCCATGTGGCTCATCTGAAACAATGAACTACTTTATATAACATGCTACAGAGAGAATTGTAAATCTGATGAACCGGCAGTAAAAAAAGGCAACCAATTTAAACCGATCATTTTAGAATAGCAATTTTATTAGGGTTCAAGATAGCAGTAAATTCCAACGCAGTTTATAACATCAAATAGGCTAAATATATGTATGCCTACAGTGTTTACATGCATGTATAACCAACATTGATATATTTCCATCAAGATAACCACAACGTATTACGTCTCCAACGTGACGTAATACGCCAAATCAATACAATTTAGCTTTATTTTTCTTTTCATTTGTAACATTATTATTACACATTATAAAAAGCAATGAAAAATGAAATAGTTGGTTATAATAAATTTGCTCATTATGTTTATATATCCAATATTTATCAGCTCTTCACTAGTATCAAAACAAACCAAGAATAAATAATATGCTCTTTCTAAATGATATTTAAATTAGTTTTCCATAATAGTAGGACTAATCAGAAGGAAATGAAAACTAAGTGGATAATAAGAGATTTTTGTAATTTAATTATTGAATAAGAATCTGAAATTAGATAAGAATATTTAGGTTAGTTTAATTAGTCGTTATACATTGTGATAATAAACTGCATATTAGAGTTACATTAACTAGTTTTATTCCAAAAAAGGTGATATAGACGGTATCCAATATAAAATAATATGATACATTTTAAATTAGAGTATTAAAAAATTGGCGCCGGGAGGCACGTACTGCCCATACTAAAATATGTTAATAAAAAGTTGGTAGGCAGTTCTTTTAGTTTCAAAGTAAAGGAATTTTTCCAATTTTTTTTTATCTCAAAAACTGCGACTTTGACTGATTTTGATGTTATTACAAATTTTGTTGCAAATATTATTCCTAATCTTAAATTGAAAACCGCGTTTTGCTAGCTACTCTAATTTTAGAGTTACGATTTTTTAAAATTTTTAACCCCCTCCCGTACCTCCTTACCAACCCCCACCCCCACCAAAACCTGATAGCCAGATTCCCGGGTGCCACAGTATTTTTGTGCCAAATTTGGTTAAAATCGGTTAAGCGGTTTTTGAGTTATCGTGTTAAGCGGCCCATACATTATCAAACAAATTGCGCAACAGCAAATTGCAGGCTGTTGCGCAACGAGTTGCCAATGTATGGTAACGTTTGATGTGTTGCGCAATTGTTTGATAAGTTTCAAGAATGCTTGAATTATTTTGTGCAGTGTAGTGTGTGTGTTGCGCTTCGTTGTGCAATCTTTTAGTTCTTTCATCCAAATTCTTTGTTTTCTTTTTCGTTTTTTGGTATCATTGACATCATCTAGGGTATATACGATATTAATAGACACAATTGCAATTGAGGACATGATTGTTTCTCAAACAATGCACAACTTTTAATAAAAAGTTTGATCAAAATTTTACTAAATGCATAGGTGATACAGTTGTGCAAGGGAGCGTTGCGCATCGCTTTGTTGTGCAACTTCTTTGATAGTGTATGGACCGCTGAATCAGCTGTGCAACGCAACGTTGCGCAATTTGTTTGATAATGTATGGGCTGCTTGACAAACAGACAGACAGACAGACACCATGAAAATATTTTGTATTTAGGTCATTTATGACCCAAATAACTCATTTTATGTGAAATTAAAAAACTTTTTTTTTGCCGATCTTAATAGTCTATAAATAATTACACATACCTATTGGTATGGTCGGCTAAATAATACATATTTTTAAAAATTTAAAGGACAAAGTGCACCTTTCAATGAGCTTATCATATCGTTCCATCTTCTTTTGCTACTTCCTCGTTAACAGTATTTTAAAAATTTATGTTTTCGATATTTATTGAAAAATGAAACTGTACTAAAAATGCAGTTCTGAAAAATAGTAATGTTTTACACAGAAAAATGTGTCGATTTTGCAAATAACAAAGTCAAAACTTTTAATTCAAATGAAAACAAAAAATTTACGTCGATATTTGAAATTGAATATTGAATAAGTTTGCCAACATTTTTGAATCGGTAATTTGTGTAAGCATCGGTACCTCTATCGGTAAAGTACAATTGTAGATTGTTTCTTACTAGTAGCTCTTGATACAGTTTAAAACCATACCTAAAATATCTTAAGAAAACATTGTATAAATGAACTCTTATAATAATTATTTTTTTTGTATCTTGGCCTTTAACCTGCATATGCTACTATTATTTTAAACTAATTTATCTAGATAACTTCGAATGCTTCCCTAGGCACGTAAAGTCAAAAGTAAAGACATTTAACCTTTTATTCCAAAATCTATCAAGTCCGTTTCTGTGCCCCTGTGGTATTCATTCGTATACACGTTAATCAGACAAGCGAATTAGGCAGATCAAAAGCTACTTTTATTAATTATTTATGGACTTAACTAACAAACAAACGAATACAAAAACGACATGCAGAGTAAAACAGTACTGATTGATTAAATGGTGCAATGGATTGGAGGAGGTTAATATTTAATGTTTTTCTTTTTCAAGAGAAACTAGTTTATTTTCTGTTCTAATATTATAATATAGTCTAATATACTTATATTTGAGAAGTAATATAAAGGGAGCTGATATGTATGGGAACGGGCGATTGTTAGGTAAAATATACAAGGTGCTACAAAAAATTAAATACAAAAGTTTAGGGTTTATAACTCTCTATTAGCCAGTTGTAAATTTTAATATACAGGGGCGCTTATAAAGTTGTGGCACATGAAAATCTACTTGTTTTAAATGGAACCCCCTGTATATTATGGCATATTTCAATTCTTTCTTCAATTTTAAACAATAATCGTAGTACACATAATGTACCTGAACTCAACCATTTCCGAATTATGAAGGGCTGATTTTGAAATTTTAAGCAAAAATTTTGTAATTTCCAGATTTGATATAATCTCATTTTATACATCTATAAAAGCTAACTTGAAAACTAATGTCAAATATTGTTAAGTATCACAGTTTCCGAGGAATAGCATCGTTAAATGGAACCGAACACGTCACAAAAGTCAATAGTAACTCGAAAACGGTTGGTTTGGGGAACATTGTGTATATTTCGATTTTTGCTTAGAATTAAAGGAAAAATTAAAATATGGCAATAATATACAGGGTTTTATATTTAAAAATCGTGTTTCTATACGGTGCTTCCAAGTCATAACATGACAACGAGATAGAGAAAAAAACGAAAAATACAAGAAACAAACGAGAGCCTTTGCTGTATAGACACAGAGTCGCCCATGATTGTAGACGTTGTCCAGGACAGCTGCGGATGTAGCCAAGAATAACCGAAATTATTTTTTTCTCTCTCTCTTGGTTTTGGTAATATATATCAATAATCGTAAATTAGGAATATAATAAAAAATTAACAAATTTTTGGGTTGCAGCTAAATTGAAAATTGGATTTTGAAAAAGGAACATCAGTAAAACCAAAAACTGGTTGCACTATGTGCTAATATTTGAAGTGAAACTTCTAACTAACAGCTATTAAAATGAAGGATTTAAAGGATATATATTTTTTTATGAATGCTTTATATAAACTCCAAAAATTAGAGTTGATACAAAACCGTATACTATTCTAGCTTTATAATTTTATGTTTTTTTTTTAATTTTTATTAAAAAACGATAACTTTATTACCCGGCCGGATAGCCTATATCTCTTACTACTACTAACTGCTACTAAAGAACAATTTGTTTTGTGTAGTCTGTGGTCTGTTTTTGTTTAAATATTTTGTTGATTATTCATTTTGGAGATTTATTTTTTAATTAATGTTAGTCGTTAAGCAACCAGTAAACTCATAGTATATGTATTTCTTTTGCATAATCAAAATCATACACATGTCACTCTAAATTTTACATAACCAAATTATCACTGTAAATCGCTGACTTTTTTAGACAGATGTCGCTTTGTTCAATATATTCAATACTCACACACTAATAGTGACATACTATGTTCAATATATTCAATCGCAGTTTTGTTGTCGAAACCAT
The DNA here is from genome assembly GCF_002938485.1 of Sitophilus oryzae. Lineage (NCBI taxonomy): Eukaryota > Metazoa > Arthropoda > Insecta > Coleoptera > Curculionidae > Sitophilus > Sitophilus oryzae. The sequence goes on along the minus strand of NW_022147046.1, from coordinate 3,069,481 downwards.
TTGCGTTCAGTAATACTTGCAAGTAGCTTAAAATATGTGGAATTGGAACACTTGGAAACAACGGAGATACATCTAAGGGGGACACTAAAATTTCACTCTCATCTAATGTTATATTTTTAATTTTGTTAATGAAATGTATATTGTCTTTAACTGAGAAAGAGGGTTTATGGGTAGGTAAACTTTCGAACTCTGTAGATAACCATTTTGCCAGAATATAAGTCGGAGAACCTACAACGGAAACTATTGGACGCATAGATTTATCGGCTTTTTTTAATTTAAAATGTCAAAAATTGACGTATGATATGTCATTCTATTCAGAATGTCATTATCAAATTTAAAAAGTAAATTAATACTAAGGGTACCATTTATAAATCAAAAGTTGTAGAAGTTTCCAGTGAAACAGGAAGCGAGGGAAACTATTTGAATAGTACCTCATCAATTCCGATTTATGTCATATACTAGCATAATAAATTTCGTTTTATTATCTGAAAAAATAAAAAAATTATAGAGATGAGCCACTCTGAAGAAACACCCGGTATACCTATTCAATATTTTCTCTTCAACAGTAACAGTCCGGTCGAGATATTAAATCCAGTGATTTTTTAGGGGACCTTTTTTATGATTCTGAATAATTTTTAAGGTATTTTGGTTTGGTCATTTCGAAAATTTCGGCGTTTGGTCGCTACATTAAAGTATTCGATTTAAATCGAGCTTTTTCACTTATTTCGATTTGAAAGATTTTTGGACGTATATCGATGCAGATCGATTAGTTAAATTTTTTAGTATCCACAGTTTGTCAAAAAAGTACTTACAAGGTAAGAAAAAAATCCAATTTTTCATTTTCGGCATTTTTTTTAAATACAACATAAATTAAAAAGCGGGTCAAATTGCATTTATAGTTCTTACATTAACGCCTTCTAACAGTACCAGATGAGAAAAGTCGAAAAGTTAATAAATAAAAATACAATTTTTTTTCAAAGGGGTATATCCAAGAACATCGACAATCGAAATCTTTGAAATTAAATATTTCGGAAACTATGCATTTTCGAAACACAGTTAAAACGGGGCGAATATAGAGCTCAACTAGCTCTATCTGTAGAGGTCTCATTGGCCGTTTGGCTACTTACCGTTTTTAGTGTAAATAAAAATACAATTAATAAAAAAAAATATTTTTTTCCTGCTGGTACAATTTAATAAAAAACGCCAAAAGTTTCAAAGTGACTTCCACGCTTAATTTCAACGTTAACACCTTAAAAATTATTTAGAATAATGAAAAATAGACCCCCTTCTAAAAACACACGGATTTTGGTAACTCGATCGGGCTATAATACGAGATTTAATAAAAAAAGAAACAAGTTGCACGAGAATAACATTTCAAGACAATTTATGATTTATCGGACCTTTTTAAAAAAATTAATTTTATTTTTCAGAAACTATTAGAAATAGAGTTTACCAAAAATGCTTTTTAAAACTACTAGCGGGTACATGAGTTTGTAGATATAGTACGAATTTTCTTGGAACTTTAGTTTCGCAGATATACATTTAATCGGACATTTTTAGAAAAATTTATTTTATTTTTCAGAAACTATTAGAGACAGAGTTTACCAAAAATGCTTTTTATAACTACTAGTGGTTAAGTGAATTTCTAGATATATTACGAATTTTTTTGGAACTTTAGTTTCGGACATATAAATTTAATCGGACCTTTTTCGGTACTTGATATTATATTTAAAAAAACAGGATATTCTTCTTTGATGAATAGAAAAAACTACTTCCACATAAAATCACCCCAATCCGTTTTTATGACGGAAAAAAGCCCACTTCGGTCCTATAAACGTGATGCAAATGTAACATAAGGACGAAATATCCCACTGAAATATGTTCATAAAACAAAATTCAGTTTTACAGCCATTTTATAGCCCCCATATACGCCTATGGCTTAGGCCGTTTCTGGCACTGCGTGCTCTGTGTTACGATTGGACTGTAATTTTTCCAAAAAAAAAGAATTTCACCGGGAAAACTATGATTACTCTGTTAAAAAAAGTCGCGTGTGTGTCCAGTAATATTTTTTCAGCGCGCATTTTTTTTGGAGGCGTAGGTACACGTTTTTTTTTGGTTCGTTTGAAATAAATGGCTTTGGGCGTTGTTTATATTCGGAATTTTTCCGGCAGTCATTTTTTTCTCTCTTTGTTTGCTTTTTCGAAAATTTAAATGGGTTGTGCGTTGCATAAAAATTATTGCCCCGGGCGTATTGTTTATTTATTAAATTTATCGGGAATTTTATTTTTGTTTCGTGTACGTACGTGTGCGGGTATTTTTTTAGATCTCTTTGGAAGCCGGCATGTGTTGTGTCGAAATAAAAAATCCATCAATATTGTTAATAATTACAAAAGAATAATATTTTTTAGGTTGTCCATTTTTGTTTAAATTGAGGATGGATAGAATACTAATTTTTATTAGTTAATATCAGCGGTGGCATGTGCTTGAATTCTTTGGGATGCACAGTCTTAGAAAAGCATATTGTCACATAACCATGCTTCAATATTACTCTTTTTTCAATCAAAGGCTCCAAACTAAAGAATCTTTATTAAAAAACTGAGCTGGCTGCGTAAATAGATTCCTTACTACGGTATAGCGGAGTTTGCAACCAACTATGTTAACGCTCTTTATATGAACAGATTCTTTACTGCGCTACAGTAGAGGTTGCTTTTTATACATAGTAAGCAATGCAAATGAAACAGCCGAGCCGTAAAGAAATACTGGTATATTAATGATTCATGGTACACCGGGCCGTATCCGAGCCGGGCACGTTCCGTAAAGTAGACACCGAGCCACGTCCGGGCCTTCAATATATGCTACACCGAGTGGACAACGGGGATCATGTCCGTGCCGATTATATTCTAGAAAACAGTGTTGCCGCAGTGGTACATTTGTACCAAATTTGATACTTTTAATTCTATTTGGTACAGTAGTACTACATTTTCAAATCCAGGATGATTTGGTACAATAATTATTTCCCACGCGCACCGAAATTGAATAGATATTTAATAATTATTGTCGTTGATATTGCATTAAACGCGCTTACCGATACCATTCGGAGAAAATCCGCATTAATTAACGACGTATTATAAACGTTGTAATGTCTATAGCGTTGCCTATATTAAATAACCCGAAGAAAAAACTTGAAAATTTACTGTTTCTAACATGCTTCTATATTTGCGTTTTTTTTAAATAAAATTTAAGTTTTCCAAGTATTGTGTGTAGTATTAGAATTACTTAGAATTCTTCAACCTATACATACTTATAATTGGGTTTTCTGAATTTCTATTTCATGTTTTTCGTCTCGATTTGTGTCTTTCTCCAGGAAGTTTTTTTATGTAGAAATTTATGAAGAAATTCACAGCGACCAAACCGGTTAAAGTCATATGCAGATGTATTTTGTTGTGCTTTAAAAAATTGTACCAAAGTGGTACATTTTTAGTTTATAATGTGGTACGCGCTAAAAGTTGGGTGCGGCAACACTGCTAGAAAACAGCCGCTATAGGCCCGTAGATGAACGAAGTATTTAGCCCGGGCACTCATTTATGTTTGCCGCAACGGGGCCGGACCGTAGCGGATCCGAGGAAAAATGTACACCGACATTTCTCGGACGGGGCACGGACGCGTTCCGGCGAAGCTTGGCCCGTGCTCGGCTTAGCATGAATGCATAAGTATAAATAACATTTGACAATTTTTGGCCGTGCCTTCACCGTCGCACGGCCCCGGCCCGTCACGGTGTACCATGAATCAGCCTTAATACGGTACTAGTACGTAAGGTAGTTGATACTTATAGTATTAAATATTAAAAGAACACTAAGAAATAAAATTGAAAAGACAATATCCAGATTTTGCGTTTTCTATGAATTTATCAAACAAAGATCAAATTTTTAATTCGCTTATTATTTTTACAAATTCAGTTCTCATAAACTATACCTAGTAAAGAACAAAAACAAGAGAGAAAGCAAAATCATTTAGGAAACAACTAAGTTCATATTTTGGTGTTAATATGAATTGGCGTTTGGTTTATTCTTATTTACATTTTCTTGCAGACATCTTCATTTTTTTTCTGCGAAATTGACTTGTGCTTCGAAAGCCTGCCTGCTTGAACACTTTTTGTTTCTAACGTAAGTCCAGGCCGATTTTTCTTCTAGAAATTGAAGTAGTTTGAACACCTATTTGCCTTTTTCTAGACGTGGAAATCCAATGAAAGAAACACAATAAATTAGCAGGTGTTTCTATACAGTTCAATGATCTTGTTAATTTTATAACAGTATTTGTCATATCAGCTGAATTAAAATTAGTAGCGATATTAGATATTCGCTGGAATTTCTGTGACAATCCAGCTACTGCACTCGTACTCTCATCATTTAGATTATTATTGGAATTGGATATGTCTTCTAAGTTTGGAGAATATGTGATTTTTTTAAATTCCATTTTCCTCAGGTTGCAATTTCTCTTGTTTATTCTGCAACTCTTCAATCTCATCTAGTTCAATAATATTAAAGAAGTTCGCGGAAACATCATCGCCGAGGGCTATTTTAGCAAATCCTTTTTTATCTTCCAAGTTAAGAGTAGGAGCTGTCTTCAAGGCAATTTCCAATTTTTGTTGAATTGCACAAAGACGCTTTGCTGTACCGCAGTAAGAAATGAAGTATTAGAATACGCACTATAAAACTACATACTTTACTGTGATGCAGCAGAAGGCTCCGCTGTGCCGTAGCAAGAAATCTATTTACGCGTCCAAGCTGAGCTGCTCTGGAACCACACCTAATAGTTAGGTGAATTGAGATTTTATTTTGTTAATTTTAAGGTACGGATAAATGATTGGTCTTATCTGACATCAGACATGGAGATAACCGTTGCTCATGTCTCTTTAACATAATAATGGACCCAATAATTGAAAATTTAAACGGGGTTAATGCAGGATTTAAGATAAACAACTGTTACCTGAGAATACTCTGTTACGCAGATGATGCTATCCTGACTGCTGAAAATAAGGATGACCTATACAGCTCCTCCTCTATAAACTAAGTAGCACAGACTCTTAACATGCAAATTTCGTGCATAAAAACACAGTCTATGGTAATATCCAAAGATCAAATACGGTGCAAACTAGAAGTAAATGAGCGCATCATAAATCAGGCAATGAGTTTCAATTATTTAGAGATAGAAACATCGAGCAGCAGTAGTATAACGGACTGAAATGGACAATCAGATTAAAAAAGCCTCAAGAATTATCAGGGTATTTACAGGATATAATACAGAAAAATGAATACATAATACATAACTACAGAAACTAAAACGCGAATTTATAAGACCTGTATATGGCCCATACTGTCTTATGTTGCTGAAACAAGATCAGAAACATATTGGCTATGCGCGCCCCAGTTATCCCTGTTAATTTTCTAATATAATGGTCCCATCTCAGGTTTGGGCTTCTTCTAGGTCTCTCAATTCCTCGTGGATACCATGCTGTAATTTCCATCTGTTGTCCGTCCTTAATGCCAGGTGTCCTGCCCATTGCCAATTGGGGGATTTCATCCTGTGGATGACATCTATTACCTGGGTCTTCTGTCGTATCCACTCTGGTTATTCCCAGCATATTTCGGTCCATTGAGCATTGTGCGTCCTGCCGTTTCCTTATAATGTCAGTTGTATGTGTCTAGGTTTCGCCTGGAAACGTCATGGCTGGTAATACACATTAGTCGAATGTTTTCTTCTCTAGATAAAGTGGCATTCTAGATTTGAATATGACTGAGTTTTTTCTATAAGTACCCCATGCTAACTTAATTTTTCTGTTGATTTTTAGTAGTACAGATCCCGAGCTGTGTATTAGTTATTCCAAATATACATATTCTTCTACTATTTCCAACGTTGCGTTATTTATTATAATGTATTTTCTATCTACTAATTCGTTGTATATTACCTTAGTTTTTGTTAAATTCATTTTGAGACCTACTTTATTGCTGACTGTATTTAGTTCGTTAATTTGTCATCAATGAATTAAAATGTCATCAGCCAATCTTAGACGGTTAAGACATTCTCCATCTATTTTCAATCCTTTGTTGGTCCAATCCAGTTGACGGAAGATTTTTGTCTCCCTGTCGCACTCTTTTGCCGATTGGGAACTTTGGGGTTAATTAATTAGTTAACCGCAATTAACTTTTAGAATTCGTCTCGAAATTATCACTCATAATAAGAGTACTAGATATAAAAATAAACATCTCACTAATACTGTAAAAGTTAATTTAACTGACTATAATGTAAATATCAATAACTAACAACATCATAATCAACATCGTAAATTAAAAATAACTTTAAGACAGGTATTCCACAATATAATATTTTATTTAAAATGACGTGGTCTATGAAGCTAAAAATCATTGAATTATATTTAACGATAAATATAGCATGAAACTAGTAGGTAAATTCAAAATAGTCTTTGTAATGATGTATTAAACGGTATAAGAAATATAATACTAGGTTTTTATGCCAATATTCCCAGTTGGTTAATTAAAGGTTTTTACCGACGATCTATATATCGATTTTGTGTAGAAGACAAATTCTCTTTGATAAAGTTAAGTTCACCATCGAAGAAAATAATAATCTACTATTTATCTTATAAGTTATAATTCTATAATATTGTGTCTCATTAATGAACTCGGTGACACAGAAAAAATAAGGTGCAAAAAATATATAGTTTACATCAAATAAATTAAAAGTTGACCGACACCGCGTTGCCCACTTTTACATATTTTCTTATAATCCAAATATTTTAGGAATCAAAAATAAATTAAATATAAATATATAAACAGTTATTATTTGTATTAACAATACTCATCTTCTTAACAGCACTTAAGGGACTTAAAGGACCATTACTACCGCTTTACCGCTCAAGATATTCTAATAAAGTTGCGATGAGTTTTTTAAGGCTATTAAGCTATCTTTTACACTTCCCACTAAAAGAGCTTCTAAAAAGAACAATGTTCGACTGCAAGGTCTGCTAGTAAAATTTTTTAAGCTGAAAGTATCGCAAAGTGTCAAAAAGTAATAAATGAATAAATATGGCAAATTGACATTTTTGACAGCAGAGCTACCATCTGAATCCTCAGCGGGAAATTTAAATTCCAGTTAGGCAGCCCGGCGCGGCGCCGAATATGTTCATGGTTGGCAACAATGAATTTAAAAATCCTGCCCTTGATTACGTAACTAAAAGTTTAATTGGTATATACAATATTTTTTTTTTTTTGCGATGAGGAGGGAAAAAATCTTCCATAAGACACCTATAACTGGGTAGTGCCGGATTCCTACCGGCTAAAAAACCCTCCTCGTTCAAGTAAGCACACCACGCCGGAACCGCTTACGCATTACTTCGACGTGGGGGCTGCCTACGCCATGCGGCGTTGTTCCTCTTCTTTTTTACTTAGTATATTATTTATACATTTATTTACTGTTTCCCATAATAATTCACCTCCCTCAAGGCTTCTCATTAAATTCGTTTCAGTGAAATCCAGTCCACTCTCCTTCTTAAAATGATCTCTCTCATCCTTCCATCTTGGACAGGAGAACACATGTTCAACGTCGTCTATTTGACCACAAAATAAACATGATTCAGAGCTTGCCCGCCGCATCTTATAGAGGTATTTTCGGAAGCACCCGTGTCCAGACAGCATTTGTGTCAGGTGGTATCCCACTTCACCATATGGTCTGTCAATCTATTTTTCGATGTTGGGTATAAGTCTCCAGGTCCATCTTCCGTACTTTCCTTTATCCCACTGATCCTGCCACTTCTCCATCATAGTTTTCCTGGCTATTTGTTTGAGCTCTCCCTTGTATCTATCCACTCGTTCATGAGCTAATATGTGGATAAGAGGAATGCCCGCAATGACACCAACTGCCTTCAGTAGATACAGTTCTGTAAGCGCTACAAACTCTAATACATAATTTGCGCTGCAGAGCTGTTATCTTTCGCTTTGTTTTTATTTTGTCCATTGCCTTACACCATACCAGAGCTGCGTATAACAATTGTGAATGTATTACGCTTACAAGAATTCTACGCTTTGATGACCTAGGGCCCCCTATGTTCAACATTAATTTTGATAATGCAGCAAGAGTTTTTTCCGCTTTAGTAATTGTTTGGGTAACATGTTCACAGAATGTTGTTTAATTATCTAACCAGACTCCGAGGTATTTTACAGCATTCTTAGGTACGATCAAAGTTCCCTCAACATCGAAAAGAATTGGTGCCAGTTTTCGTTTGGTGGATAGAATTACCGCCTCAGTCTTTTGTGGTGCTAGCTGTAAATCCTTTTGTGCCATCCATTTAGAAATTCTTAAGAGGCCGGTGTTAGCTTTATTCATAAGTATTTCTTCATTATCAGCAATCACTACCATTGCTACATCATCCGCGAATCCAATAAGAGTAATACCCTCTGGCATATCCAACTTTAATATGGGATTGTACAAAATGTTCCACAATGTGGAACCAAGAATAGATCCCTGCGGAACTCCGGAATTTATTCTTACCAATTTCGTTCTCTCTTCAGTTTCCACCAAGATTTTTCTCTCGGACAGATAAGAACTTATTATATTTATTAGGCTATTTTTAATGCCACTCTCCATCAATGCTTCCAAGATTAGCTGCCATGACGCGCTATTAAAAGCATTCCTAACATCCAGTGTTATCAGTGCACACAACCTGCGGTTTCGATGACTAAATGCTGCTGCTTTTTTAGTAATATTAATAGCCTGGATCACTGCATCTACCGTTTGGCATCCTTTTCTAAATCCGAATTGTCTGGCGCACAGTCCACCAGTTGTCTCTACTTCGCTGTTTAATCTTCCCAGTATTAGGTGTTCAAATATCTTCCCTTCAACGTCCAGGAGGCTGAGGGGCCTGTATGCAGTTGGTTCGCCTATATTTTTATTTTGTTTTAGGATTAATAATAACTTTGCAACTTTTTACGGTCGGGAGTCGGAAAGCAGTTTGACCGGGCAAGTTGATTATACACTGACAACACATAGTCTGGCTTCACCTTGGCCATCTGTTTAATAACTTCTGGAGGAATACCAGCAGGCCCTAGTGCTTAATTATTCTTTAACCTATCACAAGCCATTAGTAGTTCATCCTTTGTAAAACATTCAAACTTATCTATATCACAGCACTTAAATATCACAGATTTGTGGTTAGGGAACAGATATTTTACCACTTTCTCCATTGCTATCATGGAGAGATTTGGTTGAGGGGAAAACCGATCATCCCTTTCATAACAATTTTACATCCATTCCCAAATATATCACAGTCAACTTCATCACAAAGCTTTTTCCAGCATTTTCTTTTGGCAGTCTTTATTTCATCACGCAGTCTTTTTTTACTTTCTTTATAAACATTTAATAGAGCGTCCACTGAAGTATACCCTTTACCTACGTGCCCAGTATATGCCCTCCTATTTTTAAAGCATTCTTTCCGCAATTTTGCAATATTATCGTTCCACCAGTATACTGGCGGATGTCCCTTAGGGGCCCGCTTTTTTGGCATTACTTTGTTGCATATATTACTCAATATTTTAGAGAAATTAGCGGCGGTACTACTGTTTTTATTACACTCCTCTTGTTCAATGGCTTTAATTAATTTCTCGGGCTGCAATTTATTTACCTACCAACCTTTAGAGTATTTTTTTAGTGTTGTATAAGATTTTTCTACACCCACTTCGAAAAAGATATAATTATGATAACTGAGTGACTCCTTCTCATGCAATTCCCAATTTTCTACACACACCTTATCAGTGACCAACGTAAGATCTAGAATTGATGTATAGCTTCCGCTTTCGAATGTTGGCTTATTTCCAACGTTAGCAATTACTAACTGCAATGTGGCTATCCACTCAGTATGAATATCTCCGCGCTTGTCTGTATATCCCATACCCCATTGGGGGGATTTAGCATTGAAGTCACCTGCTATAATTACCTGTTCATAACTACCTATATTTTCTTGTAAGCTTAGTAGTGACTCTTCTAAACTTTCCGTTGTTTTATTGCCAGAGAAATAGCAGCTAAATATGGTAAAATAACTTGTTGCTATGAAGCAGTATCCTGGACCTTGTCCTTGTCTGTCGATTCCTAAGGTGTTATTCAATACTTTAATTGCTGCATCCATATTTCTGTCGTAAATCCAGTCCAGCCTGCCTTTAAGAATGCTACAATTAGGTTCACTAATAAGTAGTATGTCTACTTTTAGTTCAATCGCTGTAGCAAGAGCAATGTCATGTGCTTGTCGGCTTCTATTTACATTTATTTGTAGAAATCGTATCTTCAGCGGATTTCGACAACTCTACTTCCTTTTTCTTACCCTTTGGGCAGTTTACATGGCCAGTTTGGTGTCCCTCTGTATTGCAGAGGACACAATAGGGTGTATTTTTGCAGTCCTTAATTTTATGACTGTCATTACCACATCTCAGGCATAAGTTCTCCCGATCCGGGCTATTACAATTTGTTTTAACGTGCCCATATTCCCAGCAGCGGAAGCACTTTATAATCTGCTTTCTCTCTATTATCTTGCATGTTGACCATCCAATTTTGATTTTTCCCATATCCAACAAATTTTTAGCATCCACCTCAGTCAGAATCAGTGTTGCATTCTGTTTGTTACCATAAGTAGGGCGTAGCGATTTTACTTCAAAGTTATCTACACTAATTTTTGCAGTGTTGTTAATAACTGCTTTTATTTCATCCAGTGTAGTTACTTCATCTCAGCCTTATCTGCTCCGTTCTGTACAGTAAGGAGCAGGTCATCATTTTTGGTTCTTCTAACGTCCTTTACATCAACACCTAACTCACTGGAATTAATGGTTCCTCTGACAAGTTTCAGAAGATCGGCATAAGTGCAATCGTTCCTTTTGACAATTATTACGTCATGTTTAGGTTTAATATATCTTGGTTTATTATTTTCACCAGAATTCACTTTAGAGCCAAGTCTGTCCGTTTTAGAGTCCATTTCAAGATTTCTTAATTTTTTCTTGTTCGGCATGTCTGGTCTATACAAATATATTTGTATGGCAGTCTCACAAAATAGGGACTCAACCATTCTATTAAGCATCACTCCGTCAATTCCTTCGAAATATGGCAAAGCAAGCTTCGTTATTTCATTCTTAATTGCATGTTCTATAATTAATTTTATACATTGGAAAACTACAACATCACTGGTATTCTTCTGAGGACCAATGCTGTTTATTAATGGGTAATATATGGTTCTAGACGTGTAATTCATTATACCATTTTTATCTGGAAATCCCAGGGTCTGAGACATTATAGCCACTTCACCATTATTTTTTAATTGTTTTTTGAGACCTTCTATACTTCCAAATTTGTTTATAGCATCACATATATGTTCATTTTCGGATTGAAAGTTAGCATTACATGGCAATATAATATTACTATCAGAAGCCTCCCATATATGTTTTGGTATTACGTCTATTTTGGGAAAAATTTCGTCTTCCCAATCTTCCTCCGATATTTGCTTGAAGCATTCGTATGAGTCTTCTTTGTGAAGAGCTTTCATTCGTAGTGCTTTATTTTGGGTCAAAACACAAGCGTCACAACTAATATTACTTTTGCTCTTCAACAGAGCTAATTGAGATTGCTGGGAATTAATAGTCTGGGTTAGAATATAGTTCTCTTCCTGTAATTTTTGCAGTTTATTTACTTCTTCTGAAGAAACAGCTTGTTCGAACCACCTAGAGAGGTTATTACTCTTTAATTTTTCAGCATGAAAAACTAAACGAGAAGTCGATTCTTTAATCTCCTGTTTTGGCTTATACATATCCTTGACTGTTTTTTCTAGACGTGCTATTTCTCTAAGCATTTTAAATACTATATCTCCGTAGGTTTTGCCATCGCAGCTTGTTATCTGCTGTTCAAAAACTTTATCAACTCTCTTCTTTTTGTTAGGTTGCTCACTATTGGTCTCTCTATAAAAATCGTGCAACACTTCCTCACATGGAAGAGAAAAGGTTCTCATTCTAGGAGGGGTCCTTTGGATCGAGTCTCTACGAGCAAAAGGATCATCACCCTTGCTTTCCCCTAAGAAGCTTTCCTCAGCCTGACAATTCACTTCCTCTCTACTATCTTCTTTCGTTTGATTAATATTTATTTCATCCATATCGTTCCCACGAGTATAGGGGATTCAATGTGTCCACTCCTGCGGTGCCCCTTGCACAGGAGTAAGACTAAATACTCTGAAAGGTCGCCCAGTTTTTCAGAGGCTCCGTTAATGACGGTGCTCCCCCACCGCCATGCACCCATCGGCACGGGTCGCCTAACATCTTGGGTTGGGTTTAGGGATTGTTTGGGATCCTACCCTAGACCAGCTGCATTCTCTACTGCTATTAAGCCTGGTCCGCCCATTGTTGACCGCCTGCTCCAGGTCAGACATCAACTGCCAGTTTTGGTCCACGCCGGCTATTTCATTTCACCGGTACCATCTACATTTGGGAAGCGTTCCCTATCCGCCATTCAGGGACGTGTGTGAAGGAGGTCTGACAACCCCCAAATATCAAATATAGCTAGTTTAATATGAACTCGGATCCAAATAATTTTTGTAATACTTTCATGAATTATTGCATATAAATAATTTTGCATAGTGTAAATCAGTTGATCTATTTGAATAATAATGTCCAAGCCAATATCTGTATTGTCTTACAATAGAAAGAGTTAAATTCCATTCTTATAGTTTTTATATTTCTAAGTTTCGTCGTCATAAGTCACATTTAAGGAACAGTTACGTATCTACGTCTTATTCGTGCGCCCAATTGCACACACAGGTTTCGAAACTGTTACTTTTATGTGCTTAGTATACGTGAGAAGTGAAGTACGGTAACACAACGCATTTTAGGCAAAAATTCGGAATTCTGTCAATGCATGTATAAACTAATACACAAATAAGACACTATCACTCTTTTTATACTACTTATTTTTTAAGTAATATCTCACATTTCTTAAGTATTATCTTAAAAATATCAACTTCTATATTTTAACAGTAAACTAGGCGTATTAACTTTGAAGTGTTCCTCCTGCAGTAGTCCAATAGTTACATGCGCAGGAAAACTTTTCGTGTAGTTTTTTTATATATAAAAGATACCAACGTTGGCCCCAAAACAAATACTATTTAACAAAAATATTTTTTAATAAATTAATTTTGCTTAACAAAATTGCAATATTCCGATTTATGCTTAATAAAAGTTGTAAAAAATATTGTCTAACATTGATTGATACAATACTTTTAGTGTTTTGCTTTCGATTTGATAAAAGCAACATTGATCGGAATGATAAATCATGATAGCAAATTGTTGACAATATGGCCGTTAACGCAGGGTTCCCTAATTATGCCTTATTTGTATCTACAGGCACAATATAAGCAATGTGCAATACATTTCCCTATTAGTTTCACCCAATTTCTACTATATGCGCCATTATTGACACAAACGAGGAATCTTGTAACAGTATTCCGTAACTGTTTGAAAGTTTTGCTGATAATGCTAACATCGTTAGCGAAACGTGTGTCCAGTGTAAAATTAAAAGTGTTTTGGTGTATAAATTGTGGTGATTTGGTGCTTTATTTTACCATTCATACTAAATGTCAGTTATTATTTGCATTCGACTAACAGTTTCTTTTGTGTCAGCACAATTCCTATTTTGTGTAATAGTACACATTATTCCCTTTTTAAGCCAACTTAGGCACCCATTCCTAATGTCACTTTTATTTTTGTGTGCCATTTGACGCAAAAGAAGGGCCTGGTAACGTAACAACGACGTCACATAGAACAAACTTTCCTATCTATATTAGAATATATTAGAATTTAACTATTTAATATGCTACATTTTTGGAAAGGTAAAATTAATTTTTTTTCAATGAATTAAAAATATACAAGTTGTCCCATATAAAAAATCAAATTTTCTGTTGATAATTCTTAAATTATTACTTTTAAAAAAATTATACTTAAACCATTAAATTCTACTTAAAAGATGCTTTGGAAATGTTTTCACCAAAATACAAAATTTTTCATAGCAAAAAAGTTACAGCGATCTTTTAAAAATGCACATTTTTGAAAAACTCCGAAACGGTAATAGATATCGATGTGCGGTTTTCACCATCATGTTTTTAATAAACATTGAGCTCCAGACACCGATATTAGCTTTCGTCTATCTCCTATAGAAAAGGGTGTTTCCCTTTAAAAGCGTCCAATTTGACACACCATGTACAATAAACTACTTCTAATTGAGTCCGTTTTGTGGAAATCCGGTAAAAGATCCGCACTAATTTAATTAATTCTCATTATTTCCGTATTGTATGTCACATACATTAATTTAAATAGGAACTGTCCGGTAATCAAACACAAAAAAATATAATATTGTAATATGAAAATTATTTTTTTTTCATTTAGTTGTAAACTAGATAATAATAATTCAGTTATATAGATATAATAAATCTTAAATAATAATAAAAATATAAAAACTTATACGTATATAATTTTCCAGGAATATAACGTAAAATCAATCCCCTTCGATAAAAAGACAAAAACTGTAAATAACCACATTATATACGGGTAGAGAAAATTTCGCAGATAATTTAGTGTTCCCTATGGACACTATTTAATACTGGGGGTGTGGGTTTAACTCTACATTTCGGTTGTAACACGATTTTTATGACAATACGACCAACTGTTTCGGTTCGAAACAGTAATATCCTTCACATTTCGGTAAAAGTGTCTATAAATTTTCAATCTTTATTCAGTTCGGGGTATATGGATAATAAAAAAGCGTTTGTTTCGGAAAAAGCCGTATTTATATTATGAACAAATGTTAGAAAAAAAAACAAATATAATGTGAGATATATAATAAAATTGTGTTTACTAATAAATAGATCAACTGTTAAAAGAACGTTAACGGTTTTTGTAGACGTATCTGTTTAAAAAAAACTAAAGTGTTCTGGAATAGTTGGATTTAAATATTTTAAATAGTTTTTTCTTTGTTCTTGTGTTTCTTTGCTTCGTGTTTTTTTTTGCTTCCGACGACGGGAAGAGATATACTTCCCGAAAAGTTTAGAATTTTTTTGTCCGTTTGGCAAATTTGTTTATTAGTAAACCACTGCTGACAATTAGTCTTCGTTGGATTAACGCAGCAGTGTTTACAAAAAATAACTATTTTATTTTGTAGATTTTCTACCCATAATACATAATATACATTTGTAACGCATAGGACTTTTTGGAGACATGAATCCGCCAGAGAGATATAGACATTTTTTTCATATAGATAATATATGGTAGTAGTTATAGCCTAGGTTTCCAATTTGTTAAAAGCCTTCCCGTAATCTACAAATGTTGTACAGGGTGGGTCAAATTCGACGCTTTTAAATGGAAACACCTTTTTTTATAGGAGATAGACAAAAACTAATATCGGTGTCTGGAGCTCAATTTTTATCAAAAACATGATGCTGAAAACCGCATCTCGATATCTGTTACCGTTTCGGAGTTACGGGGTGTTTTTCAAAAATATGCATTTTATACAAATCGCTGTAACTTTTTTGCTATAGAAAATTTTGTATTTTTATGAAAACATTTCCAAAGCACCTTTTTACGTAGAATTTAATGGTTTAAGTATAACTTTTTTAAAATTAATAATTTAAGAATTATCAACAGAAAATTTGATTTTTTATATGGGACACCCTGTAAGCCCTCAGAAACTTCTTCGAGTGTTTTAGACCGTTACAAGATTTCCATTCCAGGTTGCGTATGGAGTCTTCCAAGTTCTTGAGTTCCGCCTTTAGTTGGTTACCACTTGGGAAGCAGAACGGTTCTGGTCCACTAAGTGGAGTATTCGCTCCTTTTCTAACTAGATCATTTGCTTTTTCATTGCCTTCTATCCCTTGGTGAGCAGGCACCCAGAGTAGGAGGACTTTGTTTTCTTTGCCTAATTTATTCAGCTTCTTTATGCATTCTTTGACCAATTTCGAATTGATTGATACTAAGTTGATCGCTTTTAACGCTGCTTGACTATCATATAAGATGGCTATTTCTTGTTTCCGATAGTTCCTATCTAAGATAAGTTGTACGCATCTTTCGATAGCGTAGATTTCTGCCTGTAGGATGCTAGGGTAGGTACCCATTGGTTTGGAGTATTTAGTTCTTGACCCAAATACTCCGATCCCTGTTCCCACATTGGTTTTGGAAGCATGAGTATACCAAGTTATGGTATGGTCTTTTAACTACTGAGCAGACGTTTCTCTCTTCCAATCCTTTTTATTGCTCAATACTACATTGAGATGTTTCTCAAAGTTATTATGTGAATATTTGGAAAAAATATGACATTTTTGCTGCTCTTGCATTTCTTTTTGAAATAAAAACTTAACCAGAAAAATTACTTTGTTACTATACTCCTTACTTCCTATATCACCTAAAAATGCTATTAAGTATTTATAACAAAATTTCTTAGAATTATATACCTATACTGTTAATAAAAGTATCATAATATAAAAACGTTGTACCTAAATTATATGTCACACTTATACTAATAAGGTTCAAAATACGTGTTGAGGAAACTTTTTTTATAAGAATGCTATAGAAATATACAAAGACATCAAAAAAAGTTCTTGAAAGTCTCAATTATGATATTTTTCCGATAAATTTGTATAATAATACTTATTTTCAGAAGCTAGAAAAAAGTATGTAAAAGGTAAAAGTTTTTTGATGGTCTAATTTATTTATAAATTTAAAAAAAGATAATTTTAGATACTATAAATTTATGTTTTGCTTATATTAGGTGTCTATTTGTTCTGGGTAAAATTCTTTAACTTGTTCTAGTTTTGTGTTTGTTCAACTTGCTTTATTTATATTTTACTTTATTTAAATACTTACTTATTTATATTATATATATTATATTTAGTATTATTCACCAATATGTTCCTGTGCCGGACCTACTTGGAATGATTTATTATGTAGTACCTGATTGTAGACTAAGAAAAAGGCATGTAATTTTTAAGATCTCGTTGGTTAGTTCACTATTAAACAGGTGCCTAGAGGCGGTGAATAAGTTTGCCCTAGATCACTCTGATTTTGACTTTATCTGTGATAAAAATAAAAAGATAATCTTCAACTATTTTATTAAGTCTCGTTGTTAATGTTATTGAGAGTTCTTCTTTTTTATTGTATATTTATTTTTGTATTTTTTAATTTGTATTTACTGTACTGTTGTCATGGGAATATTTTTCTGTTATAAGTGCAGTCTAAATAAATGATTTTGATTTTGATTTTGATTTTTTTATTTGAGAGCGATTCTGGGAGTTCAAGAAAATAGCCTACCGTGTTCCAATACTACGAACAAAAATAAAAGAACCAGTTCGTGATGGAGAGGTGCGGTAAGATGTTTTTTGAAAAAGTTACAGCTTTGGAGGGGGAAGTAAATAAATTAATATAATTTATTTGTTTTTAAGGACAGTAGTAAACCATTTTCATTCAAATTTGGCATTCTGGTGTCCCTAAAAAAAGTTACACATCAAAGTGTGTTTTTTGTAATGGAACACCATATACAGGGTGGTCCGAACTGTGTTTCGGAAACTTCGTCAGAGCATATTCTGCAGATAAAAATAACAGTTTCGGAGATGCTTTTGCAAAGGCTTTTCATAAAAAAAATCATATTTATTTTGATTTTTTCCCAAATAATTTCTGAAGCAACCTTAATATTTGGATGAAAATTAGTGTTTGACTGAAAATTTGACATGAGAAATTTGATTTTGATGTCAATATGACTCTTACTTGTAGAGGGCACCACCTACATATTTTTAACTGGTTTGAAGAGTAATCACTTTTTGTCCGTATCTGCATAAAACTACCGAGTAAAAAAATATACCTTTACGATATTTTTACATAAAAAAAGATCTCTTGGTAAAAATCGCTACGAGTAATGGTTCTCGAGAGATTTGATATCGAAATTATCAATAACTATCATCATTGACATAAATGAAACATGTTGAAATGACATGTATTGACTATTTCCATTTTCGTCATATATCTTGAGAACGGTTGCTCGTAGTGATTTTTACTAAGAGACATTGTTTAGGTATAAAGTCACGGAAATGTATATTTTTTATGCAGGTACTCAGTAGTTTTATACAGATACGGACGAAAAGTGATTACTCTTCAAAACAGTTAAAACACATGTAGGTGACGCCCCTACAATTAGGAGTCAATATTGACATCAAAATCAAATTTTTCATGTCAAAAAAAAGAAGCCCCCAGAAAAAAAAAATATTGATACCCCCAGATATTTGGGGGTATCAATTTTTATCCAAATATTCACGTTACTTCATAAATTATTTGGAAAAAATCGAAATAAAATTGAAACTACATCTATCTCCGAAACTAAGCATTTTAGGACATTTTTACAATTTTTTCTGCTTATTTTATCAGCATAATATGCTGCCAAAGTTTCCGGAATACAGTTTGGACTTTGGATTCTAGAAAAAAAATAAAGGTGAGTTTCATTAAAGAAGTATATGACTAAAAAGTAACGTTTTTGACATATTTAATATTTTCTAAAAATGAAGAACAAATTTTAGATTTCAATAAAAGCTACCTAAATTGGAATTTACCGGGTTAATTTACCTATTTATTTTTATTGTTATTAGATATAGTTTAAATGTGTTGATGTTGGTTAAATATATTTTAAATTGTTATAAAACTCTGTATCTCTCATAGCAAATATTATTTTCTTTTTAATTGATGCTCACAGCTAGAATTTTTTTGCATTACAGCCGGTGCCGTTCAAAGCCTACTTATTTAAAGCGGGCGAATTTTTATATTACTCTATATCTCGAAAAGGAATCGAGCAAAATATCAAGTGTGTATATTTACGGAAAGGTAATTTTAAATTCTTTTCAATAAATTAAAAATATACAGGGTGTCCCATATAAAAAATCAAATTTTCTGTTGATAATTCTTAAATTATTAATTTTAAAAAAATTATACTTAAACCATTAAATTCTGCGTAAAAAAGTGCTTTGGAAATATTTTCATAAAAATACAAAATTTTCCATAGCAAAAAAGTTACAGCGATTTGTTAAAAATACATATTTTTGAAAAACACCCCGTAACTCCGAAACTGTAACAGATATAGATATGCGGTTTTCACCATCATGTTTTTGACACCGATATTAGTTTTTGTCTATCTCCTATAGAAAAGGGTGTTTCCATTTAAAAGCGTCGAATTTGACCCACCCTGTACATTAACGATAAAGTAAATAGTAATTAATTTTAATTTTAATTTTATACTAGTGATGGTCTTGTTTTTGATTTGATTTAGCTTTCCCTGGTGCCCTAGCCTTCCCCCTTGTCATACCCGTTGATTGCACCCTCTTTCTTCTTTCTTCTCTTTTTTTTCCTTGTGTTTTACTGCATTTTTTGTATTTTGTTTTATATAATTATATAATATATGTATTTCTATGTTTTTGAATGTCTGCGGGGCTGTGCGACACAAAAACATTTAATGTTTTTGTGTATCGTTTTTTTTTATAGTCGCGAAACAGTCCCTTTTACCTAATTTTTTACTTTGTTTGGTTTGTATATTGGTATTTGCAGACAAGGGTAAATAAACTATTTGAATTTGAATAAAATTTGAACTTGAATTTAAATAGCGGTTGTTGCTAACTAAATAAAAATTGCAACAGTTGCACTAAATAAAAATTGCAACAGTTTTAAAAAGGTAGATTTTATTTAGGTAGAAGGGTAGATTCTCACAAACCCTTTTTATTTTAGTGAAAAATCAAGTTGACATCTCTACTTATCTTTCATTATAACCAGAAATACCACCTACATATAAACACAAAAATACAGTTTTGAAATAGAATTAAGCTCCATATAGAGATAATACGATTTTTCGTTTAAAAATTACCGCGTTTTAAGCTAAATCGACGCTGGTGGTCGGTGGGCAGAGGAGTGAAGAGATTAAAAGCCGGCTTTATGCCCTGCAAACAAACTAAATACGTAATAATACTAAATAGTAGGCAGCGAAATCATATAAAGCCCTTCTGAATAATTCGCAGCCGAATAATGACAGCGGAGGTAAAATATGATTAAGTTTTAATTTTAAAAATACCAAAACTCCGTGAATAATTTACGGGCAAATCTCGATTTCATTAACAATTCATCGGGTTTATTAACTATAACATATTTTCGCGATAAACTCGTTATAATGATAATGGAAAAAATATCGTTTTAAATGATAATATATACAGGGTGGTCCGAACTGTATTCCGGAAACTTCGGAAGCATATTCTACAGATAAAAATAAGTAAAAAAGTTCGTATAAGTGTATGTCCTAAAGTGCCCACTATGAAACTAGTGGGTGTAGAAATTTCATTTTTATTTCGATATTTTCCAAATAATTTCTGAAGTGATGTCAATATTTGGATGAAAATTGGTGTCTAGGTGTTTTTTGACATGAGAAATTTGATTTTGATGTTAATATGACTCCTACTGGTAGAGGGCGCCACCTACGTATGTTTTAACTGTTTTGAAGCGTGATAACTTTTTGTCCGTACCTGTATCTACAGAGCGAGAAAATATATATCTCTGTGACTTCTTACGTAAAATATATCTCTTTGTAAAAATCGCTACGAGCAACCATTCTCAAGATATTTAGAATAGAAATAGTCAATACATTTCATTATTGAAGAAAAATAAATAGGTTGAGTTAGGTGATATTTCACTGAAATAATAAATTTGGAAAATTTTTATTTTTTTAAATTAATCATAAATTTTTCTGCAAAAAAATGATGATAAAACAGTTTCTGTTGAGCTTTTGGCACAAAAACTTTCAAATTTATGATCTCAGTCTAATAACTATTTAGTCAACATGTTTAATTTATGTCAATGATGACAGGTATTGATAATTTGAATTGATTCCAAATATCTCGAAAACCAATACTCAATAGCGATTTTTACCAAGAGACATTTTTTACGTAAAAAACGTCGCAAATGTATATTTTTTTACTCGGTAGTTCTATAGTGGTACGGACGAAAAGTTATTACACTTCAAACCAGTTAAAAAAATATGTAGGTGGCGCCCTCTACTAGTAGGAGTCATATTGACATCAAAATCAAATTTCTCATGTCAAAAAACTACCAGACACCAATTTTCATTCAAGTATTGACTTTACTGCAGAAATTCTTTGAAAAAAAATCGAAATAAAAATGAAACTTCTACACCCTGTATATCCGATACTAAGCATTTTAGGACATACATTTATACGAACTTTTTTTACATATTTTGATCTGCAGAATATGCTGCCGAAGTTTCCGGAATACAGTTCGGACCACCCTGTATTATAGCGTTTTAAATGATATGTTGCTCTTGAAATACAGGGTGGTTTCAACTTCGGCAGCATATTCTGCAGATAAAAATAAGTAAAAAAGTTCGTATAAATGTATGTCCTAAAATGCTTAGTTTCGAAGTTACAGGGTGTAGCAGTTTCATTTTTATTTTAATTTCAGTTATTTCTAAAGTGACTGAATTTTTTGACATGATAAATGTGATTTTGATGTCGATATGACTCCTATTTGTAGGGGGACTACATATGTTTTAACAGTTTTGAAGAGTAATAACTTTTCGTCCCTACCTATATAAAACTACTGAGTGAAAGAATGTCCATTTCCGTGATTTTCTAAGTAAAAAAATGTCTCTTGGCAAAACGCTACGAGCAACCGTTCCTAAGATATTTAGAATGGAAATGATCAATACATGTCATTATTGACAAAAAAAGTAGATAGTTATTTGACTGAAAGGATAAATTTGGGAACTTTTACTTTTTTTAAACTTTTTATTTTTTTAAATTAATCTTAATTTTTTTCTCTGAAAAAGTGATGATAAAACAATTGTTAAACTTTTAGCACAAAAATATTTCAAATTTATGATTTCAGCCTAATAACTGTTTAGTCAACATGTTAATTTTTATGTCAATATGACAGGTATTGATAATTTTGATTCCAAATATCTCGAGAAGCATTACCCGTAGCGATTTTTACCAAGAGACCTTTTTTACGTAAAAAACGTCGTAAATGTATATTTTTTTACTCAGTAGTTTTATACAGTACGGACGAAAAGTTATTACTCTCCGAACCAGTTAAAAAATATGTAGGTGGCGCCCTTTGCAAGTAGGAGTCATATTGAAATCAAAATGGAATTTCTCAAGTCAAAAAACTCCCAGACACCAATTTTCATCCAAATATCGACGTTATTTTTATCCGCAGAATATGCTGCACAAGTTTCCGGAATACAGTTCGGACCACCCTGTATAGTAATCCTCCTACTCTGGGTGGTAATTTTTAGAGGTCATGGAAATTTCTCTGGGGAATGCTTTATTGGCGTCTAAAAATCACTTGTTTCACCTAAGGAGTCTATTAAAAAATCAGTTTTAAAAAGGTTTTCTAAAATATACAGGAAAATTCAAAAGAAAATGCACGATTTTTAACATCTTTTTTTTGCGAAAAAATCTCATAGACGACTAAAAATATTTGCACTTATTTAACATTCATCCTGTATTGGGACAACCTGTATTGTGTTAAATACACTAATAGCATGTTATACTATATTAAGAAATATTCTTTAATGCTCCGTTTCGAAATCGAGACTGACTTTGGCAAGCCACATACGCGAGCACACTTGGTCCCATGATTCATATGATCCCCAATGAGCACTATTTCACCATTACCGCGCTGCGATGGTGTAAAGTGGCCGTTTGTCGTGTATACAGGGGTCCCCGTGGACGTGCCCCCGGACCCCTCAGGGGAAATGTCAGCGCCCCCCGTGTTTGTCTTAGGCCGGGCCGGTTCGGCCCGTTTGTCAAATGTTACACAGTAAAACGATTTTTTCTTTTGTTCTTGTCCCGGCTAATTCGCCTTTCTGTTTACTCTTCGAAGGAATATTGTTCTGTATGTTTCTGTTTTCGTGATTGTTCGATGAGATAGGTCGTTTGCATGTTAAATTGTGAGGGTCTTTGGGGAGTGCTTGATAGAGGCCTTGTTTCGAGCGTTTTTCAAGCGATTGTTGCTGATTGGGGCGTTTTATATTTTGAATCGGTCTTTAGATGGCTTAATTATTTAGAACAATGGTTGCAAATACTGTATGACCGAAAAGAAGGCATTAATTTTATTTGAGGCTGTTGATCGATTATGTTTATCGTAAATGACAGCCACGTTAATAACCAAACCAAATTTAACATTTTTTTTTTATCGTATAGTAGTATATGAAATTCATATATCAGTTATGTAGTTCCTGGTAAAGAAGGTAACTACATAGCACTGTCTAATTTATACAGGATGTTCCAAAAAACATATACCATCTGTAAAAATAAGATTTATTTTTTATATCAACATAGGTCCGATTCAGCTTTGTTTCGCAGCTACAGCAGGTTAAAGTATATAAGTACGACATATTTTAATGCTAAAAAAGCGTCGATAAATTTACCAGGAACGTGCATATGGGTTATCTGTATACATTTTTTATCTCTAATTATCCAATTTAAATTTTATCTCTAATTATGCAATTTTTTTAAAAAATCAGGCCTGCTATAGTAGTAATATAAATAATAATTAAACAATTTTTTATAATACTTTCATTGTAATTTGATCAGAGACCAAATAGGTACAATATCTAACAAACAATTCTATATCTAGACTATGAAAAATACATTTTGATATTTAGTGTGCAAATAAATTCCCAACATGTATAAATAGCAAATTTATGATGCTATCTCCAAAAATGCCAAAGTTGTTCATTTTTTGCATCACTTTTTGTTTAATTTTTACAACTAAATTTATTTCTCTTTAAAAACTGTTAACACATTCAATAACTTTAACTGAATATACGACCGCTTAGTTAAATATTTGATTATCAAATGAAGTACTATTAGTTATTGTTGCTTCTACCACGAGAATCGACTGGTATTACTATAGTTAAAAATTACAAAGTTTTTTTTACCTTCTTTATGAAAATAAGTCTAGAATATATTATATTTTAGAAAACTCACGACAAGGCAAATAAAATAAAAAAAATATACAGGATATCCCATTTAGCTCCTAGCATAAAACTAGTTACGTTACTTCATTATATCTGAAAAACTTAATAAAACTCAGTTTTTACCTTTTTGATAAGTTATATGATACGAGATACGAGGGTAGTCGAAAAATGCAACAATTTCAAATTTGCCCTGTATTTTAGGAACTAATAGGGCTAGGACAAATCTGTGTGTAGCATATTAACATTGAAAATGTTTCTGTTATCCTATATAAGGGAGCCCAAATCGAATTAAAATGCTACATTTGCCACACCATGACGTCTTATATACAAGGGTATAGGAAATCTCGGCGCAGCGGCGGCAGTCGGCCAGCGCGCGCAAAAACCATTACATCGCTAATTGTTTATTGATATATCTTTATTAGTTTAAAAGCAAAAAATATGGGGTTTGCTTTGATACCTTGTCAAGACATAAGCGAAACTTTTAAATTGTTTCTTTTTTTCATTTAGGCCTTCGTTCGTTATGTTCGTTAAATGAAAGTTATATTAAAAAAAATCTATTTTTAAACCAAATTTTCGCATGATTGAAATGATTATTCATGTTTAAAGTTTTTTTTGGTCATAAGCGCTAATGGAAATGTTTTTTTGTAAATAATTATAAAAAATACTCCCTACGAAGACTTTATTGTGTACTGGATCAAAAAATAAGTATTTGTTTTCTCTATACGGTGGTATCAATATATCGATTTTTGATGATAGTACCCTTTTACCCGGTCTAATTTTGTACTACTTTCGGAATAAGGGTCCCCATATCATGTACTGTACTTCCATCCCTGAAAAATTCAGCTTGTGACACCGAAGTGAGAGGTAACGTCAAAATAAGCTTTAATCTACCTACATCATAGGTAGGTGTAGGTACTCTAGGTATATTCTACCTAGACAGTAGCTGAACTAGCTGACAGTAGTAATTTATTTGTTATCCGATAAGTAGTTGTCATTATATAAGTTTAATCATCTTATACCTCCTATAACGGTAGGTTTTGGATTTTTGGTTTGTTAAGCAAAAATATACTGGGCATATAAATGTCTGTTACAGGTTAATTCGTTAAAGAAATATGTTACACACATATTATTTTAATAATAATAGTATAATAGTAATGGCTATATTATGTTATAACACATACATATGTATTGAATGTACTTATTTTAACCAATGCATTGTTTTGTTTTTTTAATCTCACAAATAAGAAATGTTTTATAGTTTTTATTTTAAAAAACAGTGATTATACAATTTATTTACACCCCTTACACTGTTTTCTGTAAGGGGTGTAACCAGGAGTATATTTCGTAACCTCTTACGACATAAGAGGGCACAAAGTGTTTAATTACTTAATGCTTAAAATTTAATAATATATTTGTACATAAAATAGAATAGATTAGAAAGTCAATTAATTAATATTGACGTAATTACTAAATAAGTACAAGATTTTTTTTCTAATTATTTTAGTGTATTTTTAGTCACCTAATTATAAAGGAGAGTCCAACCATTGCATTATTTTACTCACAAATAAATGTTTTATGGTTTTTATTATAAAACAACGAGATTAATTTATTATACACCCCTTAACCCAAACACTCCAAGGAGGATATTTCGTGACCCCTTATTTAAAGTGGACAAGCTTTATTACTCAATGTTTTAATTACCCAGCGTCTTTAATAAAAATCTAATGTAATTTTTCATAGAAATGATCTGACATAAAAAGCAAATTTTATCAAAAACTTTTGATTATCTACAAGGAGTAAACCGCTGACAAATGTCTGTATACTAATGCCAAAGTAATGCCAAAAATACAAATTAAATACCAAAATTTCTCATATAATGCCCCACTAATGCCAAGCTGATTCCAATATAATACCACTAATACCACGAATAAAATGTAACACATTTGTTTCACGAACTAACCTGTAACAATACTGGTAGGTACGTGCATATATTTTTCCTAGGTAACTTAAAAGTCGTTAAAAAGTCTAATTATATTTAAAGAAGATATAATTCCAACAAATTACATTATAAGGCCAATAATGCACAAGTAATACCATTAAAATTTTAGCGTTTTTAACTTGTGTAACATATTTCTTTAACGAATTAACCTGTAACAATAGTGGTAGGTACGCGCACAGATTTTTTCGCTAGGTAACTTATTAAGTCGTTAAACAGGCCTATAAAAGCTATAACAACATAGGTAACTAATATTTATAATTTAATTCGAGTTTTAATCTCAAATAATAAATGTCTTTACTGGTGTATTTCTGAAGTGTTCATTATTAAAAGTAGATATGCTTCAAGTTATGCGAAGTAATAAGTAATGTTTCCGGTGAGACCGCGTATATGTCACCGGATTTTGGTTAGTATAAAGACTTTTTCTATAGAAAGAGTTTTTTCTATATTTTCCTTTCAAAATAAGACTAATTTCTTCTTCTTTTAAATATTACATGTTTCTTTTTCCTAAAATGTTATACTTAATTTTCGCTTAAAATTAAAAAATCACCAAATGGAGGAAAATATACGTTATTGAATAAAGTTTATACAAATCACTTTACCATAACAAAAAAGTAAAAACATGTCATGGCGGAAGATATTCAGGTGCCATTTCACAGATTTATCCATTAAAATCGAGATTAAAATAATAAACTTGCGTAACATTATACACGAGATAGAAAGTGTCAGAATCGATTAATACGCAATACGCTACACAGTCAACTTATTCCTATGCGTGGATGAGCGTCTTCAAGACTCTTCCTTCGGCCAGGGTCACGACGCGGCCGAAGAGGAATCGGCCTACGTTTGGCTAAACAGGCTGGACACGGTGGAGTACGATATTGGCGAGTCTGAATATTTATAAAAATTTGCAAAGTAAAATATGTTGGAAAAATAATTAATCATATATAAAAGCTCAAAGGGTTTTTTTGTTGCATCCATCCCGCCAAAACCGCTTAACCAATCTTGATGATTTTTTTTTAAATGAAAGATATATATGTGTAGATTTGTTATGAAGTATTTTTATAGTGCTTAATGGCTATTTCTTTGTGTAAAAGGACTAAATACTAAAACATACCTGAAAAACACCTACACAAAATACCTCCAGAAATAAATTATTTGTCATTGTCAGTGGTGTGTCAGTTAGATTATATATCACGTTTTTACATATTTTAGAGTGAGTTCATGCCGCCAGCTTTAGATACATAAATATTAGCACAAAGGTTCGTTTAAACGACATTAGTGAATTGCTACACAAAGCGATTTTAGGAAATTCATCCTCTTAGAGAGCAAAATTATCTCGGAACAGTTTGTTGTATGAAAATTCCTTACTATTTGGTCTAGAAGAATAAAATCCTACAAAAAGAATTAGAAGAAATTTTTGAAATTCATCAACCAAATGGGTAAAGTTAGTAAAAATTTATATAAAACTTGGTGACCTCTGGATTATACACATAAAAATTGGCACAAAGGTAAAGCGAATTTATAAAATTTATACTTTTAAGGAGTAGAATAGGGAATGAAAGTTTGCTGTACGAAAATGCAATACTATAACGTTATAAACCAGACAGTATAAAATTTTATACAAGGGTTTATTTAGTGACATCATAACGAAATATATCTTCCTCAATTATCCTTCAAAGAATAAAAAATAACCTATAAAGAGAGTATTCGTGCTCTTAATAAATAAAAAAAAGATGAAAAATAAAAAACATCTATGCTCACTAGCTCTCTATAAAGAAGTAAAAAATCATTTAAATCAATTCATGAACGATTCGAGGTGTAACGCGAACGTCGTCGCGAGAAAAAGCTAGTAATTTATTAAATTATTTTATTTAACTCATTAATTTTCATTGAAAAGGAATTTTTGTAATTCGCCACTATATTAGTTAAAAACTAAGAAACTCATATCAAATTTAAGTTTTGTGATTTTGACTTATACTTTTTACAAAATCTGAACACATTTTAAAAGAAAATTTTTTTTTGATAATATTTGTGTAGATTGACTACAAGTTGTATAACATAAATTTCTACGACCGGTCTACCTAGTGGGCTGCAGCATCGCCTTGTGGTGCAAACGTGGGCCTGTTAATCTGTGACGTGACGCACAACAGCCAAGAAAAACAGAAGCGTGGCTAAAAAAATTAGTAATTTAAAAAAAGTCTTTCAGATACAGTAGTAGGTATTAAAAAGTTTTTGTGTTTAAATGGGTTTGCCTTTAACAGTTAAAAATTATATCGTAAAGTGTAACTTTCCGTAAGAATTCTTTATCTGTCATTGATCATGATCTGTCATCATGTTAACCTGATGTTTTGTATGTTATTTGTTTTTTCGAGGTTTTTTGCTTGCTTGTTTTACGGATAAGTGCGATCGCATAATTATTATTGATAATGTTTTATTTAATGTTAACACTACTACTTTTTCAGTGAATCTTTAAATCTGTTGTTTTTTGTTAAGTTCGTTATTTAAACATATGTATGTAATACACTCATATTAACACTAATCATATTTTTACGTTTTTATTCATCATTTTCAATGCCCCCCCGGTTGCATCTTTGTAAAGGACTGTGAATTTTTAGTTTCGTAAAAAAGTAGCAAAGTGATATGAAAACCGCATGTCTGTACCTCTACTCATAAAGGAGAAACCCTTTAAACCACGCTAAAATGAGACTCTCGGTATTTGGTAAGTCGTATATTATGTTAACAATTTTCTAATGCATTTAGTGCTACAACATCCTACCCTTAACTTACTTGATGTTGTCTACTAACCGGGGGTGGTGCTGTCATACTGTGATGGTACATCATGTCGTGCTTGAGCTGTGGCAAACCGCCAGGTCCTCCCGAACTTTGGTGCTTGATGTCGACGGCTGCCAAAGCTTCCGCCCTACTGATTAGTCCGTCATTTAAACCGGAAAATATGTCACCCTGAAACAAAAGAAGATAATGTTTTAATGTTCTGAGCAACGTTTAAATTTGCGAAAAGGATTCATGACATATTAATCAATAAGTCTAATTAGTAAATACAGGGTGTCAAAAAAATAGTGTATCTAACTTTGGTAAGTGATTTTACAGATAAAAATAAAACAAAAAGTTCCTATGAACATATGTCCTAAAATGCTTCCCGAAGAATTTACAGCCCTTTTAAATTTAATTAAGCCCTTCGTAAGTTTAATTAAAAATAATATATTTTGTTTAAATTATATATTATATTATATTATATTATTGGTAAACTGTTTTTACTGAAATTTGGTATTCTTACACACATTTTAATGCTAAAGCGAATGGCGATTGTGAAAAATTCCGTAACAACCCTAAACCATACTTTCCATTAGGGTAGAGGGTACTACTGGTGGTGGTTCTTTTATCCTTATACAGCCATATGTTCTGTCAAGAGACTTGTACTTAGTAATCCGCACTTTATTCCTGCTAAGCATTAGCAGTTCGTTTGTTGTTTTAGTGCTAGCCCCTTGGATAATAGCCTTGCTATGTGTGCGCCCCTGTCTGTTTTTTAGTGGACATGCTGCTTTTCCCTGATCCAGCGTTTTGACTTTTACCTTTAGTACAAAACAGAAATATGCAATCACAATTTCCAATCCCTGCAGAAACGATGTACACTTCTTCTTCTTCCTGTGCCTTGTGCTTAGCCGCACGTTGGCGATTGTCTGTACTCTTCATACAATGTGTAGAATGCCGTTTTCGGCTCTTCGAAATATGGTGGCTGCGTCGTTGATGTTACACCAATCCCGTATGTTTCTTAGCCAGGAATGTTGTTTTCTTCATGGGCCTCGCCGTCCCTTTATTTTTCCTTGTAGAATGAGCTTAGGAATGTAATATTTGTCTTCTCTAAGGATATGGCCGAGGTATGAAACTTTTCTTTCTTTAACTATATTAAGCATTTCTCGTTCATAACCTGCAGTTCTTAAAACTTCTTTGTTAGTGGCATGTGAGGTCCATGGTACACGTAAGAGTCTCCGGAGTGTCCACATCTCGAAAGCCTCGATGCGGTTCAGGGTTCTAGCACAGAATATCTAGCTACGCAACAGAAGCCTCGTTACATGTATAAAATTTTAGGTAGCAAAAGGAGACAGGCTTTAAAAGTCTGTTTCCAAATCAGATATTTTGATGTCGTAGTTTCGCTACTACATAATAGAGGGCAATAAATTTAAAAGAAAACAGTTTTCTACAAACTAAAAATTTAAAAGAATTTTGTGCAGTGTTGCCATTGTGTAATTCATATCGTAATACTTCCTGATTAAAAAACATATTAAAATAGATCAGAGCTGTTTTTTTCAGTTTGCCATGTTAGATGGAATTAAATCTTATGAGCTAAATTACAATCACTTCCTAATATTTGATTGTATAATTGAATCCTGAATTTTCATTGTAATTCGGCGACAATATAATAAGTATTGTTCTACTATTATGATACCACTTCCTGACGTTCGATTGTGTTCATACCAAGTTCATATTGTATAATCGGGAAAAAACGGCGTTAGCGATAGCTATGAAATGAATATCACTGTCATTTTATATGTAAATTTATATGGGAAATGTCATCGATCGTCCTTTTCCAGCCAACTGGACGCCGTTTTTTTCAGAAGCATATCAAGTGATACCTTAATATTGTACTATATTACGATACATGGCGTTCGATTGGGCTTAAACTTGGTATACTATATCTTCAGTGACATTGTAATAGCATGGTACCATGGAGCATATAAAGTGGTACCTTCTATAGTACCATATTTGATGACATAGCAACATTAGGTACATGGCGGCAATAGGGCTTAAACTTGGTATACTACGTATTTTCGGTGACATTGTAATATGATGGTAATATGATGCATATCATCTGGTACCATAATATAGTACCATATTATGTACATGGCGTTCGATTGGGCTTAAATTTGGGATACTACGTATCTTCGGTGATGTTGTAATATTATGGTATCATGGAGCATAATAAGAGGTACCATAATATAGTACCATATTACGATACCATTTCCTGGCTTTCGATTGGACTTAAACTTGTTATACTACGTATCTTCGGTTACATTGTAATATGATGGTACTATGATGCATATAAAGTGGTACCTGAATATAGTACCATATTTCAATACCATTTCCTGGCGTTCGATTGAGCTCATATTTGATATATACTTGCGTATTTTTGATGACATTGCATTATTATGGTACCATGAAGCATATCAACTGGTACCATAATATAGTACTATATTATGTACATGGCGTTCGATTGGGCTTAAACTTGGGATACTACGTATTTTCGGTGACATTGTAATATGATGGTACTATGATGCATATAAAGTGGTACTTTAATATAGTACCATATTACGATACCATTTCATGGCGTTCGATTGTTCTTAAATTTGGTATACTACCGATCTTCGGTGACATTGCAATATTATGGTACCTTAAAGTATATCGAGTGGTACCATAATATAGTACACTATTATGATATCATTTCCTGGAGTTCGATTGGGCCCGAATTTGGTATACTTGCGTTTCTTTATAAAGAAACAAATCTTTATAATTTTAATTTATTTTACGAATTTTAATTTATTGTTCGATGTCGTGACAGCAACTTTTATGCCGAACTAATATATTATTAATTGTATCTGTGTCACTTTTTAAAATCTACCTAGGTCTATATAAATAACGTGGCAAACGGAAGTAATTTGTTATAGTATTTTTTAGTCAGTTAACATTTTTTGTACTGCATTTTAATAAATTATTTCCATTATTATTAAACTTATATTTCATTACTAACGTTCCAGCATTAATAAATATCACTATCAATTGCCCTGTATATTATTAATTTTAAAGGTAATTAAAGGCATTTTCTTAGTTAACATTATAAGGTATAGTGTATATTAAAAATGTATATGTTTTGTAATAATATACTTAAAACTGTTTTAATAGCCAAAGGAATAATTAATATAAGTGTATCTGACAAGAAAAGAAGAATAGAAAGAAACACATACTGCATTATACACAATAAAAAGAATGGGATGCCAATTCAAGTCTTTTTGGATCTGGCAACTGTGCATATTTAGCCGAGCTATAAGGCCGTCGACGAGCCGTCGATCCAAAACCGAAAGTTCAAAATTTCTAATTATATTCTGATTATGATATTGTCGCGCCATCTAGTATTCTATTTGTGCAATTTTAGCTCTTTCATTTCGAGTATTTTTCTGTTGCGTTCTAGCCTTGAGAGACCACGTTTCTGCGCCGTATAGTAAGATGGGCCATATGTAGCATTTTACTACCCGTAGTCTAAGTGCTAGCGGGAGACTGCGTACTAATAGGAAGTTTTTAAGTATAAAAAATATTGATTTTGCATAATTCGTTCTAAGTTTAACTTCCTCATCGCAGTCCCATCGTTCATTGATCATAGCACCTAGATATTTAAATCGTGGTACTCGTTCTATAATATTTCCATCCACCGTCAATGCGGTGTTGATTATAGGCTGGCGTCCTATTACCATAAGTTTGGTCTTAGTAGCGTTGATTTTAAGACCGAAACGATTTCCCATGTCCTCTATCTTATTTATTATTTGCTGGAGATCCTCTAAAGTTGGTGCTAGGATTGCCGTATCATCCGCATATCTTATATTGTTAATTGGAACTCTTATATTATTAATCTTAATTCATCCACTTTCTCCTTGGTGTATTGGTGTATTTGCACACATTGAAGGTGACTGTAGATAAATTTTTGTTAACTCTTATCTCCGCGGTTTGGTTCCAATATAGTTCCTGTATGATTCTAATGTCTTTGGGGCGTCTATTCCTATCTCGAGCAGTCTGTTTAGGAAAATATCGTGTTTAACGTTGTCGATAGCGTTCTGATAATCTATGAAGCACACAAAGACATCTTGGCGTTGATTATAACATTTCTGGATCAGTAGTGTAACAGTCTTTTTTCTTAGAGAGCTATTACTAACGCCTAACAGTCGGTCTTTTTGTTCTCGGGCGCCACCCCCAAAGTTTAAAGTGTTTGAGAGACCACCTCGGCCAATACGGTTAGCTTTTCTACAGTGGAGAATCCAGGGAAATGGGGTAAAAGCCAGTTAAAGTCGAATATATTCCATAACGAGGTTTATTTAAATAAATTAATTATGAATCCAATATCTTCAAATAAATAAAATATGAAGAAAATACTAAAACATGAAATATCGCAAAATCTAACAGAGAAATTAAATCAGTTAATTACAATAGCAAATAATTAAGTAATGAATTAATAAATTAAATTAATTATGAATCCAATATCTTCAAATAAAGAAAATATGAAGAAAATACTAAAACATGAAATATCGCAAAATCTAACACAGAGAAATTAAATCAGTTAATTACAATAGCAAATAATTAAGTTCATATGATTTAAATTCAAACCTGTAAAGATATATTATAATAGAGAAATACTAGCAATACATATTCACATGCATCTTTAAATAAATCAGATATATAAGAAATATTATTATTATGGTAAAATAAAAGAGGAACCTTAATTAACTCCTCCTCCGTAAAGGAATTTTATACCATAAAAATAAAATAAAAAAACTCTACTGTACTGAAACTAAAATTTGTGATTACTAGAACTCTGATGGGGTATCTGGCGGTTAAAAAAAAATGAGAATGTGATTACCTTTTTTTTTAAGTAAATCGGCGTCGGATCAAACGAAACGGTCTGGTTTTCTGAATCGCCTACAGCAGCCCGGAATCCGGTCACACTAATTATTCACGGTCAGGTATAAAGAAAACTTAAGAAAATCGGCGTCGGATCAAAACGAAACGGTCTGGTTGTCTATTCACGGTCAGGTATAAAAAAACTTAAATGCTCGGTTTTTTTAACTATCTATACTCATAAATCAGATATACGGTTTACACTTATTTTAAATCAAATCTCTGGGACCACGATTTATACTTATTTAAAATCAAAATCGGAGATACTTTTACTTTAAAACTCAAGAATTCGGTTTTTTACAGCAGCGCTGATAAAAAAACGGATCAGAATCGACTTAAACTCACGAGGTTTACTCAGTAAAGATCACCGGTACTTAGTCTCAACAGGAAGAACCCCCGTTTTCGCGCTCCCGTCGCTTAAATAATCTTTTCCGTCGGGAACCACGAACCACGTTCTGTTACCATCGTCCTACCTCCCATCAAGATTCCTTACAGTAAAAAAAAACGGTTTTTACCCGTCGATCCTCAAAAAACCATTTGCTGTTTGTACCAAAAAAAAACTTCAACGTCTCCATGCAAATCGACGAAATATTTAACACAATTTTATCAACAAATAATTTTAGTATTAAAAATATTTTTCAGTTTTAGACTATCATAACAGTTCTAAAAATAAAAATAAACCATAATAAGCTTGTCTAAGAATTATTTGTTACCATAATCCTTCAAAACAAATGAACATATCAAATTCTACTTATATACAGTATGGTTCATAAATCCACAAACGCTATCCGTCCTGGTGATCAAAAAAACAAATATTTAAAAATTTACCATGAGAATATTAATGATAAAAAAAATAAAAATAAAGTTATGTCTTAAGGCAGGATCGAACCCTGGCTCTTCGGTGTACCAGCGAAGTACTTTCGCTCCGAGCTATTGTGCCGTGTTGGATTTATGTTCATGCCTAGCATTTAACAGATTAAATAAAAAAATATACGGACTTCATTACAGTAGCTTGATTGAAAGCAAAGCCTCTCTCGTACCCAGCCCCTTGATGAAGCCGAACAGAGACTCTCCGCTTTTTTTCCCACATTTCGAGTATATACGAGCATGCATGACTCGAAGAAAAAGTTTCAGAGCATGACTCATTAGACTTATAAGTCTGTAATCACTACAGTTTTTTGGATGTACACTGGATCTTTTAAAATAATTTTAACGTTAGACAAGTTGTTGTAACTCTCTTTTTTCTCCAACACCTTGTTTCTCTAAGTAAATCTCCAAGTAACTGCCAAACACGCTTGTCAATAAAGATTTGATAACTTCTTTTCGATACTTGGTTAGATTGGTTAGATTTCTGCCATGTTACAAAGTAAAGAACGTAGGATATTGCACAGGTTGGTGTCTACGTCACAGGTGATATCGGCATCATTGGTCGGCACGCTCCGCGCACCCATTTAAAATTGTCAAACTGGTAACATAATAAATGTGAAAATTACTTTTCAAATGTTATTTCCACGAGATTTGCAGAACTTTTGAGGTTATGTCTTAATTCTTACCTATTATATGTCTTCTTTTATTAGTGCAAATTGAACAATATAGATATCTTTGTATGGCGTAGTGACGTCACAGGGATATGCGCGAACTGAGCGAAATTAGAGCCGCTATCGATCATACCTTGTTTTCATGGTATCATGGATTTCTACCACCAAGAACATTATATTCCTTAGTTAATTAATTCAGAACCACGAAGTTAGTGGAATAAGTTAGTGGTTTCAATTATACATTATAGTTAAGAGTTTACAATCATTAACAATAGGTAAAAAAATACAATAAAAATTAATAGAATATCTAATAACAGCTTGCTGTACTAATTGTATCTATAGAGTCCATCCACATAATAATTAGCTCATAAAAAATAAACTTTTTATTTCTAACTACAATTTTTCTTGACGGGTATTAGTAAAGGCCGAAATAACATTATTCGATAATTTTGAAATATAATTAATGGCAAAAAACTTCTTCTGCTAATTGAAACTTTCTACCACTAATTTTGACGTTTTGAATGCCTTAAATTGAAATTAGATGAACAAATTCCTATTAATTCATAATAGCTTTAGGGCTTAAGCTTCATTTAGAACCTCGAAATTAATGGAAGAAGTTAGTGGTTTCAATTAGCGTAGAAGTTTATTCATTTAATTTCAATTTAAGCATTCAGAACGAGGGGTGTCTCTCTAGGGTAAAAAATGTACACGTATTGCCAAAATGTCATTTTATACAAGACTGCCAGTGACTGCCGACGACTGCCAGTGACTGCCGACGACCGCCAGTGACTGCCGACGACTGCCAGTGACTGCCAAAGACTGCCAGCGACTGCCAACGACTGCCAGCGACTGCCAACGACTGCCGGCTCAGCGGTATCTTAAGTTCCGGGCCTTTGTCGACCCTTGACATATATTATTTATCAACACATGTACAGGGTGGGCCAAATTGGATGCTCTTAAAGGGAAACACCCTTTTCTGTAGGAGATGGACGAAGACTAATATAGGTGTCTGGAGCTTAATTTTATCAAAAACATGATGAAATGGTGAAAACCAGACATAGATATCTGTTACCGTTTCAGAATTACGGGATGTTTTTCAAAAAAGTGCATTTTTAACAAATCACTGTAACTTTTTTGCTACAAAAAATTTTGTATTTTTATGAAAACATTTTCAAAGCACCTTTTTATGTAGAATTTAATGGTTTAAGAATATTTTTTTTAAAATTAACAATTTAGGAATTATGAATAGAAAATTTGATTTTTTATATGGGACACCCTGTATATTTTTAATTCATTAAAAATAATTTAACTTGATATTTTGTTCGATTCCTCTTCTCTCGAGATATACAGTTTGTAAAAATTTGCCCACTTTGAATAAGTAGGCTTTGAACGGCGGAATAATATTTGCAATGAGAGATGCAGAATTTATAACAATTTAAAATACATTTAACAACATCAACACATTTAAACTATATCTAATAACAATAAAAATTAATATCAAACCAAGATTTGAGATTTTGGTTGTTCGATATGTCAACCGTCTTCTGTTATGGACAGACGGGGCCATTTTTGAACATTTCTCGCGGAATTAATTAACTCAGTGGGGATGAAAGATACCCTCGCATAAGTAGTTCTAATTCTTGCCTAGATTATATATGGGCAATTTAAAAATAAGAACCTTTATTCTTCCGCAAAAATAAAAATCCATAGGAAATAAGTCCGCCGCGCCGCGCTGGCCTCGATGACCAACTCCTGGGATCTTGGTTAGCTATTTAATTATTCTCGAAATTGGCTATTCCGAAAATTTGCTGATAACTTCACCATTCTGAGGCGGTGCCTTGTCTTGCTGGAAAAATATGTTTTCGTTTTCGATTTTTTCGAATATACAGGGTGTCCCAGAAATAAGTGCAAGTATTTTAAGGGGTGGTAAGTCTCGATAAAAGAAACATATTTTCTCTTTATGGTTTTTCAAATAAGTCCAAAATAACGGAGTTATTTTACTTTGAAAATTTCGAAAAAACATGATTTTTTGCTAAAATTTTGAGAATCGCTGGATCTTTTCTGGATTTTTTTGCCAAAGACTGCCAGCGACTGCCAAGAAAATGTACAAGTAATTCCAACAGTGAGACACCCCTCGATTCAGAACGTCAAAATTAGTGGTAGTAATTTTCGGTTAGTAGAAAAAGTTAACAAACTCTTAACTTTTGCCACTAATTATATTTCAAAATTTGCGAGTAAAATCATTTTGGCATTTAATTATTATCCGTCAAGAGAAATTGTGGTTAGAAACAAAAATTTATTGTTTTATAAGCTAAATATTAGCCTTTCACTATGGATATATCTGACTGCCGCAAGCTGTTGCTGAGATATTCTATTAATTTTAATTGTATATTTAGACACTGTAAATGATCGTAAATTTTTGAGTAGAAAGCGTCACCACTAATTTATTCCACTAATTTCGAGGTTCTCAATGGCTTTAATCGCCAGTTTCTACGACAATTCTGTGATATACACAGAAAACTACGGGACATCCAACTTCAATTCTGTGTCTTGCTTCGTTTTTCCTATTTTCTGTACCCACAAGAAAGAAAATTTACGAAGCTTCATTGCAAAAGTGATTTGTGTCATTTCATAAACTCATTAGAAATTAATAAACGTCCCCAGCTACACAACTTTCCTAGCCACATTAATTATTAAAACATTTTGTTTTTAAAATCTTTTTCGTTTCGTGTCAGACGCCATTCTATTCCCATTTTTTCCTCTTTATTTTGTCAAGTTTAATATTTTTATATAAAAATCCCGAAGCCGTCGCGCACGTTTCCATTTCCCACGGCTTATTAGCGGTGAAAAGTCGACTATTTTTTTCCGGTGGAAAATGAAAAATTACCGTAATGAACCTATAATGTTTACATTAATAGCGCTCGGGAACACGCAAGGGATGTTCGATTTTAAAGTGTTTTGTAGGTATGTTAGACTATTCCAACGTAAAGTTTTATTTGAACTGGTGTTATCACCATTAAAACAAACATTAAAAATCAGTTTACTTATTCTTAATTTACATGAAATTAACTTAAAATTCTACAGAGATCTACTTTTATTAGGTATTTAAAGAGAGATATCTTAATAAATACGTCTAATTTAAAATTCTATTTTTTTTTTAAATCGAAAAGTAAATACATTAAGTTATACTTTGAATAACCGTTTTGATATAGTCTAGTATATAATTTATAAGAACTGTGCATCATAGTTATCGACCTTATGAAAACTTATCAAGAAAGATTTTTAAAATTTTGTTTCATATTCGATCAATAAATGTGAGAGTGTGCTGCCTTTGCTAAAACCTTATGAAAAGCGGTATTCAGGTTTACAGCAAAATAAAAACACTAAATCACCACAATACACCAAAACACTTTTACTTTTACACTGGACGCGCGTTTCGCTAACCATGTTAGCATCATCAGCAGATGATTATAAACTAAAGTACAATCTACAAGTTGAGCGTTTATATACTCGCTCAGTGGGCACCGAGTGGGCGTGGCAAAATCTAGCCAACCGAGTCAGAGAGTAATAGGAACAAAGAACTTGAAGGAATTGGACCGTTGACTCTGTTCATACTATCTTTACATTTATTAATTCTGATGATTTCATATGCATCTAATTGCCTGTAATCTGAGACTTGTTTAATTAATTTTAAATTATTAAGATCTATACAATGTTCATTATCAACAATATGTTCGGCAACGCAAGATTTATCCGGTCTACCATATCTTATCTGAGCTAAATGTTCTTTAAATCTAGTTAATATTGATCTCCTAGTTTGCCCAACATATTTCTGATTACAATCTTTACAAGAAATTTCATAAATACCCGACCTTTCCAGTGGAGGTGTTTTATCTTTTGGATTACCTAATAATTGTTGTAATTTATTATTAGCACTATACACAAGTTTATAATTGACATTCTTAAAAATTCCTTTTAGACCACGGGATAACTCTCTATCAAACGGTATCGAAAAATATTTAGACGTATCTTTCTCCACTTGAAAAGTCGAATTTTCAGAAATCATTAACCTATACCTACGTTTTCTAATTAATTTATCAACTAGTAAAGGAGAATATCCATTACACTCAGCTACATTCCTAATGTAATCTCTTTCTATTTCATATCTTTCGTTGGAAAGTGGGAAACTAAGTAACCTATGAACTAAGAAATTTAAACTAGCCATTTTATGTTCAACACTATGATGTGATTCATTAGGAATATATCTGCGTGTGGTCGTATTTTTCCTATAGATATCAAATGCCAGGCAATTATTAGTATTTCTAATAACTAATACATCTAGAAATGGTAATCTGTCGTTGTTCTCAATTTCATGCGTAAATTTAATGGAAGGAAAACGATTATTTAACTTAGAAATAAAATTATCTATGGTGTCTGAATGTGTGTCAAAAACAGCAAAAATATCATCCACATACCTAAACCATACTCTTGGAAAATACCCAAAGTGATTCTTAGCCTCCACTTCAAACCTGCTCATGAATAAATTAGCCAAAAATGGAGACAATGGATTACCCATTGCTGTACCTTCCCGCTGTTCAAAAAAGTTGTTATTAAATTGAAAACAATTTTGTTTCATACATAACGATGTAAGCTCAATATATTCACTCACAGTTTTGTTGTCGAGACCATTTGCGTTCAGTAATTCCTTTAAGTAGCCTAAAGTATTTGGAATTGGAACACTTGGGAACAACGAAGATACATCAAACATACAGGTTTACAGTAAATTAAGAGGCTGTTGAACGAAAGGTGGCTGACTAACAAGAGCAGGATGCTGCTTCCTATGCGCTCTAGTTTTAGAAAATTGAAATAGGCCAAAATTCTATACTAGAATCGTAATTGTTTTAATTAATAAAGATTGTACATTTTTCTAATTGGAACCGCATATACTACATACAAG
The DNA here is from genome assembly GCF_002938485.1 of Sitophilus oryzae. NCBI lineage: Eukaryota > Metazoa > Arthropoda > Insecta > Coleoptera > Curculionidae > Sitophilus > Sitophilus oryzae. The sequence continues at coordinate 3,029,148 of NW_022147046.1, read as the reverse complement.
GTGTTTCAAAAAACATGTGCCATCTCTCGTGGGGAGATTCATCACTTAAAAATAAGGTTTATTTTCCATATCAACATAGGTCCGATTTTGCTTTGTTACGTAGCTACAGGGTGAAGTCTGAATATTTTTCGATTTATTATAATTTTCTTTCAAGTACTTTTAGCGTATCGAATGAAATTTTGAGGGTAAAAGTTACTATAAATGCGACATATTTTAAAGCTAAAAAATATTGACATATTTACCAGGGACGTGATTATGGGTTATCACTATAATATTTTTCTAAAAAAAGCATGTATACCACTCACTTTTTTTTTTCTTGTTAGCGAAATAGTGTAAGCAGTTCAATGCCGATTAAAAGTTGTCTCTTGATATCTTATCGATTTCGGTCTCCTTGATGAGATAAACACAATTTTATTAATTTGCCTTCATCCAAGTCCAAAAAAACTTTAATATCATTAACTTGCAAAAGTTTTAAATAAGTACTCATTGATTCCTCATCAAAAAAAAATATGAAAAAAAGTTCCTATAAACATAGGTATGGAAATGCATAGTTTTAAAGTTGCTGGATGTTAATACTTTTTAAAATTAGGTTTATTGTAGTTATCTTAAATACCATTATTTTTTTATGTGAAATTGCAGTAGGTTGGACTAATAGTAATAATAACTAATACTAATAATATTTAATAATAAATTAGGTAAAATATATAATTTATTAATTTTATTTTTATTTTAGTTTTATAAATTGTGATTAATAAAATTGGGTTTACCTCAACAACACAGTGGCGCACATTTTTTTTGAAAAATATTCTAGTGATAACACATTTGTCTTTGATGAATTTATCGACACTTTTTTTAACATTAAAATATGTAGCACTTATAGTAACTTTTACCCTCAAAATTTCATTCGAATCGCTAAAAAAACTTGGAAGAAAATTATAATAAATCGAAAGATTATTAAGAATTTAACACCCAGTAGCTACGAAACAATGCAGAGTCGAACATATATTGATATAAAAAATTAATCTTAATCGATTTAAATGAGGAACCTCCCCACGAGAGATGGCACACGTTTTTTGAAACACCCTGTAGAAAAGAATTTATCGTTGTATGAATTAATTTTTGTTTAAAATTTATATAAAAAGTATATTGAAATAATATGTCAAATATCTACATATTACTATTTCTAGATGTATTAGTTATTATAAATACTAATAATAAGCTGAAATCTCATATCTATAAGAAAAACACCAGAACACAGAGATATCTTCTTAGTGAGTCTTAACATTGCTTTGATGACTAGTTTAAATTTCTTATTTCATAGTATTGTTTATTTTCCATTTAACAACAAATGATATAAAATTTAAAAAAATACATTAGGAATGTTCCTGAGAGTAATAGTTATCCTCCTTTATTAGTTAATAAAATAATTAAACATCAAGGTATAAGTTTAAAATGTCTGAAAACTCGATTTTTCAAGTGAATAAAGTTGCTCAACATATTTTTGATATTGATTATTGTGTAGATGTTAATAATTTTAAATTAATCAAACCTGTCCCAAATTATTGGTCATTAGATGCATATGAGTGCGTGAGGAGAATTAAATCTAAAGACAATATAAACAGAAATAAAAAGAATATAACGTCCAGTCTCTCCACTTTTCTATTCATGTTTTTTTTAGAATTTAGAATTTAGAATGAGTGGGAGGGGGGTTAATCACTTCGACCTTACAGATCCATTGTGTCCCCCTTTCTTGAATCATAACTCATCATACAGTCCTAGGGCTTTGACAAAAGCCAGTATCTGGGACGGTTTTATAGAGGGTAGTTCTCCATCTCCAATATCAGTCCTACGAAAATTCATGGCACGAATGGTTGTCGTCTCGGCGCACTCAGTGATGAGGTGTACTGGTGTTTCCCCATCTTCCCCACAGAATCTGCATTCGCCGTTTCTTCTTAGTTTCAATCTACTGAGGTGTTCATTGAAGAGACAGTGTCCTGTTAAAAACCCCGTGACAATCCGAAGATTGTTCTTACTCAGACCCAGGAAGATCTGTAATTTTTCTTGATCATAAGCCCTCAGAAACTTCTTCGAGTGTCTTAGACCATTGCAAGATTTCCATTCCAGGTTGCGGATGGAATCTTCCAAGTTCTTGAGTTCCGCCTTGAGTTGGTTACCACTTGGAAAGCAGAACGGTTCTGGTCCAGTTAGTGGAGTTTTCGCTCCTTTCCTAGCTAGATTATTTGCTTTTTCATTGCCTTCTATCCCTTGGTGAGCAGGTACCCAGTGTAGGAGGACTTTGTTTTCTTTGCCTAATTTATTCAGCTTCTCTATGCATTCTTTGACCAATTTCGAATTGATTGATACTGAGTTGATCGCCTTTAACGCTGCTTGACTATCAGATAAGATGGCTATTTCTTGTTTCCGATAGTTCCTATCTAAGAGAAGTTGTACGCATCTCTCGATAGCGTAGATTTCTGCCTGTAGGATACTAGGGTAAGTGCCCATTGGTTCGGAGTAATTAGCTCTCGGCCCAAACACTCCGATCCCTGTTCCCGTATTGGTTTTGGATGCATCAGTATACCAAGTTATGGTATGGTCTTTTAACTGCTGGGCAAGCGTTTCGCTCTTCCAATCCTTCTTATTGCTCAATACTACATTGACATTCTATTCATGTTGCTCTAGTCTCTGTAATTTATTGTTACACTCGATTCGTTTTGTCTCGCTTTACTAATTTTGTTACGCTTGATTCAATAACAACCGAGTGCCTATATAAACGCTCAGCTTGTAAATATTAGTTTAGTTTTAAAATCATTTACTTATTGTCAAAAATTAGTGTTATGTTTTGTTGTTGTAACACTAAAAGTTTCAACCCAAAATAGGTTAATCCACAGGCATAAACGCTTAGTGAATTCTACTTGTACATAAAACTTAGCTAAAGCTATCGAACACAAAAACAAACATAACAGGAAGTAACAAAAAGCATTCATCATAATGACAAGAGGCGATGAGAAGATGATTCATGAGAAGATAACATTACAAATATTTTTTCTCTGCAAAAAATATACAGGGTGATTCCTGTAAGTCGGTCATGCTTTCGAGGAATGATAGGGGACGTCGAAATATTAATTTTGATATAGCACACTATGAGTCGGAAATGCCTCTTACGCGAGATACAGGGTGTTAAAGTTTTTGAAAAATTAAAGATATTCTTTAATAGTTTTTTAACAGTTGAAGGTATCGTTATAAAATTTTATTATAGGAGTCTGCCTAACAGAGACACTTTAAATGTAAAAAGAAGAGGTTTTAGTTTCAACCAGTGGCGTAGCTGTGATACGCATCGGGTAATAATTTCAAAAAAAAAATAGTACACCACTAATAAAAATAAAAACCTCGGAGTTTTTTTTATTTACCCGGTTTATTCCCAAGAAAAAAATATCTCTTGCAACTTTCTCCTATCTAACACCATTTTGTCACAATTTAAAAATAAATATTTTTTAATGAGAACCTTTAAAATGCGAATTATTATAACTACCTTAAAACTACGAATTTTATTATTAACAATAAAAAAAATTCTAGTTTAAATTTATAATTTTTTAAAAATGTATTTAGAGCTAATAGAAAAATGTACTAAAGTTACCCAAGATGGAGGGAGCTAACGAGGCACATGTGTTTCTGCCCTCTAGTTATAATAATTCGCTGTATTTAAGATTCTTATTAAAAAATTTATTTATTTTTAAATTGTGACAAAATGGTGTTAGATAGGAGAAAGTTGCAAGAGACATTTTTTCTTGGAAATAAACCGAGTAAATAAAAAACTCCGATATTTTTATTTTTATCAGTGGCGTACTATTTTTTTTGAAAAAATTACCCGATGCGTATCACATCTACGCCACTGGTTGAAACTAAAACCTCTTCTTTTTACATTTAAAGTGTCTCTGTTAGGTAGATTCCTATAATGAAATTTTATAATGATAGCTTCAACGGTTAAAAAACTATTAAAGAATATTTTTAAATTTTCAAAAACTTTAACACCCTGTATCTTGCGTAAGAGGCATTTCCGACACATAGTGTGCTATATCAAAATTAATATTTCGACGTCCCCTATCATTCCTCGAAAGCATGACCGACTTACAGGAATCACCCTCTATGTTTATACTCTAAAAACACTATGAAAAAGATACAGTTATTTTTATCAGTATTATACGCCACTGGTCCAGTGCCGTAGCAAGCGCGCTCCGCCGTCTAACAAGTGGGGGCACCATACATTATAAATGAGCCGTAAGAACTAACTCGGGCAACCCCTCGATGCGATGTTTTTGTACTTTCCCGACGCACCCCATTTCAAACCCAGTCGTGGCCCCCTCTCACTTCACCTCACCTGCTTTCTCTCCTTTTATCCTACACTTTACCCCCTTCCCCTGTTTCGTATCGTACCGTTGTAGCATTAGGGACGTCCAAAAATATCGAATATGCATTGATAATATTAATTTTAAAAGTGCTGTATTTATCAGTTAAAGATATTACCTACTACAAAAAGCATTTGACCTTTAAAAAAGTTGCAGATAAGTGCTTTTATTTTAAGTGTGAACATAGGCGTCAATCATTGTAATCACTCCCCTGTTGTCAGTCCATAACCAACCTTTTATCATCCATTGATGAAATAACGACAGGCAATACTGTTTTTTCGCCGAAAAATTAATAGACATGAAATAGAATTCAAAATATTTGTTTTTCATCGAAACTTCGAGCTAGAACTATTTTTAGCTAAACAAAAAACTGTTTTAAAACAAAAAATATTATTTCTTGTGTGAGTATTGGTTGCATTCTATTCACTCAAATCCAATGCATTCACGGTTCCGCTTTAAAAATGAACATATTCCGCTTTAAAAATGAACATTGAGCAAGTCCTCCCCAACTGATGCAGAAGCCTCGTATACTATTCATAATCAATTTTAAAATTAAATAATTGTTAATAAAGGATGTGCCCGCTGACTAGAATCTTCTATTTTTGATCCATTTTTGCAGACTTATTTAATTTATTAGTAACTTTTATTAGCATTACTTTAACCGGTAATATGTAAACTTCTTATTTTTCAGTGCACTGAATTATAGCACTTTAGTGCTTTTCATTTTCATATTTGTTTTATCCTTGTTCTCGCCAGGTCGTCATCAGTTAATCCAGTCAGTTCCAAGGCTGCACTTGGGTTCTATGTTCTATCTAACACTTTAATTTTTTACCCAAGCAGGTCGCAGGTTACCCTTGGAAACCTCCTCTTTTCTCCGAGCTTGAGACCGGCTTGGTGTAGTAAGGCCGTCAAGAAACAAGAGAAGAGAGTGGAGAAACCATGTGGACAGGATGCCAAACGACCGGTTAGCAAAAATTGCTAAAGAGAAAAAACCTAACTCGTTGTTCACCCGACCACCTGGACGACCACCTATAAGATGGTATGAAAAATGGTCTTCATCATCCCAACTGTTCTTAGGGAACCATGGAATAAAACACAGGACTTGTTCCTAACGTACGAAGAAGAAGAATTTACTAATTCAGTTGCTAATAGTCATTTTTGCGGATTCGTTTTTTATGGACAATTATTATTTCCATAAGTTCTACCAATAATACTTACATTTTCATGATTTTTTTCATGTTGAGGGAAATCAGACGACGACCATAGATAATAGGTGTTAGGTAATTGCTTTTAGACTACCATTTGAGACACATGTTATTTTTGATTTGTAAGTTTTGTGAGAAAGAATGTTATTAAAGGTAAAGTAAATGTTTTTTTTTATTATTTAACTAGTGTTAACTAAAGCATATAGCTTGTGATACTCTGTGCTAAAGATTTTCCTTTATTTATTATATGATATAAGATGTGTATGTATTTAATGAAATCTATTTAAGCTGTGAACAATTTCAATTTAAAAGTAATCTAAATAAAATCTTTTACTGTCCAGTCGTGCCGATGTTTGTCGGGTCAGTGTGAGAATATGGGCCTTGTTGAGTTTACTAATATTTTTCGACCGTGCATGGGCGAATATCTTAGCTCGCAAAAGGGCAAACAAAAAAATATAATAACTCATAGAATAACCTATCATCGAAAAATATTTGTAACAAACCTTCAACTTTAGCTTTTAGTTCCGCAAACAGGGCATTAGTACCTACGAGTGGGAACCCGTTAAACTAACACAACCTCTTCCGTTTTGAATGAAACAATTGTAGTATGTTTTGAATGTATGAAACTACCAACCTTGGTACAGTTTTTGTATTATTATTATTTCTCTTTTATTAAAGTTTAGAACAGCATAGTTGGATTCGTTGGAATAGTGATCACCGTTTTTTCTGCTGTGCTCTTTTACTTGTGAATTCCAGGCAGAGTACGGCACTCCTTTCATTTCATTTAATAAAATAAGTAGGGCTATTTTATTGTTATATTACAATGCCTTACTAAAAAATATTTTTATTATTGCAGCACTTTCCAAAATACCGGAAATTCACGCAACAATTTTATTTTAAATGAATACCATCAATTTTTTTAATACATGTTCAGTATAACTTTTCGAACAGAAAACTTTGTTTATCAAAAATTACCTAATAATTTAGTTACTTCCAGGTTTCCCTAACTTAACAATCTATGATTCACCGTTTATGATCTCTTCCAGAAAGTCGTCTATAGTCTATTTATTTTCAAATAAAAACTATATTTTTATTAATTAATGAGAAGGTTCCTTTAACTCGCTATATTTTAATACGTATGATCGAAAAAAACGGCGTCAACAAATATACTTGATCGCTGTCGTTTTATATGTAAAGTTATATGGAGAATATCAACGATCGTCATTTCCAAGCTAACTGGACGCTCTTTCTTTCAATCATACGGTACTACAAGTTTCTATAGTTAAAGTAAGCCATTTTGAAATAAAAATCAAAAATTGTCGACCAACTTTTTCGGATATACCAAAACAATTGAAAAATATTAAAACAGTATCTATCGATATATTTTCTCAAGACGAACATCCCTACGTAGCGCCGAACAAAAAGAGACGGCGGAGATATTCGAAATTTTAAGCTTTATGTTTAAAAAGACCTAATTCCTCACCCCCATCACTCCGCCCTCTCTCCATAGTCTCCTCCATCTTTTGCATCCACCCCTCGCCGATACGATATTTTAACCGACTCTTAATGGGGATTAACATATTTTTGCTTTTAGTAAGTTTTTCCGAGTAGGTCTTTACACCTCTCTCCGTCTTTATGGAAAAGTGATTACTGCAATTTAAGTTTTCCGATTGTTGGAGAAAGACGTAAAACTTTTTGTTTTAGAAGAATTTTAATAAAAAATGCATTTCTGTAATGATATAATCCGTTTCAGAATTTTGGGAACATTTTATTTTAAGCGTTATAATCAGAGCGTCGAACTGACAATACTCTGGAGTTGAGCACTAGGATATGTGGGCATTGAAAAAAAAATCGGTAAAAAAACTTTTAAGTTAAACGGTTTTATCTTATGTGCACTGAAAACTAGAAAATAATAATAACAATTAGGTATTTTGAACTTCTAGTTCAGAAATATTTTAGTACTAGGCAGAATAGCTTTTAGGCATATTAGACTAAAATAAAAACGTGGGGCCCATTAACTATTGCTCTAATACTTTCTTCTATACTAAGTGTGGATTGCATCGACTTACTATAATCGTAACTGGAGATTTTGACAATCAATAACCAGCCGTGGCTGCTTCACCAGCGAACGCCGAGCTCATGATCTACCAAAGTATAAAGATATGCTTTGCCATAGAAGTTCAAAATACCTAATTGTTATTATTATTTTCTAGTTTTCAGTGCACATAAGATAAAACCGTTTAACTTAAAAAAAATTTTACCGATTTTTTATTTTCTAGTTTTTAGTATTTAACGGAAATGCCTACCGAATATTCCTCATTCTACTTAATTCATTTAGTGCATCATTATTACATGGTTTTTTACCTGATAATTTATTACAATCTAATTCCTCAATACATAGCCCTTCCAGAGACTTGACTCGACTTTTATACCTCATAATTTTTCTATTATACTAACCTATCTCCAATAGTTTTTGAGATAAAACATAAAACATGTGTAAAATTGACAAAAGCATGATCGTGAATAAGCATTGGTAAAATGATGAATTAAGCAAACAACAAAGTTGAAATTTTTATTATAAGTTAACGAAAGTCGATATATTCGATCTGACTCAATAAACCGATTAGATATTACACAGAGAGAGCAGAAATATTATTTAATTCCGTTTGTTATAAAATTGCTCAAATCTTTGTTATTTTAAATTCAACCCTATATATAATATTTAGAAAATAAAAAAAAAATAAATAAATCAAAAGACTAACAAAATTGCTTTTCAAAGATATATCGTAATAAGAAATAAAGAAATAAGTAATAATTGTGAGATAATTGTCATTGTCGTCCCTACTAATTTCTGTAAAATTGAATTGATTGTGCTTATCACCATCCGAGTATAAACACGTAGAATGGCAGTCAAATTTGTGGTTGGTGGAAAAGGGAAACAGATAGTGTTACTCTACAGCTATATGAGTATATGAATTGGTTTGGTTTGGTTTTTATTAAATGGGGTATGTTTAACTGCACTGTATTAGAGTAATCTTTTACGGAATGAGATTTCGGGAAATTCTTATTTCTGCCAATTTATAATAATTCTAATATATAAATTTATAATTCTATAATTATGTAAAACATTACCCAGACACCAATTTTCATACGAATATTGACATTTGCAGAAATTATTTGAAAAAAAAATTAAAATAAAAATTAAACATCTGTACCCCGTATCTCCAAAATATTAAGACAGACATTTATAGGAATTTTTTACATATTTTTATCAGTAGAATATGCTGCCGAAGTTTCTCTAATACAATTCGTACTACCCTGTATAACCACTATGCTGTTAGAATATCTTTTTATCCAACATTATTTCTAAAGATTTACCTTAAACAAACTTTTCTCGATACACAACATCAAACACAATATTTATTCTGTAACACTAGTATCGTATAAATAAACCATTTTACAGATAAAAGCCGAGCAATTCCATAAATTCGTTTTTATTTGCCTTTTTAGACCGTACATTTTAAATATGTACACGACCATTAGTAGTAACACTTTCACCGAATGATAATGCTATATTTCTGCGATATTTTATTCATAGACAAATCCATATTAAGTGTATTATGAATCGGTAAGTATTAATGAAGTTGATTTATTAAAGATACGTTAACACCTGTTGATTATTTTGACACGAGCTTGATGTGTAATACCGGTAATTTTTCATAGAAACGTCGAATGAATATTTAAAAGGAATTTTGAAGCTCGCGAGCCGAATAATTTGTCTCCGTGTAGATAAAACCAGTGTAAGTGATATGTGAATACAAAAAAAAGAGTGTGTGCACTATATGCGCATATTATTTGAAGTGAAAATTCTTCTTTCTACCGTCTGTCTGTCTGTCCGTCTGTCCGTCTGAGGACAGCATTCACGACATATCAAATCGAGCTATAATAAAGAAAAATCCTAATGATATCTTCCTTTTAGAGACATCGGTTCGAAACGTCGACGGCGTCATTCTGTAGCCCGTCCCCAATAATGCTAAAATCGACCCACATTTTTCTTTAATACAAAATTCTTAGTCTCACCCTGATGAAGATGTAAACGAAACGTCGTATCTAACTTTGCAGGGTGGGATCTTGTGCACCGTCGCACAGAAGGGTATCTGAAAAAATTAGGTGGCCAAAATTTGATTTGACAAATGTGACCTTTTTTAAGGAACAGCAATATTATTGTTAAGATATGAAGATATGAACATATGAATACACTATATATTATATTTTTTTTCCACCTTAAGGAATTTTTATTTTTGTTTCCATGCCACAATACAAAACAAGCATATTTATTTGAGTTATTAAGACAACGTTTGAAGTTCGATACCTTTTGTAGTAGCTACTTTTCTTGAAAACGTTAATATGGATATTGATGAAGCAGGTAAATACTACAAATAATTAATATGTTGTCCAATATATTCGATGTAACTGTTCCTAAAAGTAAATTTACAAGATTTGACGTTTTAAATTTTAAGTAAAGCTAGGTTTTTGTTATAGTTCCGTGTATTTCCCGCCTAATTTTTTTTTAAATTGTCTAGATGGTAGTGTCTAGTACAGGAATTTAAAAAGTTTAGACCCGATAATATCCGATTTTCCAAGATTTTTTTTTTTAATCATGTAAATTCACACAATTATAAAACTTGTTAATTTTTATTTCGTTATTTAATTTTAGGACCATCTGGCGTGAAGATATTCACCAAAAAGCAATTATTTGATATATAATGAACGAAAAAGAATTGCCAAATTTAACAGAAAAACTATGTTTTTTCAAAAACTTATTACTTTCTTACGATGATTTCTCGGATGACAGTAAAAAAGAAATAAAACATAAATTTTCAAGATTTAGGGCTGAGTTTAAAAAAATGAACAAAAGCAAGTTTTCAGAAAAAGTATTTTCTCAAAAAAATGCTACGTGGCTTGAAACGTCTTTTTGTTTGCCAAAAGCAGTGCCAAACATGGGAACACCTAAAAAGTCGTTTTTTGAATTGAGTGAGAGAAGTAAAAGAAGAAAGGCCAAGGAAGCTCTTACTAAAACAGATGCCAAGTTACTTACCTACGCGACCAGGGGCGCATATACGGGAGGGGTAATGGGGGTAATTACCCCTCCCAGAGAGAATAAATAAGCTATTTGTGGAACAAACTAAATTTGCCACAAAAGATATTAATAATATCAATTATATAGTTTCAATCAAGAACAATCCTAGTTTGTTTGTTTGCAGTCACAATGCCTTTAAGCGCAAATTTAATTTAAACCTATATAGTACTTCGCTTACTTCTATTACCCACTACCCCTCCCGGACTGAATCTCTAGATGCGCCACTGCACGCGACTCAAATGCAATTGCATGCAAAAGGACATCGAACTGCATCAAAGTTAGTAACTTTGATGCAGTTCTTTGATAACAACAGAAGATCCCTCTGACGATGACGATCCATCTAATACGTTTTCTTCTGACGGGGAATCATCATCTAACTATAAATGGACAAGGTTTTTAGGAATTCATAATTATTTTGTATTTTTTTAGAGTTAATAATTAAATTTCCATATTTTCCTCTTTCTGTTATTCTTATATTGTATTTTTTACCCATACAAATCGTGTAAATTACAAAATTTCACATTAGCTTGCTATTATTCCAAATTAAACTCAATAAAATACATTTGACCGCCTAATTTTTACAAATATTCCTCTGTGCGTCGCTCACATAGCCTACGCACCAAATTTGGTCGCGATCGGACAGCATCAACTTTTGACGTATCTTACGTCAAAACTAACTGTCACAGTGACACGGTCAAGTTGGCCTTGGTCCAATCTATCGACATACCAAATTTCATTTAAATCGGACGATATTTTTATTTGATGACTTTGATGAAAATGAAGTTTAAATATCTCGGTATAGAGTTATCCGGTTATGGCCATATCGAAACAGAAGTAAGACAATAAACAACAAAGGCAATGAGAGTAGCTGAATGTCTGAACGACACCATATGGAAAAATAAATACATAGGTGTCGAGGTCAAGTCAAGAATATACAAGGCTGTCGTCAGACCCATAATGACCTACACAGCAGAAACCAGACCGGATACGGTAAAAACAAAAAGATTGTTGAAAACAGGCGAAATGAAAATCCTCCGCAAAATCACAGGTAAAACGCTGCTAGACAGAGAACGAAGCGACAACATAAGGCAGACATGCAAGGTGGATATCACTAATAAATGGGTATTGAGCAGAAGACGCGAATGGAATGAGCATATAAGCCGAATGGACGAAGGAAGAATAGTAAGGTCAGCTCGAGACAAATCACCACTGGGAAGAAGTACAGGAAGGCTAAGAAAAAGATGGTGTGATAACCTTACCATTGCTGCATCGATTGAAATGGTAGGCATGATGTGAAGAATGAACAGGCAATCTGCCTAATATAGAGTAGGAAGAAGAATATTTTTTTCTTTGATTCATTAATGATCGGGTTTCGTCACGAAACGTCTTCAAAATATCATGAAAAGATGGGTTTTTTTCGAGCCCCATCTACATTCCGTGTTTCAGCCCCCTAGCTCACAGAGGACCCGAGTTACGACCCTTCAAAATCGTTACCAATTTTCTTTTCGCGTCCATGTCGTGTGTCATGGCTGTTCCGGCCGTGTCACAGCCTTCAATTATTATTCCCATCGCGCGTAAAGAAGTTTCACTTCAAAAACAGAATAAACAATTACATCAAGCTGTTTGACCAGTTATACAGGTTGGTCTAAATATATAATTTAATATGGTTGCTCTTATTGCCGGCTTTCAGAAAGAGGTAAATGGTGAATCGTATATTGTTAAGTTATGAAAACCTAAAATTAATTACGGTTGGTGGTTGGAACCTTTGGTATTACAACAGCATTTTACTTTTAATATTGTTTTTTTTTGGTGCGAGTTTTGCTAATCATATTAGCATCATCAGCACATGATTAGAGTTAAACTAATATCCACTAAATGAGCGTTTATATAGGTACTTGGTTAGTACCGACTAAGCGTGACAAGATTAGCCAAGCGAGTGAAAACCAATTGTGCGTAACAATTAATTACCGAGCCAAAAGTAATAGGGAACAGAGAACTGGAAAGACCATTATCTCTGTTTATATTATCTTTATATTTATTTATTTTAACAGTCTCATATGCATCTATCATAGCACTCTCATATCTCTTTCACCTGCAATCTCTCAGTGTAAAATGTAAAGTGTTTTGGTGTATTGTGAATTAGTGTTTTATTTTACTGAAATTAATTATTACAATTTTTTAATATTTGTCTCAAATATTACTCTAAAGCATCATGCAGAACTTTGCAATTAGTGGAACAAATTATTTCAATTACACTTTATACTTTTTTGTTTACCATCATTTACAATATTTTAAAAACACAATTAAAATTAATAGAATATCCTACAGCAACAGCGTGCATTAGTCAGTTGTAACCATAGAGAAAGCCTAATATTTAGCTTATAAAACAATCAATTTTTGATTTCTAACCACAATTTCTCTTGACATAAGATAATCAAAACCCAAAATGACATTTCTCGCAAATTTTGAAGTATAATTAGTGAAAAAGTTAAAAGTTACTTTTGAACTTTTTTTACCAATTGAAAATACCTACCACTAATTTTATCGTTCTGAATGCTTACATTGAAATTAAAGGAACAATCTTCTACACTAATTGTAACCACATATTTATTCCGCTAATTGCGAGGTTCTGAAAGAAGCTTTATTAAAAAAAACCTAAAAAATGCATTTAGGATAAATTAAAAAACGACAAAAAAACAATGTTCTTCCAATACAGAATAAACAATTACACTTTTCATCATTTTATTTGTGGTCAGTATTGATTGTCTATTACGATAACTTTAAAGAAAAACAAACATTGTTGTTTAATTTAGTTGGTTTTAGATTTAACCTAAACTACGTCTAAATATATATTATGCTATAAAAACAGAAAACTTATTAAAGAGAAATAAACTCCAATAAGTGCCTTTAACACCTTTATTTCTTCTTATTTATTGATCCAATTTATTTTAAATTGAATTTATATGATGCCCTTAGTAAAAACAAAACGATTAATATCCGAAAATAAAAGACACGGTCATCATGCACTGACAAATTACTTCGCAATAGAACAACTTCCTCAAACCTGTCCCTTAAGACAAACGTCCCACAATCGGTCTTATTACTTGCATCTAGTCGGCCTGGAAACAGATGAAGAGTTATGGCAGTCGTGACACGTGATAATCGCGGTAATTCCATTGCCAACTCGTTAGTCGCCGCTTTCGCTGTTCGGTACTGCGCCGCTCGGGTAGATTTATTACAGGCGGCGGACTTAGTTATAGGTTACGAGTACAACCCTCATTTGTCTTTTACGTAGACCGTGAAACGCATAGACACAGTTCTTCGTTTTTATTGTGATGCCAATAAAATTGAACTTTTTTGCGAAATTTAAAGGCAACTCAACGAACATTGGAAGTTAAAATTACGTTAAATTAACCACCTGGACTATTAATGACCAACTGGAAATTGATCGAAATTATAAGAATTGACGTTAAAATTCCCATAGTGGGGAATAAAACTAAAGTAATTTGGAAGTTAAAAACAGGTTAACAGGTTATGATGTCTTGTATGAAATATGGGCTATGAAGTCAAAAATAACCGACATGAGGTCATAACATGGTAAATAGAGGTGAGTTTTACTAAAAATAGTCCTAATTTATACTACCTACATTTTACATGGGAAAGAAAGAGGAAAGAGAAAGAATAAGGTTAAGTATTTTTCTTTTTAATATGTGTACGTAAATGAATTTCCCAATAATGAACCAGGAAGACAAAAAAATGTAATAATTGGCATGGCCGTTTGAACATTAATCCAATATGGATGAAATACCTACATATATGCACTTCCTAGTAAATGTAAATAAGTTATTGGTAAGAAGTGGATTACTGGATTCGCAAGATAATTATGTCTGCGGAGAAAAATTTTCTGTGAGATGTAAATGTGATAGGCCCTAAAAAATTATGCGCCATTAAAATTTTATGTATTTTCAACAATTAATTTTAGAATAAATCGTTATTTTCAAGATTCTAACCTATTTTTTCAGCTAACTTCCTTGGTACACTTTTAAAGTTCTTAATTAGTTAATTTAACTTGTTGTAGATAGTATTATTCATAAACACGTCTGTTTATTTTTCTCAATACTTTAGAACAATATCACAAAAAAAATATTTTTTGAAAATAAATTGGAAAAGAAAATGGCCGCTAATGGTGTTTTTAACTATTCGTCTATGAAGTTAGGTTTTCTATAATTTTAAACCTTAAAGTCCGCTTTCTTTGTATGAGGTTAAGATTTTTTTAAATTAATAACCTCAAAGGTTAAAATTTCTTGCTTAAGGTATTTATCCTTTGAGGTGCAAGTTAAAAAATGGGCTATTAGGTCGAAGTCTTGACTACATTATTGGAGTATCGCCGGTAAAACAGAAATCTTTTATTTCCTTTGAGTGACAGTGACAGTTGACAATGATATTTTTTGCTAAGTTCGGTAATTACATCTTCGAGCAATCCGATTTTCACAGTAATCACAGAGAAGAACAATGTAATCATGTGTCCTAAAATGAGAATCTTTATTGAGAGTCACGTGACATGTCAAATTTTTATACTTTTGCTGGCCAATGCATTTACCAAACTGGCCTAAACTAGAAAACTAAATTAGTTTTCTTTGCTTATTATTTTTAAAAGTCTTGTGTTTTGGGATTGTGAGTGTTATTACAGAGGATTGTTTTGATTTTATTGCACATAATGGACACGTTTAAGATTGTGGCGGTAATAAAAAAGAAACGCATTAAATATTCTTTCGTTCCCAACCAGTGGGAACAAGGTAATGTGCTGTGACGTAATAATCCCTCAAAAACTTTTTTAAATGGAAATCACCCCGAGGAAATTAAAAAATGTAATTTTTAACCTGCCGTATGTCTGACTTTCTTCCAAGTCAAAAAACTAAGTTACGTTTACCTTTGAAGCATAATAGCGACTTATGAGGTCGAAATAAATTAAATTTTCAGCCTAATTTGAACTCCTCCAAATAAAGTCTAATTTAAAGTTATTAACAACTAAATTTTAACCTAACTTGAAAACCAAACAATGCCTTAGACACCCGAGACAAATTTGAGGTTTTAATAAAGTAATATTTGACCTACTTTAAGTCCCTGTATCTTAATGACCTCAATAGGTTATCAGTAACTAGATTTTAACCATGCCAGCTAACTCCAACGTTGCTACTTTTCAAAGGCATAATTTTAGGTTATTATTAATTAGTTTACGACCTCATTTTTAGATTTCTCGCACTTTATTCCCTACAAGAAATTTATTAAGTTAAGTATAAGTAAAACTCAACCAAATAGTGGTTAATTTTTCGTGGTCAGTGGTTTTTTCTCATTCCTATGCTAATTGGGAAATATATTGTATATAATTTTGCCTTAATAACTTCTTAATTAAAAATATACAGGATGGTCCGAACTGTATTCCGGAAACTTCAGCAGCATGTTATGCATATAAAAATAAATAAAAAAATTTGTATAAATGTATATCCTATAAAATGCTTAGTTTCTGAGATACAGGGTTTAGAAGTTTCATTTTTATTTCGATTTTTTCCAAATAATTTCTGAAGTAACGTCAATATTTGGGTGAAAATTGGTGTCTGGTATAGTTTCTTGATATGAGAAATTTGATTTTGATGTTAATATGACTCCTTCTTGTAGAGGACGCCACCTGCATATTTTTTAACTAGTTTGAAGAGTAATAACTTTTTTTCCGTACCTGTATAAAACTAATCAGTAAAAAATATACATTTGCGACGATTTCTACGTATAAAAGATCTCTTGGTAAAAATCTACTGGTAATGGTTCTCGAGATATTTGAAATTGAAGTTTCGAAGAAAAATTTATGATTGATTTGAAAAAATAAAAAGGTCCTAATACTGTAATTTCGGTCCAATAACTATCTACTCAACATGTTTATTTTTGTCAATAATGAAATGTATTAACTATTTCCATTCTAAATATCGTGAGAACGGTTGCTCGCAGCAATTTTTACCAAGAGACATAACGAAAGTTTAAAACAAATTCAATTTTTATTTTAAATTCCAAATTTTTAAAATTATTTTTTCGAGAAAAAAATCTTAGACGTGTTTCTGGTGTCGAAATATACTACTGTACTGCAAAATCTATTAACATTTAGCTTATACAATAATATATTCAAGGTTAAAAAACGACATATTGTTCTGCTGGATATATGAAGGCCAATCGTATTTATCTTTGAGATTCCTGCTATGGAAGAAACCAATATAAGTAATAAAAACCAGTTTAAAAAAACACAGTTTACGCAGGATGGACTCTGAATATATGATTAACATAGTTGTTTTTATTATCGACTTTCTCGAATAAAGAATAAACGGCGAATCATATATTTATAAGTTATGACAACCTAAAATTAATTATTAAATATATTCTTCATATTTTTGCAGTAAAGTATTTTTACAATATATTGTGTTCCGTTCATGTCTAATTCCTTTCACGTTATTTGCTTCTCTGGTAAGTGTTAAGCCTTCTTCTGAGTGGCATATCTTTTGGTGGCATATGTGAGTGATGGTATATTTGGTAGCATGAGAGTTTGTGTATCAATAGATTTTATACTCTTGCCATGGAAGAACAGCACGACAGAGTTTCTAGACGGTCACCCGTTTATCCACTCGCATCGTCTCACGTCGCTTAACTTCGGTGATCTATCGGTTGCCGATGTTTTGACGTGGCTTAACCGTTGTTCCTAGTATATTGACTTCTAGATAGATCATTCATAAAGTATACTTTTTTTAAAAATACATGTTATATTTGTCTTGATTTAATTCACACAGAATAATTACTTTTAATAATATTCCTTTGTGTTTTTTTTGGATCAACTACTTGAAGCTATTTACTTATGATAAACAGTGAACATGATGTACATTTTACACAGAATTTTACATCAATACTAAATAAAAACCACTATTTTTAAACATCAAAGACCCATTTTTAAACAAGTGCCGTTTATCGGTATAAAACGATCAAATATAAATGACATTTTTTTTGGAGATAATATATTATTAAACTGTCGCCTGTAAATACCGTTACGATCTAAAATTTTGATTAATGAGACAACTAATTGGTCGTGCTGTTACTATAAATTAATTTTTCACAAGTTTATTTATTATTAAAAGAGATTTTTGGGTTTTAAAGGTTCATTATACCGCTATTAATTAATTTATTTTATGTTTATTATTGTTTTACACGTAGAACGCTTGATTTTTTAGACTAATACACAAATGCATAATCAAAAAACTTTGTATAATTTCGAAAATACCTAGTTCCAAGGGATTTCTGATTAATTACGAATTATCGGATTTTTGAAATAAGCCAGATTGTAGATAATTTAGTACAAAAACAGAAATTTTAGCTTAATATGACATAATACGGAACAAGTAAATATGAAATGATATAAATTATACACAAATACGAAAAAGAGAACAATATAATAATTGTAAACAGTATCCATATATCAAATAAATAAAAATCAAATCGCTTGTTTTATATTAAAAATAATACACTATTACATTCTGGTATCTTGATTGGTTTTTTATTCATATTAAGAAGCAAAATTTTCATTTATTTTAAAACATTACGGGAGGTATTATTATAATAATATTTAATAATTAATTAGATAAAATAAATTATTTATTTATTTTAGTTTTATAAATTGTGATTAATAAAATTGCGTTTATCTCATCAAGGGGATCGAAATCGACATTATACTAAGACACAACTTTTAATTGGCATTAAACGGCCTACACAATTTTGCAACCAAAGGAAAAAGAGTCAATGGTTCACATTTTTTTTTTGAAAAATATTCCAGTGATATGCACGCCTTTCTTAAAAAAATATTAAAAATACAAGAACTGTCCTGAAATCAAAACTATATTAGATATTTACTTTAGATGGTCTATACTTCCTTTGCTATAAATATGGTAATCTTATATCATACAGGATGTTCAAAAATTTTACGCCAAACTTTCTAAAATATAAAATCATTTTTCTTCGTTTTTTTTAAATGGGACACCCTGTATATTATTTTTTCAATAGATGGAGAATTAAAAAATGAACATTTTTTGTATTTAGAGTATTTCAAAATTTTTAACAGTTTCGCAGTTTTATATTTCACATGGCATTTTCCGTAGTAAATTTTTATCAAAGCCACCCAATGATTTTTCTCTCGTATTTTACCGTTGAGAGAGGCAAATGAAATAATACTGCGTGTATCTACAAAACCATTAAAAATTTTGAAATACTTTAAATACAAAAAATGTTCATTTTTTCATTCTCCATCTAATAAAAAAATAATATACAAGGTGTTCCATTTAAAAAAAGCAAAGAAAAATTATTTAATATTTTAGAAAGTTTGGCGTAGAATTTTGAACATCCTCTATGATTTAAGATTACGGTATTTATAGCAAAGTTAAGTATATACCATCTAAAGTTAATACCTAACATAGTTTTGATTTCAGGACAGTTCTTGTATTTGCAATATTTTTTTTAATGAAGGTTGAAAAATATAATTTTTTTATTTATTTATTAATATCTCTAAAACTAGCGAAATATATTTATTCATATCTTAGGATTATGTAAAGTGATCCGATAGGAGGCCAAAAATGCAGTAATATACAGGGTATTATATTTAAAAAAAATCATCCCGATCCACTCACACTTTTTTGAGCCACCCTAAAGAAGTTAAAATATTTTCCTGAAATACATCTTTGTACATATTTTAGGTTTAATATTATTTATTATTCTTAAACAAAATTCCCAAGTTCTTTATTCTAGGAGCTAGAGATGCCCGACGCACTATTGTCGGACTCTGTGTAACAGAATATCATATTTAACTTTACTTAGTCGTTTACTTCTTTCAGTATCTTGCTCGACAGGGTGGTCCGAACTGTATTCCGGAAACTTCAACAGCATATTTTGCAGATAAAAATAAGTAGAAAAGTTCGTATCATAGGCCAGTCGGCAAGTGCATGCGTGCATAAGTGCAATCCGGACAAGCTGGAATAAGTTTTATTTTGTTTATTTTGGTGTCGAGAAGCACGTATTAAATTTGCATTCCCCGTAAAGCCCGGTTTTGGCCGCCATCTTGGAAAAATTGGCTAAAATTCGGTTTATTTTTCATTATTTGTCAATAACTCAATTTCTATCAACTTTAGTGCAAAATATGTGGAGGCCAAAACTAAAGAAGAGGAAAAACTCTATAATAAACGTTGTATGGTTTTTTTTCGTGCGACTACCAAAAGTATCGAATTTTACGAAAACAAAATTAAAGTTTAATTTTATGTACGTGTTCAATATATCCGGGGTTAACTGTATTTGTTTCCACACCACCTTCAGCGGCACCCCCTGATACATAAAGCCTAAAAACTTGTTTGCTACTGGTTGGCAGTAGCCTGCTGTCGCGGTCATAATGGAAGAACGCAATTTGCATTATGACCGCAGTAACGGACTAAATTTTTATTGTTGCGCGACTGGTGGAAAATCAAGTTTAACCGCCTTACCTCTCAAGGAGCTGCCTTGAGGTAAAGTAAAATAGGCCTAATCCACATGTCGTCAACTTAGGTTTCTTTTGAGGTGGAAGGTTCATTAAAGTTCTTTCGTTTTTTATTATGCTACTGGCTATTCAATATAATCTTTCTGAATGTCTTCCACATCTGTATCATATTCCGGATCTGGTTCATAAGGTGCAGAATATTCTTTTCGTTGATCTTTATCGAGAGGAAAATTGTCCTCGTACTCATCTTCGTCTAATTTTGCCACCTCCAAACTAATCGAACAGGATTTGCCCTGACAAAGTGCACACATTACCGAGCAACGCAAACCTGCTTTGCGGAAACTACAAGATGTATTACAACCTTTGGCACATTTACATGAACTCAGATTTAATAATTCTTGGGGAGCTGCATCTTGGGAAGTAGCAATGGGCATCAACCCATTCTTTGAATTTTTCCATCCCCAATCCAGAGGTGATTTTTCATTCCCATACCATTGCTGTACGTACGGAAGGAGTGCAAGCGAGCTGCGTCTTTGGTCGGTGGTAATGATGCTAGGTTTGGTAAGCTTTTGGTAATAGGTTTTACGAAACACTGATATCTGTACTTATCTAATGAGTCGCATTTTTTGGATCCATATAGATGTAGAAGAAATCGTTCTCCAGCTTTTTCTATACCTTCTGCGGGAATGCGTTTGGGTCTTTGAAAGTTTGTGCAGCTGTCTGTAATAATTCTTTTTCTTTCTGTAAAACTTTAACGAATTTCATTTTTTTTTGCCTGTATAATGCGGATATGGTGTCGCAGCCACTAAATGCGTGGAGAAATAAAAAGAGTAAGGTTCTCGGAAAGACAAAAACTGCCTAGAATAGACTAAATAATAACTGCTTTGAATATATTTAGCGTGTTTAAACAGAGATAACTTGGAAACGGGTCGTTACACGGAAAAAGTACATAGAACGTTTTTTATAGAGTTTCTCCTCTTCTTTAATTTTAGTCTGTACATTTTTTGCACTAAAGTTGATAGAAATCGAGTTATTGACAAATAATGAAAAATAAACCGAATTTTAGCCACTTTTTCCAAGATGGCTGCCAAATCCGGGCTTTGAGGGTTGTGCAAATTTAACACGTGGTTCCTTACACTAAACTAAACAAAATAAAATTTATTCTAGCTTGTCCGGATTTGCTCCCGCCATAAGTTATTTTTTAATACTTGGCGACTGGCCTATAAATGTATGTCCTAAAATGCTTACTTTCAGAGATACAGGGTGTAGAAGTTTCATTTTTATTTCGATTTTTTCTAATTAATTTCTGAAGTAACGTCAATATTTGGATGAAAATTGGTGTCTGGTATTTTATTGATATGAGAAATTTGATATTGATGTCAATATAACTCCTACTAGTAGAGGGCGCCACCTACATGTGTTTTAACTGTTTTAAAGCATAATAACTTTTTGTCCGTACCTGTATAAAACTACCGAGCAAAAAAATATACATCTCTGTGACTTTTTACGTAAAAAATATCAACCGTTCTTAAGATATTTAGGATGGAAATAGATATTACATGTCATTATTGACGAAGAATAAACATGTGTTGAGTAGATACTTATTTCACTGAAATAATAAATTTGGAAAAATTTTATTTTTTTAAATTCATCATAATTTTTTCTGCAATAAATGATGATAAAACAGTTTCTGTTGAACTTTTGGCACAAAAACATTTCAAATTTATGATTTCAGTCTAATAACTAGTTAGTCAACATGTTTAATTTATGTCAATAACAGGTATTGATAATTTCGATTCCAAATATCTCGAAAACCATTAGTCGTAGCGATTTTTACCAAGACACCTTTTTTACGTAAAAAACGTAGTAAATGTATATTTTTTTACTAAGTACTTTAATACAAGTACGGACGAAAAGTTATTACTCTTCAAACCAGTTAAAAAATATGTAGGTGGCGCCCTCTATTACGAGCCCTAACAACTATATGTTGGGACAAGGATCTTTTTGGCAATAAAACTAGTAATTTGTTAAAACGACTCAATTTATTTTGTTTATTATCCTAAATTCAAACATTACAATATGATCTAGAAAATTTTACTATATTTTTATAACTTTGCAAACAAATCACTTTTGATAATAGCTTATTTTGCCAAAATCAAGCCAAATTTGCCAAACTATATATTGGGACAGCACAACAAGAAATTTGTTTAATACGGAATTACATCAGCTTTCGTCTTAATAACTGCCTGAACTCTTAATGGCACTGTATTTACCAAAGATTGGCACATTTGAGAAGAAAAATTATCCCAAATTTCCTCCAGTTTTGTCCGCAAATCAAAAATTGTTCGTTGAGGGTGGTTTCTTAAATATTGCTTCATTTTATGCCACACAGTTTCTATAACATTGAAGTCTGGACTACTTGCAGGGTGGGACAGAACAGATTTTGCTGAATGGCACGATGCTCCACCTTGTTGGAAAATATAGTCTTCGTTTGGAAACAATTCTTGAGCACTAGGCAAAAGTGAGGTCTCAAGTATATGTTGATATTTTTGGGCGTTAACAGTGTCATCTATAAAATTTAATTTGCCAAAACCTCTTGCTGACATGCAACCCCAAACCATAATCCCCTTAGGAAATTTAACAACCGTCTTTAAGCAATCTTTATAAAAGGCTTCTGCTTTATTTTGTATTATTCGTTTTCGATGATCTCCAACGCTAACATCAAATTTAGACTCAACGCTAAATATGCCCTTATTCCAATCATTTTGTGTCCACGATAATTTAGATTTTGCCCAATTGTAGCGATTTTTCTTTTGAATTTCTGTCAGTAGCGGTTTTTCTTTGGCCTAAATAAGAATTTGTATCAATAATCTTCAGGTAATTGATTATCCACACACAATAAAGTTTACCTTGTAAAACCCCAGACCGCATTTATCGATATATTTTCGGCAACATTCTCTTGATATATTTAAACCAGTTACAGTATTCCATTTAACTGTTACTTCGCGAAGAGTACTTCTTCTCGTCTCGCAGACTTGCAAATTTTTACTAAATTTCGTAAATCTCTCTGAGATACAACTTTTGGCCTTCCCAAACTTTTACCTCTAACGTCTACATTGGCAGATTCGCCGTATTCTTTTTATTATATTAAAGACCGTGGTTTTTGGAATACTTAAATCATCAGAAATTTTTGGAAATGTTTTTTACTGTATTGACGAATTATAATTTCGCGTAGTTTTTAATTTGTAGCTATTCCACGGACCATTACTTTGAATTAAATTTACAAAATTGAAAATTAAAAAAAATTAAAATTACTTACAGTAAATCTCACTACTCAAAGTATCGCGTCACTCACAAGCTGTCAATGCTGATGTAAACCATAAGCGTAAACAGTTTGCGACATTTGTGACGTTTATAGCAAAGTCGCCTATGATGATATTTATTATTTAAAAATACTTGTCCCAACATTTAGTTGTCAGCAAATTTGTCCTTTTATGAACAAAATCCGCTACTGTAAATATGGATTGATTTACAAATTCATAAAAATATTGTCAAGTTGTTTAGGATATATGGCTATGTTTATATTTAAAAAATTAAACATATATTTTTCAGTCAATTTGAAAAGCCAGGGCAATAATTCCAAAATATGACCTTGTTCCCACATATAGTTGTTAGGGCCGTAGTAGGATATCAAACTTATATCATATATAATTGACATTAAAATCAAAGTTCTCATGTCAAAAAACTCCCAGGCACCAATTTTTATCCAAATATTGACGTTACTTCAGAAATTATTTGAAAAAAATCAAAATAATAAAGAAACTTCTACACCCTGTATCTCCGAAAATAAGCATTTTAGGACATACATTTATACGAACTTTTTTACTTATTTTTATGTGCAGAATATGCTGCCGAAGTTTCCTGAATACAGTTCGGACCACCCTGTATAGAGGGCGTTGGCGACCTCTCGCATGTACTTATGATGTGTGTCATCAGTGTTTCATAAGTACACGGGAATCTACAGTTTATCGCCGAATCTGAACGGTACTATTTGAGAGGCTGTACTATGCAAACAAATCGCTTACTACCAAACGTAAATTAACATTTAAAAAATATCTATCAGTACATTAATAAACCTTTTTTTACTCAAAATCCTTCTTTTAACATTCAGTGTAATTCAACAAAAATATCCTCTACTTTAACACAAAACTGTAGCATTTTCAACATAAGGAAACATTTCCTTTCTACGATTTGAACAGCTATCATTTTCCAGAAAGAACAAGTAGGTTTCAGCCTGTAAGACTGACGCCTCGTCATAAGTCAAGGGCGTCAAAACTTTTAACGTTTCAGGAGCGATAACTTCAGTAAACTGGCCTGTCAAGGAAATTTCCGGAAATCTGAAGAATATATCTTAAAATGTCGAGTTTTTTATATATTTTTTTATCCACCATACAGTAATATATCGATTATTGATATTCTTTTAAAATGGTTTTACTTATATGAAGATTTTACTTATAGGCGGCTGATTTATTTACAACGTACAAACATATAAATTATTTATGAGTTCTATGTAATGCATGTTCTTATAAGTTAGTTTATGTAGATTGTAGTTTGACATAATACAAAACAAAATAACAGATTTAGAAAAAAATCTTAACATTATAATTGTGTTGAATATGAGAGAGCTTGTACTACCTGTGAAGTACATAAATTAATAAGTTATTCGATCAATGGAGTGGTTATTGTTTCTAGAATTATTTTTTATTAGGCATATGGTAAATTGTCTAGTGTTTGAAGTATACAAGGTTTACCATAATATCAAAATAGCTGAGTTAGTTTATTTAGAAAATTAATTTTTGTTCCTCTAAATGAAATCTACTACTTATGTTGCCATATTATCAAGATGTTGTTTTTTGATTGAATATTTAAAAAAATCCAAAAACTTCTTCGAGAAATACAGTATTTACAAAAAAATACCTATAACTAGTCCAGAATATTTATCAAAAATTCTTATAATAAAGTTAACCACAAAACGACTATTAGGCAAAAATTATGGCAAGAAATATACAGGGTAGTCCGAACTGTATTCCGGAAACGTCGGCAGCATATTCTGCAGATAAAAATAAGTAAAAAAGTTTGTTTAAATGTATGTCAAAAAATGCTTAGTGTCGGAGATACAGGGTGTAGAAACTTCATTTTTAGTTCGATTTTTTCTAAATAATTTCTTAAGTAACGTCAATATTTGGATGAAAATTGGTGTCTGGAAGTTTTTTGACATGAGGAATTTCATTTTTATGTCAATATGACTCCTACTTATAGAGGGCGCCACCTACATATTTTTTATGGGTACTGGGTCACCATTATGGGTGTTCAACGCTGGGGCCATTCAACACCTTCAACTAAACACTTCTCAATTTAACAACTTTATTCTTACTTCAGTTATTATACATCGAACAATGCCATGAGAGATCGCCGAGCGACATGGAGCAATCGAACCACTCAAAAATATCTCTCTCTCTCTCTCTAACCTAAACATAACCCTAGTTAATCCTAACCACAGATCATACCTAAAATCTATCTCTAGACGTACCACAGACTTGGTAAATAGGGAGGGTAAGATCACATGACCCCACATTTTTAACTGTTTTGAAGAGTAGTAACTTTTCGTCCGTACCTGTATAAATCTATTGAGTAAATAAATATAGATTTACGACTTTTTATACGTAAAAAAGGTCTCTTGGTAAAAATCACTACAAGTAGTGGCTCTCGAGATATATGGAATTGAACTTATTAATACCTGTCATCATTGACGTAAATTAAACATGTTGACTAAATAGTTATTAGACTGAAATCATAAATTTGAAATGTTTTTATACCAAAAATTCAACAGGAACTGTTTTATCATCATTTTTTTGCAGAAAAATTTATGATTAATTTAAAAAAATAAAAATTTCCTGAACTTATTGTTTCTGTCAAAATAACTATCTACTCAAAGTGTTTATTTTTTTCTCAATAATGACATGTATTGACTATTTCCATTCTAAATATTTTGAGAATGGTTGCTCCTAGAGATTTTTACCAAGAGGCATTTTCTTTACATAAAAAATCACGGAAATTTTTTCACTCAGTAGTTTTATGCAGGTACGGACAAAAAGTTATTACACTTCAAAACAGTTAAAACACATGTAGGTGGCAACCTCTACAAATAGGAGTCATATTGACATGAAAATCAAATTTCTCATGTCAATAAACTCCCAGACACCAATTTTCATCCAAATATGGAGGTTACTTCAGAAATTATTTGGAAAAAATCGAAATAAAAATGAAATTTCTACACCCTGTATCTCCGAAACTAAGCCTTTTTGGACATACAATACGAACTTTTTTACTTATTTTTATCTGCAAAATGTGCTGTCGCAGTTTCCGGAATACAGTTCGGACCACTTTGTATATGTACATGTATGTATGTCAGATTTAGCTCTTGGTAATTCAGAGAATAGATATAGAAATATAATATAGAACTTTTTTTCTATTTTCATTCTACTGAAAGCACGAACAATCAACCCAGTGTCTTTTTATATGAAAAATAACAGGTAGTTTGTTCCTTATTATTTGCTTATATTATGTATTAATTATGAAGATATTTTCAAGGGGGGGGGACCAAGATTATTCATATAAATCTAAAAATAAAAAAAACCTTACTAATAAATGGAAAGTTCAAAATTAAATAACAACTTTGCAAAATATGCCTCATGACACAAAACAAATATAAGAAAGTAATTAATTTAAACTCACATTATGTCTGGGTGACCACGAATTGCACATTATCGAGGCATCTTCTAGTATTCGACTCTGAAAAAAATAAGAACAATGTACAGTATATAATCATTTTGTTTGAAAAATCAGTTGTTAAATATTACACCTAAAAGATATTTTGTAACGTAGTATCTCAATGAAACTAATACGATCGAAAAAAACTGCTTCAAAGACGGCTGGGGAATGATAATACTAATTTTGGCGAGGTCAGTCCCTAGACGTCACTTTGTTGGCTCGTACATTTTGATATTTTAATGGCGCTTACTGCCAGTTGACCTTCAGTGAGTTGTAATGTATTTTTATATTGAGTAAGAATTATTTGTGAATGGTGTAGTTTAAAAATCTATAAAAAAAAGTTTTGAAAGAGATTTGTCTCTGAAAAAGTTCTATAATTTTTTAATCTTTCTATAATTAGTGCTAATTTTTGAGAAGGTGTATGTCAGTTATGAGTAAATAATGTCTAGATATTGACCTTGTCAAAATTATTATCGATTGTCATTCCTCAACCGTTTTTGGCGATGGTTTTTTCGATCATATGGTATATTTCAGTTTAGGTTAGTTATAAAAATATATCAGTCAGGCTTTGATGTTAGTAATGGACAAGGTGTTTAGGTTTGTAATGGTTTGGTGAAAACTTAACATTGTTCAAAAATATAAATATTACGAGAAAACCCAATGAACTTACGCCAATGAATTCCACGTAAAATGTTCACTAATAATCCATTTTTAACTTCTATAATATAGATGAATTATCAATTTGAATTTCTAAGCAACAAGTCCGCAAATGACGCTATGTTTTCCCTCCTTAATATAGTTTACTTCAGCCTAAATAACCATCATTCTACAGCAACAATTTTCTGTGATTTTTCTAAGGCGTTCGACTGTGTAAATCATAAGATCCTAATTAATAAACTGCAGCAGTATGGGTTCAGTGGAACATCTCTCGAATGGTTTAAGTCGTATCTGAGCAACAGAAGTCAACTTGTGAGGGTGGATACCACGTTATCTTCTAGCAAGCCAATAGAATGTGGAGTACTACAAGGCTCAGTATTAGGCCCTATTTTATTTCTTCTTTTTATTAACGACATTGCTAACATAAACATCAGTGATAAAATATGTATTTTTGCGGACGACACTAGCTTCACTTGGAGCAACAAGGACGTCACGGCACTTCATAGGATTATATCAAATGACTTAATCACCATTAAATCTTGGTGCGATTTGAACCTCCTGAGTCTCAACATTTCTAAAACTAAAGCTTTGTCGTATAAAAACTCGCTGCAGCCTTTTGTACTTAACAACACCACCATTGACGTCGTAAAATCTGTAAAATTCTTAGGGCTTGTTGTAGACAATTCTCTGAAATGGGACATGCATATCGAAGCTTTGTCGAAAAAATTAAGCTCTGCCTGTTTTGCATTAAGATCTGTTTCTAAGGAACTTAACTTGTCAGTGGCTAGAACTGTTTATTATGCACTTTTTGAGTCGCACCTCAGATATGCCCTTGCATTCTGGGGTACGTGTTGTACGACTCAATTTGACCGCATTTTCAAGCTACAGAAGAGAGCCGTTCGATATTCACTGAGACTAAACAGCAGAACTCATTGCCAGGACTTTTTTTAAAAATTAAAAATATTAACTCTTCTTTCCTTATTTATATTTGAATCCGTTTGCCTAATACATAAGCATGTATCAGCTTCTCATGAAAGGCCATCTCACACTTATCCACTCAGGAACGCGGAGCAAGATCTTTATTTACCTACCCCATGCTCAGAGTTAGTTAAAAGTTCAATATTATTCAACATACAACTCGAAAAAAATGCACAATTACCTCCCATTTGAAATCATATCCATAACATCATTTTCTTCATTTCGCAAAGCATTGAAATCTTATTTACTAGACAAGGCTTTCTACGCCGTAAATGACTTATATTTTGATAATCGAATTTGATCTTGTAAACACTGGTCTAATGTTTGCTCTTACTATATTTACCAATGACATCGAAATAAATTTATCTAGGGGTCATTGATATTTACTATAAACTTACTACATATTTTTGAATATTATTTTAATTTTTTTATGCTTTGACACTGTAAACATTTAAAAATGTTTATTTTAAACAATAAGACTGACAATGTTATTTGTTATTTGTATAATGTTTTGTATTCTCTTTTGTTTGTTTGTTTGTTAGTTTACTTTGTTTGTTTATTTTACATTTGTCTACAAATTGCAAAATTTTTTGACAATAAAGGCGTTTATTTATTTATTTTACTTAGATAACCCAAGTAGCAAAACGAAATTCTAAAAGGATTGAATTATTTTATAACAGTGGAATAGCGTTGTCTTAAGGACTGCTTGATTTTATTAAGCGTTGGTTTCGACCATTCTGTTTTTTAATAAAAGTTGTCATATTAAAGTATTTTCTAGTGGTTTTTACAACGTATCCTATAACGCATTAAACTATAATTTCTTTTAGTATGATATAACACTTAATAAGACAATGCTATATGATAACAAACATATTATTTTATTAGACTCTTATACCCACGATGTAAGAGTTCTATAATATTCATATAACTAGTAGTCACAAGATCATATATTAGTTACTTAAACTTGTCTTATTAAAGTTGTATTACGTTGTATGATAGAATGTTTTATTGCGTTAAACTACGGTGCTGTATACAACACCAGTTATATAGCCTTATATGATAATATAAGGCTATATAACTGGTGTTGTTGTTATATAATAAATTATGATTAACAAAATAAATTCGCTGTAATATCTACATTATAAAACTGGTAATGTATAATATAACCTCATTTTAATTTAAATGGTATACCTAGTTATTTAGTTTGTTATTGTTGTTGTTGCAAAAGTAATATCTACGTACGAGTATAATCAATCACAGCTATTATGAATTCTGGACAAAGTTGGAAAAAAGTTAACAAACGCAGTGGTAGTTATAAAGAACATGTAAGAAAAAACTCCTCGAAATTACGGCAAATAATCCCCAGAATTCCCTGGGTTCTCAAAAGCCAAAATCTCTCGGGTTGTCTGGCTTCTTCAAAGCATTGTTGCCACGTTGATGTATAAGTTTTACTGTAGTAAATGTTTGTATTGTTTTATTGTTGTCTTTCCAAGTCCTTAGGTTGCCGCTCACTCGTTGGGCACGCATGAAATACATTGCGTGCATGAATCCATGAAAATCTGATCATGTTTGTTAGTTTAAATACTAATCAAATGAGATTTTGCAACATCTATTTGTCACAAATCTCAATATGTCCAAAATAGTTCTATAGTGCCTGGAAATTCTGCGTAATGATAGATATTTATCCTATACCGTTTTATTTTGCAACAAAGACTTATTAAAGGGATTCATTTATGATAAAATGGTTGCATTATAATTCGTTATGTTTAAGGCAGAATTTTTGTATGGCCTATGGCCACCATTATATGAAGCAAAATTAAAAACATCAAAATAAATTGTAAAATGTTATTTTTGAGAACTATTTTATGATAAGATTCCCACATAACAGTAATAAAGTGTTTACTTAAATTAAAAACAAAAATTTTTGAAAATTTTATTTTATTTTATTGTTTAAATTTATATGTAAACCTTAATCGAAATTAAAGCGCTTTTATTTTTTGCCAAATACATACCTATAATCTACCAGTAAAATTTTCGGCGCAACAAAAATTGTCCCTACTTTTCAAACCCTATTAATGATTTTTTATATTACATATTTGTTGTACCTTCTGGCTCTACCCGCCATTTTCATTGTCGAGTAAAGTCTCCTTTTTAACAATCCACATCCTCTAGGTTCATTTTACGACACGCTTAAAATATAATTTGCTCCTAATATTCTTCGGTAAAAAATAAAATACTCTTGTACCTCGCTAAATGATTAAATGTTTTTATTGTTCTGTTTCTTAGATGTGACCACGTAATACACAATAAAACTAGTTTTATAATATTCAAATAACGCTGTGTAAAATAGTTGCATAAGAGTTGTATACCCTTTTTATAGAACTTCTATACTACTAAACGGTTGTATAAAAATGGGCCTTTTTTGGTTGTAAAGCTATCATATTACGGTCATATAGCACGTTATATGAATTGAGGTATCCTATAAAAATTATCACATAGCTGTTTATACAGCCTTTATAAAATAAAATTTGCTACTTGGGAAGTAAGTTCTCTGACCAATGAAATGCGAAGAGGAGTGTCTTAAATTGCATCTTTTCAAAATTACCATGTAAGAAAGGCGTGACAATTAAGGTTTACTTATAGAGAGGTTTAACTATCGAGACTATAGTAAAAAAAATTAAATGTAGAAGTTGTAATATTTTACCTGAACCGTTAGAAAGTGAAATAAAAATACACAATAGACGATCAGAAAGTAAATAAAAATGTATAACTTTACTAAATACATAGTCTACCTTTGAGGCCATTCTAGCAGTTGCATTGATTAAAAATAATTCAAAAACGCAAATATAGACACACTATACAAATTTGAAATCTGAAGAAATAAAAATAATCAGAGAAAACGTTACAACTCTTACATTTAAAGTTATTTACTACCTCCAATATAGATAACCCTTCCGCGGCATCGCACCAAATATATCTGAAAACCCTATACATAACAAGCTACTTTAATTTTAAAACACTTGGTTCGTACGGTATATACAAAAATATTTAAAAATAAAAGTGTTAAGTCATGGCTTTAACTAACTCAAAAACGTCGTCACTTGACTCTCTATCTCGATAAGACATTTAACCTGTCAGAGCAAGTACGATAATCCGGTAACACAATAAACTCGAACCCATTTAAATATCAAGTGTATCCAATAAAAGACACACCGAAGTAATCCCGTGTAATTTTTGGCACGTGCGCCGTGCGTAGCGTAAAGATAGGGCCACGTGCCGCGGCAGAAGGGCGAAGGAATACAACTTCAGCCATGTCTAATTACGCAGTTAGGCAGTGGCGTGTGTTCTGAAGGAAAAAAAGAGGCGTCAAAAAAATTTATAACTTGTAACAGAAGATAAATTGTTCACGAATCTCTAGTTTTTAGATTTTAAATGGGCTTGAGCTTTTTTTAAATTATGTGCAAAAATAAACAATTTTCTTTTAATTTACTTTGCAATAGTTTCTAGTTATTTTCTTGATTAATTATTGAGAGTGCCATGGCTTCGTTAAAAACATTAATTTTTAATCAAGGAGCCTTGGAAAAATATATTTGATTGTGTAATGTTTTTCGTGTCTTGTCCTGGCCGGTTAAAAGATGACCATATCGTATTGTTAATCATATATCAATTTTTTCAAATGGAACAAGGGTGGCATTATCATTAGGACATTTGGAAAAAGCATTTTTACGAATAATTTGGTACAACACACTTGGTTTATCGAGTCAATTTGTCGTTATGAACCGCATGTTTCAATTTCAAATAAACCACATGCAAAAATGTCAAAAGTTGACATATGTATGTCATTCTATTCATCTTGAGAGTGTCATTTTCTATCGAATAAAGTAGAAATATACCTAGGATGTCATTTTAAACTCAAAAGTTTTAGTCATTTCCGGTGAAACAGAAAGTGACCTACTCTTATATCGGAGGCGGTGGGAACAAGCTTTTGCTTCTGCACTTGACTAAAAATATGATACCCACCTATATGTTACACTACATACCAAAGGGCGCCACTTATTTCAAAGGGATGCTGATACTTTACAAAGGATAGTACAAACTGAAATAAGAAAATTTGTACAAGTGTATTAATTGAATGAAAACTAAAATTAGTATAGCTATTAAATATTTTGAGAAACTGGATCAACCAATGAAACAATTCAAATACCCAAAAAAATAAGATTTATTACTTGCTAGAAATATTCGGTACCTATTCGGCACAGCAATTATATACATGAATATACAAGAATTATATTTAAGAAACTTTATCTTAAAACTAGTTTAAAATCAAATTATGTCTTTTCAGATATTTTTCAAACAATTATAATATAAAAAGAATACTTTTAGAGACGGTCTAAAAGAAAGGCATGTGAAGTTTTTTTCTACCGAATGGAATGTCAAAGAAAATCTTATCAAAACTATAGATCCATTAACATCTCAACAATCAAAAACTATATGGGACCTTTAACCATCTATAGGATAACAAAATCACAATATTTTTCCCATATTGTGAAAAATACCAGCCAAATAAATTTAATTCTCAAAATGGTGACCTCAGCAACGGCCAAATCCGAGGTGACGATTTTGACGTTTC
The DNA here is from genome assembly GCF_002938485.1 of Sitophilus oryzae. Lineage (NCBI taxonomy): Eukaryota > Metazoa > Arthropoda > Insecta > Coleoptera > Curculionidae > Sitophilus > Sitophilus oryzae. The sequence goes on along the minus strand of NW_022147046.1, from coordinate 2,995,757 downwards.
CCGTCTTGTCGATACACCAGGGTACGATCCAATATTTTCGATATAGAGAGCGTTCCGAAATTTATGTGTTGTAGAAATGTAAAAAGAATATCGATACAATAATAAAATACCGTCTATAATAAAACAAAGTAGCATTTGGAAAATGAAAATGCTACAATACTTAATCTTGTTTTTTTATCTAAAAAAGTAATAGGGGTATTTTTTGTATTTACCTGGTGCCTCTCAAAGGCAGAAACGCACCCGGTAAATACGAAAAATAGCAGATAAGTTTTTTTTTCTTTTGGAGGGTGCGCTCACACTCCTTCAGGACTCACGAGCCGCCATTGATTTAGAGTTTATATTAGAAAGATGTATTTATTATTATTATTCATTTCTGATATATTTGAGATTTTTTTGGGGTTCATAAAATTATTTCCTTTCTTTTTTTACGAAGAGTAAGAACATCTCTAGAAGTTTAAAAATCAGAATGTACCAAACAACAATACGACCAATGCATGTGAAACGAGGACGTCCAATGCAACGGAAAGTTCGAGGCTAGAGTTTTGGGAAAGAAAAATACTGAGGAAGATTTTTGGAGGAAAGAAGATGACAACATATGGACCAGAAGAACAAATGAAGAATTAAAGCAACTATAACGGGCACCGAGTATAATAGCCATAGAGACATCTCGGTCTATCAGCTAACTTTATTTTATGTAGGTAATACCTGAAACATCCGTGGCCAGAAAGGAATTGACTCATGGCATAGTTCATTTCTCCATATTCTCTATTTATCCAACACTCTAGGTTCTTTATAAGTGTTCTAGTCCATTTACCTTTCCCATTTCTGTTTTGACTCCATCTTTTACACCATATTTCCAGAACTGTGTTTCGAGTTTCTTCCGCTGTTCTTCCTGAATGTTCTTGCCTTTCCATTCTTTCTTCAATTACTATGTCTATCGGGGCCATTGAGCTCAGAACTTGTGCAGCCTTCGCAGATATTGTCCTGTATCCACGACATACTCTTATGGCCAATCTTCGTTGCACTGCAAGAAGTTTCTCTCTATGACTCCGAACTTTGCAGGTTTCTCCCCAAATTTCGGATCCATACAAAATTGTAGATGCTTGTACAGCAGCTAGCACTCGGCGTTTCGTTTAACCCAAGCTAGACCAGTTTTCACAAGTCAAGCTACTAAACTACTGTACGCAAGCAACAGCACTTTAGAGTGTCTAAATTTGAATAGAATAGAATAGAATAGAATAATTTATTAATATCAATACCATACAAATAATGGCGTACATAAGTCAAAATATAAAATAAAATACATGTATAAAACACACACACAATTAACTTAAAAATTAACACAAGAGACATAAAGTTAAGACCATCATATTAGATGGGTACACAATGACAATTACTATATATATATATATATATATATATATATATATATATATATATATATATATATATATATATATATATATATATATATATATATATATATATATATATATAAGTTAATACATTGTAATATAAACATAGGGTGGGAGTTTCCAGTTCCCACATTCTGTTGTAGAAGTAATTTCCATCAAGTGAGATTAATATGTATATCACTTGAAAGACACTCCCTCGAGTCATACAGTGGATTTTCAAGTAACCAGCCACGAACCCTGCCCTTAAACACCTTATCGGACAATAGTTTATACCCATCCGGGAGTTTATTGTAAAACTACACACGCCAGTAACTAGGTCCCTCTCGAGACCTTTCTAACCTACATATAGGGATACTGAGGTGCTCCGCCCTACGAGTGTTATGAGAGCCGTGCTGAGCATTTGTGGGATATTTTTCCGTATTGGCTTTAACATATAATAGATTTTCCAATATATAAAGATTTGGGAGAGTAAGTATATTTAACATTTTAAAGGTTTCCCTGCAATCATCCCTGTAGCCCATCCTCCGACAACTCTCACAGCCCTCCTCTGAAACGCGAAAACCCTGCGCCACTGAGGTGTGTGACCCCAAGCCAAAACAGCTTAGTACATCACAGAATGAAAAAGAGCGTAGTAAGCCGTCCGCAATACGCAACAGGAAACAGTACCTGACAAATTACGCAGAACGAAGAGCGCGCTTCTTAGCTTCTTGCATAGTTGCTCAATATGAGCATTCCATCGCATTTCACTGTCCAACTGAACCCCTAAAAATGGAACAGATTCTCTGGAGAAGCGACAGTCCTCAGGCACACTCCTCAAAGAAAAAATTACACGATTTGTTTTGGCCTCATTTAAAACTAAGTTATTTTTCCGGAACCAGTCAGCCGCCCTCGCTTGAGCGTCATCTGCGCCTCCCTCTAGGTCTTTTAGCTCTTTTCCTCTGACCGAGACCGCTGTATCATCTGCGAACAAAACGTAGTGGTCGTCACGTCGGATATGTGGTAAATTGTTTATATAAATCAAAAAAAGTAAAGGGCCCAGTACTGAGTTTGCCAGTTGTGGGACACCATTTTTAAGAGGTCTTGGGTTCGACCACACACCATCAACGACCACCCTCTGTATTCTGTCCTCCATGTAGGATTTCAAAAGGGCAACCCTACCCTCACTAAATTTATAATAATCGAGTTTTTTAATGAGCAACTCGTGAGACACACAATCGAAGGCTTTACTTAAATCGCAAAAAAGCGCGCCAACATGTTCCCTACCCTCAAAGCCATCCAAGATGAATGACACGAGGTCCAGAATAGCCAGCACAGTGCCGCGTCCGGACCTGAAGCCGAACTGTTGGTCGTTCAGCAATAAATTCTCTTCAAGGAATAACGCCATTCTTGAGGCCATACATTTCTCAATGATTTTTTAAAAAACAGGAAGCAGTGAAATCGGACGATAATTAGATATATCATTCTTGTCCCCCTTTTTGAATACCGGTACGACAACAGCCTCCTTGAAACAACATGGAAAAATGCATTCCCTAAAGCACAAATTAATTATTTTTGTTAGCGGTATAAGGATAAGCTCCCTTATCATCTTTATAATTAGAGAGTAGTTCCCATTTAGCAGTATTTGATGTTATCACTGTGATTTTAGATTACGATTTAAACAATCTCAAATACTAGTCTTTACTAATATTAATAAAAATAATAAAGCAAATTTTGTTTTTGAAGTGATGAAGTGAAAGTTCTACGCGATGGTAGTAAAAAGTGTCCTCTAGTTGTGTGCTAGGAAAATTTTTCTTGCTTATTTTTATCGATAGGTTGGTAGCTTCTAAATAACAGCCTATGTAAAACATCTAGAATTATTAGAGTTAGTAATTCGCATTTTTATTGAAGGATACTGTCATAATTATTTCAAACCAATAATCAACGAGAATATTCGTATCATTTAATAAAATTACTATAAAGTTTCAGTTTAAACGTTAGAAGTAGTAATTATAATAAAAAAGTAGAAAAATTGGTTTAATGGCATCAGCTGCCAGGGCTATCTGGCCGACGAAGTGAGGTTTGGTTTGGTTTGGTTTTTTTTCTCTTCTTAAATAAATCTAAACGTTAACATTATTAGGCATTCCACAAAATTTGCAGGCTATTGAGGAAACAGAAAATGTACAAAAATAACAACAAAATTTTCAAACATGTCCTTCAAATCCCTCAATTTAGTGCACATACTTTTTAATAAATCAAACGCATTGCAAATGCAAATGCATAGACGATTTTTCATGACGATAAAAAAACATAATTTAGCAACTTATAGCAATTTGATCGAAATAAAGAATCCTCAATTGCTCCAACACAATCCTATACTATCGCTTTAAAACACCAACATTCCCTTCGAAACGACCCGTTGTTTGCCGCACACGTTTTTCTACACCAAAAATAGATCGTTCATTCTCCGACCCGACCGTCTCCGATCGCCGCCGACCGCTCGCGACGGCACGCGTGACGCCGCGGTGGGGGTAAAATGGCGGCCGGCCGTGAAGGAAGTGACGTGGGCGATCGATAGAGCGCGCCCGGCGATTGGCCGGCGTAGGGGAAGGGGGCGGAGCCGGCTCTACGGGCTTTAATAGCGCTCGATTCCGTGATTTCGGCTCTTTGTCGGGCCGCTCTGCCCGATTCAGACTGCATTATCGTTTCGCTTTGTTCGTTTTGGGTCGTTGTTGTCGGCGATAGAGAAGAGGTTCCGTTGTTTGGGAGTGTGTTTGGATTGTAGTCATATTTTTGATCGGTGTTATAGAAAGTCCGATAAATTGTCTGGTTTGATGATTTATGACGAATAGCGCACGTGGTTTGAACTGAACATTATGTTTTTTGAAATAAATGTCTATAAAACGTACAGAAACTATGGAATATACTTAGGATGAGCAAAACTGCGATTATCCAATCGCAATTATTGAAACTGTGATTTTAATATTTAAATATCGTACTAGGCATTCTGTTCAGAGTGTCATATTCTAAAGTAAAGAAATACCGGGGATGCCATTTAAAAACCAAAACTTATTTCCGGTGAAACAGGAAGTGATCGAAATGAATTGAATATGTCAATCAGTCCTAATTTATGTTTACATACCAAATCTCGTTTTTTTATCAGAAAAAAATAAAAAGTTATAGAGGCAAACCACTCTTGAGAATAATCCGGTGTATTATCATCTTGACCCTACAAAATAATACCTTCTCAATAAATAAATAAAATCGTGAAGTAATTCAATCGCAGTTTACTATAAAAAGCTTCAATGGACCAACAAATAAAAATTCAAACTCGCATATAGAAGGATATTACGGTCCTAGTTTATAAAATCACAATCGCAACTATAGGTAGTAATATTGGTTGCTAAAATTGAAACTCGCAAATAAAAGAAATCACAACTATAGTAATATTGGTTGCCTAAATTGAAACTCGCAAGTAGAAGAAATCGCAGTCGCAGTTTCCTATGAGAGCCAATTGCGATTACGATTTTAAAATCGCTGCAATTGAATCGCAATTTGCGATTTGTTGCTCATCTCTAGTATATTCGAATAAAATACAGATTATTTGACACTTATTGTTTCTATAAAAAGTAGATATTTCGAAAAACCAGATTCTCAGTAGCTCTTTAAGTAAACAAATTTGTCTAACGACCATAAAACTTTTCAACGTTTTGACAGTTAGTATATCTCCCTCACCCCTCATCAGTAGCCAAAAGAATAAAGGAAAATAAATGTTTATAATGGCTAGATTAAACTATTAAAAAAAACATTCAATATAAAGTACAGGGTGGGTCAAATTCGACGCTTTTAAATGGAAATACCCTTTTCCATAGGAGATAGACAAAAACTAATATCGGTGTCTGGAGCTCAATTTTTGTCAAAAACATGATGGTGAAAACCGCATATCGATATCTGTTGCCGTTTCGGAGTTACGGGGTGTTTTTTAAAAATATGCAATTTTAACAAATCGCTGTAACTTTTTTGCTATGGAAAAATTTGTATTTTTATGAAAACATTTCTAAAGCACCTTTTTACGTAGAATTTAATGGTTTAAGTATAATTTTTTTAAAATTAATAATTTAAGAATTATCAACAGAAACTTTGATTTTTTATATGGGACACCCTGTATATTTTTAATTTATTGAAAAGAATTTAAAAGTACCTTTCCAAAAATATAGCACACTTGATATTTTGCTCGATTCATTTTCGAAATATAGAGAGTATATAAAAATTCGCCCGGCTTTAAATAAGTAGGCTTTGAACGGCACCGGCTGTAATGCAAAAAAATTCTAGCTGTGAGCATCAATTAAAACGAAAATATTATTTGCTATGAGAGATGCAGAATTTTATAACAATTTAAAATATATTTAACCAACATCAACACATTTAAACTATATCTAATAACTATAAAAATAAACAGCAAATCAAGACATGAGATTTTGCTACAGGTGTTCCACATATCGACTGTCTTCTGTTATGGACAGACGGGGCCGTTTTTGAACATTTTTCGCGGAATTCATTAACTCAGTGGGGGGGTGAAAGATACCCACTCATAACTGCTAAGTATTTCTAATTCTTGTCTAGATTATACGGAAGAATAAGGAACCTTTATATTCTTCCGCAAATATATCCATAGGATTAGATCCATGGGCAGTAAATCAGGCGGCCTCGACGGCCAACGGCTAGAATCTTGGTTAGCTATTCAATTATTCTTGAAATTGGCTGTAAAAATTTGCTAATAACTTCAGCGTTCCGAGGCGGTGCGTCGTCTTGCTGGAAAAATATATTTTCCAGCAAGGATTTCTAATTCTTGTCTAGATTATACGGAAGAATAAGGAACCTTTATATTCTTCCGCAAATATATCCATAGGATTAGATCCATGGGCACCAAGTCAGGCGGCCTCGACGGCCAACGGCTGGGATCTTGCTTAGCTATTCAATTATTCTTGAAATTGGCTGTAAAAATTTGCTGATAACTTCAGCGTTCCGAGGCGGTGCGTCGTCTTGCTGGAAATATATATTTTCGAGTTCCATCTATGAAAGGAATTTCAAGAATGCGGACACCGTATTGGAGTATGATCAATTTACTACAAAACACGTTTAAATAAACAGCAATATATTTTATAGATTGCTACTTATATGCAAGCGGCAGAGATAGTCCACGTGGACTTAACGAGTATGTCACCGCCACCGCAAAGCACATTCCGTCCACTCATACGTTGACTACTTGCAAATTTGTAGGATTTTCATTGACGGGATGCGTCATCTAATTTTTAGAGAAAAATCGATTAAAACGGTAGCAGTCGTTATCGGTAAAATAGTTGCGTGATTTTATTGATTTTTTATTTTTCTTCTAATTTTTTTAATTTTTATAAAGATTATGTCTTTGTGGAAAAATATTGTAAAAATCCAAAATATTTATGGCACGCCCATGAATTGCCGGTTAACAGAGATTTTTGTTTCTCCCCTTACCGACGCCTCGTAGCTACAGAACGGATCGACGTACTGTAGGTATGCTTTTTGTTTATTTTATTATTTATTTATTATATTAATTGTTATTATTTAACTAAACTATCTATAAAGGTAATTGCTTTTATTAATAATATAGGGATTTTGGTATTATTTTTTATATTTTATTATGTTTTTCTACACAATTATTTTGTTTTATTGGGTGAACAAAAATAACAAAATTTTATTGACTTTTTTATATACGGTTTACACTAAAAAGTTGAAATTATTATTTAGGATGTAGATGATCGCTAACAAAATAAAAATTTTAAGTAGTACAATTAATTATATTAATTATTTAAGTACGATAATATACCGGGTGCTTAAACAAATATACAGCTTGCAATATCTTACTATATTTTTAACCACTCGAGTAGGTATCTATTATTCAAATATTTCTTTCTTATTGCTAAAGCAAGGAAATGTGAATATATTTGATGCAGTTTTATATACTTAAGGAAAAATTAAAACTTATTTTTTAATATTATTAATCATGTAGTAAATTAAGTTGGTGTTGTTGCAGTTGCTGGTATGCTGCATTAGTATAAATTTAGAATTATTAAAAACGTTTTTCTATAGCTACTTTAATTTTTATTTGTCTCTTTTAAGGATAATTGCCATTGTATTAATTATTGCTACCAACTTTAGCATTGATGATTACTAAGAACTTATAGCATTAAATTATCAAATCTTATTGTAACAAGACTTTTCTAAAATTATTTATCAGATTATTTGAAATTATGCTAAAGAACATGTATGAATTACTAAATGGAAAATAATTTTTAAAAATTTATTGTTATATTTTCAGTTCGTTCAAATTACAAATTTCTTAAAATTGTTATATAATTACAGAATCTGATAATAACTTCCTTATTGGAGACCATCTCTTCAGATGTCACATTGTGAAAATGACGGCTGTTGTTCTGGCTGTCCTTGTGATATAGGTGTGACAGCGAGGTATCTCTGTATTTCTTGCAATTAATTATGAATAGAATTTAATTGGAAATATCTTAAGCTTAGCCAATTGAGAAGATTGTGCTTTAACAACATTCTGGCTTCTTTTTTAAATAATTATTTATACTTAGACTGCTATACATATATTGTTCAAGGCATACGAGAAGGAGTATTGTAGCTAAACGATTAGATTTTTACAAATTGTAAGTTTTGGGTTCGTTGAAGGACTATTAGAGCTACAATTTAAAAATATTTTTACAAGATACAGAGTGTCCAAAATAAATAAAAAATATCAAAGTTATATTTTTTTAAATGGAACACCCTGTATATTGTTACATTTTTAGTTTCTACGATTAAAATAAAGGTAAATTTGATAAGGTTTATTACACTTAAACCTTATAGTTTTTGAAATATTTTCAATTTTGTGAAATTGCAGTAAAAATTTTAAGGCCTATTCATTTCTCCAAGGGTATCTAAGTCTTTAATACTAAATATTTACTGAAATTTATTTATTAATCAGTTATTGTGTTGCAATAATAAAAATAATACTACCTCATACAGAGTCTAAAAATTTATTTTAAATAAAGTCTCTACAGACTAAAAATTTATTTTAAATAATTTCTAGTTTTAAACGGCAATAACTTGTTTAATTTAAATATAATACCCTCTATATTTTAGGAGAATCAGATGCACAATTTAATTGTCTATCAAATTACCACCTATCCCTTCAAGTTTTCCTAGAAAATGCATTTTCGTATAATTTAGACTTCATTTATCAATATACCCATGGAACATTTTATATTGTTTTTAAAGCAACAAATGTACAGGTACTAAAAACGATAATATTACTGGCCCCTTTGTATACAAAAAGAAAACTATTTAAGTCTTTATAAAAAAGTATACCATTAATTATATATACCACCATTATTTCCACCCAAATATTAATTAATTACCTACTTTATTGTGTTAGTTAATAAATTATTCTAAATAAATGTGGATTTAAATCAGAAATCAATATAATAATAAGTTATGAAAATAAACGTCTCTGTTATTATAAATAAGCATTCGTCAAAAAATGAAATAAAATTTTTAAGGTGATACTTTTTTCCACACTGTCTAATAGAGATACAAAATTGAATTTTTTAGTATTTCAAGCAATTATTATTGATCAGCGCAAACAGTCAATTAATGTAGTTTGAACTGGAATCATATTAATTGGTCCTCTTTAACAAATATTTAAACAGTTTTTTTTATGTTTTAATGAAACAAACGAACTAAATCGACAATATTTAGTACGACAATATATAGTATCTGTACTCTTTAAAAATTTGTTACATCTTTAAAAATAATCTAAAATGTCAATATTCCATGGGTATATTAATAAATAAGATTATAAGAAAATGCATTTTCTACGAAAACTTGAAGAGATAGATAAAAAATGTTATAATACTATTTGATAGACAATTAAATTATGCATCTGATTCTCATAACATAGACAGGGTGTTCCATTTAAATTAAAAAAGTTATTGCCGTTTAAAGCTAGTAATTATTTAAAACAAATTTTGTAGATACTCTGTATAAGATAATATAATTTTTATTATTGCAACACAAAATTTAGTAAACAGAAATACTTCAGTTCAATATTTGGTTTTAAAAACTTAAATACGCCTAGAGAAATGAAGCATTAAAATTACTGTATTTTGATAAAAACCTAAATATTTCAAAAACGGTAAGATTAAAATGAAGTAAACCTTAATCAAATTTACTTTTGATTTAATCGTAGAAACTAAAAATATAATAATATACAGGGTGTTTCGTTTAAAAAAATACAACTTTATCATTTTTTATTTATTTGGGACACTCTGTATTTTGTCCGCTAAATGGCCCAGCAGCTGATGCGGCTTTTATAAAATCCTTCTTCTTCCTTCTTCTTTCTTCTGTATTTTGTAAAAATATTTTTAAATTGTGGCTCTAATAGTCCTTCAACGAACCCAAAACTTACAATTTGCAAAATTCTAATCGTTTCGCTACAATACTTCGTGTCGTATGCGGTGAACAGCCCTGTATGTTATGTTATTGTTTTATCACTCAGTCATAAATTGAAGTTAATGCATTTTAATGAATCAATCTTTACCGAATTATAATAGGCTTAAAACCCTGTTGTTTTAAATTTTAGATTGTAATTTTGTCCCAACAGAAGCAAAAATCAAAAACAATAAAAAAGATACTTTTTTAAAATTTTATTCTTTTTGTTATTATCTTCTGGCGGCGGGGGAAGAAATATCCTATAAGACGTTAAACATTTTTCGTCGATTTGGCAAATTTGCTTTACCAGTTAAAAGCCACTGACATGAACTCAGTGGCATTTTACAAAAAATTACATTTTTAATTTTTAGATTTCTGTTTCAGTGGCGAAATACCCAGGCTCTCTTTTCAAAAAATAAACCAACCATAAACATCTTGGCATTGTTTATATTTCAAGATATTGAACTGTCCAACAGCTACGGTCAGCACCAGCACAATCCCATTGGTCAGATTTGAATTTTAAACCAATTAAACTCCGAGTGCAATACGCGTGTATGGAATGTAACACAGTGCCATATGCACTTACGGAATGTACCTTAGACATTACTATTAACGCTTTGTTATAGAGCATTCCAACCAAAACCAAACCAACCCCACCAAATAGCTAACCTAACCAACGCAATCAACCCCACTTAATAACCATCTTAACCAACGCAACTAACTCCACCAAATAATCAATCTAACCTCACCAAAAAGAGTGAAACCAACGCAATCCGTATTTTGATTGCTATTAAATATTTACAGCTTTTCTTTTAAATAAAAACATTTGGAAAAAAAAATAAAAAAGTTATGGTCCGGCATGAGATTTGAACCTGGGACCTCTCGTTCACGAAGCGATGGCCTCAGTCACGGAGCCACAGCTACTCTTGCAAGATTAGCTATAGCCAAGCGTTACTTTCTGCTGCAAGCATAATTCCCAGGTACATTCCGTAAGTTCGCATGGCACTGCCTTAAATTCCATACTTGCGTATGGCACTCGGACTTTAATTGATTTAAAATTCAAATCTGACTAATGGGATTGTGCTAGGTGCCGTATACATGTAGGTACAGAATGTATAAATGCCTACAGTCATAACCAGTATGTCTTCGAAAAATGTAGTCATAATAACAGAGGCAACTCTATACTGATTAATTTCTCTAACACTCACAAACACAGTTACTAAGTTAATTCATCTATTTAATAAAGATACAAAATCGATATTCGCCCTTTCCTCTACGCATCACCCCCTAACGAAAATAAAAATTCCGTGCCTTATGTAATTTAATAATTCGGCAACGAGTTATTAGACGAGTGGTTTCTGGCACGTGCAGCTCATTTCCCATTTTCCTGTACGCCGACGCCCGTCTAGGGGGAGCCACTAACGCGCCACGTGGCCACAAGTGCCACGAATCGTAATTTGTAAAATTCTAGTTAACGGAAATTGACATTTCCGTGTGGTTGTTCCTTCTTGGAGGGCGAAGAGAATATACAGGGGAATGTTGTCCTTAAAAAACGATAACAAAACAGGTTGTTAACGATGCTATTTAGCGTAATTATTACGCTTATATGCCGGCTTTTTTCTCTTCATAGTAGTATTATGTAGACCGTTTAATATCGATTAAAAGTTTGTCTCTTGATTATGCTAAATAATAAATTAAATTATCAAAATTAAATTATATTATAACTTATAACACTGATGTTCAGTGCTATCTACAGCAAGTGTAAAAAAATGATAGAATTTAATGCGACAAAAGTGCTTTGTTTCTCTGCTAGAGGACATCAAACTTTTAAAAAATAAACACATTTCTCAGATATTTTGTAGGAATATTGTTATTCCGATTTGAATGAGATTTAAGGTGTCTATGCTAAGTGTTTTAATATTTGACTTTCTCAAAAATTAAGAAAAAGTACGGGAAGGGTGAGAAACCAACCCCTGACTAAGGGCTGGCAAAGGTTTGTCTTGGGTCGAGATTTCCGTATGTAAGAAGAGTACAATGCGTTTATAATGTACTGAACAAAGAGGGAACAGTAAACACGTTGCCAAACGTATGAAATGAATCGAGAAACTGTGCACATCTGACATTGCTAAGAGACGTAGAAGGGGATATAGATTTGTCGCAGTTGACCGGTCGACCCAATCAGTACCTCTGTCAGTACTTAAAGTTTTAGGGAGAGGTGTACATCATGCGTTCAGCTTCACGATTTAATTACGTCTCGTGATAATGTATTTGTTTATTTATTAACGAGTCGTTGTAATTTTTCCTATAGCTTGAAAATTGTGCAAGCTAGAAACACTTTTGGTAAAAATAAGTGGAATTGAGTTGGTTTTCGATAGTGGTCGGGGTATTAGAACTCTGAATTCAAAAATGGATATCTCGAAATCTATTAGAAATAATTGATTGTAGTTGTTTCAAAAACTTTCTTAATATTTCTGCTGTATTTTCTTCGTAGACAGTAAGTGGAAATCTTTATCAATAAAAAAATTACACGACTGCTTAAAATTGCTATGCTCTAAAAGTAAATAGATGAGTTGTTTACAGTTTTTGAATAAAAAAAAACAACCTTACCGAATTTTTCTTATGTAAACATATTGTAAAAAATCCTTTCTTCAAAATAAAAAAAAGTTTCAATATCTAAAGTGTTTCTTGAGTTATGGCCTGTTGTGTTAAAAAGTTGAGTTTTTACATTATCGCGATTACTGACGTTTCCTCGTTATAAAACAATTACACCTTAAAGATATCCTTATAATTCCATTTCAGATGCGCAGAAATATTTCTAATGATTTTATCTAGTTATCTTTTCGAAAAAAAGTATTTTAAAAATAAGTGGTTTGCGATCGTGATTTTACTTTACTTGATAGAGAAAGGCGTACCGGCAACGCCGCAACAGCATTCCGTCGCATTTCTCTCACTCCGACTTAATAAGATCCCTATGCGATTTACTTCCACACATGTAAATACCGGCCCAAGAGTAACAGTTGCCAGCACGGTATAATCCCTATAGTATTTACTACATTTTTGTCTCTTGTAAAAAACGCCACATAATATCATAATTTTGGAGAAAATTATTTTTGGAAAGTTTATTTTTGGAAAAAAACAACCTTACCGAATTTTTCTTATGTAAACATATTGTAAAAGATCCTATCTTCAAAATAAAAAAAAGTTTCAATATCTAAAGTGTTTCTTGAGTTATGGCGTGTTGTGTTAAAAAGTTGAGTTTTTACATTATCGCGATTACTGACGTTTCCTCGTTATAAAACAATTACACCTTAAAGATATCCTTATAATTCCATTTCAGATGCGCAGGAATATTTCTAATGATTTTATCTAGTTATCTTTTCGAAAAAAAGTATTTTAAAAATAAGTGGTTTGCGATCGTGATTTTACTTTACTTGACAGAGAAAGGCGTACCGGCAACGCCGCAACAGCACTCCGTTTCGCATTTCTCTCACTCCGACTTAATAAGATCCCTATGCGATTTACTTCCACACATGTAAATACCGGCCCAAGAGTAACAGTTGCCAGCACGGTATAATCCCTATAGTATTTACTACATTTTTGTCTCTTGTAAAAAAAACGCCACATATCATAATTTTAGAGAAAATTATTTTTGGAAAGTTTATTTTTCCAAAGCAGACTTACAAAATATTCCATGGACATACAAAAACTATGTAATTTTAAACAAAGTAAAATTTATGTAGGGGTGGGGGTACTTTTCACCCTTCCCTTACTTTTTCTTGATTTTTGTGAAAGTCAAATGTTAAAGCACTTAGCAAAACATAGACACCCAAAATCTCATTCAAATCGGAATAACGGTTCTTAAAATATCTGAAAAAATATGAATAAATAAATAAATAAATAAATAAATGCCTTTATTGTCAAAAAATTTTTCAATTTGTAGACAAAGGTAAACTAACAAACAAAGTAAAAAAACAAGGTACACAAACAAACAAACAAAAGATAATACAAAACATTATACAAATAATATTGTCAGTCTTATTGTTAAAATAAACATTTATAATGTCAAAGAACAAAAAAAAATAATAATAATAATAATATTGTATGAAAATATGTTTTTTTTTAAGTTTTGTACCCTCTAGCGTACAAACGAAGCACTTCTGCATAGAGTTAAATTCTGTCGAATGAACTTATTTTGATTCCAAAAATACGTAGTAGTTCTATGTCCACGGAATATTGGGACACCCTGTATATTATAATATAATATACAGGGTGTCCCGTATAAAATATATTATATTTTATATTATTTTTATCTATTGTATCTTATAATAATCAAGCCATCCTGGACACTCCATCTACGTGTTCTGTATTTTAATGCATGCGACAGAGATAAATATAAAAGACCGGTTGACAGACAGAGAGACAAAATAAAAAGCGGCATACAATGTTGCCGGTTTTTACATGTACGGGAAAAAAAATTGTTTTCAAAACTTTCAGATATCCCACTGATAATATGTCTAAACTAAATATAATCTATTACAACTTTAGTACCGTATAATCGAAAAAACGACGTCCAGTTGGCTAGGAAATGACGATCGATGACATTTCCCATATAAATTTACATATAAAATAACAGCGATTTTTATTTCATAGCCATCGCTGACGCCGTTTTTATTCCCATTTTTTTCGTAAACGCCTACTTGCGCGGTTTGAAATTTTAATTCAAAATTTGGCAATACCGCATAGAAGAAATGTATCAACCGAACTTTTATATCTTTTTAATACATTTGATTTTTCATTTAAGCATTGGCGTAACTGCAGGGGTGCACGGAGGTTAGGCCCCCCCCCCCCAGTTTCTGTAAAACCATTTTTATTTTTTTTAAAAATTTGTAGGTATTTAAGTAATATACGGGAACACGGTTTGATAACCAATTCTATGAGATTTATTGATAGAGAAATTATAATAAATATAGTTCAACACAGGCTTTGCGACACTAATACCTGTACCACAGACTAACCTAAACAGATGCGACAAACAATGCAAATGTGAAAATTACATTTTGGCGAATGCGCCAGGCAAATTTTTCCGTTAGATTTGTCATATAGGCGAATTTTACAGCGGACCAGCAAAGTAACCTCCATTCGTTTACTAAGAAGCCACGCCTCCTTTGTGTAGAAAATAGAGAGGATTTTGTAGTTCGGAATCAAATAGAGATGATTTTAATTTCATTAGTTTTTTTTCAATTTTTGATACATTCACAATCTATACCTACTAACATATATAAAATTCTTAACCACTCAACGTAAGAAGCTCAATTTTGGCATACAGGTTGATTCTAGGGTGTAGAGGTTCGATAAGAAGACATTTTTCGAAATTCCAGTTCCAAGGGGGTGAAACCATCCTTCAAATATTTTTTATTTAAAAAACGGTCAAGTTTCCGAAAAAACGCTTAAACACGTATATTTTATTTTGTTTTTTTTACATAATTTAAGATTTTTTAAAAATGTATACAGAGTGATTCGAAAAATCTGGTCATTGATTAATCACGATCCTGCTTAAAGCGCTTGACGTAAAAAGCTGATTTTTGGAAAACGGATTGACTTTAGGGTGTAGAGGTTCGATAAGAAGGGATTTTTCGAAACTCGAATTCTAAGGGGGTGAAACCACCCCTCAAATATTAGAATATTTTTTATTTAAAAACCGATGAGTTTTTCGGAAAAACTCTTAAAAACGTATATTTTGTTTTGTTATTTTACATATTTTAAGATTTTTTAAAAATTTATACAGGGTGTTTCATAAGATATGACCATTGAGTAATCACGATTCTGTTTAAACTGCTTGACGTTTAAAGCTGATTTTTGGTAAACGGATTTACTGTAGGGTACAGAGATTCGATAAGGAGGGGTTTCTCGATTCCAAGAGGGTGAAAATGCCCCTCAAATATTACAATATTTGATATTTAAAAAACGGTTAGTCTTTCGAGAAAACGCTTGGACACGCATAATTTATTTTGTTTTTTACATATTTTGATTTTTTTAAAAAAATCATACAGGGTGTTCCAAAAAGTTGGGTAATTGATTAACTACGATTCTGCTTAAACTGCTTGACGTAAAAAAATTATTTTTGGCAAACAGATTTTTCGAAAGTCAAATTCCAACGAGATGAAACTACCTGTCAAATATTACCAAGTTATATAATAATATCGCCATATTGTTTTTTTCTGAGGCTCAGGACATAAATGTGAGAACATTTTATCCAGTTTGTATGAAAATGGAAATTCTTGCTTTGCTTTATCATCACCATTACAAATGATTAATTCGACGCGAACGAAGTCGCTGGTACACGCTAGTCATCTAATATAACGTTAGGCAAATTTGTTTATTTAAACCACTGCTGACAATTAGTCGCGGGTACACGCTAGTAATTAATAATAACTAAAAGATATTAATACATTTTAAAAAAGGTTTTTTACTATTAGGTATTTTTATGTATTTCTTATTTTATATTATATAATTTCTAATTATATAATTATTAGAAAGTGACTTCGCTGCCGGCGCCGGTTCCCTTAATGGTTGCCGGCTCCGGTTCCATTGACGGCTGAAAGAACGGCGGAAAGTAACGCCTAGCTATAGTTAATTTTGCAAGAGCAGCTGTGGCTCCATTACTGAGACTGAGGCCATCACTTCGTGAACGAGAGGTCCGTGGTTCAAATCTCACGCCAAACTAGAATTCTTTTATTTTTTTACTGCTGTTTTTATTTTTAAAAAAAGCTGTAAATATTTAATAGCAATCAAAATACGGATTGCGTTGCTTTCACTCTTTTTGGTGAGGTTAGATTGATTATTTGGTGGAGTTAGTTGCGTTGGTTAAGTTGGTTATTGGGTGTTGATTGCATTGGATAGGTTAGCTATTTGGTGGGGTTGGATTGGTTTTTATTAATTTACATTTGTTTAGCGTTGGTTAGTCTCTGACGTTAACATTTTTATTTTCGGAGCCGGCATCTATGCTCCCGAATTGTGGAAGCCGGCGCCGGCCGCGGAGTCACTTCCTATACATATACTTCCGATTACAGGGTGGTCTGGGTCACATTTTCTTTCTTCTTAGTCTAAATACATTTGCAATATAAATACATTTGCAATATAAGAGATAAAAATTTGTTGACACACCCGACCTCCGTTTTCCGTTTATTATAGGCGCTCTGTGCTCTCAGCTCCATTGGAACGAACTATAATTATTATAATTATCCCTAAATTTCATCTCCCAAAAAGGGAAAAAGTCGGTACAAACATTCCGTAAAAATTGTTTGTGGGAGTTTAATATTTTGACAAAGGTAAATTCATCCCCTAAAGAGGTGAAATTAGTGGTGGAAATTTATATAAAAATTTGTAAAAATCTCGTCCGAAGAATATACAATAATTTTGTTATTAATAATTTCAAAAGGTTTCTTAAGTAACGCAATGACTATATGAGAGGCGACTATGAAAATTCATCCCCGAGGAGGGTAAAATTAGGGCTGAACAATTATAAAGCAAAACATAAAATAAAAACCTGTTCATTCAAAACATTACACAATAAAGGTTTCTCTAGGGATTCAATAAAAAAATCCGTCCCTTAAAATAAGGGAAAAAATGATTGTAAATATTCGTTAATATTTGGTATAGAAGTATGATATTTCGGTGTGGCATACTTACGAAGCGTTTTCTAGAAACTCATTTCCTAAAGGGGTAAAATTAAGGGCAAAATTTTATGAAAATTCGTTACTACTATGTGGTTTAAAAGTACATAATATTTATGAATTAAAATTTGGCCAAATATGCTTAAGTATAATTGGGAAGCAATAGTATAGAGTAGAAGAAACGATTTTTGAAAATTCATCATCTCGGGGATGATAGGGGTGAAAGTTGGCATGAAAATTTATTACTACCTGGCATAGAAGTATAATATTTTTACAAAGTATATGTAGTTAATAAGTCGATTATTTGATCGAACTGTATGTGTATTTAAATTCACTTTTTTCGTATTAGAAAATCTAGGTATTTTCGGAAAAAACACCCACAGTTTTTGATATAATTTAGTCCTAGAAAATCTAAAAAATGTATCTTCTTCAGTTTATAGTGAAATGTTTTCTCATCCATTGAAAGCACACTTTTTTAAAAGCATTTTAAATAAAATCAAAACAAGAAACTTAAACTGAATAGCTGAATTAACTAAAACAATACTAAGAACACCGTGAACTAACTAAATGTAAACCAACAAAACCCAACAGAAAATTAAAATCGGAAACAGCTAATAATAATGATGTATGTAATATCCATGTGAAACAACTGAAGAAACTGACTTAAAAATCCTCTGAAAACCTTCAATATTCCCATCTTAGATTCCCATATCCTTTTTCTAGGACACTGTTGCCAATTCTACTTACCAATTTGTATAAACTATATCGGTATCACGGCACATGCAAACAATATGCCGTGTCTGTATCATAAAAGTACCTATTTGCTATATAAAAGATCAGCTGCTAAATTTTAAATCAATTTAAAATATCAAATAAAATTATAGTAGTGCATAAAACTATTAACAAGCAGGATATAAAAATAATTAAAGATAATTTAAGCTGGCTAATAGTAGATAGACTTTAGATTAATATTTGAAATTAACAGCTGGAAGTACAGCTAAATACAAACGGCAAGCTGACAACAAAGATCCTATTCTTTAAGAATTGTATATTTCTGATATTTTATATAATTTTTAATTTTAAAGAAATCGTCATTTTCTTTATACATATGTATTGATCTTAACCGATTGTTAAAATTTGTAAATTTCTCATACTTTACAAATAAATATTAGCTGATATTTCCTAACATCATGTAATAGTTATTTATTATTATCCAGGAGAAAGCGCTAATACAAGTACATATAACATTTAATTCTCACATAAAAAAAGTTCAAGCTGGCAATCTCGCTTTGACTTTATAATCGTGCGGCGGCTGCGACGGCAAGACGAGACGGCGCGGTGTATCAAAGGCAAGGTTAAATGCCAGAAAGAACGAAAGAAATGGAAGCTTTGGGAAGGGGGGAGTGCGGGAACGATTTGAAGTCACCACGGCTGTTTGTTTGGCCGAATATTTTGCCTTCATCGACGGTATCGCCGCCCTGTCGTCGCACTTCCGAACATAGGTCTTTTTGAACACAAAATTTCCCATAAGGTGTCGCATCTGTTTAAGTTAGTTTGTGCCTGTACCTATAGTCGGTACTTGAGTCGATCTTAGGCTTGAGCACGGTTTAAGATCAAAATGCGTACTATACATGGGTCTTGGTTAAGAAAGCGGCAAACTGCGCATGCGTATCTTGAGGCGTACTCAGGTACCTTGAGTCGTCATCGATCGGCGTCATTTCGCTTCAGTCCGTTTTGGTGGTTAGTTTTGTGTTTGGTTGTGTGTGTGCTTATGTCTTTTCTGTTTTGCGGAAATCTATCGTGGTGTGTATTTTTACTTCTTTATTGATCATAAACTTTATTTTATTTAATTTATACTTTTGTCAATATGAAGTCAGGTAAGTTTTTATAAAGAATTTTCTCAAAAATGTTCTACAAATTTTATATTGTAGGGAGTAAAAGGACAGCCTACACCCACAATGAGAAGCTGTTGTTGGCTACTCTAGTCGACAAACACAAAAACCTATTAGAAGATAAGAAAAATGACGCTGACACAGTCCAGCAAAAACAGCAGGAGTGGGAAAGAATTGCTGTTGAATATAATGCACAGGCAACCATGATAAATGTGAGGCGAACTGCTGCACAATTAAAAAAATTATGGAATAATTTAAAATACAGGTACCTTTTTAAAATATTCATTACTAAGTACATGATTTTAATTAATTGGATAACATAGTATTTCGATTAAAAATTTGATTTCACCCATGCCCGATAAATTCGATTGAATTCTTGGTTTGATTAATTTGTCACCTTAAAATATTTAAATTCTTATTTTTATTCTATTTTCTATATTAATCTAAAATTAAAAATGTTGGATTTAAACCGAGGGGTGTCTCACTTGGATAAAAAAAACATGTAGGTACTGCCAAAATATAATTTTACTTGCCAACATAGGTAGTAAATTAAATTTACAAGAAAGAAAAGTGGTTCTCAAAATTTAAGCGACATTTTTTTTAATTTTCAAAGTAAAATATCTCATTTATTTTGGGCTTATTTGAAAAACGGCCAAGAGAAAATATGTTTCTTTTATCGAGATCTACCAGCCCTGAAAATAGTTGCACTTATTTAAGACTCACCCTGTATAATTATAGTCGACTGCCGTAAGACTGATGCGATCTTTCAGTGAGATACTTCAACAGTATAATGTCTTTGGAGACACCCCTCGATATAAATATACAGGGTGTTTCAAAAAAACATGTGCTATCTCCCGCGGAGTGATTCCTCACATAAAATAGAATTTATTTTTTATATCAACATGGGGGGGGTGGAATTCTGTTTTGTTTCGTAGCTACAGGGGGTTAAAATCTTTTTTTCTTATTTTTTTCGATTTATTATTAATTTTCTTTCAAGTGTCGTTTAGGAATAAAATTTTAAGGGTAAAAGTAACTATAAGTGCAACCTATTTTAATGCTAAAAAACCATGATGAATGCTAAAAAATCAGGGACGTGCATATGGGTTATCACTGGAATATTTTTCTAAAAAAAAAGTCAGAAAAATTAGACCATCTAATAGTTATTAAAAGTTGTCTCTTGATATTTTTAATATATAAAAATTTGGATGTCATTAACTGGCAAAACTGTTAAATACTCATTGAATCGTCAACAAAAAATATGAAAAAATGTTCGTATAAACATGGACACAGTTTTGAAGTAACAGTTTTGATGTTAAAACTTTTAAAAAATAAGTCTATTATTTTTTTGGAATTTTCTGTAGGTAGAAAGGAAATTTATTTTTAATTAATTTTTTAAAGAAGAACGTCGCTAGATGTATATGTATTTTTTTTAATATTTTATAAAGGACATTTCAATATTTTATAAAGGACGTTTTAGCCGACCATACCAACAGCTATGGTAGGCTATTAAGATCGGCAAAAAAAAGTTTTTTTAATTTCACTCAAAATGTGTTATTTGGTTCATAAATGACCTAAATATCCGTCTGTAAAACGATAACTCAAAAACCGCTAAACCGATTTTAACCAAATTTGGCACAAAAATACTGTGACTATTAGTTTTTGGTGGGGGTGGGGGGTTGGTAAGGGTGTATGGGAGGGGGTTAAAATTTTTAAAAAATCGTAACTCCAAAAGAGATAATTGAAACTAAAAGAACTGCCTACCAACTTTTTATTAACATATTTTAGTATGGGCGGCTATACGTGCCTCCCGGCGCTAATTTCTTTGTTATACAATTACAAAATGTTAATGCCTTTTGTTTATGCATTTTAGAAACTGTCCTGATGATGGGAATAAAATTCTCGAAAACTTGACAAATTGAAAAGGTAGTTTTTTAGCCTACGTGGTGATTATTGACTGCATCCTCCTAAAATTTGAGTTTTTTCTTAACTTAGTCAGTCACGACTAAACCTGCTGTTTTTATTAATTAAAATATATTATAATGATCTAAATATCTTGATGTTAGGTATGTACACCTAACATCAGGATTATAAATTTTGATTTAAAGAATTATAAATGAAGTTAAATAAATCATTTACTAATTTTATTTTCATTTTGATAATTGCAATTAGTAAAATTGCGTTAATCTCATCAAGAAGATCGAAATCGATAAAATATTAAGATACTACTTTTTATTTTATATATTCAGCATTAAACGGTTTTTTTTAATATTCTAGTGATTACCTATATGCCCGTCGCTGGTTAATTTGTGGACAATTTTTTAGCATTAAAATATGTAGCACCTATAGTAACTTTTATCCTCAAAATTTCATTCGAATCACGAAAAGGACTTGGATGAAAATTATAATAAATCTAAAAAAATTAAGACTTGAACCCCGTGTAGCTGCGAAACAAAGCAGAATCGGACCTATGTTGATATAAAAAATAAATCTTATTTTTACGTGAGAAATCTCGTTATGAGAGATGGCACATGTTTTTTGAAACACCCTGTAAATTATTTATTAGACGTTGTATATTTTGTCATGTTAAAATTGTTCAAAAAAATCGTTTTCTTTTTGTAAAAAGTTGTAATTTACAATACTATTAACACAATAATTATAAACACAAAATTTATGTCGTTTGAAAAGGAAAGCTACAACTGAACTACGGCATCAGCGACTCCTAACTGGTGGAGGTCCTGAACCTTCAGACCAAGGGGATCCTGTAATGGAGGCTGTGAGCATCGCAGCACCACATGCACACCTGATATTGCCTTGTCCATGGGATTCGACAGGAGTCTATGAATCAACCTATGGTGAAGTGCCTCCATTAGTCTCAGATAGTGAAATACAATGTATGTTTGTTACACAATTTCCTTAAGTACTAATAGTATTCTGTAAACTACTTACACTTATTATTTATAATCGGAGCTGCAACAAGTCAGTTTCAAAAAGACTTAAATTTTAAGTCTTTGACTTAAATCATTTTCATACAAGTCAAGTAATTGTCGTAAAAACCTAAATCATTATAATGTAATTTAAATCGTTTTTATCATTTAAATCTATATTTTATCATGATTTAAATAAATCAAATCATGATTATCTGCGATTTAAGTCAAAATGACTTTAATTTAAAATAATTACCGTCAAGTCAAGACAACCAAAATGTAACTTAAGTATGTAGTTATAATTTTAATATAATTTTTTTGCAATGCTGATTCTTCTTCTTGCGGTGCCGTGCCTGTCTTCAGGCGTTGGCGATCTCCATGACTATTTCGTGGAAGAGTTCTCTATCTTCTGCTGCATGAAATAGCCTCTCCACCCCCAGACCGGTCCAGTTCCGTATATTTCTGAGCCATGACAGTTTCTTTCGACCTACCCATCTTCTACCTTCGACTTTTCCTTGAATAATCAAACGAGGAATATAATATTTGGTGCCACGCATTATGTGTCCGAAGTAGCTCACCTTTCTGGCCTTGATGGTGGTTAACAGTTCCGATCTTTGTTCAGCTGTCCAAGAACTTCCTCGTTGCTTATATGTTCGGTCCAAGAAATTTTAAGAATTCTCCGGTAGCACCACATTTCAAAGGCTTCTATTTTATTTATATTCTCGACTTTTAGCGTCCATGTCTCACATCCGTAAAGAAGAGTGGACCATATGTACCAACGTAGTGTTCGCAATCGGGTTTGCAGTGACAGATTTCTATTAGTGAGCGTGGTATTCCATTTTTTGAATGTTCTACGTGCCATTTCAATTCTTGCCTTTACTTCTTCGTCACATGTATTTTCACTATTTAGCCAGCTTCCTAAATATCTAAAATGTGGTACTTGTTCAATATTGTGTCCGTTGATTTTTATCAGGATTGGATTAATTTGTATTTTACCCACAAACATCCATTTCGTCTTCTTGATATTTATATTAATACCCCATTTGCAACTAGCTTCATGAACCCTATCTAGCAACGTTTGCAAGTCTTCCATGCTTTCTGCGACAATGGCGTTCTGCGTACCTTACGTTATTTATGATCTCGCCTCCAATTTTAACGCCTTCTATTCTGCCGGATAAAGCCTCGTTAAAGATGTTCTCCGAATACAAATTGAATAATAACGGTGACAAAACACACCCCTGTCTTACTCCTCGTTTTATTGGGATGTCATTTGTAGTTTCTTCATCGACCCTAACAGCAGCAGTTTGATCGTAGTACAAGTTTACTAAAAGGCCCATGTCATAGTTGTCTACGTTATACAATTTCAGATGCCGAAAGAGCTCTGTATGTCTGACTCGATCAAATGCTTTTTCAAAGTCGATGAAGCACACATAGATGTTCTTGCGAGATTCGCTGCACTTTTGCAACAATAGCCTCATGCAAAACAGGGCTTCACGTGTGCCTAGTCCGCTACGAAATCCAAACTGCTCTTTTCCGATGCTCTGTTCACATTTAGCATATATTCGGTTGAGGATTATTTTTAAAAGTATTTTTAACATGTGGCTCATCAGACTAATAAGCCTGAATGTGAAGCCATCACATTTACTCGCTTTGGTATTCTTGGGTAAAGCAATAAATTTCGATCTCTGCCAGTCGCCAGGTAATTTTCCACTTTGGTAAACCTGGTTAAAGAATGCTGTCAAGACAGATATACTGTCATTGTCGAGAAGTTTTATTAGTTCCGCGGGTATTTCGTCTGGTCCGGGAGTCTTGTTTGTTTTTGCCTGTTGTATGGCTTTTTCCACTTCCGATTTGAGTATACTTGGACCACATTCTGCTTCATAATCTGCCAATAGTATCTCTGGAGCTTCCCGAGTATCGTCATCAAATAGTTGTTGTATGTGTCGTTGCCGGTCTTCATTTGTCATTAATACTTGTCCACTAGCGTTGTGCAGTACTGATACCAATTTTCTCTTCTGTACACCAGAGATTTCTTTCAGCTTTTTATGTAAGTTAAAATCATCGTGTAAGCTTTGAAGGCGTTCTATTTCTTTACAGGATTCCTGAAGCCATGTTTCTTTTGCTTCTTTAATCTTTTTGCGAATTACCCGATGCGTTCGTAAGTACTGGACATGATCGTTGTTTTTATATTTTCTTCTTTCTTCCATGGGGCCTAATATTTCTTGCGTCATCCACTTCTTTCGTGCTTTTGTTTTTTTGGGTTTAATCATTTCATCTATATTTTGAGTTCTTAGTGAAACTTTGATATCCTGCCAATTGTCTTCAACGCTTTTGTTTTCAAGTGGTGTTACAATTGTGTGCATGTTGCCATTCACTTCCTGTGATAGGTTCTTTAGAAATTCAGGTTCCTTTAATATCTCCTGTTGCATTCGTGATCTTTTAATCGGTATGCTATTCTTTTTAAGCCTTATGTTTGGTTTTGAGCAAAGTAAGTTATGGTCTGAGTGCACATCTACTCCAGGATAAGTTTTTGTTGATTTAATACAGTTGCAGAAGCGCCGGTTGATTAATATATAATCGATCTGATTTCTTACAACGTTTTCCTGCGTGTGTTGGGGTGATGTCCATGTATACAATCTTCGGTATGGTAATTTATACCATGTATTCGTAATGATATATTCTTCTTCCTGACAAAACTGTACAAGTCGATTTCCTCTGGCATTGCGTACGCCTAAGCCGTATTGTCCGCTGACGTCTTCTGTTGTTTCCCTGCCTACCTTTGCATTCCAATCTCCCATGATTAAAGTGATTTCGTCCTTTTTTGTCGCTTTTAATACCTCTTTGATGTGCTGATAAAACATTTCAACTTCTCCATCGTCATGATCAGTGGTGGGGGCATAAACCTGTACAATGTTAATATTTACAGGTTTCATCGCTAGCTGTAGTAGCATTACTCTGTCCGAAAACGGCACAAAATTTCGTACAGAGTTACCTAAAGATTTGCTTATTATTATAGCCACTCCATTTTTATGAGATCCATCTCGAGTTCCCGTTGCGTATATGCTGATTGCCGATATATTATTAATTTTAGGTACAAACGGGACTAAAACCACATAAAATAAAAAGTTAATTTTCAGAATAAGGTGCCTGGTGGCGTAGAGGCACAGGCTCTCGTCTACCAATCTCAAGGTGTGGGTTCGATTCCCACACCCGGCATTTGATCAGCCGACTATTTTTATTAAAATAAAAATAGTTTGGGTACCTAGGTCGACTCAGTCTTAAATGAGTACTTGGGATTCACAATCCTGAGGTAATAATAGGCGGTTGAAGCGTAGTGCTAGCCACATTACCTTCCTTGTATACCGAACGGCTCTAGTATAGCAAGTTGTACCTTGCTACTCCCAAGGCGTTAAACGCTATATACGGGAGCAATTATTATTAATTTTCAGAATAACTACAAACACATTTTATTGTTTGATTGGCACAAGAGTTTGATTTTTTTAAACATTATTCTTTTTTTATTTCGGAATAAAAATTTAAAGCACAAACCATTTTCAAAATTACTTAAACTTTAAGTCTTAAGCCAGCTTTCGAAAAATGACTTAAAATCAAATGATATAAATCAAAAAAAGAATTATTAAGTTTTCTGTGAGCTTGCAGCTTTGCTTGTAATGTATTTATCTGTTTAGATTTATTTTCATTGTAGACCATCATGTAGTTGTAGACAATGAACCAAAAGAATGTCATCCATCCACTTCTGGTAATAGAAAAATAAACTGTACGTGGCTCAATTTTGATTTAATATATTTTTATTAGGCATAGGCAACACAGCAAAATATACAGACGATGCACCAAAGACTACCACCACCATGACAAACCCTACAGCGGTAGTTAAAACTGAAAGTGGAATTACCTCCAAACACTGCTCTAGAGTAACTGGTAAATATACAGAGTGGTCAGAACTGTATTTCGGGAACTTTGGCAGCATATTCTGCAGATAAAATAAGTAAAAAAGTCCGTATAAATGTATGTCCTAATATGCTTAGGTTCGGAGATACAGGGTGCAGAAGTTTCATTTTTATTTCGATTGTTTCTAAATAATTTCTGAAGTAACGTCAATATTTGGATGAAAATTGTTGTTTCACTGTCTTCAAAAACTATGACTCCTACTAATAGAGGGCGCCAGCTACATAATTTTAACTGGTTTAGAGAGTAATATGTTTTCGTCCATATTTGTATAAAACTACTGAGTAAGAAAATATTAATTTACTTACTTTTATGTTTTTTACGTAAAAACGGTCTCTTGGTAAAAATCGCTACGAGTAATGGTTCTCGAGATATTTGGAACCGAAAATAAACAACATGTTGACTAAATAGGTAGTTACAAAAACAACGCTTTATTGTACAAAAAGCCAAAACAGCTTCATCGACAAAGCATTCACAAAACAAAAAAGCACAAAAACAAATATACAAATATTAAAAACAAATATACAAATAATAAAAAAAGGCATACAATACAAATCAATTCAAAAAAATTTACGTCATTAAAATTACAAATAAAACATACATGGACATTACAGAACACAGGCGTATCTAGAAAATTTTACACAAGGAAAACTGTAAATGGATAAAATCATGTTATATATCATAAAATCAAGAGTTATAAAATATTAAATACTAGACCTTTAACCAGTGTGTGAGATAATCAAAATTGTTGATGATTAAACATCAACAAAAAAGTCGTTTACCGCATATAGGGCTCTCTCCAGTAAGTATGATTTCAGAGCTTTGCAAAATGCGGGAAATAATGAAAGTGACTTGATATTCGAAGGCAAATGATTGTACATTTTCTTGGCATTGTACAGTATTGAGCCCTTAACGACCATTCCTAAGTGGATAGTTGTGAGAAGGCCTTTCCGGAATAGCAGATATGTGCTTGTGGATTAAGCAAACCGATTCAAAAATAAATAAGGAAGGAAGAGTCAGTATTTTGAAATTTTTAAAGAAATTCTGGCACTGAGTTCTACTGTTTAGTCCCAATAAGTATCGAACTGCTCTCTGTTGAAGTTTGAAAATACGATCAAATTTTGTGGCGCAGCAAAACCAAACCCCAGAATGGAAGGGCATAACGAAGATGCGACTCAAAAAGAGCATACTAGACCATTCTAGAGGTTGATGAGTTAAGTTCCTTAGAAACTGATTTTAGCGCAAAACAGGTAGCGCTTAGTTTCTTTGATAAAGCTTCGATGTGCAAGTCCAATTTTAACGAGTTAAGTCCTAAGAATCTCACAGAGTCCACGACGTCAATAGTGGTGTTATTAAGTACAAAAGGTTGTACAGTAGTTTTATATGACAAAACTTTAGTTTTTGAAAGGTTGAGTCATAGGAGATTAGAATCGCACCAAGATTTAATGGTATTATATAGTGCCGTAACATCTGGGCTGTTCCAAGTGAAACTAGTATCGTCCGCAAAGAGGCAGATTTTACCGCTAATGTCTAGATTTGCAATGTCGTTGATAAACACCAGAAACAAAATAGGGCCAAGTACTGAACCCTGAGGGACACCACATTCTATAGGCTTACAAGAAGACATAGACGTATCAATCCTGACAAGCTGCCTTCTGTTGCCAAGATACGATTTAAGCCATTCGAGCGGCATATCCCTGAATCCATAGTATTGCAATTTGTTAATTAAGATATTATGATTTACACAGTCGAAAACCTTAGAGAAATCACAGAAAATTGTAGCTGTATAGTGATGGTTATTCAGGTGAGAGTATACATAGTATCATTTGTGCAACTGTTACTTAGAAATCCAAATTGATGGGTAGAAAGTAGGTACTTTATATTTAAGGAGAAAAGATAGAAGCCTTTTTTTAATCAATTTTTCAAAAAAAAAGTCCGTTATTAAACTGAAATCATAAATTTGAAATGTCTTTGGGTCAAAAGTTCAACAGAAACTGTAAAAATAAGAAGTTCCCAAATAAAAATTTGTCATTTCAGTCAAATAACTATCTACTCAACGCATGTTTATTTTTTGTCAATAATGACATGGATTGACTATTTCCATTATAAATACCTTGAGAAACGGTTGCTCGTAGCGATTTCTACCAGGAGACATTTTTTACGTAAAAATCACGGACACAATTTTTTTCACTTAGTATTTTTATACAGGTACGGTCGAAAAGTTATCACTCTTCGAAACAGTTAAAACACACATAGGTGGCGCCCCCTACAAATAGGAGTCATATTGACAACAAAATCAAATTTCTCATGTCAAAAAACTCCCAGACATCAATTTTCATCCAAATATTGACGTTATTTCATAAATTATTTGGAAAACCCCGAAATACAAATGAAACTTCTACACCCTGTATCTCCGAAACTAAGCATTTTAGGACATACATTATATTTATTTTTATCTGCATAATATGCTGCAGAAGTTTCCGGAATACATTTCGGACAACCCTGTTGTATAATATACAATATATTCCTATCTGTATTAATTAACAATAACTTTTTACGGGGCAAAAGAAATGTTAGGGTTGGTGACAAAAGAAATTAACCTACGTGTGCAGACGATGGAAAAACGTCTAGAGCAAGAAAGAGAAGTGCACATTTTAAGAATGCGAATAGCAGAGGAGCAACGACTGACAGTTATTGCAGCACAAAAGAAGGCCGAGGCAGAGGCTGAACTGGCAATGCACAAATGCAGCACAAATTAAACAAAAAACAAAATAACATAGAATAAATTCATACAATTTTAGGTTTTGTTTTAATAATTGTCACAATTTTTTAATTTTGATTTTTTTGCCTTTAGTTGAAAGTTTTCTTTCTTGTTTTTTTATCTCTTATCCTTTTCCCACAAATAATATTTATAATTAACAAGTAAGTACTATGTAATAATTTTATTAATACTAAACTGACCAGCACCTCTTTTGAGTTACTCTAATATCCTTTATTCGTCAGTCTTTATACAGGGTGAGTTTTCTACGATTTTCTCTGTGGGTCGGAAACTATTGGATCTAGAGAGTCGGTTAAATGGGAAATGAATTGCAGTTTTGTGGGGTCATAAATATGCGCATTTAGGATTTTTGAAAAAGCTTACTAAATATTTGGAAAATAACGAATTTCGGCTATTTTAAAAATGCTCCCTAATTCCATTATAATCTGTTTTAGACAAAAAGCTTTCAGATAAAAGTTGTAGATAATCACTTCCTTAATGTTGTGTTCTCATTTCTTTAACTGTGTTCTCATTTGTTTTTCTAAAGCCTGTCATTTTTGACATATGACATAAACATATGTTTTTTTTAAATGCAAACCATTTTTAAACTTTTCAGCGATATAAGCTATATATTTTTTTTGAAAAATTACCGTGGGAACAAGTACCGTATGCGATGGCTGTCAAATAAAGATCAGTCATTTTATATGTAAATTTACATAGGAAATGTCATCGATCGTCATTTCCCCGCCAACTGGACGCTGTTTTTTTTTTCGATCATACCGTACTATCACATCCAAACAAAAATATCCTATCGAAAGGCATCTAAATTGTAAGTATGAATTTTTTAAATAAAGAAAAGCGTGTGGGATTATTGGTTTAACTTTTCTTGGTCCTACATTTTAGAAGATACGCTGACCGGTGAACGTTTCAATACATGTTAGAAAAGGTAAATTTAGAGACGCGCATCAATAGAGGGGTTCCAACATGACTTTAATTATGACGCTCCCCTTCATCTTCATAATGAAAGAAATGTTAAAAATTATTTATATCGTAGTTCTGCAAATTTGGATTTAAATGATACACTCTCTTGTCCACAATACATGACCGCACCATATTTTCAAATTAATGTCCACAGTCCACAAAATAACGCAAAAATACTAATACTGCAAATAAAGAATACGGAGCTTCAACGGCGGAATAGCAACCTCGCAACAGTAGAATCTAGGAATTTTCATTCGTCCTCGAAATCCGTTGTACTACGCCGGCATATTTCTAAAACTGATGTTGCCAAACTGCTTTTTATTATTGAAAGAAACACGACTATGATATTTGTATTCCATTATAAAATTTAAAATAGTTAGCAGTTAAGCAAAAATTAAATTAAAAAAA
The DNA here is from genome assembly GCF_002938485.1 of Sitophilus oryzae. Taxonomy (NCBI): domain Eukaryota; kingdom Metazoa; phylum Arthropoda; class Insecta; order Coleoptera; family Curculionidae; genus Sitophilus; species Sitophilus oryzae. The sequence continues at coordinate 2,965,238 of NW_022147046.1, read as the reverse complement.
ATTAAATTAAAAAATTGACGTTAGCAAATTAATGTACTTGATATATTATAGAAATATAACGAAATTATTTATTACTTCATAATTGGTTGTGGTATTTAATCGAATACTAATACCAATATACAGGTAAATCTGGCAAATGTTTTCGGTGTAGAGAGATGGGAAAATAAGGAAAGAATAATGGCCGATAAAGGAAAAAAGTAAACAATTGTATCTGTTGAGTTTGATGTTTGGTATTTTGACATATGAAATAAATAATCGATTTTTTTATAAGTTATATTCCAAGAAATTTGTAGCAATGAAGAAGACAAAAAGATTGAGATCTTAATTCCAAACTGTGCTCTTTAAACAAGGCAACAACTCCTAATAACTCCTCTGAAATATTCCCTGAACTCGTCTGCCGGCGAGACTGACGATTTATCTTGCTCGAAACGTCGTAAAGATGAAGCAAAGGCAACATTGATTAAAGCATTTTAATTTAAGATATAATTTCCATAATAACAATCAAAATTTGCTCCTTCAACTGCGCAATAAAGGGAATCGCTAAGCGACGGAATAAGGCTGCAGAATCTCCAAAGAAGAGAACTTTGTCGCACAGAGTCGTATTTAGTAGATTTTACTTGCATACTAAACTAATCAAAACGAATTAGGGATCACATATATATGTGTATCTCTATTGTGTATCTAATTGTATTATATTTATAGACCGATCTCCGTATATTTATAGCAGCGTATCATTAGAACAATTTCGTTTATTTGCATGCATGAATTGATACAAAAACGAAATTATTTCCTGTCACTAAAGATGAACTCGAAAACGCATAAATTCTATAATCAATTTCTTATTTAGTGTTATTTTGCCTAATTGATCGTCAAAATTGGTGTTAAATATAGCGAATTTTAATGTTAGTAGAGTCCTGTTTTTGACATAACAATTGCCGGCGGAGAGTTTACAGAAGACCCAATAAACGGTATCTGGCACAACGAGAAACGATTCATTTTGGTAGAGGTACCGTCATGGTATAAGCACTGTACATACATGAGTTTTATGTACGATGGTATAAGGAGGTATAACTTTAAATGGGCGGGCGGGCGTACGGACTTGCAAGTATTTCTAGACGGCATAATTAATCCTGAACGATACTTTATTTTTTATAGCACATACCTTATAGTATCCTTTATTCACTAGTAGAGTAGTTAACAATATTAATATAATATTTTAAGAAATGATAATTGTGTAAATAAATGAAATATGTATTTAACTAATTTTCTATAAAAAATTACAGAAAACTAAACAAATTATTGTATTAATAGATGCTTCATTATTAATAAATATTAATTAATTAATATAAAATAGACCAGTAGAAATACAAGTAAACCAATCAGTAGTATTTTTTTTAAGAAAGTATGAGATGTGTTAGTTCTTCCAATAGCACTTAATATTTTTTTAGAAAATAGTCAAGTACGTTCCTGCTTTACAATTCCTACCGTTACTTCAACCCCTTCGGATTTTAATTGAGATCATGAATCTTTAAAACAGATTCTCACGTTGTTTTTGACTCTATATTCTTGAAATTGTAGCGAGGGACACCCCATCGTCAAGGGCGAAAGCAACCCTTTTTAAAAGGTAAAATTTTACACTTAACCCCACTCTCCCTATTCTCCTTTCTTTCAAAAGGTTTAATTTCATGTTTTGCTAAATAAGTTTTTAAATGAGAGAATTCTCAATGAGAATACACACTAATAAAAAGAAAAAAATAATTTCTATTTCCAAGTCAAATTTAATTTATTTTGTCACGTAGTAATAAGTTCATAGTAATAAGTCATAGTAAGAAGTTTTGAAGTTTCTTCATAGCTGAATTTTCTTAATAGTTGCTTAATTTGTAGCAAATAAGCTATTATAAATAATTTTTTATATCCATGTTTTCTTGGAGAAGGTTCTTCAAAATTGCAAATGTTTTTGTTCGGCCATATAGTTGTTTAATTATTCCTAATTATACAGGGTCGCTTTTATGTATGGAAACGGTCGATTATTAGGTAAAATATAGGAGGTACCGCAAAAATGAATGAAAACCCAAATGAAAACTTAAATCAGCGTTTTTCCCGAACCTAAATCCCAAGAAAATCAAAAATTTTAGAATAATGTTACATTATAAAATGACAGCGATCTTTATTTCATCGCATTTTTTTCTATGATATTGTATTATTTGCAAATATAATTTTTCGAATATTGATACTTGCAAAATATATGTACATATAAATTTTGTGAATGCAAATAATAATACATCACTATTAGTATATATTGAATGTTTTTTTTAAATTAGATCGATTTTCAAACCCCAACATTTAAAATATATTTTACATTTTACCCATTATCTTATGTACCTATTCATTATTTGTATATTGTAAAACATTTGCTGCATTTGTATTGTTCATAGTTTATTTGCCAAAGTATTTATTACTATAAATAGGTATATATTATATTTATTAACTGTATATTATGTATATTTCATGTAAACTATATCATTTTTAAAATACAAACCAAAAATACAAGGCATAAGTATGTTTTCCATGTATTCTACAACATATTTATTAATCCGTAACTAATTAGCGTGACGTCATAAATCTCGCTCCGAGGCTGTTCTATTAGAGACGGCATTGGTCTGATATTTAGAAATGTCAAAAGCTGATGACATTTTACTTTTGACAATTATGCCATTTCGTGTTGATTTTTGCAAGAAGAGGAAGAACTGTCACTTGTTTTATTAGTTTCCTTTTCTATTTCACGAAAGTAAAAAGAGTTACCTATCTGATTCGTTCAGGCACTCAATTTAAAGAATACTTAAAGATTATCAGTAACTTTTTTGACAGAGGGATTTTATATTTGCCATGTTGGTAAAAAATAACGGTCAAAATTCAAAGTTATTCATTTTATAGACTACAGTTTTCTATTTTCTCCTTATTATTAGGAAGAAAAATCCATATCTCGGTATTTACTATTTGGAAAAAATATCTCGTCTTATATCATAGTTATGTTACTTATAATGTTGTTGTTGTTGACGGCTGGTGTCGGGAAAAAATATCTCGTCTTATATCATATGGTGATACATCAGTAGACCCTGTTACTTATATTGTTGTTGTTGTTGACGGCTGGTGGTTATCAAGTTCTTTCCGTTTATTCTATATTTTTATTAGGCATATATCAAAGGATTTAACAACTTATTTCCCTGCTGAGTTTATACATTTTATAGGGACCAGTTAGACCTACTATAAAATTGTAAATTCCTAAAATTAAGAAATTGGCGCTTATAAAGTTTTTTCCCTGTGCCCTTCATTTATAAACAACAATGTAAATAAATTATTGAAAACAAAACATCCCAAGTATTCGCTTTCATAGAAATAGGATAATTATATAATTTCAACAACATTTATAATATAAGAATAATTGTATTGAAAACCACAGAAAATCAATTTCAAACATATGTTCCACCCCAACCAAACGAAAGAAATCATAATTTCTAGGGTAAAAAATCAAAATGTACCTGCGGCAGTCAAGTGCACGTCAAACAGGTGCGCTACTAAGGGTGCGCAACCCTCCTAAAACCCTCAAGCACCAAATCTGTACGAGCATCGTGATATGCCCATATGTCCTGGTAGTTCCGCTTGGATGGGCCCTTGTCTGTTCGAGGGTATCTCTCTTTTATCCTCGTTTTTATTCATCGATGGGGTGGCGAGGGATTCGGTATATTTTAAACGTATTAAGGGTGGGTGTGATAGGCCTGAAAGCTGTGTTATGAATATTAGGGAAATGGTATGGAAAATGATGGGATTTTCTGCTTGTGTTAGTTTGCAATGGATTTACTATTGCATACTAAAAGACGATTCTACTAAGTACAGTGTTACCCTAACCAAATTTTATTGTGTCTCACATTTTTATTTTTTGAGCTGGAATATTCCTAAGAGATATAAATATGGAGTTTTCAGTCAAGTTCTTGGTATAAACTATGTCATTTTTTAGATGGAAAACCCTGTACAGGATGCTTCAAAAAACATGTGCCATCTCTTGTGAGGAGATTCCTCACGTAAAAATAAGATTTATTTTTCATATCAACATAGGTCGGATTCTGTTTTGTTTCGTAGCTACAGGGTTTTAAAGTCTTAATATTTTTTCGATTTATTATAATTTTTTTCCAAGTACTTTTAATGATTCGAATGAAATTTTGAGGGTAAAAGTTACTATAAGCCCACGGCCACACAGAAAGCGTTTTTTGCGTTTTTAGCGTGAAGCGTCTTTAGCGACTAAAACAAAATAACAGGATTATATATAGGAGTGGCCCCACCAAAAGCGTGTAGCGTTCGGCGTGTATCGCAAGAAACGCAAATGAAAACAAATAAGTTTGTTTTCTGTAGCGTCTTTAGCGTTTTCTAAGATGAGACATAGGCGGACATTATATTTAATAATACAATAAAAATAAATTAAATAGTATGCATTTTTTTCATTTTAGCGTATTATCTAAAAATATTTTTATAAAGAACATCTACTGTTTAGAAAGATTCTATTAAATTCAAAAATTTGAAGGAAATGTTTGAAAAAGTGTAGTTTGAAATGTTGAAAAAGTAATAAATTAAAGGAATATTTTCTTACGCGTAAATAATAGTTTTTTACGTGTAACAAATATTTTTTTACACGTAAAAAATAGTTTTTTTTGCGTAAGAAAAGTTTTCTACCAGAAACAATAAGTTTTTGACGCGTAAAAGTAGAGTTTTTTACGTGTAACAAATATATTTTTACACGTAACAAATAGTTTTATACGCGTAAAAAATAGTTTTCTATCAGTAACAAATAGTTTTATACGTGTAAAAAATAGTTTTCTACCAGTAACAAATAGTTTTGTACGCGTAAAAAATAGTTTTTTACGTGTCACAATTATATTCGCGCAAAATAATAAAAATAGTTTATTATGTGTAACAAATGCTTTTTTACGCGTAATAATTTTTTACAAACTTTGTATTAAATTATCAATATTTTTGATAAACACGTGGACTGCTCACAAATACACGTCGCGTCACTACGTATTTCTAAGCCGTTAACACGTTTCGTTACAACGACCTCGTGTGTTTGGTTTGCAGGCCGTCTCACTAGCTCGTATGTCACGGCCTTGAATTTTTACTCCCTGCACGCGTAAAAAAGTTTCACTCCAAAATGTTTCATAAATCATGTGCTAAAATTGCATCAGCAACTAGAGATATTTACTATTCTATTATATAGTTATAATTATTTATTATATTATATTATAATTATAACAAGTACTAACCACAACACTACAACATAAAAAAACTATACACATATAAATTAAAATTCGTAAAATAAATGGCAAATAATAATTATGATTTTTACACGCACCACTGGCACTAGCAGTAGATTGTGTTTGTCTCCGAATATATGCTCCGGCCCGTCCACAATTCAATTCCAGCATCTTTTATCTTCGTCTCTTCAACGCTAACGGCGCCGATCTCGCCTATCTCTTTCTCACAGAATTGATTGTTGGACGGGCCGGGAATCCACGAGCTTGCGACGTTACTAATTGACATATTGATAGAAACTGCAGACCTGCCGCGTTTTTGGCGTGTTTTTAATGGACATAAATCGAAAAAAAAACTTAAAACTGTAAAATCGCAAAAAGCGCTTGAGATGCAAAAAACGCAAAACGTTAAAAACGCTTTCTGTGTGGCTGTGGGCTAAGTGCTACATATTTTAATGCTAAAAAAGATAAATAGATAAATTCATCAGGGCATATGGGTTATCACTGGAATATTTTTCAAAAAAATACATGTTCGCCACTGACTTTTTTTTCTTTTAATATTACAATTGTATAGGCCGTTTAATGCAAATTAAAAGTTATCTCTCAATATTTTGTCGAATTCGATGAGATAAACTCCTTGGTGAGATAAACGCAATTTTTTTAATCAAAATTAATAAAATTAAAATAAAAATAAAAATAAAAATAATAAATTATATATTTTACCCAATTTATTTTAAATATTATTACTATTAGTCCAACCTACAGCAATTTCAAATAAAAAAATAATGGTACCTATTTAAGATAGTTACAAAAAAAACTAATTTTAAATAGATTTAACATCCTGTAACTCTAAAACTATGCATTTCCATACCCATGTTTATAGAAACTTTTTTTCATATTTTTGATGAGGAATCAATGAGTACTTATTTAAAACTTTCGCAAGTTAATGATAATAATTTTTTTAAAGGTTGCGATGACACATGATCAAGGCAAATTAATAAAATTGCGTTTATCTCGTCAAGGAGGCCGAAATCGACAAAATATCAAGAGACTACTTTTAATCGGCATTGAACTGCTTACACTATTTCGCTAACAAGAGAAAAAAAAGTCAGTGGCGTACATGTCTTTTTTTAGAAAAATATACCAGTGTTAACCTATATGCACGTCCCTGGTGAATATGTCGACACATTTTTAGCTTTGAAATATATCGCATTTGTAGTAACTTTTATCCTTCAAATTTCATTCGAAACGCTAAAAGTACTTGGTAGAAAATTATAATAAATGTAAAATATATTAAGACTTTAAACACCCTGTAGCTACGAAACAAATCAGAATAGGACCTATGTTGATATGAAAAATAAATCTTATTTTTACGTGAGGAATCTCCCCACGAGAGATGGCACATGTTTTTGAAACACCTTGAATAAGGACGCAAAATCAAAAATAAAGGTTCGAAAAAAGCTTTTAGAGAAAAAACTTTTTAAAAGAAACTTATATAACCAACAAAGGCCTACGTCAAGGTTGTTGCATCTTCCGTACTCTCTATAAAATATAGGGAAAGCAAAACAACTTTCGTTGCACGTCATCAATGACACCATGCGTCGTCTTATGGAGTTTGCTGGTGGTCGTATTATGATGTGCAACGAAAGTTATTTTAATTTCCCTATATACGTTGCAGTCGCTTTAAAAAATTGGAAAACAAAGATCCATGGTATGGGCATAGAGATTGACAATGAATATTTGTTCACACCTCAATTCGTAGATGGTGAAATAATAGTTGCCAATGACAAAGATGATGTACAATATATACTAAAAAAATAAATGAAAAATATGGAGAATGGGGCTTCTGACAGTTAACATAGACAAAACAAAATATTTATATATAGGCACACAAGAAGGAAATTTGAACTTGGACAACGGTCAAGAAATTATTCAATGTCAAGAGTATGAATCCCTAGGAATTACATTTGATAACACTGGAACTGATGGCAGAGAAATAGAGAAAGGGATTATCAACGCGAAAAAAATAACCCAAAAAATGGATAGCCATTTGTTGTTTATGGTATGTTGTATGTTAAATACAGATGGCACATTAACACAGGATATAGAGAGAAAACAGCTGCTCTGGTACGGACATGAGCGAATGAAGAATACAAGATGGCTCAAGAAAATATTGAATTGGCAACCAAAGGACAGAAGAAAACAGGGAAGACCAAAACTGGAATGGCAAAAAGTCGTTCAAAAATCGATGAGTGAAATAAGTCAACAGAGGATTGTACGAATAGAACAGGCTGGAAATTGGGTATCGGACAACGAAGAAAGAAGTTTAAAACCGACTAATATTTATATTGTTCTTAATTGCACATTTTTCTTAAATTTTGCATGGCTGAATATTTTATTGCTATGCCACAAACAAAATCATGCCTCCAGTTTACTTTTTATGACAGAACTGTCGTGTCCACTTCGATTTCACGATAATATTACGACCATATGGTAATTATAGAATTAGAACAATCAAACGATTGTTCTAACGTGCGTGAGCGGATAGAGGAACCGACATGCCAGGCAAATGTTGATTTTGTGATATCTATTTGATGGCACAATTGCGTTTTATTGCGCTATATCGTGTGACCGTTGGTTTTCTATCTCTACTGCAGCATTGCATTTTCTGGCATAATATTCTACACTTTTTATAATGTAGGTCTAAAGCTAGTGGGTAAGATAATCCTAGATCATATATACTTACGTGGATAAGTAAATCACTATGGAAACTCTCCCAAACATATCAACGACTTCCATTTATCTTCTTTTTTTGTTGCACACGCGGTGCTTCTACTCTATCTATCCTTGTCGAGGACCTATCGCCCACGCGCCAAATTTGAACATTAATTTTAAAAATATTAATTTGTAAAATGCATATATTTGAACAATAATTGAATGTTACTGTCACAAAAATTAAATTAAATAAAAAATAAATTAGCCACTCCGTACGAATATCAATATTCTTAGGAAATATATATATAAACGGGATTTGGTATAAGTATTTGATACTTTTTTCCAACTACAGCCTATTGCTGCCTTCCCGTTACCCTACGCCACACGTCTCGATTTAGTGCGTCATCAGCTTCTAGGTTACGAGCTTCCATTGCTTCCTTAACCGTTCCGTTCCAGGATTTTCTAGGTCTGCCTCTCTTCTACCCTGGGGAGTCCATTGAAAAACTTTTCTTGGCCACCTGTTCTCCGGCATACGTAGAACATTTCCAAACCACTTTAAGCTGGATTTTTCAATTCGATCTAGCACTGTCTCCTCCGATGCATTCATGATACGCCTGACCTCGATGTTTGTCTTTTTTTCCATCCTAGATATACCTGCGCTCCTTCTAAGATAGTCCATTTCAACAACTTGGATTTTGCGCTTCGTATCTGCACTCAAAGTCCATAGCTCTGAACCATAGCAAAGAACTGACTCCAACAATGTTGGTCCAAGTCTCTTTTTAGTTGTTGCAGACAAGATTCGGTCCCACCAGAGACTATTAAGACAACCAATAACTTGTTTGCTCTTCTAAATTGGGGTTTGTATTTCTTCTTTGCCCAAACCCTCGTTGTTGATAGTAGCACCCAGGTATTTAAATTTGTCTACTTGTTGAATCTGGACGTTATCATCTATGAAGACTTCAAAACAAGCGTTGGAATTGACAGCTAAGTATTCTGTCTTTTTTAGACTAACCTGAAGTCCCCATTTGTTATATTCTTAGGAAATCTAAGCAGAAAGTATGCATGTGGTTTAATATACATAAAAGAACAACTGAATACTTTACTTGCCTGTGAAAAGATAATTCGGGGACATTTATATTATAATTTCCACACATCAAACAGTTTCTTGTCATTTTTACGAATATTTACACAGAAATTAAAACCCAACGAATAAAAAATAGAAATATAATTGCACAAACTTAAAATTAACTTCTCACTGAAGACACTTGCATCCTTGGCTACATAAAAGCGGTCGATAAAAGAGTAACTAATACAATGTTTAAAATAAAAAACGCAAAAAACAAGCGTCGTTACACAATGGAAATAAAATTATGACATATGATTATGACAAGATTGTGACAATATGATGACAATGAAAAGTTGGTTTCCATAACAATGTATAATTTGTACTTTCTAAACCGGATAAAATTGTAATTATTTTGGAAATACGTGCCACTTTTAATGCGCATGCGTAAAGTCAGGTCCTCGAGAAACACAAACCTATTGAACGTTTCATAAGTTCAATAAAAAAGCTTTGAAAATGGCATGTCGTGATGTTGGAGACATATTTTTTAATGCTAAACTTATGCCGTTGATTTATCCACGTAAGTATATATGATCTAGGAAGATAATATATGGGTAGAGATAATTTTTAACAAAACCAGTCTCCAAGTAGTACCTATACACTACCAATGGATGGACAAAAAACTAATTTATTTATTACAATTAGAGGTTGGAACCTTTACTGTGACAACAGCAATATAAACTAAAACACTAAATCACCACAATACACCAAAACACTTTTACGAGTTTTTGTAAACACCAGAAATTTTCCAAACCAGAAATTTTCGCGGCGTGCCAGGTCATCTCACACGCGATAGACGCGACTCAATTTGCGTGCCTTCCACGGGACACGCGTTTCGCTAACCACATTAGCATCATCAGCACCCCTACAAAGATGACAGTATTTACCTCTAGGTATATTGGTTTATTTCTCTGACCTTTAAGAATATCTCAAAAAGAACATTCAGAATCTGAAAATATATTTCTATTTCTAATTCTGAAATTGTTATAAATACTTTTTAAAATGTCTACGTTCATATATTTAATTGCTTATCAGGTTAAATACTCCAAACATTTGCGAATAATTTCAACCATCACCCCCACAAATTTAACTGAAATAAAAAACCTGTTCACTTGACTAGGCTCATTAATTATTTCCAAAGTACGGGGGTCGCCACTCTATATATTTTAAATCTATCCTCTATGCGATGTGTGCCGGCGGTTTGGGCTGGCTCTTTTTCTGCCCCTTTGGGTCCGCTTCCTGCCACCCCTCCCTCCTCTCCCTTGTCCCACGTAACTGTTTTCCGGAACAATATTTGTTGTTAGTTCCGGTCTCTTGGTTTCCTATTAATAATTAGTCGGCCATTTGTGGTCTATTTTCATACATTGTCATATGGTCGGTGGAATTAAAAGTTCGGATGGATAGATGTGTGTTTTGGATGGACGGGGTTTAAACATTAGTGTGTTGTATTGTTGGATAGAATAATGTAGTACAATCGAAAAGATCTACTAACTTTTGTTTCTATCTTACTGTAACTGACTTTATTTTGGCATTAAATGTTTTTTGGGTAATTGTTTTGTTGAAAAGTTAAAAAAACAATGTAAAGAGATAGGCACCACATTAATTAGTTTGGTTTGAAATATACAGGTTGTTTCAGAATAGAGATCCATACCAAAGTTATATTTTTTCTTATGGAACACCCGGTATTATATTTTATTTTTGGATTCTTGGGCCCAAAAAAGATATTTATTATAAGGGTTAAATGTGTTTAAAATCTTAGGTTTTAGAAATATTTAAAGATATTTAAATAATATGCATGGTACAATAGAATAGATCATAACCACCCTGTACATTACTTTTCAGAACTAATTCTTGTGCTGAGTTTGAAGGTAGAGAAATAAACTATACTGAAAAATTGTATTGCTCCCTTAAATTTATTACAGGTGTACTCAAAATTGCTGATCTATTTTAAATTATTATTTTACTTAAAAACTTTGTTATTTCAAATGCAACACCCTGTATTTTTTAAAATAAGTCGAAGCAGATTTAAATGCTCTTTCAAACTATATTAGGGTTTTCTATACCTATCTGGCTCAGATTTTGAATAAAAAGCAACTTTTCAATAAAATGGCAATCAAGAGGGCTGGTCTCGCCATGGCAATTTTCTAGTGATAGTTTAGTTTAGTAACTATTTTCTCTTTTATATAAAATCTTCAAGTCATCGTAAAATAAATCAAAGAACTACTTCTTCGTTTTTCTTGATAGAATAATAAATATGTACATATTTAATAAATATTATTTTTATTAACTATTGTAGGTAAATTAAATAAAAGTATATTAAACAAAATACAACAAAAGCCTATATACTAATTTCGATTTTGAAAATAGCTATTAACTGTCACTAGAAACTTGCCATGACGACATCAGCCCTCTTGGTTGCCATTTTATTGAAAAATTGCTATTTATTTAAAATCTGAGTTCTGATTAGGAAACCCTAATATAATTTGAAAGAGAATTTGAATCTGCTTCAATTTATTTTGAAAAATACAGAGTGTTTGTGTTTTTATGTAAAATAAATATTTAAAATAGACCAGCAATTTCTGATACTCCTGTATACATTAAAAGAAGCAATCAAATTTTTCAGTAAAGTTTATTTATCTGGCTTAAAAGTCAGTGTCTTTTTCTAAATTAAAAATGAAAGTTATCATCTGTCAATTATACGAGGGAAAACAAAATATTGATATTTTGGTGAAAGTTTGAAACACCCTGTGGAGTACATTACCACAGTAAGTAATTTAAAAATTATATTTATATATTATTTATCATCTAGGTGTATCTTTACTCAATAGTTTGTTTTTTGATTCATCTCAATAACTTTATTTCTTTCGGAGATATTTGCTTTTAGCAGAAGATACTAACATTTTTTTCGTATTTTTTTACATTAAAACCATCCCTTTACTTTTGGTCCTAGTCAACAGACTTATAAAATAGTGTTTATGATTTATGTAATGTCATTGTCACTGAAAAATCATATAATTATTGTCTGTTGTGCAGTTACTCTAACAGATATGGTTTTAAGTCCAAAAGTTGATCTCTACCATGATTAATTAAAGCAACAATAGCAGGTACTTCAGAACTAAAAACCATCTCTACCAAAGTAAACACCAATAAACAATAATAATATGACATTTCAATCACAGTGATATTACAAAAACAATAAACTCTATTTTATAAGTGTGTTGATGAGGACCAATATATCTATGTTAAAATTGCGTTAAAATCTTTACTGTGTTATTCAAAAGCTCCAATAAAAATAAACCTACTAAAACTTTCACCAAAATATCAACACTTTGTTTTCCCTCGTATAATTGACAGATGGAAACTTTCATTTTCAATTTAAAAAAAGACAATAAAAAGTCAACTAATTTAGCTACAAATTGTGTAGCATTTTTTATTTCCTTTAATAAAATTGAATTTAAAAATCTATTTTTATTTAAATTTCTTAGTATTGGCGCCATCTATTTGCTAGATGCCAAAGATATCAAACTTCATTTATTACAGTTCACTTGTCTTGTTTATTAGCGCCATCTATTCGCTATATGCCAAACTTTCTTAATTGCATTTCACTTGTCTTGATATTTAATTTTTATTAGCGCATCTATTCGCTAGATGTCAAACTTCATTTATGACAGTTGGGTTCTGAAACTGAGAACTGAGAAGAAGGTCTTTTTTCTGGGAATTTGGATCTGAAGAAGACGCGTGTTTCGGCGTCCGACAAATTTTCCAGTGAAAAGCACTCTGAATCCACTTTTCGATTTCGATTGCATGGGTATCCGATTTGGAAATTTGAAAACCTTGTAAAGTATGCAATCCAGAGTATAGATCGTATTTGTTTGGTTTCTTCTTGGAATGATCACCGTAAGTTTATCCGCCATTTTATATAACCCTATCTAACTAAATTCTATTTCAGTTATTTCCGTTTTTTATTTCGTTTATTTAAGTATTTAATTACTGGTTTGGATCGGCATATGGTTTGAATATATTTATGTAAAGCTGATTTTCAGACCGTAAGTTGTTTTTTTTATTGAGTATCTGTCCTGAGAACTATTTTTTATTTATTGAGTAACTACCACATGGTACTCAGTAACTACCACTGCACATTGTCATTGGTAGATATGCCAATGCGACAATGATTAGAATGGTCACTAACGGAATTAGTACTGGGAGAATTGTCAGATCAGGGGCTTGGAACACCCTCAAAAAGGAAATACCACTTCTGCAACTCCCAGTGGACGATATGCCAAGAACGTACAACTTTGACAAACATGTCAATGTAGTATTGAGCAATAAGAAGGATTGGAAGAGCGAAACGCTTGCCCAGCAGTTAAAAGATCATACCATAACTTGGTATACTGATGCTTCCAAAACCAATACGGGAACAGGGATCGGAGTGATTGGGCCGAGAGCTAATTACTCCGAACCAATGGGCACTTACCCTAGTATCCTACAGGCAGAAATCTACGCTATCGAGAGATGCGTACAACTTATCTTAGATAGGAACTATCGAACAGAAAGAGCCATCTTATCTGATAGTCGCAAGCAGCGTTAAAGGCGATCAACTCAGTATCAATCAATTCGAAATTGGTCAAAGAATGCATAGAGAAGCTGAATAAATTAGGCAAAAGAAAACAAAGTCCTCCTACACTGGGTGCCTGCTCACCAAGGGATAGAAGGCAATGAAAAAGCAAATAATCTAGCTAGGAAAGGAGCGAACACTCCACTAACTGGACCAGAACCGTTCTGCTTTCCAAGTGGTAACCAACTCAAGGCGGAACTCAAGAACTTGGAAGATTCCATCCGCAACCTGGAATGGAAATCTTGCAATGGTCTAGGACACTCGAAGAAGTTTCTGAGGGCTTATGATCAAGAAAAATCACAGATCTTCCTGGGTCTGAGTAGAATGTAGAATGTTTAAGAGGGGAGTTAATCACCGCGACCTTATAGATCTATTGTGTGTTCCCCTTTCTTGAGTTATAACGAGTTATAACTCATCATACAGTCTCAGGGCTTTAAGAAAAGCCAGTATCTGAGACGGCTCCACAGAGGCCAGCTCTCCATCCTCGACATCAGACGTGCCAAGGTTCATGGCACGAATGGTCGTCGTCTCGGCGCACTCAGTGATAAGGTGTTCTGGTGTTTCCCCATTTTCCCCACAAAATCTGCATTCGCCGTTGTTTCTCAATTTCAGCCTACTGAGGTGTTCGTTGAGGAGACAGTGTCCTGTTAGAAACCCCGTGACAATCCGAAGATTGTTTTTACTCAAGGAAAACCTTTGATTTTTCTCGGTCATAAGTTCTAAGGAACTTTTTCGAGTGTCTTAGACCGTTGGAGGATACCCATTCCAAGTTACGGATGGAGTCTTCCAGATTCTTCAGTTCCTCTTTCAGTTGGTTCCCGTTTGGAAAACAGAACGGTTCTGGTCCAGTTAGTGGAGTGTTCGTTCCTTTTCTAGCTAGATCATTTGCTTTTTCATTGCCTTCTATCCCTTGGTAAGCAGGCACCCAGAGTAGGAAGACTTTATTTTCTTTGCCTAATTTGTTAAGCTTCTCTAGGCATTCTTTGACCAACTTCGAATTGATGGTTACTGAGTTGATCGCGTTAAGTGCTGCTTGACTATCGGATAGGATGGCAATTTCTTGTTTTCGATAGTTCCTATCTAAGATAAATTGTACGCATCTTTCGATAGCGCAAATTTCTGCCTGAAGGACACTGGGGTAGATGCCCATTGGTTCGGAGTATTCAGTTTTCGCCCCAAATAGTCCCTGCTTTGGTTTTGGAAGCATCAGTATACCACGTGATGGTATGGTCTTTTATATGCTGAGTAAGCGTTTCTTTATTCCAATCCTTTTTATTACTCAATACTACAGTGAGGTATTTCTCAAAATTGTAAATTCTTGGTATGTCATCCACTGGGAGTTGGAGAAGTGGAATTTTCTTTTTGAGGGTGTTCCAAGCCTCTGACCTAAAAATTCTCCCAGTATTGTTTCCGTCAATGACCATTCTAATCATTGTCGCATTGGCATAACTACCGACGATAATGTACAGTGGTGTTAGGTCTAGAATGACCTCCATTGCTGCTGTTGGACATGTTCTCATGGCACCTGTGATGCAGATACATGAAGTCTCTGTGCTTTGCACAGGTTTTGCCTTGCTGTACGTTGCTCTAGTTTTGTATACCAAGCAACTGCTCCATAAGTAATTATGGGTCTTACTATCATGGTATACATCCAGCGTAAAATGTTAGGGGCGCAGCCCCACCTATTTCCCGCCATTCTTCTGCATATCATGAGAGCCTTTGTGGCTTTGCTGGTAATGTTCTTAATATGCCTGTTCCAGAGAAGTTTACTATCCATGGTTATTCCCAAATATTTCACTTCCTGAAATGGCAGTATTTCCTTTCCATCTAGATGTATTCTTTTCAAGTTTTTCAAACTTCGCTTTCTGGTGAATGGCACTACTGCGGTTTTATCTGAGTTAATACTCAGCCCGACAGTCTTGCACCATCTCTCTGCGATGCGGAGTCCTCTTTGGATAATATCATACAGGGTGCCTTCATGTTTCCCCGTGCAATGATGACTATGTCATCTGCGTACCCTATGCAGTGTATTCCCGCTAGAGTTAATTCTTCCAGTAGTTCATCCACTACCAAGCTCCACAGTAGGGGGGAAGTCACTCCACCTTGTGGAGTTCCTTGCGTTGTTTTAACAACTATAGTTTTGGTACCTATCTCAGCCTCTGCTGTTCGTGTTGAGAGCATTTCCCAAAACCAGCGAAATATCGTACTGTTCACCCCTCTTGTTTCAAGAGATCGTTTGACCACCTTGTGAGGTATATTGTCAAACGCCCCTGCAATGTCCAACAAGACACAAAGTGCTGTTTCTTTGCTATCCAGGCTAGCCTGTATTAGCTCAGTTAACTGGTACAGAGCAGTTTCTGTGGATCTGCCCGCTCTATATGCATGCTGACTATCGTGCAGTGGTTTAACCTGTAGATGATTTACTCTAATATGGTTGTCTACTACTTTCTCCATCGTTTTTAATATGAACGATGTGAGACTAATAGGCCTAACTGATTTGGGGCTAGCCCAGTCAGTTTTGCCTATTTTGGGTATGAAGATGACTTTCGCTCTTCTTGTAATGTTTAATAGATGGAGTGTAGCTATTTCCTGACCCTTCTTTAGAAGGGCAGGAAAAATCCCATCTATTCCTGCTGTTTTATAAGGCTGAAAGGTGTCAATAGCCCATTTCAGTTTTTGTTCTGTTATTACTAGCTTGGCCACTTCCC
This sequence comes from Sitophilus oryzae, assembly GCF_002938485.1. Lineage (NCBI taxonomy): Eukaryota > Metazoa > Arthropoda > Insecta > Coleoptera > Curculionidae > Sitophilus > Sitophilus oryzae. The sequence goes on along the minus strand of NW_022147046.1, from coordinate 2,948,777 downwards.
AATCTTCCCTGCAAGGATTGTGGGGTTCAGTCGGAGCTACTTGCGTATCAATAGATATGCTACCTGGAAAGTGTGTATAAAGTAGGAGGTTAGCTCTCTCTTCACCTCCTTCCGTGTAGCTTCCGTCAGGTTTCTTAAGTGCCATGTTGGGGATGGGCCCACTCTTGGCCATAGCTTTGTGTAGCCTAGCTGCATAAGTAGTTGAAGTGATGTTTTCGCAAAAGCATCTGAAGTCAGACCGCTTTGCCCTTCTAATCTTCTTATTATACTCAGTTAATTTCTCGGCGTAGAGCTGCCATTCGCCGCTGGGTTTGGCTCTGTTGAAGAGTCGTCGAACCTCCGATCTAAGATTGTCTAGCTTTTTGTTCCACCAGGGATTGTTGTTACTTTTTTGTATGCCCTTACTTGTGGGGCAACTAGATTCATATGCATCCAATATTGCACCACTGACTTCCTTTGCGTACCATTCTAGATACAGGTGGTTCCTAGCCCTACCTGCATCTATTTGGTCCAGGTTGTCTACGAGCTTGGTGTGGTATAGTTCCCAATCGGTTTTTCTTGGATTCCTTCGAATTTCAGTTTGGAGTATGATTCCTCCTAATTTGAACTCGATGATTCTGTGATCTGATAGGGAAGGTTCCGTTGAGACCCTCCAATCTTTCACGTAACTAGTTACACTAGCACTCCCGATTGTTAAATCTAATACTTCCGCCCGCGTTTTTGTCACAAACGTGGGGGTGTTCCCTATATTGAGAACTTCAAGATTGTTGGGTCTGAGTAAGAACAATCTTCGGATTGTCACGGGGTTTTTAACAGGACACTGTCTCCTCAATGAACACCTCAGTAGATTGAAACTAAGAAGAAACGGCGAATGCAGATTCTGTGGGGAAGATGGTGAAACACCAGTACACCTCATCACTGAGTGCGCCGAGACGACAACCATTCATGCCATGAATTTTGGTACGACTAATATTGGAGATGGAGAACTACCCTCTATAAAACCGTCCCAGATACTGGCTTTTGTCAAAGCCCTGGGACTGTATGATGAGTTATGATTCAAGAAAGGGGGACACAATGGATCTGTAAGGTCGAAGTGATTAACCCCCCTCCCACTCATTCTAAAAAAAAACTACCACATGGTACTCAGAACTACCACATGGTACTTAGTAACTACCACATGGTACTCAGTAACTACCACATGGTACTCAGTAATTACCACATGGTATGCAGTAATAATGCAGTAATTATTGTATGTTTCACCCACTTTCATTTTGTATGGACCTATGCAGACCTTAAGACAGTGTTCCTGACATTACAATCGTTTCTTTTGGCTGATATCGAAGACTTCTCCTGCCATAGTCATCTGCATCCACTTCTGTTAGTCTGGAGAATACCTAACTACCTGTTTACATCATAAGAAACTATGTACAGATAAGTCTTAAGTTTGATACACAAGGTACGCTTTTATTTTATAATTTTTGAGGCAACAGATTTAATAACCTGGTAAATTATCACTATTTATCCCACATATTGTAGTCAAAATTATTTTTAATTTAACGTTATAAGTTATAATTTGATTCGTACAGTACACTCATACTTAGCTATGATATTTTATATGAAAATTATTAACACGTATTCATTTTAAAGGTTTTTGTACACTACATGTTTCGAAACATCATCGTATTGAGACATACATAAATTTCACCTGTTTTTATTAAGTAGCTTACTTAGTTCAAAGAATACAGTTACTAAATTCAAATCTATTTAAAAATTGGCATCACTGTGACTAATTGATGATACTTGTGTTCGTTTTCAATAAATGTTTAATGTAGGATAGTTATTTCTGACTTTTATTCCTGATAAACATAATAGACCCTTAATGCTGTTGATTACTTTATTTTAGCTATGTTGTGATATCGTATTTTTCTTTTTTGTTTCTTACTTTACCACTCTCATAAACAAAGTAAGTGGCGCCCTTTTCACTGTCTTTGACCATACCTATTTGAATTCTTAACATCAATATTAAAATCTCTGCAGCCTATATATGTTATAATTTTTTTTATTTTTTGACAACGTTGGAAAGTCACTGTGAGTCAGAAGCCTTACCTACGAACCCAGCTTTCCTCTAACCCTGAGCAACGGATTCTTTTTTCATTCTATTTGGGTAACGACAGAAAAGTCGTCACAATTGCTTAAAAATCATCAAAATCGGCCCATTAGAACAAAATATATTAAACTTAAAATACATCAAAATTTCAAGGTGTCCGTTTTTCGTAGTATAATATACAGGGTGGCCCATCGAAAACGTTCCGCAAGGTATAACGGCCAGGATATTTTTTTTCATAAAATCCTAAAACACGTCAATTTTGTTTGTGAAGGGGACAACTTTCGCCCCAAAAATTATTGCAAAATCTTCAACCCTCTAAGCGGGGGTGTCGTCCCCCAACTTTTTTCAAATGGGAAGGGTGGTCAAGTGGCGCCGCAATGAAAAGAGCTTTCTATTCTCTATATTTCCCCGCTTCGTTTTTGAAAATCGGTCGAGTCATTGAAACAATATGAAGAATTGAAATTTGAAAAGTTTATTTAAACACTTATAAGAATAAATTCGTTCGACCAATTTGCTGTTTTTTCTTATTATTTCTAGATGTTTACTCATTTTTTCACTTGCCACAAGGTTGAACGATCAGGTGCAGTAGTTGCTAGATAGCTGTTCTGTGACTTGTGCGTTGAAGTTATTCTCAATATCGTTAAACTGACCTACAATAGAATTTCAAAATACCAGCCCACACGTTCAATTTCTGAGGGTTTTGTGTGTGCACCTCGTGAAAAACCCTGGGATTGTCCTCAGCCCAGTACCAAGAGTTGTGCCGATTAACTACACCGTTCAAAAAGAAAATACACTCATCCGAAAAACACACATTACATAGGAAATTATTATCATTCGCCACTCGTTCACTCATAGTTTCACAAAATTGCAAGCGACGATCAAAATCGTCTTCGTTGAGTTCTTTTTTGTACCAACTGAATTTTGTACGGGTGGAACTTGTGTTTTTTAATATTCTTTGGACACTTGTACGATTCACGCCGGTCTCATTGGCTAATTTTCTTGTACTCAACGTACTATCCATGGCAACTTGGTCCAATACGAATACCTCCATAGCTTCATTTACTACAGGATTTTCCCTCTGCCTCTTTTTATTCATAACGGAACCAGTTTCGCGAAATTATGCTACTAACTCGCGAACAATTTTGCCATAAAGGTGTCAGGATGGAGTTCATTGAATATCTGCGCAACCCGATTGCCACATTCACTATTTTTAAAATAAAGTTCGATTAGTTCCACTTCTTCTGCAGAGTGAGTATACCATAATTGTTAAAAAGTTTAACGATATTGAGAAGAACTTCAACACACAAGTCGCAGAACAGCTATCTAGCAACTATCACACCTGATCGTTCAACCTTGTGGCAAGTGAAAAAATAGCGTAAACATCTAGAAATAGTAAGAAAAAATAGCAAATTAGTCGAAGGAATGTATCCTTATCATTTACTCTGATAAATGTTTACATAAACTTTTCAAATTTCAATCCTTCATATTTTCTGAATGACTCAACCGATTTTCAAAAACGAAGCAGGGAATTATAAAGAATAGAAAGCTCTTTTCATTGAGGCGATACTTGACACCCCTTCCCATTTGAAAAAAGTTGGGGGGTGACACCCCCGCTTAGAGGGTTGAAGATTTTGCAATCATTTTTGGGGCAAAAGTTGTCCCCCTCACAAACAAAATTGACGTGTTTTTGAATTTCCTGAAAAAAAAAATTACCCTGGCCGTTATGGCTTGCGGAACATTTTCGATGGGCTACCCTGTATGTATATTTCATGTTTTTCACTATATGCTCACTATTATTGTTGTTGTTGAATAATTATTGATACACATGGTATATCATAGCTATTACATTAGAAATTTGAAATATACTATACCCGCATCTCGAAAAACGTATTTCATACTGACCAGACGGTCTATGCGATGGCCAGGCGCATTCGAGCAATAGTTAAAGTAACTACTTAAAACGAATTTACCACACTGACAGTAAATTCTCTCCCGTCTCCCTCCCGCAACCCATTTGCTGTATCTCCATCGCCATCCGCATCCCCAAGGTACGATAAATTTTCGGCCGCAAGAACCACTAAAGTTGTTTAAATGAATTTATGGCCACTATATGTCGGACATTGGTCATTTCGTAATTTATAGGGCCATACTTTCGTACTTTTATCGGGAAAAAGTCAGTCGGCAACAGCGGCCTTTACTCTTCTGTCCATCTTATTTTTTTTATTTCCTGCGACTCGATAAAAGTTATTATAGATATAAACTTCCGTTCAATTGCCAGGTTGGCTTTATGGCATTACCTTTCCTTATCGTTGTCAACTAAATTTATTTGTAAGTAATAAAGAAAAAAATTGCGTGTGCACAATTTTTTTGAAGTGAAACGGAAGGACATTCTTGAAAAAGTAACAAATTAAAAAGGAATAAATAACATGATTCTCTTTCACAAAATTGGTATTACAATGACCGTCTGTTCGTCTGTCCGTCTGGGGACTCCATTCGGATACCTCTATCCACGTGCCTAGTTTGGTTCCAATCAACCCATAATAAAGAAAAATCCTGATGATTTTGTCCATTTAGAGAAATCGGGTCGAAACGTCGAGGACGTTATTCTGTAGCCCGTCCCCAATTATGCCGAAATCGACCCACATTTTTCTTAAATATCAAACCCTTAGTACCACCTTGTTGAAGATGTAAACAAAACGTCGTACGTTATCACTGTATAATAACTTTGTTGTGGCAGAAAAATATACCAGTTACTTAGTTACGTTTCAAAATATTATTTTTTTTTTCAAACGTCACAAAAGTATTAATTTTTGCGACGTGATTGACAATATAAAAAAGTCATTTTAACGCCTAGGCATAAAAGTAAAGCACTTTACGCCTAAGCATAAAAGTATGAAAATATATTATTAAAATGACATAAGTCTCAAATTCAACGAGCCGTAACCATAGTTTCTCGATATATAATTACTCATGGTACAAAAAAAAAACTTGAAAACAAGGTATGGTCGATAGCGTCTCCAATTTCGTTCAGTTTGCGCATATCGCCTGTAACGTCATATGCCATACAACAAAATATCCGTATTGTTCAATTGCCACTAATAAAAAAAGACCTAAAATAGGGAAGAATTTAATAACCCCTAAAGTTATGTAAAATCATCGAGCTGGACATTTGAAAAGTTATGACACATTATACACATTTATTATGTGTCATCTGTTTGAAAATTTGAAATTGGCGCGTGGAGCTTGCCAACCAACATTGCCGTTTATCACCTGTGACGTGGTGACCAACCTGCGCAATATCATACCTTGTTTTTTTTGTATTATGATAATTACTTACAAGGTATGAGTTTTAAATATTTTTATATTATTTGGAACGTTTGAAATTGTTTAAAACATTATTTGTGGCGTTTGAAAAAAATAGCATGTTCTATTCGGAGTAAAATGACTTTTGTGCTTCGGCTGTATGTCAAACCTACAGTCTCGCCACGAAAAGTGTCATTTTTACTCCTAATAAAACAATATACTAGAAAGTTTTATGGTTTAACGGGCTTTGTGAGTTAAAACATAATGATATTTTTAGTTTTTATAATTCTTGATCGAAAATAAACGGCGTCAGCGATGGCTATGAAATGAAGATCGCTGTCATTTTATATGTACATTTATGTGGGAAATGTCGTCGATCGTCATTTCCCTGCCAACTGGACGCCGTTTTTTTTTCATATGGTACAAAGTTAAAGCAAACTTGACTCTGACCATGTTTTACGCTAAGAAAGATTTATTTCGTGTAATAAAGATTTAAATGGTGTATTAAGTACATAATATTTATTTAAATGTCAAATAATATTATTGAAACAAGTGCCAAGTTTTATTTTTAATTGAGAAAAAAATTAATCAAGATTGTATAAACGTTTTGTTTTGAAAAAAACATTTATCTTAAATTCGTAAAATCTCAATTTAGAATAAAATGATCGAAGAATGAAATAAAATTTTATAGCCCTGGGTCAAATCGAAATAAAGTAAGTGTATGTAACTTTTTTTAAATATTAATAATTACCAGTAATTAGCATTAATGTACCAACATATTGAAAATTGTTATTTCTTTGTTAAATACGGTTTAGAATCCTTAAAATAACAGCAAAAATAATCGAAAATCAACAATGAAATAATAGTTTTGTTTAAATTTCTTAATCAGCTGAGCCCTATTATAGTTCGCAAAAATCCGAGCTATATTATTACATTACTCTGAGGGAAATACCGCAAATAATCGATATTTTTGACTCCGCCCCTAATCACATGCTTCATTCCTATAAAGCTTTACGATTTGTTCACCAGAGGCAGCACATTTTGTCGAGAGGTTGACCAACTTTAAGAATATATAAACAAGGTCACTACTTAGTGGAAATCAATAATATCATTTCTCGAAATAAGTAGCTAATGAAAGTTGCAAAAAAATTGTAAATATAAAAACAAATATGTAAGCTGTCTTAATACGATTAAAAAACAATAAAGAGAATTTATAAAAAATACTATTACACAAGAAAATTATAGAAGAATTGTTGAAAGTTTAACTAAATGAGTATAAAAAAAATTAAATTTTTCGGGCCGGTGTATAACTGGATTTTGCATTTACTCATCACTACTTAATGGAAATCAATAATAAAATTTCTCGAAATAAGTAGCTAATGAAAATTGCAAAAAACTTTAAATATTAAAACAAATAGGTAAGCTGTCTTAACACGTTTAAAAAACAATAAAAATAATTTGTAAAAAATAATATTACAAAAGAAAATTATAGAAGAAAATTTGTGACGGATTCTTAATGACCCTTATTGAAAGTCTAACTAAATATGTGTAAAAAGAAAAAATTAAAAGACATTTAATAATTTGAAAGATTTTTTTCATAAAATATTGTGTTATAATTTGAAGGCTGACAGAGAAAAAGAAGTGTTTCATAAAAGTTTTCTGGTCAAAAGAGTGGAGAAGTGGAGGGGCGAAATTTAATTAATAGACTAAAACTGGCTTGTTAATTATTTAAGATGAAAGTTCGGAAAACAGTCGGTTGGTTCTCTCTACAAAGTATTTCAGTTATTTCAGTTTGATTTTTTCTCTCAGCTCTTATTTCTCATAGTTGGTAAGGCGTGTAATTAGACAGTACGGTATATAATAAGACCACTAATTAGCAGTATTTAATAGAAAGAAAAGCATATCCTAGTATAAGTTTCAATAAATAAATCTTCAAAGGTATATTTTCAATTTTAACGCTGAATAAAAGTATTATTATCGTTATTAAATGTCGATGTTAAAAACTCTACACTTAACATTAAGCGCTTATGAGAAAAAAAAAATTGAAAATTTTTTGACGAAAAAAAGTACCTGTCAAAAAAATTTGTATAGCCTAAAATTAAAATTCAGTGATTACCACAGACATTGTGACATAAAGAGAAGACATGTGGCTATCTATTTTAAAAGTTAAATTCTTCAAATGTTATATAATAAAGGCGGTAGCTGTCATGGAATTGAGCGATTTAAAAATGATCACAAATCATTTTTTTCAAATGGAAAACCACTTTTTTATTTCACTAGTGAAAGAGTTTTCCAGTTCATTGCTTTTTGAGTATACATGATCCTATACCTGAAATATATAGCCACATGCCAAGTAGCATTTGGACGTTATCTAACGTTGGATATACGTCGCGTTCAATAAACCCGACGTCGGGTACCAACGTCGGTTTGACCGCCTGACGACCCTTATTTGCACCTAAATGGGGAATACAGATTCGGGTCGCCTCGACGTCGGTATCTGACCTAATAAGGAATGTAATTCTACCAATTACCAACGTCATATTACGTTGGATTTTAGTTACTTAAAATTCGTCGCTAAGCACTTACGTTACGTTTAGTTTCATATTCGCTACAAAGAATACATAAAAACCTAACCAAACTACCTAATTACAAATGGATTCATAATCACTCCTCGAATATAACTATAAGTGCCTATCTAATTTCATATTATAATAATTCTGAATCATTAATCCAGACATCAGTTTTGTCAACGGAAGTCACTTGTTTGATATATCTGATTAAAATACTCCGGAAAACAAGGAGCGCCTTCAAAATTAGGTAGATTTATGAAATAAAAATATCTATAAAAAAGTAACTCGCAAAATATTTTTTTAATTTTCTAGCTGGTTTAATCATAAAACTGTACTGTGGTTCCCCCCAAACTCAACCTTATCAATATTATTCTACTAGAAATGGAAATGTGAATATAAATTTTAAAAACAAAAAACGATTTTAAAATGGCTGACAATCGGATACTTGTTAAGAATGGCGGATTTCTGTGTCCGACTTAATATGAACTACCAATATACCAATTCCGACCGGGTCTCCAACATTAGTTGTCTCACACGACCGAAGTCATCAAACCGGACGACTGGCAATCGTATTATGACGTATATAATTCCAACGTACGCCACGTAACCTTACTTTGCGTATCAGTGATTTGTGGATTTGTGCAACTATATTTTAATTTTTGTTTTCTCCTTTAAAAAAATGGACAGCCACTTTTTTAAGCCTAACCTCACATGTGGAAGGAGGATGGGGTCTGCTGGTTTCCTAAGCTAAAAAATGAAATTAAGATGCACCAGTGTAATGCAGCATCTCTTCCTGATAAAAAGCATTTATGGGTGGAGACAAGACATCACTACTAATATTATTATTTTGCAAAAGCCTCGACCTCTTTCTGTAAAATGTAGATGAATGTCTAAATGCCTTTTTAGTGTTTTTTAGGCATAATAAAAAAATTAAGTTACGCAAATGCTACTCAATGGGTTGTATTTACGGACGTAAATAGAGATACGTAAACTAGGTTATAAATATGAACATAAAATACAACAAATATAATTGGACGTTACTTTAGGGATTATCAGTGAGACGTATCCTATTCGGACAACGGGTAGACGTCGGGCTAGTTCAAGTATATGTACGTCGTGCAAGCCAACGTGGGAACGACGTTGGGAAATTAATAAAAATGGTACGTTGTTATTTTGTACGTCGACAGGATTTACCGACTCGGATCCAACGACGTCGCTTTTAATAGGAAAGCGATGTCACCGGTCGTATCACCAGCACCTGACCTAAATTTGCACAAAGTCTGACGTCGCTTCAGGTCAGATTTAGTTCGAAGTCAGATAGATGCTACTTGGGATGTCTTCTCTTTATGACACAGTGGCTGTGGTAACCACTAAATTTGACATTTAGGCTATAGGTACACATATTTTTGACAAGCAGTTTTTTTTGTTCAAGAATTTTAAAAATATTTTTTCTCAAAAACGGTTAAAGTTAGGTATAGAGTGTTTAGTATCAAAATTCATAAAAGAAAGTTGTAGTCAACTTCCGGTATTTCCGGAAGTGCCGCAATATTGAAAATATTTATTTAACCGATAGATCTCGTTGTGAAACAATAATGTGCAAAAAATCTCCGATCTAGATATTGTAGTTTTCTAGAAACTTCTAATGCGTGCTCAGCCTGGGACACCCTGTATACCGGGTGCGTCTCAAAAGTGGCTCACTCCTATAACTTTTTTATTTTTTCAGATAAAAAAACGAGATTTGGTATGTGAGTATATGGCATAAATTAGGATTGATTGGTGTATTCAATTGTTTTTGGTCACTTCCTGTGTCAACGGAAATGACTACAACTTTTGATTTTTAAATGGCACCCTCGGTATTTTTTTACTTTATTCGATAGAAAATGACATTTTCAATAGAATGACATATCATATGTCAACTTTTGACATTCTCGCTAAATAAAAAATTGTATTTTAAAATTCAATCTAGAGTGCCATGTTAAAAACACTAATTCTTCATCATGGAGCCTTGGAAAAATAGATTTGATCGTCTAATGTTTTTAGCGTCTTGTCCTGACCAGTTAAAAAATTCTCAAATCGTATTTTTAATCATAACTCAATTTTTTCAAATGGAACGTGGGTGGCTCATTAGCATATTTGGAAAAAGCATTTTTTTACGAATAATTTGATACCACACACTTGGTATTTCAAGTCAAATTTTCGTTACGAACCGCATGTTATAATTTCAAATAAACCATATGCGAAAATGTCAAAAGTTGACATATGATGTGTCATTCTATTCAGAGTGACATTTTCTATCGAATAAAGTAAAAAAATACCGGGAGTGCCATTTAAAAATTAAAAATTGTAGTCATTTCCGTTGAAACCGGAAGTAACCGAAAACAATTGAATACGTCAATCAATCCTAATTTATGTCATATACTAACATACCAAATCTCGTTTTTTCAACTAAAAAAATAAAAAAGTTATAGGTGTGAGCCACTTTTGAGACGCACCCGGTATAATAGTACCATCAACTCTTATCTTTTAATATCGATACTAGTAATTCAATAATTTTCAACCACGGTCGATAACTAATCAATTATCACGATAAGAGCGGTCCATGCCTCTTCCACTTATATATAGGGTGAGTTTCCTACGATGTTCTCTATGGGTATATCTCGGAAACTACTGGAGATAGAGAGTCAGTTAAACGGGGAAAGAATTGCAGTTTTGAGTAGTCATAAATATGCGCCTTTCACATTTTTGATAACGTTCATACTAGATATTTCGAAAAAAAAAACAAATTTCGGCTATTTTAAAAGTTGTCCCTAATTCCATTATAATCTACCTATTTTAGACAAAAAGTTTTCAGGCAATAGTTGTAGATAATCACATCCTTAATGAGATTGTGCCCTCCGCTTTTTTCTAAAGCCTGCATTTTTGACATATGATACAAACATATGTTTTTTTTAAATGGAAACTATAGTTGGCCATGACTTCATAAAAAGCGCCATTATATAAGCTATAATATGTTTTTTTTTCGAGTTACAGCCAATTCTTATCATTTTTAAACAATTTTAATTAAATAAATTATAAAACTTAAGTTTACGTAGTGATATTATTTTTTTAAATTTTAATTTGTGTAATGTAATTTGTAAAGAACCATTTAATAATATATTCTGACTTTTTATAAGTTAGGAATCACAACAGAATAAGAATACTATCTAAGTGTACAATCTAAGTGAAATTAGTCAAGAAAGGTAAGAATTGGCTATAACTAAATTTAACTTTTCTAACATGTCTTGAAAACTGTTCTCTAAAAAACGTAACATTCACCGGTCAACGTATCCTCGTAAATGTATGGCCAAGAAAACTTGAACCAATAATCCTACACGCTTTTCTTCATTTAGCAGCGTTGATAATTACTCGATGAAAGTTCAAATTGTGGATCTTTTTTTCACTCGCCAGATATATTTCGAAGTTTTAAAATGTATTTTCCGAGTTTTTAAAAATATTATAGTATATAAAAATAGTTTTAATAGAATACAGAAAAAATCATACCAGTCAATAAATGTTTATCCCTCACTTTTTATCAATCAAATTTAATAAAGGAATATTTTAAGTTCACAATAGTGTATAATATGAGAAATAAAAACAATAAAAAAAATAGATATTTTTTATAGAATATATTATGTATTTTATCGATATTTCACGGCCCCCTGCTCCGGGGCGACGCGCGACGGCGCCGCGCACAATGGTTTATTTAACTGATTTACGGGGACATCAGAGATTTAATTAAAAACTGTAAATGGATTGAAACTATTTATAAAATTTATACCAGATATGTTTTTTGTATTGTAGTATAAAGAGACTACAACTATTTTTAAATACTAAAAATATATACAGGATGTGTCATTTAGCTTAAGATCTAAAAAACGGTAAGTTTCTCAAAAAATACTGTACGTAAAATTTATACCACAGATACCTTTTTTTGAAACAATTCTTTATTAACACATATTCTTTTCATTTACATACAATTAACAATAATTTCTCTAAACAGTGCTTAAGAGCTCTGGTCTCGAGAATACATGACGTGTTGAATCAAGAGATTACTTAAACCTAAATATGCTCTAATTTGTTTAACAAATATCCTATAATTCTGTATACCTCTTATGTGCCCCGGTACCTTGTTAAAAACCTTACAAGCAAGTACATAAGGGTTTCTTAATCCTAAATCAGTCCTAGTATATAATTGGTAAATATTCTCATGCGATCTGGTATCATACATATGTACATTGTTGGACAACCACATTGGTAAACCACATTGTGGTTTACTTAACATGTTATACATTAGTTTAATTTGTTCTAATTCTAATACAGTACCAAGTCTGGGGATACAAAGCTCGTTATATAATTTTTCTGAGTTAGTTAACCTGTCATAACAGAATAACATTTTTAAAACCTTTTTTTGAAGGATTTCAGCTGCGTCAAAATTTTTCTTACAGCATGATCCCCATATTGGCAATAAATACCTGAATTGTGAGAGGAACAAGGCATTGTAGATACTGTGTTTTGTTTTATGACTCAGATAATCTCTGCACCTATATATAATTGGAAACATAGGACTTATTTTTGAAGATATGTTTAGTCCAATTAAGTTTACTATCAATGTGAAGGCCCAAATATTTTATGTCTTGCACTTCATTTATCCTTACGTTATTAATATGAATATTTAAATTTTGTATGTGTTTATTTTTTGCTTGAAAACTATAAAATTCGTTTTGTCAATGTTTATTTTCAATCTATTGAAATATAGCCAATTCAAATACATGCTCAGATCATTATTTACAGTATTATTCAATGCCTCCGCCTCCCTACCTGTGTAAACTAAGACGGTATCCTATTGTTGCATAGAATTCTAAAGACTTCCACAACTATCTTTAACTACTAGAAAAATATATAGGTTGTAATTTAACTTGAGTTAGCATAATATCTCAAAAACGGTGCGTTTCTTAAAAAATAAATAAAAGTCATTAAAAACTAAAATTTTTTAATAACAACTCTAAAACTGTCAAAATTTTCCCATTTTAAGAGAGTTTAAGTTTTCTATGATTTCGTTTTCTTTCCTAATAACGTCAAGTGTTTCTCTAATAAATTCAATTTTAATTGGAATACAGAAACGTGTGGACGAAGTTCGAGGATTTTGCCAAATAACTTTTACCCCCTAATTTGTCTGACACGTCATTTTTAATGGTACAATAGATGTTAATAGTAGGTCGGAATCAGTCCAATGTGGATTATTTTGAAAAACTTGCTTATAAGTTGAGTGGTTGGAGCTGCAGTCAAATCCCCATTTATATATTGTTTGAAAATTAAAAGTCCCATCCTTCAAACCTCGCTCCAAAACCTCATTTTGTACTGTACATAAGCACATATGATCTAAGAGATTTTGTAGATTTATTGCCGCACTGGACTCAGTTATTGTGATATTGGAAGGATAGCAGTCCTTTTTGTCTTGAAGAACTTTATATAGATAAGTACTAGAAGGTTTGGAACTGTAAACTACTTCACTTAGTCAAATAACATGTTTTTTAAGAAACTGTGTCTTCTTTCTACAGCAGTTTTTCCAGCGATTAAATAATTTACCAGAAAACACCGAAATTTTGCTTCTGGCCCTGTCTTTACCAACAGATGATATTATACTAATGTACTTTAACAATTTGTTTTTTACATCAGTAGAATTAGCACGCGAAATCAAGAAGTTATCGCACAAAAATTGAAATAAGTGTATTCTAGTGATTTCTGGAGTGCCACCTAAAATGAAAAACCAAAAAAAAATAATGTTACGCACCTCGTCGCACATTGCGACTACATTGATTTTGAAGGGAAATGTTCAGACTTTAAAATAAAATTTACTTTGGTCAGATCGAAAGCGCATCTTATTTTTCGCATCCCTTAGACTAAATAAAAAGGTCAAATTGTAGTGCTATATAAAATATTTAAAATAATAATCGGGTAAAAGACCAAAACAGCTTAAAACTTGGACGAAGAACCTAAATCCATGTTAGATTAATATAAAAAAATTCACCTATCGCAAAAACAATTTCGAACCACGACAAAATTTAAATTAAATAACATTACAGAATCTCTATTAAATGCTTACCTTTTCAATTGCGAATTTCGCCAATTATTTTATCAGAAATTTTTGGTCCAACAAACATTTTTTGTTTGTTTTAAGGTGAGCAACTAGTCTAGTTTATATATATATATATATATACAGGGTATTTTGAAGTTTTCAAAATACCACTGTATGGCCAGATGTCCCCGTAAATTTCAAAAATAAACCATTGTGCGGCGTCGCGTGGCTGCGCCTGTCGTAGCGCGTAGCGGAGTGGTATTGCCGCAGTTGACAGTCATCGATTTATCGGTAGGTGTGCGGACGTGGTAATTATAATCGATAATAGAAGGGTGAAAAAAGTTATAAATCTGTAAAAAGAGGTGTATAAAGTGATTATAAGTGTGTGCAATTATACAATTTAAAAGGTATAATGTCTAAATAATAAGATGGGAATATTATATTCAAAGCTATATTTCTTCTGTTTTCTCAAATATATTTATATGTATTTTCTAAAGCTTTTACTTATCTTTTACCTCACCTCAAACCTTTCATATTTGAAAGTTACATAAATTACACCCTCTACATCGATTAACTACATGTAATGTAGTTTATGTAGTCTTTAAGAGTAACATGTAGTTTTCCGAACCCTGATAGTAATACTAATCAAATTATTAGTCATGCTTGTTATTTACTAAATTCTTTAAAATGTGATGAAAATTATAAAAAAATTCTAACGTTTATCTGTGTTCAATGTTAAAGTTATTAACTTGAGTTGAGTGACAGGTTGAGTAGAAGTAATAAAATATTGTTTTAATGAGTAAAATATGAGGTATGTTTTACTAGAGAACTTGCAAACTGATCCTCTTGAAAGTAGGTTTGGAAAATATAGAAATCATCAGTTAGCCGGGAGTCAGTACAGTATTTGTGTTCGACATTTATATGAAGGCGAAAAGAAACTTAAGATTCAGTCATTAATGTCCCTAAAAATAATTTAACATTTTCAGACAACTCTGATATTGAACAAAATTCACTTATAAAAAACCTTACTAAAGGCAGTCTTGGGTTTCCAAAAGATGAAATTACTAATATAGTTTTATTTGAATATATAATTTTTAACAAAGTCTTGCAAAGCTATGAGGAGTTTCTCAAAATTCACAATAAAAAACTATTTTTACCAAAAATATCTTTGGATTACATTAAAAGTAATAACACCATTATTAAAATGTCCACAATGTTCTATTTATAATGCTAAGTTATTGTAAAAATTGTCATAAATTCTATTAGAAATACACGTCTGAAAAAATACTGTTGTTAAAAAATAATGATAGACTTGGAAAAGGAAATAAAAGAAACTTAGACACACTTACAGCATAAACAAATACAATGACGATGGATAATGTGAGATGGAATATCAATCTGATGCTTTTCAAATTTTATGTTTAATTGTTATTTATTAAAAATTCGGTGCAATTAAAGTTTATATCCATTATATACGTATAAAGTGTATCAAATGCAATCAAAGTTTAGGCCTCCAGTTGATGACGTCACGAATAAGCTGTCAGGCCTTGTTATTACGGTGATTACGGTTAGACCCAGGTTCCATGTATTCATGCATGGTGGGCGGAAAAAGGACTCTAGGGTGGGGATCCTTGACAGTTCTGTTTGACGATTCATTTGACACATTTGAATTTGATTTGAAATTTTGTGGATTTGTCAGTCTTTACGGAGCTTATTTTATGTTATTTATTATTTATTCTACTACTGATAGTTGTATAAAGGTAGTAAATCTAGATGGAAATTGTGGCAGAACTTAAATTAACATTGATACTATCGCGATTTATCGAAAAATACTCTAGTAATAGATCCCTGATAGTAATACTTGTATACATAATTGTGTAGCGTGCGGTTGATCTCGGCAAAAATGTGTGAAATAATGGAACAACTTTTCGCTAGTAAGTGACTATACATATAATATGCATACGTGTAGTAAACCGATCATTTATGAAGTTCACTTAAATTAACTAATTATATATTTTTTCTTGCATTTTTGCTTTTATTTACTACTTGTCAAAGATTAGATGTCAAAGAATTTAGATACGTCAATTTGACTTACCTGCTTCAGTAGCGGATGTTTATGGTTATAAATAATTATTATAACTTAACTATTTTTATTAGAATTTTATATTTTTATAACAATTTTAGTAACTACCAACATTTATTCACAACGTAAAATAAAAAAAAATTATTGAGTCTACCCCACGTCTACCCTAAATCATAGTTTTACATTTTTTAAATAAAATTAGAACGGCACTGATAAACCGGAATTTATGTCGGCCATATTTGAGGCCCATCGCGGTGGACCTAAGATTTTTGATATGCTCCTTTCTTAGTCTTCTTATTCAAAGGTATAGACGATAAGGAATAATTCTTCAAGTATTTTTAAAGAGAGTGTGATTTCAGAACAAAATATATCTTTGAATATACTGGGATATAGCTAAATCTTTTCATATAGTCCGCATGTCTTTAATCCTTCAATTAATTGCCGCAGAGGTTCCCTAATTCTGTCTTTACTAGTGAAGATTATTGTGAATAAACTGGCGTAGAACGAAGTTCGATGGGAACTACTCGTAGAATAACGCACCACTGTTGCCACTAACGCAGAAATTGACAGCAAACGTGTAAATTTACAGAAAATCTGTAAATTTACAGAAAAGTGTATATTTACAGAAAAAGTGTAAATTTACAGAAAAAGTGTAAATTTACAGAAAATCTGTAAATTTACAGAAAAGTGTATATTTACAGAAAGAGTGTAAATTTACCGAAAAAGTGTAAATTTACAGAAAATCTGTAAATTTACAGAAAACGTGTAAATTTTGCTAAAAATATTTTTCGATGTTGCGATGGCAGCTCTACCCTTTCGTACAAAAGTTTTCACTACTGATTTAATTAATCTCCCCACGGTGATGAAACTAATAAATTTTAAATTACCTAAAAATTCATTTCAATATGGCATAAAGATATTCGAAAAAAATGTTCTTATTGAACACTAACCCACAATAGTTTAGAGGAAGTATCGATTAGAAACAATATAATAAGAAAATAGAACGTTTATTTTAATAACCCATCACGGTTCTTCGTATTTCTTTTATTGTCATAATCACACGGAGCAATATTACGAGCGTCGTGTCTTGTAATAAACGTCAAAAAAAAACAAAGATTACATGTTAGATATAATTTTAGACTTGCTTTCCAGCTATTTGTTCTCGTTCTACGGCCTGTCGTTGATAATAGGCTGTGATCGATGACAATGTTTATCGTTTCGCACTCAGAGTAACAAGATTAATATGAACGAAATATACAGGGTCTGTGATATGTATGGGAACGGTCGATTATTAGGTAAAATATAATGCTGGAAGTACACACTCGCCGAGGCGACCCGGGACGTGACAAAAAAGGACGGTCCTAACCTTAGATTAAGAATAAAAAGTCCTAACCAATAACAATGTACAAATCATTAATTTTTTGTGGCGCCACGGGTCGTCACCTAACCTAACCTAACCTCGCCGAGTGTGTACTTGCACCATAAGAGGTACAGCAAAAAGTTAAATATAAAAGTTATAAGGTTTTTAAATATCTATTAGCGGGTAATATATTTAACTATACGGGGTCGGTCATAAAGTCGTGGCACATCAAAGTTTCATTTTTTTTAAATAGAACCCCCTGTATATTATTGTATATTTCGTTTCTTTCTTCAATTATAAGCAAATATTCGATATACACACAATGTACCTCAAACCAACCATTTCCGAGTTATTGACTTTTGAAAATATCACTTAAACAATTCGACTTAATTAATTTCGATGTGTTCGGTTTCATTTACCGATGCCATTCTGCGGAAACTGTGATACTTAATATTTGACATTAGTTTTCAATTTATAGATGTATAAAGTGAGATTATATTATGTCTAGAAATTACAAAATTTTCATTTAACATTTCAAAAAAAAACTTCATAATTCGGAAATTGTTGAATTTAGGTACATAATCGTAATACACATAATGTACCTAAATTCAAGAATTTCCGAATTATGAAGATTTTAAAACGTTAAACGAAAATTTTGTAATTTCTAGAATTGTTATAATCTCATTTTATAAATCTATAAATGCTAACTTGAAAACTAATGTCAAATATTATGAAGTACCTATCACAGTTTCCGCAGAATGGTACAGTTAAATAAAACCGAACATATCGAAATTAATTAAATCGAATTGTAAATATAACTATAAATAAACAACGCTTTATTGTACAAAAAGCCAAAATAGCTTCATCGACAAAGCATTTACAAAACAAAAAAGCACAAAAAAATATACAAATAATAAAAAATATCATAAATACAAATCAATTCAAAAAAATTTACGTCATTAAAATTACAAATAATACATACAGTCTGACAAACGGATCTGAAACAACGGGGCAACGGCAAGGGGATCCCAATTTTCTAAAATCATGACCGATTTCATTCATAAAATATCCACGAGCGTGCGGGGTTTCATAAAAATATATCAGGAATTTTTATAATATTTTCCAGTAAGGTTTATAATATTATTTTACTTTAAATGTACCTACATTTTGTTTAGTCATTTGCCAAATATAGTAATATTTGTTAAAACGCCTGTACTAATTACAATAAACACAAATCAAGTTAAAGATATAAAACACAATACAATAACAGCGCCACTGGATTTTTCAATAGTAGTGACTGTTTCTACTATTCCTAGAGAGGGGCATAAAGTTGGGGGTAATGGCGACAAGACGTGCGAGAATCTCGACCAATCAGACTGGTTGAATCCGGGATGCCATGATGAATTTTGTCAGCGTTGCCAGCTTACCCTAAGCGGACCTTATCTTAAGGAAATACTTTACCTTTTATAATAGGCAGAATGAACGAAATCGGTTAATTAGATAAAGATACATTATTACAATAAGAACTACGTCAACATATTAGCATATATATAATTATGTATGCTGAAATGAACTAAAATATATTCAATTTATAGGTAATATCGAGCAACTTTGCTTTTCTATAATTAAACGTGACAACATCGACTTTTTTTGCCCGCATTCCTTCCGCTGTTTTAGATTCGTTTGTCAGATATTACATGGAACACAGGCGTTTTAATAAAATTTTAGAAAAGGAAAATTGTAAATGGATAAAATGATGTAAGAGTTAGTAAAATATTAAATACTAGACCTTTAACCAGTGTGTGAGATGATCAAAATTTAAAATTCAAAAATTGTTCATGATCAAACATCAACAAAAAATTCACAGATTTTGCAACATGCGCAACCATCATAGGCGTATTGAAAATACCAGACACAAGTCGGCGGTTGTCGGCAATCACCTGTTTTTTTTACATTTTATATTAATTTGTGACGTCATTTGGAAGAGCTCAATAGAAATATAAAAGGACTAAACCTTGTTTGAAAAGCAATTTGACATTCGTGATGTCAGCACCCGGCAGTCTATGGTGCGTCCAGACCTGACGAGCCGAGCGCGAGACGAGAGCAAAACAAGAGCGAAACAAGAGCAGGTGTTTAACAGGGTGTCAAGATGTTTCCTAATAGACATTTTTTTATTAATATCTCAAAGATCCGTTGGCCGATTTTATTGAAATTTCGACGTGTTGTGAACTTTGATAAGTTAGCACTAATTAAATGATAATAATTATTATTTACAACAATATTCAAACGGTAAAAACTTATCAATTTATCCCAATAAATATTTGACAACGCCTTGGATTCATTTGTTTTAACGCCTGTTGGCGGTGGAAACCATGCAAGCTTTTTCTTTGTCCTAAATTGTTAATTAAAAAAATAATAATCATATAAAAAAATATGGTAATTAGTCCAAATTTATTATTTATGTGATTCTGCTCTTTCTCGTATAATTTGCCCCTTACGGAAATAATTAGATTAAAATAGCCAAACTGTACCTAACAACCCATACCTTGACATAATATTTTCTTTTAAAATAATATCGCTTTCTTTATCCGCCGGTCCAGATTTGAACGGCCTTCCCTCTATCGACTTAAGTACGTGTTGACAGGCAGATTATTGAACCCATGTTGCTTCTAGCATGTCGTTTTTTCAAAGATGGGTCCCATATAAACGCGGCCAGAAGTATTTTCAATACTAAAAGTCGTTTACCGCATATAAAGGTCTCTCCAGTAAGTATGATTCCAGAGCTTTGCAAAATGCGGGAAAGAATGAAAGTGACTTGATATTCAAAGGCAGATGATTGTACATTTTTTTGGCATTGTACAGTATTGAGCTTTTAACTAGTTCTGAGCTCGGGGTTGGCAGATAAAAATCGTGTTCCGCATTCCTAAGTGGATAGTTGTGAGATGGCCTTTCCGGAATAGCAGATATGTGCTTGCGGATTAAACAAACGGATTCAAAAATGAATAAGGAAGGAAGAGTCAGTATTTTGAAATTTTTAAAGAAATTCTGGCAGTGAGCTCTACTGTTCAGTCCCAATAAATATCGAACTGCTCTCTTTTGAAGTTTGAAAATACGATCAAATTTTGTCGCGCAGCAGGTACCCCAGATTGAAAGGTATAGTACTTTTATATGACAAAACTTTAGTTTTTGAAAGGTTGAGGCATAGGAGATTAAAATCGCACCAAGATTTAATGGTGCGTAAGTCATTGGATATAGTATTATATACAGTGTCGTAACATCTGGGCCGCTCCAAGTGAAACTAGTATCGTCCGCAAAGAGGCAGATTTTACCGCTAATGTCTAGAATTGGCAATGTCGTTGATAAACACGAGAAACAAAATAGGGCCAAGTACTGAACCCTGAGGGACACCACATTCTATAGGCTTACAAGAAGACATAGACGTATCATTGTTTAAGTGATATTTTCAAAAGTCAATAATTCGGAAACGGTTGGTTTGAGGTACATTGTGTGTATCTCGAATAGTTGCTTAAAATAGAAGGAAGAACCGAAATATGCAATAATATACAGGGGGTTACATTTAAAAATATGAAACTTTGATATGCCACGACTTTATGACCGTTCTTGTATACTTAAATTTATTACCCGCTAAGAGATATTTAAAAACCTTATAACTTTAATATTTAACTTTTTGCGGCACCTCTTATATTTTACCTGATAATCGACCGTTCCCATACATATCAGCGATCAGCGACCCTGTATAATGAAGTAACATAAAATAAAGAATAAGAAAGACTTGCTTGTAGGCATTCTAAAGGACGGTCCACACGCAACGACTTGTCTTACGATTTCTTGCAGATAAATCGTAGCATGCGGACAGCAAGTTTGAAAAATTTTTAGAACTGCACAAACTCAGAAAAATAAGTTAAAAGTTTGAACTCCTGGGCATAGATTTCGGCGGTTTGTACAGAAAATGCTTAGTTTTTAGACGCTCACAATGATCTGTGCGTGGTTTTATTTTAATTTTAGTCAGCTTATCAAATAATACAGTTGGAGGTTGGAACCTTTATGTTAGAACAGCAAAACAGTAATTTACCACAATACACCAAAACGCTTTACTGTTAACAATGAACGCGCATTTTGCTAACTATATTAGCATCAACAGCATATCTGATGATTAAAACTCTTTTGACTCTTAATCATCTGCCGATGATGCTAATGCGAAAACACGCGTCCAGTGTTAAAAAAATGTGCTTTGGTGTATTGTGGCGAATTATTGTTTTATTTTGCAGCTAATGAAATTCAAGTAATGTCTGACCTATGGCAATGTTCACATGAGTTTCTCAGTAAGTTTAAATGATATCTATAGATTGATTGGTGGTATTTTTTAACGTTACGGTTTTTAAATGTTTTTTTTATTATTATATTAAATCATAATGATTTTTTAAATTCACATCTCATTAGTAAGAAGTATTCCTCTTTCTTTTCCAAATCTTCTAAAATGATTTGGTCGAAAATTCTCGGTGAATTAGTTTTTGTTTTACCCTTATTATTTTAAGATAATCAAAACTTACGTAAACTACCAAAATTAAAGTTTTTATTTACCTATGAAATATAAATAGTCATTAATTGGCCTTACTAAATATGTTCTGTTTTGGTAAAATTACAATGTCGTTAAGAATGCATTATGACAGTTCTTTAATGACAGAAAGTTAAATAATGGGGAAAATGGTAAACCAGAAAACTTACAAAATTAAATGTTATTATAATAGTATTACCAGATCAGTCTTTATGTCTTTTTTATATAATTCAAAAATCTTTAGCAATCATAATTAATACATATGGCTTTATGACGAAAAGGCGTATCTCGATTTTTGGCGATTTTGAGATATCAACGTCATAACCATAGATAAAAGAAAATAATCTACTATTAAGATAGATATGAAACTTAATAGTAAAATTTTGGGTCAAAGCGCCCCTCCGTGTTTTTAGTGGAGACTACGTTTAACCCAGCGCCTTCGCCTTTTCTCCTGTAAATGTTTTTTATGTTTATATTTGAATTCAAAGGATTTATTTTTAAAGTTACACTGATATATTAGTATATCAGAGTAACTTTAATAAAACATAAGAATATATATATTTTACAATTTATTTTTTTATTTATTTTACAGAGTTTCATGCAAATGATCGTAAGTCGACTGGCTGTCTAATGAATAGACCGAGATTTATAGATTTTAAAGCGAACGAAAAAGAATCAAACAACGAATACATACCATATATTTTTCTTTTATCTAAGATACATACCTTATCGTCTTTTGGAAACACGTACATTTTTGCAGTTTTGTTAGTTTCTTTGCAAGATGCAACACAACAAGAAAACACCATTTTTACAGTTAATAAATAATAAAACTATTTCTGACTATGATATTTAAAATTTAGATAGATAGAAAATTAAAAAACAAACGATTATTTGCAAACGCAGGCCCAAGTTCAATAAAAATCAACATTTTTCCTGCGAAAATTAGGCTTTTTTCACTGAAAAGGTACACCACTGCTTTTTTAAAGAAAAAACATTTTTTTTCTTGACTGGCCATCCTTTTTCAACAAAATTGATCTTTTGAGTTTTTCTTGTTCATCAAACGGTTGTTGAGAAAAAAATAAATATACTTATTAAGAGCCCGCCTTAATTCGTTTTCTAACGATTTTTTATGTTTTAGATTAATTAGGAAACACCCTGTATATGCATATCACAGGCAACCAAATAAACTAGTAACCTCTAAAAATTATTTTTCCTACCACTAGCGACATACCGTGTTTTTAGTGTGTACTAAATTATTTTATCAAAATTTCACCATATAAGTTTCCAGGCAATGGTCATAACATACCCACTGAGTCATTTTCTAACATTTACGCATAATAAAATACGCGACTTTACGCATCTCAATATTATACCTTTGTCATTTTATATTCATTTAAAAATTTGCCCCATCTCAAATGCTTGAATTCTTCGTTATGACGAAGAGACGTATATTGAGATAGGGCTCTTTGATGTATAAATTGTTATACTAATTGTTGTATAACAATTAGTATAACAATTTAGTAGTATGTATCTGGGACAAAATTAGAGTTCTATCATGGCAGCTGCCCTCTTTTACAGTGTGGCTAATTCAAGACAATTGAAAAAAATAAGTTTCTGATTTCTTTGTCACAAACCATGGTTAGAATGAGTTACAGTCTGTAGACAGCTGTGGTGCGTATGCAGAAAATTGTTCGAGAACAAATGACCAAGGGAAAATTGGCCGAAAGAAAATTACCAAAACAAAGATTGCCCTAATGGAAAATTGCCCAAAATTATAATTTTCCTAAGAACATTTTAGCGAACCAGAAAGTTGCCCGAAAAATACAATAATTGTTAGCTAATTATCATTGTCAGGCCATTGTCATCTTCATCTCTGCCAGTTTCTGGAAAATTGTACTTATTGTGTATCATCATCCGGCATTAATACCTACTTGGAATGGAAGTTGAATTTCTAATCAGTGAACAGGGAAAACAGGAACTGTTGCTCCACAGTTATTTGTATCAAAAAGGCAGTGGTGAAGGTTGAAACATGTTTTGTTTTTCTTTAGTTTGGTTTTTATTTGTTTTAGGTTGTTTAGTTTGGTGTTTAAATGCCCTGTATTAGATCAATCTTTTACCAAAAATGGACATTTTGGGGAATTTTTATTTCTGTAATTCGATGATTTTTCTTTTCGGGTAACTATCTTGTTGGTTAATTTTATTTTCGATCAATTGTTTTCAGGTAATTTTCTTTCGATTTGTTTTCGAACAATTTTACTAGATCCATTGGTGCAATCAAAAACATATACAGGGTGGCGGCTCTTGTACGCCGCGGAGTTTCCAGGGAGAACGAATAGTTTGTATTGAAATAATTTTTTATGAGTATATGTAGAATAATTCAGAGCACTTTTTAAAAATGTAAGGAGTTCTACAGGGTGTCCCTAAAAAAGTTACATATCAAAGTTGTGATTTTTGTAATGGAACACCCTATATATTAATTGATTTTCGGATTCTGGGAGAAAAATAAAAGTGAATTTTATAAGAGAAGTATATGACAAAAATGTAAGGTTTGTAATACTATATTTAACATTTTCTAGAAATAAAGAACAATTTTTAAATTACAGTAAAAGCTACCTACATTGGAATTTACCCGGTATAGCCTAATATGTAGTTAAATTAACTATTGTACTTTAAATCAAATTAAACCTTGATCAAAAAAGTTATACAGGGTGAGACAAAATTAATATTAAACATTGGTCACCTTTAAAAGCATGCTACTCTTTTATTTTAAATGGAACACCCAGTATATTATTTCGATATACAATAGAGAATTCATATCTCTTCAAAATACTATTTAGGTTGCCTACCCCTCAAACAAAGATTTGTCTAGATATTTTCATTTACATGATTTGATCTGAGTAGAAATTTGCCGAAAATGCAAACTTATCCTATATCAGAGAGAATTGATGATTCTATTAGTTGGTAAATGCAGTGTGCATTCACCAATTAATTGAATACTTAAATGCTCCTGAAAACCTAGTCTGTTTTTTATGGGGTTATGTTAAGAGAGTATTTACAAAACTCGACCAACTATTTTCGACAACATGAGAGTAATTATTGTAGCTGCTTTTCGAGGTAGAACTCCACATAATGCCTTTTAAAATGAAAATATTCTTTTGAAAAGACAATTATTTTATGCAGTTAATAGGAAAGGAAGCATTTTGAACATTTGATTTTATCTAGCTAATTTTTGTCACATAATTATAGGTTTATATGTAGTTTTAATTCTATAGTAATTAAAATATGTTTTATACGTGTATCTTTTTATTATATTATTATGTATTTCACTCTACAATCTTTAATTTTGCATTGTATTTCTTGTATTTCACTCTACAATCTTTAATTTTTGTTAAATTAACAAAAAGTATACCACAGTCACCGTAGATTTTTTCAAATAATAAAGATCTACTGACGCAAAATCATAAAAATTAAAATATCTAGGAAAGTCTTTGATCTGGGGGGTAGGCAACCTTAATAATATTTTGAAGATATATAAATTCTCCATTGAATACCGGAAAAATATACTGGATGTTCCATTTAAAATAAAGGAGTGACTTGCTTTTCAAAGTGACTAATGTTCCATATTGATTTTGTCTCACCCTGTATAACTTTTCTGGTCAAATTTTAATTTGGTTTAACATACAATAGTTACTGTAATTAAATATCAGACTATACAAGCACAAATTACCTGTAACAGATGCGAAAGAAAGCGACTGCATCGGAAACCGTTCGGCAAACCCGACACGCCTATTGAGTGGTGTAAATACACCAGTCGTTTAGTCCGGAAACCCATGCTGTGTCGTATTCGCTTGCTGGAGTGACATAGTGCGTGGTTATATGTTTCTTTTTAAAAACGCGTGTAGGATTTTTGTTGAACTTTTGAACTGTTATTTCCAAGTTTTGGTAATTTGTATATCTTATTTAAAATGGGATACAAATGTGTTTATTTATAATAAAAAATAAGATATTTATAGTATAAAAAATTAATTTATTTAACAAAATTTAATTAACAATGTGACAAAATAGTTACCTTTCTATTGGTTCTATCGGACTTTTTTCGACTATATAAATCTTTATTTGTAAACTTTAATACATCAAATATTTTCAATCTAATAAATCATTTAATGATGTAAATAAAAGGAAATTTCTCACATGGGTGATCAAAATCTATAGTTTTCATTATATCAAACAGCCTCTGAGAAATGTTTTCAACTCAAAATGCCTTTAATTATGTTTGACTACATCATTAAAAAGGGTCTTCAAAAACATCAGTGTGATATTTGTCTAAAATTTGCAAAAGAATCCGAATCTCTGGATAACTCGAAATTATTTACCCATTTAAAAGCCTTTCATCATGAAAGTGGAAAAATTTGTTCATTTTATTTACAGGCTGGAAAAATTATTTATATTAAATTTAGCAAAAAATTTTGATGAGTTTTGCACTGAAGAAAACATTCAGAGGCTGTTTGATATAATGAAAACTATAGAATTTGACCAACCATGTGAGAAATTTCCTCCTATTTACATCATTAAATTATTTATTAGATTGAAAATATTTTATGCATTAAACTTTACAAATAAAGATTTATATAGTCGAAAAAAGTCCGATAGAACCAATAGAAAAGTAACTATTTTGTCACATCTTTAATTAAATTTTGTTAAATAAATTAATTTTTTATACTATAAATATCTTTTTTTTCCTAATCTCCTACGAACTGATATAATATGACGAGTAATCTATTAAATTACTGAGATTATATGTCTCGATAACATATTGGTGCAGATTATTTTCACCCAAGCAAATAATAACCCAAACTATACATTGATGCGGATTGTCTATGAACACTTTCTGAAGGTCACAGAAACCTGAACGCGGAATTCGGTGTTCTTTCGCATCTGTATAGTTAATTTGTGATACAAGGTCAACTAAAATTGAGGTAGGTATTATCAAAATTTAAAATTTACTCTTCATTCTCACAAAATGTGAAATATGTCATAATCCTTAGATTTTAGGTATATGCTTCTTTAATAAAAGTCACCTTTATTTTTTTCCTAGAATCCGAAAATCAATTAATATATAGGGTGTTCCATTAGAAAAAACACAACTTTGATGTGTAACTCTTTTTGAAGACACCCTGTATAATTCTATACATTTTTATTGTTTAATAGTATCTAACGAATAAATTTATGTAGCATCAAGCTATTTTAATCAAAAGCTTATAGTACCTATCTCTAAATGACCACAAAATTGTAGGTTGCAACGCTACCTATAGCGGCCCTAACCGTAAATCTCCAAAGGCTTGAGTGACGTTAACTCTCTGCATTTTAATTATTCTATCGCAAATCTAACTTAAACGTGCAAAAATAACGCCAAACAAAAATACGTTAGCGCAATAAATATCAGCGTACGACGAAATCAACGTAAAGCGTCTCGCCTCGTGCAGCGGTAAACTGTGCCTAACCGAAACGATTATAATAAAAGTGTGTCAACGGTGTGTTGAGAAAGCGGATTCTGCATCATTGATGGACCACCTGAGCGCGGGCCGCTCAGCGAGGCCTCATGCATTACTTAGGGCATTCAGTTAGCGGTCCGATTCACCCGCCCCCTCGCCCGTCAGCCTTCATCCCTCCAGACACCGCACCACCGCGTCGTCATTTCAGAAGCGATTTATATTACTTGCCTTTTTTTTCGGCAAGCCATGTTTTGATTTTTCGTCAGATTTTTCTTGCGTTTTATATATATTACGAGAAAATATCAATCTCCTTTATTGATTGTTTGTTAAAAAGATTGAAGTCACGTGAAATATTAGTTTTCAAAGACCTATTAAGTATAAAATAGGCACTGTTCTCTTCTATTCAATCGAAGAAATACAATCCAGAGAATTGCAACAATTTGGCCGAGTTGAACCTTTTGTGTATCCTGCCAAAAAAGGACGTTCATCGTCTTATACGGAGAGTTGAGCAACAATAACATCTTTAAAAATCCAAGTATTATACTTAATTAAAATTTTAATGTTTTCATAGTTACACTCCAACAAAAGAATATTTTGTTGTTTTGAATTCAAAAGGACACGATCCGCTGCTTTGCGAGCTTAGTTTTAATAAATGTTAGCCAAATGGGGCACTATTTTGTTCGGAGAAATTAAATTTGTTGTCATCTTCTTCAGAATAAAATAACAACTAAAAGTATCACAACAAGTGTCAGTACAATCTGTAAACAATTTTCAATTTTCATCAGAGCTTAAACATATTTTTAACGATTTGAATAAAATAGATAATATTATAGTTTTAATAATTTATTGAATGGATAGAATTAAACCTAATATATGATATTTTCTTTAAACTCAGTGAAAGGTTTTCCATGATTACCACACAGATTAACACAAATTTATCAGTAAGACGGAGAAACATAATAAAAATAAGGATGCATTCGGTCCAGTCGAATGCAAAACGCATGTCTATGATGAGTCGCTATAAAAAAGCTGTGCTACAGATTAAATATTGTTTCAGTTGGGAATACATTTTTTACAAAAGGCAACAAAGCATTCCAGAAAAAATGACATCTGACAACGCTATAGCCCTATTAAAGGGCCGAGGTCAGGGCATTTATCAGCAAGATGAAATAAGTACCACATCCGTATAACACATAATATGTGATTATATGATACCTGATATTTTTTGTGTTTAAAATGAACAGTGTTATTGAAGCAGTACGAAACATATTTTCTTATAGGTATAGATACTGTGTTGAGATATTTTGACACTGCCTTAGATTGTATAAAATATTATTTAGATTGATTGATAAATAAAATATTATTATTAGATTGTATAAAATAAATAAAAATTCTTTAGCCTTTATATAATACGTTTTATTTGTTGTTTCTTGGGTGTTGTGGCTAGGATCAATTAAAACAAAAATATTTTATTTTTGTTTATACACGACGACGTTTTGCGTTTAATATAATGCTTACTTAGGAATATTTTTGTCTTTCCTATATCTTGGAAGTAGTAATGCTTCTTTTCGTTTCTTTAGATATAGAAAAGACAAAAAATGCTATCGTAATTATTCACTCTAGAAAAAAAATAGAAATTGCCTATCATATCTAGATGTATTGGTAAATAACTGAGAGAATCAAGTAAAAAATTATAAAAGTTTTATTTGTTGTTTGCTTCTATTCGTTTCTTTACAAATTTTCAAAATTTCAACAATATAGCAACCACTTATAAAGTAAGTAACCAATTCTGATAACCACAGCGGCCAATTTGCGTTAGTGCTTGCAATATCGCCAAAAGAGAATGTCTTGCTCTAGAATAATACTTTGTAGCGTTTTTTTTAAACCACTACCATTGCGAACGGCAGCTTTTCATCGGAGAGCAGTCGTGGATAAGGTATTTCACTAGAGAGAAAATTAATCAGTAATAATTAACAAAAGATATATAGATATTGGGCGCCAGGCATGTACAGAGAAAGAAAACACAGTTGTATAATACTTAAAACTAATGACTATATTTATTAATGATGAATTCTGATGGTAAATAGCATTGTACAATTTTAATAATTATTATAGTGGTTATTTATTGAGTAAAACTATGTATGTAAATAATATTAAATATGTTCTATGAAAAGACTATGAAAAAATACAATGCGTGTAACGTTATAGAAAATATAAGAAAAGTAGCATTACTTTATTTAAATTGTTAAATTTTATGCTGTGTTAAATCTGATGTATTGCAACCTGTAGATTCTAGAATCTATGTCTCGTTATTCATCTGTTAATATAGCGCAATAATAATATCTATAGAAAGTAATACTATTACAAGGCGTAATATAATGAAACCTAAAATCTAAATCACATTGTAACTACTGCATCGACATAAATGTTCTTAATAATCTAACCACTAAATATAGTCTGTACGTTATTATTTAAAATGTACGTTACTGTTTAAGACTGAAAATATTTTAGATGTTAAATGAAAAACTAGAACTTAAATATACACTTAGCTGTTCTTTTATGTAACCTTGCTTCAAACAGTAGCAGCGTGAGGTGGTCTAGCATCTCTGTACTGTCTGTCGGCGATCCTGTTGGTCAAAACAACAAAAGGGGCCAGATTGAGGACACCATGAATCCTTACAGCCGTAGCTACTGACTAGGCTTAGAAATTGGAGTGAAGCAGCATGGGACTCAAGCTACATCCACGCTGTGGCACTTAGATGTAAAAAAAAATCGTTCTTACTGGGGACACTCGTCCACAGGACATCTGTACATAAGAGAATGTCTGTACATAAGGCACTACCCGTACCCTGGACACAGTCCATACCTTGGACACAGTCCGTACCTTGGAAATAGTCCGTACCTTGGAAATAGTCCGTACCTTGGACACAGTCCGTACCTTGGACCCTCGAAATACTTCCGAGGGCTCAATAAATAATAAACAACATGTCCTTTCTTCCATGTGACATTCTGGAGGACAAAAGAAAAGGGACGCCAACGTGCCAGCAAAACACAAATACAAGTTGGGACATCCGTAACTCTACCCTGTTGCTTTGAAATAGCAGCTGATTCAGATTATACAGCAAGATTTAAATAATCACCATTTCTAAAAGCTGGGATACAACAGAGCGTCAAAACAAAGTGAGGTTAAGCACGGAGACAGTTGACAGAAGCGATGTTGACAGCGCGCGCCTCCACAGAATAGTAACAGGGTTGTGTCGAACGATAACAGGGTTGGCGACCAGGGAACGTAAAAATTACGCGTCAAATAAACTATCCGGCCTGAACGAGAGGGAATCCGGTGATGATAGGCCCAGACATCATATATTATATATAAAAAAGACATGTAACGAACTAAAAACGTTACAACTTCTTAGAAACAATGTCGGTCCAGATTATTTTATTTTAGCAAGTTTCTTATTAGTGCTAAAGGGTTAGTAAGAAAATATGCATTGCTTCAAACAGAACTTCTAGAATATGTACACTTCCCAATGTAATATTCGTACTAGACTATTTTTAATATATGAATAATTTTAAGTAGAACAGAAAGTCACATTAATTTACGATAATTTATAAATGTGCTTAATATTGAAATATTTTTCTCCGTTTTGATCTGATCATTAGGAGAGAATAAAGAAACAACTACATCACACAAGCTTTATTGAACATACTCACCCGGAAAACGCACATCGTTAAAGCCACCACCTGATGAAAAATATGAAAAACGACATTCTGAGAAGAAGATAACCGAACTCAAAGCAATGTATTTAGAGAAAATCAGCTATATTAGATCCAAATAGGACGTATACATCTCTAAATGGGTGACTGCTATACTACCCAGTGAACAAAGTTTTGTCACATTTAGGGAACATTAGGGAATAGTTACGTATTCGCGTTTTATTCATTTTTATCAAGTAAAAGAAGGGCCTGATAACGTAACAACAACGCCACCTAGAATACATTTCCCTTAAAGGAATAAAATGCTCACTAGGTAGACTTTCCAACATACATATCCGTTCGACTCATTTTATGATCAACTGAGGAGTAAAATTTTAAGAGAAAAAAAGAGATAATAAACTTT
This sequence comes from Sitophilus oryzae, assembly GCF_002938485.1. Classification (NCBI taxonomy): domain Eukaryota; kingdom Metazoa; phylum Arthropoda; class Insecta; order Coleoptera; family Curculionidae; genus Sitophilus; species Sitophilus oryzae. The sequence continues at coordinate 2,917,051 of NW_022147046.1, read as the reverse complement.
TTCTTTATGTTCTCAAAATGTTGAATTATAAGTCTAAAAGCAATCAGACAATCAGTCTGATATTATAGTAAAAACTGTACAGCTGCTACTCTTCTCAGTATCAGTCCAGTAAGCAGCATGCTTAGCAGCACGCTTAGCGAATCAACGATATAACCACTTGGCAACACTTGTCCATCTGGAAATCTAGATTTCCTATTTTAGACAGGTAACCTATAAAAAACGCAGATAGAGCGTACAGAAGTATAATAATATATCGGTTTGAACGTCTGTCCGATGCCTAACTTTTACATCATTTGGTCATTCCATTGTTCCTCATTTAGATTTCTGGCCCTCATTTCTTTCCTTCCAAGTCTTTTTGGGTCTTACACGATTTCTCCGGTTTTGAGATATACATTGTATAACTTGTTTTGGAAGTCTGGAATCATCCATTCTCTGCACATCTCCGGACTGTCTTTCCTTCCAAGTCTTTTTGGGTCTTACACGATTTCTCCGGTTTTGAGATATACATTGTATAACTTGTTTTGAAAGTCTGGTATTATCCATTCTCTGCACATGTCCGGACTGCACAAGTTGTTTTCGTTCAATGTCAGTTGCCAAAGATCCATCTATACCTATTATAACTCTATCTCTATCAGAAATTCCTAAAGTTCTTCTGTAGGCATCCATTTCTACTTCTTCCAGATTTCTTTGGTTGGCTTCCGACCACTCTTTACAAGTGTCTTGTATATATTAATCTTCCATTTTTTCTCTATTTTATTACTCCAAAATATCCCATTCGGAGAACCAATTGGTCTTCTATTTGTTGTAGTCGTTTTTTAATCTCATTTTCATCTTTATCTGTTGTATCAAATATCACTCCTATGTGGACATAGTCATTACAAGCTTCTATTTATTAATTTTCTATATGTACGTTAAATAATTCTGCACGAATAGGTACTTAGATTTTAGTGTGTTTATTTCCAAGCCCCACTGCATTGTTGTTATTCGTTTTGGTATAGAAGTGTAAGTATTAAATAGTCGTAGTAGAAATAATATTTATAATATTAAAGAGAAGAGAACATACGCCACTACTATATACAAGATAAAGTAAAATAAGTAAAATGTTTTAAGTTGTTATTCATGTTCCTATGGGATTTGTAAGTTTACTTTTAATATTTTCTAGGGCTACAATAGGCCCATGTACCTGATAATCGAGCTAAATTGATGTAAACCTATATTTTTATATTCTTCTGTGACCCCTCTCTCCACAGGACAACACGTATACATCCTCCACAACATTTCGAACAGTAAAAACTCGAAATGTCCCAACTGTATTAGACCGTAGCACTCGCTACTCCTCTCTAATAACAGTCCAGTAAGCAGCACGCTTAGCGAAGGAGGTATAATCAGTTGGCAACACTTGTCCGCGGTCTCACGGTGCTCCACGGCAGCCAACCTATTATTAATACGACGTTAAGGGATGATTATTTCGACCCTTTCGTGTATGCGCCTGCCGGTCGAATTCGTCCGGTATTTTTGCGTGGCGTTTCGCAACGCCACCTCTAAACAATGCATGATGGGACAAAGTTCGACGGCGTGGGCAAAAACAACGTATCTGATTGAGTTTGATTTATTTATGGATCGATGTCGGCGATTTTCGATTAATATGTAATGCGATGTTATGAGATTTATGGCACAACACAAATCTTCATCAGAGAATTGAGTTGAAAAAATTCAGAACACATTTTAAACGCTTATAATATCCTACTTAACACTTTTTGAAGTGAAACTTCTTTACACGCGCTGGGAGTAGAAACTCAAGGCCGCGACACACGAGCTAGCGTCACCACACGCATCACACGAACTAGTGGTAAGGATCGAAAAAGTGGTAAGCAAATAAGGAAGTTGACATGGTCCTTTGGAACGCCGTAATTCGGGCATTATGTGAGGTAGGAGGCTGAAACTTGGTCCTATTACTACTACTACTACTGCCATTACTCGCTGACGAGTATTTGACACGCGATGGTTACGCAAGGCGGTTTTTTTCAAAGATTTTCTGTGACTGAAAAGCGCGATACGTGATGTTATCTCTCTTTCGCACTCCGGACATTCAAAAATATAATTGCTTTGTTGCATCTTTGTTGCAAGTTGTCTCTGTTGCAGCTTGTTTAATGCGTTCATGTGTCGGCGCTACGGCACCCAGGTTTCGCTTTCATATAACATGATGGGGATTACTATTGCTCGGTACACTGCAAGTTTTTGTGCTCAAGTCATAATTATAGAAACCCCTGTCTTTTAATTTCCCGAATTCTCTTGAGGCGCTGCGAATCCTGTGCTGAATTTCAGAGTCAATATTGACCTTTTCCGAAATCAAATTGCCGAGGTAATTAAATTCTGCTACATATTCCAATAGTTCTTCTCCGATTTTTATAGCATTGTTGTGATCATAGATAAAAGAAAATAATCTTCTATTAAGATAGATATGAAACTTAATAGTAAAATTTTGGGTCAAAGCGCCCCTCCGTGTTCTTAGTAGAGACTACGTTTAACCCAACGCCTTCGCCTTTTCTGCTGTAAATATTTTTTATGTTTATATTAGATTTTAAAGGATTTAGTTTTAAAGTTACACCGATATATTAATATATCAGAGTAACTTTAATAAAACATAAGAATATATATATTTTACAGTTTATTAGATATAAATTTTGACTACAAGGTAGAAAGTAAATCACAATATTTGATAAAACTTATAAGTATACCATTTTTACAGTTAATAAATAATAAAACTATTTCTGACTATGATATTTAAAATTTAGATAGATAGAATATTAAAAAACATACCGGTATTGGCAGACGCAGACCCAAATTCAATAAAAACCAAAATTTTTCCAGCGAAAATCGGGCTTTTTTCACAGAAAAGGTATTTTTTGATTTATCAACAATCATTGTCAAGTTGACAATATACAGGGTGTTTTCTAATTAGTCTAAAAAATTGTGGTGTGATTCCTCATGTGTTCTTAAAACAATTTTTATATAACCATTGAGTCTAAAGTACTTCCTTTCTGATCTACAGGGTGTTAAAAGTTAAAAAAAAATCGATATTTTGCTTAACATAAATGGTACACTACTGCTTTTTTAAAGAAAAAACTATTTTTCTTGACTGGCCATCCTTTTTCAACAAAATTGATCTTTTGAGTTTTTCTTGTTCATCAAACGGTTGCCGAGAAAAAAATAAATATACTTATTAAGAGCCCGCCTTAAGCCGTTTTCTAACGATTTTTTATTTTTTAGATTAATTAGGAAACACCCTGTATATGCATATCACCGGCAACCAAATAAACTAGTAACCTCTAAAAATTAGTTTTCCTACCACTAGCGACATACCGTGTTTTTAGTGAGTACTAAATTATTTTATCAAAATTTCACCATATAAGTTTCCAGGCAATGGTTGTGATCTTCCGGTAGAGTGCACATTATTTTAGTTTCATTGATGTTCAGCTTAAAGCTTGATTTTCATGCGTCCGTTATCCGTTGATACGATGGTCCGATATTCATTTTATTGGTTGACTTTAAAGACTTCAATTGGTTAGAAACGGTTAACCAATCGAAGTCTTTACATTCAACCAATAAAATTAATATCGTATCATCGTATCGTCGGACAACGGATGCATTAAAATCAAGCTCAACGCCGAAAGCCTCGTATGCCCAGGTATATGTGTTCAGCATTTCTTGTAATTGCTGTTGTCTTGTAATTGCTCGGTCCTATGTGATCTAGGGGGATGAAACTCGGAATGTAGATGGGGTTTGAAGAGCCCCATCTTTTCATGATATTTTAACGCCGTGCGCCGTTTCGTGCGCTATGAAACCCCATCATCAATGGCGAAAAAATTGTCCGATTTAAATGAAATTTGGTATGTCGATGGATTGGACCAAGGCCAACTTGACAGTGTACGCCACGTGTCACTGTGACAGTTAGTTTTGACGTAAGATACGTCAAAAGTTTATGTGGTCCGATCGCGACCAAATTTTGTGGGTAGGCTATGTCAGCGACGCGACGGTGCACAACACTCTATTCAGTATTGTTTTAATATTTAAGATGTAAACGTGTGTGGTGTGACTTTATCCGTAAATTTGTCTGATGATGCTCGTATGGGCGAAACACGTGTAACAATTTAATTTTGTCATATTAAATGTTGAGACCGAGACTTGTTGCTTTGGCTTTTATATTATTACAAACCAGGTCTCTTTGAGTTCAATGGGCGCCTTTTTTAAATGACTATCATTATGACACTCCCCCTCATAATAAAAAAAATGTTACAAATTATTTATATCATAATTATGCAAACTCAAGTATAGGAAGAGCTGGACCAATTGCATGCGCCTCTTCGATCACTTGACCTATCTATTTTAGATTATTTTTATACGGTATAATCAACAACAAGATTTACAAAAGAACTTGTGGATTAAGAAAGGCACTCGAAGAGGCGGTACGGGAGAAGTTTAATAAAGTCGATCGGCCGTTTTGTAAAAAAAGATTGTGATTCAGCTTTAAAAATATGCTTTTTGTGTACTCAAAAATGGAGGTTTTTTAGAACATTTCCTAACTTATTTATTATTAAGTAGATTAGATATTTGGAATGCTTATAAAAATAAGCTGTTTAAAAAAAGAAAAAGAAAAATATATTGAATAAATAATAAAAAAAAATTGGAAAATTGAAAAATATAATTCATAAAAAAATGTATAATTAAAATGTTTCCTAATGTAGTTTTATTAAACACACCACTGTTTCTGACCACTGCACTAACATTGCGATAATATTTTCTTTTAGGGGACGAATATAGTAAATAATATCGATAGCTAAGCAGAAGGGGTTTTCAATGGGAAAGTACGTGGCTGCGACGACGGTAAGTTTCGGAAACGACAATTTCCACTTGAAAAATGAGTAATGGATAATCGATTCCGCTGTATGTTTCCAAAGGAGGGATATTTTGTGTACTTTATACTATACCGTGTGTCTTTTTTTATTTTGTTAGTATTATTATTATAACTAACTACCCAAGTAGCATTTGGACGTTATCTAACGTCGGGTATACGTCGCGTTCAATAAACCCGACGTCGGGTACCAACGTCGGTTCGACCGCCTGACGACCCTGATTTGCACCTAAGGGAATACAGATTCGGGTCGCCTCGACGTCGGTATCTGACCTAATAGGGAATGTAATTCTACAAATTACCAACGTCATATTACGTTGGATTTTAGTAACTTAAAATTCGTCGTTAAGCACTTACGTTACGTTTGGTTTCATATTCGCTACCAAGAATACATAAAAACCTAACCAAACTACCTAATTACAAATGGATTCATAATCACTAGTCGAATATAACTATAAGTGCCTATCTAATTTCATATTATAATAATTCTGAATCATTAATCCAGACATCAGTTTTGTCAACGGAAGTCACTTTCTTGATATATCTGATTAAAATACTCCGGAAAACAACGAGCGCCTTCAAAATTAGGTAGATTTATGAAATAAAAATATCTATAAAAAAGTAACACGCAAAATATTTTTTTTAATTTTCTAGCTGGTTTAATCATAAAACTGTACTGTGGTTCCCCCCAAACTCAACCTTATCAATATTATTCTACTAGAAATCGAAATGTGAATATAAATTTTACAAACAAAAAACGATTTTAAAATGGCTAACAATCGGATACTTGTTAAGAATGGCGGATTTCTGTGTCCGACTTAATATGAACTACCAATATAGCAATTCCGACCGGGTCTCCAACATTAGTCATCTCACACGACCGAAGTCATCAAACCGGACGACCGGCAATCGTATTATGACGTATATAATTCCAACGTATGCCACGTAACCTCACTTTGCATTTTGTGTATCAGTGATTTGTGGATTTGTGCAACTATATTTTAGTTTTTGTTTTCTCGTTAAAAAAAATGGGCAGCCACTTTTTTAAGCCTAACCTCACATGTCGGAGGAGGATGGGGTCTGCTGGTATCCTAAGCTAAAAAATGAAATTAAGATGCACCAGTGTAATGCAGCATCTCTTCCGGATAAAAAGCATTTACGGGTGGAGGCAAGACATCACTACTACTATTAAGACATCACTACCACTATTATTATTATTATTTTGCAAAAGCCTCGACCTCTTTCTGTAAAATGTAGATGAATGTCTAAATGCCTTTTTAGTGTTTTTTTAGGCATAATAAAAAATTTAAGTTTGTTCACAAAAACTTTTTATTAGGTTATGTTCATGATGTTCATTAGGTCGCAAATGCTACTTAATGGGTTTTATTTACGGGCATAAATAGAGATACGTAAATTAGGTTATAAATATGAACATAAAATACAGCAAAATATAATTGGACGTTACTTTAGGGATTATCAGTGATACGTATCCTATTCGGACAACGGGTAGACGTCGGGCTAGTTCAAGTATATGTACGTCGTGCAAGCGAACGTGGGAACGACGTTGGGAAATTAATAAAAATGGTACGTTGTTATTTTGTACGTCGACATATCGTTGGATTTACCGACTCGGATCCAACGACGTCGCTTTTAATAGGAAAGCGACGTCACAGGTCGTATCACGAGCACCCGACCTAAATTTGCACAAAGTCTGACGTCGCTTCAGGTCAGATTTAGTTCGAAGTCAGATAGATGCTACTTGGGTAGCGTTCGCCCCCTAGTAGTAAAGTAAGAGATTTTTTTCAACCATATGATATGAATAACAGGTTGTCCGAATGATCTGGAATGATTGAAAGCAATCGATTAGACAGTTGTTATCATTTGTTCCCTATAAGTATTTTCTATATATTTTAATATCTTTCTAAATTTGAATACACTTTTTCTCACAATTTTCCATTGAATTTCTATGTGTGCGAAGAGTACGGTCAATACGTTCAGTAAAATAAGATGTACTGAATAAAGAAAGAAGAGCAAGTATTTTCCCAAGCGCATGTAATCTAGCGTCGGATTAAGTGGTTATGTAATAAATACTTCATATTTTTGAATATGAAGCCAACTTATTAGATCGCTATACCGATTCACTCCTTCACATGTAAACGCCGACCCAAGGTTTCGCTCGCCAGGATTTGACAATTGACAATTTAAGTTTTATATCTGTACTTATTTAAATAATCTTTATGCAAATGCAGTTGTTTGAGTTTACCATAACTTGACTAAAGCAATCTAGAAATATGAGTTTCAAATCTAAATCCTATATCTAAAGATAGTCCGAGATTACGACAGCACTCAGTACTACTTATAATTTCATTATTAATTTTAATTATAAAATTACTATTAGCAATAATACTTTTCTAGTCGTCCCGAGCAGTACAATCTGTTAGATCGAGACTCCTCAGAAGAAAAATACTAGTGATGGAAAAAACCGATTAATTTCAAAAATCGAGTACTCGAGTTTCAAGCGGGTACAATAACCGAGTGATCGCTCGAGCGAAATATCACTCGTATTTAAAAATACGGTTTTTCGCCCGTCGCTTGTTGTAAGTGCTCGTTAACGCCAAGTGCCAAGCAGTAAGTTGCGTGCGCAGGGCACATATTCTATCGGTAATGAATGACAAATAGCAAGCGACGAGCGATTCGCTTGATCGCTTGATTTAGTTTATTTCAAAGCATTATCGATGTAGGTCGTAAAATGTTGTCCCTGAGATACGTAACGGATAAATATATATATACGACGCGGCGTCGTATAAATTTGCTAGCTGCAATGTATGTAGAAAATTCGCTCGCCTTCTTATCGAGTATGTCACATTAAAATCGGATTTCAATTTATTTCATTCTAGGATCGCTTGCGTTCGCCGCTTGTAACTCGTCACTTGCATCGCTCGTTCATAACCGAGCGATGTCGGTTATTTCAATAATCGAGTACTCGAGCAAATTTTCGCTCGAGCTATCCCATCACTAAAGAATACAACTGAAAATAATAGATTGTACGTATCGATGAGAGGAATTCAAGGCATTTACAAAAGTCTGCAGTGTAAACCATAAAATAATAAATACAAGAAGAAGTGTCAAGTCAATGTTAAATTATGGAAACAGCGTGGCTGCCTGGGTAACTAATTTTCAGATATGGCGGCTGGGATATTTGACATGACATAGACATGACAATTTCAATTTTATGAAATTTATTTCCGTTTCCGGTTTTTGATGGCGGGCTGTTCAGGAGGTTTAAATGAGGGTTAATATACTTTTTACTCTTTCTAGTAGTTAATAATACAACAAAATTACTCAAAAATATTTATTTGGAATTTAGAACAATGTAAATATGCAAATCAACACAATTAAAGAGCTATAAACACATAAACTACTGTATCAATATCAAAATATTTAAATAACATCAGAGATGCTGTGTTAAAGTGAATTAGTAAAGTAAGAGTGCACTGACTTACAGAAACTTGAAGATAAATAAATGTTTTCACAGCTTCACGGGCGTAAAACTAACTGGAAGCAGGAAAAAGACAACAGGAACCCACGCAAAACCTGGAATCAAAAAAAAATATGTAAAAAACATAAATATAGGTACATAAGGCTTTTGTGAATTAAATCAAACAGGACTTGAATGAAAATAAAATGAATAAAAAATATGATACATATACATCTAATACCTCATTTGTATTTTAAAAATAATCTACAAAAAAAATAATCTACATACATAGCATTATTGCTATGAAAATACATAATAGGTACCTATGTGATATGTAATTACGCATTTCTGTTCATCTTGTAGATAATTAATGTAGGCTAATAATAGTTCAATAATCATAATTTACCTTGTGTAACTTGCTTTCAATTGCTCAAAATCACCGATCAGTCTTTAAAGTAGAGATACAGAAAAATCCTTGGTAAAGAATATCCCAAGATCCTTGGATCTAAAGCTAAAAAAATATAAAAACAGTTAATATATTACCTATTTTTACATATAATATGGCCCATACCTACTACACGCAGAAACGTCGATTTCATCATTTTCTTCATGTAATTAATACCATATATACTTTATTAAAGTGTTAACAAGGAACTGTATATCAAAAAACATCTTTGTACTTATAAATTTCAGCCGAAATATCATAAACAAACTTCCAATCAAATCTTAGATTAACAATAGAATCAAATCTAAAACGGCAAAAATTAAAATGGCGCCCGACCTTGCCAGAGGCCTCTGGAGTTGACACATAGCTGACACACAGACAAAAGAAGAGGACGCCGACGTGCATAAAAATGTTCCGTAACAGAAACTGACAGAAATCATATAGAAATATTCAGATTTTTGTCTAGGACAGTCTAGAAGGCCATGCTTTCTGCCTGGGTAGGACCGCGCCACAACTGTTTCCAATTTTCCGGTTTACTGTCACCCCCCTGGTGTAAACTGTTAATAATAGTGGTCCCAGAATACTGCCCTGTGGAACAGCCTTATTTATAATATATTTTAAAATTTGTTAAAAAAAATAAAGACAATATGTTCATTATTTTATTCTGGTTCTTAGGTGTACAAGAATTAGCACGTATTTAGAGTTTTTCTTATTTTGATAAAAAATACTGTGTGAAAAAACTGTAGGTATTAAGTGTTCTTGGAAATCACTGCACATCAGTGATGCCAATTTGTGAAAAATTTCCCGATTCGTGGGAAATTTCGAGATCCAGAGAGAAAGGAAAATTTTAACCAAAAACACCATATTCGTAGGAAATTCTAAATTCGTTAAAATAGTTATCGTATAGGCATTTCTCAGCAAAATGCGTAAATTCAAATTGGTATTATCGCAACTAAATAAACCATTTTCGGTCGGCCTCAGATATTATTCTTGTACCTCTTGAATACATGGTGAATTTTAAAGGTAAGTGTAAATATCTCTAGGGATGGTATATTTCGATCCCAGGAACACGCGTAGTAGATATTAGTTTTTTTTTGCGCGAAAAAAAAATGAAAAGTATATTTCGAAATTTGTTTAGAAAATGTTTAAATTTTCAGTTAAAAAACATAATATCTGTACACTATTTTGGATTTGAGAACTCGTAAAATTTTTTGAAGTGAAACTTCTTTACGCGCAATGGGAGTAAAAATTCAAAGCCGCGAGTCGGCCTTGATTGCCAGCTGCGGGACGGGATGACCTTGTCATATGACGTGAAGGTCATGCAAAGCATCAAATATCAAATCAAAGAAGTATTCGTTGACATAAGCCTTATTTTGATTATTTTATAGAGTTATGGCACAGATTATGGTTGAGAATTGTTTTTTAGTTCGTTTAATTTAATAATTACTAAAACCAGCAGTTCCAAAAATATATTTAGAAATAAAAGATAAAATTCCAAAATATATTTATTATCGATTAACATTGATTTGAACGATAATAGGTAAGAACACTAAATTTATTCGAATAACGCTAACATATGCCTATAAAGTAGTGTCGCTATCTTAATTTATATGAAAATGTGACATCTGGTTTTTCCCATGTAGTCATTAAATGGTCTAAAAATCAGGAGGAATGACCCATTATGCAGTAAAGACACTATTGTTGAATCATTGGTAGGTCTTTTGTAGGCATTTCACAAATAAAATCAATATTGTCTCACCAAAAACTGAAAATGCAAAACAGATAGTAAGCTTTATAAATATATCTACAAATAACCATACTAACGTCTATTTAATATTTATATCCTACAATCCAACCATATTTTAACCAATATTTTAATATCCTAGATCAAGTAAGTAATCAAAAATGCACTTTTTATAAAAAAAATAGTAATGGGTATACCCACCCATACAGCACGTCCAAATGAAATTACGTTTCTACAAGGGAGACACATGAGAAACAAAATATGTTAAAGTGAACCTAAGTGTTCATCTAGTTCTAACATATACATATGAGATACACGCAGGTTTATATTGATAGAATTGTGTGATACAGTGTTAACTAGTTGTACACAGTATACAGTCAAGATTCTAAAGAGTTTTTTGTAACATAACAAATAATTATTAAAATGATGAAATCTGATGTCGGTACAGTGTATGAGATATACAATGTATAAGTCATATGTATGTGTGATGCTTCGTATCATAGTTGTGCCTATAGTATACACCTTGTAAAAATGTGACGTATACACATAATATAAATATCTATATAGACACTTTGTAATAGTGTACTGTTATGTCTACATTCTAGCATGAAATGAAGGTGTGCGCACGCGCGGATAGCCTCAGCGTAGATACTCCGACCAAGTGTATCTTATGTGTCCTCTCTCCTTTCTCCTTTCTAGGAGTGGTATGTGTTAGCAGCCATTATTATTTTATCATTCGGAAGCTCTATATAAATGTTCTGTTTGTGTGTAGTTTAAAAGAGATTTTAAGGTAAGCACAAGTTTTTAATTAACTTGTTACACCTTCCCAAGAGTATTATTAATATTATAGCAACGACTCTTCCCTTACTCGATACCCAATTTACCAAATTTTGACTCCAATGAATGAAAACTCCAAATATTCTCGTATAATGATAAAGAGGTTAGCTGAGTTAGCTCTGCAATATATTTTTTTTTAATTTGGAAATAATAAAAATCTAAATGGACCAGAGAAAGAAAGATTTAAACACTTCAAAGAACTTCTTACACCTTTAGGTAAGTTATTGATGGATCAATATACAGATATGTTTAATATTCAATAATCAGTTTCATATAAAATTTAAGGGTGAGATTGTTAATCTGAGATAAAATACAACAAAGTCCAACAGAGTGCTCGATGAATGAGTATGCTAACAAACCAAATGCTTGGAGGGAAAAGAGGAGAAAAAAATTACTAAACGAGGTCCACCAAATCATGGCGATATACCAGTGTTTACCATTTTAGTATGTTGTTATACTAGGTACTTAAATTTTTAATACATTTTGATACAAATTCTATTCTTTTACAGTGTTTTCTTACTTCTGGTTTCTGCAGTGTAAATAATAATTATTATTATTGTGTTATTTGCGCTATTGCGTTCCATGATATAAAGAAATATAAGAATTTTATTTTTTACCCACTTAATCCATTTTATGGAAGAAAAATGGTACATTTAATACAAAACAAAAATGGAACAATTTTAAGGCTACTTCTCTTGAACTTACGATCGAGATACTTTGGAAAATACAAAGTTTTGCCTTCCTAATTTTCGTCCTAAAAAGATATAATTGGTATCATTGAATAAATATTTCTTAAAATGAACGAAAAGTTAGTCATCAAAACTTGTATTATTTCCTAAATTCGTTCATAAGAAGTAGTTTTATCTAGCACAAGATGTATATACGAAGCAAAATACATACGTATACACGCGGTAGTTACAACTGCAATGTGTAAACAGAGTTTAAACGTAATACACAAGCACTGTGTATCCCTTACTTTGTATATACGTAAATGCTTTACTGTGGCTACATTGTGAGGCGGACGTTTAACCTTTGTGCATACGTGTTGAACTACAATGTGTAAACGTAGCATATTTACATCGGGGGAATTTTGTCACCCTGTGTCTACATTTAATAATGTAAACACATCGTAAATGTGATTTGATGTGCTGTATGGGCAGTTTCCAAGGATTTCAATAAATCTGGTCAGGATTAAAAAAAACAGGATTCTTGATTTGAGGTTAGAGGTCATTCATTACCAACATAACGTTAGTCACAGGCCATTCTGTCACCGAACTAGAAAAGGGCTTTCTTTTAATATATCGATAACATATTTTTCTAACAGAGAAAAATGCAGTTACGCGTGGGCTGCTCTCGTTTTTCCCTTGTAAGTCAAAATAACTAAGCTGTAACATATCTGGAACTAAGCGTATATCGCTTTCTTTGATAGTGCCTCGAATAACGCTAACATTTGCCTTGTGTCGCTATCTTAATTTCTATGAAATGTGTTTAACAAAAATTAAGAAGACATAAAATTATAAATCTAGAATAGTATACGGTTTTATGTTAATTCTAATTTTTTTTAAAAGTTTAAAAAAAGCATTAATAAAAAAATATATATCCTTCAAAACCTTCAATTTAATAGTTGTTATTAAGAAGTTTCACTTCAAATATATGCGCACATAGTGCACACACTGTTTTTTATTAGAAGAAAACCGGAAATTTTGACCGTCTCCGTGGGCCGTGGGTAATTTTGCTTTAAAAAGTTGCCAACACTGTTGCACATTATACAGGGTGAGCTTAAAAAAGTACAAATATTTTCAGGGCTGGTAGATATCGATAAAAGAAACATATTTTCTCTTTACCGTTTTTGAAATAAATCCAAAACAACCGAGTTATTTTACTTTAAAAATTTTAAAAAAAATTTTTTTTGCTTAAATTTTAAGAACCACTGAATCTCTTCTAGGTTTTCTTTCTTGTAAATTTAATCTATTACTTATGTTGTCGTATTATCAATAAATTATGTTTTTTAACTAAAAACTAAAAAAATCCAAATTTTTTTTCCAAAAATTCCAATTTTTTTTTGGTGAAAAAAACCTTATAATCTTGTTTCTGGATTCGAAATATACTACCCCTAAAAATATTTGCACTTATTTAAGACTCACCCTGTATATTATTTCACAAATCTTCCACAAAAGCCAATAGTTGTTATGATTACTAAAGATTAAAAAAAACAAATAGCAATATCCATAAAAATGTAAAAAAAGGAAACATCTTCTATTTAGATCGATCAACATCGCTTTAATAATTCATCAAAGAACCTTTTATGTTTTTATATTCATTCTTTTTCGTTGTCCTTTTTCTATATTCAATAGGGATCTAGATTTACAATACTGGATATAAAATATTGTTTAGGATTTCATTTCAACCTCTTATATCAAATAATTTAGTAATATTTGCGTTACTTTCGATATTGTAAGAGTATTATTGTTGCATTTATTATTAATGTTGTTTTTCAAATAATTTAAATTATTCAAAATTCGGACATAATCACATAATTTAGGTAATAAGCCGGTTTGATTTATTTAAATATGAATGACTGGACTGGAAATAAACATAAATATATACCATGTTGGCTTTTATAATATGTATTGCTAGGAATAATATAGTGCTTGTGATTGTACAGGGTGAGTTTCCTACGATGTTCTCTATGGGTATCTTGGAAACTACTGGAGATAGAGAGTCGGTTAAATGGGGAAAGAATTGCAGTTTTGTGGGGTCATAAGTATGCGCCTTTCAGATTTTTGAAAAAGTTCATGGCTTACTAGATATTTCGAAAAAAACAAATTTTGGCTATTTTAAAAATTGTCCCTAATTTTATTATAATCTATTTTAGACAAAATGTTTTCAGATAAAAGTTGTAGATAATGATATCCCTAATGAGTTTGTGTTCTCCGATTTTTTCTAAAGTCTGTCATTTTTGACATATAACACAAACATATGTTTTTTTTAAATGGAAGCCATAGTTGGCTATGGCTTAATAAGAAGCGCCATTTTTTAAGCTTTTCAGCGATATAAGCTACAATATGTTCTTTTCGAAGCAATACTGAGTTAGAGCCAATTCTTTTAATTTTTAAACAATTTCACTTAGTTAGCCATGGAAACAAGTTCAATCGTCGTTGCTATCAGAAATGCCAAACTGTCACATACAAACTTTGTAAATTAAAATAACCAAAAATTGTAAATATGAATTTTTCAAATGAAGAAAAGCGTGTAGAATTATTAGTTCAACTTTTCTTGGTCATACATTTTCGAGGATACGTTACATACGCTTTTTAGAGAACGGTTTTCAAGACATGTTAGAAAAGTAAAATTTAGAGACTCGCGCTTCTATAGAGTGGTTCCAACATAACTTTCATTATGACACGGCCCCCCCATAATGAAAAAAATGTTAAAAATTTATTTTTGTCATACGCTCCCAAAAACAGCTATTTTACGGACTCATTTCAGTCCGTAAAATGTTTCTTTTTCGGCCTAGGCCGTAAAGGTCGTCATGGCAACCTTTATGGACTAAAATGTCTAAATTCGTTATTTGGTTGTTTTATTTTGTCATTCGAAATTTGTCACAAAATCACATAAAATTTATACATATATTTATAATTAAATTATTAAATACTAACAATATCAAAAGCTAAGTTATTTGTTTAAAGTAAGTACCTAGGTACCTATTTAAAAGAGGCTTTTAAATTAAAATATTCTTAAATTACAGTCACAAACAAGACATAATCATGTGGTACATTTTTTTGGCCTAAGACAAGCATATTTTCTATACAACTCAACTGGATTGACAACGTTCCCTTCGTTCACCACCGGAAACACTCTTTTGATATTAGTTTTTGTATCCGCAAGGGTAACTAAAAGGCAGCTGTTGTCTTTTTCTATGATGTCTTGCACTCGTAGAGAGTACAATTCTTCTCTTCTACATGCTCCACAAAGGCCAATGACAAGAGCTACCTAAAAATCAAATACAATGGAATAAGAAACCATCTATATATTTTAAAAAATCATTATCGCAAACTTACCTTAGTAAGTAAATAAGTTTCATCACTAGCCGTGGCCAAAAATCACCGATCTCTTTTATGGACAAAACCTTAGACTTTTTAGGCTCGTAACCAACCGAATTCCTCTTCAAAAAGCAATAAGTTTTGGAAATTTGTCAATATAAATATCTTCTTTAACACTTAACACTGCTCTCAGCATGGAATATTTCGACCAAATTGACGATGGTTTGAATGTTTGTGACTGTAATTTAAGAATATTTTAATTTAAAAGCCTCTTTTAAATAGGTACCTAGGTACTTACTTTTTTTCGTGGAAATAATTTAGCAATACATCTTCATTTACAACGAATACGCCATTTTTGTCTTTCCATTCATTAAAAACATCATATTCTTTCTGGTAAATGGCACGAGACTTCACAGGAAGTAAATCCAACACGATTTCTTTGGCCTTATTAGCAATATGTTCGGGATTTTGGAACATTTTAAAATTGTTGATGAATTTGTGTGATTTTGTGACAAATTTCGAATGACATGTCAAAATGCGATGAAATAAACAAACTCGTTACTAAGATATGAATTTATAAGCCAACTTTTTTCAAACATTATAATTTCAAATATGGAAAATTTGCAAATATGCGTTCTAAAAAACTGTAAAAAGCGTATGACAAAAAATAGTGTATGTAACACGTACCTAAATTATGTTTTTTAGGACTCATCTACTATTTCGGACTCGGCTAACGCCTCGTCCGCAAACAGTAATGATTCGTCCTAAAAAACATCATTTTAGGTACTAGTTACATAAATAGCTATTATATCATACTTATTTAAACTCAAAGATAGGAAGAGGTAGACCAATTGCATGAGCCTCCTCTCAATTGGACTCGGACTCAATTGCATGGACCTAACCTATCTATTTTAGATTTTTTTATGCAGTATATTTTTTTAATATTTTCTAAAATAACTTAAACTGTATGTAGTAATATTACTTTTTAAGTTTAAGTTTGTGTAATGTAAATTGTAAAGAACTGTTTAATAAAATATTCTGTGTTTTTATAAGTCATAAATTTATAATAATTAAATAAATAACATAATAGAATACCGTACCAACTAAGTGAAATTAACCAAGAAAGATAAGAACTGGCTATAACTCAGTAATTTTTCCAAAAAAAACATATAGCTTATATCGGTGAAAAGCTTAAAAAATGGCGCTTTTTATGAAGTCATGGCCAACTATGGTTTTCATTTAAAAAAACACAAGTTTGTGTCATATGTCAAAAATGACAGGTTTTAGAGGGAAACGGGGAACACAGTCTCATTAAGGATGTGATTATCTACAAATTTTATCTGAAAACTTATAAATGGTCTCTAGCAAATAGCCGAAATTTGTTTTTTTCGAAATATCTAGTAAGCCATGAACTTTTTCAAAAATCTGAAAAGCGCATATTTATGACCCCACAAAACTGCAATTCTTTCCCCGTTTAACCGAGTCTCTATCTCCAGTAGTTCCCGAGATACCCATAGAGAACATCGTAGAAAACTCACCCTGTATACGGAATTACTAACATCTTCGAGATATTCAAATATAGAGCTAATCAGAGCAAGTTTTAATAAAATATTAGAATTGAGATATGCCCAGTTACCGTCACTGTCCTAAATTACCGTCATATTCCGATATTTTTTAAAAAATTAAGAAACTCAGAGAAAAAATTCCATAATAAAGAATTTTAAATAGTTGTTTTATATATCTGGAAACGCTACAATACCTTTTTTTTAAATGGCGCCCTTAATTAAATAAAGTTTAGTTGGAAGTTAGACATTGATGAGAAACCACATATTTCTTATAAGCTAAGCAGAGCAACAGTCTTCTTGATTTTCTTTCACAATAATGTAATTTAGTATACTAAGGTCCAAATATAATTAATTACCAGTGTGAAAGGTTTTCTATTAGCTATAGGTATTTACATAAAAAAAATATGTTTTTTCTATAATATTTTTTTGGGACACGTCGCAACGGAACGTGCCGTATTATCGTCACTATTGACGAAGATTGGGTCATTATAGACAGAGTTATTTTATTCAGTATAAAATTCATTTTTCTGTAATTCAATAATTTTTTTCCATAAATGGCAGTATGAAGATGGGCTGTTTGATGTGCCCAATTTTCGTCACCCACTTTTATCATTAATTCTACCTTAAATTATCAATTAAAAATGGATAACGAGAACTGGATGTCTGTGACGGAATCTGAGACGGAATTTAGGCCATTAAACATGTAAGCCATATTAATATAGTCTAAAGATATTTTGAACTATATTAAAAGTGATATTGTTACAAAAATATAAAAAAATAAAAGAGGTGTTTATGATACACCTGATTATGATATTATATCTTATTGATATACCTGATATTATATCTTAAACTAATATGCCAAAGTAAAACTAATTTTTCAAGTTAAAAGTTTATTTACTAATTAAAAAGTATTAATTTACTAATATTCAGTATAGAAGAATAAAGAAAGGTATTTAAATTTTTAATTTCAATTTATGTTTAACAACAAATTCATGAATCAGTGAATATTTTTACAGTTTCAATCAGTTCTATGACATTAAAAATCAATAATTCGCTAATCAATCGCTAATAAACTTTAATCTGTTTATTAGTGATAGATGTTTTACTGCTATACCAAGTCAGATCATTTGATCAATTATTTCAAATTGAAGAAGACAAAAGAAAACATTTAAATTTAACACAAGCTATAGTCTTAAACTAAGTTTTACCATATATATAAATATATTTAAATAATAACAATGCAAAATTAAAACTAGTATCCAGTTTTATTAAACTTTTCCTTAAAGCACAAATGCGGTATATACATAATACAATAATTTATAGGTATAATTTTAAAAACTTACTAAAATAACTTTAATAAAACATTTAATTAACAATTCAAATAAGAGAAGTAAAAAAATAAAAAAATAAGTTTTGACTTCCATTGCATTTCCTTGCAAAAGTTTAGTAGGTCTTAAAGTACAACCTTTGTCAAGTTCCCGACAGGTATAAGGTATCTCAACTATTAAATTAGTATATCTGTTAAAAAATCAGGGTTTTCAAAATACGTACGCAATTTTCTCATTGCATATAGGAATAATGATGTGTGTTGGCTAGTCAACTTTGTGGTAAAAAAGGTAAACCATTAATCATATACCCAAAAAATAACCATAATATAATAGCCATAATTAAATGTACGAATTAAAGAACATAAAGATTATTTAAGAAAGGGCGATTTTTACAAATCTTAGATTTGTCAGCATTCATAGGACACAGGGCACGGAGTAGATTTTAACGACGCAAATATTATAATGAAAGAAGCGATTGTCTCTAAAAGAAAAATAAAGTAGGTTTTTTAATAAAATCTAATAAAAATAAATGTATTGCTCATGCATCTGTAGAAGTTCGTAATGTATGGCAATCGCTCTTTGATTTTAAAGAACATAACATATGTAAAAATTAAAAACAAATTAAAAAATAATCATAGAGAAAGTTTGAAGCTTTTTGATTTTACCTTACAAGTAACTGTTATCAAGTAGTAATTGTTAATTTTGAAGTTTAACTTGATATAATGTCATTTTAACGAACCTCAACAGTTTTTATAGGCGTATCTGTTTGAAAAATACTAAAGTGTTCTCGAATAGTTGCATTTATATATTTTAAATAGTTTTTTTCTTTGTTCTGGAAGAGATATACTTCCCGAAACGTTAAGCATGTTTTTTCCATTAGGCAAATTTGTTTATTAGTAAACGACTGCTGACAATTAGTCTCCGTTGGATTAACGCAGCAATGTTTACAAAAAATAACTGTTTTATTTTGTAGATTTTCTTACAGGGCGAAATAACCCTTGGATTTTTTTGAAGGGATGAATCCGCTACAGAGGTATAGACATTTTTTATCTACTCAAAAATTATTCTCTCTAGATTTTCAGAAATACAAGATAGATATTTTTACATAAAAGCTTGTGTTTTTTTTTTGTTTTAATGTATTTATTTCTATAAAACCACTAAAAAATATTATGGGTTATTCTTATTTCGTTCTGTTATTGACATATTTCGGGGATCTTATCACTATAAAATTGCAAAAAATGTCTATACCTATGTGGCGGATTCATCTCTCCAAAAAAATCCTATATGGGTATTTCGCCACTGCACTGCAAGAAAATCTACAAAATAAAATAGTTATTTTTTGTAAACACTTCTGCGTTAAACCTAAACGGACACTACTTGTCAGAAGTTATGTTTACAGTTATACAAATTTGCCTAACAAAGAAAAAATGCTTATACATGCTTATGCTTATGCTTTGTTAGGCAAATTTGTATAACTGTAAACATAACTTCTGACAAGTAGTGTCCATTTAGGTTTAACGCAGAAGTGTTTACAAAAAATAACTATTTTATTTTGTAGATTTTCTTGCAGTGCAGTGGCGAAATACACATATAAGATTTTTTTGGAGAGATAAAAAATTGCTTTATGTATTTCTTAGAAAGCTTGTCAATTTTCTGTTTAACTTATAAAAATCAGACAAGTCTGAAATGAATCGCCAAAAAATATATCGTTTGTGTGTGAATAATATTGCAGAAATATTATTTTTTTGTTTACTATTTATACTAAAAGAATTAGTTATTTTATTTAGAAATTTATTTGATATCATTGTCACTATTTTTTCTCTTTTAAATTAATTGATTTTTTAACCAAACTAGTTTATTTAAATACTTGAATAAGTCAATAAAAGATGTTGTTTATTCATTTATCAAAAGCAGGATTAAATTTTGGAACAAAAATTTTCGTTTACATTAAAGCTTGTAGACTTTCTATTAAACTCATAAGAGTCAGAAGTCTGAAATGAATTGTCACATATAAAATATAATTAAAAAAATATCACTCGTATTTTCCAGAAATATGCTATTTTCATTTGCTAAGTTATATTGATATTATTGTTCGTAATTTGTCGAACAAATTGTTCTTTTAATACTTGAATAAATCAAGAAATACCATCGCTTATTCGTTAATCAAAACCAGAATTATATTTTGGAATAAAAACCTTCTTTTTTGAAGATACTTTGAAACTAAGAACATGGACACTTACCGACGGATTCGGCATGCACCTCCTCGGCATAGGCTCCGGACTCCGATACGTTGGCGAGTACCTCCCTGCAAAACACGCTCCCGAAGACGTTATAGGCCCGTGCAGTCCAGTGGGGCCCTTGGCCCCCATCATTTTATCGGGCGAATACATCCCTGTCCTGTTTTTATTTTACAGTGTTTACTCCTAAGTTTATCACGAACTGTTTTGTCTTTAAACCAAGTCAAAATCAAACTCACAAACACTTGCTAATCATTTGTGAAAAAATCCTTTTTTAAATAACGATATTTGCGCCACTCGTATATCGACTTGTAGGTATATCCCCGTGTTTACGATGGTTTATCATGGTGACGATGTTCATAACGAGAAATATCATAAATTTATGATAGATATTTATTCCAGAGATCGAGCTGAGGGTCGCCAAATTACTTTGGGGTTGTTTTTAACGCGGGCTTGACTCTGCGTCGACTGATCCTGCCGCTGCCATTCCTGTTAAGGGTTGTTGCAAAAGCGGGGCCGGTGTGCGCATGTTCCTGCAGCGTTTGGCCCTGCCCTCTCCTGGTCGTATTCGCTTCTGACAAATTAGTGCCGTTTCGGGCACGCTGGCTCTGTTTGTCTGCGTGTGTGTGTACGTATAGATTTTTGAATAGTTATCAAAAGGGGTAAATAAAAGGAGAGAGGGATGAATGGCGAGAGTCCAATCTGTTTCTGATTTAGTTTCTGGGTGAAGAAGGTAGAGGAAGTTCTTGAAGAGTTTCGGGGGTCTGTGAGGATCACGCGCTTCAGTCTATACCGTACTATAAAGATTAACAATTAAATAACAAAGTTAAAAAATTAAATCTAATTTCTTATATGAATCAATAAATATGTTACCAAATAAATCACTGATGATCATGAAACTTCTGGATCTTAGTTATTGTATTTACAGAATCAAATCTTTTTAAACTCTTTTAACACAAATAACTGACTAATTCATACATTTGAAGTATCTTGAAAATGATTAGAAAGATAAAAATTATTATATACACAAGATCAGTGATAAGCAAATGCAAGACCAAGACTTCCATTGTCTTAGTCTTGCAATCTAATAGGTAGTCTTGGTCTTGACTCTGCAGGGTCCAGTGTTGGTCTTGCTACAAGACTCTTGCCAGTCTTGCCCTTTCTACATAAAAAAAATCTTTAAATTTTTTTTATGTTTAAATAAAGTTTCTTTTTTTCTTTAATTTTCTTAAATTTCTTTTTTTCTTTAAATAAAGAGTATTTTTAGTAATTTAATGCAAATGAAACTTTAATGAAACAAGATTTGTCTGATGGAATGCAAGACTAAAACCAAATCCAAGTCTTGAAAGGTGTACAAATTCAGCAATCATATATAGGTACTGTTTAGATAATATCATTGAAAATAACAAAATAAATTATTTAGCAGTCTATTCAGAAGTCAGTCACTGTTTAATCATCTGGAATGTAAGGATATATGTATTCTCTTACTTAAGAAAAAAAATATACATCTATTACATTCCTTTCAAGCCATACAAAATGACTTACCACAAGTGATCAAAATATTCAGGTGCCTAGAGTATTTGATATAGAGGGAATCCGAGGCTGAGCGTGCATTACAAGTTTTTAGAGAACTACAATATCTAGATATTTTTTTGGAGATTTTTTGCACATTACTGTTTCACAATGACATCATCACAATCGATTAAAAATATTTTCAATATGGCGACAGATATTAACAGTAACTTTTGAGAAAAAAGTATTTAAAATTTTTGGAGGAAATAAACTGCCTGTCAAAAAAAGCTGTACAGCCTAAACAACAAATTTAGTGATTACCACAGCCACTGTGGCATAAAGAGAAGACATATGGCTATATATTTCAAAAATTAAATTGTTCGAATGTCATATAATATTGACCGTAGCTGTCATGTAATTAAGCGATTAAAAAATTATCATAAGTGAATAATTTTTTTTCAAATGGAAACACACTTTTTTATTTCAATAGAGAAAAGGTTTTTTAATTCGTTACCTTTTGATTATACATGTTCCTTGATAGTTCACACTTGATAACGATCAGTGATATTTCTGACCGAAACGTTGTGTTAATCAAAATAAATTAAGACAATGGAAGTGTTTTTGTTTTAATATTTATTTGTTTTTAATTTTCCATTTCTCATTAGACACGTAATAAATAAACAATTGATTTTAGACTTAACAAGTTAACACTTCATATTTTTAATGGTATAACGTATTAATGACATTATAAATATTCAATCTTGAAGTATGAGTACTATAGTTGTTTAGTAAACAGATACTACAACATAACTCCTGCCACATTATTAAAAATAAAATTATTGGATTTTGAAATCAATTTTTTATTAGTGAATCGTTGTCAAAAACTAACGTAGAAAACAAAATACAATAGAATAACACTGAAACTATAACTAAAAATAATAAAATAAGGCATACAATAGCTGCTTAATAAGTAGAGTTTATAAATTCAATCAAATCTTAGTAAATATTTTTGTACTCATTTATCTATAAATTAGCAATATATTAACCGATTAACAATATTAATTATTAATATCGTTTCTTTAATATATTTGTAATGTTAAATATATGTGTCATATCCGTTGGATCAACGCAGTGGTGTTTAAAATAAATTACTTTTTTATTATATAGATTTTTTTCTAGAAGCAAAATACCCCGAATTCTTTTCAAGAAATTAACCCCGCCACATAGATACAGATAGTACCGTATGATCCAAAAAAAAAATGGCGTCCAGTTGGCTGGGAAATGAAGATCGATGACATTTCCCCTATAAATTTACATATAAAATGACAGCGATCTTCATTCCATAGCCATCGCTGACGCCGTTTTTTCTCGATCATAAATAAACAATATAATTTTAAGCGTCACTTTACGTAATTAGGTTATATAAATAATATAAAACACACCTTACTACTAAATATAGATAAGCACATGTTAAAAAGTATTTAGAGTATTTTTAAACTATTTGTTTTTATTTTATTTGTTTTTCTTTTCATAAACCCGTTAAACCATTTTCAAATTCTGTCTGTCTCTTGAGTAAATTATTTGTATTCAAACAAAGAACCATAAAACCGAACATTTCTTTACAAAATAGATGATTCGATTTTTAGTTATTCGTTTTAAAGGATAATTAATGATTTTGGATATTTTTTTAGTGAAAATTTCACACCTCTACTTTTCAACCAATAACATGCTTTAATGTTGACTAGTTACCATGGCAACTGAAAAAATTTCCGGAAATTTTTTCGAGGCGCCACGAAACTTTAGTGGAAATTTTTTGACAGTTGAAAAGGTAAACATAAGATCTACAATCATAATGTGAATGAACTACAATGTCTATATATTGAAATATTACCCATTTTTTATATTTTCAATTTCTTCTTTAATGACTTGTTGGTTTACTTTTCCAAATCGCGACATTTCGCTATACACTTCTTACTCTACGTACAGACGTTTTAAAACTAGTAATAGTTTA
The DNA here is from genome assembly GCF_002938485.1 of Sitophilus oryzae. NCBI lineage: Eukaryota > Metazoa > Arthropoda > Insecta > Coleoptera > Curculionidae > Sitophilus > Sitophilus oryzae. The sequence goes on along the minus strand of NW_022147046.1, from coordinate 2,892,939 downwards.
ATGACAGAATCGCAAACAAAAATGACAAAACACATAATATGTCAAAAACATCAATACCTTGGCCAACTTAACAAATTGAAATTATTTTAAAATGTCATGTTGGATTAATATTTTTTTTTCAAATTTAGGTGTGAAATTTTCTTACCGAATACCACGCAAGCTTAAATTATTCCTGGAAATTTTCTTTCGGGCACGAATATTTTAGGAAAAAAAAATTCCGAAAATAATTTAAGCTCTTGTGATATTATAAGTGAAAATTGTTTGTAGAGTACAAATTACAAGATATAAAATTGCTATATTCCACTATTTTATATTATATTATTTGTTTTAGAAATACATATTTTAGGTTTAGAAGTGTTTTATCACCAAAGATAACTGTTCTGATCTATGTCCCTGCATTTAAAAAAAAATGTTTGGCTGACATCATATGATATAAATTTTAACAGAAATATCAAAAATTCTTTAAATCGTAAGAATTTTAAAACCAAATCTGGAGAGATTATTGATGATGGAAATACTATTGTTTATGAAAAAAATACCATATTCTACTGTTTTCATTCAAATTAATTAAAAAAGTAAAAAAGTATTATATTGCAAGCAAACCAAAAATAAATTAAACGTCAATATGCGTTCAAACTTTTTTAATACGGTCCAACATACAAAAAGTACCTAATTATACGCTGATAACTGCGTCTGAATTTTTTATGTATCAAATTAAAAAAGACCTTTTTTCACGAAGAGAACACAAAATTCCCTTCATAATATAATATCTAGGGTCGTCTTTACTTTTCTTTGGTACTAAATTTTGTACAACATCGAGAGTTGCCGATCTATTACAAACGAACCTTTTAGTTATAAAAATAAAATTATATGGTAAGAAAGTTGATCAAACAGTTGTATTAAAACAAATAGTAATAAGCATAACAAAGGGATATAAAATGCTAACATAATTTGTCATTGTATGATACTCCATAGTAACCAAACCAAACCAAACCAAACCAAAAATGCATGTTCTTTAAAACTTAACATCATGAATAAAATGTATGAAGTTATTTGTTATAAATAGAATCGAGCTATAGAAATATTAAATCATAAAGTTTTATGTGCAATAATGCTGTTTAAAATTTGTATAGCTATACTAACTTATTGGCGGCAATTTGAGAGATGGTTGCCGATAATTATAACAATATATTATACCAATTTACCCCTCAGTTAGTTACCCCTCAGCGATTAGTTCAATCACAAATGAACTGATTTACAGCGCTTTCAGATGGAGCGGAGAGCGGAGCATCCGCTACGGGCCGTCCGCGACTTCGAACAAGTACCATGAGTTCATATAAACAATTTCACATAGATCACGTATGCTCCGTCCGGATGACGGCTCCACTCTCCGCTCCATCTGAAACCGCTGTTATAGCCGGCCAGAGATTAGCCGATATGACAAAAAATTGTTTACTTTGAACACAGTAGGTATGTGATACATTTGATTATGTAACCTAGAAATCATATCTATAGAAAAGCTAAAAAGTTATATAATGTATTTTTTGTCCTTGACTCTCGGTCGGCCGTGAGATTGCAAATGTGAAAATACACATTGGCGCGTATAGGCGGCGCGTCCTGGCTCGGCGATTCGCGTGGATCGGCAAGCCACACGCCGTGTAATGGCACCTTAAGGAAACTGCAGGTCGCACAACGCTCAATGGAGCTATATGTGCTGGGAATAACTAAGAGACCGTAAAAAAATAGAGTGGATACGACAAAAAACAAAAGATGTATATGTAAAGATATTTTAATTAGACGCTACAGGGTGCTCAAAATATATTTATGAATTTCAACTACTTAAAATTAAAAAACCTCAAATTTTTTACCTTATATATTATCATTTTTTCTGATAGATTTTATAAAATTCTTTAACTCTTATAGGGTATATCATATACCTATTTTTAGTAATTTGCGACTTATTCTAAATTTTTCAAATTTTACTCTTTTTTTTAATTCATGTATGCAAAAACATCATAGTTGCAAATATTTTCTATTATCTCTACCATTTATACTTACTAAAACAAATTAAACTAAAATAGAAGTTTTGTTCTTAACTTACTCAAGAGACATTAAATTTTGATAATTATTACTTTTGTCATGGTAACTATGATGTTATAGCGTAATTGTATTAAAAATATGGGTAAAAATAGAAAAAATTGAAAAACAAACTACGTACTTGATAAAATTTGAAGAGTTTTGTAAAATCTATCATTAAAAATGATAATATATAGAGTGTGCCATTTAAAATTTTTGAGATTTTTTAATTTTAAGTATGTAGTTGGAATTCATAAATATATTTTGAAACCCCGCAGCATCTAACTATAACATATCTTTCCATAAAATATATCTTTTTCTTTATCTCTATAAAACTCTCCTACCAAATTTTAGTAGTCTAACTTCATAAACAATGGCATTACTAACATTTTTTTACGAAACTGATTTCTAACATTTGTTTAAATAAATTCAAGTATTACAAAAACTATTAATTTTAGGTATATGTATAAGATTATATACAAAACAGTTATAGAATTTTACGCAGAATCTAAATATAAAATTAAAAAAAATGTTGCATTTAAGAAAACATGTTTTATCTGCCACCAAGTTTTGAAGCACTCTCTGTACTCCGTAATAATTTTAAAATATGTATCTTAACCTTCCCTATAACTTTTATATTTAACATTTTTTTGTAAACCTTGAGACAAATGAGATAATGGACTTTACTCTATCGTTGACTCACCCTGTACATGAACACTGCAACTCAATAAAAAGCATGAGTTGATTAAAGCTGCAAAATTATACAGGGTATCCCAGAAATAAGTGCAAGTATTTTTACTGGTAGTATATTCAACGCCAGAAACACACACACGCCTATGAGTTTTTTTTTTTCGCGAAAAGAAGTTTTGAAAATTCGTAATTATAATAATTTAATAATAATAATAATTTCATAATTTCTTGATAATATGGCGACTTAGGTATTAGATTAAATTTACAAGAAAGAAAATCCAGAAAATATCCAGTGATTCTCAAAATTTTAGCAAAAAATCATTTTTTTGAAATTTTCAAAGAAAAATAACTCCGTTATTTTAGACTTATTTGAAAAACGGTAAAGAGAAAATATGTTTCTTTTATCGAGATCTACCACCCCTTAAAATACCTGCACTTATTTCTGGGACACCCTGTATTAAAAAGAACTTAAATAAAAAATAGTTGTGGTAATTTATTATTAACGGTATACAAAAGTTTAAAACTTCAAATTCTTAATCCACGAGAAAACTCTCTAGCAAACGGTATTGAAACATAGTTTGTGATTAGTTAAATGTTATGCGGTTCATAGATGAAGTATTTCTATGAACTACTGAAGTATGTAAATGCTTCCTCGACCAAGCGCATATTATTCGGCCCATTGTGCGTCCGCCGCTTCTTTTAACCGGTTAGCATATACGCTCTATTTACAATATTAAGTACAGTATAATTAGTCCGGCGACCGCTAAACCCGAACTAATCAAATCCGGCTTCCCCTAAAATCGCCATCGCGCATTAAATCTACACTAAGCGAGCGGCAGGCAGGTAGGGGAGATGCGGGTGGGTACGGCCCGGGGCGCGCTAGGGGAGGCGGGCGGCCACCAGCCATCTGCGATTAGCAAACAGAAACGGCGCGCTAACCGGCTTTAATGACAAACAGCGCCGCGAGGGGTCGCCCGTTAATCAAGGCGAGCGTCGGTACAACGGCGGTGCACCGATAGCGGTCTTGTTTTTTCTTGAATATTAAAAAAAGCGACCTGTTAAAAGCAAACAAAGTGGTTTTGTACTGATTTGCTTCTTAATGTACTTTTTAGTAATTTTCAACTCATTAAAATCCACCACAATTTTAAAAATATATTCTATTTTCTTTTACTGTTAAAATTAATCATAAGAAAAGTTAGTAGTTTGTAGCTATTTCATGAATTTAGACCAAATTTATTAGATCAACTTTGCTGAAGTACTTTTGAGCATAATTTGTCACTGTATGAGAGTCCAATAGTAAATTACTCATAATTGTTTTCCACAAACACGATTTAAGATTTTCATAAAAATGGTATTTTTGTACTAAGTTACTTTTTATTGTACTAAATTTAGTACTTTTCATACAGCTTATTTATCGTTAGTATAAGATGTCAAGCCATGTCATATTTCTCTAAAAAGCCTTAAACCTACTATCCAAAACCTACTATCTAAAATTGGCCATATCTATGGCACAGCCTACATGAGCGGTAAATAGCTTATTGCCCTCTGTAGAACAAATTCACGGAACACACAAATTGACAGACCATGCTCGCTCAACAACAGAACTGTCAATTATATCAACATTCAAACAAAAACAAAAGTTTCACATTACCCTATGTAACATTATATTTAATATTTTTGTATATTTATTTTTTAAACGGTCTAAGACACCCGAAGAAATTTCTCAGAACTTATGATTCTTCGGATTCTCGAATTCGGAAACTCAAATCTTCGGATTGCGACGGGACTTTTAACTGTCTCTTTAACTGTATTTTTAACTGTTTTTATCTGTCACCTCAACGAACACCTCAGTAGATTGAAACTAAGAAACAACGGCGAATTCAGATTCTATGGGGAAAATGGAAAAACACCAAAACATCTTATCACTGAGTGCGCCGAGACGTGCCATAAACAACCATTCGTGACATAAACTTTGGTACAAACAAATATAAAAGATGGAGAGGAACTAATCTCTGTGAAACCGTCTCAGATATTGGCTTTTGTCAAAGTCCTAAAACTGTATGATGAGTTACAACTCATTATAACTCAAAAACGGGGATATACAACAGATTTGTAAGGTCGCGGTGGTGACTCCCCCCTCCCTTCCATACGTTCTATATTCTACATATTTGTTTAACGCTAAACATGATAAGGAACTGCTATGAACCGTTATCGAACATCGGTTCAAAAGCGGTCTATTTCAAACAGGTACAAAACGAACAATGACCAATTATGCTCAAAAATTCTTCAGCAATGTTGATCTAACAAAATCCGTCTAAATTCTTGGATGATTACCATTTCGAAATTCTTGAATTATTACATTTAACTTTACTCATAGATAATATCAACAGTAAAATCAATAGAATATATTGTTAAAGTGGTTTGGTTTGGATTGTTAGCCGTATGAAAAGTAGTATCTAGTACATTAAAAAGTAATTCAATACAAGAACACTTTGTTTGCTTTTAACAGGCTGCTTTTTAATATTAAAGAAAAAACAAGACCTATCGGTACACCACCGTTCTACCACCGCACAGCGACCCGAAGGCTTTGCTTGCTACTATAAGAAGTAATTTAGTACAAAAACTCTATTTTTTAATATAAATATAACTAAGTTGTATTTGATGAAAATAATAATTACGAAAAAATATTTCACTATTGGACTCTCATACAATGACAAATTATGCTCAAAAATACTTCAGCAATATTAATCTATCAAAATTGGTTTACATTAAACTGAAATGATTACATTGAACTTGTTACATGAATAATATCAACAGTAAAAAAGATAGAATATATTACGTGGTACTAAAATTGTTAGGCTTAAAAAAGTACAAAATCTAGTACATTAAGAACTACTTCAGTACAAAAACACTTCTTTTGCTTTTAACAGATCGATTTTTGAATATTAAATTGTAATGTGTATTATTTGTACTGATTTCAGCTGATATATTTTATACATCGACAAATAGACTTCTACTTATAGTATACCCATCTGCAATGAAGGTTGGCAACAATATCAGGCAAACAGCGTCTTACACAGCTCAAAACATGCATGTGAGTTTAGTATAAACATGCATATGTGTCTAGACCAATCCAATCTCTTATGTTTATCAACCACGAGTGTTTGCATCTCCTAAGCCCTCTCAGCCCTTCGTTTTTTATGGTCAAATCAGAAAATTCAAGTTCTTTTAAAAATGCATTCAAATTTTGTTTTCAGTCTGTTCTAAAAATATTTAGGTAGGGAGATACCAACAACTTTTCTTGAAGATATAATATATAATGATTATATTATCAAATCAAATCAAAATCAATTAAAAATCTTTATTACTACAGTGGTACATAATTTGTAAAAACTATGCCAGCAAGTGGAAAGCGGTGCCAGCAAGTGGAAAGCCTAATAGGGGGCGCACGGAGTACTGAGGTATGGAGAACAATCCGACAAATGAAAACCAATCAAACGGACAAGCTCTTGAATAGAATGGATATAGGAAAATGGCGCAACTACTATGCAGAATTACTGACAGAAAACCGACCAGAATTCCAAGCAGTAGAAGATGAGAACAACCTTGCAGGCACTTTAATGATAAGCGAGAGAGAAGTACATCAAAGTCTCCAAAGAATGAAAAATGGACGGTCACCAGGTCCTGGTAATATTGTAGCCGAATTGTTAAAGTGTGGAGCCCAAAGACTGCGCTGGCGTCTGGCAGAGCTATTTAACCAGTGCTGCCTGCAAAGTAAACTACCCCGAGAATGGCGAGTGGCTCACATAGTGTCCATCTTTAAAAAGGGAAATCGTAACGACCCCACTTGTTATAGAGGCCTAAGCATTAACAGTTCGGTCAGCAGACTTTTTGGAAAGGTGCTACAGGGTAGGGTCAGGGACAGTATGGGTGACAAAATCTCGGAAGACCAAAGCGGATTCACACCGGGGAAATCTTGCACAGATAACCTTTTTGTCCTGCAGCAGGTGATGGAAAAAAAGATAGCAGTAGATCAAGAAGTCCGTCTAGCATTTGTTGATTTGGAGAAAGCGTACGACTCTATTCCCCGCAGCAAGATATGGGAAGTCTTGAATATCTTAGAAGTAGATGGACCTTTGCTTAAGATAATAAAAGAGCTATATAAAGAAAATGAATCGTACGTTAAAATAGGACACAGGCTATCTAATCCAATTAACACCACAAAAGGGTTGCGACAAGGATGCAGCTTATCTCCTCTGTCTTCAACGCTTACGTCGAAGTAGTCCTTAGGGAATGGAAGACGAAATGTCAAGGTATGGGAATACCCATTGAGGACAACACACTATTTACCCTGAGCTTTGCAGACGATCAGGTCGTGATTGCGCAGTACTCATACGATCTAGAGTTCATGACTAAGAGGCTTTATCAAGAATACAACAAATGGGGACTTCAGGTTAGTCTAAAGAAGACCGAATACTTAGCTGTCAATTCCAATGCTTGTTTTGAAGTCTTCATTAATGATAACGTCCAGACTCAACAAGTAGACAAATTTAAATACCTGGGTGCTACTATCAACAACGAGGGTTTGGGCAAAGTAGAAATACAAACCCGAATTCAGAAGAGCAAACAAGTTATTGGATGTCTTAACAGCCTCTGATGGGACCGAAACTTGTTTGCAACAACTAAAAAGAGACTTGGAAGAACATTGGTGGAGTCAGTTCTTTGCTATGGTTCAGAGCTGTGGACTCTGAGTGCAGACGTGAAGCGCAAAATCCAAGTTGTTGAAATGGACTACCTTAGAAGAAGTGCAGGTATATCTAGGATGGAAAAAAAGACAAACATCGAGGTCAGGCGTATCATGAATGCATCGGAGGAGACAGTACTGGATCGAATCGAAAAATCCAGCTTAAAATGGTTTGGACATGTTCTGCGTATGCCGGAGAACAGGTGGCCAAAAGGAGTTTTTCAGTGGGCTCCCCAGGGCAGAAGAAAGAGAGGTAGACCTAGAAAATCCTGGAACGGAACTGTTACGGAAGCAATGGAAGCTCGTAACCTAGAAGCTGATGACGCTCTAAATCGAGATGTGTGGCGTAGGGTAATGGGAAGGCAGCAATAGGCTGTAGTTGGAAATGAGTATTAAATACTTAAACCAAATCCCGTTTATATATATATATGATTGATTTTGATTTGATTTGATAATATAATGAGGTATGTAGTCTTAGGTAAAGTAATATAAATTATTCATAGTAGGTGGCGATCACATCGGATGCCTCTTCTTACTTAAGTTTGTTCGTGTCAACTCGGTACAAATCGGTTTTTAAAAATTCTTATAACCAGTGTTGTAACACTGAACGCGTTTATTTACGAAATATGCAGTATCTCCCCGGATTGGCTTTACAACAGGAAAAACTTTTTTATTATTCACATTTTCAGAAAAAAATCTTGTGAAGAATGTATTCTTTCTCCACCTTTTACCTAATATGAAGCAATAAAACGCAGATACGTAACTGTTCCCTAATGTTCCTTAAATGTGAGAAAAATTTGCTGGCTGGGTGTGTTGAACTGTGCACAGTTGTTCTTTTTTATTCTGAATTAGAAGATAGTAATTTTGCTGATGATTGAAGACTGGAATGTGTTCTACGCCTATACAGGGTAAGTGCAAATATTTTTAGGGTAGTATATTTCGACCCCAGAAACACGTCTTTGACATTTTTTTCGTGAAAAAAAAATTGAAAATTATGAAAATATTTTTAACTTTTAGTTAAAAATTATGATATCTTGAAAATATGGCAACATAGTTTATAGATTAAACTTACAAGAAAGAAAACCCAGAAAAGATACAGTGGCTCTCAAAATTTTAGCAAAAAATCGATTTTTTTAATTTTTAGAGTAAAATAACTCGGTTATTTTGAACTTATTTGAAAAACGGTAAAGAGAAAACATGTTTTTTATCGAGATCTACCAATCCTGAAATATTTGTACTCATTTCTGACTCACCTTGAATACAGGGTGGCGCATCTCATTCGTCTCTGTTGATTATAGGAAAACGGAAAGATGTAGAAACAAAATATTTTTGGGGTATATGTGGGGAGACAATTACACAATTTAAAATAATTTTGAAATATACAGGTTGTTTCAGAAATAAGATCTATACCAAAGTTGTATTTTTTCTTATAAAACACCCAGTATTTTATTTCATTTTTGGATTCTTGGGCCCAAAAAAAGGCATCTATTATAAGGGTTAAATGTTTAAAATCTTTAGTTTTTGAGATATTTAAAGATATTTAAATTTGCATGCTACAATAGAATAGACTATTAACACCCTTTACATTACTTTTCAGAATTAATTCTTATGCTGAGTTTAGAGGTAGAGAAATAAACTTTACTGAAAAATGGTATTGATTCCTTAAATTTATACAGGGCTATCAAAAGTTGCTGATCTATTTTAATATATATTTTATGTAAAAACTTTGTTATTTCAAATGTAACACAATATTTTTTTAAATAAATCTATGAAGATTCAAATGCTCTTTTAAACTATATTAGGGTTTTCTATACCTATCTAGCTCAGTTTTTGAATAAAAATCGATTTTTAAATAAAATAGTAATTAAGATGGCTGGTGTCGCCATGGCAATTTTCTAGTGACAGTTAGTAACTATTTTCAAAGTGGGCATTAGTTTATGGACATTATTATTTATAATTATATTAATTAATTAATAATATTATTAATAATATTAATATATAATAATTATTAATAATTAATAAACAGTTTACTTAAATTTACCTACAATAGTTTAATAAGTAAGTGTTCATAATTATATCAAGAAAAATAAAGCAATATCTGCTGGCGGAACGAATAGATATGTTACTAGTGATATTATTTTGTGAGGAAAATTGCTTCTTGGCCTCAAGGGCTTATGCTCAAAGATATCCAAATAGGAATTTTCCTGATAAGAGTTTCTGTGAAAAATTTCTTGTCCTATTTCACCTGGTAGGGTGGTTTATAAAAAACCTATTATGCAGAAATCTGTCGTTGGAAGTGAAGAAAATGAATTTGCCGTAATTGGCTCTTTTATAGAAAATCCATGTATCTACAAGTCATCGTAAAATAATTCAAAGACTACTTCTTCGTTTTTCTTGATAGAATAATAAACACATATTTAATAAATATTATTTATTAAACTATTGTAGATAAATTAAATAAAAGTAAACTGGTATAAATTTAAATAAGTCGATAAACTAATTTCGATTTTGAAAATAGCTACTAACTGTCACTAGAAACTTGCCATGACAACACTAGCCATCTTGATTACAATTTTATTGAAAAATCGCTTTTTATTCAAAATCTGAGCCAGGTATAGGAAACCCTAATATAGTTTGCTTCGACTTATTTAAAAAAATACATATTTTTTATGTTGCATTTAAAATAACGAAGTTTTTATGTAAAATAAATATTTAAAATAGACCAGCAATTTGTGATACCCCTGTATACATTTACGGAAGGAATAACATTTTTCTGTAAAGTTTATTTCTCTACCTTTAAACCCAGCAAACAAAGCAAGAACTAGTTCTGAAAAGTAATGTAGAGGGTGTTAATAATCTATTCTATTGTAGCATGCAAATTTAAATATCTTTCAATATCTCAAAATCCAAAGATTTTAAACGTATTTAACCCTTATAATAAATACCTTTTTTTGGGCCCAAGAATCCAAAAATAAAGTAAAATACCGGGTGTTCCATAAGAAAAAATATAACTTTGGTATGGATCTTAGTTCTGAAATACCCTGTACATTTCAAAATAATTTAAAATTTGGTCATTGGAGGTCATTTTTAATTTTAAAAATGACCTCCCCACATATACCCATAAAATATTTTGTTTCTACATCTTTCCGTTTTCGTATAATCTATTTATTTTCGTAATATCTATTATGTGTCATCTTGCGATGAAATGATTGAATCTTTTCGTTCGTACAAAATGATATTGAAATTTTAATACAACTATTTAATCATTTTCACCCACTCTTTCTACCCTTTTCTCCCTTTTGTGTCTTCTTTCTCTATCACTCTGCCATTCCACATTTTAACTCTCTGGCGCCGTCTTTCCGATGTTGCATAATTTACATCCAAAATACCGTACTACCACCTTTCCTCCAGATTCCCCCCAAAACGATGGAGCCAGAAGAGCACGGGCGGCGGTATTGGGGGAACCCCAAAGGGAAATCCGACTAAGTGACAACGGAACACAACGATACCAGCGACCTCTGTCGCGTCGGCGATTTTAAATCAGCGCCACCGTTGCCGCTAATTATTTCCGTCTAACTATTGTTCGGTCTGGATGTCCCAGGGGGCGTGCATGTCGACGGCTGTCGTGTTTGTTGCAGGGAAGTAGGGATGGAAAGGACAGGAAGAGACTCAGAGTAACAGAAATGTAGATATATTGATGTAATCTCCAACTATTTCCGTATAGTTCTGGTAACATTGCCCCTGTAATTAAAAAAAACTTTTTTTTTCTATTTTTGCATTTACCAGCTATAAAGGTTAATGAGGTGGTGTGTCGAATGCAGAATGAGTAAGAGGGGGGGGTAATCACCGCGACCTTGACACAGAAAATATTAGAAAATCAAATCCGTTTTTTCAAGACTCCTGGATTAAAAATTAGTGGGTTTAACACAGCTACAGCACTCTAGATTTAAATTAAAAATATTTTTTTTTAATTGAAAATGTAAAAAGTTAACATATGATGTATCATTATATTGAGAATGTTATTTTCTAGCAAACAAAGTTTAAAAACCAATTGATATTCGAAAGTTGTAGTTATTTCCGGTGAAACAGGAAGCGACCGAAAATAATTGAAGTCGTCAATCAATCCCGATTTATATCCTATATTAAAATATCAAGTCCCTTTTTTATTTAATAAAATAAAAAAGTTATAGGGTTCAGCTTTGATTCGCTAGTAAAAAACCACTGACTAGCTGGTTTCTGTCAATGCAGTTGTGTTTACATAAAGTAGCTTTTTATTTTCTAGATTTCTCTTCCAGTGGTTACTACTTATAATTATTACTTATCACTACTGTTATTATTACCTATTATTACTTATATTTATATCAACTTTAATTCATAAACTTTAGTATTTGGCACAGGGTTAAACGAGGGGTTGTTTTTTTACCTTAACTTTAAAACACACTGTGCAATAATTTCGTGTGTAAATTTTCCTAAAATATAATTTTACAGTCAGAATCATGTCTCCTGAACATTTTGCTTTTTGGATCATGTCAATAAATGCCTTGGTTAATTTTTAAGAGCGAAATGAACTTGCCAGCAACAATTTGGAATTTATTCAATAATTCACTTTTTGATGTTATTTTTCAATATGGCGAAGTGGTTTTGATGATTATTGTGAGCTATATATTACTATGAACTGCCCATCATGTTTGACGTTTGGGAAACGCTTGGCAGGAGGTTCAGAGGTCGCGAAGCGGTACCAGCTTCATTAAATAAACTTCGCTTGGTTCCTAAAGAAGAATGGGAAAGCACAACGCAATATGATATATGCAGCCTCAATGACAGAATGAACAGACGTATTAGAATTAGAATAAGTGGGATGGGGGGTTAATCTCTGCGACCTTAGAGATCTATTGTGTCCCCCTTTCTTGAGTTATAACTCATCATACAGTCCCAGGACTTCCTACGGAGACCCGTGTCCCTCACAGTCGAGGAGCTACGACCCAGGCCGGGTAGACGAAATGGTAGCTTGTGTCGCTTGTTGGGTTTAGAGGTAGGAGGTAGGCTCCCGACCCTTGGAGGCACCACCAAAATATCAACATTTTGTTTTCCCTCGTATAATTGACAGAAGGAAACTTTAATTTTTAATTAAGAAAGAGAGACTAAAAATCCAAATAATTTAGCTACAAATTTCTTAAAAAATCGTCAAAATCTGCCCACTAGAACAAAATATATTAAACTTTAAAATGCATCAAAGTTTTAAAGTGCCCGTTTTTCGTCACCGGTGAGTGTATAAATAGATAAATGCATTACAGGTCACTTAAATTACATCTCTATATAAATCTTGGTCATTCAAATTATCAAATATTTTTAAATATATTAATTTAGATTATCTCGATTAAATAGATTACTTCTTAACACCGTTTTTTATCTACATTCTGTACCTTCAGCAATATATTTACACGAATAATAAACTGAAACTACCTCTAGCCCAAACCAACCAAGAACGAGAAATAAAGAAAAAACCGTTCCTTCTCGCACATATCGCGTGTAGCGACGTCTTCGGGGAGCTCCTTAAAAGTGGAGTGACTCCCAATAGGGCTCCGACTACTCCCTTTTACCCTCCATAACCCGAGGAACATCAAAAGAAAGCTCCCCGACAAGATCCCCCCCGTCTATTTATTTCATTCTCTTACCAAATACACTTGTATTAAGATTGTTGAGCATCGCTTTATGGCGGAAGGAAATGCATAGGGGGTGGAAGTTGCCTGTGTGTATATATGTTTCCTATAAAAATAATAAGAAGGAGTTTTGGGAACGGCTGGCTTGTCGTTTCGGGCGAATTTACTGCGATTGTATTGGATTTGCGGATGAGTTTGGGGTGAGAGAATATGTTTTAAGTCGGTATAAAATTTGGTAATCGAGTTAGGGTATGGATGGGTGCGATATTTAACTTGATTTGTTGTTTTAGTTGAAAATTTATGTTAGTATATTATATTATCAGTGTAAGATGAGCAATCATTTTTATCTTTGTATTTTTGTGTGTTGATTTTTGTATTCTACAAACCTTGTATCAAACATTTATAATTTTTCTTTAAGTGGAGTTAATATAATCTACAACACTGTAAGACAAGCTTCCAGTAATACAATTTAACTTGTAACATTTGGTGTTACAAGGGAAACTTCATCAATGTTAGACAAATTTATTTACTTTATTATTATTTCTCCAATAAATAAAAAATAAAAAATGAATACGAAATACATACATTCGAAAACATTTCCTATAGGTTTGATGCATTTCAGTTAATTTTAAAAATTCCGACCGCAGCACTCGATACAGTATGAGCTAACAAAGTGCCCATTGCATAACCAAAAAAATAAATAGGCATATACTACGAGAGGATAAATTAAAATTTGCGATATTAATGGTATCCTATTTGTTTAATTTAAATTTGTTTTCTGTTTAATTTATATTCGATAATCGATATTCCAGGAAGCGTTGGCAGTTATATCTCCGCTAGCAAAATCGGTACGTATCCATAAAAATGCAAATATAACACGAAAAATTAAAAAAAAAAATTTTTCCCTGGGAAGTAGGCTTCTTAACACTTAGGATAAATTGCAGGCTCCAAGTCGATATACAGGGTGATTCAGACTTTCGAAAAGGCTCTATATTCGGTTTTTGGTGTGAGAATTTTGTTTCAATTTTTTACATAATATGGGACAGTGGGAACGCACATTTTGAAAATTTTTTGTCAGCGTACAGGACGATTGAAATATTATCGGTGAAAAAAATTTGGTAGACCGAATTTTGAAGAAGACGCTTTTATACAGTACATCCTTTAGAAAAAATTAAAATTCTTCGAATTTGGAATTTTAAGAGGGCTTTAAATAAGCAGTAAAATTACTTTAAGACGGTTATATTTCAAAAACAATTCGATATAGTACCAATATGACATTATGGTATTTTTGAAACGGAAATTTAGTGGCAAATCCACTGAGCTAAAAATATATAGTATTCCGTTTAAAAATATACAACTTTGGTTTGGAAATATGTTTAAATCACACTGTATGCTGACATAAATATTGTTAAAATGTGCGTTACCATTGCACCACATATTATGTAAAAAAATTGAAATAAAATTCACAAACCAAAAACCTAATATCGAGCTTCATCTGAAGCCTGAATCATCCTGTATCCCTTAACACCTTAAGTGATTTTGATGGTTACATAAATTTGTATTCAAGGAACTAATGAGAGATTTTCCTCCTTCAATTCTCAGCTGAAATGGATTTTTACACAACAGCAAATACAATATTTTAGTATTTAAATGATTTATCAGCTTTATTCCCAGAAGATTCTTGTTTCCGACTTGTTGACAAGACATTTACATAAAGACACTTTCCTCACACGAAACCAACATAACTTTACAACACTCCAGAGACACAGAAACCATTATAACCTATATATTTAATATCCAAATTATTTATTATTTGTTATTAGTTTAGTTCGGAATAATTCAGTGTGCAAGCCACCAGACTACGATTTGTTCGTACTAAATTGTTAATGTTTAATCCAAAATGACTTTTCATCAACATTAACCATTTAGGTTAACAGGAGAAACACATCGACAAAATGGAATCGGTGTTGATCGACATCCATTTTTGATAATCAGCCGATTGGAAATTTATAATCTACGGGGTTCGGACACTTGTAATTTATTAAAGTCGACGTTCGAGTTGTTTTCAGATGTGGCGGGTTGTCTTTAACAGGCATGAAACGATTGTGACACTTACGTTTTAATTTGTAATGATGATGTTAATTTAGTTGCGTTATTTATGTTATGAATAGAACATAATAGAGTATACTCTGATTTTGCAACCCAGGGAAGATTTCGACAGACGATGTCAGAACAAATGTAGATGACGTCCATACCAATCCATTTATTCCACTCAATGGTGGACTAAGGGGGGGCGGAAGGGGCGGTCCGCCCCGGGACCCGTCTTTTAGGGGGCCTCCAAATCTCAATAAGTAATTTTTTATTTAGCTGGCAAATAAGACCAATATGTGTTCAGTCGTTATGAAGCAATTTGTAGGTGGAGTATGCAAACCATACGTATACGCAAACTATAAACAGTATAAACAGAAGCAGATATTTTTTTTATTATCAATTATCAGGCCCCAGTAATTCTCAATGGCATTTTCTATTTAGGAAATTAAATCAAGAGGTAATTCCGTGTAACAGATTATTTCCTATCCATATTATCTTATTTAATTTTATTTGCGTCATATTTCTTATATTGTTTCTTTTCAGATTTAGTTTATTTTTTTTATTTTTTTTATTTTTTGGAAACAATAGCTTCCCTCTTAAGGGGAGGGCAAATTGTAACAGATTATTTCCTATGTCCTTTACGTTCAAGTTGATGTTTTCGGTTATAAGTTTCGGGAGAGGGTCTTTTAACAGGAAGTAATAAAACAAACATCTTTCAAACGTGACTATTTTTAAATTCCCAAACTAATAGAAGGGCAAAGCAAATAAACTGTAGAACTTAGAAGTAAACAGAAAATTGTAAAGATAGACCTTAGATAAAAACGCTGGGACATTGTAAAACCAATAACCACCCTTGATAACATGTAACTATCGCCGGATGTTTGTAAAGGATCTGGGAACTTTAGGAAAGCACGTATCTAGATATAAACGAGAATTAAATACGTAAAATGGTCATAGTACTGCCATCTAACAACGGGAGGTCGAACCAATTTGGTTTGAAGGGCGGTGTCAAGCTGACCAATCAAGCAAAAAACAGTACCTTTAGGGATGATCCTATTGGCGAAGTACCGAATGCACCACCCTTCAACCCTGTAATGTTGGAACCTCGGGGCTGTTTTTAGGCAGAAAAGTTAGTTCGGTTTAAGTTTTTAAAAGACACAGTTCTCCATCGGGTTCGCGAAACTCGGTAAGGTTCACGATGTGACCCCCTGTAGTTTTTAAGTCTGGTGTCTGCTAATAGTATTTTTTATGTCCTTTTGTCAGATGTTTTTAATTTCTATTTTTAATTTTCTTCTCTAAAATTATTTTAATGTGTGGTAGTAAGATTTAGTAATGAAGGTTCAATTGATTATGTAATTATCAGATTTTTCAACAAAGCAGACACCAGACAATTTTCTTGTATTTTTCCATCTATTTTCCATTTTTAGTAATAACAAGTAATTTCGATCATATATATATTTTTTTATTTGTTCTTTATTTTCTTTTTAATATTAAATTTAAATGTTTTCTAAAAACTCGGCCGTTTTATTTCTATAGTAAAAAATAAGAGTGTTTTAAGAGTATATAAATAAGATCCTTATGAACGGGCACAATATCTCCAGAGCAGTCCAGAAAAGGCTCCAGAAATGAGCTACAGAATTACAGACAGAGGTCGGGCCGCAATTAAGGTAAGTTATAGTAGATTTGTGTAACTAACATCATCAAGACAAAGCATTAAACATACGCCCCAAAGAGTCGATGTGCTTTTTATCCAAGTTTGCCTTCCGCTCAACTTAGTTGTTTTTTCATAATTATAAAATAGTCACGCTACCCATAGACAAGTGATTAATCCGAAAAGATTTGTCACATCCGGAAGTACCGGAAGTTGATAGCAACTTTCTTATTTTAAATGGGTGTCCCCATTTTTATTACATACTTATATAAGTAATCTGTAAAATTCTATGGATATTGATGTTACACTCTATACCTAACATTACCCATTTTTGAGAAAAAAAATATTTAAAAATTTTGGACGAAAAAAACTACCTGCCAAAAAAATAAATACTGCTACCTTAAAAGTTTAAAAAGTGTATTTATAAAAATATATCTCGTATTTTCGATCTTTAGTGATATCTCATAGTTGATATATGGTTGATATTATTAATAATATACCGTATGATCGAAAAAAAAACAGCACAAAGTTGGCTTGGAAATGATGATCGAGAATATACTGATTTTTGAACAAAGTTTCACAGTTTCACAATATGACATGGCCAGGTCTATTGTTTTATATCACTTGGCGTTTAAAGTCATAGGCCTACTGGTTAAAATTATTTTGACTATATTTTTTTACCAGCTTTAACTTATACGCTTTTAACTAAAACTTAAATAACTTAAGAACGATTTATTTTCGGTATAGGAACATATGTATAGTCAAAAAGTACCTAACTAATTGAAGTCTTTTCACTAGTGAAATAAAAAAAAAGTGGATTTCCATTTGAAAAAAATGATTTATAATAAATTTTTAATCGCTCAATTCCATGACAGCTGCGGCCATTATTATATGACATTCGGCCACAATGCTTTATTCAGACACAATTTAATTTTTGAAATAGATAGCCACATGTCTTCTCTTTATGGTACAGTGGCTGTGGTAATCACTAAATTTGACATTTAGGCTATGCACATATTTTTGACAAGAAGTTTTTTTGTCCAAAAATTATAAATATTTTTTTTTCCTCAAAAACAGTTAACGTTAGGTACACATAGAGTGTTTAATATCAAAATTCATAAAATTTTACAGAGAATTTAAGAATATAAAAAATGGGGGCACCCGTTTAAAATAAGAAAGTTGCTGTCAACTTCCGGTACTTCCGAAAGTGCCGCCATATTGAAAATGTTTTTAAGCGATAGATCTCGTTGTGAAACAATGATGTGCAAAAAATCTCCGATCTAGATATTGTATAGTTCTCTAGAATCTAAAAACTTCTAAAGCACGTTCAGCCTGGGACACCCTGTATAAATACTTGAATTTTGTCAACCATTATACATACGTCATTCCATCTTTACAAAATGTGCATTAGAAGTATATCATTATCTGAACAGACCGGGGGCCACATTTAGCTTCGCCGCCCCGGGCCCCCGACAGGCCTAGTCCGCCACTGATTCCACTAAAAAAAAATTCTAATATTTTTTAAGTTTACTATTGGTGGATTTATCGATACTAATATATAAAATCCTTAAGTGACTGATTCACTGATTAATCACGATCCTGCTCAAACCACTCTGCGTAAGAAGCTCAATTTTGGCATACAGGTTGATTCTAGGGTGTAGAGGTTCGATAAGGAGGGATTTTTCGAAATTCCAATTCCAAGAGTGAAACCACCCCTCAAATATTACAATATTTTTTACTTAAAAAACGGTCAAGTTTCCGAAAAAACGCTTAAACACGTATATTTTATTTTGTTTTTTTACATCTTTTAAGATTTTTTAAAAATGCATACAGGGTGTTCGAAAAAATCTGGTCATTGATTAATCGCGATCCTTCTTAAAGCGCTTCACTAAAGGGTATTTAACTAGTAGTGGGAACTATCGAATGAATACTATCGAAACATTCGATAGTTGCAATTCATTCGAATAATTCGATAGCTAGTAAAAAAACATTCGTTGAAAACTATTCGAATAAAAATTATCGAATAGATACGTCATCTGCCTTGAAATATTGTATTCTAGTAATTCGGCAGCAAAATCCATTCATTTATAAAATTCATTTATTCGTCAGGATCGATTATAATAAAATATTAACTGGATTTTAGTTGTCGCCCGGCGACGTAGGTTTCTTTTCGAGAAACCCGACAGCAGTCGGTGGCAATGCTATGAAAGAAGCCGGCATCTTTGATTTTTTGCGGAGTCATATAAAGATAAGGACACATTATTTTTTTTATTGAGGTGCTAGTATTTACACAGAAAATACATTATGAAGGGCGCTGTTGCCATATATTGGTATTAGTTGATATTAGCAAAGAATATTTTTGTTTGGCTTTAGTTAGTTAGCGATAGTATGTATAAATATTTTGCATTTTTTTTATTAATATTCTGTTGTTAGGTTAGGTTAGGTTAGATAATAAAATATTTTGGATGTAGGAAAATGATTTTTAATGTTTTTAAGCAAAGACTGGTTTAATAAAAATAATAATAACAGTAATAATTTGTTATACCTACGGTGCTAACAACAAAATTTAAAATAATTTAATCTAAACATTTTTTTACGTAGTAGCAAAATATAAACAACAAATTAGTTCTTAACTTAGTTCTTAATTAGATCTTAACAAATATAAACATTTATTAATTTTCTAAGCATGCAGTGTAATGGAAGGAAAATATAAATAAAAAATTAGAAATCAAAATTATTTATATTAGGTACTTTATATTACTATTTAAAAATAATATTTACTTTTACTGGCATTTACTTTAAAAAATAAATGAAATATTTCTTCGCAAAAAACTACATGTAAGAGAATTAGCATAAACAAAAGCAAACATTGTTAACTTTTTTTAAATTGGCACGTGTAAAACTTTCAATTTAATTTTCTCACCCCATAGTTTGAGTTCGAGAACCATTTACTTTCATCAACTAATTCGTATTATTAAAACATCTAAAATACAAATATGTATTTTTAAAATTAAATTCTAAGTTCATCTCATCTCTCTTAAAAATTGCTACTTCTCAAAATTTCCCATTAAAAAATAGACCATATATACCATATAAAATAAAATAATTGAAAGATCGGGCTACGGAAAATCACACAAACTTTCGGAAAAATTTTGACACCTGCACACGCACACAATCGTCAATTAAAAAAAACTACTATTTTAGTATTTTAAATATTTTAATAAACGCAAAACTAGCACAGTATTTATAAGGTGAAGTTATAAAAATTTGGAAGAACTAATAATGCACTGACGCACACATAAATCAAACGAATACTAAATTTCATTTATCAAAAGCATTCGATAGTCGTGGCTCAACGATAACCATTTAGTCGCACGGCGAGGTTGTTACATATGCTTTAGTATACAAATGAATGAATGCTTTTATTCGAATAAAACCATTCGATAGTTGAAATCATTCATTCAGTAACTATTCGATAGTCTAATTCATTCGATAGTTCCCATCGCTATATTTAACCCAAAAAGTTGGCCAATATTCAAAAATCTAAATTCAAGATATCAACCAACCGATACCAGGAATTATTTGTATAAACATGAATGTATTCGAGGGTGGGTGGTAGGGGTCAATGACCACTCCGCGCCAATCATAAATTGTTCTTCGAATAGACGGGTTGTGTATCGCTGTGCTTTTAGAAAATTTACTTAATAATAATTATCTTAGTTTTTCTTACTAATCGCGATCTTTTATTGATCTTATATTAGTATGGAGGGGTTACCTACAGGTAAGAAAAACTTATTTAGTATTACTCTTTATAGTATAGTCTGTGAAACGAATAACTTTGAATTTGACAGTTCCCGCGGGCTTTTCTAGTGTTAATTTTATTAGGTTAGCAACTTGCAGCCATGCTGACGCTTTGTCGTCTCTAATAGAACAGCCTCGGAGCGAGATTTATGACGTCACGCTAGTTAGATACTACGGATCAATAAATATGTTGTAGAATACATGGAAAACATAATAATTTCTCGTATTTTTGGTTTGTATTTTAAAATTGATATAGTTTACATGAAATATACATAATATACAGTTAATAAATACAATATATTAACCTATTTATAGTAATAAATACTTTCGCAAATAATCTATGAACCGTACAAATGCAGCAAATGTTTTACAATATACAAATAATGAATAGGTACAAAAGATAATGGGTAAAATATAAAATATATTTTAAATTTTGGTGTTTGAAAATCGATCTAATTTAACAAACAACATTCAGTGTCTACTACTTACTATGACTGAAATCCTACTCCATAGTCAATGTAGATAGTTTTAGTGTTAAGAATAATAATTTAAAAAAATACTTGGTCATCTTTTGACAAGTTTATATTTGTTTATTAATTGCAGTAAACATTATGTGGTGTGTGGTGATTTTATATGTAATTTTTTTGGATTATATTCGACATTATTTTTTTCATATGACAACACTGATAAAGGCTATGATGTTTTTTTAAACCACTTTCTTTTCAACTAATATAATGAAAAAAAAAATGAAAACTTAATCAGCGTTTTTCCCGAACCTAAATCCCAAGAAAATCAGAAATTTTAGAATAATTTTACATATAAAATGACAGCGATCTTTATTTCATAGCCATCGCTGACGCCTTTTTTTCTATGATATTGTATTATTTGCAAATATAATATGTCGAACATTGATACTGGCAAAATATACATATACATTTTGTGAATGCAAATAATAATACATCACTATTAGTAGATATTGAATGTTTTTTTGTTAAATTAGATCGATTTTCAAACCCCAAAATTTAAAATATATTTTACATTTTACCCATTATCTTATGTACCTATTTATTATTTGTTTATTGTAAAACATTTGCTGCATTTGTATGGTTCGTAGTTAATTTGCCAAAGAATTTATTACTATAAATAGGTATATATATTGTATTAATTAACTGTATATTATGTATATTTCATGTAAATTGTATCATTTTTAAAATACAAACCAAAAATACGAGGAATTATTATGTTTTCCATGTATTCTACAACATATTTATTAATCTTTAGTATCTCACTAGTGTGACGTCATAAATCTCGTTCCGAGGCTTTTCTATTAGAGACGGCATTGGTCTGATATTTAGAAATGTCAAAAGCTGATGACATTTTACTTTTGACAATTGTGTTGATTTTTGCAAGAAGAGGAAGAACTGTCGCTTGTTTTATTATTTTCCTTTTCTATTTCACAAAAGTAAAAAGAGTTACCTCTCTGATTTGTTCAGGCACTCAATTTAAAGAATATCGGTAACTTTTTTGATAGAGGGATTTTACATTTGCCCTGTTGGTAAAAAATAACGGTCAAAATTCAAAGTTATTTATTTTATAGACTATATAACTGTTATTTTGTAGTTAGAACAATATTAATTATAGACATATTATTTCATTTATAACAGAATGTTTATGTAAACTTTCAGTATGTAATCGAAACTTATCAAGTATATCAACCTGGGTGGTTTTGTAGCTTAAGTATTCTTTTAGAAGGCCTTGATAAGAAATTTTGCTAATTTTTGCGAGTTTGGCAGTTACAATTTTTTTTATCGAATAAAAATGTAGTGTTTTTCACTTTCAACACCCTGTATCTTAGAAACAATGCATTTCTGGACCTATGTTTATGGAAACTTTTCTCCATAAAATGACCTGAGGAATCACTCTCTCGAATATTGACATGTTATTGAGGGACACCCTGAATAAACTTATGTATTTACATTATATAATTTAATCTTAATCTTGTCAATAAAAAAAAACGCTAGGTATGTATTAAAATTTGAAGCAATTTCTTTATTTTCTCACGTTTTAAAAGGCGGAAGAATGCAAAAAAAAATTATTATTATTGGCCAGGTTTTGAGATAAAATACCCCATAGTGCGCTTGACGTAAAAAGCTGATTTTTGGAAAACGGATTGACTTTAGGGTGTAGAGGTTCGATAAGAAGGGATTTTTCGAAACTCGAATTCTAAGGGGGTGAAACTATCCCTCAAATATTAAAATATTTTTTTATTTAAAAACCGGTGAGTTTTTCGGAAAAACTCTTAAACATGTATATTTTATTTTGTTGTTTTACATATTTTAATATTTTTTATAAATTTATACAGGGTGTTTCATAAAATATGACCATTGAGTAATCACGATTCTACTTAAACTGTTTGACGTTTAAAGCTGATTTTTGGCAAACGGATTAACTGTGGGGTGTAGAGGTTCGATAAGGGGGGGGGGTTCTCGAGTCTCAAATTCCAGGAGGGTGAAAACGCCCCTCAAGTATTACAATATTTGTTATTAAAAAAAACGGTTAGTCTTTCGGGAAAACGCTTGGACAAGCATAATTTATTTGGTTTTTTTACATATTTTGAAATTTTTTAAAAAATCATACAGGGTGTTCCATAAAGTTGACTAATTTCTTAACCACGATTCTGCTTAAACTGCTTGACGTAAAAAGCTTATTTTTGGCAAACGGATTTTTCAAAAGTCAAATTCCAACGAGATGAAACTACCCCTCAAATATTACCAAGTTATATAATAATATCGCCATATTGTTTTTTCTCATGCATGCAAATGTGAGAAAACTTTATCCAGTTTGTATGTTAATGGAAATTCTTGCTTTGCTTTATCATCACTATTACAAATGATTAATTCGACGCGAACAAAGTCGCTGGTACCCGCTAGTATATAATAAATTCGTCATGAGTCGTCTCTCTTATTGGTTTATTTCAAAAATGACGGATCAAGTATCAATATCATTGGAGTGACGGAACGATGAACGTCGCACGGACGCAGATGCGTATTATCAACTTAAGATTTTTGAAACCTGTCTGGAAAATGATAAAATATAATATAAATTTAATTATTAATTATTATATTATTTAATAAATATTTGCGAATTGATTTTGTATTTTGGTTTATGTTATTACGTGTGTTTTCTGTTTTTTAAAGTTAAGTGGAGGAAAAATCAGGGGTAAAGTAAGTGTATACCAATAAAGTTTGTATATAATCTCCTACATGGTACTAAAAACTGGAGCAGCTATAAAATAAAAACATCACACGATAGGTAAATAATAACAGCTTTAGTAATGATAAGGTCAAAAGATATTGCTTTAAAAAATTTAAGATTAAAACTAATTAACCAACTTTTAAAGCGTAAAATACAGTGTATGTAAATTATTCAAATATTTATTAATAAAATATGTTGTTTTATTTATTCCCAAACAATATTCAAGTTATATTGATAAATATAATAATATATGCAAAAAGTTTATTGAAGTTTGATATTAAGAAATAATTATTTTTATAGATTTGTTGTACAGAGTGGCGCCTAGATTAGATTTATTCTCATAAGAAAATACGGTTTTTCGAAAATAGATGTTCGTAATTTTATAAACTACAAGCGGTTAATTACAAGCGGCAACTTAAATTTAATTTTTAACATTCAATACCCTTTCTTAAAAGCGAAACAGAAATTGTTATTAACTTATTGGTAATTAGTACGTATCACATGTACCTTTTTCCTACAAGTAATTTAATTAATAAATATATAATTTAAAAAACAAACTTAAAAATAAATATAATCTAGAAATCTGCTATTTTTATGTCTAAGTACGCCTCTGATCTTCAGACAAAAGGATATATTAATATACCTAACCCTACTTATTTTTATTTACCGGTTCAAAGTTAAATTTGGATTTAAATGAGACACTCTCCTATACAGGGTGGCGCCTCCCATACGCCGCGGAAGCTCTAAGGACAAAGGTAGTTTATATAGAAATGAAATTTTGGCAGCATATGTATGTTAACTGAAAGCATTTTATAAAAATATACAGAATTATACAGGGTGTCCCCAAAAAAAGTTACACATCAAAGTTGTGTTTTTTCTAATGGAACACCCTATATATTAATAATTGATTTTCGGATTCTAGGAAAAAATAAAGGTGAGTTTTATTAAAGAAGTATATACCTAAAATCTAAGGATTTTGTCATATTTCACATTTTGTCAAAATGAAGAGTAAATTTTAAATTTCGATAACAGCTACCTAAATTTTAATTGAACTTGTATAACCTGATATTTAATTACAGTAACCATTGTATGTTAAACCAAATTGAAATCTGACACGAAAAGTTATACAGGGTGAGACAAAATTAATATGGAACATTAGTTACTTTTAAAAGCAAGTTACTCCTTTATTTCAAATGGAACACCCAGTGTATTTTTCAAATGTTCAATAGGGAATTTATATATCTTCAAAATATTATTAAGGTTGCTTACCCCTCAGATAAAGATTTTCTCAGATATTTTAATTTTTATGATTTTGCGACAGTAAATCTTTATTTGAAAAAATCTAGGTGGCTGTGTGATATACCTTTTGTTAATTTAACAAAAATTAAAGATTGTAGAGTAAAATACTCAAGGGTAATAAAAAGATACACGTTTAAAACATATTTTAATTATTACAGAATTAAAACTAGATATAAACCTATAATTATGCGACAAAAATTAGTTAGATGAAATGAAATACTCAAAATGCTTCCTTTCCTGTTAACTGCATAAAATGATTGTCTTTTCAAAAGAATATTTTCATTTTAAAAGGTATATGTGGAGTTCTTTCTCGAAGCTACAATAATTTCTCTCACGTTGTCGACACTAGTTGGTAGAGTTTTATAAACACTGTCTTTAACATATCCCCATCAGGAGCATTTAAGAATTTTCTTAATTGGTGAATGATGCACACTGCATTCACCAATTAATAGAACCATATCAATTCTTTCTGATGTAGGATAAGTTTGCATTTTCGGCAAATTTCTGAATTTTTTTTTTGTTTTAACTAACACAAAATGATAACTAGTTGTTAAAGTTAAGTTAATTAGACAGCTATGTTGAAGTAACGTCAGACATATCACAGCCTAGTGATGGGCAAAACTGTTATTTTTAGATAACAGTTGAAACTGTTATAGTTATTTATAAAAAACAGCTTAAAATAACAGCTTAAAAATAACAGGTTTCTTTATTTTATTGCTAAATATCTGAAAGAATATGAGGCGGTCACCGCCAGGCGTATTAACGCAGTTGCAACAATGACGTGCTCGGTGTAGTATTTCCAGGGTGTCATAACATTTCTAAATATCGATTGTTATCTAAAATACCTCTCTAAAAACGGGGGTTGTTTACAAATAAGCGCTGTTTACAAATTGCGATATAAAAAAGCCAAAATGCCGCCACTCGTCTATATCTATAAATTCCGATCTACCTACGCCCTACCCCTCGATCCGCGTAGATTCTGAATTGCGTAGCAGTGTACAGGGTGCATCTCACTCGACGGGCGAGAAGCTCTTCGTTATGATTTTACCATTTGCGGTCAAAAAATAGCAATATAAGAAAATGTGTAGTATATTCTTCATAAGTAAACCAACTACACACTAGAGTTCGAATTAATTTTACACTTAAACTAGCATGTACAGTTTGACAAATATAGGAAGAGACTTGGGGATAGCACCGGTCGCGCACACGATAGAGAGAGAACGCATTCGGCGGAAGAGAGATGCAGTTACGCTACGAAAAATCTGATTGAAGCAAATTTGTGGGATGTCCACTGCGCATCGGGGGGCGTCTCTTATTTTATATTTCTCACGTCTCTAGCTATACTTGTTAAGTTGTACCCGCGACTTCGTTCGCATCGAATTATTAATTTGTAATGGTGATGATAAAGCAAAGCAAGAATTTCCATTAACATACAAACTGGATAAAATTTTCTCACATTTGCCAAAAATATGCTTTAAACGTCGAGCAGTTTAAGCAGAATCGTGGTTAATCAATTACTCAACTTTTTGGAACACCCTGTATTATTTTTTAAAAAATTTCAAAATATGTAAAAAAACAAAATAAATTATGCGTGTCCAATCGTTTTCCCGAAAGACTAACCGTTTTTTAAATAATAAATATTGTAATATTTGAGGGGCGTTTTCACCCTCTTGGAATTTGAGATTCGAGAAACCCCTCCTTATCGCACCTCTACACCCCACAGTCAATCCGTTTACCAAAAATCAGCTTTAAACGTCAAGCAGTTTAAGCAGAATAGTGATTACTCAGTGGTCATATTTTATGAAACACCCTGTATATATTTTGTAAAAATCTCAAAATATGTAAAACAACAAAATAAAATATACGTGTTTAAGAGTTTTTTCGAAAAACTCACCAGTTTTTAAATAAAAAATATTCTAATATTTGAGGGTGGTTTCACCCCCTTAGAATTTGAGTTTCGAAAAATCCCTTCTTATCGCACCTCTACACCCTAAAGTCAATCCGTTTTCCAAAAATCAGCTTTTTACGTCAAGGGCTTTAAGCAGGATCGTGATTAATCAATGACCAGATTTTTCAAAACACCCTGTATACATTTTTAAAAAATCTTAAAATATTATTCTGAAAATTTTTCAGAATAAATAAATACTTAAATATTGAAACTTAATAACAAAGTATTGAAACATACAGCGCCATAATATCTCGACCTCCGCCCGTTATGCTCGTAACAGGTTGAAAAACAATATGTATCTAAAACAACTGATGCGTTATTCTCCAACCTGTTTCAAACCTCCGATTATCTCGAACGCCGTTCTGTTATGCTCGTAACAGGTAAAAAAACAACATAGCTAAAACAACTGATGCGTTATTCTCCAACCCGTTGCGAGCCTCCATCGACAATCGACCGATGCAGCAGCGCTCCTTTCCCACTCCTGTTATCTCGACAGCCAGGCGTTATGCCCGCAACTGTTTCAAAAAAGCTGCTTCTTTTATATCCTATTATTTTTAAGCTGTTGTCAGCCCAACACGACGCGCCGCGCCGTAGCGCATACCCCACTCCGTTGTCCGTTGTATCTCGCCGCCTGTATCGATGGTTGTCGAAATAATAGGTTTTCCATCCATACTAGTTGTTTTTTAGAATTGCTTCGAGCAGCATCGAATTGCGTGGCGGTGCAGAGCGCCGACTTCGTTTCACGAACACTCGATCTCTGCGTGTTGTTATTTTATATCTGTTATTTTTTAAAAGCAGTAACGGTTGCGTTATGTTATTTCTAAATAATTGTTATAAAATAACAGATAGTTAAATAACAACCCATCACTATCACAGCCATCTAGATATTATCAAATTATAAAGATCTGCTCAGATGATCAAATCATGTAAATGAAACTATCTAGGAAAATCTATGTTTGAGGGGTTGGTAGCCTTTTGCAGTATTTTGAGGCATGAATTCTCCATTGAATATCGGAATAATATACTGGGTGTTCCATTTAAAATAAGAGAGTAACATGCTCTTAAAGGTGATCAATGTTCAATATTAATTTTGTCTCACCCTGTATAACTTTTTGGATCAAGTTTTAATTTGATTTAAAGTACAATAATTAATTTAACTACATATTAGGCTATACCGGGTAAATTCCAATTTAGGTAACTTTTATTGTAATTTAAAAATTGCTCTTTATTTCTAGAAAATGTTAAATATGTCAAAAACCTTACATTTTACTCATATACTTCTTTTATAAAACTCACCTTTTTTTTTCTCCCAGAATCCGAAAATCAATTAATATATAGGGTGTTCCATTACAAAAAACATAACTTTGATATGTAACTTTTTTTGGGGACACCCTGTAAAACTCTCTATATTTTTAAAAAGTGCTCTTAATTAACCTACATATGCTCACAAAATTTTATTTCAATACAAAGTGTCGTTCTCCTTGGAGCCTTCGCGGCGTATGAGAGGCAGCACCCTGTACACAATACATGAATGCACCATATTTTCAAATTAATGTCCACAGAAGTTGACAAAATAACGCAAAAATACTATAATACTACAAATAAAGAATACGGAACTTCAACGGCGGAATAGCAACCTCGCAACAGTAGAATCTAGTAATTTTCATTCATCCTCGAAATTCGTTGTACTACGCCGGCATATTCCTTAAACTAACGTTGCCAAACTGCTTTTTATTATTAAAAGAAACACGACCATGATATTTTTATTCCATTACAAAATTTAAAAGACTTAAGCAATTAAGCAATAAATGAAAAAAAAATGACGGTAGCAAATTAATGTACTTGATATATTATAGAAATATAACGAAATTATGTATTACTTCATAATTGGTCGTGGTATTTAATCGAATATTAATACCAATATACAGGTAAATCTGGCAAATGTTTTATGTGTAAGAGAGATTGGAAAATAAGGATAGAATTATGGCCGAAAAAGGTAAACAATTGTATCTTTGGTTATTATTCTTCAGAACAACTGTTTCACATCCAATAATTGTTGTATTCCCAACACACTGTTTCATATCCAATAATTATTTCCAGAATTTAATGTTTCTATATTATTCAAACTTCTCATTTTAGTATTGAAAATACTTCTGGCCGCGTTTATATGGGACCGATCATTGAAAAAACGACATGCTCGATGCCACACGAGTTCAATAACCTGCCTAATCAACTTGTCAACACGTAAGTCGATAGTTTAGCCGGCGTTGATCATCAAAGGACGTTTGAGAGCCGAAATGAGGTCTTATTAATTTATCAGTGTGTGTGTGTGTGTGTGTGTGTGTGTGTGTGGGTGTGTGTGTGGGCCAACTATTTTATGGATATGGATGTTTGTCTGGGCCGGCGGATAAAGAAAGCCCATATTATTATAAACAAGAATATGCGTCAAGGCATATGGGTTGTTAGGTACAGTTTGGCTATTTTAATCTAACTCTTTCCGTATGAGAAGCAAGGGGCAAGTTATACGTGAAAGAGTGGAATCACATAAATAATAAATTTAGACTAACGCAATATTTTTTCTTGGCGCGTAGGATAGGTAAATGCATTAAAGGGAATAATTAATTAAATCATTAAGTTCCAAAACATAATAACTCGGATCTTATCGGATCTGCTGATGCATTTTGCTAAAATTTAGGCGATTAGGACCTATATTTTTTATGATTATTATTTTTTTAATTAACAACTTAGGCCAAAGAAAAAGCTTGCATGGTTTCCACCGCCAATAGGCGTAAAAACACATGAATCCAAGGCGTTACCAAATATTTATTGCGATTAGATTTTATCCTTTGAATATTGTTGTAAATAATAATTATCATTTATTAGTGCTAACTTATCAAAGTTCACAACATGGCGAAATTTCAACAAAATCGGCCAACGGATCTTTGGGATATTAATAAAAAAGGTCTATTAGAAAACAACTTGACACCCTGTATCTTTAAAATTATACATTTCCGGACACATGTTTATATGAACTTTTTACCTTAAAACACTCAAAGAATTACCTCCTGAAGTTTGGCCAGATACTTAATTAACACCCTGTATTTAAAAATGGCTAGCTAGTGATCTAGCAAGCTATATTTATTTTAATGGGAAAAATACATCTCATAAAAAATAAACAAACTCATAATACAAATACTATACACTAATTAATTCATTTTGTATCTAAATAGGCACTTTAATAATTGAAAAATGGTCAGGAGCACTTAAAATCACTTCATAGAATATACCAAATATGCAAAAAAAATCTAATAAAAAAACCACAAATGGCACATTAAAATCTGCATTATCTGAACTCAAACTATACCTAAACAGCTAATAAAATAATACTGACAAGACTAAATAAAAGTGACAAGACGCCGACATCGATAACGCGATGAGCAATTTTAAATAATTATTATATTATTCCGAGTTATTATTAAATACGTGTTTTACAATTATTGTAATACAGTAGCATTCCTTCAAATAAATTTTAATTTAAGTATTGTTAATATAGTCATATTAATTATTATAGCCCGTATGATTTCTAAAATAAAAAAATCAAGGCGTGTTTTTATCAGAATTATTAAACGATTAAAAATAAGTAGAAATAGTTAATATTTATTAACTTCGTAAGTGTTATATTTTAATATAATTAGGGACTATATCTTAAGTTTAAATTTTGGTACACTTGTATGAGTTTCAATCATTTATATTTAAAATGTTAGGAAAGACAATATAGATTTTAGGCAAGAGGGAAGCCAATATGGGGGGAAGGACTGCGTAACTAGTAATTAAAACTTAACAATTTTTTATTACTTGATATTTTTCTGGTCGTTCACGTTGCACTGTAACTCTTCGTTGTGTCTCACACAATCTAAATTTCGGATATGATGCAGAACTGATAAATTGGATTAAATATATTAATTGCAAGGTATGCAAAGAAATATTTTTGTTAACTTTGCAAATACATAAGGCATGCAATAATTTTAAAAAATTTTGACGTGAGATTACTTCATAATTTTTGGAAGTATTGAATGATAAAGATTTGAATTATTATGGGTCTGTTTTGTTTAAGAAGCTAACAAATAATTTCAAAAACTCAACTATCAAAATAATTGGTAGCAAAAATTTTTAGCAAAAATATGCATAGTTATAATGTTCTATATTAATTGGACATATTGAATGTAAACTAGGTATATTTGTTGCAATCGATAATATATTTTACTGCTTATTTTCAGCACAACAAAATCCGTTATGATGAAACGAAAAAAAAAAATACCGCTACTCATATTATGGGCACCTAAGTGATCGTGACCAATCACGAATCCGCACACGTTCATATCCATCATTAATATTTTCCTCACTAAATTCTTCACTTTTACAAAAAACCATCACGATAAAAATCAAATATCAAAATTATTTAACGTTGCGAACGTTAAACTTGTTCACTGTACGTATCTGGAATATATTTGTGAATAGCGATCAATGATACGTTTACATTAGACTGCCGGAGTGCTGACGTCACGAATGTCAAATTGCTTTCCAACGAACAAGGTTTAGTTCTTTTATATTTCTATTGAGCTCTTCCAAATGACGCCACAAATTAATATAAAATGTAAAAAACAGGTGATCGTCGACAACCGCCGACTTGTGTCTGGTATTTTCAATACGCCTATGATGGTTGCGCATGTTGCAAAATCTGTGAATTTTTCCTAACTTACTCTACTTCAGTCTGATTGCAAACAGAATGGACTTATAAATACTATTAATACCCTAACGTAATTTTAAAATCCATATCCTTCACCTACCCTTTCCGGCTCTTGCCACATTTGAAAAGGGTTCGTTTTTTGACGGACGGTCTAGCTGACAGCTCCCGAAAAAACAAACTACCGATGCAAAGAGCGAGCGAAATAAATAAGTCCTCCGCCTCTCTCTCTGGCCGGATAATCCCCAGGTTTAAGATGCGGAACGACACGCAAATTTCGAGTGTGTTTAATGTGCGCACAATGGTGCTAAGCTGGATGAAGCACTCAGCATTCCTTTTGTAGGCATTATGAAGGGCCCATTAAGCTTTGCCGCGACGTTCGATGGGTCTGTAGTACGGGGTCCGATAATATGGAAGCTTTTTGGATAAATATTTGATTTTTGGATAGATTGGATTAGATTAGTATAACAACCCATGTTCGTTCAACAAAGTTGAAGAGGTAATATTTTGGCCAACTGTAAAAAAACAATTTAAATGAAAAAATATTTTTTATTGTGATTACCTCGGA
Organism: Sitophilus oryzae; assembly: GCF_002938485.1. Lineage (NCBI taxonomy): Eukaryota > Metazoa > Arthropoda > Insecta > Coleoptera > Curculionidae > Sitophilus > Sitophilus oryzae. The sequence goes on along the minus strand of NW_022147046.1, from coordinate 2,860,412 downwards.
TGCGTTCGACAGAAGCAATATTTTGGCAAATTTGAGGAGGATACGTTATGTTAATCAAACGCTAAATTTGTAAATAGCCCTATTAAATAAAATGAAAGGAGAGCCGTAAAATGCCTGGAATTCACAAGTAAAAGAGCACGGCAGAGAAAACCCTGATCACTACTCCAGAGAATCCAACTATGCTATTCTGAACTTTAAGAGAAATCATAATAATACAAATACTCTTAATACCAAGGTTTGAGGTTGGAGGTATACTGAGATCCCTGGGATTCGGGAGGCTACTCAGCTAGATATAATATGGTTGATGCCAATATCTTTAGACTATGAGACTGTGACGTTGCCCAGGCACGGTTGGAAATTATTAGTATACGCAACAAGGCCCTTATTGTCACACTATTATACTTGTCAAAAAGTCTCAAAAAGTTAGACTGAACCAAAAACATCGGCACCAATGTACAGTAAACGATTGTATTTAGATTTAATTTTAAACTAGATATTATTCACAGCATAAATGGAATCTATTAAATACATACACATGCTATATAATACCTTTGTCAGATCAAATAAATAAGGAAAAGCTTGATCATAGATTATTACAATAGAAAAAAAATGTATACCTTAGTTAACATTAGTTAAATAATGAGGACATATTTACTCTACCTTTAATAACCTTCTTTGTCACAATAACCGAAATTTACAAACCAAAAATAACATCAATGTGTCTCGAATGGTAGTTTAAAAGCTATTATTTAACACCTATCATCTCTATTTGTTTTCTGATTTCCCTCTCCCTAGTTTACAAGTAATATTTTAAAAATCAATAATTTTATTTATGTATGTTTTATTACAGAGTAGTGTTGGGAAAAATCGGATGATTTTAATCCTCGAGTATTTATCCTCGAAGATTCCAATAAACGGATGATCATCCGATTAATCCTCGGTCATAAAATTTTCCCTGTATAATATCTCGATCGAAACCTGAATAATACTCGGCGCAGGGTGTGAGTGATTTTGCTTGCTGGTTTTAACACACTGTTACCATGTACTCGAATAATATTGTAATAAAAATAAATGATTATTTTAAACACTTTTTTAATATTTTTTAATATTTTCGTGTATAGTTTCATATGGGAAATAAAATTGTCATGTTTTTTGCTTTAAATTGTGCTGATTTTGCTTCTTTAACTCCGACTTTGAGACAAAAAAGTATGGATAAAAAATCTTTATAATTTATAGAAATTAAATTATAATTAATATATCCCATCTAAGCATCCAAACTAAACAAAATAAAAACAAGCAATGTATTTCTGTTCAAAAATGCAGGTTACTACTTTGAAAACCGATTATTACCGATATGTGAGCAAGTGAATTAAATGGTTATCCTCTATCCTCCATACAAAAGATTTCAGCATAAATCGTAAATCGCCTTGTATCTTCGCGAGCAGCAAGGACAGTACGCTACACCCGATGTTAGTTCCGTGCCTAGTAATCCTCGAGGATCGACAAAAATCCTCGAGACATAACGAGGATTCCAATACCCGGGTGACCGAGTATTTTTCACTCGAGTGATCCCATCACTAAACAGAGTGTCTTAAAAATGAATGTTTTGAATTTAAAGAAATTTTCGGTTTATCTCACTTACTATTATTCTTTAGTCATTGACTTAAAGCCTCGGATGGAATTGCAGCGTCACAACCGTCAAACCGAGAAACCCGCGTAAAAGTAAGGACAGAAATTCCAAATATGCCAATTGCCCATCAGTTTCCTTCTCAAAACCCTCCATTATTATTATTAATCAGCAAAACATACCTAAACAAGCCCATTTGCACCCCTACTATCAATAAAACTGATACCCATCCCGTTCCGTTATGTTACCAGCAGCGGCGGCAACTGCAAAATAATAACGACCCCGCTTTTATCTCCGAACGCCCATCTCCAACCCTCCCCCTCCGTCCCATCCCTAATTGGTTTTAAGTGAAATAGCGGCCTTATGTTTAGATATTCGTGTTAATGGCCCCCTGGTAACGTCGCCGCCGCCGATCGCTGGCGGGGGGCCACTTGCGGTGGCCATTCGCCCAAAATCGAGCTTTTAACCACGAAACGTCTTGTTCGATGTGTTCGAGAACGTAAACTGTATTGGTAAGGAGAAGCGGGAATAAAAGGTCTTAGTTTTAATGTCAATGTGCTAAAGCCTCATTCAGAACCTCGCAATTAGTGGAATAAATTTGTGGTTTTAATTATGCTTTATACTTTTTTAGTTTACGATCATTCACAATGTCTAAAAAAACACAATTAAAATTAATAGAATATTCTAGCAACAGCTTGCAGTGGTCAGTTGTATCCATAGAGAAAGCCAAATATATACCTTATAAAAACAGTTGATTTCTAACAACAATTTCTCTTGACAGATGATAATCAAAGGTCAAAATGACATTCCCCGCAAATTTTTAAGTCTTCTTCTTCGGGTTCCATCTCCTAATGGAGGTTGGAAATCATCATGGCAATTCTAACTTTGTTAAAGGCTGCTCTGAATAACTGGTTTGAAGTCATTCAAAACCATTCTCTCAAATTCTTGAGCCATGATGTTCTTCTTCTTCCTTGGCTCCTTCTGCCCTTTATCTTGCCTTCTATTATGTTCTGCAGCAGGGCATATTTAGGTCCTCTCATTATGTGTCCAAAGTACTCAAGTTTTCTCTTTTTAAGGGTGTTAATCACCTCTTCGTCCTTCTGAATTCTGCGTCGCAGTTCAATATTTGTAACCTTGTCAGTCCATGCAATCTTCAGCATACGCCGATAACACCATCTTTCGAATGCCCCAAGCTTCTCCATTTCGGCCTATTTAAGTGACCAAGCCTCTGAACCATAGAGTAGAGTTGCAAATATGTAACCCCTTAGCATTCTTAATCTAAGCTTTAAGTTGATGTCTCCACTGCAGAGACATTTTTTGAGTTTTACAAAGGCTGCTCTGGCTATTTCTATTCGAGCTTTTATTTCTGCTGATTGATCCAAGTTTTCGTTTAACCAACTGCCTAGATATTTATATTTTTGTACTCTCTCCATAGGTGTATCATCTATTAGAACATTGGCTTGGACATCTTCTCTCTTAGTGATTATCATAAATTTAGTTTCCTTAGGGTTCATTTTCAGGCCATAGACTCTACATGTGTTGTTTAGTCTTTGTAGAAGTGTTTGCAGACCCTCCACGTTGTCTGCTATAAGGACGGTATCGTCCATTTTTAAGTACAATTAGTGAAAAAGTCAAAAGTTTGTTGACTTTTTCTACTAATTGAAAATGACTTACCACTAATTTAGACGTTCTGAATGCTTCCATGCAGATTAAAGAAACAAACTTCCACGCTAATTAAGCTTCATTCAGAACCTCGCAATTAGTGGAATAAATTAGTAGTTTTAATTAGCGTAGAAGTTTGTTCCTTTAATTTCAATGTAAGCATTCAGAACGTCAAAAGTAGTGGCAGACATTTTCAATTAATAGAAAAAGTTTTCAAACTAAACTTTTCCACTAATTATACTTCAAAATTTGCGAGAAATTACATTTTGGCCTTTGATTATCTTTCGTCAAGAGAAATTGTGGTTAGAAATCAAAAGTTGATTTATGGATGCAACTGACTAAAGCAAGCTGTTGCTAGGATATTCTATTAATTTTAATTGTCTTTTTTAAACATTGTGAATGATTATAAACTAAAAAGTATAAAGTGTAATTGAAACGATTAATTTATTCCACTAATTGCGAGGTTTTGAATAAAGTTTTAAAACCACTAATTTATTCCACTAATTTCGAGGTTCTGAATGAAGCTTAACCCGTGAAATAATATACCAATTTGTTAAGAATATACTTATTCACAGAGATATACAATATTTAATATAAGATACATTTTGAAAGATTTTATTTTTTATTTTTAAGGTTTATTTAACTTATTACATTACTAAGACAAGTAACTATAACTTATTACATTACTAGTAAAGAAAAAGAATCGTGTAAATCTGAGAATATACAATATGCCCCCGGATTGTCTTTACAAGAGGAATATCTTTTTTATTATTTACATTTTGAGAAAAATGCATTCTTTATAACAATTATTGCTTGTTCTAAAACGGTTAATACCGTTTATAATTTTCCAAATTTCCATACCGTTTTAAGTCCTAAAAATCTAAACGCCTTTCTATGGTAATGTAATTTCGTTTTCATTCTTTGATAGATACCTAGTTATTGATAGAATTTTAATTAACGTCATATTTTTTGCTGTTCTAAAATGTTAAAGAAGCACAAAATATTTTTAGTTCAATGCTACGGAAAGGCCAATAAATAATAGTTATCTGAAAATGTGATACTTTAACAACAGAAAAATATATGACGCTAATCAACATTAATAACAACCATTTATCAAAGAATGAAATGGAAATTACAAAACCATCGAAAGCATTTTTTTGGAAACGATCCCATATGCTCAAATACTTGATACCAGGATCAGTTCCTGAGACCAAACCCAATGAGATCGCATACACTAATTCATTATAGTTCGCACAGTTATCAAAACTTTGACTCTCTCTCTCTGTCAGATGTATTAGAAGATTAGAGGAATCAGTTTTAAAAAATTATAATTACACACTTATTATTTAACTATTTTAAAAAAAATAATAAGTAAAAATAAAAATTTTAATTTCTCTGTCAATCGTTTTTTTTTGAAAAAAAAAAGTTTCTTTCCAAAATTCAAAAATAGTATATTAAACAATGAGTTTCGAAAACGACGTTTTGCACACGATTTACGCACAAGAGGCACAAGTCGAACGAGTGTACAAAGAAATTTTCGAACGAGTTTTTTACGCTATTTTTTCTACGACTACATTTATAGTCTATGCTAATTTTAGCAGCAGACTCACTGAGTTTTTGCCAGTTTTGTGAAATAATTTGCGATGTAATGATGACACTTTTCTGACGGCTGCGTTGCGTTTGGCGTTTCACCTAAACATTGGATGTTAAAAATGTTAAAATTGGCACATGTCATGTGCAAAATGACATGTCGTGCGCTAAATCCTTAGCACACAACAGTTTGCATAACACCAATTTCAGATCGAGTTTTCCGTGTGTCAAACTGCATTTTCTAGGCTAGTCGTAGAAAAACGTATTTTTAAAAACCATATGTACTAGTAAATATGAAAAAAAAATTAAATCCACTTAGAATTTAAAATATTCCGATTTTAGAAGAATGTAATAAAAACAGTCAAAATATTTGGTCCAACCGATCCTAATCCTTGATCAGCTATTACTGTATTCATGTTGATAGCGCACGCAGATACTACCGTCTACATACAGGGTGAGTTTCCTACGATGTTCTCTATGGATATCTCGGAAACTACTAGAGATAGAGAGTCGGTTAAATGGGGAAAGAATTGCAGTTTTGTGGGGTCATAAATATGCTCCTTTCACATTTTTGAAAAAGTTCATGGCTTACTAGATATTTCGAAAAAAAACAATTTCGGCTATTTTAAAAATTGTCCCTAATTCCATTATAAGCTATTTTCGACAAAAAGTTTTCAGATAAAAGTTGTCTATAATCACATCCTTAATGAGACTGTGTCCTCCGTTTTCTTCTAAAGCCTGTCATTTTTGACATATGACACAAACATATGTTTTTTTAAATGAAAAGCATAGTTGGCCATGACTTCATAAAAAGCTTTTCAGCGATATAAGCTATAATATGTTTTCTTCGAAAAATTACTGAGTTATAGCCAATTCTTATTATTTTTAAATAATTTTACTTAGCCATGGAAACAACTTCAATCGCCGTTGCTCTCAGAAATGTGAAGCTGTCACATCCAAACTTTGTAAATTAAAATAAACAAAAATTGTAAATATGAATTTTTCAAATGAAGAAAAGCGTGTAGATACTCGCGCATCAATAGAGTGGTTCTTGCATGACTTTCATTATGACTCCCCCCATAATGAAAGAAATGTTAAAAATTATTTATATCATAATTATGCAAACTCAGTTATAGGAAGAGGTGGACCAATTGCATGGGCCTCCTTGATCATCTGACCTATCCATTTTAGATTTTTTTATGCGGTATGGTTAACAATAAAGTTTACAAAAGAACTTATGAATTAAGAGAGGCACTCGAATTGGCGGTACGAGAGAAGTTTAATTAAGTCGACCGGTCCTTCTGTGAGAATGGGTAGTAATTCAGTTTTAAAAAGATGCAACTCAAAACAATGGCGGATTTTATGAACACTTTCTAAACTAACTTAAAGTGTATGCAGTGATATTATTTTTTTAAGTTTTAGTTTGTGTAATGTATATTGTAAGGAACCGTTTAGTAATCTGACTTTTTTTAAGTTATAAATCATAACAGAATAAGAATACCATGCAATCTAATTGAAATTAGTCAAGAAAGATAAGGATTGGCAATAACTAAATTTAACTTTTCTAACATGTCTTTAAAACCGTTCTCTAAGAAAAGTAACATTCACCGGTCAACGTATCCTCAAAAATGTATGGTCAAATAAAGTTGAACCAATAATCCTACACGCTTTTCTTCATTTGAAAAATTCATATTTACAATTTTTGCTTATTTTAATTTACAAGGTTTGGATGTGACAGCTTCACATTTCTGAGAGCAAAGGCGATTAAACTTGTTTCCATGGCTAACTAAGTGAAATTGTTTAAAAATGATAAGAATTGGCTATAACTCAATAATTTTTCGAAGAAAACATATTATTTTTTTTATGAAGTCATGGCCAACTATGGTTTCCATTTAAAAAAAATATTGTGTTGAAATTGTTTAAAAATGATAAGAATTGGCTATAACTCAATAATTTTTCGAAGAAAACATATTTTTTTTATGAAGTCATGGTCAACTATGGTTTCCATTTAAAAAAACATATGTTTGTGTCATATGTCAAAAATGACAGGCTTTAGAAAAAAACGGAGGACACAGTCTCATTAAGGATGTGATTATCTACAACTTTTATCTGAAAACTTTTTGTCTAAAATAGCTTATAATGGAATTAGGGGCGATTTTTAAAATAGCCGAAATTTGTTTTTTTTCCAAATATCTAGTAAGCCATGAACTGTTTCAAAAATCTGAAAGGCGCATATTTATGACCCCACAAAACTGCAATTCTTTCCCCATTTAACTGACTTTCTATCTCTAGTAGTTTCCGAGATACCCATAGAGAACATCGTAGGAAACTCACCCTGTATAATCGTATCCGACTTCATACAATCGTGCTTCAGCTGAGATCTGTGCTGTCATAGGGTTCCGTCAGGATACACACATGTCAACCGATTGATTCTTTTCTTTACATTTGCGTACTAGTTTTTGACACTTTTATTTTTAAGTTTGGGAGTAGGTACCTGATCCGAGCGTGAGGGATTAGATCCTGGGATCAGTTCTAGTATTCAATCGCCATCACTAGTAAAACGTAAATGTGGCGAAGACTGAGGACGTAGTAGGTAACAGTAATCACTGATTGCAGTACTGATGCTTGTTAAGACAAAATACTCATATAAAAAGACCATATAGCAAAGCTTTTTAGATATACAGGGGTTCACCACATACGACACGGAGTATTGTAGCTAAACGATCTTTTACAAATTGTAAACTTTGGGTTTGTTGGAGGACTATTAGAGGTACAATTTAAAAATTATTTTACAAGATACAGAGTGTCCCAAATAAGTAAAAAATATTATAGTTGCATTTTTTTAAATGGAGGTAAATTTAAAGGAGTAATTTTTGAAATAAAGGTAAATTTCATTAAGGTTTATCATACTTAAATCTTACCGTTTTTGAAATATTTTTTTTTGTGAAATTCGAGTAAAAAATTTAAGGCTTCATTTCCCCAAGGGTATTAAAGGTTTACTGAAGATTATTTATTTATTGATCAGATATTGTGTTGCAATAATAAAAATTATACCAGCTTATACACAGTCTTCAAAAAATTATATTAAATAATTACTAGCTTTAAACGGCAATAACTTGTTTAATTTAAATAGAACTGTATATTTTACGTGAGTCAGATGCACAATTTAATTGTCTATCAAATTGTATTATATCATTTTTTACCTATCTCTTCAAGTTTTCGTAGAAACTGAATTTCCTTATAATTTAGACCACATTTATTACTATACCCATGGAATATTGACATTTTAGATTTTTTTAAAGCAACATATGTACAAAATGTACAGGTGGTAAAAATTATAATATTGCAAGCCCATTTGTATATAAGTAACCTTCTTTTTTATTTTACTTATTTCGTCATTCTGTATAGCCAAGCGGCATTCGCAAATGAGATTTTTCAATAGGTTCCAATTTACACTCTAAGTGTTACTGCTAGACGTTACTCTTCCCTGCCTCTCGCCCCCGTCCCCACGTCCGGTCCCTTCCATCTCACTTTCGGGGCGCCCCCTGCCGTCTGTAACTGCGGCCGTACATTTAAAGAGCTCATCAATTTTTCATCGGCAAAATAAAACGTGAAAATTACCTTTACGCGGCCGGGGAAGCACCTACACACACGCGGGGATGGAGAAAAGAGAGGGCGAATGCACACGCAATTTGCCTGCAATTTTTGTCAGGAAAAATGGATGTATTTAGAGAAAATTAGATGACAACGGTCGGTGGGGAGACAAAACGGATAATTGGGATAATTCGCATAGAACAGGTGAAACAGTTATGTAAAATTTTAGATTGTAGTAGGATTTTAGTCGTCGTGTTTTTGGGAGTTTAGGTATAAAATTTGATCGTCTGCGAATTACAGTGTGAACAAACATTCATTGTCAATCTCTATACTCACGCCACGGATCTTTCTTTTCCAATTTTTTAAAGCGACCGCAAGGTATATTTTAAAGAGAGTAGTGGAGATGCAACAACCTTGACGAGGAAAACTTATTGAAGAATATGGAGAATGGGTCTTTTGCTATTACTGTTGGGGGTTGGAACCTTTTTTTTCCAAAAGTTCAACAGAAACTGTTTTATTATTATTTTTTCGCAGAAAAATTCATGATCAATTTGAAAAAAATGAAAATTTCACAATTTTAATATTTCAGTCAAATGACTATCTACTCAACGTGTTAATTTTTTGTCAATAATGACATGTATTGACTATTTCCATTCTAAATATCTTGAGAATGGTTGCTCGTAGCGATTTTTACCAAGAAACATTTTTTACGTAAAAAATGGCGAAAATGTATATTTTTTTACTTGGCAGTTTTATACGGGTACACACGAAAACTTATTACTCTTCAAAACAGTTAAACACATGTAGGTGGCGCCCCCTACAAATAGGAGTCATATTGACATCAAAATCAACTTTCATCCAATAACATATAATATGTTAACTTTTGACATTCTCGCTTAAAACAAAATTGTATTTTAAAATTCAATCTGGCTGTGTTAAAAACACTAATTTTTAATCAAGGAGTTTTAGAGAAATATATTTGATCCTCTAATGTTTTTAGTGTCTTGTCCTGACCGGTTAAAAGATGCACAAATCGTATTTTTAATCATATCTTAATGTTTTCAAATGAAACGAGGATGGCTCATTAGCATATTTGGAAAAAGCATTTTTTTGTGAATAATTTGGTACTACAAACTTGATATTTCGAGTCAAATTGTCGTTACGAATTGTCGTTACGTTGCAATTCAAACCATATTCGAAAATGTTAAAAGTTGACATATGGTATGTCATTCTATTCAGAGTGCCATAGAAAATGACACTCTGAACAGAATGACATGTTCTTCTTAAGGTGCCGACTTCTTGCGAAGGTTGGCGACCATCATGTCTAATTTTACTTTGTTGACTGCTGCCCTGAACAGGTCGTTTGATGTACAGTTGAACCATTCTCTGAGATTTCGAAGCCACGACATCCGTCTTCTTCCTATGCTTCTCTTCCCTATTATTTTACCCTGGATAATTAGTTGTAGAAGCTTGTATCTTGTACCTCTCATTACGTAGCCCATATATTGGAGTTTTCTGATTTTCACCTCTTGGGACAATTCTAGATCTTTTGAGACTCTTCGTAAGACTTCTTCATTGGTAAGTCTGTCAACGTATGATATCCGGAGTACCCCTCTTCAAGCATTTGTTTTGTTAGAGTGGCAGCTTCGATACCATAGAGCATTATTGTAAATATGTAGCATCTTAGCATTCGTATTTTAAGGTGGTTACTTAAAGTTTTGCAACAAAAGAATTGCTTCATTTTAATAAAGGTGTTACGTGCTATTTCAATTCTCGTTTTTAATTCTGATGAGTACTCAATGTCGTCGTTGATCAGGGTTCCTAGATATTTATATTTATAGACTCGCTCTATTATCTGATGGTTTACGATCAGTTGAGTATTTTAATTTGGCGTTTTGGTAAATATCATGAATTTTGTTTTATTAAGGTCATATTCAAGCCATAATGGATACTTGTTTCATACACTTTTTGGACTATTCGTTGCAGGTCCTGTATACTTTCTGCTAGCAGTACGGTATCATCTGCGTATCGTATATTGTTTATAGGAACTCCGTTTACTACTACTCCAGCTGCTTCATTGTGTAATGCCTCCCTCATGATGACTTCGGAGTACATATTAAACAATAGCGGGGAAAGTATACATCCCTGTCGTACACCACGTTTGATGTTGCTGTTTTCCGTGTATTTATTGTCTATCTTGATGTTTGCTGTTTGGTCGTAATATAGGTTTTCACTGATTCTGACATCTCTTGTATCTATTTGCTTTTCTCTCAGAATGTTGATAAGTTGTTCATGACGGACTCTGTCAAATGCTTTCTCATAGTCCATAAAGCAGGCGTACACATCCTTGTTAACATCCAAACAGCGCTGAGTCAACACGTTTATACTAAATAATGCTTCTCTCGTGCCAACTCCATTGCGGAACCCGACCTGTGTATCGCTGATGTCGTTATCCAGTTTTTTATACACACGGTTGTGAATTATTTTTAAAAATAATTTGAGTGTATGGCTCATTAGGCTTATGGTCCTATGATCTTTACATAATCTTGCGTTGGCTTTCTTAGGAATCACAATGAAGGTCGACACCAACCAGTCTTTTGGTATCGTTCCTGATCTGTAGATCGCATTGAAGAGCTCAGCAAGTGCATCCAAGCTATGTTCCTTAAGCAGTTTTATTTCAATGGGTAGTTCGTCTGGGCCAGGTGCTTTCCCGTTCTTCATGTTCTTCAGCGCATATTCTATTTCATCTGTTGTTATTTCTGGTCCGGTTTCTATATCATTTTCTGGGGGTAAAGGTCTATTTCTGTCATCTTTGAACAGCGTTTCTATATATGTTTTCCATGTCTTAAGCTTTGATGTCAGCTCCATTACTATATTCCCATCATCATCCACCAGTATATTTGCGTTCCTCTTTTTATAATCTCCAGTGATCTCCTTAACCTTTTTATGTATATTAAAGGAATCATGTACTTTTTGCAGTTGTTCAATTTCGGCACATTTTTCATTCAACCAGTGTTCTTTCGTCTCTTTTACTTTCTTTTGTATTTCCCGATGTATACTTTTGTATCTGTTGTTTTCAGTGGTTTTAGCCTCTCTTCTTAATCTCATTATTTCGATAATTTCATCGGTCATCCATTCGTTTTTCTCTTTCTCATTCTTACAGCCCAACTCTTTGTTTCCTATTTCAAGAACTGTGTCTTTAATTTTCTCCCATTCGATGTTTATGTCTCCCTTATCTCTACTGTGTGATGTTTGCAATCATCATTACTCTCTCTGAGAGGGGTACAAAACCTGTAACGGATTTATTTGTTTTTTTGTCTACAAAAATTCCAACACCGTTTGGATGGTTTTGTTGATCGTCACTACCAGAGTAGTAAAATGTTCCTCCATCAGTTATGCATTTGCCACTACCGAGCCATCGGACTTCACTAATTCCAAAGATATTAACTTTCAGTCTCTTCATTTCTAATGTTAAGTTGTACAGTTTGCCAGCCTGGAAAAGGCTTTTAACATTCCACGTTCCAATTTTCAATTTCCTCCGGGGGATTCTTCGCACCCTTTGTCCATTGAAGGACTGCCGGGGACTAAGGGCCATTGTTTTAAGTGTATCTGTCATGATGATTATACTAGGGAAATATAATGAGGTGGTTTCCCCTTGCCTTCCTCATCGCTGTTCAAACGCCTTTCTGTGGTTACCACTCTGCCGTTTGATGTCAGCCAGCTGCCGCTGCACAGTGCTAGTTTTGGTCCGCCCCGGGTATTTCATTTCCCCGGTACGACCCATATCTGGGAGGTATCCGCCACCTGGGGAGGCGCCACGATGGGGGACTAGCAACCCCACACAGAATGACATACAACATAACAAAATTCGTGTTATTTAAAAATAAAAAGTTGTAGTCATTTCCGGTTAAACAGAAAGTGACCGAAAACAATTGAATAGGTCAATCAATTCTAATTTATGTCATATATGTACTAACATACGAAATCTCGATTTTTTATCTAAAAAAAATAAAAAGGTTTTAAGTTTTGAGTCATTTTAGAGAGGCACCCGGTATACCTAGCTTGAGTAAATTGATTTTTGTACGCATAGCTCCTTAAAACCGAGTAAAATTTATAATTCAGAAAATACTTAGAACGTAAAAAGCTATATCGCTAAATGGTTTTTTTCTTCTTCCTATACCGTTTTTTTTTTCGCGAATAGAAAAGAAAAAGCCCCGAACGAGAGAAAAACTTGATCACGCAAACGGCGCGCAATAAAATAAATAGCCATTCAAGGGAAACTGCAAATAGTTCGAGCTTCGGCTATGGAGGTAGTGCGGCGGCACGGCAGTCGGCCATTGTGGAAAAGCGGCTGAACTCTGGGGAAATCAAGATGGCGGGGAAGCGGCCCGGCCGTCCTTCTGCCGGCAGTGGAAATCTCGCCGAAAAATTAAAGAAAAGCCCGGCGGAAAATGAGGGGGACGGGGCTGCTGTAGTCGAGTGTGGGAGCAGCCGTAAAAAAGAAGGCGCCTGTTTTATTTTTGCTTCCGGTGTTTCCCTTTTTGGATTTCCTTTAAGCGTGGGTATCGTATAATTCGGGAATAAAGTTAGATTGTGAGCTAAAAAAATGGAGTTTTTAACATATACAACCGAGTACGTTAAAAATTATTAATTAAAATGCAAAAATATGATTATTGGTCAATTAAATTGGAGGGGTCATTTGGAAAAATGCCACCATTATCATCATGATCATCACCACTTAGCTTATTCCGTCCACACCGCTGAACAAAATTCCCTTTTAACTGAAGCCATTCTTACTTCCTACAGTACCATACTCTATATTAGAGCGTCGGCTATCTCTCGCATGTACTTGTGATGTGTGTCATCAGTGTTTCACAAGTACATGGGATCTACAGTTTATTGCCGAACCCGAACGGCACTATTTGAGAGGCTGTACACGCTGGAGCTAACAACGCTCTCTCTAAGTCTTTTAGTCCGAAACGTGGTGTGATACAAGGCTGTATAGTATCACCCATACTCTTCAACATCTATGGAGAGTACATAATGAAAAAAGTCTTACAGGGCTGGCGAGGCGGACTAACGATAGGTGGAAAAAAGATCACAAACCTTAGGTATGCCGATGACACCTTAATTCTTGCGTGCTCTGAGGAAGAACTTGTTCAAATAATGAGAAGGTTGAGTAAGATCAGTGCGGAACATGGCCTTATGCTAAACAAAAGGAAAACGCAAGTCATAATAATAGACCGAAATCCTACTAACATCAGCGAGATTGATGGTTTTGAGGTGGTTGAAAAGTTCAATTACCTCGGATCGCTCATAACAAACAAGGGAGGCTGTGACGAGGAAATCAAACGCAAACTAGCAATAGCTCGTAACTCGACTATGAAACTAACACGAATATGGAAAGACTCTGCAATATCCCATCACAACAAATTAAAATTAGTAAACACATTGATCTTTTCTATCGCTGCTTATGCATCAGAGACCTGGACTCTGAAAACTACAAATAGGCGAAAAATAGATGCTTTCGAAATGTGGGCCTACAGAAGAATGCTGCGAATTTTATACACAGAACATCGGACCAACGTATCAATTCTAAGGCAGTTGAAAGTTAACACAAGACTTTCAACCAAAATAAACCGGTCATACCTTAGGTACTTCGGGCACATTTCGAGATGGACTGGAAAATGATGGACTGGAAAGAACAGATGGACTGGAAAAAATCATAATCGAAGGGAAGATTAATGGCAAACGACCAGGAGGAAGATCTCCGACGCGCTGGGTGGACCAAACCAAAGAAATTATTGGTCACGGCATGCAAGAAGCTTCTATAGCTGCTCAAGATAGAGAGGGATGGAAAATAACGATCCGAGCAATTGAGACATGATGTCACCGTACTCTTTCGAGAGTTAACGGACGAGAAGAAGACACGCTGGAGCTACGGCCGGCCACCAAAGCTATTACTTTCTCTTTCATGCCACTTGAAATCAATTTCCAGCCACTCTTTTTTATATCGTTTGTCCATCTACTAGGAGGTCGTCCTCTGCTTCTATAGGGTTCGTGTTTTGGCCTCCATTTCACAAGTCACTTTGCCACCGTCCATCTGTCATCCTAGTCACATGTTCTGCCCAGTTGGCTTCCTTACTCCTGTTCGATTCCTTATAGTATGATTTGGTATTTAATCCCTAAGTGTAACTTCCAGCATAGAAAAAAGTGTTGGAAAGCTAATTATTGTTTTGATTGGTTCACTTAACGTAAATGAGAAGAGCCTGCTAGACTGTCGCCCGAGCCTGAAGGCCCAATGACAATAGTCAATACATGTCATTATTGACAAAAAATAAATACGTTGAGTAAATAAATCTGGTTTGGTTTGGATGAGTAAATAAATTTGGGAACTTTTTATTTTTTTTTAATTAAACCATCAATTTTTCATTGAAAAAATTATAATAAAATAGTTTTTATTGAACTTTTGGCAAAAAAATCTTTCAAATATACGATTTCAGTCTAATAATTACTTAGAGTGTAGTCCCTTGCTTACCTTGGTTATGGTTTTATGTTCCGTTTCTATGGGTTTCCTGAAAGTTTTCTTATTACGGAACACAGTTCTTGAAAAATTCGGTTATAACTGTCACCGAACTAACCAGCGCGCAACGCGTGAAGGCTGGTTTTTCTGGTTTTATTTGTCAATCGATGTTATTTATGTGACAGAAATCAAGCAAATATTGGAAGTTCGAGTGAAATTCTCATTTAATTTCTAAAATTTGTAATAATATTTTGTATTTACATCCAAAAGCAATGGAGGTCTTTAACTAAATAGAATCACTTTTTAGGACCATTTAAACTTATCATGCAGCCATCGTTCCAGTCAGAAATATTTAAAGAAAAC
This sequence comes from Sitophilus oryzae, assembly GCF_002938485.1. Lineage (NCBI taxonomy): Eukaryota > Metazoa > Arthropoda > Insecta > Coleoptera > Curculionidae > Sitophilus > Sitophilus oryzae. Next base: position 2,845,053 of record NW_022147046.1, on the reverse strand, counting down.
ATGAATGTTTTGTAAGCGATAAAAATATAAATACTGATTAGATTTGTTTATTTATTATTGATCTGTTTTAATATCGGACCTGCAAATCTTCACTTGAGCTGTTGTAGCATTAGTAGTTATAAAAAAAGGATGGACTGTTTTTTTATAAGAATTTTCTTTTGGAAAAGTATTAAAACAACTAACACTATGCGACGGAGCTGTTCGCCAGTAAGCAAAGGATCGTAAGCTAGTGAAAATTAAATTGTGATACGTAAGTAGTAATGCCTTTATAAGATACTGGGCGGCACTCAGTTTTTCATTTTTACTTTCAAAAACTTCTAAGTTGAAAATTGAGAAATCAACTCAGAATATAGGAATTACTTATTTTAGGAATTACACAAATGAAACGCTAAGATTAACTAATAACTAAGTATAATTAATAATTAAGTATTAAATAGAATAAAATAAGAATATGAAAAATTTGATGTTTGAAAATATCTGTTGGTTCACTCTTAAGGGTAAGTTAAATCTGAACGCTTCTGAATATTATTTTTTAAAAAACTTATTCCGCATAAAGTCTGGCGATCTTGGTACCAAAATGTAGGGACTCTTTATATTAAAAAAAACGTACTATATGAATATCAGAAATATGCATAACATGAATAAAATTTAACAAAATTATTCTAAAGCAATAAAATATACAAGGTTGTTCACCACATACGACACGGAGTATTGTAGCTAAACGATTAGATTTTTACAAATTATAAGTTTTGGGTTCGTTGAGGGACTATTAGAGAAAAATATTTTTACAAGATACAGAGTGTCCCAAATAAGTAAAAAATATCAAAGTTGTATTTTTTTAAATGGAACACCCTGTATATTATTACATTTTTAGTTTCTACGATTAAAATAAAGGTAACCCTTACCGTTTTTGAAATATTTTCAATTTTGTGAAATTACAGTAAAAATTTTAAGGCTTCATTTCTCCGAGGGTATCAAAGTTTTTTATACTAAATATTTACTGAAGTTTATTTATTGATCAATTATTGTATTGCAATAATAAAAATAATACTACCTTATACTACCTTAAATTGTATTATACCATTTTTACGCATCTCTTCAACATTTCGTAAAAATGCATTTTCTTATAATTTAGACCTCATTTATCAATATACCCATGGAATATTGACATTTTAGATTATTTTTAAAGATATAACGAATTTTTAAAGAGTACAGACACTAATATTGTCGATATAGTTTTTTTATTGCATTAAAAAAATAAAAAAAAAACTGTTTAAATATTTGTTAAAGAGGACCAATTAATATGATTTTAGTATTCAAAGTACATTAATTAACTGTTTGCGTTGATTAAAAATAATTACTCCAAATACTAAAAAACTGAATTTTGTATGTGTATTAGACAGTGTAGTAAAAAGTAACACCATAAAAATTTTATTTCGTTTTTTAACGAATGCTTTTTTATAACAACAGAGACGTTTATTTTCATAACTTATTATTATATTGATTTCTGATTCAAATCCACATTTATTTAGGATAATTTATTAACTAACACATTAAGGTATGTAATTAATTAATATTTGGGCGGAAATAATGGTGGTATATTTAATTAATGGTATACTTTTTTATAAATATTTAAATAGTTTTCTTTTTGTATAAAAATGCTAGTAATATTATCGTTTTTAGCACCTGTACATTTTGTATATTTGTTGCATTAAAATCAATCTAACATGTCAATATTCCTTGGGTATATTGATAAATGAGGTCTAAATTATGCGAAAATGCATTTTCTACGAAAAGTTAAAGGGATAGGTAAAAAATGGTATAACACAATTTGATAGACAATTAAATTGTGCATCTGGCTATCCTAAAATATACCGGGTTTTCCATTTAAATTAAACAAGTTATTGCCGTTTAAAGCTAGAAGGAACAGCCGTTAAAAGCCAAAATTGCCGTTTAAAGCAGCCGAGGAACTGGATTGAGGAATAAAACGTTTCTGGACAGACAGGATCGAAAATTTGTGTGGATTCAGGAGATACTTCCGTTATTCCCGGTGTGAAATGTAGGGACAAAACGTGGACCAAATGTCAGGTACAAAAAATAACAAAATGGCACCAGAAAATAAAGCCACCATAAAATAAAATGCGGCTATAAACTAAAATGCTGCCACAAACTAAAACCCCATAGAAAGAAAAAAAGGTATTAGGAAACGTTAGGTTTAAAATAAGAGTCTTACCTCTGCTCAGAGAGTTTTCCCAAACAAATTGGCAAAATGTCAATAAACGCCGATAGTTCTACCGGGTTCAGCTTTAGCCACCAATATGGCGAGGGAAGGTAGGTACGATGTATGACTATACACCGTCAGATATAAAATGACGAACGAAATTCGACCGGACTCTATCTCGCCAGAAATAAACTTGAAGAAAAAATAAAAGATAATAACAATACTTAGAATGCCATCTCGATGCGAGGACTTAAACCTGAATTATTTAAATAAAATAATTCTGTACATTTATATTAATCATGTGAATTTTAAATAAAATGCTACACTGTCTAACGAGCTTAACAGTTTATCAATAAAGTACTTTTCAGTATTAAACTCCATTGAAAACAAGAAGCAAACGTAAAAGCAGAGAACAGGTACATTAAAAGTGCATAAAGGATAAATTTTATAATAGAGGTATTGAAATTTAGAAAACGTCAACATTTGACGTTTCCAGTATTTTACCAAACCGTTCCGTATCAAACCGATGTTTTTCAGAAACCGCTCTTTACTGTAGTTTACCGGTCTGGTTCGCCTGGTTTTGCAACGGAATACAGTCTTTGTCAACTTGTTTAATTTATGTCAATGATGACAGGTATTGATAATTAGAAATCAAGACAAAAATATTAGAAAATAATTTCGAAGTCTAAATTAAACAATCTAATTACATATAATTATTCCCTCTTATTTTTCTATTTTATCTTAACTTTAAAATACAAATTTAAATATACTACTAAAGTGCATGCCAAATAAATTTTTAGTCACGTCATTAAGCATCACCGGTACAGCGTTGCCACTTTACATATTTTCTTTTAATCAAAATATTTTAGAAAACAAAAATAAATTAATTATAAATATATAAACAGTTATTGTTTCAACAAATTCGCCTTCTTAACAGCACTTAAAAGACATAAAGGGTCATTACCAGCGCTTTTCCGTTCAAAATATCCTAATAAACTAATAAAGTTGTGATGAGTTTTTAACGGCTATTAAGCTATCACACTTAGCAATAAAAGAGGTTCTAAAAAGAACAATGTTCGACTGCAAGGTCTGCTAGTAAACATGTTCAAGCTTAAAGTACTACAACACTATTTATTTAAACCAAAAGCTCATAATACCAAACCAAAGTGTCAAAACGAATAACAATATCAGGAAATAAATAAATAAATGCGACAACTTCTAAAAGTTTAATTGATATAAAATACATATTACACTTAAATGAAATAAAGACAACAATGTAAACCACAAAATGTCTTTTGCTATATTAAAAATCAATTGAAAAATAGTGCAACCTTCCAAGTTAAATTAGATGATGACCTCAAAACAGAAAAAATACTACTCGGCAAGGGCGTGAGACAAGGAGATACCATCTCTCCCAAGTTATTTACACTGGCACTGAAAAATGTCTTCAAGAAATTAGAATGGGAAAATAGAGGTCTAAACATCGATGGGGTACACCTTAGCCATCTGAGGTTCGCAGACGATATTGTCTTGCTGAGCACCGACATTCAAGAACTAAACACCATGCTAAATGAGCTAAATGAGCAATCCCAGAAAATTGGCCTTAAAATGAACTTGAAGAAGACCAAGATAATGAGCAACAATATCCATAACATTACCGTGGACAACGTTATTATTGAAAACGTAGACCATTATATATATTTAGGTCATAAAATCAAGCTGGGCAAGGAAAACCAAAATACGGAGATCAAACGCAGGATCCATTTGGCATGGGTAGCATTTGGAAATATGAGCGATATTTTTAAGGATAAAAGGTGCCCATGAACCTAAAGAAAAAAGGCTTACGACAGCTGCATTCTACCAGTGCTTACGTATGGCTTAGAGACTATGGCAATTACTCGAAAAACAGCAGAACAACTACGAGTAGCACAAAGAGCCATGGAAAGAATCATGTTGGGAGTCACCATTAGGGAAAAATACGGATTACCCACATACGTCAAAAACAAAATTAATAGATGTCGTTAAAAGAGTGGCAAGTCTGAAGTGGCAATGGATAGGACATGTGGCAAGACAGGATCCAGACCGATGGCCCCAAAAAATAATCCTATGGAGACCTAGGGGAACAACAAGAAGTGTGGGCCGACCAAAAAAGAGATGGGTCGATGACGTCAGGGCAGTGGCGGGAAGACAATGGATAAGATTGGCTAGAGATCGCGAAGCATGGAAAAACCTAGAAGAGGCCTATATCCAACACTGGATGGAACCAGGCTGAGAAAGAAAGAAAGAAAGATATTAAAAATCAAGAAAATCAAGAGAAACTTTTAATATAAGATAATTTCAGGGCCTTTTTAAAACATCTGGCTAAAAAAATCTTCTGGAGTCTTCTGCTTTCTAGAAAATAGTGCAGTAATAATTTAATTTCCAAGATCGTACACAGAGAATACAAAATTGTCCAGTTGATATTGTCGCAACCCTGGTTTATAGGGTTGCGGCTAGGGACGTTTTAGATATCGAAGATCATTAAAACTTCATATACAAAATATTAATTTATTATAGAAAATGCATGAGTTTATTTGAGAGAAATGTCAAGTAAAATGTCTTTTAGCCAATAAAATATACTTACAAAAAATATATAAAAAATTATAAACTTACTTTACTGTCATGATAGTTGGAGAACTCCACTAAACTGAACGGCATCACTTCTTAATTCATTCTCCCCTGGAGAGTCGAAGCTCTCTTATGTTTTACTTTAGAATCCTTCTACATATTGATATTTACAACAATGAGAATTAAACAAAGCTCACCTTCAGATCTTAGTCTGACGTCAACTTGTTCCAGTTTAATTTTCATTGTGCAAACAACATGTTTTTAGGAATATATTTTATTTAATATATTGGGTGATTTATTTTAATAATAAATCTTAAATTCTTGCTCTTGACAATACCATATTTTACTTAAACGTCAGAAACTTATCAAGCGGGAAGAACTGTAAATCGTAGCTACGAAAATTATGAGTAATAAAAAAATTATAATGACATAACCAAGTCGAGGTTTTTATTTACACTAAAAAAAATCAAAGCAGCATATATTTTATTTAGTTATCTAAAAATAGATTGACAGCCGTAAGTAAAGGTTTAAATGTAATACTATATTAAACGAAAACGAAACAAAGACAACAATATAAACCACAAAATCCAAAACCTTCGCCCTTTCTATTTGTCCGTTTTTAAACCAAGCACTGTCAGTTGAAAAAACCGGAAACCTGCTCTATTATTCACAATTGTGAATTCTAATTCCTATTTAAATTGTTTTGATATGGTTGCATGTTGTGCGACAGGATAACATACGTATTCGTTTTAAAGAAGGTAGACGTGTAATAGACGCTCATTTATGTTAGTTGTTCTCTTTTATTTTCCCTTTTCAAACACATTTTTTCTCCAAGATAGGATTGGAAATTGCATTGAATCGTTTTGATTTCGTAGTTCTTAGCTCAATTATAGGCTATTGAGGAAATTATATGTTGCATATAGGGTATTAGTTTGATTGATTCGCTTCTTTACCTGTATAACCTTGAATAATAAAGTATGTTTCTAGCTGTTTTCTAGTAGTAGTTTTGTAAAAATATTTTTGATCTTAATTTTTTTTTATAAAAATCTAGTTACTTAATATTATCTTTTGTCTATAACTAGTTATTTTGATTAATATGAATATTCATCTAAGTGAGAGCACCCACCAAAGTGAAGTAGTATTTGACGTGGCACGTGATCTGGCAAGTAACATGCATCTAGCAAGTTACGTCGAATTGAACAAACCACAATAAGTGTGTCAGCGCACACTGAAGTAGCGCTGTCCGAAACGTGTCATTTGTCGTTGTAGCATGCCATGCCACTGCTTCACAACTAGAACTGGTTCTACTTTTCGCCACTTGCTATTAACACGTTACTCGAATTTGGCAAAAATGAAGAACGGTCCGGACTTATAAGTTTTATATCACTGATTGAGACTAAATCATCATGCATTTATGGCCACACTCGTGCCGATTATTCCAACAGGAATAAACAAGACTTGGCATGGTAACAACTTTTCTAACTAGCACATCAAAGGTTTCTTTTTTCATTCAATAAAATGCTTGAAATTTTTCAAGATAGATGATTCCTTAAAAACACTAAATCCACTGTTCCTTTGTCTCTTTTTGCAAAAGGGGTGTATCCATTAGCGACGCTTTGGATAGTTTTGGTTCATATTAATTAGGTTTTACAATTGCTAACAAATCTTCCTCTGAGGACGACATGTTTACGCCACTGCCACATCACTTATATGTACGTTTAAAAATAAACTTTACTAAAAATTCTGATTGCTTCGTTTAATGTATAGAGGAGTATCAAAAATTGCTGGTCTTTTTAAGTATTTATTTTACATAAAAACTTCGTTATTTCAAATACAACACCCTGTATTTTTTTAAATAAATCGAAGCAGATTCAAATGCCTTTTCAAACTATATTAGGGTTTCCCATACCTATCTAGCTCAGATTTTGAATAAAGAGCAATTTTTTAATAAAATGTCAACCAAGAGTGCTGATGTCATGACAGGCTTCTAGTGACAGTTAGTAGCCATTTCCAAAATCAAAATTAGTTTATGGATTTTATTTGAATTTATAGCAGTTTGCTTATATTTAGTTTACCCCCCTACAATAGTATAATAAATAATATTTATTAAATATGTATTTATTATTAAGAAAAACGAAGTAGTAGTTCTTTGATTTATTTTACGATTTCTATAAAAAAGCCAATTACGGAAAATTAATTTTCTTCACTTCAAACGACAGATTTCTGCCTAATAAGGTTTTTAGAAACCACACTACCAGCTCTGCGAAATAGGCCAAGTAGTTTTTTAAAGGAACGCTTATCAGGGAGATTCTTATTTCGATATCTTTAAGCATAAACCCTTTAGAATCACTGGTGGGAACATATCACTAGTAACATATCCATTCGTTCCGCCAGCAAATACTGCCTTATTTTTCTTGATGAAATAATGAATACCTACTTATGTTATATTCTATTGTAGGTAAATTTAAGTAAACTGTTATAAATCTAAATAAATTTGCTTGAAATTGCTAGCCTTTGTAGACTTGATATCCCTTATTATGCCATTACAAGTTATGCTAACTAAATTTTTGTCGAGCGACTCTTCGCAGTAATAATTTTGGGATCATTTTTACATTTGGACTCATAACGCACTTTTTTTTTCCTTTTTGAATACGAATTGCCCGAAAATCTATACAAATAAATATTTTAGGTCACGGATACAAATGCAAAAATGATCCGGAAACTATTACTGCGAAGTGTCTGTCATAATTTTTTGTGTCTGCTAGTAAGAATTTTTTTAGAGGATAGAGAATCTTTTCAGAAGGGATTTAGAATTTCTGACTTGACGGACCGTTTTTTTCTCTTAGTGCATGTTTAGAAAACAAATAACCTTCGTATATAGACTCTCCAAAGCGTCCGGCCGGCACTTTCGATGTTATATACCAACAATTCCCCGAAATATCCCGAATTTTTCCAGGCTTTAATCCCGCAAATGCACACACACGCTCTCCTTTGGACGACCGGTCATTCCCTGGCCGCCGCAGAGGGCGAGATATATGCGGCCGGGCTTCAGATCTCGCCGGACCTTAACTGGCTGATTTGAAATGCAGATGTACGACCGCGGCCGGCCCGTAAGATGTGTACAGATGGCCGAAACCTCCATGATTTGTGGCACCACTAACTCCCGGATTCTTGCTAGTGGGGGATAATAAGGGTGCAATGGTGAATAGCGCTACGGTTGCTTTTGCCCCTGCCGGTTTCATCCGCCTTATTATTATTAAAACGGGCATGAATAAATAGGAGGCGAAATTAGCCGGCAAAATAACCCTTTCGCACTTGAAGGGCCTTAAATTTAAATTTCTCGGGTGTCCGAGTTGTGAGGAGCGCAGATTTATCGAGTCAGTGGAAATCTTTTTGTGAATTTTGACTGGACTAAATACTGGACTAAAACTTAAAAATAGCGTGTTTCTGTTACAATCTTTGATCATAAATGTACTATCTTGGAAATTATACCACTACAATCATGACCACATAATATAATCTCACTCATTAATTTTCTCCGTTCTTTACAGCAAATTTAAATTCTAGAATTTGCTTTATATTTTCAATTTATTTGTATATGATTCACATTTTCTCTATTCTACAAACTTTCGTCTTTTAATTGTAATAATATTTCATGAAATATTCAGTATTCAGAATATTTCAAGTTATAGAGAATATTTTCTATTTAAAATATAATTACCACTTTCTGGTTCTTGCCGCTTAACCGGAATATTATTTAAGATTTAACTCCTAGCTAAATACAGCCATTTATATCAAATACAACCGTGTATTTTCTTGTGCGTCAATTCTTGTGCATGATGCCAGGCGCTAAAAAATTTGAGTTTTATATAAGGTTTAGAAGTACATTTAATTCTATATTTTGAAAATATTGACGAATCCACGTCCACTTTTTAGTGACGAAAAACAAAGTTTGCAGGGTGTATCTATAAAATATACGATGTTTAAAATTCCACCAACAGAAATTAAAATGGGCTTCCAGAGACAAATCTTTAAGAATGTTTTCGTTACCAATATATCCACGTGAATTTTAAACTACAGCAAATGATTTTTATTTTATTCCTATTAGTGCTAAAAATACTACTTCGTTGATTTAATATTAGCACTAAAACAAATTAAATTGATCTGTGGCATACCCTATATTAAGCGAGAAAAATTGCATAAATATTTTCTTTCGAAATCCTTAGACTATTAAAACAATTCTGAAGTTGTTCTAACTAAATTTTTGTGATTGCTATAAAGCAATATTTTAGAGTATAGCGAGCATTTTCAGGAGAATCTGACTTGAAGGACCGTTTTTCCTCTTTGTACATATTTAGAAAACAAATAACCTACATATATAGTCTCTTCGAAGAGTCCGACCGGCACTTTCGATGTTATATACCGACAATTCAGCGAAATATCCCGAATTTTTCCAGGCTTTAATCCCGCAAATGCATACACACACGCTTTCCTTCGGACGACCGGTCATTCCCTGGCCGCCGCAGAGGGCCAGATATATGCGGCCGGGCTTCAGATCTCGCCGGACCTTAACTGGCTGATTTGAAATGCAGATGTACGACCACAGCCGGCCCGTAAGATGTGTACAGATGGCCGAAACCTCCATGATTTGTGGCACCACTAACTCCCGGATTCCTGCTAGCAAGGAGTAATAGCGGCGCAACGGTGAATAACGCTGCCGTAGCTTTTGCCCCTGCCGGTTTTCTCCGCCTTATTATTATTAAAACGGGCATGAATAAATAGCAGGCAAAATTAACCGACAAAATAACCCTTTCGCACTTGAAGGGCCTTAAATTTAAATTTCACGGGAGTCCGAGCTGTGAGCAGCGCAGGTTTATCGAGTCAGTGGAAATCTTTTTGTGAATTTTGACTGGACTAAATACTGGACTAAAACTTAAAAATAGCGTGTTTCTGTTACAATCTTTGATCATAAATGTATTATCTTGGAAATTATACCACTACAATCATGATCACATAATATAATCTCACTCATTAATTTTCTCCGTTCTCTAAAGCAAATTTAAATTCTAGAATTTACTTTAATATTTTCAATTTATTTGTATAGGATTCACCTTTTCTCTATTCTACAAACTTTCGACTTTTAATTGTAATAATATTTCATGAAATATTCAGTATTCAGAATATTTCAAGTTATAGAGAATATTTTCTATTTAAAATATAATTACCACTTTCTGGCTCTTGCCGCTTAACCGGAATATTATTTAAGATTTAACTCCTAGCTAAATATAGCCATTTATATCAACCGTGTTTTTTCTTGTGCGTCAATACTTGTGCATGATGCCAGGCGCTAAAAACTTTTAATTTTATATAAGGTGTAGAAGTACATTTAATTCTATATTTTGAAAATATTGACGAATCCACGTCCACTTTTTAGTGACGAAAAACAAGGTTTGCAGGGTGTATCTATAGAATATACGAGGTTTAAAATTCCACCAACAGAAATTAAAATGGGCTTCCAGAGACAAATATTTAAGAATATTTTCGTCACCAATATATCCACGTGAATTTTAAACTACAGCAAATGATTTTTATTATATTCCTGTTACTGATAAAAATACTACTTTGTTGATTTAATATTAGCACTAAAACAAATTAAATTGATCTGTGGTATACCCTATATTAAGCGAGAGAAATTCCATAAATATTTTCTTTAGAAATCCTTAGACTATTAAAACAATTCTGAAGTTGTTCTAACTAAATTAATTTTTGTGATTGCTATGAAGCAATATTTTAGAGTATAGCGAGCATTTTCAGGAGAATCTGACTTGAAGGACCGTTTTTCCTCTTTGTGTATATTTAGAAAACAAATAACCTACATATATAGTCTCTCCGAAGAGTCCGACTGGCACTTTAGATGTTATATACCGACAATTCACCGAAATATCCCGAATTTTTCCAGGCTTTAATCCCGCAAATGCACACACACACGCTCTCATTCGGACGACCGGTCATTCCCTGACCGCCGCAGAGGGCGAGATATATGCGGCCGGCCTTCAGATCTCGCCGGACCTTAACTGGCTGATTTGAAATGCAGATGTACGACCGCGACCGGCCTGTAAGATGTGTACAGATGGCCGAAACCTCCATGATTTGTGGCACCACTAACTCCCGGATTCTTGCTAGTGGGGGATAATAAGGGTGCCATGGTGAATAGCGCTACGGTTGCTTTTGCCCCTGCCGGTTTCATCCGCCTTATTATTATTAAAACGGGCATGAATAAATAGGAGGCGAAATTAACCGGCAAAATAACCCTTTCGCACTTGAAGGGCCTTAAATTTAAATTTCTCGGGTGTCCGAGCTATGAGAAGCACAGATTTATCGAGTCAGTGGAAATCTTTTTGTGAATTTTGACTGGACTAAATACTGGACTAAAACTTAAAAATAGCGTGTTTCTGTTACAATCTTTGATCATAAATGTACTATCTTGGAAATTATACCACTACAATCATGACCACATAATATAATCTCACTCATTAATTTTCTCCGTTCTTTAAAGCAAATTTAAATTCTAGAATTTGCTTTAATATTTTCAATTTATTTGTATATGATTCACCTTTTCTCTAGTCTACAAACTTTCGTCTTTTAATTGTAATAATATTTCATGAAATATTCAGTATTCAGAATATTTCAAGTTATAGAGAATATTTTCTATTTAAAATATAATTACCACTTTCTAGCTCTTGCCGCTTAACCGAAATATTATTTAAAATTTAACTCCTAGCTAAATACAGCCATTTATATCAAATACAACCGTGTTTTTTCTTGTGCGTCAATTCTTTTGCATGATGCCCGGCGCTAAAAACTTTGAATTTTATATAAGGTTTAGAAGTACATTTAATTCTATATTTTGAAAATATTGACGAATCCACGTCCACTTTTTAGTGAGGAAAAACAAGGTTTGCAGGGTGTATCTATAGAATATACGATGTTTAGAATTCCACCAACAGAAATTAAAATGGGCTTCCAGAGACAAATCTTTAAGAATGTTTTCGTTACCAATATATCCACGTGAATTTTAAACTACAGCAAATGATTTTTATTATATTCCTATTAGTGATAAAAATTCTACTTTGTTGATTTAATATTAGCACTAAAACAAATTAAATTGATCTGAGGTATACCCTATATTAAGCGAGAAAAATTGCATAAATATTTTCTTTCGAAAACCTTAGACTATTAAAACAATTCTTAAGTTGTTCTAACTAAATTTTTGTGATTACTATGAAAAAATATTTTAGAGTGTAGCGAGCATTTTCAGAAGAATCTGACTTGAAGGACCGTTTTTCCTCTTTGTGTATATTTAGAAAACAAATAACCTACATATATAGTCTCTCCGAAGAGTCCGACCGGCACTTTCGATGTTATATACCGACAATTCACCGAAATATCCCGAATTTTTCCAGTCTTTAATCCCGCAAATGCACACACACACGCTCTCATTCGGACGACCGGTCATTCCCTGACCGCCGCAGAGGGCGAGATATATGCGGCCGGCCTTCAGATCTCGCCGGACCTTAACTGGCTGATTTGAAATGCAGATGTACGACCGCGACCGGCCCGGTAAGATGTGTACAGATGGCCGAAACCTCCATGATTTGTGGCACCACTAACTCCCGGATTCTTGCTAGTTGGGGATAATAAGGGCGCAATGGTGAATAGCGCGACGGTTGCTTTTACCCCTGCCGGTTTTCTCCGCCTTATTATTATTAAAATGGGCATGAATAAATAGGAGGTGAAATTAACCGGCAAAACAACCCTTTCGCATTTGAAGGGCCTTAAATTTAAATTTCTCGTGTGTCCGAGCTGTGAGGAGCGCAGATTTATCGAGTCAGTGGAAATCTTTTTGTGAATTTTGACTGTGATACTAGACGAAAACTTAAAATAGCGTGTTTCTGCTACAATCTTTAATCATAAATGAACTAACTATTTTGGAACTGATACCACTACAATCATGATCACATATAATTTCACTCATTAATTTTCTTTGCTCTCTAAAGCAAATTTAATTTCAGATTCTAAAATTTACTTTAATATTCTCAATTTATTTGTATACGATTCACCTTTTCTCTGTTATACAAACTTTCGTCTTTTAATTGTAATAATATTTTATGAAATATTCAGTATTCAGAATATTTTAAGTTATAAAGAATATTTTCTATTTAAAATTTAATTACCACTTATCTTGCGGCTTAACCGGAATATTATTTAAGATTTAATTCCTAGCAAAATACAACCATTTATACCAAATATAACAGTGTTTTTTTTCTTGTGCATGATGCCTAGACGCTAAAAACTTTGAATTTCATGTAAGGTTTAGAAGTATATTTAATTCTATATTTTGAAAATATTGACGAATCCACGTCCACTTTTTACTGACGAAAAACACCCTTTGCAGGGTGTATCTATAAAATATACGATATTTAAAATTACACCAACAGAAATTAAAATGGGCTCCCAGAGACAAATCTTTAAAAATATTTTCGTTACCAATATATCCACACGAATTTTAAAGAATAGCCAAATTGATTTTTATTATATTCCTGTTAGTGATAAAAATACTACTTTGTTAATTTAATATTAGCACTAAAACAAATTAAATTGATCTGATGGATATCCTATATTAAACGAGAAAAATTACATAAACATTTTCTTTTGAAAACGTTTTCTAACTAAATTTTTGTGGTTGCTATGAAGCAATATTTTAAAGTGTAGCGAACATTTTCAGGAGAATCTCACTTGACGGACCGTTTTTTCTCTTAGTGCATATTTAAGAAAACAAATAACCTACATATATAGTCCCTCCGAAGCGTCAGTCCGGCACTTTCGATGTTATATACCGACAATTCAGCGAAATCTCCCGAATTTTTCCAGGCTTTAATCCCGCAAATGCACACACCCGCTCTCCTTCGGACGACCGGTCATTCCCTGGCCGCCGCAGAGAGCGAGATATATGCGGCAGGCCTTCAGATCTCGCCGGACCTTAACTGGCTGATTTGAAATGCAGATGTACGACCGCGGCCGGCCCGTAAGATGTGTACAGATGGCCGAAACCTCCATGATTTGTGGCACCACTAACTCCCGGATTCTTGCTAGTTGGGGATAATAAGGGCGCAATGGTGAATAGCGCTACGGTTGCTTTTACCCCTGCCGGTTTTCTCCGCCTTATTATTATTAAAATGGACATGAATAAATAGAAGGTGAAATTAACCGGCAAAACAACCCTTTCGCATTTGAAGGGCCTTAAATTTAAATTTCTCGTGTGTCCGAGCTGTGAGGAGCGCAGATTTATCGAGTCATTGGAAATCTTTTTGTGAATTTTGACTGTGATACTGGACGAAAACTTAAAATAGCATGTTTCTGTTACAATCTTTAATCATAAATGAACTAATAATCTTGGAACTGATACCACTACAATCATGATCACATATAATTTCACTCATTAATTTTCTTTGCTCTCTAAACAAATTTAATTTCAGATTCTAAAATTTACTTTAATATTCTCAATTTATTTGTATACGATTCACCTTTTCTCTATTCTACAAACTTTCGTCTTTTAATTGTAATAATATTTCATGAAATATTCAGTATTCAGAATATTTTAAGTTATAAAGAATATTTTCTGTTTAAAATTTAATTACCACTTATCTTGCGGCTTAACCGGAATATTATTTAAGATTTAATTCCTAGCAAAATACAACCATTTATACCAAATATAACAGTGTTTTTTTTCTTGTGCATGATGCCTAGGCGCTAAAAACTTTGAATTTCATATAAAGTTTAGAAGTATATTTAATTCTATATTTTGAAAATATTGACGAATCCACGTCCACTTTTTACTGACGAAAAACACCGTTTGCAGGGTGTATCTATAAAATATACGATATTTAAAATTACACCAACAGAAATTAAAATGGGCTCCCAGAGACAAATCATTAAAAATATTTTCGTTAACAATATATCCACATGAATTTTAAAGAATAGCCAAAATGATTTTTAATATATTCCTGTTAGTGATAAAAATACTACTTTGTTAATTTAATACTAGCACTAAAACAAATTAAATTGATCTGATGGATATCCTATATTAAACGAGAAAGATTGCATAAACATTTTCTTTTGAAAACGTTTTCTAACTAAATTTTTGTGATTGCTATGCAGCAATATTTTAAAGTGTAGCGAACATTTTCAGGAGAATCTCACTTGACGGACCGTTTTTTCTCTTAGTGCATATTTAAGAAAACAAATAACCTACATATATAGTCCCTCCGAAGCGTCAGTCCGGCACTTTCGATGTTATATACCGACAATTCAGCGAAATCTCCCGAATTTTTCCAGGCTTTAATCCCGCAAATGCACACACCCGCTCTCCTTCGGACGACTGGTCATTCCCTGGCCGCCGCAGAGGGCGAGATATATGCGGCCGGCCTTCAGATCTCGCCGGACCTTAACTGGCTGATTTGAAATGCAGATGTACGACCGCGGCCGGCCCGTAAGATGTGTACAGATGGCCGAAACCTCCATGATTTGTGGCACCACTAACGGATTCCTGCTAGTGGGGAGTAATAGGGGCGCAATGGTGAATAGCGCTGCCGTTGCTTTTCCCCCGATGCCGGTTTCCTCTCCGCCTTATTATTATTAAAACAGGCATGAATAAATAGGAGGTGAAATTAACCGGCAAAATAACCCTTTCGCACTTGAAGGGCCTTAAATTTAAATTTCTCGGGTGTCCGAGCTGTGAAAAGGGCAGATTTATCGAGACAGTGAAAATCTTTTTGTGGATTCTGTCTGACTGTGGTACTGGTCTAAAATAAAATTAAAATAAGTAATGATTCTGTGTTAAAAATATTGAGTTATACAGGGTGTTTCAAAAAACATTTGTCATCTTTCGTGGGGAGATTCCTCGCGTAAAAATAAAATTTATTTTTCATGTCAACATAGGTCCGATTGTTTTCTTTCGTAGCTACAGAGTGTTAAAATCCTAAAAAATTTTTGATTTATTTTAATTTTCTTCCAAGTGCTTTTAGTGATTTGAATGAAATTTTTAGGGTAAAAGTTACTATAAATGATGCATATTTTAATGCTAAAAAAGTGTCGATAAAGGCGGCAGAGGCGTGCATATACTAGGTTATCACTGGAATATTCAGAAAAAAAACATGTGCGCCACAGCCTTTTTTTCTTTTGATATCAAAATTGTGTAGGCTTCTTAATGCCAATTAAAAGTTATCTCTTGATATTTTGTCGAATTCCGCCTCCTTGATGAGATAAACGGAATTTTATTAATCAAAATTAATAAAATTAAAATAAAATTAATAAGTTATAAATTTTACCTAATTTATTATTAAATATTATAATTAGTTATTATTACTATTAGTCCAACCTACAACAATTTTAAATAAATTTGTTCAAAAGGTAAATACAAAAACCCTGATTTTAAAAAGTTTTCGCATCCTCTATCTCTAAAACTATGCATTTCCATACCCATGTTTATAAGACCTTTTTTTCATATTTTTTGATGAGGAACCAATGATTACTTATTTAAAACTTTCACAAGTTATTGATATTAATTTTTTTTAAAGGTTGCTATTAGACATAAATCAAGGCAAATTAATAACATTTCGTTTATCTCATCAAGAAGGCCAAAATCGACAAAATATCAAGAGACTACTTTTAATCGGCATTAAAATGCTTACACTATTTCGCTAACGAGAGAAAAAAGTCCAGTGATAACCCATATGCACGTCACTGGTGAATATGTCGACACTTTTTTAGCTTTAAAATATTTTAATAGAGGAAATGAATTTGTAGATATAGTATGACTTTTTTTGAAACTTTAGTTTCGGAGATATAAATTTAATCGGACCTTTTAAAAAAGTTAATTAAATTTTTCAGTAACTATTTGAGACAGAGTTTACCAAAAATGTTTTTTTATCTACTAGTGGGTAAATGAATTTGTAGATATAGTATGACTTTATTTGAAACTTTAGTTTCGGAGATATGAATTTAATCGAACCTTTTAAGAAAATTAATTTAATTTTTCAGAAACTATTTGAGACAGAGTTTACCAAAAATGTTTTTTATATCTACTAGTGGGTAAGTGAATTTGTAGATATAGTATGACTTTTTTTGAAACTTTAGTTTCGGAGATATAAATTTAATCGGACCTTTTAAAAAAATTATTTTTATTTTTCAGGAACTATTTGAGACAGAGTATACCAAAAATGTTTTTTATATCTAATGGTGGGTAAATGAATTTTTAGATAGAGTATGACTTTATTTGAAACTTTAGTTTCGGAGATTTCTTACCTTTTAAACATTTTAATAAAAATTTAAAATATGTCGCATTTAGTAACTTTTACCCTCAAAATTTCATTCGAAATGCTAAAAGTACTTGGAAGAAAATTATAATAAATCGAAAAAATATTAATACTTTATCACTCTGTAGTTATGAAACAAAGCAGAATCGGACCTATGTTGATATGAAAAACAAATCTTATTTTTACGTGAGGAATTTCCCCACGAGAGATGGAAAGTTTCTTATAATCTAACTTACATATCAATTTGAATATTTCAAATTAAAGTCTAGAAATATGTTTTTTCTTAATTATTTACAGCTTTAATGTAAGTAGTGTGCATTCTTGTGAGTTTAAAAGATCAATAACCAGTTAAACACATATTGTTAGTTCAAACATTATCACTAACCAACATGGCAAAATTTTAATTTAATATTTTATAAAATTAACATTTACAACAATTAACAAATCATCTGCATTATATCATATTTGTGTCTAAAATGAGAGAAACCCGTGTTTCGAAAATGAATCTATAATAATAAATGGAAACTTTAAATATGTCACCAAAACGTTTCGATTTAGTTTCGCTCAACAAAAAGCGAAAGCAAAGATCGCTATCTGTGTAGAAATTTCGAACTAGTCACCTGTCAACAACGTCAATCAAAACTTCCGGTCAAAATAATTAAAGCATTTTTTATTTGCTTATTATAACACCATTAAAACATTAAAGAAACATGTAAGCAACAAGAAAAAAAAACGTTTGCTAGTAACATTTGCCTTTGGTCTCCTGTTGGGTATGGGTAGTGGCTGTTACTACATTTATTCCTAAAACATATCATCCCTGTAATGCGCCTAATAATTGTGTGTCAAATTCAAACTACAATTAACAGGCGAATGTTTGTATAATAAAGAAATGCAAATCATATGTAAATAAATTAAGAATAATTATCAGTAAAGGGTTGTTCACCACAAACGACGCGGAGTATTGTAGCTAAACTATTAGATTCTTGCACATCGTAAGTTTGGGTTCGTTGAAGGACTATTAGAGTTACAATTTAAAAATATTTTACAAGATACAGATTGTCCCAAATAAATAAAAACTATCGAAGTTGTATTTTTTTAACTGGAACACCTTGTATATTATTACATTTTTAGTTTCTACGATTAAAATAAAGGTAAATTTGATTAAGGTTTACCGCATTTTAATCTTACCGTTTTTGAAATATTTAGGTTTTTGTCAAAATACAGTAATAATTTTAATGCTTTATTTCTCTAGGCGTATTTAAGTTTTTAAAACCAAATATTGTACTGAAGTATTTCTGTTTACTAAATTTTGTGTTGCAATAACAAAAATTATATTACCTTATACAGAGTGTCTAAAAATTTATTTAAATAATAACTAGCTTTAAACGGCTTATCTATAATCTTTTCTACAGTGCCATACTCTATATAGAGCGTCGGCTACCTCTCGCATGTACTTGTGATGTGTGTCATCAGTGTTTCACAAGTACAGTACAAGTAAACGGCAATAACTTCTTTAATTTAAATGGAACACCCTATAGATTTAATGAGAATCAGATGCACAATTTAATTGTCTATTAAATATTATTATATTATTTTTTACCTATGTCTTCAGGTTTTCGTAGAAAATGCATTTTCTTATAATTTAGACTTCAATTATCAATGTAGCCATGGAATATTGACATTTTAGATTATTTTTAAAGATGTGACAAATTTTTAAAGGGTACATATACTAATATTGTCGATATAGTTCGTTTATGTCATTAAAAAATTAAAAAAATATTTAAATATTAACATTGAAAATGTTTCTGTTATCCTATATAAGGGAGCCCAAATCGAATTAAAATGCTACATTTGCCACACCATGACGTCATATATACAAGGGTATAGGAAATCTCGGCGCAGCGGCGGCAGTCGGCCAGCGCGCGCAAAAACCATTACATCGCTAATTGTTTATTGTTATATCTTTATTAGTTTAAAAGCAAAAAATATGGGGTTTGCTTTGATACTTTGTCAAGACATAAGCGAAACTTTTAAATTGTTTCTTTTTTTCATTTAGGCCTTCGTTTTTCGTTAAATGAAAGTTATATTAAAAAAAATCTATTTTTAAACCAAATTTTCGCATGATTGAAATGAGTTATTCATATTTAAAGTTTTTTTTGGTCATAAGCGCCAATGGAAATGTTTTTTTGTAAATAATTATAAAAAATTACTCCCTACGAAGACTTTATTGTGTACTGGATCAAAAAATAAGTATTTGTTTTCTCTATACGGTGGTATTAATATATCGATTTTTGATGATAGTGCCCTTTTACCCGGTCTAATTGTGTACTACTTTCGGCATAAGGGTCCCCATATCATGTACTGTACTTCCATCCCTGAAAAATTCAGCTTGTGACACCGAAGTGAGAGGTAACGTCAAAATAAGCTTTAATCTACCTACATCATAGGTAGGTGTAGGTACTCTAGGTATATTCTATATAGACAGTAGCTGAACTAGCTGACAGTAGTAATTAATTTGTTATCCGATAAGTAGTTGTCATTATATAAGTTTAATCATCTTATACCTCCTATAACGGTAGGTTTTGGATTTTTCCTGATTGGTTTGTTAAACAAAAATATACTGGGCATATAAATGTCTGTTACAGGTTAATTCGTTAGAAATATGTTACACACATATTATTTTAATAATAATAGTATAATAGTAATGGCTATATTATGTTATAACACATACATATGTATTGAATGTACTTGTTTTAACCAATGCATTGTTTTGTTTTTTTAATCTCACAAATAAGAAATGTTTTATAGTTTTTATTATAAAAAACAGCGATTATACAATTTATTTACACCCCTTACACTGTTTTCTGTAAGGGGTGTAACCAGGAGTATATTTCGTAACCTCTCACGATATAAGAGGGCCCACAAAGTGTTTTATTACTTAATGCTTAAAATTTAATAATATATTTGTACATAAAATAAAATAGACTAGAAAGTCAATTAATTAATATTGACGTAATTACTAAATGGCTATATTATGTTATAACACATACATATGTATTGAATGTACTTGTTTTAACCAATGCATTGTTTTGTTTTTTTAATCTCACAAATAAGAAATGTTTTATAGTTTTTATTATAAAAAACAGCGATTATACAATTTATTTACACCCCTTACACTGTTTTCTGTAAGGGGTGTAACCAGGAGTATATTTCGTAACCTCTCACGATATAAGAGGGCCCACAAAGTGTTTTATTACTTAATGCTTAAAATTTAATAATATATTTGTACATAAAATAAAATAGACTAGAAAGTCAATTAATTAATATTGACGAAATTACTAAATAAGTACAAGATTTTTTTTCTAATTATTTTAGTGTATTTTTAGTCACCTAATTATAAAGAAGAGATATCCAACCATTGCATTATTTTACTCACAAATAAATGTTTTATGGTTTTTATTATAAAACAACGATTAATTTATTATACACCTCTTAACCCAAACACTCCAAGGAGGATACTTCGTGACCCCTTATTTAAAGTGGACAAGCTTTATTAGTCAATGTTTTAATTACCCAGCGTCTTTAATAAAAATCTAATGTAATTTTTCATAGAAATGATCTGACATAAAATGCAAATTTTATCAAAAAACTTTTTGATTATCTACAAGGAGTAAACCGCTGACAAATGTCTGTATACTAATGCCAAAGTAATGCCAAAATTACAAATAAAATACCAAAATTTCTCATATAATGCCCCACTAATGCCAAGCTGATTCCAATATAATACCACTAATACTACGAATAATATGTAACACATTTGTTTCACGCATTAACCCTTTAACAATACTGGTAGGTACGTGCACAGATTTTTTCCTAGGTAACTTAAAAGTCGTTAAAAAGTCTTATTATATTTAAAGAAGATATAATTCCAACAAATTATATTATAAGGCCAATAATGCACAAGTAATACCATTAAAATTTTAGAGTTTTTAACTTGTGTAACATATTTCTTTAACGAATTAACCTGTAACAATAGTGGTAGGTACGCGCACAGATTTTTTCGCTAGGTAACTTATTAAGTCGTTAAACAGGCCTATAAAAGCTATAACAACATAGGTAACTAATATTTATAATTTAATTCGAGTTTTAATCTCAAATAATAAATGTTTTTACTGGTGTATTTCTGAAATGTTCATTATTAAAAGTAGATATTCTTCAAGTTATGCGAAGTAATAAGTAATGTTTCCGGTGAGACCGCGTATATGTCACCGGATTCTGGTTAGTATAAAGACTTTTTCTATAAAAAGAGTTTTTTCTATATTTTCCTTTCAAAATAAGACTAATTTCTTCTTATTCTTTTAAATATTACAGTGTTTCTTTTTCCTAAAATGTTATACTTAATTTTCGCTTAAAATTAAAAAATCACCAAATGGAGGAAAATATACGTTATTGAATAAAGTTTATACAAATCACTTTACCATAACAAAAAAGTAAAAACAGTCAGGTGGCATTTCACACATTTATCTATTAAAATCGAGATTAAAATAATAAACTTGCGTAACATGTTATACACGAGATAGAAAGTTTCAGAATCGATTAATACGCAATACGCTACGCAGTCAACTTATTCCTATGCGCGGATGAGCGTCTTCAAGACTCTTCCTTCGGCCAGGGTCACGACGCCGCCGAAGAGGAATCGGCCTACGTTTAAAATACGAAAAATTAATTAACCTTAATTTTTGCCTACGAAAAATAATTAATCCATACATATATAAAAGCTCAAAGGGTTTTTTTGTTGCATCCATCCCGCCGAAACCGCTTTACCAATCTTGATGATTCTTTTTTGAAATGAAAGGTATATATGTGTAAATTTGTTATGAAGTATTTTTATAGTGCTTAATGGCTATTTCTTTGTGTAAAACGACTAAATACTAAAACATACCTGAAAAACACCTACACACAATACCTCCAGAAATAAATTATTTGTCATTGTCAGTGGTGTGTCAGTTAGATTATACATATATTACGTTTTTAGATATTTTAGAGTGAGTTCATGCCGCTAGCTTTACATACATAAATATTAGCACAAAGGTTCGTTTAAACGACATTAGTGAATTAGCTACACAAAGCGATTTTAGGAAATTCATCCTCTTAGAGAGTAAAATTATCTCGGAACAGTTTGTTGTATGAAAATTCCTTACTATTTGGTCTAGAAGAATGAAAACCTACAAAAAGAATTAGAAGAAATTGTTGAAATTCATCAACCAAATGGGTAAAGTTAGTAAAAATTTATATAAAACTTGGTGACCTCTGGATTATACATATAAAAATGGGCACAAAGGTAAAGCAAATTTATGAAATTTATACCCTTAGGGAGTAGAATAGGGAATGAAAGTTTGCTGTACGAAAATGCAATATTATAACATTATAAACCAGACAGTATAAAATTTTATACAAGGGTTTATTTAGTGACATCATAACGAAATATATCTTCCTCAATTATCCTTCAAAGAATAAAAAATAACCTATAAAGAGAGTATTAGCGCTCTTAATATATTTATATTGCTCACAAGCTCTCTATAAAGAAGTAAAAAATCATTTAAATCAATGCATGAACGATTCGAGGTGTAACGCGAACGTTGTCGCGAGAAAAAAGCTAGTAATTTATTAAATTATTTTATTTCACTCATTAATTTTCATTGAAAAGGAATTTTTGTAATTCGCCACTATATTAGTTAAAAACTAAGAAACTCATATCAAATTTAAGTTTTGCGATTTTGACTTATACTTTTACAAAATCTGAACACATTTTAAAAAAGAAAAAAGTTTTTGATAATATTTGTGTAGATTGACTACAAGTTGTATAACATAAATTTCTACGACCGGTCTACCTAGTGGTCTGCAGCATCGCCTTGTGGTGCAAACGTGGACCTGTTAATCTGTGACGTGACGCACAACAGCCAAGAAAAACAGAAGCGTGGCTAAGAATTAAGCTTTAATTCTAACATTACTACTTTTTCAGTGAATCTTTAAATCTGTTGTTTTTTGTTAAGTTCGTTATTTAAACATATGTATGTAATACACTCATATTAACACTAATCATATTTTTACGTTTTTATTCATCATTTTCAATGCCCCCCGGTTGCATCTTTGTAAAGGACTGTGAATTTTTCTAAATGAGGACCAATTAATATGATTCCAGTATTCAAACTACATTAATTGACTGTTTGCGTGGATTAATAATAATTGCTCCAAATACTGAAAAACTGAATTTGGATGAATATTAGACAGTGTGGTAAAAAGTAACACCTTAAACATTTTATTTCATTTTTTGACGAATGCTTATTTTTAACAACAACGACGTTTATTTTCATATCTTATTATTATATTGATTTCTGATTCCAAATCCACATTTATTTAGAATAATTTAGTAAGTAACACAATTAAATATGTAATTAATTAATATTTGGGTGGAAATAATGGTAGCATATTGAATTAATGGTATACTCTTTTATAAAGATTTAAATAGTTTTATTTTTGTATACAAATAGGCTGGTAATATTATCGCTTTTAGCACCTTTACATTTTGTACATCTGTTGCTTTAAAAACAATCTAAAATCTCAATATTTCATGGGTATATTGATAAATGAGGTCTAAATTATAAGAAAATGCATTTTCTACGAAAACTTGAAGAGATAGGTAAAGAATGGTAAAATACAATTTGATGGACAATTAAATTGTGCATCTGATTCTTGTAAAATATTCAGGGTGTTCAAGACACTCTGTATCTTGTAAAAATATTTATAAATTGTAGCTCTAGTAGTCCTTTAACGAACACAAAACTTACAATTTGTAAAAATCTAATCGTTTAGCTACAATACACCGTGTCGTATGTGTTGAACAACCCTGTATATGGGGTGACACGGGGTGGACACGAAGGCAAACGGAAAAAAATGATTATTGTCTATATCAATATCTTATTAAGTTTATTTAATATTATCTTGTGCTAGATGTGTTATACAGAAAAGGTGTTTTAGAGTTTTATGTAGAATTTAAAAATGTATGTATATAAGTGATTTTTGTATAAAATATGCAAATTGGTAGTTAAACCGCAAGTGCTAGAAAGCTGTAAATATTTTAAGAAAAAAAATATTTTTAGACCTTAATTTGGTTTGGTTTGGTTGCGAAATATTCAAATTGAAATGTAAATTGGATCATAAGAAAGTTCAAATAAAACAATTTCATAAAAATCGCTGTACCTAACTCAAGGTTTTCAACACAGAATCATTACTTATTTTAATTTTATTTTAGTCCAGTACCACAGTCAAAATTTACAAAAAGAATTTCACTGACTCGATAAATCTGCGTTCCGCAGAACTCCAACGCCCGAGAAATTTAAATTAAAACATAACATATATACAATTTTATATAATTACTAATTCATTATAATAATATTAAATAATAAACATATTGTAATTATATTCCTGCATATTGAGTGAAAGGTTCTGTTCTTAAATATATACTCTACATATCATAAACGCGTGTTCTAATATTGATCTTGTGGAATATATATCAACATAAAACGAGATGTAATTAACGAAATATCATCGTAACAACAGCTATTTTAGAAACGTTTAGGTTTACTTATTTCACTGAGATTTACAAAAAAAAGTCCTTTGCCTCGGGTACAGGTACCGCGACATTTTGAAAATAACTCAAAACGCAACAAAATTGAACAAGGCAACAAAAAACGCCAAAAAAAATCCCCCACGCCCTCCTTACTAGTAGTTTTCAGGCGCTTTTAAGAATCAAATGTAGGTCGAGACAAACTGAAATGAGTTAAGACAACTGGGAATAAACCGAAATGCGACAAAGTTGGGCGACAAAATGCGACCTTGACCTGCTTCGAAGAGTTCTCGCATAGTGTAGAGGCTTTTTACATAAGTTTATTTTATTTATTATTGTTAAATGCTGTTTTTCTGACTAACATTCATGAATCTTTAGTAAGTTATTAAAACCCGAAATGTTCTACGAAAGATTAAATTTCCTTCGTAAAAAAGGGGGCATTTACCGTGCCGGTTAAACAACGACAGCCGTACGGGCTTCGTAGTTTATAATACCGTAACTGTAAAGTCTCCGGGTGATGTAGCACAGTAGTTACATCAATATTCGAGTGGATGTGCCTGGCAGGGAAGGAAGGCATCAAATTTACGAGTCCGTGTTTATAGGATCGTGGGACGGCTCTACGGTCGGCGATCTTTTCTTCAATTTTCCTCGGTCAGACTTTATGTCCTCCGTTGGACGTGCGAAAGATATACGAGGGACACCGCGAGGCGGGGAGGACGTTGTTTTACGGGGTCTTATTCTGTTTTTTAGGGGTGGTTTTGTTTAAAATGGTTACGCTGTGTGGCGGTGTGCATAGGAATTGTGATAACTTTTAAGTAATTAAAAACATTGAATAACTTAACTTCCATCCATTAAATTGATCAGATTCGGTTGACTGTCTTGCACAATTTAACTCGTTAAGCACGTCAACTTAAAGCAAAACTCAAGAATTTGGAAGACTCCATCCGTAACCTGGAATAAGGATCCCCCAACGGTCTAAGAGTCTCAAAGAAATTGCTTAGGATTTACCGCTGAGAAAAATCAAAGATTTTTCTTGATTTAAGTAAGAATGGTGTTCGGATTCACGGGGTTTTTAACAGGAGACTGAGGAAGTCTCCAGAACGAACACCTCAGTAGATTGAAGCTAAGAAACAACGGCGAATGCATATTCTGTGGGGAAAATGGAGAAATACTAGAACACCTTACCACTGAGTGCGCCGAGACGACAACCATTCATACCATGAATTTTGGTACGACTGATAATGAAGATAAAAAACTAACCTCTGTAAAACCCTCTCAGATACTGGTTTTTGTCAAAGCCCTGGAACTGTATGATGAATTAAAACTCAAGAAAGGGGGATATAATAGATTTGTAAGGTCGCGGTTGGTTTGGTTAGCAATTGGTTGCATAATTTTTAAATGAATTGAAGAGTAATAACTTTTTATGTACCTGTATTACAATACTGAGAAAAAAGATATGTACTTCCACCATTTTTTATGTAAAAAATATATCTTGGAAAAAAAACGCTGGGTGCAACCGTTCTCAAGATATGTGCAAAACAAATAATCAATACATGTGATTAGTGAAAGAAACTAAGCATATTCACTATTTAACTGAAATGATAAATCTGGAAACATTTTATTTTTTAAATTAATAATAAATTTTTATAGAAACACATTATACAGGGTGGCCCATCGAAAACGTTCCGCAAGACATAACGGCAAGGGTAATTTTTTTCAGAAAATTCAAAAATACGTCAATTTTGTTTGTGAGGTTCTGTTCTTCAATCCTCTAAGCGGGGGTGTCATCCCCCAACTTTTTTCAAATGGGAAGGGGAGTCAAGTGGTACCGCAATGAAAAGGGCTTTTTATTCTCTATACTTTCCCGCTTCGTTTTTGAAAATCGGTCGAGTCATTGAGAAAATATGAAGGATTGAAATTTGAACGATCACGTGCGGCAGTTGCTAGATAGCTGTTCTGTGACTGGTGCGTTGAAGTTCTTCTCAATATCGTTAAACTTTTTAACAATTATGGTGTACTCACTTGCAGAAAAAGTGGAAATAATCGAACTCTATTTTAACTTTATTTTAAAAATAATGAATGTAGCAATCGGGTTCCGCAGATATTCAATGAATGCCATCCTGAAAAACACCTTTATGGCAAAATTGTTCGCGAGTTAGTAGCAAAATTTCGCGAAACTGGTTCCGTTATGAATAAAAAGAGGCAGAGGGAAAACCCTGTAGTAAATGAAGCTATAGAGGTATTCGTATTTGGCCAAGTTGCCATGGATAGTACGCTGAGTACAAGAAAATTAGCCAATGCAAAATTAGCCGGCGTGAATCGTACCAGTGTCCAAAGGATATTAAAAAACACAAGTTCCACCCGTACAAAATTCAGTTGGTACAAGAACTCAACGAAGACGATTTTGATCGTCGCTTGCAATTTTGTGAAACTGTGAGTGAACGAGTGGCGAATAATAATAATTTCCTATTTAATGTGTGTTTTTCGGATGAGTGTACTTTCTTTTTGAACGGTGTAGTTAATCGGCATTACTGTCGGTACTGGGCTGAGGGTTTTTTCACGAGGTGCACACACAAAACCCCCTCAGAAATTGAACGTGTGGGCTGGTATTTTTGGAAATTCTATTTTAAGTCAGTTTAACGATAGTGAGAAGAACTTCAACGCCCAAGTCACAGAACAGCGTAAACATCTAGAAATAATAAGAAAAAACAGCAAATTGGTCGAAGGAATTTATCCTTATCATTTACTCTGATAAATGTTTAAATAAACTTTTCAAATTTCAATCCTTCATATTTTCTCAATGACTCGACCGATTTTCAAAAAGGAAGCGGGAAAGTATAGAGAATAAAAAGCCCTTTTCATTGCAGTACCCAAAGGGAAATTAAAACAACTTTGGATGCATGTCATCAGTGACACCATGCGTAGTCTTATGGAGTTTGCTGGTGGCCGTATTATGATATGCAACGAAAGTTATTTTAATTTCACTATAATCATAAGATTATTTAACCATCAACTAATAATAAAGAAAAAATGAATAAAGCTTCCAAATCTCTCTTTCTTCTCACGAAAATATTTCTAAAGAACTTTCCAAAAATATCTGAATATGTTCAAACTTGGGGATCATTTCTACAAAAAAGCTATTAATAGAAATTAACTAAAAGACAATAATAAATTATTGCATTGCCGTTTTCTTTTAAGATTAATACACAAATAAAGATATATTTCCAGTTCCATTTATTTTATTTCCTGCCGGCTTTGTCTCCCATTTTAGCCGAGACCATCGCTCAAGGACCGACCAACATACAATGAAATATGGTTATTCGTCCGCACCGCAGCTACTTAAACTGAGTTACGGCCACGGGCAGACCTGGAAGATAACCGAAATTCATAGCTGTATGCACTCCTTCTCCGCCTTATAAAAGAACAAACAGTTATATACGTAGCAAACATGAAAAATTAGGTAGGTCTTTCGTTGCAGGCGAATGCAGCAAAAAAAAGGACCATAAGGAATGAATTGTTGGTCAAAGACGTAGTATTAGAAAATTAACGAAAAACTATACTTTAAAAAGTTGTAGAAGAAACAAACTAATATAACAACAAACCAGTCAAAATATACTATAAAATATCTTTTTTAAAGTATCACTATGATAAAATTAGGTGCAGTGTTCTATTTTCAGTTCATGTTATATACCGGGTGGTCCGAATTATATTCCGGAAACTTCGGCAGCATATTCTGTAAATAAAAATAAGCAAAAAAGTTCTTATAAATGTATGTCCTAAAATGCTTAGTTTCGGAGATACAGGGTGTAAAAATTTCATTTTCATTTCGATTTTTTCCAAATAATTTCTGAACTAACGTCGATATTTGGATGAAAATTGGTATCTGGAAGTTTTTTGGCATGAGAAATTTGATTTTAATATCAATATTATTCCTACTTGTGAAGGCGCCACCTACATATTTTTTAACTGGTTTAAAGAGTAATAACTTTTCGTCCGTACCTGTATAAAACTAATGAGTAAAAAAATATACATTTACGACGTTTTTTACGTAAAAACTCCATATAAATGTTTTGATACTCCCTTTTACTCTCGGTAAAAATCGCTACGAATAATGGTTCTCGAGATATTTCGAATTGAAATTATCAATACCTGTCATCATTGACCTAAATCAAACATGTTGACTAAATAGTTATTAGAATGAAATCATAAATTTGAAATGATTTTGTGTTAAAAGTTTAACAGAAATTGTTTTATTATTATTTTTTCGAAGAAAAATTTATGATTAATTTAAAAAAGTAAAAGGTTACCATATTTACCATTTCAGTCAAATAACTATCTACTCAACATATTTATTTTTTGTCATTAATGACATGTGTTGACTATTTCCATTCTAAATATCTTGAGAACGGTTGCTCGTAGCGATTTTTGCCAAGAGACATTTTTTACGTAAAAAATCACGAAAAAATATATTTTCACTCAGTAGTTTTATACAGGTATGGACAAAGAGTTATTACTATTCAACACAGTTTAAACATATGTAGGTTACGCTCCCTACAAATAGGAGTCATATTGACCTCAAAATCAAATTTCTCATATCAAAAAACTCCCAGACACCAATTTTCATCCAAATATTGACGTTACTTCATAAATTATTTGGAAAAAATCGAAATAAAAATGAAACTTCTACACCCTGTATCTCCGAAACTAAGCAATTTAGGACATACATTTATACGAACTTTATTACTTATTTCTATCTGCAGAATATGCTGCCGAAGTTTGTATAACCCTGTATAACATTCAGAAGATTTACGTCTACGCACATTAAATACTATAAATTGAGTAATACTGCCGCGACCTAGCTTTATTATTTATTTTATGAAATTAATAATCTGTTCCTATTTAAGTAATTTTATATTGTCTCTAAAAATTACCAAGAAGTCCCAGAAATAAGTGCAAATATTTTAAGGGGTGGTAGATCTCGATAAAAGAAACATATTTTCTCTTTATCGTTTTTTAAATAAGTCCAAAATAAAGGAGTTATTTTACTTAGAAAACTTCCAAAAAAATTATTTTTTGCTCAAATTTTGAGAACCACTGGATCTTTCCTGGATTTTCTTTCTTGTAAATTTAATCTACTACCTATGTTGCCGTATTATCAAGAAACTCTGTTTTTTAACTAAAACCTAAAAAAATCCAAAAAATTTTTCAAAAAATTCTGAATTTTCAAAAAAAAAATTTCGCGAAAAAAAAAATCATAGGCGGTTGGACTATACTGGCAGTTAAAATACTTACACTTATTTCTGGGACACCTTGTATATATTTGGTATTTGTCGTTTTGTTATCTTGGCTTGTGTTTTTATCGACTCTATTATTTATTTTATTGTTACGCACAATACTCGAATTCGGGTAAAGGCTGATTGATGGTACACCGGGCCGTACCCGAGCCGGGCACGTACCGTAATACGGGCACGTGCCGATTATATTCTAGAAAACAGTGTTGCCGCAGTGGTACATTTGTACCAAATTTGATACTTTTAATTCTATTTGGTACAGTGGTACTACATTTTCAAATCCAGGATAATTTGGTACAATAATTATTTCCCACGCGCACCGAAAATGAATAGATATTTAATAATTATTGTCGTTGATATTGCATTAAACGCGCTTACCGATACCATTCGGAGACAATCCGCATTAATTAACCACGTATTATAAACGTTGTAATGTCTATAGCGTTGCCTATATTAAATAACCCGAAGAAAAAACTTGAAAATTTACTGTTTCTAACATGCTTCTATATTTGCGTTTTTTAATAAAATTTAAGTTTTCCAAGTATTGTGTGTAGTATTAGAATTACTTAGATTTCTTCAACCTATACATACTTATAATTGGGTTTTCTGAATTTCTATTTCATGTTTTTCGTCTCGATTTGTGTCTTTCTCCAGGAAGTTTTTTATGTAGAAATTTATGAAGAAATTCACAGCGACCAAACCGGTTAAAGTCATTTGCAGATGTATTTTGTTGTGCTTTAAAAATTGTACCAAAGTGGTACATTTTTAGTTTATAATGTGGTACGCGCTAAAAGTTGGGTGCGGCAACACTGCTAGAAAACAGTCGCTATAGGCCCGTAGGCGAACGAAGTATTTAGCCCGGGCGACTCATTTATGTTTGCCGCAACGGGGCCGGACCGTAGCGGATCCGAGGAAAAATGTACACCGACATTTCTCGGACGGGGCACGGACGGGTTCCGGCGAAGCTCGGCCCGTGCTCGGCTTAGCATGAATGCATAGGTATAAATACCATTTGACAATGTTTGGCCGTGTCTTCACCGTTGCACGGCCCCGGCCCGTCACGGTGTACCATGAATCAGCCTTAATGCCCGAAAAAAATGCACAGAACTAGTTTTGAGCAAAAAATATTTCCCAAACCCGAAATTGTACATTTAAACGGGTATTGCACATTACAAAATAGCAAAAACTAGTATTGTGCATTTTGAATTGTGCAAAACTAGTTTGGTGCATTTCAAAATGGCCAATACTAGTTTTGCTCGTTTTTTTTTAATAAGACGGCCAAATGTAGGGTTGGCAGTTTGATTAGGTTTTAAAAGATTCTTATTTTGATTTTGTTGTGGGTGGAAATACGCAATACTTGTAAAGATGTAGGGCTGTAATGAACAGTAGAGGAGGCCATACCCTTTATTAAGTAAAAATGGTTTTATCTTTTTTTTTAATTCACAGTTTAGAATAAAAAAAATGTGTGTATTTTTTTGAGTTCAATAAAAATCAAGGTAAATTTGAAAAATTCGATAAATTTCGCATTTTTATTTCCAATACGTCCTGTAAACTATTTGTTTATTTTAATTTTATTATATCAGAAATGCAAATAATACAATTACTGACGATGGCTGGATAAAATTGTAATATCCCTAGACTTTTCCGGTGTGTGTATAAAATAAAAATCAAAGGGTGTGAGGATTGAACCTTGTACCTCTGGAGTGATTTTTTTTATAGTAAATATGTCTGATTTAGAAGTGTACAGGGTGAGTCAAAGATTGTGTAAAGTAAAATTTTCTCATTTGTTTCGAGTTTTACAAAAAAATGTTAAATCCAAAAGTTAAAGGGAAGGTTAAGATACACGTTTAATGACAACACGTTTTATAACAAATTATTCTAGAGTATACAGAGTGCTTCAAAAAAGTGTGGCGTTAAATGCAACACTGTATTTTTTATTATATTTTTAGATTCTGCGTAAAATTTTAAAACTTTTTTTATATATAGTGTTATATACCTAAAATGAATATTTTTTGTAATATTTAAATTTGTTTAAGCAAATGTTAAATTGCAGTGTGGTAAAAAATTGTCAGTGGTGCCATTCTTTCTGAAGTTGGAGAGCATTTAGTACAATTTTTATTAAAGATGAAAATAAGATATATGTAAAGATATTTTAGTTAAGGGTCCAAAATATATTTATGAATTTTAACTATTTTAAATTAAAAAATGTCAAACTTTTATTGTATGTCATATACATATTTTTAATAGTTTGCGATTTATTCCATTTTTTTCTATTTTTACCCATATTTTTAATACAATTACGCTACAACATCATAGTTACCATAAAAAAACAAAAAATTTTATTACTTATCTTTAACAAGTAGTTTAATAATTAGCTACAATTATTGCTATTATTAGTTAAAATCAGTTAACTTTACTCAAATAAACTAAAATCGCAGTCGTAAATTTCTTGGTGTATTTCTATTTATGAAAGATGACACTTTTTTTATTTATGAAAGATGTATTTTCCGTTGAGGCGAATAGCTACAGATTAGGGTAGACTAGATTACCAAATTGTTGATGGCTACTGATATAGGAATTCTCTTCGATATAAAGTAAGGTTTTTTTTTCGTAGTAATTCTAGATTAAATTATATTTATTCATTTCGTAAAGCCAATATTACTACTGCCGCGAAACCGTCCCAGTACACACTGAAAATGTTTTCTAGATAATCTACATCTATCTTACAGTACTTAACAAAGTAGGTACTATATAATGAAATTGAACAAAAAAAATATGTTTTTCTTGTTATATCAGTCACATTGACTAATTCATTTTCAGGACACTCTGTAACTATTATTTCTACCATTTATACTTATTACAACAAATTAAACGAAAATTCAAGTTTTGTTCTTAACTTGCTTAACAGGCATAACATTTTGAAAATTATTAATTTGTGTCATAGCAACTATGATGTTATGGCGTAATCATATTAAAAATATGAATAAAAATAGATAAAAAATGGAATAAATCGCAAACCATTAAAAATAGGTATATGATATACTTAATAAAAGTTGAAAAGTTTTATAAAATCTATCAGAAAAAATAATAATAGATAGGGTGTATCATTTAAAAATTTTCAAATTTCTTAATTTTTTTAATTTTTTGAAGCACCCCGTATACTCTATAATGATTTTAAAATGTGTATCTTAACTTTCCCTATAACTTTTATATTTAATATTTTTTGTCAACCTCGAAATAAATGAGATAAAAGAACTTTACTCTATCGTTGACTCACACTGTACAGGTTGGGTCAAATTCGACGCTTTTAAATGGAAACACCCTTTTCTATAGGAGATAGACAAAAACTAATATCGGTGTCTGTAGCTCAATTTTTGTCAAAAGCATGATGGTGAAAACCGTATATCGATATCTGTTACCGTTTCGGAGTTACGGGGTGTTTTTCAAAAATATGCATTTTTAACAAATCGCTGTAACTTTTTTGCTATGGAAAATTTTGTATTTTAATGAAAACATTTGCAAAGCACCTTTTTACGTAGAATTTAATGGTTTAAGTATAATTTTTCAAAAATTAATAATTTAAGAATTATCAACAGAAAATTTGATTTTTTATATGGGACACCCTGTATATTTTTAATTTATTGAAAAGAATTTAAAATTACCTTTCCAAAAATATAACACACTTTACATTTTTCTCGATTCCCCTTTGAGATATAGAGTATTTAAAAATTCGCCCGCTTTAATTAAGTAGGTTTTGAACGGCACCGGCTGTAATGCAAAAAAATTCTAGCTGTGAGCATCAATTAAAACGAAAATAATATTTGCTATGAGAGATGCAAAATTTTATAACAATTTAAAATATATTTAACCAACAGACATTTAAACTATATCTAATAACTATAAAAATTAATAACAAACCAAGACAGGAGATTTTGCTACAGGTGTTCTACATACCGACCGTCTTCTGTTATGGACAGACGGGGCAGTTTTTGAACATTTCTCGCGGAATTCATTAGCTCAGTGGGGGTGAAAGGTACCCTCTTATAACTGCTAAGTATTTCTAATTCTTGTTTAGATTATACGGAAGAATTTTAAGGAACCTTTATTCTTCCGCAAATATATCCATAGGATTAGATCCATGGGCACTAGTCAGGCGGCCTCGACGGCCAACGGCTCGGATCTTGGTTAGCTATTCAATTATTATTGAAATTGGCTGCAAAACTTTGCTGATAACTTCAGCGTTCAGAGGCGGTGCGTCGTCTTGCTGGAAAAATATGTTTTCGAGTTCCATTAAGTGCATCATTATATCATCAAAAAGGGGTCCAAAGCCTACTAGTTAAAAGTGGCGAACTTTTAAAATTTCTGTATTTCGAAGGGGATTATAACAAAATATCAAGTGTGCTATATTTTTGGAAAGGTAATTTTAAATTCTTTTTAGTCAATTAAAAATATAGGGGGTGTCCCAAATAAAAAATCAATTTTTGTATTGATAACTCTTAAATTATTAATTTTAAAAAAATTATACTTAAACCATTAAATTCTACGTAAAAAGGTGCTTTGGAAATGCTTTCATAGAAATACAAAATTTTCCACAGTAAAACAGTTACAGCGATTTGTTAAAAATGCACATTTTTGAAAAACACCCCGTAACTCCAAAACGGTAACAGATATTGATGTGCGGTTTTCACCATCATGTTTTTGATGAAAATTGAGCTCCAGACACCGATATTAGTTTTCGTCTATCTCCTATAGAATAGGGTGTTTCCATTTAAAAGCTTCGAATTTGACCCACCCTGTACATTTTGGTATCTATTACTAAAGGTAGTTGCTCCTCTATAGGATACCAAAATGGTTTCCGATATACGAAAATGCTACATTTGGTTTATAACAAATCGTGATTATTAGTATTAGAGATTAATCAATAGTTTTATTTTTTTATTATTAACAAATTGCGTAGATATAATTGCTTATATTAGAGAAAATTACCAAGTTTGTTTCTGTCCCAAAATCCTAACCTCCAGCCTATAACAAAATCGTCCCCCCAAAACAAGTTTGCCAGCTAACGAAATGAGGCATTTATCTCAATACAACCGCTGACATCTAACAAATTGGCCTCTATAAGCTTAACAACAATCGTTCCGCTCACACTTCCGATGTTCTCTGCGATTAGTCTTAGCGCCGATCTTATTAGCAAGACGAATTTAGCTCATTAGAGGCTGGGGCACGAACTGGAGGGCCCTCAATTATACGGCCTAATACCTATTATTTTTTTGTCATTTGCTGCGTGTAACCCATAATTAGAACAAAGGGGGGTTGTTTAGGTTCCCTAATGACCTTAAAACCTTGTTTATTTATTGGTAATTATAATATTGTACAGTGTGTTGCTAGATAATGGAAAACCGAGCTACCTAAATAATATTTGAGCAGAAATGTTAATACAGGGTGTTTCAAAAACATGTACCATTTCTCGTGCGGAGATTCTTCGCGTAAAAATAAGATTTATTTTTGGTATCAACATAGGTCCGATTCTGCTTTGTTTCAAATCTACAGGGTGTTAAAGTCTTAATAATCTTTCTATTTATTATAATTTTCTTCCAAGTACTTTTAGTGATTTGAATGAAATTTTTAAGGGTAAAATTACTAGAAGCGCTACATATTTTAATGCTAAGAAAGTGTCGATAAATTTATCAGGGATGTACAGGATGGGTCAAATTCGACGCTTTTAAATAGAAACACCCTCTATAGGAGATAGACGAAAACTAATATCGTTGTCTGGAGCTCAATTTTTATCATAAACATGATGGTGAAGACCGCACGTCATTATCTGTTACCGTTTCGGAGTTACGGGGTGTTTTTCAAAAATGTGCATTTTTAACAAATCGCTGTAACTTTTTTGCTATGGACAATTTTGTATTTCTATGAAAACATTTCACCTTTTTACGTAGAATTTAATGGTTTAAGTATAATTTTTTTAAAATTAATAATTTAAGAGTTATCAACAGAAAAATTGATTTTTTATTTGGGACACCCTCTATATTTTTAATTAACTGAAAAGAATTTAAAATTACCTTTCCAAAAATATAGCACACTTGATATTTTGTTATAATCCCCTTCGACATACAGAATTTTTGAAGGTTCGCCTCTTTTAACTAGTAGGCTTTGGACCCCTTATTGATGATATGCCCTTAATGGAACTCGAAAACATATTTTTCCAGCAAGACGACGCACCGCGTCCGAACGCTGAAGTTATCAGCCAATTTTTGCAGCCAATTTCAAAAATAATTGAATAGCTAACCAATATCCCAGCCGTTGGCCGCCGAGGCCGCCTGACTTAGTGTTCATGGATCTAATCCTATGAATATATTTGCGGAAGAATAAAGGTTCCTTATTCTTCCGTATAATCTAGACAAGGATTAGAAATACTTAGCAGTTATGAGAGGCTATCTTTCACCCCCAATGAGTTAATGAATTCCGCGAGAAATGTTCAAAAACTGCCCCGTCTGTCCATAACAGAAGACGGTCGATATGTCGAACACCTGTAGGCAAAATCTCATGTCTTGGTTTACTACTTATTTTTATTGTTATTAGATATAGTTTAAATGTGTTGATGCTGGTTAAATATATTTTAAATTGTTATAAAATTCTGCATCTCTCAGCAAATATTATTTTCGTTTTAATTGATGCTCACAGCTAGATTTTTTTTGCATTAGCCTACTTATTTAAAGTGGGCGAATTTTTATATACTCTATATCTGGAAGAGGAATCGTGCAAAATATCAAGTGTGTTATATTTTTGGAAAGGTAATTTTATATTCTTTTCAATAAATTAAAAATATACAGGTTGTCCCATATAAAAATCAAATTTTCTGTTTATAATTCTTAAATTATTAAATTTAAAAAAATTATACTTAAATCATTAAATTCCACGTAAAAAGGTGCTTTGGAAATGTTTTCATAAAAATACAAAATTTTCCATAGCAAAAAAGTTACAGCGATTTGTTAAAAATGCATATTTTTGAAAAACACCCCGTAACTCCGAAAACAGATATAGATATGCGGTTTTCACCATCATGTTTTTGACAAAAATTGAACTCCAGACACCGATATTAGTTTTTGTCTATCTCCTATAGAAAAGGGTGTTTCCATTTAAAAGCGTCGAATTTGACCCACCCTGTACAGGGTGAGTCAACGATAGGGTAAAGTTAATTTTCTCATTTGTTTCGAGGTTTACAAAAAAATGTTAAATATACAAGTTATAAGGAAGGTTAAGATACACATTTTAAAATTATTATGGAGTATACAAGGTGCTTCAAAAAAGTGTGACGGCTATAACATATGTTT
Organism: Sitophilus oryzae; assembly: GCF_002938485.1. Classification (NCBI taxonomy): domain Eukaryota; kingdom Metazoa; phylum Arthropoda; class Insecta; order Coleoptera; family Curculionidae; genus Sitophilus; species Sitophilus oryzae. The sequence goes on along the minus strand of NW_022147046.1, from coordinate 2,807,593 downwards.
TTTTTAATGCAACACCCTATTTTTTATTTTATTTTTAGATTCTGCGTAAAATTCCATAACTTTTCTATACATAATATTATATACCTAAAATTAATAGTTTTTGTAATATTTTAATTTATTTAAACAAATGTTAAATTGCAGTGTGGTAAAAAATTATCAGTGATTAATACAATTACCCTATAAAATCATAGTTGCCATGACAAAAAAAAACTATTTATTACTTACCTTTAACTAGTAGCTTCATTATTAGTTACAATTGCTGGTATTAGTTAAAGTTAATTAACGTTACTCAAATAAAACTAAATCGCAGTAGTGAATTTCTTGGTGTATTTCTATATTATGAAAGATGACACTTGGGATTTTTCGTCGGGGTGAATAGCTACAGATTAGGGTAATATACTAAATTACCTAATTGCTAAAGACTACTGATATAGGAATTTTCTTCAAAATACAGTAAAGTTTTTTCTCGTAGTAATTCTGGTTTATAATAATTCATTTGGTAAAGCCAATATTACTACTGCCGTGAAACCGTCCTATTACACACTGAAGATGTTTTCTAGATAATATACATCTATTCTTATAGTAGTTAGCAAAGTACTATATAATATATAGTACTGAACCAAAAAATGTGGTTTTCTAGGCTTGTCCGTGTATATCAGTCACATTGACTAATTCATTTCAAGAAAATCTGTAACTATTATCTCTACCATTTATACTTATTACAACAAATTAAACTAAAATTCAAATTTTGTTCTTAACTTGCTTAACATATATGAAATTGTGATAATTATTACTTTTTGTCATGGTAACTATGATGTTATAGCGCAATTGTATTAAAAATATGGGTAAAAATAGAAAAATTGAAATAAATCGCAAACTAATAAAAATAAGTATATGATATACTTAATAAAAGTTGAAGAGTTTTGTAAAATCTATAAAAAAAAAGATAATATATAGGGTGTACAATTTAAAAAAATTGAAATTTCTTGATTTTAAGTAGTTGAAATTCATAAATATATTTTGAACACCCTGTAACATCCGAGGGGTGAACACTTAGGGATTTATGGTGTACACATGAGAGGATTTCCAGGGGATGTACCGAGGATGTAGTGGATGTACCAAGGATGTACTAGAGGATGTACTAGAGGATGTAGGGGATGTACCGAGGATGTAGGGGATGTACCGAGGATGTACTAGAGGATGTAGGGGATGTACAGAGAATGTAGGGGATGTACTGAGGATGTACTAGAGGATGTAGAGGATGTACCGAGGATTTACCGGGGATGTATTTCGAATTATTTGGGGCGTAGTTCGCCGAATGCGATGTTTCAAGTCATCCAAATTTGTGGGTTGGCTTTTGAATACTTTTTCCATAAGGTATCCTCCTCGGTATCCTCTTAAAAAAGTGTTTTTTTGATGTTTTTTCACTTTTAATTTTTAAATAAGAATAAATCCAAAAAGCTTGGATTTGGGTACAGCACTTACATGGAAAATATTCAGAATTTTAAGAACGAGGTTCTAAAAGCATAAAATTATTTTACCCATAGGTAATTTTGTTGCATCCCCGGATCATCTTAAACGTTTAATTGAAGATTTTTCAAAAGACAAACATTTATTGTCAATGTCAGACCTAAAAGCTCTGCCGAAAAAATATTTTCTCTACAAGTAATCAAATTGCTTGAAAATGTTGCTGGTAGTGAAGGTACCCGAGCCTACTTGAATATAATGCATCTAGCCATATCGTCTTATCTAGATACGGGCTCTGACATAAAGACAAGAATATATAATATCTGGTATGTTGTTTTTTTTTCTCAGGATTTGGCGAAACTGGCTTGAAAATCATCCAAACTATAAAATTGGAGCTAATTTCATAACAGCCAATTGTTATAATTGCTTAGAGCTTAATGCTCATGCATTAATTAACCTAGTTTGCAATTTCCGTGAAAATCCCATTCTTACGCAAGACATGTTTCTTCCTTCTTTATTTTCTAGTCAAACCTGCGAGAAGATGTTTCGGGCTACAAGATCAATCACTTCAACATTTTCGACAGTAGTCAACTACAGCATTAAAGACATCATGCTACGTATAGACAGGATCATGGCAGTAAACAATATCTTAAATGATCTTAAAGATGTGATTTTTCTTCGAGAAAGGGCAAAAATATCTACTGAATCACACTCACAATTTCAAGATCTTGTTTAGAAAATGTAGTTTAAATGCTCTAAATGATGCAATACAAACTACGTGCGACTTGGGAATTGAAGTTGTTGATAACAGTTGGAATATCATATCTATACCTGTATTAAAAAACCCTACCGATGAAAATGAAAGTGACAATCAAACAGAAGAAGTTGTTGGGGACCCGGTAAGTAGATATTTCGTAGACGAAGAAACTGTACCAAACATTCTTAGTACCCTACCAGTTGAGTCAGGAAACTCAGATAACCTGGATAATCAAGAAAGTAGCTTATTTATAGATTTATGCAACATTTCATCGGCAGGAATAGGAGAAGAACTTGTGATGAAAGATTTTTCAGCGAAGTTCGTCGAGGGAAATAATGCGGGTATAAATGAGCAGGCACCCATGGTTCGGGTAACCATAGGAAATAAAATTGCAGTTATAAAAAAATCCTCATTGTGTTGGCTCCTCGACGAAAAAAAAAATCAGTGTGGATCGCCTAAGACGATTTATTTTAAATAATCCTAAAGCGGACAACACTCGTGTCAAAAAACAAAAAAAATCATCAGAGTGCAGTCGAAAAATAATAAAAAAAAGAGAAATTGTCTGGCAAAACAAAAAAAAGGGAGGTAGAAGAATTTCTTCATCTGAAACATCTTCGGAGGATGATGTAACAGCAGTCATGGATCGGACCAAGACTCAAAAAATCAAGATCAAGATCGAGATCAAGACTCCAGACTTGAGCCAGAAGTTGAATTGAATAAATTTTATGCGGTTTACTACGATTCAGGGTGGTTCATCGGCGAGATCGAAGCAAAAATGGGAAAAACTTTCAGAATGAAATTTCTCAAAGAAAAAAAAATGGGGGTTTCTTTTATTGGCCCAAAAAAGCAGACACAGCGGAGGTCGAAAAAGAGTTCATTTTTTTCGGCCCTGTTTGTTTGTCGCCTGATTTGGACGGGTATTTGCAGTTAAAAAATGATGATTATCAAAATATATCTTTTGCCTATTCTCAAAAGAAGTAGCTCTCCTAGGATAATTTTTTTTTGAAAAGAGAACAATGTTAACTTTTTGTTTTTTTAATCGAGGTTTTTATATTCCTTTCAAGGATTTTTAAATGTTTTTCTTTTTTATTCATTGTACGAGTATAAGACTGAGTTTGTTACGTTATTGTTCCTATTAGGTAATATGATTTACTTTTGTTAATTTACATAATGAGTGTATACAGTGAAAAGCATTACAATTCGGACACATGTTTTTAATAACAATCGGTATTAAGTACAAATCCTAATCAATAAACAATTCAGTCAAATGCAATGCCGCGCGAGGTGCCGCGTATCTCTACTACATAATCATAATACCACAGCAATCCCAGAACTTTAAAATATGAATTAGAACTGAACAGAATAATATGATTAACAGAATAACAAAACAGAATTATATAAACTATAAACAAAATAGAAAGTTAATGCTCTTACCACTGATTTCATTTATGTCAGAATTTCGACACAATTCATGTTTCAAAAATTTATTGTTTGACATTATTTCACGACGGGTATTCAAAAACACGTGTCCAAATTGTAATGCATCTCACTGTACCTAGTTTTGCGTAATATCATAATAGTGTAAAATATTATTATATATACAAAGAAATATGTAACTCCAAATGTTTAACTTGCATATTTTGTAAATTTTATTTATATCTAGGTTTGCTTGTTTTTCAGTTTTGTAGGTGTAGGTACATTGTGTAAGAAAATATTTTAAAATATTTAAAAACACATCAATGTGTCGATTTTTTTTATATCTAATAAAGCAATCATATTTGAAACTAATCTACCTTATTTATGAGCTTTGAGCAAGATGATGTTACTCCACAACATTGTCACCAGTAAATCCTTGAGTAAATCCCATATGAATACGCGTTCATATAACATCATCACTGGTCCTATACAGAATATTAATATCAATGCGTGTTAACTCATTGATAATAGGTACCTTTGCTATAAAAAAGCTAGGATAAAAACTAGTAGTTTAAAATTAATCTCCTGAAGGATATCGAGAAATGGATATCGTCATCACTATGAAAAAAATACAATAATTGTGCCACCTAACTTTTTAGCAATGATTTTATTATATTACTTTAAAAAAAATATAATAGATCAGCAGATTAAATTACAAAATATGGATAGTTTCCATTAGCATGAGCAGTTTAAGATATTTTTGGAAAAAAGTCCTCTAAAATTTGTGAAATTTGAATACAAATAATATGTCAATATGATTTTACAACATCGTTATTGACATTTAATTTTACAAATTTCACAAATTTGAGGGAACTTCGTTTCCAAATATATCTTAATTTGCTAAATGTAAACCTCGATGTAAACTACAGGTACATATTTTTTATGTACGTCTATCATATATGGACCTTCATAAAAGTATTGCAATACAATTTTGCACTAAAATAAACGGGGGAGATAATATTCTGGGACTTTCAAATTTACAGGGGATTTCCTATAGACGGTCTGCCGTTGCAATACCTGGTATTCTGATTGATATCTATACCTATATGATTGATAATAATATGAATAAGAACTAAAAGGATGTACCGGGGATGTACCGAGGATGTAGTGGATGTACAGAGGATGTAGGGGATGTACCGAGGATGTACCGGGGATGTAGTGGATGTACCGAGGATGTAGGGGATGTACTAGGGGATGTACGAAGATGTAGGGGATGTACCGAGGATGTACTGGAGGATGTAGGGGATGTACTAAGGATAGAGGATGTAGGTGTACACTTTTTGCCCTATGTGTTTACCCCTCGGTAACATCTAACTAAAATATCTTTACATAGGTCTTTTTCTATATCTCTATAAAATTCTTCTACCAAATTTTAGTTGTCCAACTTCAGATTCAATGCCATCATTGCCAATTTTTTATCACACTGCAATCTAACATTTGTTTAAACAAATTTAAATATAACAAAAACTATTAATTTTAGGTATATAACATTATATATAAAAAAGTTATGGAATTTTATGCAGAATCTAAAAATAAAATAAAAAATAGGGTGTTGCATTTAAAAAAACATGTTATATCCGCCACACTTTTTTGAAGCACCCTGTATACTGTATAATAATTTTAAAATGTGTATCTTAACCATCTCTATATCTTTTACATTTAATATTTTTTTGTAAACCTCGAAACAAATGTGATAATGGACTTTACTCTATCGTTGACTCACCCTGTACATATGGGTTATCACTGGAATATTAAAAAAAAACATGTGAGCCACTGGCTGTTTTTCTTTTGATACTAAAATTTTGTAAGCCGTTTAATGCCAATTAAAAGTCATCTCTTGATATTTTATCGAATTCGGCCACCTTGATCAGATAAACGCAATTTTATTAATCACAGTTAATAAAAATAAAATAAGTATATTATATATTTTACCTAATTTATCATTAAATATTATTACTATTAGTTATTATTGCTATTAGTCAAACCTACAGTTCAAATATAAAAATAATGGTATTTAATAATTATTACAAAAAACCTAAGTTTAAAAAGTTTTAACATCCTGTAACTCTAAAACTATGCAGTTCCATGCCAATGTTTATAGGAACTTTTTTCATATTTTTGATGGGGATCAATGAGTTGCAAGGTAATGATATTATTTTTTTCTAAAAGTTGCTAATAGACTTGGATGAAGGCAAATTAATAAAATTGCGTTTATCTCATCAAGGAGGCCGAAATCGACAAAATATTAAGAGAAAACTTTTGAGACAACTCACTCTGAACCAGGGTTCGGAAAACTACATGTTACTTTTAAAAACTACATAAACTACATTACATGTAGTTAATGTAGTTTATGTAGAGGTTGTAGTTTATGTAATCTATGTATGTAACTTTCAAATATCAAAGGTTTGAGGTGAGGTTATAATAAGTTGAAGCTTTAAAAACACATAATGTATTTAAGAAAACAGAAGAAATATGGCTTTAAATATAATATTTACATCATATTATCTCTATTACACCTGATACAAAGGAAAATTATTCATAATATCAATACATAGTTTATTAACGTAGTTTTCATGTAGTTAATGAACGGGAAAAGACCTAGTTTTTGAAGAAAAACTACACGTAGTTAGTCAGGTAAATTACGTCTTAATTAACTACTTCCGAACCCTGCTCTGAACCATATGCACTAAATATTTAAATATAGAAAAAAATCATGTCTCCAGACCGCGTCAAGCAGCTATATTGGGTGCGTCTCAAAAGTGGGTCACCCATATAACTTTTTTATTTTTTCAGTTAAAAAAAACGAGATTTGGTGTGTTAGTATATGACATAAATTAGGATTGATTGATCTATTCAATTGTTTTCGATCACTTCCTGTTTCACCGGAAATAACTAAAACTTTTGATTTTTATACGGCACCCTCGGTATTTTTTTACTTTATTAGATAGAAAATATCAAAAGAATAAAATAACCCTCTGAATAGAATGATATGTCATATGTCAACTTTTGACATTTTCGCATATGGTTTATTTGAAATTATAACTTGCGGTTCGTAACGAAAATTTGACTCGAAATACCAAGTGTGTGGTATCAAATTATTCGTAAAAAAATGCTTTTTCCTAATATACTAATGAGTCACCCTCGTCCCATTTGAAAAAATTGAGATATGTTAAAAAATTTGGATTTGGGCATTTTTTAACCGGCCAGGAAAAGACACTAAAAACATTAGACTATGAAATCCATTTTTCCATAGCACCTTGATTAAGAATTAGTGTTTTTAACATAGCCATCTAGACTAAAATTTAAAATACAATTTTTGGTTAAGCGAGAATGTCAAAAGTTGACATATGATACATCATTCTATTCAGAATATCATTTTCTATCAAATAAAGTAAACATACACCGAGAGTACTATTTAAAAATAAAAAGTTGTAGTCATTTCCGGTGAACAGTCACAGGAAGTGACTAAAAACAATTGAGTGCGTCAATCAATCCCAATTTATGTCATATACTAACACACCATCACACCAAATCTCGTTTTCGATCGTTTTTTATCTGAAAGAATAAAAAAGTTATAGGGGGTGAGCCACTTTTGAGACGCACCCGGTATAAATGTCAACCAGATCTAAAAAAGTAGCTAATGTTTTTATATTATTTTCAACACTTTCTTGTATGCAGGTGTTAAATGACATTATCAGGTCTGTATAACTTCTTTCTTTATCGACGAAATCTAAATTTTTGTATCTAATACTAACTTAAATTTCTCTAGGTCATCAGTACAAAGGTTCAACATTATGACTTTAGAATTTATTGGGTATATCCGAATAAATATTTTAATAATCTCCAAACTGTCCGAATACTGGATATTTATTTGACAAGAAACTCGTAAAGATGCCATAGGGCACATTCGACGGGAAAAACTTAGTATTAAAAACTTTTAATATGAATTTTACATGTGTTTTCTAGGTAACAGAAACTGAACATTATAAAACTAAGAACTAACTTAACTACAACAAGTTTATTCAAACTCCTAAATGTGGAAAAGTGGAGAATAGATAATAGTTTTTGTTAGTTAATCAACATCGTAGGACATTATTTGGTTATAGTCAAGTTTGGTTATAGTAAAAGAAAATTTCAGGTTCAGCTACAAAAGATTTCGAAAAACAAAATCAGAATAAAGGTTTTCAGGATAAAATTTAGTTCAGATTTATTTCATATTAAGAATGACTTTTATAATTAACTTATACATTGTTTCTCAAAAAATAACTACATTCAATAAATTGGTGAGATTAGCAAAATAAAATTTGCCAAATATATATTTAGAAGTCCGATATCAAGTGTGAACTAATCTAAATCCTAAAATTACCGATTTATATAGATATATGGTTTGGCGCAGTCAATTATGAAGTTGTCAACTGGTGGTTACCATCAGGGGCGTGACAGTAAACCGGAAAATTGGAAACAGTTGTGGCGCGGTTCTACCCAGGCAGAAAGCATGGCCTTCTAGACTGTCTTAGACAAAAATCTGAATATTTCTATATGATTTCTGTCAATTTCTGCTACGGAACATTTTTATGCACGTCGGCGTCCTGTTCTTTTGTCTTTTGTCTGTGTGTCAGCGTGAGCCCCCGAGGCCTCTGGCAAGGTCGGGCGCCATTTTAATTTTTGCCGTTTAGATTTGATTGGAAGTTTGTTTCTGATATTTCGGCTGAAATTTATAAGTACAAAGATGTTTTTTGATATAAAGTTCCTTGTTAACACTTTAATAAAGTATATATGATATTAATTACATGAAGAAAATGATGAAATCGACGTTTCTGCGTGTAGCAGGTATGGGCCATATTATAGGTAAAAATAGGTAATATATTAACTGTTTTTATATTTTTTTAGCTTTAAACCCAAGGATCTTGGGATATTCTTTGCCAAGGATTTTTCCGTATCTCTACTTTAAAGACTGATCGGTGATTTTGAGCAAGTTATACAAGGTAAATTATGATTATTGAACTATTTTTAGAATACGTTAAATTTCTACAAGATGAACAGAAATGCGTAATTACATATCACATAGGTACCTATTATGTATTTTCATAGCAATAATGCTATAAATCTATGTATGTAGATTATTTTTAAAATACAAATGAGGGATTAGATGTATATGTATCATATTTTTTATTCATTTTATTTTCATTCAAGTCCTGTTTGATTTAATTCACAAAAGTCTTATGTAGGTACCTATATTTATATTTTTTACATATTTTTTTTTGATTCCAGGTTTTGTGTGGGTTCCGGTTGCCTTTTTCCTGCTTCCAGTTATTTAGTTTTATGCCCGTGAAGCTGTGAAAACATTTATCTATCTTCAAGTTTCTGTAAGTCAATGCACTGTTACTTTACTAATTCACTTTAACACAGCATCTGTGCTATTATTTAAATATTTAATATTGATACAGTAGTTTATTGGTTTATAGCTCTTTAATTGTGTTGATTTGCATATTTACATTGTTTCCAAATAAATATTTTTGAGTAATTTTGTTGTATTATTTACTACTAGAAAGAGTAAAAAGCATATTAACCCTCATTTAAACCTCCCGAACAGCCCGCCATTAAAAACCGGAAACGGAAATAAATTTCATAAAATTGAAATTGTCATGTCTATGTCATGTCATAGTCATGTCAAATGTCCCAGCCGCCATATCTGAAAATTAGTTACCCAGGCAGCCACGCTGTTTCCATAATTTAACATTGACTTGACACTTCTTCTTGTATTTATTATTTTATGGTTACCATATTGTTGAAACTTCCATACATAGATTACTAAAGATTTTATTATTGATAGATGTGAATACGGCCTCTTTAAATTTGCGCTTTTTCCAATGAGATTCATAAAATGGTTAATGCTGGGAATAACCAAAAAAGACCATAAAAGAATAAAGTGGATACGATAAAAGACCCAGGTAATAGATGCCCCCCCCCCCATCCACAGAATAAAATCTCTCAGTGACAATGGGCAGGATACCTAGGAAGAAGAACGGACAACAGATGGACCGCAAAAATTACAGTACGGTGTCCACGAAGAATTAAGAGACCTAGAAGAAGACCAAACCTGAGATGGGACCATGAAATCAGGAAATTAGCAGGGATAACTTGGGCTCGCATAGTCAACAATATACAACAATGGGCTCAACTACAAAGAGAGTATCTAAACATGCGAGGGAGGCTACACCATAATTATTGGAAATGGTTGAATAAGCTGAGAATGATGATGATGATGACTTACTTACTTACTTACTGCCATTACTCGCTGACGAGTATTTGACACGCATTAGAAGATGGTTATGCAAGGCGTTTTCTTTCATGAGCTTTTCTGTGACTGAAAAGCCCGATACGTGATGTTATCTCTCTTCCGCACTCCGGACCTTAAGTTTTCATGGAAAACATACTTGTATTTTTTGAGTTGTCCACCCGGTTTCCCCTTACCCTCAACAAGTTCACCGTAAAGAAGAGATTTTGGTAGGCGGTTTTCTTGCATCCTGCATAGGTGGCCAGCCCATTTTAAGCCAGATTTAGTAATCATGACTTCAGCGCTATCGCAGCTTGCTTTTTCAAGGACTGGTACGTTTGAGACATAGTGGTACCATTTAATTCTTAACAGTTGTCTAAGGTGTCTCTGTTGCAACTTGTTTAATGCGCTCGTGTGCCAACGGTACGGCATGCGACAGCAAGATTTCGCTTCAATATAACATAGTGGGGATTATTACTGCTCGATACACTGCAAGTTTCGTTTTTGTGCTCTAGTCATGATTGTAGAATTAAATTCCGATACATATTCCAATAGTTCTCCGATTTTCATAGCGCTGTTATGATTTTCCGGGGGAGTGCACATGATTTTAGTTTTATCGATGTTCAGCCTTAAGGCCCAAAGTCTCGTGTGCCCATGTGTATGTGTTCAGCATTTCCTGTAATTGCTGTAACGTATTTGCAACTAGAGCGCACTCATCAGCGTCTTGGAGTTCTGTGATGATTTTTTTACGTGTTTTTGCCCTGAGTCTGTTTATATTGAACAGACCGCCATCATACCTGTACTTAACACCCATTCCTCTTTCCTGCAGTTTACTGTCCATTATAATAGAGAGCGCTGCCATGAATATGTTGAATAGGAGAGGAGCTAGGATACATCCCTGCCTAACTCCTATATTTGTCAGGAAGGGATCGCTCGGTGATCCATGATGTGACACTCTCGACTTTTTGTTATAGAGGCTTTTACACACTGTAAGAAATTTGTTGGGTACTCCGTATTTTTGCATAATCGCCCAAAGTGCATCTCTATTTAGAAAGTCGTTAGGTCGAGATGATGATGAGAACCCTGATGAAAAGACACAAAAATATCCTTTTTCGCTACCCACCACTGTTTTAAATAGACTCTTCTCCAACATCACATCCCATCTCCAACTCTATACCAGAAACAGCGTCGCACCAACATGACGTGCTCCACGTGTCCCCAAGGGGCCCCTAGCCCGACAACTCGGTCGCATATTCGCACACGGAAACAGATATAATAAACCCCGGACTTATGCGGCGCAATTACACAAAATATATTCGCCGTTTTTTATCGTTCCTTGCGGCGGCCGACAGACAAAAGGAACGCGCGCAGCCATTCTTTTATCGGTCCTGGGGGGCCCACACAGTGAGAACGGGGATGCAGGGGGGCGCCGGCCGCTTCTCGAATTGATGTGTAATTGTTTTTCGAGATGGGGCCGCTGCCGCTTTGTCGGTTCGCGTTCCAGCGCATCGTAAAGGTGCTCCCAGAGATGGTCTAAGAGCCCGGATAAATCAAGACGGGTCGTGGGGGGAGTGGGGCTGGGTATTTTACCTATTCGGAGAATTAAAGTATGAAATGGAGTTAGGTATATGTCTCCAGTATAGGGACGTACAGGATGGTAATTCGCAGGAATGGTAAAATTTTGCATTTTATGCTTTGTCTGCTTGAGCGACTTGACCCCAATAACTTTAGTTAAAATTTGAAGAAAGTGTAAAAAACGATATACGGTTTAATAGCCGACCAACAATAACTGATCAACAAGGTAGGAGAACAGAGTAAAGCAATGGATTTAAATATCAATAGGCTTGGTACATTCTACGCCGGTGCTGCCACTATCGGAGAATACAACAACTGATATACAGGGTGTTTCAAAAAACATGTCCCATCCCTCGTGAGGAGATTCCTCACGTAAAAATAAGATTTATTTTTCATATCAACATAGGCTCAATTCTGCATTGTTTCGTAGCTACAGAGTGTTAAAGTCTTAATAATCTTTCGATTTATTATAATTTTCTTTTAACTTTTCAATTAAAAACGTTTTCTCTTGATATTTTGTCGAATTCGGTCCCTTTGATGAGATAAACGCAATTTTATAAATCACTTTTTTATTATTAAATATTATTAGGTACTATTAGTTATTATTACTATTATATAGTCCAACCTACAGCAATTTCAAATAAAAAAACAATGGTAATTAGAATAATTACAAAATACTTAATTTTAGAAAGTTTTAACATCCTGTAGCTCTAAAACTATGCATTTCCATACCCATGTTTATAGGAACTTTTTTTCATATTTTTTGACGAGGAATCAATGAGTACTTTCGCAAGTTAATTACATTAATTTTTTTAAAGGTTGCTATTAGACTTTCGGATCAAGGCAAATTAATAAAATTACGTTTATCTCATCAAGGAGGTCGAAATCGGCAAAATATCTAGAGTCAACTTTTAATCGGCATTAAACTACTTGCACAATTTCACTAACAAGAGAAAAAAAAGTCAGTGGCGTACATGCTTTTTTAGAAAAATATTCCAGTAATAACCCATATTATGCACGTCCCTGGTGAATATGTCAACTCTTTTTAAGCTTTAAAATATGTCGCATTTATAGTAACTTTTACCATCAAAATTGTATTCGAAACGCTAAAAGTTACTGGGAAGAAAATTATGATAAATCGCAAAAATATTAAAACTTTAACACCCTGTAACTTCAAAACAAAGCAAAATTGGATCTATGTTGATATGAAAAATAAATTTTTACGTCAGGACTCTCCCCACGAGAGATGACACATGTTTTTTGAAACACCCTGTAACTTACAAGGTATTACTTAGTATATTATTTGCGACGTTTAAAAAAATGCCGGCTGCGGCTCTTGGGCTATAATATAATAGAATTTTTTTTTTTTTTTTAGAATGAAAGACTAAAAAATTCTAAAATAATATAATAAATAATTATGACTAATAAAATTATACCACCATAATTTTCGGATTTTATTTCAAAAAAATATTGTGTGGTTTGAATAAAGACCCAACTATTTTTTTTTAATAATATATGATTCCATCATTAATCATTGTATATCAGAAGGAAACCATCAAATTTTATCTCAAAATATCGCATCCACGTGTATTTTTTGTACAATATAACATTAAATTATAAATATTATATAAATATTATATAAATGTTATATAAATATTATATAAATATTATATAAATATTATATAAATATTATATAAAATGTTATATAAATATTATATAAATATAATTTCCTTCTATTTCTATACAATATATTGTGGAAGAGACTTTTATCTTAGTTAACAGTTAGTTCAGTTTCAATATAATTACAATTAATAATTGTAATTTATTAATTGTAATTATATTGAAAATTACAGGACATACTTTATAACAGAATTTTAATTAATTTAAAATACATGTGGCGCCATCTATTACGCAATAGGAAAAGGACACGAAAAGTATACTCAGGTTATCGTTACAAAATATTACTGAATTTGATTCTAGAAATCAATTAACGATATAAATACTATCAAACATATAATTAAAGCGAAATGGGCATAATATTTAAATTATAATACAAAATATCTAAAAAGTATTTAAAATTCTATATTGATATAACAGATTTCTGCAATCAGCTGTCAGCTGTTGTTCAGTCATCTGTCATTGTCAAAATTTGAGTTTTGTTTATTGTTTATTTACAATTTACAAAATACATTTTACAATTACAAAATAGCTCACTTTGTTAAATATTTTGTTCGTAATGCATTTACCTAGTTTGAGTGAAAAATAGTGGCAAAGTGAAGGCGTCTACGGCAATTTATTCAGAGATGTCGGACAATGAAATATCAGAAACAGTGAGTACTGCTCTTTTATTGTATTATGGTTAGCGACAAAATATGTTGTTTTTTCCTTGCGAGTAGGACTTGAAAACGTTTTATCTTAGGGCTTAAAATATACATAGTTTAAAAATAGTATTTTTGTTTCCTTTTTAAAGATATCATTTTGTTTTCAAATCAGTTCAACCTACAATGTACAGATGTCCCTAGTTATATAACCAATATTTTCTGTCATAACCTTCACAAATTGAACTGTTGACGTTTTGTCTAATGTTTAAATAATAATAATCTTTTTTAAGCCTATTATTAATTTTATCGAGGTATTTAACCTTATCATTCAGTACGTACCGGGTTGTTGGCGAATAACATCATGTTAAACGTTCATTATAGTGTATCTAAGTGATAATTAGTCATCATCAACTAAAAATAAAAAAATAAACATGACTGTTGAAGCTAATCAAGAAGATCCAAATGAAAACTCGCTGTTTTGGAAGAAGATCGGTTCTGCCCTGTTTTACGCAGTAGCTTCTTTCATGATAACCGTCGTGAATAAGACTGTCCTTACCAGTTATGGATTTCCATCGTTTGAAGTTTTGGGCATCGGACAAATGGTGGCAACTATACTAGTTTTGTTTATTGGAAAAAAACTAAGAATAGTATCGTTTCCAAGCTTCGACCTTAACACAGCTAAAAAAATATTTCCTCTACCCCTCATTTACATTGGAAATATGATTTTTGGACTGGGAGGAACCAAAGAATTGTCACTACCGATGTTCACAGCATTAAGGAGGTTTTCAATACTTATGACAATGATCCTGGAGCTGTATGTATTAGGAGTAAGGCCGAGTTTTAGTGTACAGTTTTGTGTTTACATGATGGTCATCGGAGCCGTCTTAGCAGCAAGTAATGACTTAGCTTTTAACCTTCAAGGATATATTTTTGTCTTGATTAATGACTTTTTTACGGCTATAAACGGCGTGTATACTAAAAAGAAGCTGGATTCTAAGGATTTAGGCAAATACGGACTGATGTTCTACAATTCTTTGTTCATGATCGTTCCGGCAATATTTTTATCGTTTTATACTGGTGGTTTAGAGCTAGCATACAACTACAATCGATGGGAAGACCCTCTTTTCTTATTTCAGTTTTTCCTCTCATGCGTAATGGGTTTCGTATTAATGTATAGTGTGATTCTGTGTACTTTATATAATTCAGCATTGACTACAACCATTATAGGTTGTCTAAAGAACATTTGTGTTACCTATTTAGGTATGTTCATTGGAGGAGACTATATATTTTCGTGGCTCAATTTTATAGGATTAAATATTAGTGTAGTGGGAAGTTTGTTGTATACCTACGTGACATTTAAGAAGAAGGAACCACCAAAAGGGGGTAATTATGCTCCACTGACAAATGAAAAATCCAGTGGGATAGTATAGTATAAGGTTTTTTAAACATACAAGACAATGGGTGATATTTGTTTTAGTTTTTTAGAAATTTGAGTTAATGTTACAGTGACTGGATTATTAACTGATATTGTTTAGTTGAGATACAGGGTAAGCAAAGAGATTGTATATGAAATGTGTAAATGTGCTTTAAGACAGTATATTATAGTTAAAATTAGTTAAAAGTATAAAAAAGGAGGTAATATTTTTTGTCAAAAGTGACAAATATGTGTGCAATACTGTTTTGTTCAATTGTGGTGCTATAATTTATAGGAAATAAAGATGTTTGATAATATGTATATAAATTCAATGTATAGTAGGGAGTTCAACTCTTAGTAGTTGAAAATAAGATTCAACACTAAAAAATAAATCAAATATGAATACTAAGTAGTTCTAAATTTTGCTCTACATGGTGTTAAAATTTACCAGACAGTGTATTCACATTTTAGTTTACAAATTTCTAGGTAGAGTATTTAGCAACATAGAATGAAATAATTTTTAAATTGTATTTTGGGAAACTAAGGGTTTAATATTAAGAAATATTAAAAGATATACAGGGTGGTCCGAAATGTATTCCGGAAACTTTGGCAGCATATTCTGCACATAAAAATAAATAAAAAAGTTTGTATAACCTTATGTCCTAAAACGCTTCGTTTCGGAGATACAGGGTGTAGAAGTTTCATTTTTATTTAGATTTTTTTAAAGACTAATTTTAAAACTCTTTTAAAAGTTTACAAATTATTGTAATTAAAAAGTTTCACCGAGGGTTTTTACCTTTTTTCTTAATTTTTTTTATTAATACCTAATAATTCAATCTATTCAAGGAGAGTTTATCAAACGTGTATTAAATATCCTTAACAGTAAAACTTTTTTGTGCCAAGATATTTAACTTGTGATCACCCTGTAGAAATGAAACGTGATTAGCTTTAAATTAATTGAATGCTTTTTAAATTAAATTCTTTATTTCTACGACCTTAATAAGTCGTTTTGTTATCCTAGAATATATTTAATATTAAATAATAGAAAAACCTTGAAGATCATCCTCTAAATATAAAAGTGAATAAATATTGATTATACAAATTGTAAAATTAACTATTATTTTATTTTAAGAATTTTTATTACTTAATTAGACACATTGAATGTGGCTAAAACTTAATTTCATGCGTGATTATTTATAAAAATGTATCAACAAAATCTATAAGTGCAATGTCAGAGTTGTTTACTTATGTTAAATAAAGAAACGAAGTAGTAGCTAATATTTAATAGGTATATTCATGCATAGGTATGTATTGATAATATGTTTTTTATCTATAGCAATAATTGCAATACAGGACATTTTGTTGATATGTTTCTATTTTGAAAACATTGTTGAGATTCTCAGAATTATTTCCATTATCGTACTCTGTTCCTAGTGTTCATGTACTAGGAATTTATTACTGTTATTATATGGAGTGTTTCAAAATATTTTACTGTGTGTTTAGATGATGAAATATCAGTATAAAAACCTGATACTGGTTTCTTGAAAAACTTTGTATTACCCCCATTTGTCTACGAATTTTCATAAGTTACTTTGAAGCTCGAAAATTTATTATTCTTTGTATTTTTTGGTTTATAAAATAAATTTACAAAATACATAAGCCAATCTCCTATATACAATCACCGGCACGAAAAACGGGCACCTTAAAATTGTCATGTATTTTAAACATTTATATACAGGGTGCTACTAATTCGAGGTACGAGCATTGGTATCTCGGTAACCGTAAGAGATACGAAGATGGTTAAATTGGAGCAAAGTTGCGCTTTGTGATGTTCACCAAGATGCCATCAAAAAAGGTTTAAAAATTTCAAGGATTGCTGAGTTTTTTGGAAAAAACGGATTTTTTTGAATATAAATTTTATTTTTTCCTGTCGTTACTTTTTAGAAAATCAAAAAACTAATTGCAGGTTCTCATAGCCACTTTATTAGGGTTATCTGATAGTATTTTTAGATTTTCAAATTAGCTGATAATTTGTGAGATACAGAGGCCAACTTAATTTTTTTATATACGGACCTGCATTTTTTATTTCAGAGTTTGAAAGAACTCGGTTTCCTGAGTACAATGATATGCCACACTTTATAATTTTTTGTTTTGGGTACCTTAACAACACAACAAAACTATTTAATTATCATTTAAAATAATTACAAGTCCGACTCTGGTTTTTAAATCATTTAATCTGATTATATTCTTCGCAACAATATTAATCAGCGCTAATTATCATTGAATATATGGAAAATCGAGCCAATTGAATTGAAATAAATAATATCCTCGTCAGCAATTTAAAGATATTATTTTTAACTTTTTTTATTGTGAATTTGAAATCTGTGTGCGATCTGATAATATGCATAATATTAATCGTTTCTAATGTTCTACATGTTCGAAAGGGTTACCACCCTCCCTATTGCACAAATTTATTCTTCTTTTAATTTTATTTATAGCTCTTTAAATTTTCTTCTTATACTTCCGAACGCATTTTGTACTCTTTATTGTAAATTTTGAGATGAATTGCTTTTACTTTTACAAATGACGTCAAGTAATGTAATCCTTTGGCGAAAGGTCCAGGAACCTCGCTGGACATTATACTGCTCTACCATTGTTCCAGTCCATCTTCCGGGAAAATGATTTGATTGTTTATACTTATTATATTATATTTATATTAATTATTTTGGTATATTAATCTTTTACCCCACGTCATTGTTAATTTTGAATGATAATCAATATTGTAACGATCAATAGATTAAATATTAAAAAAAACAGAGCCGGACTTGAAATTAGTTTAAATAAATCGTGTCCAAATGTCAAAACAAAAAAAAATAAGTGTAGCATATCATTGTACTCAGGAGACCGAGTTCTTTCAAAATCGGAAATAAAAAATGCAGGTCTGTATTTTAAAAAATTAAGTTGACCTCTGTATCTCACAAATTATCAGCTAATATGAAAATCTAAAAATACTATCAGATAGCCCTAATAAAGTGGCTATGAGAATGTGCAATTATTTTTTTGATTTTCTAAAAAGTAACGACAGCAAAAAATATACTGCATTTTAAAAAAAATCATTTTTTTACAAGAAACTTTGAAATTTTCTTTGAAATTTTTAAAACTTTTTTGATGACGTCTTGGTGAACATCCAAAAGCGCAACTTTGTCCCAATTTAACTATGTTCGTATCTATTACGGTTACCTAGATACTAATGCTCGTACCTCGAATTTGTAGCACCCTGTATTGTGTTCTAGTGGACCGGTTTTGATGATTTTTTAAGTAATTTGTAGCTAAATTATTTGCCTTTTTAATGTGTCTTTCTAAATTAAAAATGAAAGTTGCCATCTGTCAATTATACGAGGGAAAACAAAGTGTTGATATTTTGGTGAAAGTTTGATAGATCCTGTCGAGTACGTTAACAAAGCAACGAATTTAAAAATTATTTTATTATTTAGGTATATCTTTTCTCGATAGTTTGTTTTTTGATTCATCTTAATAGCTTTATTTTTTTTGAGATTTTCGCTTTTGATTGAGACACTAGCATTTTTTCGTATTTTTTTAAATTAAAACCATGCCTTTGCTTTTGCTCCTAGTCAACAGACCTATAGAATAGTGTTCATGATTTATGTAATGTCACTATCATGAAAAATTATATTATTGTCTGTTATGGAATTATCTAGCAGATATGGTTTTAAGTCCAAGAGGTTTTGAGGACCCAAAATCAATGCTAAAATTGCTGTAAATCGTTATTGTCTTATTCAAAAACGAATATCTCCAACAAAAATAAAGCTATCGAGATGAATCAAAAAAGAATCTGTCGAGAAAAGACGTACCTAGATGATAAAATGGTTTTTAAATTCCTTGCTTTGTTAGCATATTCCACAGGGTGTTTCAAACTTTCACCAAAATATCAACATTTTGTTTTCCCTCGTATAATTGACAGATGGAAACTTTCATTTTTGATTTAGAAAGAGATACTAAAAGGTCAAATAATTTAGCTACAAATTGCTTAAAAAATCATCAAAATTTTAAGGTGCCCATTTTTCGTGCATATGAGTGTACGTGCAGCCATTTTATATTGTTGATATGTCCGTTATTTCTGTATAATTATAAATTATATAAATAAGTAAGCATTTTTCTATATGTTCTGTGCCTAATGACATAGATAACTAATTTTGATAATGGGCCATTTAATTTTTAAAATATCGATCTGTAAATATTTGTCTGTATCTAGACTTAGCTTTTATTTTAATTATGTTTTTAAGAACTAATTTATATAAAGATTATATATAATTATATTTAAGACAGTTATTTATAATATTGTTGTGTAAATATGGTGTTCCTAAAATTTGAATAGCGTACCAAAAAAGAAGCGTAGTTAATATGAAAATAAATAATTACAATAAAAATGTTTTGAAAGTGTTTGTGTTTTATTTTAAAGAGTTATAGTATAGTAGGTACATTATTGGCAGATATAGAGCGGTTTTTGAAATAAATCGAGGTGATTTTGGGTCACCCTATACCGGGTGCGTCTCAAAAGTGGCTCACCCTCTACAACTTTTTTATATTTGCAGATAAAACACGAGATTTGGTATGTTGGTACATGAGATAAATTAGAATAATAGGGAATAATGTTCTAAATTTCAAACTATTGATGAGGTATCGTTACATCAAATATTAAATTCATTAAATTTTTTCGGTGTAATGCTGTCGGTGAAGATAATTTATCAATTAAAGCACTAAAGCTGTGCATGCCTTACTGTGGTAAAGCGGTAATAAAAAATATAATTAATACTTCTATTTTAAACAGTGTCTATCCCGAAATCCCTAAAAAAGCTATTATATCACCTCTCTGTAAAATGTCCAAACCTTTAAATAATAACGATCTAAGACCCGTGAGTATTTTGCCAGCAATTTCTAAAATTATAGAAAAACATCTACATAATCAAATTGTTTCATTTGTAGATTCAAATAAACTAATACCTGAATGCCAATCTACTTTTTGTAAGAACTACAGCACTACCACTTGTCTTAGCTGATAGACTTTAGTAAAGCATTTGATACTCTAGACAATTCATTGCTCCTAGCAAAATTTCAGTATTTTGGATTTTCAGACGGTTCTTTAGAATTGTTAAAAAAACGTTTTAAAATATAGATCACATTGTGTTGTCAGTTGTCATGAAACGGGGAAGTTTAAAACAATCTAGTTATATTCCTATGATTTCTGGGGTTCCTCGGGGATCTATTCTAGGGCCATTTTTATTTTCGTTATATGTAGCTGACATGGATAAGGAAGTACAGTTTTCTAAATTGCAGCAGATTCTCAAATTTATTGCAAAATGTATATTAATAATTTGGCACAATTTCAGTTAAATTTTAACGACGATCTGAATAAAATTAATAAATATGCACTGGATCATAATTTGAAATTAAATGCCGGTAAATCTTGTGTTATAGTATTTGATAGTGATATAAACAAAATTACAAATTCGACTAGTAACATGAATATCCATATAGATAATGTTGTGATACCCACTGTTACAGAGACTAAAAATCTTGGAGTCTATTTTGACGGGAAGCTTTCTTTTCAGGCATATATAACTACTAAATTAAAGGCTGCTTATATACGTTTGAAGAATGTTTCGTCTCTTAAGAAATATATACCATCAAACACTAAGTATCAATATTATGTGAGGCACTTATTTTATCTTTATTTGTTTACGGCGATGTTGTTTATGGTACATCTATAAACGTGGTTAGATTCTCTAGAAAAATCCAAATACTTCAAAACTCGTGTTTACGGTTTTCTTTTAACATTCCTTTTAGAGATCATATAACACCACATCTTAAAAAATTATCTATTTTATCCACGACTAACAGACGACAATTTAATTTAATGACATTCACTTATCGAATTTTAAGTACAGAGCAGCCTCCCTATCTGTTCTCATTATTTCACTACGTTGACCATGCTCCTTCGACTAGGCATTATTTTAAAATTCCTCAACACCGAACAGCTAACTTCCAAAAATCTTTCAGTTTCATAGTGCCACATTTGTGGAATAATATTTCTAATAACTTTAAATTTCAATCCTTTACAGATTATAAAAAACAAATTAATAATCATTTACTTAATTCGTAAAAATTATAGTTTCTTTGACTGATTTCCGAGGTTCTTGATCTTCTGATATGCCCGTCATTGGTTGCTGTTCCGAATTTTACACTGTTTCGTTATGCCTCTCAGCTTATCTCCGCTCATCCCTGATAAAGTTATATTTTCCCTTTTTTTAATCTAATTTCTGTTTATTTTAATAATTTAATTTATTTTTATTTTGTTTTTGGGGTCGCACCACTCTAGCACAATTATTAATCTGTAAAACTTAATGGGGTCTAATAAAAAAATTGAATGGAATTTGAATTTGAAATTAGGATTGATTGACGTACCTATTCAATTCTTTTCGGTCACTTCCTATTTCAACTGAAACGACTACAACTTTTGATTTTTAAATGGTACCCTCGTTATTTTTTTTACATTACTCGATAGAATATTGACACTCTGAATAGAATGACATATCATATATCAACTTATCACATATTCGCTTAAAAAAAACATCGTATTTTAAATTTCAATCTAGAGTGCCATGGCTGTGTTAATTCATTAATTTTTAATCAAGAAGCCTTCGAAAAGAATTGTTTTTTTTTCATTGTTTGGGAAAATATAACACATAATTTTTCTATATAATTTTTATTATAAAAAAAATATATATCGCTGGTACAAAAAATCGACCTATTTACACAAAACGACGATTAGTCTATATACAGGAGGATATGGCAATTCTGGCAACATCGATTACTTATTCAATCTATAATACAATAACCACTATACATACGAATAAATTACTTAAATATATTTTGATTAACTTAAAAGGCTTAACTTATACGAGTAAAATATTAGGTGCTCCTTAACAATTAAATAACGTGAACTAGCATATCTTTGGTATATACTGGCGATAAAATAAGGACAGATATAGTAGACAATCTCAAATGGAGAGATAAGTCTCTGACGAATTGAAACAATAAGCTTAATAAAATCTAGAAATAGCATAATGGCAACAACTTAGATTTAGATACAGGAAACCATTATTTAGTTGTAAGTTTACGGTGCACAAACTCACTTTTAAGCTATTTTTATTATATTATAGCTATACTATAATGAACGTGGGCTTCTAAAAGCTATTCTTTGGACTTCTGTGATAAAAATGAGAACAATATCAAAGTAACTAAAGTCCATTCAAAAGATATAGCAATATAACTGGAGATTAGCGAACAAAGAAACATTTTAAACTCCAAAATGAAGGAAATATGAAATGAATTTCTTACTTGATATAGTTCTATGAAGTTCTCTAAAAAAGTACACAAAACGACTTAAAATTAAGAATAAAAGCATACTAGGTAACAGACATTTGTAATGTCTTAACACAAACATGACTTTGTTAGCGAGACTATACCTAATGACTATCTTATATTTCTAAATGTTGCTATTATTAATAGCACGTGTTTAAATTAACTATAGTCTGTCTAGCGAGATAATGTATGATGGTGACAGTTGTGGTCTGTCATTTTAATTCAATAGTAGATAATTTTTTCTGTCAAAATAGTTGTTTCTTTCGCTGGATAGACTTTACATATGAGATTGCTGTTTCTAAACAAAAAATTATGTTAATATAAATTATTTTGTTTTGAATAATGGCTTACAGTCTTTTTCTAGCCCAAGGCAATACATAGTTGTTTTAAGTTATCCGTACAACTGTTCAGCACCAGCTGATATTAAAATAATATTAGTTCAAATCAGCTTGTATGTACTAAAAAGTTTTACTCTTATACAGATTATCAACAATATTTAGTTGAAATGAAAGTATATGTGAAAAAGTCGTTAAACCCTGTTTTCTGTTTAGTTTAATTGAGATATACCAGGTGCGTCTCAAAAGTGGCTCAAACCTATAACTTTTTTATTTTCTCAGATAAAAAAACGAGATTTGGTATGTTAGTATATGACATAAATTAGGATTGATTGAGGTATTCAATTGTTTTTGATCACGTCCTGTTTCACCGGAAATGACTACAACTTTTACTTTTAAATGACACCCTCGGTATGTTTTTACTTTATTCGATAGAAAATGACACTCTGAGTAAAATGACATATCATATGTCAACTTTTGCGACATTTTCGCATATGGTTTATTTGAAATTGTAACGCGCGGTTCATAACAACAATTTGACTCGAAATACCAAGTCTGTGGTACCAAATTATTCGTAAAAAAATCTTTTTCCAAATAAGCTAATGAGCCACCCTTATTCCATTTGAAAAAATTGAGATATGATTAAAAATACGATTTGGGCATCTTTTAACCGGCCAGAACAAGACGCGAAAAACTTTAGACGATCAAATCTGTTTTTCCAAGGCTCCTTGATTAAAAATTAGTGTTTTTAACACAGCCATGGCACTCAGGATTGAAATTTAAAATACAATTTATTTTTGAGCAAAAATGTAAAAAGTTGACTTAATTTTCTGTCGAATAAAGTAAAAATATACCGAGGGTGCCATTTAAAAATCAAAGGTTGTAGTAATTTCCGGTGAAAAAAAGAAGTGACCAAAAACAATTGAATACGTCAATCAATCCTAATTTATGTCATATACTAACATACCAAATCTCGTTATATCTGAAAAAATAAAAAAGTTATATGGGTGAGCCACTTTTGAGACGCACCCGGTATTAAACTGTGTAAAAATATACTAGGTTCTATGATTTATACAGGGTGAGTCAATACTGGATATATTTTAATCCACTAATTTAAATGGAACATCCTGTATTATACGAATAAAGAACGTAAATTTCATTTAGTATATCAAAAATCGACGCTAGTCTGCTAATTTTCTGTTTTTAAAATGTTATTTAAAACATGCAATTTCAGTGAAAAATATGTTTGAATCACCCTGTATGTTTTTTAAATGTGTGATACTATTACCAGCAGTTTTTTATAAAAAATGGGTCAGTCATAAGCAAAAAACACTGGGTCACCCTGTAGTGCTTTGTAAGCCATCGCTTGATCTATCTAGAGTTCCTTCTCGAATTGAAACAAGTCATTCTTATCTATGACTAAAATCGTATAGAAACAAAACATCAGAGATATAATATAAAATACCTATTAGAGTAACAATGAACTCAAAATGATATTCAATTTCCAAGTAACGATAATCTTACACTTATTTGAAAATTTTCATCAATCTAGATCATTTGATCTATATGAAGTTTTTCAATAACCATCCATTCTTCTTAATATAACTGCCATTCTTCGAATGAACTTTTAGGTAACTCCTCATAACTGTTATTCATTTTCCCACTCAAAACAAATCTTAACAAACGTTTCTCCTTTTAACTTTCATCTCGCTTTGTGCCACAGCAATCCATTCGTTCCTTGAACTGTCGAACCACGTTAATCCTAAATTATACCTTCCGTTCAAATTAGCATGTTGGCAATGCGAAAACCACCAGCCACCTTCGTAATTACTGGCACAATGCGTGTTGGAGATATCTCTATCATTATCTACAGTGGAAAACTCCATCTTGTTCTGGTAGTCCATGGCATCGCTAGCGTTACCATGGTAATGGGAAACGACCAACCTGAAACCTTCTCTGAAGTCCGCGACGGTGAAATGGTCGTACGAGGCTTGCCAGTATTTTCCATAGATGTCCTTCATGTTGATCTGCAGCGATGTACAGTTGTCTTTGGTGAGCTGATGTAGGTTTCTGTTTCCCAGCCAGTGTTCACCGGTTGAGCTACCAAAACCGTTACTGTATTCGTTCCAGTTTCTGTTGAAATTGACGCTGCCATCGTAGCGTTTCTGGATGGTGGTCCAGCCGTCCTCGCAGTGGGCCAGGATGGGTTCACCGTCGCCTGGGGAGATGAGGTAGATGCCTTTGGGACCGTCAACCGAGCCGCAGTGCCTGGGGAGCTTGTTCACGATGCTCTTGTACTCGCTCTCGAAGCTCTTGAGTTCCTCGACGAGGTGGATGGTGGATTTGGTGGCGTTGAGGTTGATTGAGGACGATTCATCCTGAAATAGAGGAAGAAACATTAGTTGATTGTTTATTGTAAGGGAATGTTATACTATTGTAATTAGTGATGGATTAATTAATTCAGTTAAAAATCGTTCATAATTCGATTAAAAAAATAATCGTCAAAGTCATCATCCGATTATCGAAAAATAATTAGAATTTTTTTAATGAATGATGAAAAATACCTATAATTGCCTCGTTTGTGATGACTCACAAATACAAGTAATCGATTTTTTGAGCTAATATAGGAATGTCCCTCGGCGGTAAATTTTGAAAATGTCAAATATTATCTCCCCAGATAATGTTATGCAAAGGTTGTATTAGGTTTTTTTGAAAAGTTACTTTTGTCTAGAATTTAATTTTATTTCGAATAAATTTTTATTATTATTTTTTGTCAAGTACTTTATGTAGAAAAAAATATGTAAAGGCAAAAGCGTTTTCTAAATTGAATGATTTACTATAGAATGTTTTGAAAAAAAGTTGAGTAGTTTGAACATATTTATGACACACGCTAATAATAATTCTACCTAAAACCTTGATTAATGACACCAAAATCCAAATATTGATAATATAATATATATAATATATAAATATATAATATAATCACTTCTCTATTTATTATTATTATTATTATATTATCTATTTTCTCTATTTGTCTACGAAGGCGCGATTTTTAAATTCATTGTTGGCAACCATGGACATATTCGGCGCCGGGCTGTCTCACTGGAATTTAAATGTTCCGCTGGGGATTCAGGTGATAGCCCTGCTGTAAAAAATATCAAGTTGCCACATTTATTTATTTATTTCCTGAAATTGTCATTCGTTTTGACACTTTAGTTTTGTATTACCAGTTTTTGGTTTAAATGAATTGTGCTGGGCTACTTTAAGCTTAATAATGTTTACTAGCAGACCTTGCAGTCGAACATTGTTCTTTTTAGAACCTCTTTTAATGCGAAGTGTAAAAGATAGCTTAATAGCCGTAAAAAACTCATCGCAACTTTATTAGAATATAAACAATTGATTGTGAAAGCGGTAGTAATGGCCCTTTATGTCCTTTAAGCGCTCTTAAGAAGGTGAGCTTTTTTGATGTAAATAATAACTGTTTATACAGGGTGTCCGGAAATTAATGCAACAAAATTTGGTCATAGATTCTTGAAAAAAAAAATAGGTGACCCGTATTTTTTATTTTTTGCCAGTGGCCCCCCCTTTTCGGATTTACAGCCACCTGAATTTCGCCCCTAAAAATATATTTTTTTTTAATATCTCAGGGCCCTGTTAGACGAAAATCACTAAATTTGGTACACAGGGCATGCGGAATCTGGCATGAGGCATCTGGCATGCGGAATCAGATAGTGATATGCTTTTTGCCGAAGGAGCCTCTTGAGATACTTTTTCGTGGGCCCCCTTGGCTTTGGAGCCCCAAAACTTCGGTCACGTGTTTAAATTTTTTAAAAATTATTAGCTCGTTAGAAAGCCCATTGAATTTAGAAATGTTTTTGTCGCTTGGAATTTTTTCGTAAAACGCACAGTTTTCGAGAAAAATGACAAAATGTGATTGAATGCAGATCGAGATTCATATGAAATTTTATTCTACTACATTTAGGTTACAAACAACTTTAGACTTTGGGCTGTAAATCCGAAAAGGGGGACCACTGGCCAAAAATAAAAAATACGGGTCGCCTATTTTTCTTTCAAGAATCTATGACCAAATTTTGTTGCATTAATTTCCGGACACCCTATATTTATAATTAATTAATTTTTGTTTCCTAAAATATTTTAATTAAAAGAAAATATGTAAATGTAGGCAACGCTGTGTCGGTCAAGCTTAATCACGTGACTAAAAGTTTATTTGATATGAACTATAGTTCTATAATCTCTTATAGATCAAAATTGGGTATTTTTAGCTTTAGTATTTTGATGAATTATTTAATAATTAATATTTCTTGTTTTATTTTAAACATGCTTTAGAAATATGCAGGTAGATAATATCACCAAAAATGGGCGCAATACAGTTTAAACAACATTTTATAAATATCTTTTAATGCATATTAAGTAATTATAACGTAAAATATGTCGGATATGAGAAGAAAACGTCGAGTCTTTGATAATTGTTACGAGTTAAAATGAGACGTGGTTTATCTGTAAAAGATAAGATTTGAAAAATAGATATTGTATAATTGTAACCTAATTTTAGATCAGTGAATGTTCTGGTGGTGATATGTTTCAAAAGATTATGCTATATCTATCTACTGGACTATGTTTTAACCAGGCACTGGATATTTGTTTTAATGTTATTTTAATGCTTATTTTAAATTTGATTTCCTTAGTTCTGTTACGGTTAAGGTCCGATATTCGGCTAATATCGACATTACCCAGTTAATCTCGAAATAACACACAACAAAACAACCAAAAACAAAACCAAACATTAACATTAGCATTAACTAATGTCGACATTAACATTAACCTGTTAATGTTGACATTAACCGGACAGCGGCCTTTAACCGTAACAGTCCTACAAAAAGTGGAACTAGTTTAAAAGTAAGTAAAGTACTAGAAATAGAGTCTTGTAGCGATCTGGTCATCGAAACTGCGTGATCTGGATTTTAAGGTGTAAGACAGTGATGTCGACAGTTCAATTTAAAATCAAATATATTAAAAAGAGATAAAAGTTGGGTTGATACATTTCGTCTATGCGGTATTGCCGGATATTGTATTGTATTGAATTAGGTTACTTCATTTTACTACAGCTTTAATAGATTATATTTAGCTTAGATATACCATCGTCATTTCAATAGTATACATGAAAGTTTTTAAAATAGTTTATTTTTTTCTTTTAATCTTATTTGCCTACAAACGTAAAAACTGGCAATACTGTATGCCACTTTTTATTTTGTCTCTCTGTCTGTCAACCGGTCATTTATATTTTTCTCTGTCGCATGCATTGATCAATGTGATCAGGGCTAGTATAAAAAGTAAAACAAAAAATATGGTATTAAATTTCTTGACGCCATATACAGGGTTGTTCACAACATACGACACAGAGTATTGTAACTAAACGATTAGATTTTTACAAATTGTAAGTTATGGGTTCGAAGGACTATTAGAGCTGCAATTTAAAAATAATTTTACAAAATACAGAGTGTTCCAAATAAGTAAAAAATATTGTACCTAGTTGTATTTTTTTAAATGGAACACCCTGTATATTATTCTATTTTTAGACTCTACGATTGAAATAAAGGTAAATTCGATTAAGGTTTATCACGCTTAAACCTTACCGTTTTTTTAAATATTTTCAATTTTGTGAAATTGCAGAAAAAAAATTAAGGCTTCATTTCTCCAAGGGTATTAAAGGTTTTAATACTAAATATTTATACTGAAGATTATTAGATTTTACAATAATAAAAATTATACTACGTTATATAGAGTTTCCAAAAATGTATATTAAATAATTACTAGCTTTAAACGGCAATAAATTGTTTAATTTAAATAGAACACCCTGTATGTTTTAAATGAATCAGATGCACAATTTAATTGTCTATCAAATTGGATATACTATTTTATCTCTTCAAGTTTTCGTAGAAAATGCATTTTCTTATAATTTAGACCTTATTTATCACTGTACCCATGGAATATTGACATTTTAGATTTTTTTACACTTTACATATGTACAAAATGTACAGGAAGTAAAAATAATAATATTGCAAGCCCATTTGTTTACAAAAAGAAAAGTATTTAAATATTTGTAAAAGAGTATACCGATTAAATATACCACCATTATTTCCGCCCAAAAATTAGTTAGCCACATACCTACTTAATTGTTTTAATTAATAAATTATTCTGAATAAATGTGGATTTAACTCAGAAATCAATATAATACTAAGTTATAAAAATGAACGTCTCTGTTGCTATAATGAAGCATTCATAATTAAGCAGTAAAAAAATAAATAAAATTTACACTAATACACATACAAAATTAAGTTTTTTAATATTTGGGCAAAATAAAACACTAATTCACCACAATACACCAAAACACTACGTTTACACTGGATGCGCTTTTCGCTAACCATATTAGCATCATCAGCAGATGATTAAAACTGTTTTGAGTCTTAATCATCTGTTGAGAGAAGCCTTAATTTTTTTATTGCAATTTCACAAACTTGAAAATAATTTAAAAACGGTAACGTTTAAGTGTGATAAGCCCTAATCAAATTTAAGTTTATTTCAATCGTAGAATCTAAACATAGAATAATATACAGGGTGTTCCGTTTAAAAAATCTTGCAAAATTATTTTTAAATTGTAGTTCTAATAGTCCTCCAACTAACCTAAAAAATCTAATCGTTTAGCTACAATAGTCCATGTCGTATGTAAAAAACAAAATTAAAATAAATGTGTATTAAATACCCGGTATATCATATAAAAAAAGTGGAGATATAAAATTACCTTTAGAATATGGTCATGCAGTCTGGAATTCTGCACCACTGCGCTCTTTTCCATAACTTTCAAATGTTCTTCCATCTTTCCAATTCTTTCGTTTTTCTCAGCCTCGCCTTCTTGCAATTTCGACACAGAAAAACTAATAGCTTTCATAGAATCTCTAATGTTGTTCCTATCTTCTTTCAACAAAGATATGTCAGAAGAGACTTGGATCGCCTGATTTTCAACCTTCGAAATCTCGATACGGAATTCTGGGAAAGCCTTGTCCACTTTGTTCTCCAAAGTTTCCACGTTCTCCAACAGCTCCAGCATTGACATGTGTAGCTTGTCGAAGTTGATCATTTGTTTAGTTAAATTTGCTATTGACTTGGTATTGATGATCTGTTGTTCGCTTAAGTTGGTAAATCGTTTGCAAAGAATCTCTTTCCTATCGTCATACAGAGGTTGAATCTGATTGGTTTCTATGTAGTTTTGGATATCGTTTCCGTTGATTCTGTCAAAACTGTCAGTGTTTTCTTTTAGGCTCATTCCTTTCTCAACCTTGATCAGTCTGTTCTTCAGTGAGATGTTTTCTTTGTGTAGAAGTCTCGTGACTCTTTCCAAACGGAGTAAGTGTTTACGTAGAATTCTCTGATGACGGGAATGTGTATCGTTGGAAACAGGTAATTGAAGTTCTATGTCTTGGATGGCTTTCCAGTTGTTGTTCCATTCCGCCTGAAGGCTTTGCATCTGAAACAAAAAAAAAGGTTCTGTTTAGCATAGAGAATATAAAAAATGTTTATTACTGGCCACAGTTGTTTGTAAAAGTTTTACTTCAATTTTTAATATATAAATTCAGGCAATGGCGGATTAAGGGGGGGGGCGGAAAGGGCGGTCCGCCCCGGGCCCCGTCTTTTAGGGGGCCTCCGAATCTTAATAAGTAATTTTTTATTCAACTGGCAAACAAGGCCAATATGTGTTCAGTAGTTATAAAGCAGTTTGTAGGTGGAGTATGCAAACCATGCGTATACGCCAACTATAAACAGTATAAATGGAAGCAGATATTTGCTTAATTATCAATTATCAGGCCCCAGTAATTGTCAATGACATTTTCTATTTAGGAAATGAAATCAAGAGGTAATTTTCTTTGTTTAAAATATCGAATAATTATTATTTTTTATATATTTTGAGACTGAATTTATTTATTTTAGCTTTTTAAGTTATTTTTCAATGGTTTCATTAATTTATTTTTACTGAATAAACATTTTAAATTACAACCAATGCACAGCATAACTTGTATTCTAGCTTATGATGAGCAGTCAAGTCTTTAGAATAACGGGGGCCACGGGCCTGAGACAGCGAAGGGGCCCCTCGGATCTTGGAGGACTTACAAAATCGCGATGTTTTGTCGCGGTATTTCCCTGGAAGCATTTTTAAGAAAAAAATATTTAAAATTTTTTGACAAAAAAAAACTACCTGTCAAAAAAATTTGTACAGCCTAAAAGTCAAATTTCTTGATTTTATAACAGACATCTATTTCAAAAATTAAATTGTTCAAATATCATATATCTAATAATGGCGGTAGCTGTCATGGAATTGAGCAATTAAAAAATTATCATATATATATTTTTTCAAATGGAAACCCACTTTTTTTATTTCACTAGTGAAAAGGTTTTCCAATTCGTTACGTTTTAACTAGACATATTCCTATACCTAAAATAAATCGTTTTTAGGTTATTTAAGATTTAGTTTGAAAACGTATATTTTTCTTGATTTTATCAAGCTTCCTTTCACATTAAGTGTCAAACAGTCAGACAAACTACTGCTGCTTAAAAGTTTTAAAAGTGTATTTATATAAATATATCTCGTATTTTCGTTCTTTAGTGATATCTAATAGTTGATATTTTAATAATATAGCGTATGATCGAAAAAAAAACAGCGCAAAATTAGCTTGGAAATGATGATCGATAATATACTGTCATAGGCTACTGATTAAAATCAAGAAAAATATACGCTTTAAAGCTAAATCTTAAATAACTTAAAAACGATTTATTTTAGGTACAGGAACATGTATAGTCAAAAAGTAACAAATTTTAAAAAAGAAAGTAACAAAAGCCTTTTCACGAGTGAAATAAAAAAAGTGGGTTTCCATTTGAAAAAAAAATGATTTATGATATTTTTTTAATCGCCCAATTCCATGACAGCTGCGGCCATTATTATATGACATTCGGACAATTTAATTTTTGACATAGATATCACTAAATTGGACGTTTAGGCTATATACATATTTTTGGCAGGCAGTTTTTTTTTTCCAAAAATTATAAATCTGTTTTTTTTCTCAAAACGGTTAACGTTAGGTATAGAGTGTTTAATATCAACATTCATAAAATTTTACAGAAAACTTAAGCATGTAATAAAAAATGGGGTCACCCATTTAAAATAAGAAAGTTTCTGTCAACTTCTGGTACTTCCGAAAGTGCCGCCATATTGAAAATATTTTTAATCGATAGATCTCATTGTGAAACAATGATATGCACAAAATCTCGTATTTAGATATTGTAGTTCTCTAGAAACTTCTAACGCAGGCTCAGCCTGGGACACCCGTCATACGTCATTCAATTTTTACAAAATGTGTATTAGAAGTAGATCAAGAAAAAAGATGTTTTAAAACCAACATAAAAGGCTAGTCTGGCCGTTTTGTCGGATGTCGTGATGCAATTATTGGATCTCAACTCCCTTAGTGTCGATGAAAGGAAAGGTGTTAAGACCCAGCTGCGATTATTTTTCATTGTTTAATATCGAAAGTGGAAAAAAGTTGCTGTTCCTTAAACAAGTTTCGCAAATATAATAAATCGTAGCTAGAAGCTATTTTATTAGTCACAGGGAGTTAAAGTTTTTTAAACCCTCAAAAGTTTCATTTCAATCGGCTAGTATAAAAACTAAACAAAGACTCGTTAGCGTTAAATAAAAGAGCGTTAATAGAAAAGAATTAAAAAAAAAAGAATTGGGTTTGCAACTACTATGAGCTTTAGGGCTATTGGGAGTAAGGATGCTCTTGTAATCGTTGAAATCTTAACTGATACTCTATCGAGAGAGAGAAAGGCACTGCGTTCAAAAATGCAATGAATAACACCAATATTCAATTCGGCAATTTTTCTCTTGATGAAGGTCTGCCTGTATTTACGGATTTGAAATTAACACAAGCTCAATACCATGTTCTTAGGAATGCGTTAAAATTAAAACGTCTCACGGTGGGGTATTAGCATGAAAAAGGTGATCGAAATTCGAAAAAGCAAATGTGTTTAAGATTTCCCAAAATAAGATAAATAATAAGTTAAATCATCTCTGCCATGAATGGCGTTGCTATGGGTGTGTTTAGTTGCATTCATTTGTTTCAACGAAACGTCAAAGTTGTTACTTCTCACAGATAAGAGGTAAATGGCTAAATTTTATGTTTAAAATTATAAATTGTTGTTGTTCTTGTGCTCTTTTTACGTTTATATTATTGTTTTGATTGAAAATGGCTCAGCAAGCTGCAGGTATGTATTCTACAAAAACGTATTATTTATTTTGATATTCTCTATACTAACGATTTTTTTTGCAACTAAAAGTTAGGCGTTCAGAAAATTTGATTAAATTTGTGACATTTTTATTATACTTAGAGATTTAGTTGCGCATTTCGAAGAATTCAGCATATTGTTTTACTTAGTAAACATTGGGCTTTCATACAGTAAAATAAAATACTGCGACTTTTTGCGACTTTGCTGATAAAATGAGAAAAACATTCTTGGTTTCCTCTAATTTGCGAATCAGTGATATACCTTTGAATAAGAAGACTAAGGAAGGAGCATATCAAAAATCTTAGGTACACCGCGATGGGCCTCAAATATGGCCGACTTAAATTCCGGTTTATCAGTGTCGTTCTAATTTTATTTAAAAAATGTAAAACTATGATGTAGGGTAGACGTGGGGTAGACTCAATAATTTGTTGTTTTATTTTACGTTGTGAATAAATGTTGGTAGTTATTAAAATTGTTATAAACATATGTTAAAATAAATAAAAATTTCGTTCTAATAAAAATAGATGTTATAATAAGTATTTATTAACACAAACATCCGCTACTGAAGCAGGTAAGTCAAATTAACGTATCTAAATTCTTTGACATCTAATCTTTGACAAGTAATAAATAAAAGCTAAAATGCAAGAAAAATATATAATTTAGTTAATTTAAGTGAATTTCATAAATGATCGGTTTACTACACGTATGTATATTATATAGTCACTTACTAGCGAAAAGTTGTTCAATTATTTCACTCAATTTTTGCCGAGATCTACCGCACGCTACACAACCAACTATTTTAGAGTCTTTTTCAATAAATCGCGATAGTGTCACTGTTAATTTAAGTTCTGCCACAATTTTCATCTAGATCTTCTACCTTTATACAACTATCAGTAGTAGAATAAATAATAAATAACATAAAATAAGCTCCGTAAAGACTGACAAATCCAAAAAATTTCAAATCAAATTCAAATGTGTCAAATGAATCGTCAAACAGAACTGTCAAGGATCCCCACCCTAGAGTGCTTTTATGGTGCTTTTTCCGCCCACCATGCATGAGTACATGGATAGCATTATGCTCCTTCCTTAGTCTTCTTATTCAAAGTGATATACTAATGCGAGGTGTAAACCGCGTTGGCATTGTTGTGTACAAAGCGATCGCATTAGTGCCATTAGCAGTATAGCACAATTTGGCATTAGTAGCGACTTTAGTGGTATGGGCATTGCTCGCGGATCAGTCGTAGCATTAGTAGTAGTAGTTGCGATATTACTACTGGCACTGACCGTGGAAACACTGGAACAGTGATTTTTCTTTCTTTTGTTAGAATCGACGAATTATCCTTTATTTTGTTCATATTATTTTCTCTTTAATTGAAAATAGCAATAATTTATATAAGGTCTACATAAAAAAATTTCGATCAACTATCTGTGTCAAATACCCCACTGTGGCGTCTTAAAGATGTGTTTCCAAGTTACAAGCATATTTTGGCAGCTAAGACAAATTATTATCCAAATGGCATGACAATTTCGGAGGAGGTTTCAGCGATTAATCTTCAATCAGTACAAGCCATACCTCAAGAAGATTGATAGAGTCTCATATAGAGGTACTGTCTTCTTTTGCATCAAATGGCGATGATTCTCCTATCAAACTTAACCTGTATGTTAAAATAGTTTATGTTAATGGTAGTGGGGATAAAAATTAGTGGTAGTGGGGGTAAAAACAACATTTTGAGTTTGAAGTTTTTGATGATACATGTATATTAACAACTTGCATTGTTCCATTACGTCTAACTCTTGATAATTTGGTTAGGTTTTGGTTTGGTTTGGGCAAAATATTTACATTTTTAATTTTTGTTTTAGAATTTTCTAAAGCTGCTCTTACTTTTCAAATAATATTATAAATTTTTGATGATATATCTAATTATACCAAATATATTTAAAAAAATGACTACAAAAAGCCCTTAATAATCATTTTTAAATCGAAGTTCTTAACTTCACCTACGCTACTTCTTTCTTCGCGTTTAACCGTTTTCGCATCGCTCCGGTACATTTGGCAAAGTAGGGCACAAGATCTTCGAGACATTGCAGACTAAACGACTGCATAAAAGAATGCACTTATGCAGAAACAAGGTTCACTTTCCCAAGACGGCGGAAAAAAGACGATTTTTTG
The DNA here is from genome assembly GCF_002938485.1 of Sitophilus oryzae. Classification (NCBI taxonomy): domain Eukaryota; kingdom Metazoa; phylum Arthropoda; class Insecta; order Coleoptera; family Curculionidae; genus Sitophilus; species Sitophilus oryzae. Next base: position 2,772,005 of record NW_022147046.1, on the reverse strand, counting down.
GCCCGGCTTCGTTATGCAAATTCACTCGTGGCCGAATATTTTCGATTCCTTCCACAATTCCAAGAATTTTATTTAATTATTTTTTAAAGCCACGCAATAAAACAGTTTATAAATCAGGTTATACGGTGTTCATTGTTCATGCTGAAATATTTAATGTTTGGTATTTTTTTAAGTAGGTACGTTTTTTTATGTATGCGAATATTATTGTGATATTGTTTCATTTATAGTGTGGCTGTCATTTTTTTTATAGTTGACATAAAACAAATCCATAATTACTTACTATATAAGAATTAATATTTTTAAGAATATACAGGGTGGTCCGAACTGTATTCCGTAAACTTCGGCGGTATATTCTGCAAATAAAAATAAGTAATAAAATTCGTATAAATGTATGTCCTAAAATGCTTATTTTTGGAGATACAGGATGTACAAGTTTCATTTTTATTTCGATTTTTTCAAAATAATTTCTGAAGTAACGTCAATATTTGGATGAAAATTGGTGTCTGGTAGTTTTTGACATAACAAAACTTGATTTTGATGTCAATATGACTCCTACTTGTAGAGGGCGCCATCTACATATGTTTTAACTGGTTTGAAGAGTAATAACTTTTCTTCCATACCTGTATAAATCTACTGAGTAAAAAAATATACATTTACGATATTTTTTACGTAAAAAAGGTCACTTAGTAAAAATCACTACGAGTAACGTTCTCGAGATATTTGGAATCGAAATTATCAATACCTGTCATCATTTTTTGAATTTATTGAATAAATTTAACATGTTGATTAAATAGTTATTAGACTGAAATCGTAAATTTGAAATGTTTTGCTGCCAAAAGTTCAACAGAAACTATTTTATCATTTTTTCGAAAAAAAATTTATGATTAATTTAAAAAAATAAAAAGATCCCAAATGTATTATTTTAGCCAAAGAAAACTATCTACTCAACATGTTAATTTTTGTCAATAATGACCTGTATTGGCTGTTCCCATTCTAAATATCTTGAGAAGGGTTGCTCGTAGCGATTTTTACCAAGAAACATTTTTTACGTAAAAAATCACGGAAATGTATATTTTTTCACTCAGTTGTTTTATACAGGTACGGACGAAAAGTTATTACTCTTCAAAACAGATAAAATACATGTAGGTGGCGCCCCCTACAAATAGGTGTCATATTGACACCAAAATCAAATTCCTCATGTCAAAAAACTCTCAGACATCAATTTTCATCCAAATATTGACGTTACTTCAGAAGTTATTTGGAAAAAATCGAAATAAAAATGAAACTTCTACACCCTGTATCTCCGGAACTAAGCATTTTAGAACATACATTTATACGAACTTTTTTACATATTTTTATCTGCAGAATATGCTGCCGAAGTTTCCGGAATACAGTTCGGACCACCCTGTATATGTTACTGTAAATGTCCGAAATGCGGTAAAACCTAGGATTTACCAAAAGCAAGTGGTAGTAAAAACCAACCAACCCCACCAAATAACCACCTAACCATTGCATTAACACCCCCCAAATAACTAGGCTAACCAATGCATGTGGTAAATCCTAGGTTTTACCGCATTTCGGACATTTACAGTAACATATATAAGTAGATTTTTTTAGATCATCATTTAGCCATGGCATCCTCTGACTTGTAATTTTTAATGGAAAGTGTGTGTCAAGTAACTCTTGCAATAAAGCGGTTCAAAATTCAAAGCTAGGTTTTTCACAGTTTAAAAACTAAAGACCAAACATTGATGTAGCGAAAAATCTGACGGCTCTTTAAACGGCGTCGAATTTAAATATAAAATACTCTAATATTTGAGGGGTGGTTTCACCCTCTTAGAATTCGTGTTTCTAAAAATCCCTTCTTATCGAACCTCTACACCCTAAAGTCAATCCGTTTTCCAAAAATCAGCTTTTTACGTCAAGCGCTTTAAGCAGAATCGTGATTAATCAATGACCAGATTTTTCGAAACACCCTGTATACGTTTTTAAAAATCTTAAAATATGTAAAAAAACAAAATAAAATACACGTGTTTAAGCGTTTTTTCGGAAACTTGACCGTTTTTTAAATAAAAGATATTGTAATATTTGAGCGGTGGTTTCACCCCCTTGGAACTGGAATTTCGAAAAATCCCTTCTTATTATACTCTACGTATGCCAAAATTGAACTTCTTACGTTGAGTGGTTTGAGCAGGATCGTTATTAATCAGTGAGTCAGTCACTTAAGGATTTTATATATTAGTATAGATTTCATATTTGAGAATATATCTTTTGTACTATCTTTTTCTACTGCATTGTTTGTCAATTTATATTAATTTTACTTTTATTAGAACTGACATTATTAAACCATTTAATACTCCAGGTTAAGTGGCAGACGCCAGCCAAAAAATGATAATTGAATTAATCTGTGAATTATAATAATGACAGACAAAACTGTCACTGTCAGATTTGTTCTCTCGTTGGACAAACTTTAGCTACATCTTTAATGTAGCATTTTCTGTTTCATATTTACTGTTCAGCTGAAAACTGAGTAATGTATGTAAGAAATTGAGCAAGAAACAATTGTAAGGTATTTGTTACATTGTTATTTTATTGGTTCTCCTCGTTCTCCTTATATGTAGAGCCATGATGTTGGTGGTTAGACAAACGATAATAAGTTTATTTCATGTTTACTTGGAAGAAAATGAATAGGCACTTAACTGTAGATAATTTCAAATAGTTCTGAAATTGCGGTTGAAACGGTCGAACATCTAGAAACCCGAGAAAACGTTATGCGGGTAGCAGGACCCTAAACGCCATTGGTTAGGACAAAGCCAGGTGCAAAACAACCGAATGTCGGCCGCTAGCCACAAACGAAATATCATGCGACACCTGCCCACTACGATATTTTTTTTTCTTCGCTCTGTCATTTCGGTCGTTTCTTTTTGAACGAATAACAATTTTCTATTTAATTGTTGCTAATGGAAGTGGTTTTTTTAGATAGTTAGTTCAATTTAGATAGAAAAAATTCAAAAATAGAAAAATAGTTAAAAATTTTGAAATACTCTAAATACAAAAAATGTTCATTTTTAAATTCTCCATCTATTAAAAAAAATAATACACATGGTTCCAGAAAAACAAAGAAAATTTATATTATATTTTAGAAAGTTTGGCGTAGAATTCTGAACACTCTGTATGATTTAAGATTACGATATTTATAGCTAAGTAAAAAAAAACTATTTAGACAGATAGTCAAAGAATTAATGTAGTTGTCTTAAATTTTGTTTTAAAATATCAGCCTTCGTATGAACATTGCTATTTGTTATTCCATTAATGGATTAATGACAAAACCAAAAACATCGTACTCTATTTTTTACCGACAATTCTTTGCATTTTATAATAGAAAAATGGATACTCAAAAAATAATCTATACTTAGTATAATACTTCCAAAAGAAACATGATAATGACTATCGTCTGTATCAGCAATAATTAGTTAATTCTACATAGTATCAAATTAGAGAAAAACAATATGAAAATATTTAAATATCTCTTTGTTTTATTTGAATTTCTTAGGAATGATATATTTTTCAACTTATTTTTCTATAGCTTACTTTTTTCCGGCTACTACTAAACACAAATATACTAAACACTGTCTGAACAAATGTTATATTGTGATCTTTATTTACATATGTATATTAACTATTACTTAATACTTAATCAGACTATCATAAAATCTCTTAAAACTTCTATTATAGTACTGTATCAAAGCAATCATGCATTATTTTAGTGCTATATTATATTTAGTTTCTTAGAAATTATAGGTTTATTTACATTGATAAAAGTGAAGAAACAGTTTTACAAAGATTCTGAAACCTTTTTGACAAATTCAAACAATTTTATTAAAGCTCTGTCAAATAGAACTGTAAACAATCCAACGTTTTATTTACATTTGGCTTGTATATGTTGGGTCAAACTGAATCAATGTATATGTTTACTATGATTATAACCATATCGTCAACTGTCAAATTTAGGGGTAGTTAGTTTGCTGATTTGCAGATACTTTCAACAATAATTAAATATACAGAAAAACTCATTCTTCTACGTACAAAATTCTTAAACACACTGTATATACTGAACTGACACATCACAACCTATATTGATTTTTATCTTAACCATTATGATAATTATTCAATTTCAAAGGAATTTTATATCAGAAAGTTGAATTGTTTAATTACTGTTGTAAACAAATTGATGAGCTCGCAGCAGAAACGAACTTAATTCAAATTAATTAAAAGGTAAATATAATTTTTTAATGAAGTTATATTAATTATGTATACATATTAGGTTGCACCAAAAAAAAAATTTTTTCCTTTTAATTACCGTGAAAATATCGTTCACGATGATGAAAAAAAATTCTGGTAAAGTTTGAGATCTTAATATTAATATTAACGGGTGTCTCATCGTGATTTTCTATTTCTCATTTAAATAACATGTGGATTTCTTTTTTAATTTTTTAAATTTTAAATGCAAAAATTGTCATAGTCAAATTCGATGTTACATTTTGTTTACAAGAATTTGTGTGGTTTGAAAAGGCTGGTTTTGAGGCTGGTTATTTTTTTTCTAAATTCGAATAATCATCTACAAAAGAATTAGTTGAGAATAGTATTCACGGTGTATGATTTTCTCTATGACAAAATCACATTTATGATGGTATTTTAATTGTAGCTTTCTCTGGGCCGTATTATAAAATTTTACTAATTTGAAGGTGGATTTTTGCAAATAACTTTTAAATGGCTATTCAAAATGAAACGAAATTCAAGACAAAAGTACAACCTTAACGCCTCTTCCAAAATGTCTAATACAACTTTTGCATAAAATTAGCTGGAGAGATAATATTTCACCTTCTCAAAATTTTCATGAGATTTCTTATCTCCCGTGTCCCGATGCCCACCACACGGTATAGAATTTTGATCCCTATTTTCGAAACGTATAACATGCTAAATTAGAACATTATATATAAGCACCCTGTCTCCCCCCGAAAACGATTTAATTAGAACTATGGCCGCCGGAAGAGCCTTTCCACGTCACCAAGACGTCTGCAGACGACGGACGCGACGCATTTAATATTAATCGTCATCAAACATTGAAGGAACAAGCCTGAGGAAGAGGCCCACAGCGCCACCTACGCCACGTAATTATCCTGAGTTATTAATGGCGACGTTGTATCAACAGAGGGAGCTAATAGTATCGGCGACCTCTAGCGACAATAACAAACATAATGACGTAGTAACCGGAGCTGATTTGCCAAATCAATTAAAGGGAGTTGATTATTAATGGGGAGGAAGGTTGGAATTAATAATTAAAAGAGTTAATTTCCAACGTAAATGTATATCAGTTTTACAGTTCTGAAATGTCAAATTTCTGCTGCTTGCTTTTTAAATATCTTGTGATCCTCTTTTGATCTCTAGAGCATTACAGCCATATCCTTAACCAAGAATCTCCAACCCCCATATGGAAGCACTCAACATATATGTGCTCTACCCCAATATGGAAGCACTCAACATAATACCTCAGTATAACAGCCTCGATGTATTAGACATTCCAGTAACAGAACAGGAAATAAAGGACTCCATAAAACAGCTTAAAAACAACAAATCAGCTGTCTGTGACGCGATTCCGGCGGAATAAGTTTGACAAGTAAAGAGCTTATTGGTCATCTTAAGGCTCTCCTTGATGTCATATGGGAAAGCGGAGAGGTACCTCAGGACTTTTGCAATGCGAATATAGTGAATATATTTAAGAACAAAGGAAGTGCATCAGACTGCGGAAACTACCGAGGAATTTCACTACTGGCTATCGGAGGAAAAATTCTTGCAAAAATTATGTGAAACCGCCTGCACCCACATATAGAAAAAATCCTCCCAGAATCGCAAACGGGTTTTCGCACCAACCGCGGTACCATCGATTCCATATTCTCCATCCGGCAACTACAGGAAAAAGTAAAAGAGCAGCAGTCTAAACTTTACGTTGCATTCATCGATCTAACAAAAGCCTGTGAACAGAGATGCACTTTGGGCAATTATGAAAAAGTTCGGAGTACCCATCAAATTTCTTACAGTGTGTAAAAGCCTCCATAACAACAACAAATCAAGAGTGTCATATCATGGATCACTGGGCGATCCCTTCCTAACAAACACAGGTGTTAGGCAGGGATGTGTCTTAGCACCTCTCCTATTCAATATATTCATGGCAGCGTTCTCCATTATAGTGGACAGCAAACTGCAGGAGAGAGGTTTGGGCATTAGATACAGATACGACGGCGGTCTGTTCAACATAAAAAGACTCAGGGCAAAAACACGTACAAAATTCATCACAGAACTTCAATACGCTGATGACTGTGCTCTAGTTGCAAATACGTTACAGCAATTGCAAGAAATGTTGAACACATATACATGGGCATACGAGGCCTTGGGACTTAAGCTGAACATCGATAAAACAAAAATCATGTGCATTCCCCCGGAAGATCACAACAATACTATAAAAATCGGAGATGAGCTGTTGGAATATCTAGCGGAATTCAATTACCTCGGCAGTTTAATTTCGGAAAAGGCCAATATCGACTCTGAAATTCAGCACAGGATTAGAAGCGCCTCAAGAGCATTTTGGAAACAACTTTATTAAAAGACAGGGTTTTCTACAATCATGACTTGAGCACAAAAACGAAACTTGCGGTGTACCGAGCGATAATAATTCCCACCATGTTATATGGAAGCGAAACCTGGTTGCCGTACCGTCGACACATGAACGCATTAAACAAGTTGCAACAGAGACATCTTAGACAATTCTTAAGAATAAAATGGTTCCATCATGTCTCAAACATATCGGTCCTTGAAAAAGCTAACTGCGAGAGTATTAAAGTCATGATTACAAAGTCCCGCTTAAGATGGGCTGGTCACGTATGCAGAATGCAAGAAAACCGCATACCAAAATCTCTGCTTTACGGTGAGCTTGTAGACGGTAAGAGGAGGCCGGGTGGACAACTCAAAAGGTTCATGGATATTTTCCACGAAAACTTAAAGGGAATTAACAAGCAGAATGAGTGGAAAGAGGCAGCTCACAATATAACAGAATGGAGAAGAATTGTAAATTCAGTTACAACCAAAAAGTAAAGAGGCAACAAAACAATGAGATTTTTGAATGTCTGGAGTGCGGTAGACAGATAACATCACGTATCGGGCTTTTAAGTCACAGGAAGGCTCATGAAAGAAAACGCCTTGCGTGACCATCTTCTGATGCGTGTCAAATACTCGTCAGCGAGTAATGGCGGTATGTTTTTTTATATGTAATTTACATTCTCCAGTGCTACTACTACTGCCTATGGATACCTGATATAGGTATCCAGAGGAGGAGGAGATATGATGCTACCGAAAGGTGGCACCATCCACATAACGTACCAACAACTACAAGGTAGCATATTTCACATTTTATTCAATTTCAAGTGTCAAATTTGTTAGAAATTTTCTTGTGCTACTAATGTGTTTCAGATTCAAAACCTATATATAATGTTTGTTATATATAGTGTTTTCACCTATATATAGTGTTTTCAATAATCTTACCTCGTTCTTCAATTGTCCATTATCAGCAGCCGCACTCCGCAAGTCTCCCTTCAACGTTTCCACTTCCATCTTCAGGATACTGAGATCGGCTTCCTGCTGCGCGTTCCTCACGCGCATCCTCTCCAGTTCCTCGTTCAAATTCGAGATGTCGCTCTTGAACAGCTTCATCTTGCTCTCGTGCCGCTCCCTGTCGCTGAGCAGTACCGAGCCGTTGAGGGTGGTTTGGAGCTCGGATATTTCCGACTTCACCTCGTAGAGGGCGTTGGACAGCCATTTGAGGGTGAGTTTGTCGTTTTTGGTTTGGGGAGGGGGTGTGGGTGGTACTCCGGAACGAAGTTGTTCGATTTCTAATCTGAAAATGAAATAAGGCAGTCGATTATTAATTATAACAGTTTAACTTCGACTACATTCCGTTTTATGACTCTGAAGATTTCGACAGACGATGAGAGAAAAAAGTCATGTCCTCCATACAAATCCATTTATTTCACTAAAAAAAGTTTCTAATATTTTTAAATTAACCATGGATGGGTTTATATACACGTTGGTCCGAACTGTATTCCGGAAACTTCGGCAGCATATTCTGCAGATAAAAATAAGTAAAAAAGTTCGTATAAAAGTATGCCCTAAAATGCTTAGTTTCGGAAATACAGGGTGTAGAAGTTTCAGTTTTATTTCAATTTTTTCCAAATAATTTATGAAGTAACATGAATATTTGGATGAAAATTGGCGTCTGGGAGTTTTTTGAGATGATAAATTTGATTTTGATGTCAATATAACTCCTGCTTGTAGAGGGCGCCACCTACATATTTTTTAACTGGTTTCAATGATAATAACTTTTCGTCCGTACCTGTATAAAACTACTGATTAAAAAAATATACATTTATTACGTTTTTACGTAAAAAAGGTCTCTTGATAAAAATCGCTAATGGTTCTCGAAATATTTGGAATCTAAATTATCAATACATGTCAATATTGAACGATATGAAGAACCGAACATGTTGACTAGATAGTTATTAGACTGAAATAATAAATTTAAAATATGTAGGTGCCAAATGTTCAACAGAAACTGTTTTATCATCATTTTTTCGCAGAAAAATTTATGATTAATTTAAAAAAAAAATTCTCAAATTTATTATTTCAGGTCAAATAACTATCTACTCAACGTGTTTATTTTTAGTCAATAATGGTAAGTATTGACTATTCCCATTCTAAATATCTAGAGAACGGTTGCTTGTAACGATTTTTACTAAGAGACATTTTTTACGTAAAAAATCACAGGAATGTATATTTTTACACTCAGTCGTTTTATACAGGTACGGAAGAAAAGTATTACGCTTCAAAACAGTTAAAACACATGTAGGTGGCGCCCTCTACAAGTCGGAGTCATATGGACGTCAAAATTAAATTCCTTATGTCGAAAAACACCCAGACACCAATTTTTATCTAAATATTGACATCACTTCAGAAATTATTTGGATAAAATCGAAATAAAAATGAAACTTCTACACCCTGTATCTCCGAATGAAAGCATTTTAGGACACTCATTTATACGAACTTTTGTACTTATTTTTATCTGCAGAATATGCTTCTGAAGTTTCCGGTATACAATTCGGACCACCCTGTATAATTCCGTCATGGCATCGTCTCTTGTCGTTTTTAACCAGTCTTTAGAATTTAGAATAAGTGGGAGGGGGGTTAATCTCTGCGACCTTAGAGATCTATTGTGTCCCCCTTTCTTGAGTTATAACTCATCATACAGTCCCAGGACTTCCTACGGAGACCCGTGTCCTTCACAGTCGAGGAGCTACGACCCAGGCCGGGTAGACGAAACGGTAGAGGTAGGAGGCTCCCGACCCTTGGAGGAGGTGGTAACTTGTACGCCACTTGCGGAGGATGGTCTCACGCAAGTGTCAGCCACCTCTCCTGTAGTTCTCTTTGGGTTTGGCCCCTTGAAACTTTCATTGTTACTGTTCCCAGTGTCGCTAGGGGGTTTCCCCACAGCTTCACCCGGTGATGTTTTTATTACTATTATTAGCAGATCTCATAATGTTCCCATGAGTAGCTAGGGACTTTTACCAGTCTGATTGGTTTACTTCAAAAGTGACAGATCATATTTCAATATGATTGGAGTGACGGAACGATGAACGACACATGGATGCAGATGCGTACAAACTCTACTTAAAATTATTAAAACTTGTCAAACTCTTTCAAAAAGAACAAAAGCCAGAAGACGTCTATGTCAAATAACTCGCGTTCTGGAAAATGATAAATATTTGCGATATTGATTTTGCATTTTGGTTAATGTTGTTCGTGTGTTTTGTGTCTTTTAGAGTTAAGTGGAGGAAAAATCGAGTGAAAAGTAAGTGTAGACCCAGAAAGTTGTATTAGCCACCAATGAAGTTTGTATCAACATCATTTTCAGCTTATTCAACCATTTCCAATTATGGTGTAGCCTCCCTCACATATTTAGATACTAGTCTATTGTTAGAGATTAGTCTATTGTTGGCTGTTTGGGCCCAAGTTAATTTCCTAATATCATGGCCCATCTCAGGTTCGGTCTTCTTCTCGGTCTCTTAATTACTCGTGGGTACCATGCTGTAATCTGTTGTCCGTCCTTCTTGCCAGGTGTTTTGCCCATTGCCACTTGAGGGATTCTATAGGGTGGATGACATCTATTACCTGGGTCTTTTGTCGTGTCCACTCTATTCTTTTACGGTCTCTCTTGGTTATTTCCAGCATATTTCATTCCATTGGGCGTTGTGCGACCTGCAGTTTCCTTATGTTGTTCGTTTTAAGTGTCCCGGTTTCGCATGCATAGGTCATCACTGGTAGTACACATTGGTCGAATGTTTTCTTCTTTACATAGAGTGGCATCCTAGCTTTGAATATTATTGAGTTTCTTCCATAAGTACTCTATGCTAACTTAATTCTTCTGTTGATTTCTGGTAGTAGAGATGCCGAGCTGTGTATTAGTTGTCCCAAATATATGTATGTATTCTTCTATTATTTCCAGTATTGTTTTATTTATTAGAATGTCTTTTCTGTCCACTATGTAGTACGTTCCACATTACTTTAGTTTTTGCTAAGTTCATTTTGAGATCCACTTTATTGTTGGTGGTGTTGAGATTTGAACACCGGTGTTAGGTGTTGATGACCACCGGTGTTTCAGTGTTTCATCGGTGTTTATCTCGACACCGGTGTTTATCTCGACATCGGTGTTTATCTGAACACCGATGTTTACCTCAGCACCGGTATCGCGATGAACACCGGTGTCTAGATCAACACCGGTCTCGGTGTCGATGTCGATGGTGCCATTTGTTTGTCTTTTTTTTAGTTTTTTTTAATGTAATATTTTTTACTTTATTTTACAGCTACAGAGTTTTTGTTTCTTTATGTTTTGTTTTGTTTTCTGTTGTGTTTGTGATTAAACAATTTTTACTTTATAGTTGTTTATCTCATGCTTCCACTTTATTTTAGTGATTGGTCTGGCAAAAAGTATATTTAAATTTGAAAGCTTTAAGTTAAAGTCTGTGCGCTTTAATAAACGATAAAAATAAGCACCGATACGACACTATTATTATCAGGGTTTATTTTCAACTTATTAATTAACATTATTTCTTGTTTAACCCGTTTACCAAACACTGGTGTCGTAGTCAAAACCGGTATCGAGATGAACACCGGTGTCTAGACCAACACCACTGTTGATATGAACACCGGTGTCGGTATCAACACCGGTGTCGGAGCCAACACCGGTGTCGGTGTAGACACCGGAACACCGGTACACCGGATAGTCCATATTTCACCACGGATGTCAGCCCAACACCGGTGTTGAAACGGTGTTTGGAACAGGCCTAGTATTTAGTTCGTAAATTTGTGCTTGTAGTTCTTCAGGACTATTGACAATTAGGACTATGTTACCAACGAATTTTAGATAGTTAATATATTTTCCATCTATTTGTAATCCTTTGTTGCTCCAGTCCAGTTAAAGGAAGATTTCTTATAATGTTGTGAACAGCTTTGGGGATATCGCGTCTCCCTGTCGTACTCCTTTGCCAGTGGGGAAATCTAGGGTTGTTTTATGGTATCATTACTCGTGCTTTGGCTTCTTGGTGGCGAGAGTTTCTATACAGGGTGTACCAGAAATAAGTGCAAATATTTTAAGGGGTGGTAGATCTGGCCAAAAGAAACATTTTTTTCTCTTTACCGTTTTTCAAATAAGTCCAAAATAACCGAGTTATTTTACTTTGAAAATTTCCAATAAAAATCATTTTTTGCTAAAATTTTGAGAACCACTGGATCTTTTCTGGATTTTCTTTCATGTAAATTTAAGCTACTACCTATGTTGCCATATTATCAAGAAATTATGTTTGTTAACTTAAAATTAAAAAATATTCCAAATTTTTTTTTTCAAAAAATTCCAAATTTTCAAATTATTTTTTTTGCAAAAAATACCTCATGGGCGTGTTTCTGAGGCCGAAATATACTACCAGTTAAAATATTTGCACTTATTTTTGGGACACCCTGTATAAGGCTTGTCAATACCTTGTTTTGCTAGGGCTTCTATTATTGCTTTAGGATACATCGAATCGAAAGACTTCTCAAAGTCTATAAAGTCTAGGGCTAGTGGAAGTTCGTATTCTTTTGTTCGGCTGATAGTTTATTAGGCTCTTAGTGTATTATGTTTATTTTTTTGGATCGTTCTATAGCAGCATATTTGAAGTATTTAATTGACCATATCGTATATATTGTTGCAACATTTTCAATACAATTTTTTCCACAAAAAGCAAAATGATTAATATTTAAATATTTTTTTCGTATGTGGATGAAGTCCAAAATATAAAATTGGGTCAAACGCGAACTGGCTATTTTTTCGAAATGCATAAATTACAAAAAATGCCGTGTATAAATTATAACAGTAGATGTATTTTAAATACACAAATTTACAGCTCCCTGCTTTAAATTGTGTTTTCTGCTTACTACACCGTAATTAATGGTATCGACGCGCAATATTTGAATTTATAATTGAATTTTACGTTGTTTGTATGCTGAAATTGCCTATTGATATTTTTAAAAATATTTGCTTTTTTAACAAAATATAAAAAATACAGTTTTTCATCATTTAGTTTATTAAACTTTTTTTTGTCAGTAATAATCAAAATCCAATTTATGTTACTATTCAATTTGATGCTGTCGGTATTTCAGATTCAGACAAATATTCAAAATATTTTGCTCATGTAAGACAGAGGTATTTTTTGCGGTATTGGCACCATATAAAAAAAGATTAAGAACGATATTGAAACTATAAGGATTTTGGACTTTCATTACCTTTATTTACTTTTACTTATACAAAGTTTTGGAAAGTGTAAAAAGAGAAAAGAAAGTATCACTGATCGTTATCAAGTGTGAAGTAATCTAAATGTGAAAATGTAAATCAAATAATACTTTATCAAAATTAGTTTTTGTTAATATCTACATAATATATATAAAATGCTAATGTTTATCTGTGTCGTCTCTACTGAAGTAACGACTTGCTCTAGAAAGTTGCTTTTTTTACTAAAAGATTACTAATTGGCTCTTCTAAAAACTGTAGTCGCCGGATTTTTTGTTTTTCATTTAATTAAAAAAAATAAAAAGGTTTTTTTTCCTGATGTCGTGGCGGATGTGCCAGACTTCAACTAGTATATTATATATTTTTATAAACAAAATACCGGGTGCGTTTCAAAAGTTGCTCACCCCTATAACTTTTTTATTTTTTCAGATATACAGGGTGTTTCAAAACAAATGCGAAAAACTTTAGGGGGTGATTCCTTGTTCAAAATAAAAGGTAGTTTGCTTCATAAACGTTGGGTCAAAAGTCAACCATTAGGGAGATATCGCGGTACAAAGATGGCGGAAAAATAATGTTCTTATTTTTTATCTTGAAAACGAAAAGAGATAGACTAATGAAATTTTACGGAAGCATTACTGTTATGAAAACACACTTTCTGGTAATTTTTTCACTTTTTAAAATGAGTGGAAGGGGTTGAAATAAACTACCCCTATCATTGTTGTTAATGAAATTTAAAGAAAAATCTTATCAAACACATGCAAAAATTAATAAAATAATTTTGATAGCTTAGTTTATTTAGAAACTTTTTTATCTCTTGTATTTTTTTGATAAAACTCACCGATTTGAAATTAAAAAATAAAATGTAAAGCATTACATGTCAGGACAAAAAAACATTTTTAGATAAAGAATCTAGTGGGCAGCTGTAATGTTTTTAGGAAAAACTAGTCGGCCGCTATTACTTTTTAGGATGTTTCTAATATTGTTTTATTTGACATTACCCTACTGCAATACGTTATTATCTAGATTATTATTATTATCATTATTATCACTAGATTCTTATCTAAAAATATTTTAGTCCTGACATGTAATGCTTTACATTTTATTTTTTTAATTTCAAATCGGTGAGTTTATAAAAAAAATACAAAGAGATAAGAAGTTTCTAAACAAACTAAACTATCCAAATTATTTTTTTTGCATGTTGATGAGATTTTCTTTAAATTTCGTTAACATGAATGCTAGGGGTAGTTTATTCTATCTCTTTTCGTTTTCAAGATAAAAAATAAGAACATTATTTTTCCGCCATCTTTGTACCGCGATATCTCCCTAATGGTTGACTTTTGACCCAACGTTTATGAAGCAAACTACCCTTTATTTTGAACAAGGAATCACCCCCTGAAGTTTTTCGCATTTATTTTGAAACACCCTGTATAAATGAGATTTGGTTTGTTAATATATGACATAAATTAGGATGGATTGACGTTATCAATAATTGTTTTCGGTCACTTCCTGTTTCACCGGAAATAACTACAACTTTTGATTTTTAAATGGCACCCCCAGTATATTTTTACTTTATTGGATAGAAAATGACATTCTGAATGGAATGACATATCATATGTCAACTTTTGACATTTTTGCTTAAAAATAAATCGCATTTTAAATTTCAATCTAGAGTGTCATGGCTGTGTTAAAAACACTAATTTATAATCAAGGAGCCTTGGAAAAATAGATTTGATCGTCTAATGTTTTTCGTGTCTTGTCCTGGCCGGTTAAAAAATGCCCAAATCGTTTTTTTAATCATATCTCAATTTTTTCAAATGGATCAAGGGTGGCTCATTAGCATATTTGGAAAAGCATTTTTTTTATAAAAATTTGATACCACACTTATGTTTAGAGTCAAATTGTCGTTATGAACCGCATGTTACAATTTCAAATAAACCGTGTGCGAAAATGTCAAAAGTTGACATATGATATGTCATTCTATTCAGAGTGTCATTTTCTATCGAATAAAGTAAAAAAATACCTGGGTGTCATTTAAAAATCAAAACTTGTCATTTCCGGTGAAACAGGAGGTGACCACAAACAATTGAATACGTCTATCAATCCTAATTTATGTCATGTACTAACATACCAAGTCTGTTTTTTTTATTTGAATAAATAATAAAGCTATAAGGGAGAGCCACTTTTGAGGCGCACTCGGTTCAAATATTATTGAATTAAAAAATGTAGATAAAAATCTTTCTAGATGGTTTGACTAACGTTCACTTTGAATTAAATGCAGTGAAAATTAAGATCTAGTAGCTTATAACATAATATGTTTTTTTTATTAAAGTTTCATATCTTTTCATAAATAGCAATATTTGAACTTAGTTTTTAAACAAATTTTAAATATCTAGTAAATATTAGACTTGAATGTGGTAGACAAAGATGGAGTATTAAAACTAAAAGGGTTTCGGACTTCCATTGTCTTTATTTATTTTGCTTACACAACGTTTCGGTCAGAAGTATCACTGACCGTTATCAAGTGTGAGCTAAACTTTCAAATTACAGTCACATTACAGTTTAGTTCACACTTGATAACGGTCAGTGATACCTCTGACCGAAACGTTGTGTAAGCAAAATGAATAAAGACAGTGGAAGTCCGAAACTCTTTTAGTTTTAAATATTATATTATATATAATTTTTTAAATATTAATATTATATTATATATATATATATATAAACAACCTACACTAAAACGCACAAAACGTGGTATTCATTTCACTTATTCTTACTTTATCTAGTATTCTGATTGCTATTAAGAACGTTCTAACAAAATAAACCAAATAACTATGAAACTTTGAAATAAACCGTAAAAATAAACGTCTCTAGTTTAGCTAACAATTGAAAATGTTCCAAAAATCCATCGTTTCTTCTTGGAAGAACATCCAGAACTGGTAGACAAAAGTTTTTCTCTTCCTTGAAATGATTGAGAAAGGAATCCAACTGTCTATCGGTTACATTTAAGATTATAGACTAATGTTTTCAACAGATCGAAGCCAAATTTTGTGTTTGACGAAAATGGTACTATTAACAAATTTAAAATCTCGCTGATTTTTAAAATATCTAAATAACATAAGCCCCTCGTAAAATAATGCATTTCTTTATACTCAGTTCTTGATCTTTTTATTCAATGTTATATATTAAACAAAGATAAAAACGTCTGACATTTGTGTCAGAAAGAAAGATAATACCGAAAAAAAAAGATACCCGAATCAGAAATATCGAATTTCGCCATCAAAGTAATTAGAATCCGAAATCTATCAAGATAGACTGTCCTACCTATTGGAAATGGCTTTTCAATCCGGAAGCTATTAATCTGTGCCCTATATCGATTCCTGGCCAAACGAAATTATATCTAAAGTAGGACGATGTCGCTTGCATTCCATTTTTATTTCCTCGTCCTTCCCCTCAGTATCGTCCTTTATTAATCCAACTTACTTTAGGCCATTTTCTTATATGTTTAATTAATGTCAATTTTTGCTTCTCTATATTTGTTTTTTTTTTCAATAACAAGGGGCCGTCCTCTGCCGGAAACACTGCGACCTGTGAGGCCTATTGTGTTTGTCCCCTTTCTATATATGCAAATCTGCACCCATTCTCCTACCGCTGTGCCCTGTACTAACTTATTCAGGTCCTTGATAGGATGGGAGCATAGTTCCTCCGGTTCTAGCCTAGCTTTCCCAAATAAAAAGTGTCGCTTGCGATCCAGAGCCTCGCAATGACATATTATGTGCTCCGCTTTTTCAGGATCTTTATCGCAGAGTCTACAGCAAAGACTTCCTTGATACAGGTTGAGCTTGTTCAGGTAACATTTGACAGCTATGTGTCCTGTCGAGAGGCCTGTTGTAATCCGCACTTTATTCCTGCTAAGCATTAGCAGTTTTTTTTGTGGTTTTATAGCTAGGTCTTTGGATAAAGGCCTTGCTGTGCCTGTGCCCCTGCTTATTTCTCCAGTGGACATTCTGCTTTTCCCTGATCCAGAGTTTTAGTGCACTACGGCCATACATTTGGGTATTCCCAGTACTGACTCTGGACCAAGATAGGATGCCGATCTTGGCTAGCTCATCGGATTTTTCGTTGCCTTGGATGCCGCTGTGGCCCGGTACTCAGAATTTGTTTACCGGTTATTAATTTTATATATCTTGTCTATCTCAAGTCAGTATTCTGAAAATGTATATATGTTTATTTTTGCTTTTTGTTATTGGTTATTATATTTCTTTTATTTTTTTTTAATTTGTTTTAGTAATTTCTGCGTTCTGAATAAAATACTACACTTGAAATTAATTCTGATAGATTTACTTTGTATCATGCAATTAAATTGAACGAAAATAATGTCAACATTATTCTCCATATATTTTATGAAAATTCGTAAAACTGATATTTTTCAAGTCTTTGTTTCTGACGATTATACACATTTTTAAAGGGTATTTTTTAGCCCATGCTATTTTTGTAACTTTATGTGTGGCACCATTTTATTAAAAAAAATTGTGTTAAACCTCTTTAAAATAGCACTACTTGTTTTAAACTTACGTTAAATATTTGTTTAAAACTGTCTTTGTAATAAACTGTTAAAAATCTCTGATATAAAAAGAATTAAACACGAAGTTATCATATTAACCTAGTATTGTTGTAAGTTCAACTCGTTATAATAGAAAAAAATATACCTAAATCTGATAACAGAACTTATAAAAACATGGTACTTAGGGCCGTTTTCCCATCACTTATTAAGGTTCTTCTTCTTAAAGTGCCTTCTCCATTCAGTGAAGATCGGCAACAACCATGGCAAATTCCTCTCTATTTTTCGCTCTTCTCAGCAAAGTATGTGAGTCCAGGCCTGTCCAATCTCTGATGTTCTTCAGCCAGGAGCATTGCCGTCGTCCGGATCCGCGCTTTCCCTCAATTTTACCCTCGATGATGAGCTGAAGGAATTCATACTTGCTATGTCTCATGATATGGCCCAAATAGGCTGCTTTCCTCTTTTTTATTATGTCGAGGAGTTCTCGGTCCTTGTTCAGTTTAATATGTTTAAATGCTTTGGTTTTTGAGATAAAAAAAACATCATTATAATTCCTATATTTCTAGGTAGTTCATTTTACATTAACCTGTATATTATATTATTTATTTTTTCTTAATTGATAGTAGAACAGATAAAAATGTTATTCACTGAACACAAAAATTAAATGTTTCACTAACTTACACATCATTTTCTAAAATTAATATGATAAGTAAAAATAGATATATTAAAAAATTGTGATAATCGTGAAATGGCTAAATAGTTTTTTTAAGGCTGTACTTAAACTGCCGTTAAACGGTAGCTTACTAAAATACCGTTAATAGGTATGACGTCGTTGATGTGACGCACTTGACGACTTGACGGCTTTATGAAATATAGGAATTTTATAAGGACTAACCAACGCTATCCAGCCCACCAAATAACCAACTTAACCAACGCAACTAACCTCGACACTGATAAAAAAATTTAAAAAACAAATATAAATTAGTAAAAACCAACCAACCCCACCATATAACCAACTAACCAATGAATTAACACCCTCCAAATAACCACGCTAACCAACCCTCCAAATAACTAAGAGATGAGATATTTAAAGATATTTAAATATGCATGCTATAATAAAAAAGTTTGTAAACACCCTGTACATTACTTTTCAGAGTTAATTCTAGTGCTGACTTGAAGCCAAGGAAATAAAGTTTACTAAAAAACTTGATTGCTTCCTTAAATGTATACAGGGTTATGAAAAATTGCTGGTCTATTTTAAATATTTATTTTACATAAAAACTTCGTTATTTCAAATACAACATCCTGTATTTTTTTAAATAAGTCAAAGCAGATTTAAATGCTTTTTCAAACTGTATTAGGGTTTCCTATACCTATGTGGCTCAGATTTTGAATAAAAAGCGATTTTTCAATAAAATTTTAATCAAGATTGTAATCAAGATTTGGTGTAGCCATGGCAACTTTCTAGTGGCACTTACTAGCTATTTTCAAAATTGACATTAGTTTATGGACTTTATTTAAATTTATAACAGTTTACTTTTATTTAATTTTTCTACAATAGTTTAATAAGGAAGTATTCATTACTTTATCAAGAAAAATAAAGTAGTTCTTTTTGATTTATATTACGATTACGACTTGTAGAAATATTGGATTTTCTATAAAAGAACCAATAATTATTTAAAATTAATTTTTAGACACTCTATATAAGTATATATATATATATATATTAGTATAATTTTGGTTTTAAAAACTTAAATGCGCCTAGAGAAAATGAAGCATTAAAATTGTTACAGTATTTTCACAAAAACGTAAATATTTCAAAAACGGTAAGATTAAAATGCGGTAAACCTTAATCAAATTTACTTTTATTTTAATCGTAGAAACTAAAAGTGTAATAATATACAAGGTGTTCCATTTAAAAGAAATACAACTTTGATATTTTTTTTATTTGGGACATGTATCTTGTAAAATATTTTTAAATTGTAGCCCTAATAGTCCTTCAACAAACCCAAAACTTACAATTTATAAAAATCTAATCATTTAACTATACAATACTCCGTGTCGTATGTGCTGAACAACCCTGTATAATTTTTATTTTTTTAAGCTTCTACATTATATATTTTTTCTTTATTACAGCAATATATTTCGAAATATAAGATCTATTATAC
The DNA here is from genome assembly GCF_002938485.1 of Sitophilus oryzae. Taxonomy (NCBI): domain Eukaryota; kingdom Metazoa; phylum Arthropoda; class Insecta; order Coleoptera; family Curculionidae; genus Sitophilus; species Sitophilus oryzae. The sequence continues at coordinate 2,752,357 of NW_022147046.1, read as the reverse complement.
TAACTACTGGCGTTTATCCCTTGTGTATATTAATAAAATCTATATAAATTATACCGATAATATTTATGTATCATGCAAACCTCATTAAACAATAAGCCTCACTGCCGAGTTTAAACGATTCAATTTGTTTATTAAGCCGATTTCTATATGAAAAACACGACAATTTTTTACAAAAAGTAGTGTCACGCGATGAGGCCATTTGGATTAACTGCGGAAAATGCAGAAAAGCAATGAAAAACTTTCATTACTGCAAATGGACTACTCGATATACGTTGTAGCCCTTTTTGCGCCACTATTTCATTTTTACCTTTTGCTGTTAGTTACAAGGGTGCAGCAATCAGAAACGGCCGCCCGACAAATACGTATACAGGGTTATTGAAAAGTAAACCATAAAAAATTACATTGAATATCTAGTTTGGTCTTTTTTAGTATTTGTTTCTTTATGGTTGTTTTTTGATTCTAATTATGTGATCTGTGATTTTTAAAAATATGCGGGGATATGATATGTTGAGTTAAAAGTACAGGGTGTCCCATTTTTGTTTCTCATTGATGAGTAGAGATACAAAGATGTGGGTTTCACATCACTCATCGCTGTTCTACTTTTTTTTTATGAAACTAAAGAATGCTACACAAAGATTTGTCATATCCTTCTTACTTCCTAAAATACAGGGCGACTTTTAAAATGTTTTATTTTTCGACCCCTTTGTATATATCTGGGTTATCTTTTAACTTAACGATCCACTGGCGTGACTAGTTTTTCGGTAGAAGCTGTCATTTTCGAAATATGAGTTTTATGTTTTTTAAATGAGATAACCTGTATATTATTTTATTTATTTGGCTCATTATCAGTTCATATACTCTACATACTTTCATAAACAAGGTAAAATATATATTATTTAACTTTTTAACATAAAACAACCTAATTTAAAAGAGTATTATTATTTTATTTTATTTAATTTAACCAGACAATTTTGCTTTCCATCATGTTATCTCAATAAACTGCACTGAAAAAGAACTTGTGCAGTTTTTAGATAACACGCTGTCAATCAGAGTGATCGGTATTTTTGATGCACTTGTGTAATAATTCCACACAAGAAACTAGCTTGGAATAGCCAATAACCAAAATTTGATATCGAATAAAATAACTACCATTTTTCATTCTTAAATGGTACCCTGGGCATTTGTTTTTACTACTTTATTTGATAGATAATGACAGGGACGGGAAAGTGAAATAGCAAAAGCGGTTCCACCGTTTCCATGGAAATTTCAAATAAAATAGTTCCAGCCTCAGGCGCTAGGTGGTAGTGCAATTAATTTTTAGGTTAAGAAGTTGCTATTAGTTATTGCCAGATGGCGTTAAATCAGAATTTTTTTGTAGTTTCTATCACGGGGGTGTCACTTGTATGGGAAAACAGGCAACAGTCAAATTTAAACGTGCCAGGACCAACGACAAAGAAAGCAACATCTGCCAGGCATTGGCTTTCTTTGTCACTCATATTGCTTAAATCATGATACTGCGGCCATTTTGTCAACAAGCTGGCCGGGCTGTCCTGGCAAGTGATTTAAAAAATTTTGCTATTTTACAATATTAAATTACCATTTGGATGTATTTAATGTTAACTGGTAAGTCAGAAATTACATACAAATACTTTATTCGTAAATACAACTAAGATGTAAACGTATTTTTGTATTTTTAGATTTCAACTTTTGCCCGCCGATAGAACTTGCCTGGCAGCGTACCTGTTTAACTAAACGTATTATTTCCTGATAATAATATCAAAACACGTAAGTACCTCTATAATTTATGACGAAAAATTATTTTGATTATGTTTTATATTATTTAAATACTTTCTAACCTCAAATAATAGTAAGATCCTTGTTTATATCGCACAGCCCGTTCAAAACTGTATTGTCTTCAAAAAATGTTTACAAAACAAACAATTATTACAAAAACAATATCCTTTTAATCTGATTTATACCTCAGAAGGATGCCAGTAAAATTTTATTAAATCAACATTATATTATTTGGCCATTAATATGCAAAAAGGAGCATATTGCCTTAACTTAAATTTTCTTTTACTTCTCCTGACAATGTTCTCTATATTCTCTATTTTGAGTTAGTAAACTTTTGAACGGGATGTTGCGATATATAAAATACATAATATATCCAAGGGTATGATCTGATAAAAGTATTTTTGATGCATTTTTTGGTTGTTTATGCACGTTGGCTTGGTTTATGTTTTATTCAGCTTATATTTATTTGGTATAACAGTTTTTTTTGCCTTTGGAATGGCATGCATTGATAGTGTTTCATTAGATCATTAAAGGAATTTAAATTAGCATATATGTTTTGTGATATTAGTGTGTTATCATGATACAGTTAGTTGTATCATAGTGCCTTATGCATGTTATTTACCTATTATATACTTATGTATTATCAGTAAATAGATGATAATATACTACTAAAATGTCTTTTTAATAGTATGTTTATCTTTCCAATTCACTAGTTATTTGCAAAATGTATTTTGAACTAATTTAAGTCATTGATTATCATATATTATTAATTGATCATCTTTCTTTTTCAGGTTCCGGGATATTCTTTTTCATTGTTAAAAAAATATATATATATTTCAATATTATTGTAATATAAATCGCAGCTCTAAAAAATAAATGATATTGTTTACTAATGTGTAATTTATTTACTATGGAATTTTCTCTGAAAATAATAAGCCTTTAATAATATCATTGATTTGCTGTGTAAAGTTAATAGACATATTTTTTAATACATTAAATTATATTAAAGTAATAAAAAATATGTTTATTAACTTTAAACAGTAAGTCAGTGATTCTTATAAAAATATTTTTTTTAAAATTTCCCCTCTTTTAAGCCCCGCCCCTCCAATTCCCCTCAATTTAGCTAGTACTGCCAGGCGACACCAGGTGGCGTCTGTTTCCATTTTTTAACATGATGTTAGCATTTCTTTAATGCACCTATTCTCTGGTTTCTATAGTTTCCAACGGCCATTTTGTCATACTATTGTCAAATTCTCAAAAAATATAGTCTTTGTCATAGCGCCAATCATAATATTATCAAATGATTATCAAAACGTTTTTCAAACTATCTATAATTTGTTATATGTGTTTTAATTAGACAATTCCTTTTGTTTGCGGCCCTAAAAATATAATGTAAATCCTTTATTTTTGCCATAAACCATTTACCCAAAAGTCAACCTCACCTTCACGTGGTGCACCCTGTTTACACAAACGAGGCTCTGACGTCCGAGTATAGGCGGTATAACCTATATATATCCCTCGGACCCACCATCTTTCTGGGGAAGAGGAGTAGTGAACTGCTCCTAGCCGGCCGAGAACGTAGCACAAGGGAACTATCGTCGCGGTCCTCACTGTGACAGCCATCCCGTGCTACAGTTGCAGCCAAAACTGTGCGGCAGCGTAACCGTCACAGTTAAACCTTTTCACGCAGCTTACACACATCAATGATGGAACATTCGAGTGGGACAAAATCATCATCCGGAGGTAAAATACCCCCTCAATCTGATCTCCGCGAGGGGGTGCCTACACGAGCGTATCATCGGAGAAAAAAAAACATCAATGTTTCACGTTTGCGGCGTGGAACGTCCGCACTCTATTGGACAAGAAAAATTCAAATCGACCAGAGAGAAGAACAGCTCAGGTATCACAGGGACTCCACCGGCTAAATATAGATGTTGCCGCTCTTAACGAAACCCGCTTTCCGGATGAGGGTAGTCTCACTGAGGAGCATTACACCTTCTTTTGGAAGGGTCACCCCGCAACACACAGGAGAATTCATGGCGTAGGCATTGCAATCAAGAACGAAATTGCAACCAAATTAACAGAAGTACCTATTGGTGTCTCCGAACGCCTTATGACCCTAAGGTATCCCATATCAGACAAAACTTACGTCAACATCATTAGTGCCTACGCTCCCACCCTAGACGCTAAAATTGAGGATAAGGATAAATTTTACCAAACTCTACAAAATGCTCTCCAACGAATTCCGAAGAACGAACGAATTATCTTGCTAGGTGACTTTAACGCCCGTGTCGGTAAACAACAGGAAATATGGCCTGACGTATTGGGAAAACATGGTATGGGAAACGTAAATAGCAATGGTGAACGCTTATTAACAACATGCACAGAGTATAATCTTTGCATCACCAATACGTGGTTCATGTTGAAGGACAAGTTTAAAGGTACCTGGAAACATCCCAGATCAGGCCACTGGCATCAATTGGACTACGTAATCGTTCGAAGGACGCATCTAAAAGATGTTAGACTCACAAAAGCCAGAATAGATGCCGAATGCGGCACTGACCACCGGCTTTTAATTTCAAAATGAAAATCCAGTTAAAACCCAAACATCCACACTGTAAAAAGCAAAACAACATGACCAGATTGAACATAGGGGTCTAGAGAACAACAATACCGCCGACGCCTCCGGAAAGCCCTCAAAGAATCACTTCCACCGATAACTTCAATCTCAATATTGGAAGCTGAACAAGGCTGGACACAATTAAGGGATGCGATTCATAAAACCAGCGAAGCTGTTCTGGGAAAGTCCAACAAAAGAAACAACCAGACTGGTTAACGAAAATCAACCTCATATACAGGCTTTGTTGGAACAAAAGCATAGAGCACATCAAGCAGTCACTGCAAATCCACACAACCCAAGGCTGGTAGACAACTTTAAAGCAGCCAACAACACGCTTCGGAGAAAACTACGCCAACTAAAGGATAACTGGTGGTCACAAAAAGCTAATCAGATTCAAGAGTACGCCACGCATCACGATTACCGTAAATTCTTCGAGGCTGTAAAAGAAGTATACGGCCCAACCAAGAAGACAAGCTGCCCAATCATGGCACAAAATGGCGAACTCCTAAAAGAGGAAGAGCAAATCAGAAACCGCTGGAAAGAGCATTACAGCCAAGAAAATAACCCCTATATAGAAGCACTAAACACAATACCTCAGTATAACAGCCTCGATGTATTAGATATCCCAATAACAGAACAGGAAATAAAGGTCTCCATAAAACAGCTTAAAAACAACAAATCAGCTGGCTGTGACGCGATTCCGGCGGAAATCTATAAGTGTGCAAGTAAAGAACTTATTGGACATCTTAAGGCTCTCTTCGATGTCATATGGGAAAGCGGAGAGGTGCCTCAGGACTTTTGCAATGCAAATATAGTGAATATATAAGAACAAAGGAAGTGCATCAGACTGCGGAAACTACTGGGGAATTTCACTCTTGGCTATCGGAGGAAAAATTCTTGCAAAAATTATGTCAAACCGCCTGCACTCACATATAGAAAAAATCCTTCCAGAATCGCAAACGGGTTTTCGCACTAACCGCGGCACTGCCGCGCCGATTCCATATTTTCCATCCGCCAACTACTGGAAAAAGTAAAAAAACAGCAGTCTAAACTTTATGTTGCATTCATCGACCTAACAAAAGCCTTCGACTCTGTGAACAGAGATGCACTTTGGGCAATTATGACAAAGTTCGGAGTACCCATCAAATTCCTTACAGTGTGTAAAAGCCTCCATAACAACAACAAGTCAAGAGTGTCACATCATGGATCGCTGAGCGATCCCTTCTTAACAAATACAGGAGTTAGGCAGGGATGTGTCTTCGCGCCTCTCCTATTCAACATATTCATGGCAGCGCTCTCCATTATAGTGGACAGCAAACTGCAGGAGAGAGGATTGGGCATTAGAACAGATATGATGGCGGTCTGTTCAACATAAAAAGACTCAGGGCAAAAACACGTACAAAATTCATCACAGAACTTCAATACGCTGACGATTGCGCTCTAGTTGCAAAAACTGTACAGCAATTACAAGAAATGTTGAACACATATACCTGGGCATACGAGGCTTTGGGCCTTAAGCTAAACATCGACAAAACTAAAATCATGTGCACTCCCCCGGAAGATCACAACAATGCTATAAAAATCGGAGAAGAACTACTGGAATATGTAGCGGAATTCAATTATCTCGGCAGTTTGATTTCGGAAAAGGCCAATATCGACTCTGAAATTCAGCACAGGATTAGCAGCGCTTCAAGAGCATTCTGGAAATTAAAAGACAGGGTTTTTTACAACCATGACCTGAGCACAAAAACGAAACTTGCAGTGTACCGAGCAATAATAATCCCCACTATGTTATATGGGAGCGAAACCTGGGTGCCGTACCGCCGACACATGAACGCATTAAAAAAGCTGCAACAGAGACACCTTAGACAACTCTTAAGAATCAAATGGTTCCATCACGTCTCAAACGTATCGGTTCTTGAAAAAGCTAACTGCGAGAGTATTGAAGTCATGGTTACAAAATCCCGACTAAGATGGGCTGGTCACGTATGCAGAATGCAAGAAAACCGCATACCAAAATCACTGCTTTACGGTGAGCTTGTAGACGGTAAGAGGAGGCCAGGTGGACAACTCAAAAGGTACAAGGACATTTTCCACGAAAACTTAAAGGGGATTAATGTGCAGAATGAGTGGGAAGTAGCAGCTCACAATAGAACTCAATGGAGAAGAATTGTAAACTCAGTTAACAGCGAGAACCAAAAAGTTAAGAGGCAACAAAACAATGAGATTTTTGAATGTCCGGAGTGCGGTAGACAAATAACATCACGTATTGGGCTTTTCAGTCACAGAAAGGCTCATGAAAGAAAACGCCTTGCGTGACCATCTTCTGATGCGTGTCAAATACTCGTCAGCGAGTAATGGCAGTATGTATGTATGTATTCTTTTTCTAGCTAGGTATATTCTTTGGATAATGACATTCTGAATATAATGTATTGTCATATTATGTCAACTTTTAACATTTTCTCTTAAAAAAATATTTTAAATTTCAATCTAGAGTGTAATTGATGTGTTTCTAATGACAATTTGACTCGAAATAGCTAGTATGTGGTACAAAATTATTAGTAAAAAATGCTTTTTTCAAATATGCTAATGAGCCACCCTCGTTCCATTTGAAAAAAATTAGCTATGATTAAAAATACGATTTCGTCATATTTTAACCAGCCAGGAGAAGACACGAAAAACATTAGAGGATCAAATCTATTTTTCCAAACCTCCTTGATTAAAAATAAATGGTTTTAACACAGCCGTAGACTCTAGGTTGAAATTTAAAAAGCTATTTTTTTAAAATTGAGAATGTCAAAAGTTGATGTATGTCATTCCTCATTTTTTGTGTTCATATACAGTGTCGGATACAGAGGGGGGCCCATGCGGCCCAGGCCTCCCCTAAAATCTATGAATTGGGTTGAATATTAGGCTTTTCGATTAAAAATAGCGCCCTAAAAATCATATTCTACATTAATTTTTATTTGGGCGCCCCCTAAAGTAAATGCCTGCATCCGCCCCTGTTCATGTAAAACAAAAAAATACCGAGAGTCCCAGCTAAAACTCAAAAATTGTAATCATTTCGGGTGAAACAGGAAGTGACTAATTGTACGCGGTCAATCAATCCTGGTTTATGTTTTATACTAACACACCAAATCTCATTTTTTTATCTGTTAAAATAAAAAAATGTTATAGGGGTTAGTTACATTATTTGAAAAATACCCGGATAGTTAAATCAGCCATAGCGAGAATACTTCAAATACTTTTTATACATCTAAATGTATATTATATACAGAAAAATTTTGAATTTTTCAATATCTTTTTTTCTGAAAATGTGCGCGGTATTTTATATATGAGAAAAATCTTCGAGTTATTTCTTAGAGGGGGACCAGACAAATTGAGAAACCCTACAAAATAAGCAATTTGTCGCTTAGTTGACCTAATCGCCAACATTGGTGTGCCCCAACCCTCTTTTTCATATCGAGTTTCGCCAACATGGCAAAAAAATGCTATTCCAAATGAAAATGTCTCATATTTCTAATAATGGGGTAACAATTATGGCTGAAAGTTTTAAAATTAATTAGGATAATACTGTAAATAAAATATAGGATAATCTAATTTTACGCCAACATATTCTACTTAATTAAAATAACTTTATTCTTAAGTGCACTGTTTAGATTAACTTAATAATCGAAGTGATGGATTATTCTAATTCATTATAATTATTCAGGAAATAAAGGTATCTAATATTGATACGGTCATTACAAATGTTGATAAGTAATTGATTAGATAACCATTTCTAACAAAGTTGTTAAATATGTGCTTCAAGAGACATATTAAAATAACTGACTTTGTTTTACATGAGATCTCACGAAGAACTGCGTTGCAAGGTCATATTCTCATTTTCTTTTTAGGAAAATATACAGGGTGGTCAGAACTGTATTCCGGAAGCTTCGGCAGCATATTCTGCAAATAAAAATATGTAAAAAAAGTTCGTATATCCTATGTATGTCCTAAATGCTTAGTTTCGGATATACAGGGTGTTAAAGTTTCGTTATTATTTCGATTTTTTTCCAAATAACTTCAGAAGTAACGTCAATATTTGAATGAAAATTAGTGTCTGGGAGTTTTTAACATGAGAAATTTGATTTGGATGTCAATATGACTTCTATTTGTAGAGGGCGCATCCTACGTGTGTTTTAACTGTTTTGAAAAATAATAACTTTTCTTCCGTACCTGTATAAAAGCCCTGAGTGAAAAAATATACCTGTTTTTACGTAAAAAATGTATATTGGTAAAAATCGCTACGAGTAACCGTGCTTAAGATATTTAGAAGGCAAATAGTCCATACATATCATTATCGACCAAAAATAAACACGTTGAGTCGCGTTGAGTATAGTTATTTGACTGAAATAATAAATTCGAGAAATTTTTATTTTTTTAAATTAATCATAAATTTGTCTCCTAATAAATGATGATAAAACAGTTTCTGTTGAACTTTTGGCACAAAAACATTTCAAATTTATGATTTCAGTCTAATAACTATTTATTTAACATGTTTCGTTTATGTCACTGATGACAGGTATTGATAATGTCGATTCCAAATATCTCGAGAACCAGTAGCGATTTTTCCACAAAGACCTTTTAAAGTAATTTCTTTACTCAGTAGTTTTATAAAAGTACGGACTAAAAGTTATTACCCTTTAAACCAGTTAAAAATATGTAGGTGGCGCCTTCTACAAGTAGCAGTCATATTGACATCAAAATCAAATTTCTTATGTCAAAAAAACTTCCAGACACCAATTTTCATCCAAATATTTACGTTACTTCATAAATTATTTGAAAAAAATCTAAATAAAAATGAAACTTCTACACCCTGTATCTCCGAAACTAAGTATTTTAGGACATACATTTATTTATACGAACTTTTTTACTTATTTTTATCTGCAGAATATGCTGCCGAAGTTTCCGGAATACAGTTCGGACCACCCAGTATATCTTTCAAAATAATATCTATAATTTCAATAACTCTATCAAAATAATTGAATATCTAGTTACCGGTATCGGCTAGACGGGTGACTTAATAATAATTTTTCATTTAATGATTAATGCAATAATTGGGATTTTAAACGCTAACTATAATTGAAAAATTGACGTTTGTGAGACTTCTAGAAGTACCTTAGACTTTTGATTGGTCGTCTCATTATTAAAAGTGAAGAAGTTGTTTGTCCACCCTGTATACCGTATAATCCATTGATCATTCTTTAATTAACTTTTTAGCGTGAATCGTTTTTGAAAAACTTGTGTAATGCTGTGATTTTGTTTCACTCTATAATAACCAAGTAGTATATTTACAGGAAACCTTTAGAGCTTTTTTGCCTTGAAAACCTTGGACATTGTTTTGGACAACCTTTGTTTTGCTTTCCTTGTTGATGTTTAACAGTTAGGTCCCGTTGGAATGAGTACTTTTAGTATTTTTATTTATTACTTTTTTTTATAATACCTTAGAGTATTTAGGTTTGGTTTGATTCTTAGTTTTATTTATTTTAATTAAATTTATGTTATTGATTGTAAATAAGTTTTCATTGTACTTCGTGTCTGTCAGGTAAAAATAAATAAAGAAATAAATAACGCCAATCCAAAAAAAATATGTGAAAAACTTCTCTTAATTTTAATAAATCAATATTCCCTTAATTTTTGTTGCGTTTATCCATTTACACCCTCTATTTAATAAAACACGTAGTATAGAACAAATAAATTTAAAAAACAGCATTTAAGATAACAAAAAATTACAAATTTATAGAAACAGCAATGTTTACGGAAGTACTTGTGATATAGGTTATCTTGAGTTCGTATTTATAATTTGATTTCTAAAATGCTACTCGTATAATATAGGTAATGATTTTATTAATTTACTGTTATTATATTGATTTTAAATAGGGAAATTAAAATAACTTTCATTGCACATCATAATACGACCACCAGCAAAGTCCATAAACCGACGCATGGTGTCATTGATGACGTGCAACGAAAGTTGTTCCAATTTCCCAGTGTATTTCGTCTTTTTATGAAGAAAAGAGGTAAATGGCTAAATTTTATGTTTAAAATTATAAATTGTTGTTGTTCTTGTGCTCTTTTTACATTTATATTATTGTTTTGATTGAAAATGGCTCAGCAAGCTGCAGGTATGTATTCTACAAAAACGTATTATTTATTTTGATATTCTCTATACTAACGATTTTTTTTGCAACTAAAAGTTAGGCGTTCAGAAAATTTGATTAAATTTGTGACATTTTTATTATACTTAGAGATTTAGTTGCGCATTTCGTAGAATTCAGCATATTGTCTATATACGTTTTACTTAGTAAACATTGGGCTTTCATACAGTAAAATAAAATACTGCGACTTTTTGCGACTTTGCTGATAAAATGAGAAAAACATTCTTGGTTTCCTCAATTTGCCAATCAGTGATATACTCATGCGAGGTGTAAACCGCGATGGCATTGTTGTGTACAAAGCGATCGTATTAGTGCCATTAGCAGTATAGCACAATTTGGCATTAGTAGCGACTTTAGTGGTATGGGCATTGCTCGCGGATCGTAGCATTAGTAGTATTAGTTGCGATATTACTACTGGCATTAGTGGCATTGACCGTGGAAACACTGGAACAGTGATTTTTCTTTCTTTTTTTAGAATCGACGAATTATCCTTTGTTTTGTTCATATTATTTCTTCTTTAATTGAAAATAGCAATAATTTATATAAGGTCTACATAAAAAAATTTCGATCAACTATCTATGTCAAATACCCCAGTGTGCGTCGGATAGGGTAGTTAGTTTAGTGAAGTTTAGTGAAGTGACTAGGATCTTCATAAAAAGACCGAATACACTATGAGACTACGACAGATGACATGATATAATTTGCACTGATACCATGGCAAATGAAAACATTAACTCATTGCAGGTATCAGAAAAGAATTAACCATTATTATTTCAATAATTTTTTCTTTTATATTCACTCAAGTTAATAATAAGAACACGTTTTACTTTTTATTTCACCTATTTCATTAGTAACTAATCACCTATTATTTAAACATCTATTTGATATTATTCTTTATCTTTTACAGATAATATTTTATGTAATTTGAAAATCTGTTATAATCTGGTAATAAACAGGAACAGTAGGTATATAAAAATTCTCCGTAAGTATTTCAGATATTTCATAACTGCAAAATAAGTACCGAGATGATTGATGGAGAAAATCGCGAGATTTTTTAAAGATAACGTATGTAACGTATAAATAATGGATAATAATTTATTACATAACCTGTCTGTGTGCCAAATTTTAGGAACTTGATCAACCTAAATTGGAAAACAAGTTTTAAACCGTTTTAGTATTTTCAGAAAAATGTAGTAAACTTATGAATTTAAAACCTTGAATATAGTGAGGACGACTCATGTTAGCTCAATATCAGTCAAGTTTCCTGTCTCAAAAACTTTTAACTACCCCATTTTTTACAAAATGGTAACTATAGTACGGAAGTGCACAGTTTATTAAAGTTCGTAATTTTTTAGATGCAAATGTCCACCCCATCTTGTCTTGGAATTTTTAGGTTATCCTTATACCGGGTGTTTTTCAAAAGTGGTTCCCCCTATAACTTTTTTATTTTTTCAGATAAAAAAATAATTTGGATTGGATTTAGATAAAAAAAAGACTGGATATTTTTTTACTTTATTTGATAGAAAATGGCATTCTGAATAGAATGATATATCGTAGTTCAACTTTTGACATATTCACTTAAAAAAATAGTATTTTAAATGTCAATCTAGTAGTGCCATGGCAGTGCTAAAACTATTGCTTTTTAATCAAGGAGCCTTGGAAAAATAGATTTGTTCGTCTAATGTTTTTGTGACTTTTCCTGGCCGTTTGAAAGAGGCCCGAATACGATTAATTATTAAGAATACGATTTTTCTTAATTATAAATCACATTGGAAAAGGCATTTTTTACAAATAATCTGGTACCACACACTTGTATTTCGAATCAAACATAGATAAATAAAACAAGTTTAGATTGGAAAGTGCCCATAAGGAGAATGTAAACACTATTTGGCGCTATTCTTGCAACGGTCGCGATCCAAAGTTTGTGATAATTTCGGATCGGTTCGGTTTTGTTCCGGAATTATGTCGCCAAATACTATTTATTCAAATTTATTATTATTTTCTTTTAATTTTATAAATAAAATACAGTGTGTTGAATAGAAGAAACTTTATTTTATATAAGAACATGTATGTGAAATACCTATGAAACATTGGACGTTATGCCACGATCCACGATGGTTTTTGCAGTTCAGAGTTCACAACACACTAAGTAAAATTTAAATTAAAAAAAATTTAAATTAAACTAACAATATAGCAATAATTACTTTGAGAATGGACACTTTAAACACTTTTCAGCATTTTTTCAATTAGGGCGGTTTAAATTTTAAAAGATTTTATAATTTTTGAAGATTCTGACTTTGACAAGAGAAAATTATTTCTGTTATTGTTTGCGGTTGTTCTTGGCAACCGCTATAGCAGCGCCAGATCGCGTACAACGGTCGCGACCCAAAACAATTATATATTTTGACGGGCTTTCCAATCTAAATTTATTTCCTTTATCTATGGAGTCAAATTGTTGTCTGACACTGCCATGGCATAAAAATGTCAAAAGTTGACATTTGCGATGTCATTTTATTCAGAATGTGAGAATGTTCTATCGAAGAAAGTATTGAGAGTACGGTTTAAAAATCAAAAGATGTAGTCATTCCTGGCGAAACAGGAAATGACCGAAAATAATATAATACGTCAATCAATTCTGATTTATGTCGTATATTAGCTTGCAAAATTTCGATTTGTTCTGTCTGAAAAAGTAAAAAATTAGTGTGAACCACTTTTGAAAAACACCCGGTATGTAGTTTTTCGAAAAAGTAATGTATCACAATTCATTTACACAATTAAGGGTGCGTCTCAAAAGTGGCTCACCACTATAACTTTTTTATTATTTCTAGATAAAACAAGTTGTTATGATTGTCGTTGTTTTAAACAACGAGATTTGTGGTATGTTAATATATGACATAAATTAGGATTGATTGACATATTCAATTATTTTCGGTCGCTTCCGGTTTCACCGGAAATGACTACAACTTTTGATTTTTAAATGACACCCTCGGTATTTTTTACTTTATTAAATAGAAAATGACACTGTGAATAGAATGACATATCATAAATCAACTTTTGACATTTTCGTATATGGTTTATTTGAAATTGTAACATGCGGTTCATAACGACAATTTGACTCGAAATACCAAGTGTGTGGTATCAAATTATTCGTAAAAAATGCTTTTTCCAAATATGTTAATGAGCCCCCCTCGTTCCCTTTAAAAAAAATTGAGATATGATTAAAAATACGATTTAGGCATTTTTAACCGGCCAAGACAAGGCACTGAAAACATTTAGACAATCAAATGTATTTTTCCAAGGCTCCTTGATTAAAAATTAGTGTTTTAGTACTATGGAACTCTAGATTGAAATATAAAATACAATTTGTTTTTCAGCGAATATATCAAAAGTTGACATATGATATGTCATTCTATTCAGAGTATCATTTTACATCGAATAAAGTAAAAAAATACCGAAGGTACCATTTAAAAATCAAAAGTTCTAGTCATTTCCGGTGAAACGGAAAGTGACCGAAACAATTGAATACGTCAATCAATCCTAATTTATCTCATATACTAACATACCAAATATCGGTTTTTTATCTGAAAAAATAAGAAAGTTATAGGGGTGAGCTACTTTTGAGACGCGCCCGGTATAAAAGAAATAACCCGAAAAAAGAACTAATAGAATTATTGACCAAAATTATCGATTTGAATTAAATGACTTGTGTAAAACAGTAAGGTATTATTAAAACGTTGCTTTTTTTTAAAGAAATATCTCACCTCAAACTTCGAACTTGGTCCCTCAACTCCTCCACCTCCGGCCCATTAAACACCGTCTTCCTCACGTTCTCCTCGATACTCCTCAAATCCTCCGTCCTCCTCTCCACCAGCGCCTTCACTTGTTTACTCAGCACGCTCAGATCGTAATCGTTCACCACGAATTTCCGAGAAAACCGCCTCTCCGACTCATCGGTAACCTCGTACGCATCGCTACTTTCAGACCGGTCCTCGTATACCGCATCTTCCTCACCTGCCACTACAGCCGCGCGACATAAAACGGCAACAACGCAGTACGCCGCCGCGTACCGTACAATGGGCAGCATCGTGTTGTTGCCGGACTTGGTATTTTTTCCGACCTTTCGAACGCCGAGCTTAACGACAGACTGAGTCGCTTCTTCGGGGAGCCGTTTGGTTTTATGATGTTGGGGAGCGAGATGGAGATACGAGGGTGGACGAGGGCCAGAGGGAGAGAGGTAGAGATGAAAAGGTGTTGTGCGATGGGGCAGGTGTTTTGGTGAAAAAGACGCGATGCGTGTGTTCGTTTAGTGGTATTTTTATTGGGGTATTTTCGGTTGGTTTCGAGCAGTTTTCGAGTCGATCTTCGATCGGGATAAAGTTTTTAATTTGGTTTATGCAAAATAGAATCAGTAGTTAATGTATTTCTTATTTTTTAATTGTCTAACAGTCTAACCCTTGATCGCTGATTATAATGAAAAATGATATCCAGACACAGGGACTGATATATTCCTTTTTTTTTGGATGGAGATAAATTTAAAATAAATATGGGAATATAAAATACTCAATACTAATAATAAAAAAATATTAATTTGAAAAACAAGACACTTTGAATTCCCTGACTTACGATTTTAAATAGTATGAAAGCTCTGAAGGGAAATTCGATACAATATATAGCCTACGCGCTAAAAGTGAAAACAATACATACAGTTCAGACCGAATAAACTTTTAGTCACGTGATTAACCTTGCGATTTTTAAATTCATTGTTGCCAACCATGGACATATTCGGCGCCGTGCTGACTAACTGGAATTTAAATTTCGCTCTGTAGGTATTCAGGCGGTAGCTCTGCTGTAAAAAATGTCAAATTGCCGCACTTATTTATTTATTTCCTGACATTGTCATTCGTTTTGACACTTACTCACTGGGGTACGTGTTGTGCGACTCAATTTGACCGCATTTTCAAGCTCCAGAAGAGAGCTGTTCGATATTCACTGGGACTAAACAGCAGAACTCATTGCCGGGACTTTTTTAAAGAATTAAAAATATTGACTCTTCCTATATTTGAATCCGTTTGCGTAATACGTAAACATGTATCAGCTTCTCAAGAAAGGCCATCTCACACTTATCCACTCAGGAACGCGAAGCAAGATCTTTATCTACCTACGCTCAGAGTTAGTTAAAAGTTCAATATTATACAACTCGAAAAAATTCACAATCACCATGCCATTTGAAATCAAATCCATAACATCATTTTTTTCATTTCGCAAAGCATTGAACTCTTATTTACTAGTCAAGGCTTTCTACGCCGTAAATGAGTTATATTTTGAAAATCGAATTTGATCTTGTAAACACTGGTCTAGTGTTTGCTATTGCTATATTTACTAATGACATCGAAATGAATTTATTTAGAGGTCATTGATATTTTACTATAAACTAGCTAAATATTTTTGAATATTATTTTTATTTTTTTGTTCTTTGACATTGTAAACATTTATAAATGTTTATTTTAACAATACGACTGACTATATTATTTGTATAATGTTTTGTATTATCTTTTGTTTGTTTGTTTGTGTACCTTGTTTTTTTACTTTGTTTGTTAGTTTACCTTTGTCTACAAATAGAAAAATGTACCTCTCATTCAAGTTGACTGCTACGTAGATTATTGTTCAGAAATAAGGATTCGAATCGAGAAGGCCCGTGCAATCCTTTGTGAAGATCAAGAAGCTTCTCTGTAGCCGCGACCTGAGCTTGGAGCTGAGAATACTGATGCTTAAAGTGCTATGTATTCCCAGTCCTCTTGTACGGTGTTGTAGAAGCTTGGACCGTCAACGCATAGAGCGAAGACTCGAAGCCTTTGAAATAACGCATGTGACCAATGTAGAGGTCCCGAGAAGAATGGAGTAAAAAGAAGAAAACAATCAATATCTCCACATCATGAGAGGTTCAAAGTATGAGATCCTCCAACTCATAATTCAGGGAAAAATTATAGGTAAAAGATCTATTTGAAAGAGAAGAGTATCTTGGCTTAGGAACCTGCGAAAATTAGTGATAGGAAAATCCGATGAACTTTAATAATCGAGTACTCGAGTTTCAAGCGATTTCAATAATCGATCTCTCGAGTAAAATTTCGCTTGTATTTAAATATACGGTTTTTCGCCGTCGCTTGTACTTGTATCCGTAACGCCAAGAAGTAAGCTGCGCGCGCAGAGCGCATATTCTTTCGATGATAATGGCAAGCGACAAGCGAAGAGCGACGAGTAGTTTCGCTTGATCATAAATCGAAGCTTTGTCGATGTAGGTGGTAAAGTTTTGTCACACAGTTACGTGTAACAGATAACGTCGTATAGTCCTATAATTATTAACAATGTGGTCCCAATCAAAAGAATAATCTGTTGTTTGAAGATATTTTACCAAAAATACTGATAAAATATTGTCAATCTGCAATGTATATAGCAAATTCGCTCGATAGCATCGCTTGCTTTCGTCGCGCGTTCATAATCGAGCAATGTCGGTTATTTCAATAATCGAGTATTCGAGCGGATTTTCGCTTGCGTTATCCCATCACTAGCGAAAATGGTTTAACGTTACATCATCTGACTTATTTAGGGACGCAGCTTCCAAAGTTAGAATAGCTATGATGATAGCCCACCTCCGAAATGGAGATGGTACATGTAGAAGAAGAAAAAAACTAAGCATTGGACCTGCGAATGTCGTATTTTAAAGAAATTTGTCTGACTTTTACTACTAATTGTTAGCAGTCGCTAGTGAGAGTAACATTTACTACAAGTTGACAGTAAAATTGAATCTATCGTAAGAATAATATTATAGGAAGCGCGTTGGTGTAAATTGAAACAAATAAAACTCTTAAGAACATTCACCTCCATATTTAAACTGATCCATCTTTAAAATTATAATTACAAGATAACGATTAAAATTAATTCTTAAGCTCATAAAGTTACCAAAATAAAATGTAAACAGATGTCGGACTGTTAATTTCTTCGGGCTAATCTAAAATCTAAATTTTGACGAGACCATTGTCAGGTAGATGATTTTTTTTGAGAATGTTAAGTATTATAAGCTACTTTTAATGTGTGTGTTTTAGCTTCCACTGTGGGGTCTTCGTATAATAGTGTAATAAAACAACCAATATTTCTGAATACTTATATCTAGTGACGTTGACTTAGTTCTGAGAAGATACACGGGGCGGCAAAAAAGTCCGCCACCTTAAAATTTTTGTCAGATTTTTATGTCTTCTGTAACAGTCAAATTTCCTCGCAACGACCTCTGTGTGCTAGCTCATAAATTATCGCAAATAACTATTATTTTTGCATCATGTTTACTATAATTTTATTGTTAAATATTATTTTATTTAAATTTTACAATTATGCAACCCGATATACACCGCGATATACAGTTATAGATACACAATATTGTCACTGGACCAGGCACACTAGCAGTAGTAGGCTTTTTTGTCCATCTCTCTATACCTTTGATCATCACCTCCGTCACTTGTCACTGTCAGATCAAAATCAGATGTTTTTGGATTTATTTATCCTTGGTTTTGGTTATTGAAATTTTATAATTAATCAGATAAAATTCGTGGTTAAATTGGTTATTTTTGATGTGGATCACAGTGTGCAATTCGTTCTTTTAATTGTGGAATTTCTGAGTTTAGTTCGTTCATTGACCGCATATGGAATATGGCTGAGGATAAAATATTCTAGAACATCGGTTTTTATTTATGCCTTTTTGTGAGTTGGACTAGTCAAGATATAGTTCTCTATCTATATCCTGAAGGGAGATTTCGGGTTGAAATCTGATTTTGTGAAGGAAATCGAATCCTTGCATCGCTTCTTGTGTATCCACCGTCAGAATATCGTCGTGAAGAACTGGCTGCCGTTTCGTGAAGCATTCCATGTTGGTGAATAGCAGGTTTTCGTAAAGAAGGATTAAGCTTGCGAAACACATTTGGTCAGAGACGTGGTTGGATTTTGTTGAATTTACATGGACCATCGACCAATTTCCGTAAGGGATTAAATAGCCAAATTTTTCTGACCGATATTCCGATTGCCCAAGAAGTCCCCGAGCAGTTCCAAGGTATGCTATATATCTTCCTGCCTATCTAAGTCAATGCTCAACTGATTTTTGTTCATATTGTTGTCTGGTTTTCGACTTTCCACGCCCACGTGGTGTAAAGATTAGTTGAGTGTTATCTTTCTTAAGTCCTATTTGGTTGTTCGTAATTGTAGAGCAAGAAGACCGATCCAGACTGTACAGCACAGAACAGTCCAGAATTCATCCGTTCCTGTATGCCCGTGTGTAGACCGTTGGACATCGTAAACCCTCGTTGAGGTAAAGTTCAGATCTAATTAGTCCCTCTTTATTACCTTTATTAACTCCTACACGTTGTGATAGTCCTTGTTCTAAAATTGAGGCTCTTTTCTAAGATAACCAATATTATTTAGGGTTTTTTATGTTCACCTTTTGAAGTCCTACACCTGCCTGTACATTTGCTGAAGGGCTCTAGTGACAGTACCCCGAGCTGCTGTACACCGCCGTAGCAACCCTGTAGCTATAAGCCGTAGCTCAGCCGGAGGAAGTTTTCAATATCACATCGAGTAGAGTAAGACTGTACAATTTTAGTTTAGATTTAGTTTGATATTTGTAATCCACCAGGATATTATTACTTAGTTTAAGTAAGGGGGATTATGACATCATACTTTTAGTTAGTTTTCTTGATTTAAATTTTATTCTACTTTTCAACGTTTATTCATTTCCATTTTTTTAAATATTAACTTTTAATATTTTAATAAATTGCTTAAATATTTTTAGTAGTATTATTTACAGTCTAGTCTCATAGTTAAGTTAGAGTCACTTATGTTTAACGAATTATAGTAATATTTGAAGTTCATGATAGTTGCACTCAACAGTTCGAGGTTAGTGTTGAAGTCTACTTATTAGTTACATCTTTATTGCCGAGTTCATAGAGTATAATCTCGTGGCGCCCTTTTATTAATATCTTTGAACCCCGACCACCCGGCTGTTAAAATTAAAAAGCTAGTGGCTAAGCTAAAATTAAAAAGCCTCTATGTAACTCATTGCCGATTAAGTAAACTTATTGAACTTCAAATTAGAAAGGGCGTGGCACTTCTAACTTCCTTCTTTTTCAACAATTTTGTAGATTGTTTTCAATTTTGTAGAATGTAGAATGTATATTAAATCATATAAAAAAGACCGTTAAAATTAAACTAAATAAGGATATAAAGAAGGCATGTAGATTGTCTGAAAAATGATCACATTGGAAGAATATGTAAAGAGTTGGAAGACCATGCAAATGATAAACCGCGTGAATTATATGACAAGGTTAGATACCTCGCTCGGGAATTCAAACCACGGACACAAATAATAATAAATAATAAAAACCAGACGGTGTCCAGAAGGTATAGCTGAAGTATGGAAACAAGATTGTGAGAAGCTATATAAAAACCCTGAACCAGCTAATTCGCATACACTCGCACTTAAAATAGAAAAAGAACAAGTCATAATGAAGACTGAAATAGAAAAGGCTATCAAGTTATTAAATAGCTCAAAGGCACGTGGTGTGGATAATACTACAGGCGATGGGAGAGCTAGGTACAGAGATCATCCAAAAATTATACTCTATTATATGGGAATCTGGTAGATGGTCGTTAAGGACGGTCCACACTTGCTATATAACACTGCTATATAGCAAAGTTATATAACATGTTACATATTTTTTAGTTATATTTAGCAAATTTCGATGCTATATAACTTGCTAGATGTTATCCATTTGTAGTCGGTAAAGATCAAAAGATGTTGTGCAACATTGCTATTGTAACATGAAACAACGCGTCCACACTTGCTAAATTTCTATTTTAGCCGCTCATATTTTCAGGGACGTGCGCGACAGAGTCTTAGTGTGGTAGGCCCTGATATTGGTTTGTTATTTATTGGTCAATAATACCATATGATCGAAAAAAAACTGCGTCCGTCAGCCTCCCGTCCAGTTGGCTTTGGAAATGACGATCAAATGACATTTCCCCACTTATAATTTTCCATATAAAATGACAGCGATTTTCATTTCATAGTGTGTGTTATTAGAAAAGTTGAGAAATAATGCGTAATCTAATAGGCCAGTTCCAGCGGGAACAAAAGAAATGCAAATCAGGAACTGCATGGTTTAGATGAAGTGGATAATTCAAAATGGTTTGCTTTTGCTTTTACAGTACGTCTCACAGTGCTTCGAACATATGGCTCTAGAGGACTAAAATCCAAAACTTCTCTTTTATTGTAAGCAATTTATTCAAACTAGGTTTATTTGACACAAATGATGAGTGCTCTCATTGTACTAAATGATGATGTTCTTAGTCCACGTTTATGAAAAAAATCTTATAAATAATAATAATCGGAGCTGTGTTCCATCTAAGCAAATAATAAGTTATAGTATGAAAACGGTGTATATATAATATATATATAGATATAGATAAGTTATAGTATTAAATAATTCCTGTGATAAAAAAAAATTGAAACAACATTAGAACAGCAGTTCCTATAATATACGCCTAATATAAGATAAAAATGTTTTCTTTAATGAAAAAGAAACATTAATGTTATTTAATTTTAAAAAAACTTAAAAGATACTATAAATTTACTTTAGGACAACAAAATGCATAGATCGTAACTACTCTGATTCAGGAGAATTACTGCTGACAGAATCTTCCAAATGTATAGTATCCAAATCACAGGTAGATGAACTATCCTCACATATAAGATATTTCTGTACATCATTTTTTCTAATATGTTACTTTTTTCGCGTTGTTACTGTTCATTTTGTCGGTATGAGGGGTTCGGATGTTAATAGTTACCTCTTTAGTAGACCATATTCATATATTATTTTTTCCTTTTCTTGGGCATGAGATTTTATAAATTGAAAGATGGACACTTTTTTTATGCGACGTTTCGCTCAACATAGTGGACTCTTTCAGGCACAAGTGGTGTCTCTTTTGACTGGAAGGTTCATCTGATAAGAACATATTTTGAAATACAAATAATTTTGAGTTCTTGTCCTTATGATCAAGCCAAGTATTAGCCAGATCGGCATTGCTTATCAATTTTACTCCTTCTGAAAAGTATTATAAAGTAAAGTTAAAATCCGCAAGCAGACGCAGATGAACTATACAAAAATTAAAAGAGTATGAATATGAATATGACAGCAAAAATATTCAATAAATACGATATGTTTTGATATGTTTTTTAAATGCCTTTTTGAAGTTGGAAAACATCATTTTATACCCATTTAGAATCATCTTAAAAATAGATAAAAACTAAAGAATCACGAACTTGTTTAGAAATAAATTTAAAGTACATACCTTGTTTAACAATATCCATAGTGGCTTTCAATTAAGTACATACCCGTTTAACTCCATAATATACAGAACTACTATGAATGCTATTCTTTTCACTGATGAGATAATGATCATAAAATTTATTTTTTAGTGAAAATATTTGCTAACAAAAAACGCTGTTTATGAAAATAATATACAGGATGGTTGAACATTGCTATAAGTATAAAATTATATATTCAGATATTAGTGAAATTTAACTTATTTTTTTGATTTTGTCATGGGACGAAACACTGTGCGTCTGTCCGTTCTGTAGCTACAGGGTATCCGTGAGAGGGGAAACGATATTCTCTCTCTTTTTGCAAAAAAATAGACGACGCATCCCATCAATAAAAATTCGACAAATTTGCAAGTAGCCAATAAAATGAGTGGGCGGAGCGATTTGCGGTGACGCACTCGTCAAATCGGCGTATATAATATATTGCCATTCGCTATAGACACAGATCCAGGAGACGAGACATGCTATGAAATTATTAATGTTTTTAAAGACAGACGACTACGAGAAACAGCCGAGGCAAGTATTGAAAAGATATGCTAATTGAGTTCAACTGTATATCTAGATCTTGCTGGTAGGCTATGGCGGACTCAAAACCGCTTTTTTCTCGACTTTCTTTCCCTTAGTTCAAAATAATTACGCACGCCGCTGCTGCGAGCTGAACCTCTTTCTCGCCAAAACGATTCATGACTACGAAAACTATAATGTGGACGGCTCCCGGTTTTTTAACATGTTACATGTAGCTTGTTAAATAGCAATGTTATATAACATGTTACTAAATGTGGACCCTCCTTTAGAATCATTGTTTATACCACTTTTCAGGAACGGCTGCCCCACTGATTGCGCTAATTATAGAACGATAGCGCTTATTAATCAAAATAGTAAAGTACTGCTACACATTATCAATAGCCATGTAAAATACTTCATTCTAAAAGAAATATCTGAAGATCAAACAAGTTTCATGCTCGGCAAAGGTACTAAAGGGCAAATATTAAACGTCCGACAAATTATCGAGAAAGCATATGAGTTTAACATCCCGACTCATCTGTGTTCCGTGGACTACAACAAAGCATTTGATTGTATTAAGTTGAGCGAACTTTGGTCTGTGTTAGAAAACACGGGAGTCCCTCAACACCTTATCCAGCTGATCTAGGCCTGTACGAGAACAACAGAGGAAAAGTAAAAGTAAACAACGCTATTTCAGATGCATTTGACTTGGAGGTGTAACTCCGCCAGGGATGCATTTTATCTCCCTTACTTTTCAATATATATGGCGAATCTATAATGAGGAAAGTTATGGAAGACTACAACGGTGGTATCACTATAGGCGGTAAACAAATAACGAATTTAAGGTACTCAGATGATACACTTATACTCGCATCCTCCGCTAATGAATTAAAATCCATTATGCTCAAATTAGAAGTGGTTCGCGAGAGATATGGGTTAAAATTAAATAAAAGAAAAACAAAATTAAGAATTATCGATCGAAAACCCACGGATACAACAGAAATAGCAGGTTTCGAAGATGTAGATCATTATACAGGGTGTTTCAAAACAAATACGATAAACTTCAGGGGGTGATTCCTTGTTCAAAATAAAGGGTAGTTTGCTTCATAAACGTTGGGTCAAAAGTCAACCATTAGGGAGATATCGCGGTACAAAGATGGCGGAAAAATAATGTTTTTATTTTTTATCTTGAAAACGAAAAGCGATAGACTAATGAAATTTATGGAAGCATTACTATTATGAAAACACACTTTTTGTAATTTTTCACTTTTAAAACAGTGGAAGGGGTTGGGGAAATAAACTACCCCTATCATTCTTGTTAACGAAATTTAAAAGAAAAATCTTATCAAACACATGCAAAAATGTAATTTGAATAGTTTCGTTTGTTTAGAAACTTTTTATCTCTTGTGTTTTTTTTTGATAAAACTTATGATTTGAAATTAAAAAATAAAACGTAGAGCATTTTATGTCAGGACAAAAAGCATTTTTAGATAAAGAATCTACTGGGCTGCTGTCAAACAGAGTTTTATTTTGTAATAATATCGTTACATTTTCTTCTGAACGATAACCTCTTAAAATTGTTTACCAAGACAATTTTTTATTTTTTTTTTTTTTAATTCATGAAAGTACAAAATAATATCGTTAAAAAATAATGTTGAAACATTGGAACTCAAATAAGAACACAACTTCTTTTTAGTTTTTACATTACTAATTCTTTTAAATATCCCCAAATACAAAAATCCAAAGGATTCAAATCTGCGGATCGAGGCGGCCAGAAATGAGGCCCACCTCTTCCTATCCAGCGGTTTTCATAATTAAGATTTAAATACCTTCGCACATCTATGCTGAAATGTGCTGGAGCACCATCATGCATGTAATACATCTCTCGTCTAATCTGCAGGGGTAAATGTTCCAGTAGAGGCGAATTTTTTGGAAATAAAAATACGACTCACAAGTTAATTTAAAGGTAGAAAATGGGGCCCAATTAAATGTTCATCGACAATTCCTATCCAAACGTTAACGGTAAACTGATATTGATGTCTAGATTCTATAACTGAATGAGGATTTTCTTCAGCCCATACATGCCTATTATGGAAGTTTTGAATTGCATCTCTTGAGAAACTAGCTTCGTCGAAAAAATTTTTGAACAAAAAAAGGGTTTTCCATATTCATTTGATGAAACCATTGGGAAAATGTCATTCTCGGCTCGAAATCTCTTGGTAAAAGAGCTTGAACTCTCTGTATATGGTAAGGATATAACTGCTGTTCTTTTAATATCCTCCATACAGTTGATGCACAAGTATTTAATTCCGCTGCAATTTTCCTGGTACTTGTCTCAGGTTGCGCTTCAATAATATTTAAGACAGCAACTTCCAATTCGGGTGTTCGAATTTGGCGGTGTCGGCCGGTATCCAAACTTCTTTTTTCGAAAGTTCCAGATTCATGCAGCCTTTGATGAAGCGTAGTGAACATGCTGTGGTGGGGAGGTCTACGATTCGGATACATTTCTGTATAAAGACGACAAGCTTCCAAGGAATTTCCATTTGCACGCCCATACATAAAATGCATATCTGCCATTTCAGCATTAGTGAAATTAACCATTATTGTTTTACTGATTATGTAATACGTAATTAAAACTCCTTTTTACGCGAAGATAAATTGATCATAAAAAGGCTTCGGAATAATTAACTGATCGTAAGATAATAACGTATTGCGTTAGAGTAATGTCAAATAAAATAATATTGAAACCTCCTAAAAAGTGACAGCGGCCGACTAGATATTTTTCTAAAAAATTACGGCAACCCCTAGGTTCTTCATCTAAAAAGTTTTTTTTTCTGACATGTAATGCTTTACATTTTATTTTTTTAATTGCAAATCGGCGAGTTTTATCAAAAAACACAAAGAGATAAAAAAGTTTCTAAGTAAACTAAGCTATCCAAATTAATTTTTTTTTTGCATGTGTTTGATAAGATTTTTCTTTAAATTTCCGTTAACAAGAATGATAGGGTAGTTTATTTCAACCCCTTCCACTCATTTTTAAAAAGTGAAAAAATTACCAAAAGTGTGTTTTCATAATAGTAATGCTTCCATAAAATTTCATTAGTCTATCGCTTTTCGTTTTCAAGATAAAAAATAAAAACATTATTTTTCCGCCATCTATGTACCGCGATATCTCCCTAATGGTTGACTTTTGACCCAACGTTTATTAAGCAAACTACCCTTAATTTTGAATAAGGAATCACCCCCTGAAGTTTTTCGCATTTGTTTTGAAACACCCTGTATATTTATACAGGGTTGTTCACCACATACGACACGGAGTATATTAGCTAAACGATTAGATTTTTACAATTTGTAAGTTTTGGGTTCGTTGGAGGACTATTAGAGCTACAATTTAAAAATATTTTTACAAGATACAGAGTGTCCCAAATAAGTAAAAAATATTATAGTTGTACTTTTTAAATGGAACACCCTGTATATTATTCTATTTTTTGGATTCTACGATTGAAATAAAGGTAAAAGTTTGATTAAGGTTTATCACACTTAAACCATACCGTTTTAGTATTTCTGTTTATGAAATTAAAGTAAAAATTTTAAGGCTTTATTTCTCCAAGGGTATCAAAGTTTTAAAATGCTAAATATTTACTGAAGATTATTTATTGATCAGATATTGTGTTGCAATAATAAAAATTTTACTACATATACAGAGTGTCGACAAATTTATATTAAATAATTACTAACTTTAGACAGCAATAACATTTAATTTAAAATGGAACACCCTATATATTTTACGTAAATCAGATGCACAATGTAATTGTCTAGCCAAATTGTAGTATACCATTTTTTACCCATCTCTTCAAGTTTTCGTAGAAATGCATTTTTCTTACCAATTTATTCCCCATTTATCACTATACCCATGGAATATTGACATTTCAAGATTTTTTTTTTTTTATTGCACTATATATGTGAAATGTACAGGTGGTAAATGTTGCAAGCCCATTGGTATACAAAAAAAAAACATTTAATCTTTGTAAAAGAGAGTATATCAATTAGATATACCACCATTATTTCCAACCAAAAAATTAGTTAATTACGCGGTGTTTTTATTAATAAAATGTCTACATAAATTTGGATTTGGCTCAGAAATCAATATAATAATAAGTTATGAAAATGAACGTCTCTGTTTTATAAATAAGCATTCGTCAAAAATGAAATAAAAGTGGGACTTTTACCATACCGTCTAATACACCCACAAAATTCAAAGTTTTTAGTATTTGGAGCAATTATTAATAGTCAACGTAAACAGTCAATTAATGTAGTTTGAATACTGAGATCATATTAATTATTGGTCATCTTTAACAAAAATATTTAAACAGTTTATTTTATTTTAATTGAATAAGCGACAATATTGGTATCTGTACCCTTTAGAAATTTGTTACATTAAAAATAAGCTAAAATGTCAATATTCCATGGGTATAGTGATAAATAAGTTCTAAATTATAAAGAAAATGCATTTTCTGAAACTTGAAACGTAGTAAATGGTATAATGGTGATGAACAACTCGGTAATCATCTGTTCCGTAAAATATAGGGCGTTCTATTTAAAATTAAACAAGTTATAGGACTACTTTAGTAATTGACTAATATAAATTTTGGACATTCTGTATAAAAGATGTCAAAACACATTTTAACACAATGTGAATGTAATCTTCCAGTAAATGACAGTATTAAACACATACCCTTGGAGGCATAAAGCATACTGCATTCATAAAGTGAAAATATTCAAAAACAACAGATTTAAGTGTGATGGCTATAATAGAAATTGCCTATTTCAATCGTAGAATCCAAAAATAGAACAATATACAGGGTGTTCCATTTAAAAAAATACAACTATAATATTTTTTGCTTATTTGGGACACTCTGTATCTTGTAAAAATATTTTTAAATTGTAGTTCTAATAGTGCTTCAACGAACCCAAAACTTACAATTTGTAAAAATCTAATCGTTTAGCTACAATACTCCGTGTCGTACGTGGTGAACAACCCTGTATACCTCGGCTCCTTGACATCAAAGAAAGGAGAATGTGATGCAGAAATCAAGAGAAGACTGTGTATAGCACGTAATTTCATGACCAAACTCAATAAAATAATAATGACAGCCATTTCAATTAGCAACAAACTCAGACTACTAGGAGCCCTAATTTTCCCCATTGTCACTTATGCCTCAGAGACCTGGACATTGAAGTTGGCAATGAGACGTAAAATCGATGATTTTGAAATGTGGTGTTATAGACGGATGCTGCGAATATCGTACACAGCTCACCGTACAAACATTTCAATTCTCGAACAACTGAATTTCGAATCTAGACTGTCGATATCAATAAATCAATCATATTTAAGATACTTATCCAGGACAAGGCCACATATCCAGGACTAGAAAATCTAATTGTGGAGGGAAAAGTGAACGGGAAACGTCCTAGGGAGAGATCTCCAAACCGTTGGCACGAGGCCAGCACTGCTGCGCAAAACAGAGCAACATGGAGAGACACAATACAAACGATATCATAATGCCACCATACTCTTAAAGAGTAATAGGAAGGAGGAGAAGGAGAATGTATCGGAGAGGAATTAATCACCGCGACCTTACAGATCTGTTGTTTCCCCCTTTTTACTGAAGTCAGTATTTGAGACAGTTTTGCAGAGGTTAGTTCTCCATCTCCGATATCAATCGTACCAAAGTTCATGACACGAATGGTTGTCGTCTCGGCGCACGCAGTGATGAGGTGTTCTGATGTTTCCCCATTTTCCTCACAGAAAGAACCTCTGAGAAATGTGTGTGTCTCCAAGTGTCTTAGACCGTTGGAAGGTTACTATTCCAGATTACGGATGGAGTCTTCTAGGTTCTTGAGTTCCATTTTACTTTTCTTGGTTTCCACTTGGGAAGCAGACCGGTTCTAGTCCAGTTAGTGGAATGTTCGCTTTTTTTCTAGCTAGATCGTTTGCTTTTTCATTGCCTTCTATCTCTTGGTGGGCTAGCACTCAGAGTAGGGGGACTTTATTATCTTTATTTAATTTGTTCAGTTTCTCTGTAAAATATCCCTGCGACATATGTAATATTAGCGTCAATACAGAATATTAAGCGTCAATAATTATTAATTACATTACATTTAATTAGAGGGATCAGTTTACTATAAATGAATGTTTTTATTCGGTGAACTATGTTTTGTTCTAAATCAAATTAATAATAAAATGTCAGTTTTAACAATATATCTATATTTAAACCAGTGGCGCATCTAGAGATTGACTCTGGGAGGGGTAGTGGCAA
Source organism: Sitophilus oryzae (assembly GCF_002938485.1). Classification (NCBI taxonomy): domain Eukaryota; kingdom Metazoa; phylum Arthropoda; class Insecta; order Coleoptera; family Curculionidae; genus Sitophilus; species Sitophilus oryzae. Next base: position 2,723,500 of record NW_022147046.1, on the reverse strand, counting down.
TATTTATTTAGTATTAAGTACTAAATTTAAATTAAATTTTCGTTGAAAGGTATTGTGACTCTGGAAGAAAATAAACTTGGGTTGGCCTCTTTTTTCTAGTTTGATTTGTATTATTGATTTATTTTTTGACAATTTTATTTTATGTGGCATATTTTATCATATTTATAAATTACTTTCTGGGATCCTGGGAGGGGTAAGTACCCCTATTACCCCTCCCGTATATGCGCCCCTGATTTAAACTAAAATGATTATAGTTGTTCTGCTAACTGCACTATGTTTGTATGATTGAGTTAGCTCTCAATGATAAGATTATTGTTGAAAATACCTTATTGCTTTTTCTGTGTGCAAAGTTTGTAGTTGCACAGTGCGACGACGAACCATTCTTTTAAGTTCATTCCATAGGGCTACAAGTGAACCATTCCAACCTTGAAATTCCAACATTATTGAGATATTCGCTCATTACCCGAACAACGTGAAATCTAAAATAATCGTGCATTAATGTAAATTGATTCCCAATGAAGGAAACAAATGGCACGCATTTAAAAACGTATAGCTCGTACAAGAAATTAAATAATAGTAATATTCAAAACTCCAAATGTTTCTAGTAAATCTATAATTACAGAAAACTATCCGTCTCAATTTTCCTACAGGGTGTTGTTTAGTTGTTAATTTACCTACAGTGTTACTTGTTAAAAATAAAAAGCTATATCAATTAATCGCTCTGAAAACTAGTATAATGTCATTAAAAACGGAAGAAAAATATAGTTATTTTGTATTTATTTTTTTATACAGGGTGGTCCGAACTGTATTCTGGAAAGTTCGGCAGCATATTTTGCAGATAAAAATAAGTAAAAAAGTTCGTAAATGTCCTAAAATGCTCAGTTTCTGAGATACAGGGTGTCAAAGTTTCATTTTTATTTCGATTTTTTTTTAATCTGACTCCTGCTTGTAGAGGGCGCTACCTACTTATTTTTAACTGGTTTGAAGAGTAATAACTTATCGTCCGTACCTGTATAAAACTATTAAGTAAAAAAATATACATTTCCATGATTTTTTACGTAAAAAAGGTCTCTTAGTTAAAATTGTTACGAGTTTCTCAAGATATTTGGGATCGAAATTATCAATACCTGTCATCACTGACATATGTAAATTGACTAAATACTTAGTTATACTGAAATCATAAATTTGAAATGTTTTTGTCCCAAAAGTTCAACAGAAACTGTTTTATCATCAGTTTTTCGAAGAAAAATTTATGATTAATTTAAAAAAATTAAAAGTTCCCAAATTTATCATTTCAGTCAAATAACTATCTCTTTAAAATGTTTATTTTTTTTGTCAATAATGACATGTATTGACTATTTCCATAATAAATATCTTGAGAACGATTACTGGTAACGATTTTTACCAAGAGACATTTTTTACGTAAAAAATCACGGAAATGTATATTTTTTCACTCAGTAGTTTTATACAGGTACGGACAAAAAGTTATTACTCTTCAAAACAATTAAAATACATGTAGGTGGTGCCGTCTACAAGTAGGAGTCATATTGACATGAAATTCAAATTTCTCATGTCAAAAAACACCAATTTTCATCGAAATATTGACGTTACTTCAAAAATTATTTGAAAAAAAAATCGAAATAAAAATGAAACTTCTACACCCTGTATCTCCGAAACTTAGCATTTTATTACATACATTTATACGAACTTTTTTACTTATTTTTATCTGCAAAATATGCTGCCGAAGTTTCCGGAATACAGTTCTGACCACCCTGTATATCGAGAAGATCCGCTTGAATAGAATTTTCATATTATTGCTACATCTTGAAACATTGTAATACATTCTTTTCTCATTAAGTGGTCTTCGTATTTAATTAAAGAAATATCCAGGAATTGATCTTAATAGATTTTTTTCTTTATTAATATAAAGCTACAAGCAGTAGTTATTTTTATAGAGATTTAAAATAAATATATATTTTTACGGTTATAGCCCTATTAAATACTAAAACTTTGTAGGCTTGTTATAAAATGGCTTTAAAATGACCACCAGTCAGTTGTATATATGTGGATGCAGTGGTGTAAACTGGGCCAATTAGTTCAATATAGCGTCTTTTACGGCGTCCAGTATAGGACATTTTTGTAAAATAACATATAAAAGATTCTACCTGTTCGATTGGCGTACCAAAAATAGCGACAAAAGGTAAAGGAATACTTTTTATACACTGAGAGAAAATGTTCTGTTAAACAGATGTAAAAACCCTAGCATTTACTAGGTATAATAACAGACAATAGTTATTTGTGTGACTAGTGCAAAACGGACATATTTGCTGGACGACCGCGACGCATGAGATTTGCAGCTCGAAAAGTCGAGACCTGCAATCATGCTGAGTGCAACAAATATGCTTTTTCTACAAACGTCAGTAAAAATGTAATTTTTAACGCATGCTGTCAGTGCCTAAAATGTGACATTATGTCACTGTTGGTAAAAGTCATTTACTTTTAGCACTGGCGCTAAAAGTAAGTCACGTGATTTACTTTAATTAAAAAAATTATGTCAAACCGCCTGCACCCACATATAGAAAAAATGCTCCCAGAATCGCAAACGGGTTTTCGCACCAACCGCGGTACCGTCGATTCCATATTCTCCAACCGGCAACTACAGGAAAAAGTAAAAGAGCAGCAGTCTAAACTTTACGTTGCATTCATCGATCTAACAAAAGCCTTCGACTCTGTGAACAGAGATGCACTTTGGGCAATTATGAAAAAGTTCGGAGTACCCATCAAATTTCTTACAGTGTGTAAAAGCCTCCATAACAACAACAAATCAAGAGTGTCATATCATGGATCACTGAGCGATCCCTTCCTAACAAACACAGGCGTTAGGCAGAGATGTGTCTTAGCGCCTCTCCTATTCAATATATTCACGGCAGCGCTCTCCATTATAGTGGACAGCAAACTGCAGGAGAGAGGTTTGGGCATTAGATACAGATACGACGACGGTCTGTTCAACATAAAAAGACGCAGGGCAAAAACACGTACAAAATTCATCACAGAACTTCAATACGCTGATGACTGTGCTCTAGTTGCAAATACGTTACAGCAATTGCAAGAACTGTTGTACACATATACATGGGCATACGAGGCCTTGGGACTTGAGCTGAACATCGATAAAACTAAAATCCTGTGCACACCCCCGGAAGATCACAACAATGCTATAAAAATCGGAGATGAACTGTTGGAATATGCAGCGGAATTTAATTACCTCGGCAGTTTGATTTCGGAAAAGGCCAATATCGACTCTGAAATTCAGCACAGGATTAGCAGCGCCTCAAGATCATTCTCGAAATTAAAAGACAGGGTTTTCTACAATCATGACTTGAGCACATATGGAAGCGAAACCTGTGTGCCGTACCGCCGACACATGAACGGGTTAAACAAGTTGTAGCAGAGACATCTTAGACAGCTCTTAAGAATAAAATGGTTCCATCACGTCTCAAACGTATCGGTCCTCGAAAAGGCTAACTGCGAGAGTATTGAAGTCATGATTACAAAGTCCCGCTTAAGATGGGCTGGTCACGTATGCAGAATGCAAGAAAACCGCATACCAAAATCTCTGCTTTACGGTGAGCTTGTAGACGGTAAGAGGAGGCCGGGTGGACAACTCAAAAGGTTCAAGGATATTTTCCACGAAAACTTAAAGGGAATTAACAAGCAGAATGAGTGGGAAGAGGCAGCTCACAATAGAACGGAATGGAGAAGAATTGTAAAGTCAGTTAAGACCGACAACCAAAAAGTAAAGAGGCAACAAAGCAATGAGATTTTTGAATGTCTGGAGTGCGGTAGACAGATAACATCATGTATCGGGCTTTTCAGTCACAGAAAAGCTCATGAAAGAAAACGCATTGCGTGACCACCTTCTGATGCGTGTCAAATACTCGTCAGCGAGTAATGGCGGTATGTATGTATGTATATTTTTTTATATATTTATGTTTTGATATTGTTCCTATTATGTGCAAAGCAACAATAATTAAGTTGAAATAAAAATATTTGCTTGAGCTCTTGGTTTTACTTGATACTAAGCGCAGTTTTACATAAAAAATAGAAACAAAAATAAATATCAAAACTTGATATACAGGGTGTTTCAAAACAAATGCGAAAAACTTCAGGAGGTGATTCCTTGTTCAAAATAAAGGGTAGTTTGCTTCATAAACGTTGGGTCAAAAGTCAACCATTAGGGAGATATTGCGGTACAAAGATGGCGGAAAAATAATGTTTTTATTTTTTATCTTGAAAACGAAAAGAGATAGACTAATAAAATTTTATGGAAGCATTACTGTTATGAAAACACACTTTCTGGTAATTTTTTCACTTTTTTAAAATGAGTGGAAGGGGTTCAAATAAACTACCCCTATCATTCTTGTTAACGAAATTTAAAGAAAAATCTTATCAAACACATGCAAAAAAATTAATTTGGATAGTTTAGTTTGTTTAGAAACTTTTTTATCTCTTGTATTTTTTTGATAAAACTCACCGATCTGAAATTAAAAAATAAAATGTAAAACATTACATGTCAGGACAAAAAACATTTTCTGATAAAGAATCTAGTGGGCTGCTGTAATTTTTTTAGGAAAAAATCTAGTCGGCCGCTGTTACTTTTTAGGATGTTCCTAATATTATTTTATTTGACATTACTCTCTGCAATACGTTATTATCTGGATGATTATTATTATCGTTATTATCACTAGATTCTTAATCTAAAAATGTTTTTTGTCCTGACATGTAATGCTTTACATTTTATTTTTTAATTTCCAATCGGTGAGTTTTATCAAAAAAACACAAGAGGTAAAAAAGTTTCTAAACAAACTAAACTATCCAAATTAAAGCATTTGCATGTGTTTGATAAGATTTTTCTTTAAATTTCGTTAACAAGAATAATAGGGGTAGTTTATTTCAACCCCTTCCACTCATTTTAAAAAAGTAAAAAAATTACCTGAAAGTGTGTTTTCATAACAGTAATGCTTCCATAAAATTTCATTAATCTATCTCTTTTCGTTTTCAAGATAAAATCTTTGTACCGCGATATCTCCCTAATGGTTGACTTTTGACCCAACGTTTATAAAGCAAACTACTCTGTATTTTGAACAAGGAATCACCCCCTAAAGTTTTTCGCATTTGTTTTGAAACACCCTGTATATCGGATATATATCCGATATTTGATATTTATATAAATACCATGATATTTGCCAACCCTGCTATTTTATGACAAATGCTGAAGCTTTGCAAACCTTAATTAAGCCTTAATCAAAGCACGTGTGTTTGGTTTAGTGTGACTTAACACGACAGGATCGGGCTAAGCCTTCTAATTTCTGAGATCCCCTGAGAACCCTGAGAACGACTCGAAAGTACAGCGTAATAGTAGACTCTTAAATCAGTTATTGAAAAAATACATATGGTGCGGTATGTATGTGAGACACTATAATTATTTCTTTGAGTGTAGAAAAGTACACCGCCGATTCCAGTTCTATCGAAAAATTGTCTCGTATTTTCCAAAGCACCTCTAAAGGGCCCTACGTTACCTTTGTCCCTCCTCAGGAATGCGTGTGTGCGGACAAAGAAGGGGGTGGCAGGGGAGGGACTGTCCCTATTCCACCCTAAATTATTAGTTTGGGCACGAAGTAATCACTTTGTTGACGGGGGGCGAGGTGGGGGTAGAAGTTTTTCAACGCGGTTGGAACCCTAGGGCTATAATGAAGGGCCTATAATAACGAGGGCCAGTCTGTTATGCGGTTTACAGGTAATTACAGGAAATAAGAAATGTCTATTTTTGTATTGTGGGGTGGTGGATGAAAAAATCACTCGGATAGAGTAATAGAAGGTTGTTTTGTTGTATACGTATTATTTTTTGTTTATCACGGAGGTATATAAATTATAGTATATTAGAAAGTAAATTAAGCACATATTATAAGTAATTTATATTGGATACATATAGAATTACCCAGTGTCCCGAAAAAGCTCCATAGCATTCCATTTAAAAATACAACCGAAGACTAAAAAAATACATTTGAAGCACCCTGTATATCTATGAAAATATCTTAAAATTTGCTACCATTACTTGTATATTTTGAAAAATGGTTGAAGTGAAAATATCACAAAGAACTCTTGTAATATTACACCTATATAAACATATACATATAATAGTACACTTAAATGGGTGGTGTCAATTACAAGATATAGGAATTCAGTTAAATGGAACGAGTTGCATTATTAGAATTTTGACAAACACCTAAAATACAGGGTGTTTCAAAAAACATGTGCCATCTCTCGTGGGGAGATTCCTCACGTAAAAATAAGATTTATTTTTCATATCAACATAGGTCCGATTCTGCTTTGTTTCCTAGCTACAGGGTGTTAAAATCTTAATATTTTTTCGATTTATTATACTTTTCTTCCAAGTACTTTTAGCGTTTCGAATGAAATTTTCAGGGTAAAAGTTACTATAAATACGACATAATTTAAGGCTAAAAAAGTGTCGCCATATTCACCGGGGACGTGCATATAAGTTATCACTGGAATATTTTTCTAAAAAAACATGTACGCCACTGACTTTTTCTTTTGTTAGCGAAATAGTGTAAGTTGTTTAATGCCGATTAAAAGTTGTCTCTTGGCATTTTGTCTATTTCGGCCTCCTTGATGAGATAAACGCAATTTTATTAATTTACCTTGATCCAAGTCTAATACCAATTTTTAAAAAAAATAATATCATTAACTTGAGAAAGTTTTAAATAAGTACTCATTGATTCCTCATCAAGAAATATGAAAAAAAGTTCCTATAAACATGGGTATGGAAATGCATAGTTAGAGTTTAGTTAAGAGGATGTTAAAACTTTTTAAAATTATGTTTTTTTGTAATTATCTTAAATACCATAATTTTATTATTTGAAATTGCTGTATGTTGGACTAATAGTAATAATAACTAACAGTAATAATATTTAATAACAATTTAGGTAAAATATATAATTTATTAATTTTATTCTTATTTTAATTTCATTAATTGTGATTAATATTATTAATATTTTATTAATAATTTTATTAATTGCGTTTGGCTCATCAAGGATCGACAAAACATCAAGAGATAACTTTTAATTGGCATTAAACGACCTACACAATTTTGATACCAAAAGTAAAAAAGTCAGTGGTGCACATGTTTTTTTTTAAATATTCCAGTAACCCATATGCACGTCCCTGATAAATTTATAGACTCTTTTTTAGCATTAAAATGTGTAGCACTTATAGTAATTTTTACCCTCAGAATTTCAGGTAAATATTTCTAACTGTTTCAAATTTAAAAGTATTTTGGTGTATTGTGATGATTTAGTGTTTTATTTGGTGTTGAGAAGTAGTCAGCAAGCAAATTGACAATTCCCCCCATGACAATCTTGTGGGTGTTGGCAATTTTTACTTCACTTAATGAGTTTTCCAGAGCGCTGACGCGATTGTTCAACGTAAGTGCGTTTTTAATCTCTGGAATACAGTCATTACACAAATAAGTCATGTTTCGTGTAGTCAACACTAGACTTCTAACCTCCGTAGTACTTATCCCGGTACAACCCCTGCATAACACCTTCTTGCAAAAATCGCATGGAAAGCCAAACACCTCTCCAGCACTTTTTGGCTCTTTAAAAATACATTTTGTAGAACACTTGAAACATGTGGCAGGCATTTTGAGGTTAAGATTTGATTTTTCGCAATATTTCCTTGGAAAATTAAACAATATGGAAATTTTGTTGATTGTTTACAAGATTGCTGATTAATAGACTATTCACAATACACAAAGAAAATTTTATCAGCGAAATTTTAGAAAAAACACAGATTTTCAGACCCGAAAAAAAATAAACAAACACATTGAGCTAGATTAGGTTGTTATATTAGTATAGAGGTTGTTATATTAGTATATATTAGTAGTTAGGTTGTATATTAGTATAGATTTAGAGAAGTTATAAGTCGCGTGTTGGTAGTAAATTGTGTCCAATGAACTTATTTTGATTCCAAAAATACGTAGTAGTTCTATGTCCGCGGAGTATTGGGACACCCTGTATGTCTGTTATTATTAAAAATTAATTTAACAACAATCGGAAAATTAGTCTTCTGAATGGCTTCTGGTCTTCAGTTTGTAACAACACGTATAATCATTGAGAAAGTTAAGTATTATTTTGCAGTTAAACATATATGGAGCGTTGCGTAACACAATTTTCACGATTAAAAAGAAACTTGAATGAAAGGAGTAGAAAAGAAATAATGTTTCGAAATAATATTCCGAACAGGGAGATTTGTAAAATAATAAGAGGAAGTATAAGGCTAGAAAGTTAATGAAGTCTTTATGTATTTTTCATTCAATCCTTTTATAATTTTTTTTAAAGATGTTATAAGTGGTTTCTTGGTAGCTTCAAAATTACGTTTTTGAAAGCGCTGTCTGCATCTTCTGGGGACTGGAACTTTTGACCACGCAGTTCATTCCATTAATTTTTGTAAAAGTAAAAAAGTCGTTAGGACTGTATGGCGGATGGTCCAACAAGTCGATGTTTTCTTGCTTTAAAAACTCAATTGTTTTTCGAGCTGTGTGGAAATTTGCATTGTCTTGGTAATAATAACGAATAAGGTTGATAAATGTTTTTCGAAAATTTGAGTTTCGATGAACATTATGGAGGTATACAGGGTGCCCCAGGCTCAGCGTGCATTAGAAGTTTCTAGAGAACTACAACATCTAGCTCGGAGATTTTTTGCACATCATAGTTTCACAACGATTCAATATGGCGGCACTTCCGGAAATACCGGAAGTTGGCAGCAACTTTCTTATTTTAAATGGGTGCCCCCATTTTTTATTATATACTTAAATTCTCTGTAAAATTTTATGAATTTTGATATTAAACACTCTATATATAACATTGACCGCTTTTGAGAAAAAAAATATTTAAAATTTTGCCTGTCAAAAATATGTATATAACCTAAACGTCAAATTTAGTGATTACCACAGCCACTGTGCCATAAAGAGAAAGCATGTGGCTATCTATTTCAAAAATTAAATTGTTCGAATGTCATATAATAATGGCCGCAGCTGTCATAGAATTGAGCGATTTAAAAAATATCATAAATCATTTTTTTTTAATGGAAACCCACTTTTTTATTTCGCTAGTGAAAAGGCTTTTCAATTCGTTACTTTTTAACTATACATAATCCTATACCTAAAATAAATAGTTTTAAAGTTATTTAAGATTTAGTTTTAAAGGGTATATTTTTCTTGATTTTAACCAATAGCCTACGACTTTCAGAATAGATAAAACAATAGATCTGGCCATGTCATATTGTGACGCTTTGTTCAAAAAGCAGCATCATTTTCGAGCCAACTTTGCGCTGTTTTTTCTTTCATACGGAATATTATTAATAATATCAACTATTAGATATCGCTAATGAGCGAAAATACGAGATATATTTTTATAAATACACTTTTTAAATTCTTAAGGCAGGCAGTATTTATACTATAGGAAATTCAAATAATTTGTTTTCTGACAGATGGAAATAAATTGTCTGACCGTTTCACACTTAATGTCAAAGGAAGCTAGATAAAATCAAGAAAAATATACGTTTTCAAACTAAATCTTAAATAACTTAAAAACGATTTATTTTAGGTATAGGAACATGTATAGTTAAAAAGTAACGAATTGAAAAACCGTTGCATCAGTGAAATAAAAAAATTTGGTTTCCATTTGAAAAAAATGATTATTTTAAGGAATTATTGCTTTATTAATTATAATATTTGCATATCTAATAAATCAAGTTAGGATGCAAATACCTTGCTATAGCAAAACTCTCAATATGCATCATACTGTAAAAAAAACGCCTTATCCGAATTATTTTTGTGTTTTTTCTCTTTAAAAATTGAATATTAATTTTTATTTCTCAATGATTCCACTCAATGGACATGCTTTTTTTGTAAAATATCGCTTCAAACATTTGCTAAAACAAGTTTTTGCATATTATCTCGAAACAACGTTTTTGGGATAAGACTTGTATTGCAACTTGCCGCCTCAATTACAGAAAAATAAAAAATTAAAATCATCTGTTCTTTCTCTTGCTAAATGCGATGTAGCCAATAGGGTAAATACTAACTGATAAATATTTTATAGCTCTACGACTCATCCGAAACACGTTCAATTTAAAATCTACAATAAAACCCTCTCAAAAAGGCCCTATGATGGGTCACAAGCATTACACACGCCCGCCGCCATCTTGAACCTTTCTTTGTCGATTGGCAGATGTTTCTCTTCCCTTCAGGTAGAAATTCAGATCGGTTTTCATTTTTTTTTCTTTTATCTTTTCCTCCTGTAAGTGTGCGGTATTATAATCGAAAGTACGGTATTACGAAACGGGTATAGTGAAAAAAGAAAGAATTGAAGCAACTGTAAATGAGTTTTACAGGTTGTTATTAAAATTATTTTAGGAGTACCAGGTGATTTGAACTAAATTTTACGTTTTGAATATTCGTAAATTTTAAGTAAAAAAAAAGATAGGAACTATGGAAATCAGGAAATGGCCATCTTATCCGATAGTGAAGCAGCACTAAAAGTTAATATTGGTAAATTTAATGTAGTCATATTATATTCTAGGTCTTCTTCTTGAGCCATTACCATCTAAGATATTGGCGAAATGCAGAGCATACTTGTAAAGATTATCATCAATAGGTTTTCCCAAAGATATATTAACAGCGTTTTCAGATGGAGCGGAGCGTCCGCGCGGACCGTCTTTGATGTGTAACTTTTTTTGGGGACACCATATATAACTATATATTTTTATAAAATGCTCTCAATTAACCTACATATTTATGCTGTCAAATTTTCGTTTCGATATAAACTACCGTTCTCCTTGGAGCCTCCGCGGCGTAAGAGAGGCGCCACCCTGTATATTTTAGTACCATTTAGCATTATATCCAGGTTTTCCAGTTATGTATTTTTTTATTATAATACACAAAATAGTGAAGTTTTTGAATTACGAACTTATTCAAAACTCGATAATTTTCACACTTCAAGAATTTATATTTTAGCGACAGGCATAGAAATTTAAAACAAAATTATTTTAGACATTTCTATACATAGCTAGCCACCTAAATATTTCCCCTGGGTCTATTTCTGGTCTCTTTAATAAATCGGAAGTTATAATGTTTACCTAAACACGTTTTTTATCCCTTTTACTCTGCCAACCCTTTGTTTGCTACTAGTAAATGGAGCGTACCATTTGCTCTATCTCCTCTCTGTTATTAATGAGACAAAAGATGAAAAAGGAGGTCGCCCGTCCAGACCTGTGAAGTGAACAGTAATAATAAAAATACGAGGGGAGTGTAAAATTTAAAGTATTACTAAATATTGAGAAACAAAGAAATTTATTATACAAATATTGTTTCTTTTTTTTCAAAGTTTCATTCGTTTTAAGTTACTTGAAAAACTGTTTATTTTCTATTTTATTATAAAAAATATTATTTTTTTCTAATTGCCACTAGTAAAAAGCTATTAAAAAAGTGACCCAAGGCTGGACCTTGCCAGGTCACAACCAAGGGTGTCTTAATTCTAAAAAAACTTCTAAATAATTACTGCTCTAAGAAGTGTCCTAACAAAAACCAAACTTGATCATCAATCCAAGAGAAAGAGTGCATCAACCAGATACCTTGCGAGTATCCTCTATACGACTTGGCGAACATAAAAAACATACGCAAAGAGGTGAAACAATGAAGTCGGGCATTGCAGATCATGTGTGGTCCAAGAACCACAACATAAAATGGTCGGAAGCCCGGATTGTCCACAAAGAACCCCATTGGAAAAGGCGCAAATTTAAAGAGGCCGTTTTTATTTCGAACAATAATAAAATCTTTAGCAATCCAAGTATGAAAATTTCAACAATTTGGCAACCACTCATAAAACGCTCCAATACAGATGTTCTTAGTGGAAAACCTCATGACTGCACCCGACAAATTCACGGGTGGATGCTCGGCTCTAGTAGGTATATAAGCTTAGTAGTTTTAGGATTTAGTTTAGTTCACACTTGATAACGGTCAGTGATACTTCTGACCACAACTTTGTGTAAGCAAAATAAATAAAAACAATCTTCTTCTTCTTATCACGCCCTCTCCTGCCGAAGGTTGGCGATCCAAATGGCAATTGTGGCTCTGGAAACTGCAGCCCGGAAGATTTCCGCTGACGAGCGTTCAAACCATCTCCTCAAATCTTTTAGCCATGAGTTCTGGAGTCTTCCTACTGATCTTTTCCCTTGCACTTTGCCCTCTATTATGAGGCGCAGTATTTCGTATCTACCACCTCTCATCACTTGACCCAGGTATTGCATTTTTCTTTCCTTGATGGTGTTCAGTATCTCTTTTTGTTTCTTCGTGCACTGGAGTACTTCATCGTTGATGATCCTTTGTACCCATGAGATTCGCAGCATCCGACTGTATACATACATTTCGAAGGCTTCTATTCTCTTTTCGGTCTGTTTATCCAGTGTTCAGCTCTCACATCCATACAGTAACACAGAGAAGTCGTAGCATCTGGCCATTCGAGTTCTGAGTTCCGCACTGAAGTTATATAAAAACAATGGAAGTCCGAAACTCTTTTAGTTTTAATTGATCGTTTTCAGTGTCCCCAATATTTAATTTTTTTTTAAATTTTAACAAATAAATAAAACTAGTTCTTGATAAAAATCTTTATAACTAAGATATATATTTAAGTAACTATTTTTATTGCTGTTATATATTTATTTTCTTGTAATAATGTTTTAGAATTGACACGATTGAGCCAAGAGTCGTAAATTTTATGAAGTTATAGGTATTGAAAATCGATAACGACGTCTCATTTGTACTACACAAATACCTTTTAGCATCCGCATCAGTTGAAGCGTTAATAGACACTGTAGCGTATTAGGTATTTAGGCCTTTGTGTTCAAGCTGGATTAGGTATACTAAATGCTCTCTGTTTACTCCGGTTTTGATTGAACCACCTTTAGAAGTTACAAACTACGTACAGTTCTGCTATTTTCAAATATTAATTTATCCACATTGAAGGCCTGCTATGAAATTTAATTCTATTACTGTCTATACGTTATATGCTTTAACATGTTCTATGCTTTAACAACTTTAAAAGCATGCTCAGTTCGCAGCTTTTAATAAATTTTATCCATGTATTATATAAAAATATGTTTAATTATCTGTAATTAATAATTTAATTAAATTCAGTCGTTCTGAGCGAGTATCCTTTTAGTTCAGGAGGCAGTAAAGATTTTCGGTACTTATTTTCCCAGTCAGCAAACATCGATAGAATTATTCGATATATAAGGAGGGGGGTGCAATGGGTTGGGGTGGAAAATGAATATAAAGTACAAATATACTTCACTTTTTTTCCAGCGACAAAAATAATTCTTATAATGAGAGATGTTGTACAGTTAAAAAAAAATAGTCTGACACAGATTATTCTCTCACAGATTAGCCTGTGAGAGTGGGTAATATGTCTGGCAGGTGAAAAACTGGATAAAAATTATTGAAACTATTGCTTTTATTTTCGCAGTCCTAAAAATTTATCAGATCATAGTTTATATTATAACTACAGCTGCAAATATAGTCTGGCTCATGTGGAACATCCCGAAAGTCTTGACAGACATCTTATCATAATTTATGGTAAGAAAAGTATTGGTTTAGGGCAAAATTTTTGACTATAGCCAAAAACACTGTTCTCAAAGTTTTGACCCCAGGAATCTAAAAAACAAGGTTTTAATCTGTACGTCCATCATCAAAAAACTTCATTCACCAATAACTTTGTAATTATCAGAAATATAAGACAGTTGTATTAATATCAAAATTTAATTCTCTACAAAAGCGATCTCTTGACTTTCTTTTGTATCTCCCTTAGTTTTTTAATTATAGCAATAAAAAAATCTGGCCAAGGTGACTTGTCCTAAACTCCTCATCATATGAATGTGTTTGGATCTAAAGCGATTTTTAAAATTAGGAATAATGTTTCTCGATTTTGCTATATTGAAAATCACAAAATTGCAGAATGTCAAAAATTTTCGCATCTAAAAATAAGAAATGTACGACGTGACTTGGCGGGGCTTTCGTGGTTGTAAATGACAGCCAGACGTGTATTTTCTATGAAATTATAGTATTATTTATTATGTGACAAATTTTCAAATCCGGGGAAATAAATGCAAAAATTCTGTAATTTTTGCAATTTTTAAGATGCCGCCAGACTCATTTGCCAATTTCATAAATCAGCCAGACTTGCTTTTAAGTATAGTTTATGATTGTATCAAACGATTCGTTAAAATTCAAGCATCGGTAAATAAGGGTTATGGATATCAAAAATCTGTCAAATTTCTGCATCCGCGAATTTGCAGCCAGACTGACTATCCACCACTTGGAATGTGCCAGACTATTATTTCCATTAATAAAATGATTCACTTTAATAAATGTCAAATATTTATGACTGGAAAAATAAGTGAACTTTTTTTTATTTTATTTAGAAAACCCATCCGAAAATTTTAGTTTAATGTCACCATCCGAACAAACTATAGTAAACGCCACGAATGTTTGGGAGTGATTCATTACTTGATGAAGTTAGAAACGACACGCTCGCTATCATTTTTACATTAAAAACGTAAATTTTTACCGCAGACGTAGGTTTTTAAAGGCCCGGTCTAATCATCTGCCTGCGCTCCTCCTACTTATTCTAAAATGTTAGCGTGATTGACAAAGACGATACTATATCGCTATATTTCTTATATTGATTCGTTTTTGTGCGTCAGTCCATTGGTGTGCTTGCAGTGCGACCAATGGGGCATTCCAGTTTATATTTATAACCAAATATATGTTTTGACAAGACTTTGACAGTTAAACCAACAAATTACAACAGATTATATATTAATTATTATATGACTTGAAACACCACGGCACTGGAATTAAGTTTTATGTGACCTTGAACAGATTAGTTCACATGGTAGCGACCGATGAATCACTCCCAAACATTTACTATACTATATATTCACCTATTGGAAAAATAAGTACAAAAAATGCCATTATTTAGTTCTTTTGTGAAAAATTTTAATTTATAAATTATCCAGTAACTCTAAACTTCTTATAAAGGCTATGAGTTTTTGGGGGGCTACCGCATCAACCACAATTCACTAAATTTAGTTTTTCAGAATGCCGGAGGTTAATGTCTAATTGTGCCACACACTTACACAGAAGGTGCTCTATTTTTCCACCGCATAATCGTAAATCTTTACTTAGCTCCATTTTTCAGATATCTAAGCGGTTAGTTAGTAGAATTTCCAAGTCTCGTAAAATTTCAACATTCTTCTTGCGGTGCCGTGCCTGTCTTCAGGCGTTGGCGATCTCCATGACTATTTCGTTGAAGAGTTCTCTATCTTCTGCTGCATTAAACAGCCTCTCCACCCCCAGACCAGTCCAGTTCCATATATTTCTCAGCCATGACAGTTTCTTTCGACCTACCCATCTTCTACCTTCGACTTTTCCTTGAATGATCAAACGAGGAGTATAATATTTAGTGCCACGCATTATGTGTCCGAAGTAGCTAACCTTTCTGGCCTTGATGGTGGTTAAGAGTTCCCGATCTTTATTTAGCTGTCCAAGAACTTCTTCGTTGCTTGTATATTCGGTCCAAGAAATCTTAGAGATTCTCCGGTAACACCACATTTCAAAGGCTTCTATTTTATTTATATTCTCGACTTTTAACGTCCATGTCTCACATCCGTAAAGAAGAGGAGACTATATGTAACAACGTAGTGTTCGTAATCGGGTTTGCAGTGACAGGTTTCTATTAGTGAGCGTGGTATTCCATTTTTTGAATCTTCTACGTGTCATTTCAATTCTTGCCTTTACTTCTTCGTCACATGTGTTTTCACTATTTAGCCAGCTTCCTAAATATCTAAAATGTGGTACTTCAATATTGTGTCCGCTGATTTTTATCGGGATTGGATTAATTTGTATTTTACCCACAAACATCCATTTCGTCTTCTTGAATTTATATTAATACCCCATTTGCAACTAGCTTCATGTACCATGTCTAGCAGCGTTTGCAAGTCTTCCATGCTTTCTGCGACAATGGCGGTGTCGTCTGCGTACCTTACGTTATTTATGATCTCGCCTCCAATTTTAACGCCTTCTATTCTGCCGGATAAAGCCTCGTTAAAAATGTTCTCTGAATACAAGTTGAATAATATCGGTGACAAAACACACCCCTGTCTTACTCCTCGTTTTATTGGGATGTCATTTGTAGTTCCTTCGTCGACCCAAACAGCAGAAGTTTGAATGTAGTATAAGTTTACTAAAAGGCGGGCATGTCATAGGTGTCTACGTTATACGATTTCCGACGCCGAAAGAGCTCTGTATGTTTGACTCGATCAAATGCTTTTTCAAAGTCGATGAAGCACATATAGATGTTCTTGTGAAATTCGCAGCACTTTTGTGACAATAGCCTCATGCAAAACTGGACTTCATGTGTGCCTAGTCCGCTACGAAATCCAAACTGCTCTTTTCCGATATTCTGTTCACATTTAGCGTACATATATTCAGTTGAGTATATTTTTTAAAAGTATTTTTACCATCAGTTTTAACATCAGACTAATATGCCCGAAGTCATCGTAGATGTGATGACTTCGGGCTGTGGTATTCTTGGGTAAGGCAATAAATATTGATCTCTGCTAATCGCCAGATAATTTTTCACTTTGGTAAACCTGGTTAAAGAATACTGTCAAGACAGATATACTCTCGTTGTCGAGAAGTTTTATTAGTACCGCCGGTATTTCTTCTGGTCCGGGAGTCTTGTTTGTTTTTGCCTACTGTATGGCTTTTTCCACTTCCGATTTGAGTATATTTGGGCCACATTCTGCTTCATAATCTGCCAATAGTATCTCTGGAGTTTCCCGAGTCTTTAACTCTCATCACATCGGTCTTCATTTGTTAATAACACTTCTCCATTAGCGTTGTACGGTACTGATACAATTTTTTTCTTCTGTACACCAGAGATTTCTTTCAGCTTTTTATGTAAGTTGAAAGCATCGTCTAAGCTTTGAAGGTGTTCGATTTCTTTACAGGATTCCTGAAGCCATGTTTTTTTTGCTTCTTTAATCCTTTTGCGAATTGTCCGATGCGTTCGTATGTACTGGACATGAAGGCCTAATATTTCTTGCGTCATCCACTTCTTTCATGCTTTTGTTTTTTTTTTGGTTTAATTATTTCATCTATGTTTTCATTTCATCATTAAAGGATGCTAAGACAAAAAGACATGAAGATATTTTATTCAAACTTGATCCGTGTTTAGCACTCAAAAAAAAAGGCAAACGCGGATATTCTTTCTATATTCCACCTCGTAATACACTTTCATTACACCAACCCTTCACCCCCTTAACGACGTTCTATGCCGATGCCTCCTCTCTATACTATTAATTCCATCGTATCGAGCAGGTGGTTGTTTTGGTCGGCCAGGACTTTCTATAACGTATACGGAGGGCTGAGGTAGTCGTTGCTGTCCGTTTTTTTTTATTATTATCATCGGCGTGATGGCGGAAGTGCTCTTTTTTCTTTCCCCTTTACACGGTGCCATGGTTCGATTGTTCTTTTGCGGATGTCTGTAATGGCGATACGTAATAATTCGTGTATAACTATTTTCGATTTAACAGTTTATAACGGAGGAATTATAACTGAAAGTTAACGACTTTTAATTTCACAACTTGTAATTAAATATATACACAGGGTGATGCAAATGGACCGCTTGCACTAATACCAAGAAAATGAATAAATTCTGAAAATGTTTTAGCAACTACAAAGTCAATAGAAAAATATTGTCATAATAGTAGACCGACAGCGAAACGAATATGTCGTGTTTGTGAGTGTTCTCTGCAATTCGACTAGAAATTGTAAGTTAGTGCTAATATTTGCGCTAAGAGTGTTTCAATCTATAATACACTGACTTGACATTAAATTAATAGATATTGAAATTCTTATCAAACGGAAGAATGCCCACCAGAAGTCAGACTGAATTTGAAAGATCTCTTCTTGTGGCTCTTCGATCTAATAATGTTAATAATGGCTAATAATTACTTACTGGCTGAAAAATTTAAATATAATGATGCGAAAATCGCTTCTTTGGAGGCCGAAATCCAGTTATTGAAAACGACAAATAAAACTAAAAATAATACATCTGATGAGGACCAGAAAAAATCGAACAAAATATAGATAATCTACAGCAGGTCGCAAAATATAATAGCATTCGTTTAATGGACGTTAAAGAAACGGAGAACGAAAATATCTCAAATAAAATCAAGGATCTTTTTGCAAACAAATTAAATACCGTATGATCGAAAAAAAAACGGCGTCCAGTTGGCTGGGAAATGAACATCAATGACATTTCCCATATAAATTTACATATAAAATGACAGCGATCTTCATTCCATAGCCATCGCTGACGCCGTTTTTTCTCGATCATACGGTATTTCTATTGACGATATGGATTTTGACTCAGTAGTATTCCAATAGCCTCTGTAGGTCTGATATATGTCGTTTTAATCTTTCTCGTCACCTAGGTGTTGTTTTCTTGTGGTTGTTTATATATTCCTTTAATATTTTAGCTCCATTGCACTTATAAATTTACAAGGCCCCTAGATACAGGATATTCTGTATTTCCTCAAGCTTTGTGAGATTTTCCAACTAATCGGGTAGAATGATGGAATTGAAGGTTTCAATTAGTTCTGCTAGGTTCTTTGGGCTGGTTTGTCAAAGAGTGTCAATTTTATTTTCTAATGGTATTCCTTCCCATCTCGTTTTGGTTTCTCCAAATTCTTGTGTTAGAACTCCGGCTAGCGGAAATTCTTTATTTGATTGCAGTTCAGTTCCATTCATTTGAATTGTGTTTTGTCCCTGTTCTTTTTCTTCTGAATGATTTCTTTCTTGGTTGTTTTCACCATTCTCCCTATTAAACATAGTCCGCGTGTCTTCAATTCGTTAGTGTCTAATCTCTGTATATCATGTGCCTACTGACTTTCTTCACTTTGACGAAGTCTCCTTTCTGTCCTCTGACGGCTATTGTTCACTGTTCCGCTTCTAAGAGGCTCCTCCTGATGATCGCTGATCTTCTGTCTGCAATATTTTGTTCAGTCAAATCGTCTAGTTAAGGGGTATTCTGTTTAGAAAGCTTCATGCAATTTATTCCTGTATGCCACTTTCATTCGCTCACACTTTGTTATTAAGAAGTAGTGCTAGTATGATAAATTCATTCATTTCGTTTGTCTTACTTAAACCTTCGCCCGGCCTGAGGTGCTAGTGGGGAGATTCCTTCCAAATAAGGCTAAAGTTGATAAAAATGGCCACATAACAGTTGGTGACCAAAACATATCTAGAATTGTGGAGAAATTCACCAGGACAGAGACAGGCAAAAAAGTTCATAGTAGAAGTTTCGCCAAAACTTACGGCAGATCTGATAAGCAGAAACATGTAGGCGGCCTAAGCTGTAGTCGCTACTAACAGGGCATTGTAAATGTAATAGGCATCTAAAGCTGATGGGCTTGACAAACGAAGCCACGTGCGAATTTTGTCGATCTGCAAAATTTACATGATTTTGTTAAACAAAGATAACCACCTCAAAGACAAATCACCCTAGGATATAACCACCCAAATTAAACGATTGGGTCTTGAATTGGGGTGAAATTTAACTATTGTATAACTGAGCCAATATAATTGAGCTAAGAAAAGTAATTATTGTAGTAAATAGCTTAGTATAAAACGATACATGTCTAAGGTAACAGATAAAAAGATATACATTTAAAACATATTTTAATTATTACAGAATTAAAACTAAATATAAACCTATAATTATATGACACAAAATTAGCTAATGAAATCAAATACTCAAAATGCTTCATTTCCTGTTAACCGCATAAAATGATTTTCTTTTCAAAAGATCTTTTCATTTTAAAAGGCATGTGTGGAGTTCTTCTTCGAAAAGCAATTACAATTATTTCTTTCATGTTGTCGACAACAGTTGGACAAGTTTTGTAAACACTGTCTTTAACATATCCCCATAAAAAAACCGACTAGATAAAATCAGGAAATCATCAACTGTGAATGCACACTACATTCACCAACTAATAGAATCATATGAATTCTCTCTGATGTAGAATAAGTTTGCATTTTCGGCATATTTCTGAGATTAACAGACACTAAATGATAACTAATTGTTAAAATTGGACTAATTAGACAGCTGTGTTGTGTGTGTGAAGTAACGTCACATATATCACAGCCACCTAGATTTTACCAAATACTAAAGATCCATTGACATTAAATCATTAAAATGAAAATATCTAGGAAAATCTTTTTTTGAGGGGTAAGCAACCTTAATTTTGAAGATACATGAATTCCCCATTGAATACCGGAATAATACGAGTATACTGATGTTCCATTTAAAATAAAAGAGTAACTTGCTTTTCGAGGTTACCTATGTTCAATATTAATTTTGTCTCACTCTGTATAACTTTTTGGGTCAAGTTTTAGTTTGATTTAAAGTACAATAGTTATTTTAACCACGTGTTAGGCTATACCAGGTAAATTGGAATTTAGGTAGCTTTTAATAGTAATTTAAAAATTGTTCTTTATTTTTAGAAAATGTTAAGTATATCAAAAACCTTACATTTTAGTCATATACTTTTCTAATCAAACTCACCTTTATTTTTCACCAAGAATCCAAAAAGCAATTAATATATAGGGTGTTCCATTACAAAAAACACAACTTTGATATGTAACTTTTTTAGGATACCCTCCAGAACTCTCTATATTTTTAAAAAGTACTTTGAAATAACCTATACATATGCTCACATTTCATTTCAATACAAACTGTCGTTCTCCTTGGAGCCTCCGCGTCGTATGAGAGGCGCCACCCTGGACAATAAGTTGTGACAATAATCAACAGGGAATAGCACTTGTTCAATGGTGATACACAGTGTTTTATTTGAAAGGACTGTTTTAGTATTTCTTTTTTTATCTTTTTTAGTTTTTGTAAATTGCAATTTTTATGGATAAATCTAAAATAAAATAGCTTTCCAGCTATAGTTTACTTTTCAATTCGTAAAAACATATGTATATCTATTTCGCATACATATGGTGTTTTGCCTAAAGCGGTACCTTACCCGTAGCATCACCAGCAGACGACATGGTGTGACCACCTTTCGGTCGCACCAACCTGCACTTTCAAGGGTTAAATATTGCTAGGAGAGATGGCCCTTTCGGCTCGGCCCGTTTATAAGGATGTATTATGGTGGAGGCACATGGCGAGCAGAGTGGATGGAAGGAAGAAAGATAAAAACGGCAGCTGCGACAGCTGGAAGGTACCACGTCGTCGGCAACGGTTCGCGAGCAGCACGCATCTCGTCTGTCGGACACGTGCCCCGGTACTAGCATAGGCGGAGATGGTACTATACACGATGAGAGCCGAGGGATAATATTATTATAAGTAATAATAATAATACATTTATTAAGCCAATATAAACATAATATCAATTCAAATATTAAATGTCGGCATACATTTATAAGGGTTTGGCAATAAGATCGGCTAAGATGTGTTTCAGGAAAATATTTTAACATCTACAGGGTGGCTCAAAAAAGTGTGAGTGGATCGGGCTGATTTTTTTTAAATGGAACATCCTGTATATTATTGCATTTTTGGCTTCCTTTCAGATCACTTTACATAATCCTAAAATATTTTTAAATATGTTTTAATAGTTTCAGAGATAATAATATAAATGAAAAAGAAAAATTTCAGCCTTTTTTTGGTTAGGTTAATCTTAATTAAACTTCGTTATTTCAAATGCAATACTCTGGTATTTTTTAAAATGAGTCGAAACAGATTTAAATAGTTTTCAAACTATATCAGGGTTTCCTATACCTATCTGGCTCAGATTTTGAATAAAAGAACGATTTTTCATTAAAATGGCAACCAAGAGTGTGTGCTGATGTCCTTATATCAATATTCTAGTGACAATTAGTAGCTATTTTCAAAATCGAAATTAGTTTACGGACATTATTTAAATTTATAGCAGTTTACTTTTATTTTATTTACTTACAATAGTTTAATAAATAAATATTTATTATTTTATCAAGATAGGGTGGCTGCAGTTGAAATAACGAAGTTTTTATGTAAAATAATTATTTAAAATAGATCAGCAATTTTTGGTACCCCTGTATCTTTAAACTATCCTATCTATCTTTAAACTCAGCATAATCTATACTAATATATAAAATCCTTAAGTGACTGACATACTGATTAATCACGATGCTGCTCAAACCACTCAACGTAAGAAGCTCAATTTTGGCATACAGGTTGATTCTAGGGTGTAGAGGTTCGATAAGAAGGGATTTTTCGAAATTCTAGTTCAAAGAGGGTGAAACCACCCCTCAAATATTACAATATTTTTTATTTAAAAAACGGTCAAGTTTCCGAAACGCTTAAGCACGTATATTTTATTTTGTTTTTTTACATATTTTAAGATTTTTTAAAAATGTATACAGGGTGTTTCGAAAAATCTGGTCATTGATTAATCACGATCCTGCTTAAAGCGCTTGACGTAAAAAGCTGATTTTTGGAAAACAGATTGACTTTAGGGTGTAGAGGTTCGATAAGAAGGGATTTTTCGAAATTCCAGTTCAAAGAGGGTGAAACTATCCCTCAAATATTAAAATATTTTTTATTTAAAAACGGTGAGTTTTTCGGAAAAACTCTTATATACGTATATTTTATTTTGTTGTTTTACATATTTTAACATTATAAATTTATACAGGATGTTTCATAAAATATGACTATTGATTGAGTAATCACGATTCTGCTTAAACTGCTTGACGTTTAAAGCTGATTTTTGGCAAACGGATTGACTGTGGGGTGTAGAGGTTCGATAAGCAGGGGTTTCTCGAATCTCAAATTCCAAGAGGGTGAAAACGCTCCTCAAATATTACAATATTTATTATTTAAAAAACGGTTAGTCTTTCGGGAAAACGCTTGGACAAGCATAATTTATTTGTTTTTTTTTATATATTTTAAAATTTTTTTAAAGAATCATACAGGGTGTTCCAAAAAGTTGGGTAATTTCTTAACCACGATTCTGCTTAAACTGCTTGACGTAAAAAGCTTATTTTTGGCAAATGGATTTTTCGAAAGTCAAATTCCAACGAGATGAAACTACCCCTCAAATATTACCGCTTACCCCTTAATATAAGTTATATAATACGATATTATTATCAACCTAACCAAACCAAACCAAACCATATTGTTTTTTCTCATGCTGACATAAATGTGAGAAAATTTTATCCAGTTTGTATATTAATGGAAATTCTTGCTTTGCTTTATCATCACCATTACAAATGATTAATTCGACGCGAACGAAGTCGCTGGTACAAGCTAGTAATATATACAGGATGGCCCAGGCTGAGCGTGCATTAGAAGTGTCTAGAGAACTACAATATCTAGATCGAGGATTTTTTACACAGCATTGTTTGTCAACGAGATCTATCGATTATAAATAGTTTCAATATGGTGGCACTTCCGGAAATACCGGAAGTTGACAGCAACTTTCTCATTTTAAATAGGTACCTCCATTTTTTATTACATCATTAATTTCTTTGTTCAAAAAGCAGTATCAGCAGTAAGTAAAGCAATCAATCATCATTTCCAAGCCAATCCTGCCCTGTTTTTTTTCAATCATACGGTATATTATTAACTAGCTTGTACCAGCGACTTCGCGTCGAATTAATCATTTGTAATGGTGATGATAAAGCAAAGCAAGAATTTCCATTAACATACAAACTGGATAAAATTTTCTCACATTTATGTCAGCATGAGAAAAAACAATATGGTTTGGTTTGGTTTGGTTAGGTTGATAATAATATCGTATTATATAACTTGGTAATATTTGAGGAGTTTCATCTCGTTGGAATTTGACTTTCGAAAAATCCGTTTGCCAAAAATAAGCTTTTTACGTCAAGCAGTTTAAGCAGAATCGTGGTTAAGAAATTACCCAACTTTTTGGAACACCCTGTATGATTTTTTAAAAAATTTTAAAATATATAAAAAAAAACAAATAAATCATGCTTGTCCAAGCGTTTTCCCGAAAGACTAACCGTTTTTTAAATAATGAATATTGTAATATTTGAGGGGCGTTTTCACCCTCTTGGAATTTGAGATTCGAGAAACCCCTCCTTATCGAACCTCTACACCCCACAGTCAATCCGTTTGCCAAAAATCAGCTTTAAACGTCAAGCAGTTTAAGCAGAATCGTGATTACTTAATCAATAGTAATATTTTATGAAACACCCTGTATAAATTTATGAAAAATCTTAAAATATGTAAAACAACAAAATAAAATATACGTATTTAAGAGTTTTTCCGAAAAACTCACCGGTTTTTAAATAAAAAATATTTTAATATTTGAGGGATAGTTTCACCCTCTTTGAACTGGAATTTCGAAAAATCCCTTCTTATCGAACCTCTACACCCTAAAGTCAATCTGTTTTCCAAAAATCAGCTTTTTACGTCAAGCGCTTTAAGCAGGATCGTGATTAATCAATGACCAGATTTTTCGAAACACCCTGTATACATTTTTAAAAAATCTTATAATATGTAAAAAAAACAAAATAAAATATACGTGTTTAAGCGGTTTTTCGGAAACTTGACCGTTTTTTAAATAAAAAATATTGTAATATTTGAGGGGTGGTTTCACCCTCTTTGAACTAGAATTTCGAAAAATCCCTTCTTATCGAACCTCTACACCCTAGAATCAACCCGTATGCCAAAATTGAGCTTCTTACGTTGAGTGGTTTGAGCCTAAGGTTTGAGCAGGATCGTGATTAATCAGTATGTCAGTCACTTAAGGATTTTATATATTGTATAGATAATATCAACTATTAGATATCACTAAAGAGCGAAAATACGAGATATATTTTTATAAATACACTTTTTAAACTCTTAAGCAGGCAGTATTTATAATATAGGAAATTCAAATAATTCGGTTTCTGACAGATGGAAATAAATTGTCTGACTGTTTGACACTTAATGTCAAAGGAAGCTAGATAAAATCAAGAAAATTATACGTTATCAAACTAAATCTTAAATAACTTGAAAACTATTTATTTTAGGTATAGGAACATGTATACTTCAAAAAGTAACGAATTGGAACACCTTTTCACTGATGTAATAAAAAAGTGGGTTTCCATTTGAAAAAAATGATTTATGATAATTTTTTAATCGCACAATTCCATGACAGCTACCTCCATTATTATATGGAGATCCGGAACGGATATTCGAACAATTTAATTTTTGAAATAGATAGCCACATGTCTTCTCTTTATATCACAGTGGCTGTGGTACTCACCAAATTTGACTTTTAGGCTATACATTTTTTTTGACAGGCAGTTTGTTTTGTTCAAAAATTTTAAATATTTTTTTCTCAAAAGCGGTTAATGTTAGATATAAAGTGTTTAACATCAATATTCGTAGAATTTTACAGAGAATTTAAGTATGAAATGAAAATAAGAAAGTTGCTGTCAACTTCCGGTATTTCCGGAAGTGCCGCCATATTGAAAATATTTTTAATCGATAGATTACAGTTGTAAAACAATGATGTGCAAAAAATATCCGATCTAGATAATGTAGTTCTCCAGAAACTTCTAATGCACGCTCAGCCTGGGACACCCTGTATACTAAAGGTCATCGAACATAATTTCCAACAAACAAAAGCAAAAAATCATCTACACAAAAAATCTTACTGGGGTGAATACTCGTTTAAGTACTTTATCAGTCACTGATTATTAGGTGTATTTTTTAATCTATGTAATTTTTACATAAAAAGAAAAATATACAAGTTTTTAAGTGGTTCTTTTAATAACCATTATACCTAAATGATTCCTCTGAATTTAATAGTTTGCACAACGTAAAATTATTAGAAATACATAAATGCATTATAATTTTCAATTTAAATTTTCATATTATTAAACTTATGTTACGCCACTGGCTAACAGCCCTCATTCGTTTCAGAAACGATCGAAAAACAAAAATTTGCTTTTGTTGCATCTGCCTGCATTTAATAACACAACCATGGGCTATACCTGACGATTTGCCCACCTTGTCTAAAGATCTTTTTATCACAACGTCAATAAAAACTGGCATTATTTGTCACAGCTACAAGTCTCATTTAATTTAAGTTGGCTTATAATCAAGATTACCGAAATCCCCTGAAGACATCTATTTTTGCTAGAAAATATACCGTATGATCTAAAAGTTTTATGATTCAGTATTTATATTATGTGTTGAAAACGTTATAATTGTCAATTTGTAAAGAAATTAATTGAAATATTGACATTCCGAAATAAAAAATTCTAATTTAAATATTTTTTAAACAATAAGTAGCAAATTATCAAAATGTGCACGGGTTCATTTCTATTTTTTATAAACACCACTTCGTTGAATCCAATATGAATAAAATGAATAATATCACTCAGAAGGTATAACTCCCGTCCTGTTTAATAATATACAGGATGTTATTCATCAAACCAAAATATTCAACTTAAATATTTTTCATCTATTGACACTCTGTACCAAAAGCAAGTTAAGGGTTACAACCATATAATGAGGGGATGACCATTCTAATAAAACATATAATAGAAACGATTAATTTATTCTTATATCAGTCATAAAGTCATAAGTATACTAGAATACCATACTACCAGATGTAATAATACACTTCCCCAATAAATTAACGCACCACAAAAAAAATAACCAAAAGTTTTTGTCAAAACCACTTATCCGATTTGGACGATTTTTTTTTTAATGATAGGTTATTCTTTCCACAATGTTGCTATACTAACTGTATTTTGATAGGAACCCTTTTTATACTAATACCGGGTGTAGTATATAACAATTATAACAATTATAACGTGTTTTTTTAATAAAATTTGTGACACCCTGTAGAGTTGATCAGTTACAGTATTAAGTTAAAATTGTAATCACATTTTAGCCTTATCTTTTTTTTTACATTTTATTTTTTTATTTACTCCATTATCTTCCTTATTACACGAGAAACAACATTTTATAGGATGACATGATTTAATATTGGTTTTAATTAACATTTTTCCATTTTACTCACTAAAGTAAGTAGCAGGCTATGGAAAAACACGGATTTCCAGTAAATGTCAAATAGAGATGCTTGTTGTCACTGTCAGTCGTTTTCGTCCTTTTATTATATCAAAAATATGCAACGTGCACGTGAAACAAGAAATCTTACTGGCGAAGAATGTGCTCAAGCATTAATATTAGCGATGGGAACTATCGAATGGTTAATGAATGAATGATTTCAACTATCGAATGGTTTTATTCGAATAAAATCATTCATTCATTTGTATACTAAAGCATATGTGACAACCTCGCCGTGCGACTAAATGGTTATCGTTGAGCCACGACTACCTATCGAATGCTTTTGATAAATGAAATTTAGTATTCGTTTGATTTTTGTATGCGTCAGTGCATTATTAGTTCTTCCAAATTTTTATAACTTTGCCGTATAAATACTGTGCTATTTTTGCGTTTATTAAAATAGTTAAAATACTAAAATAGTAGTTATTTTTTAATTTTATTTATTGACGATTGTGTGCATGTGCAGGTGGTCAAAAGTTTTCCGAAAATTTGTGTGGTTTTCCGTAGTCCGATCTTTCAATTATTTAATTTTATATGGTATATGGCTATTTTTTAATGGGAAATTTTGAGAGGTAGCAATTTTTAAGAGAGATGAGATGAACTTACAATTAATTTTAAAAATACATATTTGTATTTTAGATGTTTTAATAATATTAATTAGTTGAACTTAATAATCATATTTAAGTAATGTAGTTAAGTAAATGGTTATCGAACTCAAACTATGGGGTGAGAAAATTAAAATGAAAGTTTTACACGTCCCAATTTAAAAAAAATGTTAACGATGTTTGTATTTTGTTTATGCTAATTCTCTTACATGTAGTTTTTTGCGAAGAAATATTTCATTTATTTTTTAAAGTAAATGCCAGTAAAAGTAAATATAATTTTTAAATAGTAATATAAAGCACCTAATATAAATAATGTTGATTTCTAATTTTTTATTTATATTTTCCTTCCATTACACTGCATGCTTAGAAAATTAATAAATGTTTATATTTCATGATTTTAAAATTTGTTGTTAATATAACAAATTAGTTCTGTAATTATTATTATTTATTAAACCAGTCTTTGCTTAAAAACATTAAAAATCATTTTCCTACATCCAAAATAACAAGTATTATTGCAGTGTAACGACAGAATATTAATAAAAAAAAGCAGAATATATAGACATACTATCCCTAACTAACTAAAGCCAAACAATAATATTCTTTGCTAATATCAACTAATACCAAAATATGGCAACAGCGCCCTTCATAATGTATTTTCTGTGTAAATACTAGCACCTCAATAAAAAAAATAATGTGTCCTTATCTTTATCTGACTCCGCAAAAAATCAAAGATGCCGGCTTCTTTCATAGCTGTCGGGTTTCTCGGAAAGAAACCTACGTCGCCGGGCGACAACTAAAATTCAGTTAATATTTTATTATAATCGATCCTGACGAATAAATGAATTTCATAAACGAATGAATTTAATAAATGATTGGTTTTTGCTGCCGAATTACTAGAATACAATATTTCAAGGCTGATGACGGATCTATTCGATAATTTTTATTCGAATAGTTTTCAAGGAATGTTTTCTTACTAACTATCGAATTATTCGAATGAATTGCAACTATCGAATGTTTCGATAGTATTCATTCGATAGTTCCCACTACTAATTAATATTGTCTGAGGAAGGTTGGAGCTACCGAAGAATTGGTGAACGATTTAATGTAACTCACTCAACCATTTCACGAGTTATACAACGGTATAGAGATACTGGGAGTAATTGTCGCAGGCCGGGACAAGGCAGGAATCGAAGAACCAATCCGATTCGGGAACGTTTTTTAAAACTCTCAACATTAAGACAACGTTTCGTAACAGCTCGGACCCTTCAAACTCAGCTCAGAGGTACTAATGGTCTACAAGTTTGCACAGAAACTAGCATCTCTATTTGACATTTACTGGTAGTCCGTGTTTTTCCATAGCCTGCTACTTGCTTTAGTGAGGAAAATGGAAAAATGTTAATTAAAACCAATATTAAATCATGTCATCCTATAAAATGTTGTTTCTCGTGTAATAAGGAAGATAATGGAGTAAATAACAAAAACAAAATGTAAAAAATATAAGGCTAAAATTTCATTTCAATTTTAACTTAATACTGTAACTGATCAACTCTACAGGGTGTCACAAATTTTATTAAAAAAACACGTTATAATTGCTACACCCGGTATTAGTATAAAAAGGGTTCCTATCAAAATTCAGTTAGTATAGCAACATTGTGGAAAGAATAACCTATCAGTCAAAAAAAATCGTCCAAATCGGATAAGTGGTTTTAACAAAAACTTAACTTAATCTTTTGGTTATTTTTTTGTGGTACTTTAATTTATTGGGGAAGTGTATTTAATAATTAAGATGCCAATGAACAAGAAACGACGCTTCAGTGAAGTCATGGTAGGCTTTGGAAAATAGTGACTTCTGAAATAATAATAAACGATTTTGATAGTCATTTTTTTTCATCATTTTATTCCTTTTTTCTGTTTTCAACTATTGATACGTATTTATCGATATGACGTTGGCTCACCAAGCCAACCTAATATCTATAATACATCAACATAAAGGTAGGTATGTATATACCTACCTCTATTTACCTACCTTTGTATATGTTTATAGTCTGTCCAACGAGAAGATCCTTGACAGTGACAGATGTGTCTGTCATTTTAATTTCAAAGTAGTTTATTTTCTTTTACAAAGAAATAAGTTGGTATAACTGGAACGCATAGAAGGAAATTAATATATTTAAAATTTGACTTTGACAAGTGATTACTTCAAAATATTGTGAAAAAAACTGTATAAAACTAAAAAAATGTAATCGAGTTATTTTATTTAATAAAAACGGTTTATGTTAATACAAAATAAACAAGAACAAGACACCACCTACCAAAAAAATATAAGAAAGAACTATTTCTTACTTTCAAGCTTTATGAAACTTCCCGTATTTATGATTACATTTATCAATATATCTTATGTACAAATACAAATTTGTAATATTCCACAATAATAAATAAAACAACATAAATAAAACAAACTATTTTATTAATAATAACACTTATAAAATTTTAGACCTTAAAAGTTGATTAATTAACTTTAATCTTAATTTTTTTAAACCTTTTAAGTACCTTTTGACATTATCTTTCTGCAGTACTAAAATCCATTATTTGCCTATCGTATGATGTCAATATTTTACAGCTACTCCAGTTTTTAGTATGTGTTTAGTATGGTCCTTCTACCATATTCGAGATGCACTTATCTACGACGAGATGGTATACGAACTTTAAATAGTAAATTTATTGGTGTTGGCTTGGGCAGCGATTGGTGTTGGTGTTGGCCTGGGCAGCGAGTATTAACCATAAACTGTGCTCTGGGTCTACAGTTAATTTTCACTCGATTTTTCCTCCACTTGACTTCAAAAGACACAAAACACACGTAATAACACGAATCAAAATGCATCATCTTCCAAAACGCAGGTTATTTGACAAAAGTTGACACAAAATTATAACCCTATAATTTGGCAAGACTTTGACAAGCGTCAAAAATCTAAAGGCGAGTTCATACGCATCGGCGTCCGTTTGTCGTTCATCGTTTCGTCAAACCAATAAAATTGAAATACGATCTGTCATTTTTGAAATAAACCAATAAAACTGGTTAAAAACAACAAGAGACGACGCATGACGGATTTATATTTAAACCCATCCATAGTTAACTTAAAAATTATTAGAAACATTTTTTAGTAAAATAAATAGATTGGTATGGGACGTCATCTGCTTTTCTTCTGTCATCGTCTGTCGAAATCTTACCTGAGAAAAAAAACAGAGTATACTGATATTTATAAGAACTTAATTTTTAGGGATCAAGAGTACATGATATAATCATAACATCTATAACTAGCTATATTGCCAATAAATTTTTCCAAATACGCTAATGAGCCACCCTCGTTCTATTTGTAAAATTTAGTTATGATTTGAAACATCACGAAAAACATTAAAGTATCAAATGTATTTTTCCAAGGCTCCTTGATTAAGAATTAGTCAAAAGTTGACATATGATATGTCATTCTATTCAGAATGTCCTTTTCTATCAATTAGAGAAAAATAAATTGCTTGTAGTCATTCCCGGTGAAACAGTTACTGATCGAAACTAATTGATAATGATATTTTATTTGAATAATTTAAAAAAGTTATAGGGGTGAGTCACTTTTGTAAATCACCCGGTTTATTTTATTTTATTTTATTTTATTTTATTTTATTTTATTTTATTTTATTTTATTTTATTTTATTTTATTTTATTTTATTTTATTTTATTTTATTTTATTTTATTTTATTTTTCTTGGACCCACCATTATTCTTAAAATTTTAACCAGCCATGATTAAAGTACAAGTAGAATAAAATTGACTAAACTAAACTACTTATTAATAATTGTTAAATTATTACACATAAAATGGTAAAAATAGTTCAGAAAAATACAAGGAACGTTTATACCAGTCTACCGGGTGCGTCTCAAAAGTGGCTCACCCCTATAATTTTTTTATTTTTTCAACTAAAAAAGCGAGATTTAGTATGTTAGTATATGACATAAATTAAGATTAATTGAGGTATTCAATTATTTTCGGTCACTTCCGGTTTCACCGGAAAAGACTACAATTTTTGATTTTTAAATGGCACCCTCGTTTTTTTTACTTTATTCGATAGAAAATAACATTCTGAATAGAATGACATATCATATGTCAACTTTTGACATTTTTGCATGTGGGAGATTATAACTTGCGGTTCGTAACGAAAATTTGACTCGAAATACCAAGTGTGTGGTATCAAATTATTCGTAAAAAATGCTTTTTTTTTAAATATGCTAATAAGCCACCCTTGTTCCGTTTGAAAAAATTGAGATATGATTAAAAATACGATTTGAGCATTTTCTAACTGGCCAGGACAAGACACTAAAAACAGACGATCAAATCTAGTATTCCATGGCTCCTTGATTAAGAATTAGTGTTTTTCCATATCCATGGCACTCTAGATTGAATTTTAAATTTTACGATTTTTTATTAAGCGAGAATGTCAAAAGTTTACATATGATATGTCATTTTATTCAGAATGGCATTTTCTATCGCATAAAGTAAAAAATATCGAGGGTGCCCTTTAAAAATCAAAAGTTGTGGTTATTTCCGGTGAAACAGGAAGTGACCAGAACAATTGAATACGTTAATCAATCCTAATTTATGTCATATACTAACATACCAAATCTCGTTTTTTTATCTGAAAAAATAAAAAAGTTAAGTGAAAGGGTGAGCCACTTTTGAGACGCACCCGGTATAAGTTCAAGAAACACAAATAAAAATAAATCGCATTCCAAAGGCGAAATTAGACTCAAAGTAGAAGTTATCTTTTGTTACTATAAACTACTTATCGATTTCCCCTGTAGACCTGACCGCGAACATGGCGGCCACCGTTGCAAAAGAAAATTTTTAGACGCGGACTCGTCGAAACTCATTCTCCAGACCTCTATATCTCTGATATTACAACATATACTACATACTGCCACTTGTGTCTAGCTCTAGCAGGCAACTATTAAGCCCGACCAATCACGTTACAGTTTTTGACAAACACAAATGAATTAACACACTTCCAATAACCACGCTAACCAACCTGATTGGTCAAGCTTAAAAGTTGACTGCTAGGGCTTGACACTTCTCATACTGCCAATACTCGCTGGCGAGTATTTGACACGCATCAGAAGATGGTCACACAAGGCGTTTTCTTTCATGAGATTTTCTGTGACTGAAAAGCCCGATACGTGATGTTATCTGCCTACCGCACTCCGGACATTCAAAAATCTCATTGTTTTGTTGTTTCTTTACTTTTTGGTTGTCGCTGTTAACTGAGTTTCCAATTTTGCTCCTTTGCGTTCTATTGTGAGCTGCTTCCTCCCACTCATTCTATACTAATCTCTGATATTAATTAACTCACTTAATAATAAATAGGTACTTTTCAATCGTCCCCGGTAAGACGCCGAATTACGGCGACCTGCCAATAAAAAGTTACGAGCCAACGGGTTACGAAAATAGTTCGGAATCGTAGCCAATTAAAATTAATACGTCAAACAGGTGCAGGTGCAAGGGGGACTACTCCCTGTCAAAACGAAAACTTAAATTATGCAACGCCGCGCCGTAGCAGCGACTGTCGAAGTCGTCCGGGCCCGGTTCTGAAGAAAGTTCAAAAACTAAGGTCGCAGGACCAAAATTAAAATAAGGTCAGTGGTAATTAAGGTTCCTTGGCTTAATATAATATGGATTGTCTAAATATATCATATGTTTACTACGTGTTTTTGTTGTAAATAACATTTTTAACGATTTGTTTTTTTGGCAATGTAGTGATAATCCCAGGGGAATATTTACGTATTTATGAAATAATACGTAAATATTCTTCGAATAATTGAAATTTTAGAAAATAAAACAAAAAGTAATTTTTTAAGATGTTTTTATACTTTTATTCAAATTTTATTTACCAGTACTCGTTTTGTTACACTTAGTTTTATTTTAAACTAAATATAATGTTTTCTTTAATAAACAAAATTCAGTAATATTTATACGATTTATACCGGGTGTTTTTCAAAAGTGGCTCACCCCTATAACTTCTTTATTTTTTCAGATAGAAAAATCGAGATTTGATATCTTAGTATATGCCATAAATCTGAATTGATTGACGTATTCAATTATTTTCTTTCGCTTCTTGTTTCACCGGAAATGACTACAAATTTTATTTTTAAATGGTACCCTCCAAAGATATTTAAACTCGTACTCTCGGTATTTTTTTACTTTATTTGATATAGAAAATCGCATTCTGTACAAGAATAACATAACACATATCAGCTTTTGAAATTTTTAATTAAAAAAAAATTATGCGTGCCCTATGTGCGCATATTTGTGTGTGTAATTATAAACATTTTGATAGCCTTAGCAGCGTTTTTTATTGCTTTTATTATTTGAAGTAGTTGAAGTTGTTGGCATTTTGAAAAAGCAATCAAAAGATAGAAATGCTGCTAAGACTATCAAAATGTTGATCTAATAACAATTTGACATTTATACTATTATGTCAAAAGCAACTTTTTTCCAAAGCCTACCATGACTTCACTGAATCATCGTTTCTTGTCCACTGTTATTAATATCTTAATTATTAGATATTAATACCTCTGGTATTATAGTATTCTGATATTTCGTCGATTTTAAAATAAACTAACTGTTTCTATCTTATTTTTTGTTAGAATGGACCTAAACAAGAGGGCTACTGATACCGTGTTCTAAAAATTAGGTAATTAAAGGATTATTTTTTGGTATTTATTATAATTTTGCTAATATCTTCGGTTTGAAAGAAGATATCAAGATGCGGTTTTCGCTCACTTTTTAAGCTTTTACTACTCTTTCCGATCAGCTAAAATTACATATACTACAGCATTTAATTTTTTTGAAAAAACGCGCAATGTTTGTTAAATTGTAAGACAACGCCCCCTAGCGTCTACGTGCAAAATCTTATTATTATTTTTTATATGGTATAATATAGAGTAAGAAACGCTCTTTTAAACGAGCCCTCGCTTGTTGGATTCCGATCATCCAGTCCAGAGTTATTAATATTTAAATAAAAACAGATCTAACCTTCTCCCACCACTTTATTTTGGTAGATAGGGGAAAATGGCTCTAACAAAAATTATTCAAAATTTACTGAAGATTAAGAAGCTATTACTCATAGTACACCTTATCTAGGCAAAATTGTGTAAAAACTCCATTTTCTTATTTTTTGTTGCAGTTGCGCCCCCTAGCGGTCATTCTACAAACTTGGAGATAATTTCCAGCAATTTCTCATAGCCTCTTTAGTTATAAATATTTTTTTCCGCAGCCCCTACGGCTAATACTTTCCGAGATACAGCCGAGAGCTATTCTTAGTGGGACACCCTGTACAGTGGCGGTAATGGCGGAAAAAATCCAGAAAAGTAATAGAAGAAAATGCAATGCGCTGAAAAAATATTTAAAGAACTGGTCGCTCCGCAATGGATATTTTCGTCTTTTCACCAAATAAAACATCTGGAGTAAATTTTCAGATGGTAATTTATTTTTTGGAATCTGGATATATTTTGTACATATCTAAAAATATAACTCATGTTTACCGATATATTATGATATACGGGTGTCATTATAATAATTAATATGATGTGTGTTATTTTTTGACATTTATCAGTAGTCATTAATTTTTGACAATTTAAAAACTATGGAAAATACTCTACTTAGTTATTTAGTAAGCAATAAATCAATGAGTTGATTTTGAAATGTTTTTTTTTGTTGAATATAAAAACTTCTCAGAATGGAAGGAAAGTTCCACTTGTTTCTAAATAATATATCATGTGGTTTAAAAAATTTGAAATGAAAATTTTGAAAGCCGGTATTGAGTTTTATTACACAAATAAAAAATGTTACAACTCTTTACCAAAAAGCATAAAAAACATATCCGTTGATAAAAGAAAAAGTGGAGTTGCAGTTATTGTAAAATTATTAAGTTCCTTTAGATAACAAAAAGGTAAATTCTTTGACTTCATATTTACTGACTATCTATTTATTATCTATCGAATATTGTCACCGCAAAAATGTAGAGCAAAAGCATTTTTGCCATTAAATTTTTATTGACGAAATGGCGAAGGCGAAATTTTAAAAATTATAAGAAATAATAGTTATTTAAATAAATATTAATTTAAATTTACTTATTCTTTTGTTATTTAAGATGTTATTATAAAACAATATTACTCATTACATCATAACATCTGTGAATATCCAAATACTTTTATTTGTTTATATCACTTTGGAAGATTTAATAGTAAATAAACCTTATACTGGGGCATAAAAATTGTTATTATTTAATATGTAATTTGTAAAGTTTTCCTTTATTTATATGTAATACTTTTTCAGGAGATGGAAGATTTCGAAATATCATCAGAATTATATGAGGAGAATGATTACAAATCAAGATCTAAGCCTTCAGTAAATCCAAAAAGTATGTTTATGTCTTAATAGTTATTCCATTTTAATCAGTAGATATTTTGTAGATGTAGTTAGCAAATTTTCGTTCAAATTACCAACATATTCCATAGAAGATTCAGAAGGAGATTTAATAGTGCCCCGAAGAAATTCTGATCTCGAATCAGAAAAGGAATCAATTGAAATAGGTGAGTTCAGGTATTTCAATACCTAAACGATATTATATTTTGTATTGTTATTTTGATTTTTGGAAAACGTAGTAATTTAACTAAAATATATTACAGAAAATAATTATAAGTCATACTTATAATTATGTCATACCTTCAAAAATCTCTCCTTCAAAAAGCTACTGTTACTACTTTTGTTTTAGTAGTATTATTATATTGTAGC
Organism: Sitophilus oryzae; assembly: GCF_002938485.1. Lineage (NCBI taxonomy): Eukaryota > Metazoa > Arthropoda > Insecta > Coleoptera > Curculionidae > Sitophilus > Sitophilus oryzae. Next base: position 2,686,779 of record NW_022147046.1, on the reverse strand, counting down.
AAATATACAGGATATTCCTAAAGGACCTGCTAATATAGGGTACGGCAATGGCGCGTCGGGCATCTGTAGCTTCTAGAATAAAAAACTAGGGAATTTTATTCAGGGGCGGCTTGTCCTATGAGGCAGATGAGGCAGTGCCTCACCAATACATTTGAAAAATTACACGTATTAATCAATACATCTTTAATCACAATTTTATATTTTTTCCCTATTTGCATCAATAATAATTGTATTTTTTAACCGTCATTCTACAATAAATTACGTCGATGGTATTCCTTTAAACGCGCTTCCTTTTCTATATGCGACAAAGTCGACGATGTATATCCATCTCATTTGTTCTTTAAGAAGTATATGTGCAGAGGTTTGCCTCTCGGCTTTCCTTGTCTAGCGTATTGTGGTATACCGCACTGACGGAGCGACAGCGTTCACTGGAATCTTACCTCTATAGAATGAAAAGAAAAAGCATAGGCAAAACCTTTAGTTGAAGAGAGATAAAATGTATGGAGTAGTAGCGCGTAAAAAGACCGTATTGAGGCGAGCCTCAAATGTAAATTTGAACCTTAAAAGCCGTTCGTTAAAAATATGTATCACTTCTAGATCAGTTCCCGATCAGCCCGAGATATTTTAGGCGACAGGCTGAAAATGCAGAATTGCATTATTTGGGAATTTGGCTTAGTTTGAATCAGAGTTTGAATTAATTCTGCCGGTTATGACACTGTTTTGTCTCTAATTGATTAATATCTACGTTTTTTAATGTGAATTGCACGTTTTTACTCTTTTTACTAATTATTGTACATATTAAGTAAATACCTAAAAAGTGGGCAGTGACTATTGTTGATTGATATGATGATTTAGAGGGACCATGCATCATCAGAGGACTTCCCCAGGTAAAGTTTTTCGAATCATTTCTAGATAAATTGTGTATAGTCAAAAAGTAAAGCGACCTGTTACAGATTTCGTTTTGTTTTATTTTTATAGGATGGGTAGAAAAACAAAATTTTACCATACAGAGTAAAATATAAGAGAAAATATCCTGAGGTCGCTTTGATAAAAATTTACTGTTGCAATAGCCCTATGTAATAGATACCGTATGATCGAGAAAAAACGGCGTCAGCGTTGGCTATGAAATGAAGATCGCTGTCATTTTATATGGAAATTTATATGGGAAATGTCATCGATCGTCATTTCCCAGCCAACTGGACGCCGTTTTTTTTCGATCGTACTGTTGCGAGCCGGTGTGGACTCGACCTAACCTCACAATATGGCCCGCCCTCGGATGACCTTAACATCGCATAGACACCGCAATGATTCATTCGTTCGAGAAGAATCGAGACCCACTAGAATGGACGCGTACATACGAGAACATTCGAAAACCTTCTCTATGCGCCTAACGATCTATGGACTATTCTAGATTTCTTTTGCTGTAGGTATAAAAGCCGGCGGCAGTGGCCTAGAGAGGGCAGTTATAAATATACCAGTGCAGTTGACGCGCAAAAATTCAAAATAAATTCTTAGTTATAAATCGTTTGTAAATAGTTCTATAAGTCTTTTATCGTTATTGTTTTTGTAAATTAGTGTTAAATAAATAGTGTTTAAATAAATTGTGACTTTCTATCCACACGGAACCGACGAAAAACGTAACAATTGGTGTCAAGTGTGCGTGTGTGATAGACTAGAAGAATAAAAAAGACTGACCATGGCTCTGAAAAAAATTGTTGAAAGATTTGAAAGTGTCCGAACTGAAATGCATATTGGAAGAGAGAGAGTGCGAAACAGATGGAAAGAAAAAGCATTTTGCAAGCTAGACTGAGAGACGTTTTGGTGGAGGAAGGTGAGGATCCTGACACATTTTGCTTTGAGTTGGAAGGTGACCTTGACTCGTGCCTACACAAATTAGACGACAACTTGAACAATTTGAATAGTAAAATGATTAACTTGGAAGAGAATTTGAATGATAAAATGACAGAGATTCTCAAAAATTAGACGACAACTTGAACAATTTGAATAGTAAAATAATTGACTTGGAAGTTAATTTAGAAGAGAAAATCAGTGATAAAATTATGGAAAATTCCCAGGATTTAATCAATACATTAGAAGATAAGATCATCGAAAATTCTAAAGATATACAGGCCAGCTTTAATAATAAAATACTTAATTTAGAAGAAAAGATAACAGAAATCCAGGAATCTTCCAGGGAATTAGAAGAAAAGATTATAGATAATTCTACAGAACTACAAGACAAAATAACACAAATTGAGGACGATGTAAATAAAAAAATCGAAATTTTAAAACAAGAAATAGAAAAGGCCAATTCACCAAAATGTCAAGAAACATCGGAGGCACCGAAACTAGTCGAAAATAAGTATATCTCAAAGTCAGTTATTAAGCCTCCACAGTTTGACGGAAAAACCGCTTGGGCCAATTATTTTTGCCAGTTTGAGGCCGCTGCGAGAGCGAACGGATGGACAATCGCTGAAAAGGCTACCGCTTTGACTGTCGCACTGCGAGGAGATGCGACTGATACCCTGCAGACATTGTCACCATCGGAACAGGGAGATTATCAGCAATTGGTACGACATTTAGAAATGAGGTACGGCCAAGCTCATTTGGAACATGTCTATCATTCCCAGCTAAAAAATCGCATTCAAAAGTCAAATGAGTCTCTGCAGGAGTTTGAAGCCGACGTAGCCCGCCTCGTTCGCCTTGCGTACCCTGCTATGCCCGAAAATGTTATGGAGCGCTTAAAAGTACAGGCTTTTATTGATGGTTTATGTGACAACGAGACAAGGCAAACACTTCTTTTAGCTCATCCAACGCATTTGGGAGATGCCCTAGCACGTGCCCTGGAATTTGAGGCCGCGAAAGAATGCTCTAGGTCTCTAGGATTTGTACGGGCTGTTGAGGAGAGTTCCGACGATTCCAAAGTGGAAAGGATTGTGCGGAAAGTACTGGATCAGTATATGAGTAAGAAGGGGGGACCGATTCGCTGTTGGAATTGCGGACAGATGGGAAATCGTTGCAAAGAAGAGAAAGAAGTGAAAGTCTTAAGGACGACTGTGGTTGGTGATAGTTGGCAAACCGAAGATCTTGCAAATGACCAAATCAGTGATCCAGAGTTGGGCTTGGTGATTAACTGGAAAAACGCGGACCAGAGACCAACGTGGGAGGAAGTTTGCAGATATTCGCCGAACGTGAAGTCGTACTGGTCCAGTGGAATTCATTGGTAATAGATAACGGATTACTTCGCCGTGTGATTGTGAGACCAGAGGGACAAGAAGAGAGAAGGCAGATCGTCATTCCAAAGAAGAGGGTCCCGGAAGTCTTGGCGGAAGTTCACAATGGAACCAGCGGTGGACATCTTGGTGTTACCAAGACACTTGGCAAGCTGCGTGAACGGTTCTACTGGGTGAAGTGGAAAGAAGATGTGAGGGCCTGGTGTAAGAAATGTGACATTTGCGCAGCCATTAATGGGCCACAAAAGCGTGGTAAAGCCCCTATGCGCCAGTACAATGTTGGTAGTCCCTTCGAACGAATAGCGATCGACGTGGCTGGTCCTTTCCCGGAGACGAACGATGGCAACAAATACATTGTGGTAGTAATGGATTACTTCAGCAAATGGGTCGAGGCCTACGCGTTGCCAAATCAAGAAGCGTCCACGATTGCTGATGCTCTTGTTAAGGAATGGATCTGCAGGTTTGGTGTTCCCATGGAGCTGCATTCAGATCAGGGAAGAAACTTCGAGTCCAATCTGTTCCAAGGCGTCTGTGAAGTCCTTAACATCCGCAAGACCAGGACGACGGCTCTACATCCACAATCCGATGGGATGGTTGAACGCATGAACAGAACCATCAACCGTTATTTGGCCAAAGTAGTCTCTGACCATCAAAGAGACTGGGACAAATTCCTTCACCTGTTCCTGTTGGCCTACCGCTCATCCGTCCAAGAATCCACAGGGCAAACTCCAGCCAGCATCGTTATGGGACGGGAAGTGCGTCTACCTTGTGATCTGAAGTTTGGTTGCCGACCGGGAGAAGATGTCGCTGGAGAAGATTATGTCCACAGACTACGTCAAAGGATGGACGACATCCATCAGCGAGTCCGCTTAAATATTCAAAGCGCTAGTGACCGGATGAAGGAGCACTACGACATTCAAGCTGAGCATGGGGGATACCAACCAGGGAATTTGGTGTGGCTGTACAACAGCCACACCAAAGCCACACCGAAGCTACAATCCTCGTGGGAAGGCCCATACGAAGTCATGGATAGGATTAATGACGTCGTATACCGTATCAGAAAATTGCCAAAAGGAAAACCGAGGGTAGTCCATTTCAACCGTTTGAGCCCCTACCAAGGCGAAATAGAAGATCGTGCTGGGACCGTGAGAACCTGCAGCTTTGATCCCCTGATTCGGAGATGTCCTTTGACGATTTCATGGCCCGATACAACAGCAGTGAGAAGGCTCGCTATGGTGTAACCAAAGAAGATCAACGAGACCTCTTTTCCGTGCCTCCTGATTATTCGCTCGCTCATTGTGTGGCTCGAGATTTGCGGATGTCCAGAGGAATCGCTGCGACGTTCAATGAGAAGTTTGGGCGTGTCGGAGAACTACGCCGACAGGATCCAGAGGTTGGAAGCGTCTTGAGGCTAACCGACAATGCACATGGTCAAGCAAGGCACATCTTCTACCTAGTTACCAAGGAATGGTCCCCGAGTAAGCCGACTTATCTCAATCTATGGAAGACCCTGATTGAACTGAGAGAAGCCCTGCTAAACAACAACATTGCACGATTAGCCATTCCGAAGCTGGCGTGTGGACTAGATGGTTTGAGTTGGCGTACAATCCGGAACATGATTGAAGTCTTGTTCAGATTTACGGGAATCGAGATCCTCGTTTGCTGCTACAACCCAAAGCTGAGATCGGGAGAGAAAACTGTAGACTGCTATTTTTACCAGACTTCGCAATGTACCAGGGGCCAGCTTTGCAAATACCTTCATTCACCGTATACATCTCGGGACGAGCATGTGCCTAAGAAGGGGGCAGTGTTGCGAGCCGGTGTGGACTCGACCTAACCTCACAATATGGCCCGCCCTCGGATGACCTTAACATCGCATAGACACCGCAATGATTCATTCGTTCGAGAAGAATCGAGACCCACTAGAATGGACGCGTACATACGAGAACATTCGAAAACCTTCTCTATGCGCCTAACGATCTTTGGACTATTCTAGATTTCTTTTACCTGTCGGTATAAAAGCCGGCGGCAGTGGCCTAGAGAGGGCAGTTATAAATATACCAGTGCAGTTGACGCGCTAAAATTCAAAATAAATTCTTAGTTATAAATCGTTTGTAAATAGTTCTATAAGTCTTTTATCGTTATTGTTTTTGTTAATTAGTGTTAAATAAATAGTGTTTAAATAAATTGTGACTTTCTATCCACACGGAACCGACGAAAAACGTAACAGTACGGTATAATACTGCGAATTATATTGCATAAGGCTATTTCCGCAACTGCTAAAAATTTAGAAATATTTTAAATATAAAAATGTGCGCTTTTTAAGTCTGTAGGTATCTAAAATACTAAAAATAATATACAGTGTGTATTGCATTTAAAAAAAAACTGAGATATATCATTATAATATTGCAATGTTGGCCGCGCCATAAAAAAATCCCTGTGAATGTGAATTTTTCTCCGATTTCTTCTTTTATCCTACATACCTCGCTATATTATACGTACTTAAGCAATAATATATCAATAAGTTAAATTCACTCCAGGTTTTTACCACTTTTTAAAAGCTGAAATTGTTCAGATATGAATTATCATGGAAATCCCGCATATATAGTGCTTCAAATAAATCAATAGTGTGATGTGTTCTGAATTTTATGCTGAACCCAATTCTGTACAGAAAAATGGTAATGCGATTGCAATTTTAAAGAAAATATTTTTTTAGGATATGTACTTTTTTATATAGAACTTCCTCGTACTAATGGCCACCCATATACATACTAATAAAAATTCTCTTCTAATGTGCCTCACCATCTTCCAGTGCTACGAGCCGCCCCTGATTTTATTTAAGAGCGAGCAAAAAAAAAGTTTAAGTATGTACTAGGATGTATTTCAGGAATATATTTTAACTTCTATAGGGTGACTCAAAAAACTGTGAGTGGATCGGTATATTTTTTAAATGTAACACCTTGTATATTATATCCATATATATATTTTTTTTCCTTTCTTGGGTATGAGGTTTTTTTTATTAATTAAAGATGTTACTGTTATTCTTCTATATAGACTGGTGGTAGCAAGGCGGCTGCGGCTTCAAGAATAAAGTGCCTGAGAAAGCCCACCATGATGAGGCGAAACGTCGCATAATAAAAAAAAAGTTTCCATTTTCAATTAATTAAAAAAAACCCTCATACCCAAGAAAGGAAAAACAAAAATATATATGGATATAATTCTAAAGGTTTAAGAAAAAGAAAAAAAAATAGACTTGTATATTATTGCACTTTTGGCTGCCTTTCAGATCACTTTACATAATCCTAAGATATGAGTAAATATATTTCGATAGTTTCCGGAAAAAAACGGCGTCCAGTTGGTTGGGAAATGACGATCGATGACATTAATTAAATTTGATACATTTAAAAGCGGGTTTTATTAATATATTTTTGTTAAAGAACACAGCTGCAGCACTAGTTTGGATCTTGTTGGTCACCAAATATGGAGAGGTTCATTACTACTATCCGACTGGTTACTTCACAATGGAAAATCTATTTCTAAAGACGAGTATATTCTGGAATTAGGCAGTGGAGTCGGTTTGACTTCTGTTATAGCCTCCCTGTTTTGTCCAGTTATATGCACAGGTAAATAAACACAATTAATAGCATAGAATTGATGTTTTATACGCTATCATTTTTTTAATTGTTCTAGATGTTAACAGAGGTCAGATATTTGATATAATTAAAGCAAACGTCGTTAGAAACAGGCATATAACGAAATACCCTGTGGAAATTGAGGAACTAGATTTTAAGGTTGATAACTTATCAGAAAGGATTATTGGTTTGTTGCCGAAAGTGTCTATTATCATAGCAGCAGATGGTATGTTGTTCAATTTAAATTTAACCTGTACCGTATAATACTTTAAGTAACTAAATAGTATTACTCCAAAAAATTCTATATGGGTATTTCGCCAATGCAAGAAAATCTACAAAATAAAATAGTTATTCTTTGTAAACACTGCTGCGTTAATCCAAACGAAAACTACTTGTCAGCAGTTATGGTGCGTTTAGACTTGAGCACGCACGAGCTGAGCGTACGCGCACGGCATTCGTTCGCGCTCTCGGCTCCGTTCAAATTAAAAACTTGTTTTTCGACGAATGAACTGATCCACTTGTGCGCGCACAGTACAGTTGTGTTGGCGAAAATAATGGACGACCAAGAAATAGTCGGGGCTGCAGTCATTGTTATGCACAGCTTAATTATTAAAAAGAAGAAAAATCGAAAACATTGTCGCTGGTGGTAAACCCAAATTTTTAGAAATCGATATAATTTACTACAACAACTTACGGCCGTATTCATAGTCGAGCGCCAGCCGCCCGCCGAAAAGAATTCTCCGGCGAGCGCTCCGAAGATTTCTCCGGCGAGCGCTTCGATATCGGGAGAGAAAAAAAGTTCTTTCATAGTCGGCCGCCAGCGCACCGCTGGCTGGCGAAAATGACGGCGCGTCGCCGACAAAATTTCACTTCGGGTGGAGGGTTTTAACAACAGGGAACATATTTTCTTCCTTTTTCTACACAAAATCGGTTATACGAACTTTAACATTCTCTAAATATTTAAATATTAATAATTTAAATATTTTATTGATATGGGGTAATTTAAATATTTTATTGATGTGTCCATTATTTTGTTATAATTTGTTTTAAAGTAATGAATAATATCTTCGTAATCCTTCACTTATAGTAAAAAGATTTACAATTTTTTATATACATATTTTTTTGGCTAGGTATATTTTCGGGTCATAATAAAAAAGATATTAAGTTAATAATTTACATAATGGGGAATTCCATAGGTCTGTTCGGTTTTATTTGAAAGTTTTATGGATTCGTTTTTATTACGTTTATAAATTTTTATAGACCTTAACTGTGCCTTAACCTTAACCTATTGGTGCTGTGTTAAGGATTTTAAAATTATTTTAAGGGAAAATATGACCAGAGTAGAAGTAATTTATATTTTTAAATTGGCCCTATTTTTGTTTTGTGTAGATGACTGATGTTTGGTGAATTTGGTATATTTTTTCCAGTTTGTGTAAATTACAAAGAGAATTAATGTAATAAACGTAAAAACAATAGGAAAAATAAAAAATCATAAACATAACAAAAACAAAACGATAAAACATTTAAATGGTCAAATAGACGGACGGAATTCATATGGCTCAAATGTAATGAATAATGGCCTCAAAAATACGAATGTCATCATTCTCGTTAATCGTCACAATATTATAAATATCCATAATTAATTCAGTTTGCTTGGTGCTTCTTTCAACTAGAGAAATAAACCAGACTAAACTGGCGGACCGCCCGGAAATGGTAAGGACATGCTCCAGTCGCCGCCCGAAAATCACCGGATGGGGTTTAAACTGCGCAAGTGTTCTTCGCCTGGAGATCGACTATAAAACGGGAAAAAAATGCTTATCCAACCGCCCGCCGGCGAGAGAGCGGTTACTCTATATGACGGATGTGCGCACGCGTTAAGCTTGTCGCCCACTTGTCCGGCACAGCACGGACCGTAGCTGCTCGTCGCCTGCAGGCGACGGAGAGCTTGGTCGCCCACTTTGCCGCAGGAAACCGGCAAGCCGTCACGTCGCGGTCGTATGTTGCGAAGATCTTTTTGTTTTAGTTTACATGTAGCAGTGACAGAGTCACTATGTGTGAAAGCAGCAGTTCTGATGAAGAAGTTATTGTAGCGGCCGCATTTTTGGCAGAAGAAGAAGAAAATAAATAGAAGATAAAGAAAAAATGTGGGTCCACCCCATTAATCAAAAGCGGACTGAACGCGGAGAGTCCCATCATTTATTTAACGATTTAATTTCCCTAATTTTTTTCTTAGGACTGCTTTCTCGGACTTAACAATAACAACTGCCAAAATAATTGCAAAACATATATGCGATCGACAGGCTTTCACAAGTTAATGCAGGCCAGCGCCGGCCGGCCGGCTCCGCGTACACTTGACCGGCCCGTCCCGTCGTTTGACGGGGAGAGTCGGAGAGCTGGAATCTGTTCCGTCGACGGACTCGCCGTTCCGTGCCGTGACGGGCTAATGTGCGGTAGTCTATTCATTTGCATGGTTTTAATCCTATCCGTATTTTGACGGGCCGGAACGGGACGGGACGTGACGGCCAAGTGGGCGACAAGCTTTACTCGGAGAGCGCTCGACTCTGAAATAATAACGAAGAATTTCGGGAAAGCTTCCGCCAGCGGGAGGCTGGCGATTGACTGTGAATACGGCCGTTAGTGTCTGAGGAGGGCTATGATCAGTTCAAAAACTTACCAAGAATAACCTGGCCCGACTTTGAATACACAAAACTTACGAACAAAAGATAGAATTTTTAGAATCTCAATTTAATTAATATCGACATATTCAATATTAATTTTATTTAAAAGATCTTACCATGCGTTATTTTTTTTTGGTTTTTTAGTAATACGAAGAATGTGTAACATCCCATAATATAGGCAACTTTTCATATTCTTCAATTAATAATAACGAAAATTCATTGATCCACTGCATAATTTTAATAAAGAAATCGAAGAAAAATCACACACGCACGCACGAACGCAGACAAAACGAAATTGCTCAGCTTGCACGAGCATTCGCGCACACATAAAATCCCTTTGAGCAGGACCAAAAACTGATACCAGACGGCTCACGTTCGCGGCTGCTCGCGCACAGGCAGATTCAGAGTGAGCGTGCGTGCTCAAGTCTAAACGCACCATAAGATTTGTCAGCATTCATGGGACACAGGGCACAGAATAAATTTTAATAACGCCAAAATTATAATGAAAGAAGCGATAGCCTCTAAAAGAAAAATAAAAGAGGCTTTTTTAATACCATCTAATAAAAGTAAATGTATTGCTCATGCATCTGTAGATGTTAGTAATGTATGGCAATTGCTTCTTTGATTTAAAAGAACATAACGTAAATAAACATAACATACGTAAAAATTAAAAATAATCATACAGAAAATTTGGGGCTTTTGGGTTTTACCTTATTAAGTAATTGTAGTAATTGTTAATTTTGAAGTTTAACTTGATATAATGTCATTTTAACAGAACGTCAACGGTTTTTGTAGACGTACCTATCTGTTTTAAAAAACTAAAGTGTTCTCGAATAGTTGAATTTAAATAGTTTTTTTCTTTATTCTTTGTATTTTTTTGCTTCCGACGACGGATAAATTTTCCGAAACGTTAAGCATTTTTTGTTCGGTAGGCAAATTTGTATATCTGTAAACCTAATGGTGCGTTTAGACTTGAGTACGCACACACTGATCCTTCGATCTCACGCTCACTCTGAATCTACCTGTGCGCGAGCAGCCGCGAACGTGAGCCGTCTGGTATCGGTTTTTGGTCCTGCTCAAAGGGATTTTATGTGTGCGCGAACGCTCAACTTGCACCGGCAATTTGTTTTGTCTGCGTTCGTGCGTGCGTGTGTGATTTTTCTTCGATTTCTTTATTAAAATTATGCAGTGGATCAATGAATTTTCGTTATTATTAATTGAAGAATATGAAAAGTTGCCTATATTATGGGATGTTAAACTTTCTTCGTATATATTAAAAAACCAAAAAAAAAAAATAACGCATGGTAAGATCTTGTAAATAAAATTAATATTGAATATGTCAATATTAATTAAATTGCTATTCTAGAATTTGTATCTTTTGTTCGTAAGTTTTGTGTATTCAAAGTCGGGCCTGGTTATTCTTGGTAAGTTTTTGAACTGATCATAGCCCTCCTCAGACACTAAGTTGTTGTAGTAAATTATATCGATTTCTAAAAATTTGGGTTTACCACCAGCGACGATATTTTCGATTTTTCTCCTTTTTAATAATTAAGCTGTGCATAACAATGACTGCAGCCCCGACTATTTCTTGGTCGTCCATTATTTTCGCCAACACAACTGTACTGTGCACGCACAAGTGGATCACTTGATTCGTTGAAAAATAAGTTTTTAATTTGAATGGAGCCGAGAGCGCGAACGAATGCCGTGCGCGTACGCTCAGCTCGTGCGTGCTCAAGTGTAAACGCTCCATTAGATTTCTGAAAATCTCCCTCTCTTAAATAATCTTTATGTTCTTTAATTCGAACATTTAAGGGTCTAGATGTTTCACCAATGTAAAATTTATCGCATTCACATATATTTTAACTATACACATATCGCATTTTTTGGAGAGATGAATCCGCCACATAGGTATGGACATTTTTTGTATTATAGTTAGTTTATTAAGGGAGTATATGTATATAGAGAATTATTTTCTTTTAGTTGTATACGACGATCACCTTACAGACGCTTTCATCAAAACTGTACAAAAACTTCTAGACATTCCACCCAAAAGAGCATTGTACGTCGCACTAGAAAAACGCTACGTATTTACTATAAGAGATTGTGATACAAGTGCCCCCTGTTATGACTACTTTGTTGAAAAACTAAGTACTTTAAAAAACTTGACGATAGAAGAACAGACTACAGATTTTCCACAGTATTTTGTTTATGATAAAGTTAAAGAATTAGTGTTGTGGAAAATAACATCGAATTTTTAATATTATTCTGTCATATTGTGTGATATTATTAAATTATAAATATAATAAGTTAATAAATTTATGTAATAAGATAATATTTTTATTTTTTAATCTGAAGTTGTAAAGGTATTTCATGAAACATGACCATTGAGTAATCACGATTCTACTTAAACTGCTTGACGTTTAAAGCTGATTTTTGGCAAACGGATTGACTGTGGGGTGTAGAGGTTCGATAAGGAGAGGTTTCTCAAATCTCAAACTCCAAGGGGGTGAAAACGCCCCTCAAATATTACAATATTTGTTATTTAAAAAACGGTTAATCTTTCGGGAAAACGCTTGGATACGCATAATTTATTTTGTTTTTTTACATATTTTGAATTTTTTTAAAAAATCATACAGAGTGTTCCAAAAAAGTTGGGTAATTGATTAACCGCGATTCTGCTTAAACTGCTTGACGTAAAAAGCTTATTTTTGGAAAACGAATTTTTCGAAAGTCATATTCCAACGAGATGAAACTACTCCTCAAATATTACCAAGTTATATAATAATATCGCCATGTTGTTTTTTTCTCATGCTGACATAAATGTGAGAAAATTTTATCCAGTTTGTATGTTAATGGAAATTCTTGCTCTGCTTTATCATCACCATTACAAATGATTAATTCGACGCGAACGAAATTGCGGGTACACGCTAATTAAAAAAATAATCTACCATCTCTATTACTAAGTAAATATAAACAGTGCCCTTAAGAATAAAGTTTTTTAAATGGCAGAGAATATCATATCGTGCATTTGCCAAGTCAATATAATTATTTCAGAAATAAAGATGTCTAATATTGATACTAACAATTTGTAACAAAATTGTTGAATAGGTGCTTAAAGAGAAACTAAGAGGAAGAATTGTATTGCCAGACTTTACATTTTTTACATTCTATGTTTTTTATGGGACTGTATTTACAAAATCGGCTTAACTCAGCTGTTTTAAGCAATGCTCTTAAATTAAATTTCTATACAGATTTTTATAACTAAAAATGATTTAAGTAATTTCATTTTTGCGCGAAGTAATTGCCATCTTGAGAGTTACCCTTCAACTATTTTTAGTTTACAGCGCCACATAACGAGAAATCATTAAACTTTATGGAACTACAGTATGTATAACTGGTTGCCTATGATTGATATATTAAACTCTTTCAAAAAATTGTATTAAAATTAAATTTTAACTAAATATAAAATTACGTAGTATATCTAACTTGTTTTTGCTACCAAATTATTTAAAATAATAAATCCGAAGTAATGCACTGAAGGGGCATAAATTATGTAATCAATAATTAGGGAAGCGTGACAAAAGCATATCAAAGGCCTTGTAGATACGTAACGAGCCGTGAAATCGTCACAAAAGGCTCGTCTTGCTCGTTTTGTGTATGACAAAACGAAGCTATAATATCGAGTTATCTTTAGCCCGAGCAACAGATATGTTTTGATGAGCGTTATTGTGTTTAAATTTCATTTTAGACGGCAACTGGAACTGAATATTAATTTTGCGAGATGGGGCAAACTGATACAAAATCCACGAAATATTAGATTAGGAAAGGAACAGAGTTTATCAACTAAGATTTTTTTTAATAATTGTTAAACAGTTAATGAACGTTTTATAGGGTAGAGATATGCAATCTTTAAAATTATTGTTTTTTTTTGTTATTCTGTTTTTCAATACCGGGTACGTCTCAAAAGTAGCTCACTCCTATAACTTTTTTATTTTTTCAGATAAAAAACGAGATTTGGTATGTTAGTATATGACATAAATTAGAATTGATCGACAGATAAGATCCTTGGCGGTCGCAAATCTGTTCTCCGCGCGCATGACGTCACTCGGGTAGTAATTTTCTGTTAAACTCCGCCAACTACATGCGCAATATCTTCTCTCAGAAGATCCCTGGGGGTGGCAAATCGGTTTTCCGCGCGCATGACGTCACCCGGATAGTAATGTTCTGTTAAGCTCCGCCCACTTCATGCGTAATATCTTATATTGATCGAATCGATTATTCAATCGTTTTCTGTCACTTCCTGTTTCACCGGAAATGACTACAACTTTTGATTTTTAAATGCAGGGGCGGATCGTGAATTTGTGGGGCCCTGGGCTGAAACTACTTAGATGCCTACATAAGTACTCAACTAATAGCCATATCAAAAAACTGTTTCTATAATGATATATTATTATTCTTCTTCTTTACGTGCCGTCTCTTTCGTGGAGGTTGGCGATCACATTGGCAAAATCTTCACGATTCTCGGCTTTCCTTATGAGTTCTTCAAAAGTTAGGTGAGTCCAGTTTCTGATGTTTCTCAACCAAGATAGTTTCTTCCTGCCGAGACCTCTCTTTCCTTCAATCTTACCCTTAACTGTCAGTTGTAAGACGTGGTATTTTTCATTTCTTAATACCGTATGATCGAGAAAAAACGGCGTCAGCGTTGGCTATGAAATGAAGATCGCTGTCATTTTATATGTAAATTTATATGGGAAATGGCATCGATCGTCATTTCCCAGCCAACTGGACGCCGTTTTTTTTCGATCATACGGTATATGCCCTAAGTATGATGTTTATTTTTATTTTTATTATATTGAGCAATTCTCTTTCTCTGCCTATTATGCTGTAGACTACGGTATTTGTGATATGTGGATTTAAGTAACATAAATGTTACTTAAATCTACGCAAGTATTAGTTGTACAAAAGGCGACCTTATTGCTGTGGTAGCAATCTCTTCCAGGCAAACTTTGGGTGAGAGAGAAACCGAAATAGTGATATTTTATAAGAATATAAGAAAACAATAAAACAATTTTATTTATTTACTTATTATGAATTAGTAAAAGAAATTGATAGGTTGTAGTAACAGAAATTAACAGTTATTTGGTCATCACATTCTAAGTCTTTTGTTAGATCACAATTTATGGAAAGAAGTGATAAATTATTTAGTCGATGGTTCGACATTGTTGTCCTATATTTATTTTCTACATAGGACATCTTGGAGAAGGAGCGTTCTGCTTCACAGCTAGTGATTGGCAATGTTAAAAAAATCTTTAAAATGGTATAGCAGTTAGGGAACACGTTAATAAGTTTATTTTCATACATGAGCATAAAAATGTCACTGCAAGAGGTGTAAGACTCAGACATAGATTGGAGTAAGTACGATTTTAATTGAATGCACTCATTCAATAAATGCTCGTCTACGTCATCGGGATATTGCAATTTCCAAATCTATGTTTTCGATATTTTTGTCTTGCAAATCCATTAAAAATTTGAATTTTTTGCTATATGTCTCATAGACTTGTCTCCTTTTATTTAAATCCATAATCAGCTTATCCAACGTAACTTTTAACGTGTTTCTTTAAAACTTTCTGCGCCGTATACTGATAATTCACCTGTAGACTTATCTGAAAATTTTTGGATAATGCGTCTCTTGTTTATGTAATTGTAGTCTATTATTACACTAGTACTTAATTTTTTAGCTTTTTCGTCGTATTCCTGTAACATTTGATCTGATTGATGTCGTATGTTGCTCACAAAGTCTTTTAAAGAAACAATTAACTTGTTGCCTTCACAAATGTCTAAACCAGGGCTCTGTATTTTTTTTTATTAACTAAATGAAATCTCTCCAAAACTTCTTCCCAAAAGATAATCAAAATTGCAGTCTCGAGTTTCGCCATTTTATTGAATAAATTTCGTGCCTCTTTCCGGAAATCAACTTTCTCAACCTCAGTTTCGCTGAAACTTTTGAAAATTTTCATAATGTCATCATAATTATTTTTTAAGGCTTTGACAGCATCATAGTGGCAAGGCCATCTTAGTGCATCTCCCGTCAAAAGACGGTAAAGAGCGTTTTGGAGTGGAGCTTGATTCCCCCCTTTACGACAAGCAAAACAATTTTCTTTTGACTTTTTATTTTTTTTTCTCTACTTTCGATTTTTCGAAATTAGAAAAAATACACAGCTAAAGGCAAGAAAATATTATTTTTTAATATACACTAAAGCTGTAAGAATTTCGTTCATTTCATATATATTTGAGCGGGCCGAAAAACGCTCTTTACCATCTTTTGACGGGAGATGCACTAATATCTCACCGACATTTTACGACATCGTCTGTTGATATAGAAGAAGTTTTGCTTGCCGTGTCGGTGAGAACCAGCCCCTGGGCAGCCCACCTGATGAAGGGTAGGCCCAGAAACCGGTTGTGGGAGTGGAGCTTGGTTCCCCCCTTTACGACAAGCAAAACAATTTTCTTTTTACTTTTTATATTTTTTATTTTTTTTCTCTACTTTCGATTTTTCGAAACTAGAAAAAATACACAACTAAAGGCAAGAAAATATTATTTATTAATATTAATATCTATTTTATTTGATAGAAAATGACACTCTAGATAGAATGACATCTCATATGTCAACTTTTGACATTTTCGCATATGGTTTATTTCAAATTATAACATGCAATACATGCAATCCTTTTGTATAGCAGTTTCTACATGGAAAAATGGAGTGTCCTGAATTATGCTTTAAACGGTATTAACTTGTGATTGTGAATCACAAACGCTCATTTAAGGATGCCGATCTAGGCATGTTCGGTCTTGCGGTATACCAGTACCAGGACCGGTACTTTTGAAATATTCCGGTATCGGTATCATTTTTTACAAGACCGATATACCGGTTTCGAAATCATCATCGGTACGGAAAGATAGATACAAGATAATATGAAAATCAAACAACCTGTATAAAACGATTTCGGTACTGGTTTTTGTGCAAAGCTGATTGTGTTCTTCTACTACAGGTACCCTATGATGGAAAAAAATCTGCGTCAGCGATGACTATGAAATAAAGATCGCTGTCATTTTATATGTAAAATTATATAGGGAATGTAAAAGATATTCATTTTCAACTGGGCGCCGTTTTTTTCGATCATTCGGTATAATACGGTCAGGAACACGCATATAATTTATTTTGATGAATGTTTAAGGCATTGCTAGTCTAGTTTGATAATCTAGTCTTCTTTTTTTAGTACATCTAAAATTCAAGTAAAGCATCTTACTTATGGATCACTCATGTATATTATACAGGGTGTCCCAGAAATAAGTGCAAATATTTTAAGGGGTGGTAGATCTCGATAAAAGAAACATATTTTCTTTTTATCGTTTTTCAAATAAGTCCAAAATAACGGAGTTATTTTACTTTGAAAATTTCCAAAAAAAAAATGATTTTTTGCTAAAATTTTGAGAACCACTGAATCTTTTCTGGATTTTCTTTCTTGTAAATTTAATCTAATACCTATGTTGCCATATTATCAAGAAATTATGATTTTTAACTAAAAACTAAAAAAATTTCCAAAAAATTTTTCAAAAAATTTCGAATTTTCAAAATTTTTTTTTCGCGAAAAAAACCTCATAGGCGTTTTTCTGGGGTTGAACTATACTACCAGTTAAAATATTTGCACTTATTTCTGGGACACCCTGTATAAATGTCCGTAAAACTCACGCCGATATTCAATAGCGTCTTCTCTATTATTTAAAATATGTAAAATAGCATCTTATTTCCGCTACATTTATATCTCCAAGAATAGCAGCTTCCGGTACTTTTTCCATTTTTCATAAATAAAGAGAATGTTGGACAAGAACAAGAATATGCCGGAAAAGTGAAGATAAACAATGAGAATCTTAAGTTAGATCAATAAAGTTATAACGGTAACGGACAGATTTATGATATAGTCCGAGAAATCTAATTTATCCCTCAAAATACCGTATTTATTACGTTACCGTAATTGTTAACGTTACAGGCGCGAGAACTTTTTATTTTTCATTTTTTAATACGGTATCGTGACGTATATACTCACTAGCACAACAACCAAAACTGTTATTTAGGTCTTTCCGATATTCCAATTCATCCGGTCTTCGGTCCAACCGGTCTTCCAGTCCAACCGGTCTTCCGATCCAGTATCGGTCCCACCGATCTAATTTTTGGAACCGGTATACCAGTTGTAGAACCGGTACTTTGTGATACCGGATACCGTACTGAAATCTTAGGACCGAACATCCCTATGTCGATCTAGACACCCCAACTTTATAAAACGATCTATATTCTGCCACCAGTGAAAATAAAATCAACGATCCCTGTGCTTGATAATCAGGAGTTTATTTTTTGTCAATGTTTAGTTTAGTCTAATTTCCAATTTAGTACAAATACTCTACCGGAAACTTAGTACACAATATCTACTTAACCAATTATTAACAACACAAAATAAGTGTTCGTGTTAAGAATACTTTTATACAGGGTGTTTCTTAATGACTAATATTTAAGGGGGTGATTTTTGAACCTATTCTAAGAGAAAAACTTTATATACACGTATGTCCTAAGCATCTTAATTTCTGAGATACAGGGTGGTAAAGTTTTCTAAAAAGAAATTCTTTTTCATAATAACTCTGATTTTATTATATACAGGGTCCGGCAATAGTGCGTCGGGCATCTGTAGCTCCTAGAATAAAAAACTTGAGAATTTTGTTTAAGAGCGATCCTAAAGTATGTGCCAGGATGTATTTCAAGAAAATATTTTAACTTCTATAGGGTGGCTCAAAAAAGTGTGAGTGGAGCTTGATGATTTTTTTTAAATGGAACACCCTGTATATTATTGCATTTTTGGCTTCCTTTCAGATCACTTTAGATAACCTTAAGATATGAATAAATATATTTTGATTAGTTTCAGAGATATTAAAAAATAAATCAAAAATATATATTTTTCAGCCCTTCTTAAAAAAAATATTAAAAATACAAGAACTGTCCTGAAATCAAAACTATATTAGGTATTTACTTTAGATGGTCTGTACTTACTTTGCTATAAATATGAAAATCGTAAATTATACAGAATGTTCAAAATTCTGCGCCAAACTTTCTAAAATATAAAATAATTTTTCCTCGTTTTTTTAAATGGAACACCCTGTATATTATTTTTTTAAAAATGAACATTTTTTGTATTTAGAGTATTTCAAAATTTTTAACGGTTTCGCAGATATTTGCGGTTTTATATTTCATATGGAATTTTCCACAGTAAATTTTTATCAAAGCCACCCAATGATTTTTCTCTCATATTTTACCATTGAAAGCGCCATATGAAATAATACTGCGCGTATCTGCGAAACCGTTCAAAATTTTGAAATACTCTAAATACAAAAAATGTTCATTTTTTAACTCTCCATCTAAAAAAATAATACAGGGTGTTCCATTTAAAATAACAAAGAAAAATTATTTTATATTTTAGAAAGTTTGGCGTAGAATATTGAACATCCTGTATGATATACGATTACCATATTTATAACAAACTAAGAACAGAATATCTAAAGTAAATACCTAATATAGTTTTGATTTCAGAACAGTTCTTGTATTTTTAATAATTTTTTTAAGAAGGGCTGAAAAATACATATTTTTTAATATCTCTGAAACTATCGAAATATATTTATTCATATCTTAGGGTTATGTAAAGTGATCTGAAAGGAAACCAAAAATGCAATTATATACAGGGTGTTCTATTTAAAAAAAAATCATCCAGGTCCACTCACACTTTTTTGAGCCACCCTATAGAAGTTAAAATATTTTCCTGAAATACATCCTGGTACATACTTTAGGTTTGCACTTAAACAAAATTCTCAAGTTTTTTATTCTAGGAGCTACAGATGCCTGACGCACTATTGCCGGACCCTGTATATTTTTATGAAACTTACATTTCTTTTATGTATCAAAATACCTTTTTTGGTGTACAAAGAATTTTATTTAATTCAACCAGCGCCGTCCATACGGGTTTTACATTGAATATTTTGGGAGAAAAAAGTGGTACACCACTGACTTCTTTTAAAACAAAAATTATTTTCAAAATATTCATTCGTTCTAAACATTTTTTATCTCCTGATTTTTTTCGTCCGAGACATATTTTTTGCTTAAAAAAATTAAAGTCAGTTTACTTCAATCAATCCCGGTCAAATCGCTGAAAATCTGATGCGGTAACTGTTGTGTGGAAATCATTTCTGCATCGCATCGGCTGGAAGAAAATTAAGAAATAAAACAATTTTTTTGGAAGACGTGTACCAAATGTAACATCAGAAACAGACATTTTGAAAAAAAAATAGAAAATTTTACCACCCTGTATCTGAAAAGTTAAGATGTCTAGGACATATATTCATGTGAAGTTTTTTTTTTCTTAGAATAGGTCCGAGAATCACCTCCTTAAATATTAGCATGTCATTAAGGAACATCCTGTATAGAGTTCTAAGTTGTAGCCTAATGTGCCCAGTGGGTTAATATGTCACTGGAGTAATAGAGTTTAAAAAATTAAAGAAAGCACTATCTGTATTTTTGCAAGGGTCTCCGTTAGTTAGAGAAACAAACAGAAGCCCACTCTCAGATAATCAGGAAAGTCTTTCATTTATGCCCCTATGAATTAACCATAAAGGAAAAGCGAGATAGAACGTCAAGATGGCGTCGAATATATCGACTGAATGGGGGTTATTTCCAGATTAGAAAGATATACAGGGGGTTTGATAAATATTGAGGTATATTTAATAGAAAGGGTTTTGTAAAAATACAGGGTGATTTAATTAGTAGAAAAGAAGAACATTTACGTTATATCAAAGCTATATTTTATTACATTTTTGTCTACGTATTTTTTACAAATAGTTCTTTACCATGTGCAAGTAACATAAAGGGTACCCAGCTACAAACAGTACTGTCTTAGTACAAAAACGCCATGACATTAGAATACAGTTTTTGAATATTTGATTATTGAATATTTAGTAAAAGTAAATCATAATTTTGCAAATTGTGAAAAAACCCGTATTTACGAGTAGTAAGACTTATAACAGTGCAAATATTATTAGATATGACAGTATAAATTACTACTACTGACAATTTTAAATGATAATGAAATTGCCAAAAAAATACTAACACGTAAAGAAGGGCGTAATTACGTGGTTGCTGGGTGCAATAACTTTCAATAACTCAAGTTTGCCGAATATTCAACTATCCCGAATCAACTTTTTATAGTTTCACAATTTCGCGAACCGATTTGATCAAAAGCAAAAATGAATTCAAGCAGTTCGACGAAACAAGTGAGTAAACAAAGTGCTCATTACATAATCAAAAAATGAAATAGACATATACTATGAGAGCATAAAATATAATTTGCAATATTATTATATTTGCATATTATAATATGGTATACTCTTGTTTTAATCAACTAGTGCTTAATTTTTTTAGAAATATCTTCTAAAATTATAATTATGTATCTTCAAAAAATTTTGTTATAGCCGAAATAGCCCAACCCATATAGCACGTCCAAATGAAATTACGTTTCTACAAGGGAGACACATGAGAAAAAACATATGTTAAAGTGAACCTAAGTGTTCATCTAGTTCTAACAAATACATATGAGATACACGCAGGTGTATATTGATAGAATTGTGTGATACAGTGTTGACTGGTTTTATACCGTATGAACTCAAGATTCTAAAGAGCTTTTTGTAACGTAACAAATAATTATTAAAATGATGAAATCTGACGTCGGTATATGAAACATACAATGTATAAGTCATATGTATGTGTGATACTTCGTGTCATAGTTGTGCCTATAGTACACACCTTGTAAAAATGTGACGTACACACATAATATAAATATCTATGTAGACACTTTGTGAGAGAGATTTTAAGGTAAGTACAAGTTTTTAATTACCTTGTTACACCTTCCTAAGAGTATTATTAATATTATAGCAGCGACTTTTCCCTTACTCGATGCCCAATTTACCAAATTTTGACTCCAATGAATGAAAACTCCAAATATTCTCATATAATGATAAAGAGGTTAGCTGAGTTAGCTCTGCAATATATTTTTTTTTTAATCTGGAAATAATAAAAATCTAAATGGACCAGAGAAAGAAAGATTTAAACACTTCAAAGAACTTCTTACACTGATATTCGGTAAGTTATTGATGGATCAATATACAGATATGTTTAATATTCAATAATCATATAAAATTTAAGGGTGAGATTGTTAATCTGGAAATAAAATACAACAAAGTCCAACAGAGTGCTCGATGAATGAGTATGATAATAACCAACTGCTTGGAGGGAAAAGAGGAGAAAAAAATGACTAAACGAGGTCCACCAAATCGTGGCGATATACCAGTGTTTACATTTTAGTATGTTGTTATACTAGGTACTTATATTTTTAATATATTTTGATACAAATTCTGTCCTTTTACAGTGTTTTCTTACTTCTGGTTTCTGCAGTGTAAATAATTATTATTATTGTGTTATTTGCGCTATTGCGTTCCATGATATAAGGAAATATAAGAATTTTATTTTTTAACCACTTAATCCATTTTATGGAAGAAAAATGGTACATTTAATACAAAACAAAAATGGAACAATTTTAAGGCTACTTCCCTTGAACTTACGATCGAGATACTTTTGGAAAATACAAAGTTTTGCATTCCTAATTTTCGTTCTAAGAAGATATAATTGCTATCACTGAATAAATATTTCTTAAAAAGAACGAAAAGTTAGGCATCAAAACTTGTATTATTTCCTAAATTCGTTCATAAGAAGTAGTTTTATCTAGCACAAGATCGAAGCAAAATACATACGTATACACGAGGTAGTCACAACTGCAATGTGTAAACAGAGTTTAAACGTAATACACAAGCACTGTGTATCCTACGGCACACTGTGTATCCTTTACTTTGTATATACGTAAATGCTATACTGTGGCTACATTGTGAGGCGGACGTTTAACCTTTGTGCATACGTGTTGAACTACAATGTGTAAACGTAGCATATTTACATCGGGGGAATTGTGTCACCCTGTGTCTGCATCTAATAATGCATACACATCGTAAATGTTATTTGATGTGCTGTATGGGAAGTTATGTCCGAACTAGCAAAACCGGTGCGTAAAACTATGCTCGCTACCGTAGTTGAACTCAACTAAAAAGTTTTATTAGTTTCAATCATAAATTATAATACAAGTTAGACCTTCTGAAGATATCAAAATATTTACTTTTTTATTAATATAATATTACTTTTTTTAGAATTTTCACAAATTATTCTTCCTAACACTTTAAACTAAAATAATTATATAAACTTTTTTTCGTATAGTCTTTATTTAAACCCGTGTATTTGTATATATCGATTGTTGACGATATTCTCCGATGGTGGCAGCACTGGCAGAGAATGCACCAAGCCTATATGGGACACCGCGATACCGCTTGATATATTTTCAAATGAACATTGAAATATACTTATTCTTTCGAATTATATTTGAGAATATAATTCGAAGGAATAAATTATAGAATTTTGGTTAAGATATAAGGTTTGAAGTACAGCTATCTCCTTCCATTAATCGTGCGAATTTTATTTTCATTCAAAAATTAGATAAGTGTATCATAATTTTCAAATTATGAAAAACACAGTTGCAAAGAATAATTAAAAGTATAAATTGTCTCATAATTTAATTGTCTCAAA
The DNA here is from genome assembly GCF_002938485.1 of Sitophilus oryzae. NCBI lineage: Eukaryota > Metazoa > Arthropoda > Insecta > Coleoptera > Curculionidae > Sitophilus > Sitophilus oryzae. The sequence goes on along the minus strand of NW_022147046.1, from coordinate 2,663,462 downwards.
TTATAAAAAACGAAATTGCATAGAGTAATTTTCGACAAATATTAATGGGTATAGTAATGATTCATGATCTGGCGACTATTTTAGACGACTATTTTATTTCCACAAATTTAATTTATATAGCTAATTTATATAGGTAAGTAGAATAATAATAATATAATTATTAGAATATTAAAATTAAATATTGGCTAAAATGAAAAACACACATTTTACCTAAATATTTTAGCTAAACTAAAATAAATATAAATAAACGTGGATGAAATCTCATTTGGTTTATTTCCTTGAGTTCATAATAGGGTTTGCGACGAAGAAGCTACAGAGAGTTCGCTTAAGTTGCCGCTTAAACGTAAACTTGAGCGGATATCTCTTTATACCGGAGTTAGCGTATCGGCTATAAAAAAATTCACACAGAAGATAAAAAAAGGCTGGAAACTAACCCCGATAAAATGATATCCAGCTCTGGAAAGAAACGACCACGTGAGACTGCTGTTGAAAAGCTCGACGACTTTTTCCAAATGGTCAGGAATTTGATAAATAGATTTTATCTCGAATTCAAACTCGTCCCCACAATTAGAAAGTTTTTGCAAAAATTGCAGGAAGAATCGAATTTTCCTTTGGCAGGGAATCGCTTAGGGGGTTATTAAAATCAAATGAATTTTTTTGGCGTAAATGTCAAAATATCAGATAAATATTAGTGGAGCGGCCCATTAGAGAGATATAAATATATACGCAAAATTCGAAGATATAGCCAAATATTATCTATTTGGATGAAACATATGGGTAGACAATGACCTAACCTTTAAAAAGTGCTGTAAACAAATGTAATAAAAGTGTCTCATAATTTTTCAAATTGTGAAAAACATAATTGCAAATAGTAATCCTGTACAAATATTATTAGGTATAAATTGTTCGTTAAAACATGGTTAGTGAGGATTCAAGATCTGAGCTATTTCCTTTTATTAAACGACGGCAGTTAGCAGATGAATATTTTATTTTTACAAAAAAAATAAATACAAGTGTCTCATAATTTTTCAAATTATGAATAACATTATTTGTTATATCAGCACAAATTATGTGGCAACAGTAGTTTGGTGTTACAACAGCAAAATAAAACACTAATTTACCACAGTACACCAAAACGCTTTAACTTTACGTATATGATACACTTTAAATTTTCCTTTTGTAACATCAAAGATTTCAGCCCTAACTGTGTTTTTTAATAAATGGGCTATTTTAGGGATTGTACCATAAATAAACATATAACAGTAGGAGAAATTATTATTTTAACGAAAAAATATGTTTAGCAAATAGAATATTTTAGGGATTGTGCTATAAATAAAAATATAACACTAGGAGAAGTTATTATTTGTCAATAATCCCTCTTTTTAATGAAAGAAAAAAGCAAACTGCTATCGAAGACTGTTTTTCCGAATAAGAAAAACGTAAAATAAAATCGAAAAGTTTAAACGAAAACGTTTCACTCGTCTAATTTAACCAATCAACGGGATTCACTGCCCAAACCACCCCACTTCCACCCGTCATCTCTTTCTCCGTCAACTTCCCCTCCCGCTTCATCGTCCCCACCCCCCCTGAAAATCTCCACAAGGTAAAGAGGGGAAGGGGTAAACTCCACTATGGAAGTTTATATAAAGGAGGTGCACAAATCCATTCTATGTAGTTTGTATCAAATCTGCTTTAATTCTGTCATACCTCTGACCGAGTGTATCTGATACACTTTGAGTTTATTAATTGTTGTTGATGACGGTGTTTTATATATTCAAGTTTAATTTTTGCCTAAATAATTAATTGAAAAGTTGTTTATAACATATTATTTGTTTGGGGGTAGTAAAATTGGTAATAATAAAAGTAAAAAGGTATTATGAGTGGATCTGGTAAACCTTTGTTGGGTTTGTGGCTATACAGGAGTGGTGAAGAATGGAATTACAAAGAAGAGAGTCCCATTGCTTTGAAGAGTCAGGTAATTCAATTAAATTGTATTGAAAAAAAATATATTTTTATTGTTTTTTGCGTACTATAAGAAAAATAATTTTTTTATTTTTCTTTATTATTGGTATATTATTCATGTTATTATTTAAGATATATCTATTATGTCTTCTCTAGAACTTCAGATGGTAGATGTTGATAAACTTTATTTGAAATACCACGCACTTTGTTTAAATACACTCGCCGGCACGAAAAATGGGCACCTTAAAATTTTCATGTATTTTAAAGTTTTATACAGGTTTTTACACATATACAGATGTTTCACACAAAATGTGCCATCTCTCGTGGGGAGATTCCTCACGTAAAAATAAAATTTATTTTTCATATCGACCTAGGTCCGATTCTGCTTTATTTCGTAGCTACAGGGTGTTAAAGTGTTGATAATCTTTCGATTTATTATAATTATCTTCTAAGAACTTTAAGTGATTCGAATGAAACTTTGAGGGTAAAAGTTATTATAAGTGCTACATACTTTAATGCTAAGAAAGTGTCGATAAATTCATCAGGGACGTGCATATGGGTTATCACTGGAATATTTTTCAAAAAAAACATGTACGCCGCTGACTTTTTTCTTTTGAGGTCAAAATTGTGGTAAAATTAATAAATTATATATTTTACCTAATTTATTATTAAATATTATTAATGTTAGTTATTTTTACTATTAGTCCAACCTACAACAATTTCAAATAAAAAATAATGGTATTTAAGATAATTACAAGCTTATAATTTTAAAAAGTTTTAACATCCTGTAACTCTAAAACTATGCATTTCCATACCCATGTTTATAAGAACTTTTTTTCATATTAACATTGAAAATGTTTCTGTTATCCTATATAAGGGAGCCCAAATCGAATTAAAATGCTACATTTGCCACACCATGACGTCATATATACAAGGGTATAGGAAATCTCGGCGCAGCGGCGGCAGTCGGCCAGCGCGCGCAAAAACCATTACATCGCTAATTGTTTATTGATATATCTTTATTAGTTTAAAAGCAAAAAATATGGGGTTTGCTTTGATACCTTGTCAAGACATTAGCGAAACTTTTAAATTGTTTCTTTTTTTCATTTAGGCCTTCGTTTTTCGTTAAATGAAAGTTATATTAAAAAAAATCTATTATTAAACCAAATCTTCGCATGATTGAAATGATTATTCATGTTTAAAGTTTTTTTTGGTCATAAGCGCTAATGGAAATGTTTTTTCGTAAATAATTATAAAAAATTACTCCCTACGAAGACTTTATTGTGTACTGGATGAAAAAATAAGTATTTGTTTTCTCTATACGGTGGTATTAATATATCGATTTTTGATGATAGTGCCCTTTTATCCGGTCTAATTTTGTACTACTTTCGGAATAAGGGTCCCCATATCATGTACTGTACTTCCATCCCTGAAAAATTCAGCTTGTGACACCGAAGTGAGAGGTAACGTCAAAATACGCTTTAATCTACCTACATCATAGGTAAGTGTAGGTACTCTAGGTATATTCTACCTAGACAGTAGCTGAACTAGCTGACAGTAGTAATTAAGAAGTAATAAGTAATGTTTCCGGTGAGACCGCGTATATGTCACCGGATTCTGGTTAGTATAAAGACTTTTTCTATAGAAAGAGTTTTTTCTATATTTTCCTTTCAAAATAAGACTAATTTCTTCTTATTCTTTTAAATATTACAGTGTTTCTTTTTCCTAAAATGTTATACTTAATTTTCGCTTTAAATTAAAAAATCACAAACGGAGGAAAATATACGTTATTGAATAAAGTTTATACAAATCACTTTACCATAACAAAAAAGTAAAAACATGTCATGGCGGAAGATATTCAGGTGGCATTTCACACATTTATCTATTAAAATCGAGATTAAAATAATAAACTTGCGTAACATGTTATACACGAGATAGAAAATTTCAGAATCGATTAATACGCAATACGCTACGCAGTCAACTTATTCCTATGCGCGGATGAGCGTCTTCAAGACTCTTCCTTCGGCCAGGGTCACGACGCCGTCGAAGAGGAATCGGCCTACGTTTGGCTAAACAGGCTGGACACGGAGTACGATATTGGCGAGTCTGACTATTTATAAAAATTTGCAAAGTAAAATATGTTGGAAAAATAATTAATCCATACATATATAAAAGCTCAAAGGGTTTTTTTGTTGCATCCATCCCGCCGAAACCGCTTTACCAATCTTGATGATTCTTTTTTTAAATGAAAAGTATATATGTGTAGATTTGTTATGAAGTATTTTTATAGTGCTTAATGGCTATTTCTTTGTATAAAACGACTAAATACTAAAACATACCTGAAAAACACCTACACACAATACCTCCAGAAATAAATTATTTGTCATTGTCAGTGGTGTGTCAGTTAGATTATATATAACGTTTTTAGATATTTTAGAGTGAGTTCATGCCGCCAGCTTTACATACATAAATATTAGCACAAAGGTTCGTTTAAACGACATTAGTGAATTAGCTACACAAAGCGATTTTAGGAAATTCATCCTCTTAGAGAGTAAAATTATCTCGGAACAGTTTATTGTATGAAAATTCCTTACTATTTGGTCTAGAAGAATGAAATCCTACAAAAAGAATTAGAAGAAATTTCTGAAATTCATCAACCAAATGGGTAAAGTTAGTAAAAATTTATATAAAACTTGGTGACCTCTGGATTATACACATAAAAATTGGCACAAAGGTAAAGCGAATTTATGAAATTTATACCCTTAGGGAGTAGAATAGAGAATGAAAGTTTGCTCTACGAAAATGCAATACTATAACATTATAAACCAGACAGTATAAAATGTTATACAAGGGTTTATTTAGTGACATCATAACGAAATATATCTTCCTCAATTATCCTTCAAAGAATAAAAAATAACCTATAAAGAGAGTATTAGTGCTCTTAATAAATAAAAAAAATGAAAAATAAAAAACATCTATGCTCACTAGCTCTCTATAAAGAAGTAAAAAATCATGTAAATCAATGCATGAACGATTCGAGGTGTAACGCGAACGTAGTTGCGAGAAAAAGCTAGTAATTTATTAAATTATTTTATTTAACTCATTAATTTTCATTGAAAAGGAATTTTTGTAATTCGCCACTATATTAGTTAAAAACTAAGAAACTCATATCAAATTTAAGTTTTGCGATTTTGACTTATACTTTTTACAAAATCTGAACACATTTAAAAAAAGAAAAAAAATTTTGATAATATTTGTGTAGATTGACTACAAGTTGTATAACATAAATTTCTACGACCGGTCTACCTAGTGGTCTGCAGCATCGCCTTGTGGTGCAAACGTGGGCCTGTTAATCTGTGACGTAACGCACAACAGCCAAGAAAAAACAGAAGCGTGGCTAAGAATTTAGTAATTTAAAAAAAGTCTTTTAAATACAGTAGTAGGTATTAAAAAGTTTTGTGTTTAAATGGGGTTTGCCTTTAACAGTTAAAATTATTCGTAAAGTGTAACTTTCCGTAAGAATTCTTTTTTTTGCTTGCTTGTTTTACGGATAGGTGCGATCGCATAATTATTATTGATAATGTTTTACTTAATTTTAACATTACTACTTTTTCAGTGAATCTTTAAATCTGTTGTTTTTTGTTAAGTTTGTTATTTAAAAATATGTATGTAATACACTCATATTAACACTAATCATATTTTTACGTTTTTATTCATCATTTTCAATGCCCCCCCGGTTGCATCTTTGTAAAGGACTGTGAATTTTTTTTGAAGAGGAACCAATAAGTACTTATTTAAAACTTTCGCAAGTTATTAATGATATTGAAAAATGTTAAAGGTTGCTATCAAAGCAAATTAATAAAATTGCATTTATCTCATCAAGGAGGTCGAAATCGACAAAATATCAAGAGATAACTTTTAATCGGCATTAAACTGCTTACACTATTTCGCTAACAAGAGAAAAAAGTCAGTGGAGTACATGTTTTTTTTAGAAAAATATTCCAGTGATAACCCATATGCACGTCTCTGGATGAATATGTCGACACTATTTTAGTTTTAAAACATGTCGCATTTATAGTAACTTTTACTCTCAATATTTCATTCGAAACACTAAAAGTACTTGGAAGAAAATTATAATAAATCGAAAAATATTAAGACTAACACTCCGTAGCTACAAAACAAAGCAGAATCGGACCTATGTTGATATGAGAAATAAATCTTATTTTTACGTGAGGAATCTCCCCATGAGGGATGGCACATGTTTTTTGAAACACCCTGTAGATTGTGTTCTAGTGGACCGATTTTAATAATTTTTAAGCCAATTTTTAAAAATCAAAGAACAAACTATGTGACACAAACTTTCCTTTTATTGAAAATTTAAGTCAAAATATTGCGAAAGTATACTCTTATATCGGAGGCGGTGGTAACAAGCTTTTGCTTCTGCACTTGACTAAAAAAATGATACCCACCTATACCTTACACTGCATACCAAAGGGCGCCACTTATTTCAAAAAGATGCTAATACTTACAAAGGATAGTACAAACTGAAATAAGAAAATTGTACAAGTGTATTAATTGAATAGAAACTAAGATTAGTATAGCTATTAAATATTTTGAGAGACCGGATCAACCAATGAAACAATTCAAATACCCAAAAAAATAAGATTTATTACTTGTTAGAAATATTTGGTACCTATTCGGCACAGCAGTTATGTACATTAATATACAAGAATTATATTTAAGAAACTCTATTTTAAAACTTGTTTAAAATCAAATTATATCTTTTCAAATATTAATCAAACAATTATAATATAAAAAAAATACTTTTTAGAGACGGTCTTGGTTATATTCGAATAATAAATATTTAAATTTGACTTGACTTATTACGAAGATTCATGAACCTTTTTGTTTATATATAGTTAAAGGGAAAAAGATTAAAATCTGTACCCAAGATTGCCCTTACAGGTCAAAGATCGTAATGATATAAAAGGTTAACATAAATAGATGTTAAATCTGAATAATCAATCAATATAACATGATTATTTTAATAATCAAATACAAATAAAATTTAAGCAATGCTGAAGGCAAATACTTAAAGTGTTAAAAAAAATATAAAATATAACAGAACGTTAAATTTTATAAATTAAACGATAAAGTAATGCTGCAGGCAAGTACTTAACCAGTTAAATACAAAATGTTGTAACGTTTTTAGTTCGTTACATGTCTTTTTACATATGATATATGATGTCTGGCCTATCATCACCGGATTCCCTCTCGTTCAAGCCGGATAGTTTATTTGACGCGCAATTTTTACGTTCCCAGCTATAAGCCTAGTCAGTAGCTACGGCTGTAAGGATTTATGGTATCGCTCTGTGGGAGCGCGCGCTGTCAACATCGCTTCTGTCAATTCTCTGTGATCTAACTTCACTTTTGGTTGGACCGTTCGGCCTCTTAGACGCCATTAGTCCCAGTGTTGAGAAATGGTGGTCATTTAAATCTGGCTGTATTATCTGAATCAGCTGCCATTTCGAAGCTACAGGGTAGAGTTACGGATGTCCCAACTTGTATTTGTATTTGGCTGGCACGTTGGCGCCCCTTTGCTTTTGTCCTCCAGAATGTCATTTGGAAGAAAGGACAGATTGTTTATTATTTATTGAGCCCTCGGGAGTATTTTGAGGGTCTTACGGACGGACTATTTACAAGGTACAGGCATTATCCAAGGTCCTAGTATTCCCTTGTGCCACTGTCTTATGGACGGATGTCCCATGGACAAGTGTCCCATGTAGGATTGATTTGTCTTCACATAGAGTGCCCCAGCGTGGGTGTGGCTTGAGTCCCGTGCTGCTTCACCCCCATTTCTAAGCCTGGATCGCCGACAGACAGTGCAGAGATGCAAGACCTCCTCGCGCTGCTACTGGTTGAAGCAGGGTTGCATTAAAGAACAGCTAAGTGTAATTTTAAGTTCTAGTATCGCATTTAACACCTAAAATGTTTTAGTCTTAAACAGTAACGTACATTTAAACTATAGCGTACAGACTATATTTAGTGGTTAGATTATTAAGAATATTTATGTCAATGCAGTAGTAAAAGTGTGATTTAGATTTTAGATTTCATAATATCACGCATTGTAATGGTATTACTTTCTATAGACATCATTATTACGCTATACTAATAGATGAATGACGAGATAGATTCTAGAATCTACAGGTTGCAACACATCTGATTGAACACCGTATAAATTTAACAATTTAAATAAAGTAATGCTACTTTTCTTATATTTTCTCTAATGTTACACGCATTGTATTTTCCTTATAGTCTTTACATAGAACGTTTTAATATTATTTACATATATAGTTTTATTCAACAGGTAACCACTATAATAATTATTAAAATTGTACAATGCTATTCACCATCAGAATTCGTCACGAATAAATATAGTCATTAGTTTTAAGTATTATACAATTGTGTTTTCTTTCTCTGTACATGCCTGGCGCCCAATATCTAGATATCTTTTGTTTATTATTATTGATTAATTTTCTCTCTAGTGAAATACCTTATCCACGACTGCTCTCCGATGAAAAGCTGCCGTTCGCAGTGGTAGTTGTTTTAAAAAACGCTACAATGTTAAGAATAGTTAATTTCTTAACACACTAATGATTATTTAAAATCAAATTAATAAAAGTTTAGTTTACTAAATATACTGGCCTTGTATACCAAATTAGACTAAAAAAGGATCATCTTAATGATAAAAAAAACATCACAGCATCCACCTTCTCCTCAGAGGGGTGCAGGGCTGAAATCTAACTGAACAGGCTGCTACTGATTACTTCGGTGACTGAGCACGTAAGAAAAACTTATGGAAAAACTTGGCACAAACTTCTAGCAAAATATGCAGAAAAACATCTAGAAATACTTGAAGAAAAATACGTGGAAAAATGCTGAGAAAAATACGTAGAAAAATCTGTAGAAAAACCTAAAAAGAAATGCACAGTATTAGTTAACCTTACATTTTAAAAAACTCGAAAAATTTACGAAGGTATTAATTTACCTCATTGTGAAGGCACACGATCAATAATTATTTAACATTTCTTCTCAAATAAGGGCTGGACACTTCTCATCAAAAAAACTGGAATCTAAAAGAAAGGCATGTGAAGGTTTTTTCTACCGAATGGAATATCAAGGAAAATCTTACCAAAACTATAGATCCACTAAAATCTCAATAATCAAAAGCTATATGGGATCTCCATCCATCTATGGGACAACAAAATCACAATATTTTTCCCATATTGTGAAAACTACTAGCCAAATAAATTTAATTCTCAAAATGGCACAGTGACCTCGGTAGCGGCCAAATCCGAGGTGGCGATTTTGACGTTTCCCGTCTTGTCGATACACCAGCGGTGGGATTCTGTAAGCTCCGTAGCAAGAAATTTCCTGTCTAGCCTATGCTATTTGTATACGATTGATGAGTCACTAGACAGGAAATATGTTTAAAGAATCGCTAGCCAGGGTACGATCCAATATTTTCGATAGAGAGCGTTCCGAAATTTAAGTGTTGTATCGATACAATAATAAAATACCGTCTATAATAAAACAAAGTAGCATTTGGAAAATGAAAATGCTACAACTATCGGAAAAGCGGACCTATGATAACATTATTTTTAGATTCCTTATTTTGTTAACGTACTCCACAGGGTGTTTCACACTTTCATTAAAATATCAACATTTTATTTTTCCTCGTATAATTGACAGATGGAAACCTTCATTTTTAATTTAGGAAAAAATACTAAAAATTCAAATAATTTAGCTACAAATTGCTTAAAAAATCATCAAAATCGGTCCATTAAAACGAAATATATTAAATTTTACAATACATCAAAATTGTGCCCGTTTTTCGTGCCGGTGAGTGTATTTTGAGCGGCTTTTTTTATTTTTGACTTACAGATTATATGGGAGATGACTCATTATAACTCATCATACAGTCTCAGGGCTTTGACAAAAGCCAGTGTCTGAGACGGTTTTACATAGGTTAGTTCTCCATCTTCGATATCAATCGTACCAAAGTTTATTGCACGAATGGTTGTTGTCTCGGCGCACTCAGTTCTGGTACTTTCCCATTTTCCTCACAAAATCTGCAGTACCTTTGTTTCTTAACTTTAGTCTACTAAGGTGGTCATTGAGGAGACAGTGTCCTGTTAAAAAAGCCGTCACAATCCGAAGATTGTTTTTACTTAAATCTAAAGTTTGTTTTTTCTGGGTTGTAAGTTGCAGTCTTCGAATGTCTTAGACCGTTGGAGGATTCCCATTCCAGGTTACGGATGGAGTAAAAAGGATTGGAAGAAAGAAACGCTTACTCAGTATATAAAAGACCATACTATCACGTGGTATACTGATGCTTCCAAAACCAAAGCAGGGACAGGGATAGGAGTATTTGGGCCGAAAACTGAATACTCCGAACCAATGGGCACCTACCCCAGTATCCTTCAGGCAGAAATTTGCGCTATCGAAAGATGCGTACAATTTATCTTAGATAGGAGCTATCGAAAACAGGAAATTGCCATCCTATCCGATAGTCAAGCAGCACTTAATTCGAAGTTGGTCAAAGAATGCCTAGAGAAGCTCAACAAATTAGGCAAAGAAAATAAAGTCCTCCTACTCTCGGTGCCTGCTCACCAAGGGATAGAAGGCAATGAAAAAGCAAATGATCTAGCTAGAAAAGGAGCGAACACTCCACTAACTGGACCAGAACCGTTCTATTTTCCAAACGGGAACCAACTGAAAGCGGAACTGAAGAATCTTGAAGACTCCATCCGTAACTTGGAATGGGTGTCCTCCAACGGTCTAAGACACTCGAAAAAGTTCCTTAGAACTTATGACCGAGAAAAATCAAAGGTTTTCCTTGATTTAAGTAAAAACAATCTTCGGATTGTCACGGGGTTTCTAACAGGACACTGTCTCCTCAACGAACACCTCAGTAGGCTGAAAATGAGAAACAACGGCGAATGCAGATTTTGTGGGGAAAATGGGGAAACACCAGAACACCTTATCACTGAGTGCGCCGAGACGACGACCATTCGTGCCATGAATCTTGGTACGTGTGATGTCGAGGATGGAGAGCTGGCTCTCGTGGAGTCGTCTCAGATACTGGCTTTTCTTAAAGCCCTGAGACTGTATGATGAGTTATAACTCGTTATAACTCAAGAAAGGGGAACACACAATAGATCTATAAGGTCGCGGTGATTAACTCCCCTCCTAAACATTCTACATTCTACATTCTACGGATGGAGTATTCCAAGTTCTTGAGTTCTGCTTTAATTTGGTTGCTGCTTTGGAAGCAGAACTATTTCCAAAAAGATTCATTTAAGTGAGTGTTCGCTCCTTTCCTAGATAGATCGTTTTTTTAATTATTATATATTTTAATTAATCTCTTGGTGTGCTGGCACCCAGAGTAGAAGAACTTTATTTTCTTTGCCTAATTCGTTGTTCAACTTCTCTAAGTATTCTTTGGCTAACTTCGAATTGATAGTTACTGAGTTGATCGCTCTTAATACTGCTTGACTATAAGAATAGGGTAAGATTGCTATTTCTTGTTTCCGAGAGTACAACCTACTACAACCTATCTAAGATGAATTGTCGCATCTTTTCATAGCGTAGATTTTTCCAGAAAGATGCCGGGGTAGGACTCATTGACTCCGATGTATTTAGTTTTCAGCCCTATATTTTTGACTTAGTTTATAAAAAAATATTCCCCTTATATACTTTCTTAATAATTTTATATTTATTTTCTCTAAAATTTCGCAAATTATTTTTTAAAAGTTAAAAAGTATAGGCATCAATTTATATTTAACTTCATATTCTGAATGAGAAAACTATATTATATTATCAACTAGCCAAAATCTGATTCCAAAGAATCATCAACCGAGATGGAAAAGATTTCCATAATTTTCACTTTGAAAAACCAAGTAGGAGGATTGGTTAGAGCGCTTCAAGCTTTCCAGGATCTCGGAATCAGCGTGCTGCACATCGAATCCAGACCTGGTCAGGCCGGAGACAGCCAGGTGGATTTTTTGGTGGACATTGAAACGGATACCAAGAAGCTGGAACAATTGGGACGGATGCTAAAGGTAGATATAATAGTACAGTTAGAAATTAAATATATTTTTTAAAATTCTAATAAAAATATTCCCTTAATTATAATAATAAAGATAACATTTTTTGCTATAAGGAGTTCTCAAGATTGTCAATACTTTGAACGCCTAATAATTTCTAAAATAATTTTTAAATACACACACCGGAAAAATCTAGGGATATCAGTTTATTTAAGTTAAAAATAAATGTTTTGAATAAAGAACCACATATTTGTAGGCCGATTCTTTCTACTTCGATTGAAACGAAGTAGTCACACTAGTTATTTCTAAATTTGGGATATTTGCAGAAGTGTTTGTGCATTTTTTGTCAAATTTATAAAAAGCACCTAGCATCAATTGTTCGAATTTAACCTGTACTGGCTATGTTTTTATGATAACTGGCCAGAATTCATTCAAATAACTCTGTTTAGTATTAAACGACATTATGGAGCGTAGACATCTTAACAGAGACGAAATGCTAAGGGCCATGGTTATGCTCGAAGCTGGAATGCGCCAAATCGACGTAGCTAGAGTATTAAATACAACGCAAAGTGTAATATCGCGATTAAGTGTACGCTACCGTGAAAGTGGTGATGTTGCTGAAAGGCACACAGGGCGACATCGCATTACTACCCCTCAGCAAGATAATTTTTTACAATTAAATGCTCGACGCCGACCGACTCTTACAGCACCAGAGCTTAGTTTAATTCTCCAGGAAACACATAATGTAACCGTTAGTCCTGACACTGTTCGCAATTGATTAAGAGAGGTCAACTTAAGAAGCAGACGCCCCTGGAAAGCTCAACCCTTAACGAGAGGAAATCGAGAGGTACGATATTTGTGGGCTCAAGATCATGTTCAGTGGTCGAATGAACAATGGGCAAATGTTCTCTTCACGGATGAGTCACGCTTTGGAATTCATCCGGATTCGAGAAGGCTTAGAATATGGAGAGTACCGGGAAATCTTATTCGGTTGGATCATGTTCAGGAAGTGCACCCTTATCAAGCTGGAACAGTTATGGTCTGGGGAGGAGTCCAGTTAGGCCGAAAAACCGATCTCGTTTTTCTTGAAAGGTTTCTAACAGGAATCACATATCGTGATTTAATTCTTGAGCCTGTCGTGTTACCATATCCCAATGATTTCGGGAGAAACTTCATTCTCATGCATGACAATGCACGGCCTCATACAGCCAGCGTGGTAAGTGAGTTTATCAATGCTCATCAATTAAACATCTTACCCTGGCCGGCACAATCTCCTGACCTCAACCCCATCGAGCACGTATGGGACGCGGTCCAAAGAAGAATTTTGAGAATGGGTATGTCTCGTGAAACTCGTAGGGATCTGGTTCGGGCCGTGAATGCAGCGTGGCAGGCTGTACCTCAAGAAGAGATCGACAATCTGATCAGGAGCATGGAGAGACGATGTAGGGCTGTAATGAACAGTAGAGGAGGCCATACCCTTTATTAAGTAAAAATGGTTTTATCTTTTTTTTTTAATCCACAGTTTAGAATTAAAAAAAATGTGTGTATTTTTTTGAGTTCAATAAAAATATAGGTAAATTTGAAAAATTCGGTAAATTTCGCATTTTTATTTCCAATACGTCCTGTAAACTATTTGTTTATTTTAATTTTATTATATCAGAAAAGCAAATAATAAAATTACTGACGATGGCTGGATAAAATTGTAATATTCCTAGACTTTTCCGGTGTGTGTATATTAAAATGTGTTTAGCTTTTTATTAACATCAATATTGTTTATTTCATAATAAATAGTTTATTTAAATTTGGATTGACAATTAAAAATGTACGTAGAGGGAAGTTCTGACAATGGTTATTGGATCTTATGGAAATGGAATTGAAGAATTCCCACCTCCTACGCCACTGAGTGCTACAACCAGTTTTGGTAAGTTTTTTGAAACCAAAATTTGTATTGAAACATAATTAGTAGTCTTTAGAACATAGAACTTTGTCCAATGAGAGAGAGAGCAGATTTTGACAGTCGACATAAAATGGCAGTATTTTCATTGCTGTAGAGACTGTAGAGACTCCCTTATGTGACATTTAAAAAGAATCTTCTTCACAAACTTTTGTATGTCACTTTTAATTCAATTTAAATCAATAAAATTAACTTCAAAGTAAAATTTCATCTTAAAAATAAATAAAAAATCACATCGAGAAATTATCTGATGAAATAAATACAGACACTACTGTAGATGGTGGGGGCAGCATAAATTACTTAAATTTATTTTTATTAATATATCTACCTATTATCATTAACAATTACTATTCTCCAAAAAAGTCCTATAGGTATTTCGCCACTGTAAGAAAATCTACAAAATAAAATAGTTATTTCTTGTAAACACCGCTGCTTTTATTCAACGGGGATTAAGTAGGTATAGTCTATAAAATGAATAACTTTGAATTTTGACCGTTATTTTTTACCAACATGGCAAATATAAAATCCCTCTGTCAAAAAAGTTACTGATATTCTTTAAATCGAGTGCCTGAACGAATCAGATAGGTAACTCTTTTTACTTTCGTGAAATAGAAAAGGAAAATAATAAAACAAGTAGCAGTTCTTACTCTTGCAAAAATCAACACGAAATGTCATAATTGTCAAAAGTAAACTGTCATCAGCTTTTGACATTTCTAATTATCAGATCAATGCCGTCTTAAATCGAACAGCCTCGGAGCCAGATTTATAACGTCACGCTAGTTAGATACTACGGATTAATAAATATGTTGTAGAATACATGCAAAACATAATTATACCTCGTATTTTTAGTTATACTAAAACGTTTTTTTAAACCAAAAAAAATAATAAAAAACCAAATGAAAACAGCGTTTTTATAATAATAATCAGCGTTTTTCCCGAACCTAAATTCCAAGAAAATCAAAAATTTTAGAATCATTTTACATATAAAATGACAGCGATGTTTATTTCATAGCCATCGCTGGCGCCTTTTTTCTATGATATTGTATTATTTGCAAATATAATTTTCCGAACATTGATACTTGCAAAATATACATATAAATTTTATGAATGCAAATAATAATACATCACTATTACTAATAGTGATGTTACTACTTACTAATAGTGATATTGAATGTTTTCTGTTAAATTAGATCGATTTTCAAACCCCAAAATTTAAAATATATTTTACATTTTACCCATTATCTTATGTACCTATTCATTATTTGTATATTGTAAAACATTTGCTGCATTTGTATGGTTCATAGTTTATTTGCCAAAGTTATTTATTACTATAAATAGGTATATATATATTGTATTTATTAACTGTATATTATGTATATTTCATGTAAACTATGTATATCATTTTTAAAATAGAAACCAAAAATACGAGGAGTAATTATGTTTTCCATGTATTCTACAACATATTTATTAATCTGTAGTATCTAACTAGCGCGACGTCATAAATCTCGCTCCGAGGCTGTTCTATTAGAGACGGCATTGCGTCAGCATGGCTGCAAGTTGCTAACCTAATAAAATTAACACTAGAAAGCCCGCGGGAACTGTCAAATTCAAAGTTATTCGTTTCACAGACTATAGTAGTGGTTTACTAATAAACAAATTTGCCTAACGGACAATAAGATGCTTAACGTTTCGGAAAGTATATCTCTTTCCGTCGTCGGAAGCCAAAAAACACAAATAACAAATAAAAAAAAACTATTTAAAATATCTGAATCCAACTATTCAGTGGCGAAATCCCCATAGGACTTGTTTAAGAGATGAATCTGCCACAGCAGAGGTATAGACATTTTTTAACAATTACTGTATTTTAACATTTATTTCTTGTTTTATTTGTGTTATTAATTCATTATTTATTATCATTATAGGTAATATTTTTTGAAGGTTTCAATAGAAATTTCAGATATGGCTTCAATATAACGCCCAAACATCAATAAAAATCTATTTGTTCGCTGTTTATTAGCATCGTATATCCAGCAAAATCATACTCAGGCTCAAAAATAAATTAAATATTTTTTATGAATCATTAAGCTACTAGAGTGGTAATCATTCATAATTACTAATAAAAACTTTATATGTATTTTATGTAATTATTGAATGGTAGCTTTATATCTTTATCCAGGCATATACAGGGTTGTTCACCACATACAACACGGAGTATTGTAGCTAAACGATTAGATTTTTACAAATTGTAAGTTTTGGGTTCGTTGAAGGACTATTAGAGCTACAATTTAAAAATATTTTTACAAGATACAGAGAGTCCCAAATAAGTAAAAAAATATTATAGTTGTATTTTTTTTAAATGGAACACCCTATATATTATTCTATTTTTAGATTCTACATTTGAAATAAAGGTAAATTTGATTAAGGTTTATCACCACACTTAAACCTTACCGTTTTTGAAATATTTAGGTTTTTGTCAAAATACAGTAATAATTTTAATGCTTCATTTGTCTAAGCCTATTTAAGTTTTTAAAACCAATATTGTACTGAAGTATTTCTATTTACTGAATTTTGTGTTGCAATAATAAAAATTATACTACCTTATACAGAGTGTCTAGAAATTTATTTTAAATAATTACTAGCTGTAAACGGTAATAACTTGTTTAATTTAAATAGAACACCCTGTATACTTTACGAGAATCAGATGCACAACTTGTATAAACAAATTGTTTATCAAATTGTATTATGCCATTTTTCCTATCTCTTCAAATTTCCGTAGAAAATACATTTTCTTGTAATTTAGAACTCATTTATTAATATACCCATGGAATACTGACATTTTAGATTATTTTTAAAGATGTACCAAATTGTTAAAGAGTACAGATACTAATATTGTCGATATAGTTCGTTTATTTTATTAAAAAAACTAAAAAAAACTGTTTAAATATTTGTTAGAGGACCAATTAATATGATTCCAGTATTCAAACTAGATTAATTGACTGTTTGCGTTGATTAATAATAATTGCTCGAAATACTAAAAAACTGAATTTTGTATGTGTATTAGACATTGTGGTAAAAAGTAACACTTTAAAAATTATATTTTGTTTTTTGATAAATGCTTATTTATAACAACAGAGACGTTCATTTTCATAACTTATTATTATGTTGATTTCTGAATCAAATCCTCATTTATTTAGAATAATTTATTAACGAACACAATTAAGTATGTAATTAATTAGTATTTGAGCGGAAATAATAGGTGGTATAGTTAATTAATGGTATACTCTTTTATAAAGATTTAAATAGTTTTCTTTTTGCATACAAATGGGCTAGTATTGCTAAAAACGATAATATTACTAGTCTGTACATTTTGTACATTTGTTGCTTTAAAAACAATCTAAAATGTCAATATTTCATGGGTATATTGATAAATGAGGTCTAAATTATAAGAAAATGCATTTTTTTTGCAAGGGATACGTAAAAATGGTATAATACAATTTGATAGACAATTAAATTGTGCATCTCAGTCTCCTAAAATATACAAGGCGTTCCATTTAAATTAAACACACAAGCCGTTTAAAGCTAGAAACTATTTAAAATAAATTTTTAGACACTCTGTATGAGGTAGTATTATTTTTATTATTGCAACACAATAACTGAGCAATAAATAAACTTCAGTAAATATTTAGTATTAAAAACTTTGATACCCTTGGAGAAATCAAGCCTTAAAATTTTTGCTGCAGTTTCACAAAATTAAAAATATTTTAAAAACGGTAAGGTTTAAGTGTAATAAACCTTAATCAAATATACATTTATTTTAATCGTAGAAACTAAAAATGTAATAATATACAGGGTGTTCTATTTAAAAAAATACAACTTTGATATTTTTTATTTATTTGGGTTTTGGGAAACTCTGTATCTTGTAAAAATATTTTTAAATTGTAGCTCTAATAGTCCTTCAACAAACCCAAAATTTACAATTCGTAAAAATCTAATCATTTAGCTACAATACTCCGTGTCGTATATGGTGAACAACCCTGTATAATATACAGATATATCATCAAATCAAAAATAATATAAGAAAAAATCTCAATCTTTTTCAAAAAGGAATAATCTCCCAAATTTGATTTTTTTATTTAATTACACTCAGATGCAGAAAAAAACGCAACAATTTTTTTGTCAAGTTTAAAGTTTTATATTTTTCTTACTTTTAGTCCTATTTTCGTAAATTTTTTAGCATACTGTATTATAAATATGTCAACTTTAATTCATAAACTCAGTTTTTTATAAACTTTAGTATTTGGCTTATCATACAGACTTAATTGAAGGGTTGTTTTTCACCGTAACTTTAAAACACCCTGTGCAATGAATTTCGTGAGTAACTTTTCCTAAAACATTACTTTTCGATCAGAACCATGTCTCCTGAGCATTTTGTTTTTTGACTCATGTCAACACATGCGTTGGTTAATTTTTAAGAGCGAAATGAACTTGCCACCAACAATTTGCAATTTTTTCAACTATTATTAAGGTTGTCGCCCACTAGAACGCGGCGCGGCGCGGCGCTGGGAAGAGATTTTTTCCGGCTGCGAAGGGACTGCGCCCACTATAGCGCGCTTTTGAAACGCGGAAACGCTATTTCGTTAGTCGAAGTGTTTTTTACTTACTGTAGTTTAGTTTTTAAAGCAATGAGTTCAAATACGAACGAAAGCGTATTTTTTGTGCTCTTCTAACAGAGGAAGAGGAAGAGCAAGTTTGGACTCATAAGATTAACAAAAAAAGAAAGAAGTTTGGAGAATTTTACCATCTTTTTCCTGATTTAATAAAAGACAAGAGCATTTTTTTCAGTATTACATAATGTAAAGGAAACATTTTACGAACTCCTCAATTAAGGGTTTTAGAAGCATAACACCGGGTATCTCTACTCATCATATTTTTTCAGAAGAGACAAATTACTAATGATGCAATAATGAATCGCTTATAGCTGACGACTTTTGATAATTCTTATTTATTCTGATGTGTATATTAGCCTTGTTTATATATTCTTATATTAGTTATGTGATGAAAAAACCCTAATCTTTTTTATATATTTAGGTAATTAGAATTTAAAAATTGGAGATTGTCACTTTTCTCCAAAAGTGGAGATTGCCGGTTTTGCTTCTACACCCCTCAATTATATTAAATCTTTGATAGAAAAACATTTCGTCCATCTGTCTCTAGTGAGGGAAAACTAAAAAAAAAATATCATATTCCTTTTTAAAAATCTGTTTGCCTAATTTACCTTTCAAAATGCAATTCTACCATTGATACGTACCACTAGTTCCTAGTCAAAAAGCCAGTGAAGAGACTCGAGATGCAAAATTATTTCCGTTGTGAGTACGCACACTGCACCGCGCCGAAACGCGGGAGACGGAAAAAAGTTGCTAGAGAAGTCTTCCGACTTCTTGACGGAAATTCCGCGGCGCGCTTCGACGCTGCGCGCTCTAATGTGCGTTGCTCCATTTAAATACATGGCAAGCAGACAAAAGAATTTCCCACATGGCGCCGCGCCGCGTCGCGCCGCGGTCTAGTAGGCGACGACCTTTACTTCATGATGTTATTTTTTAAAATCACGAGGTGGCCTTGGTGACTATTATGGTAATGTCATATCGACCGATTAGAACTCTATATTAAAATTTAAAAATGTTAAAAAGTAACGATACAGGCTTGGTTTTAATAAATATTAGTAACACTAACAGCACTAAAAATATTTAAAAAAATAACTGTAATAACTAAGTGTACAAACAAACAAAAAACTGGTAAAAAATACTCTAATACTTTGTATTACTTGAGACTGGCTGTAGACAGCGATTCATACTGTTGATGAGGCTGCAAATTATTGTGTTCTTATCTTCTATTATTCTTCTTCAAGGACCAAGCGAATATTCATAATTTCGGCCATCTTCAACAAGATCGGTGACTTTTACACAATCTACGACACTAAGAACCATATTCAATCTTACACAATAATAATCACCAAAGCCACCTCGTCGTTATGAAGAATAACAAGAAAAAGTAACGATAATTGAAAAAATTGCCAAGTGTTTGTGGCAAGTTCATTTTGCTCTTAAAACTTAACCAAGGCATCTGTTGACAGGAGTCAAAAAACAAAATATTCATGAGATATGGCTCTGACCGAAAAATAATGTTTTAGAAAAATTTGCTCACGAAATTATTGCAGAGGGTGTTTTAAAGATTGGGTAAAAAACAACTCTTCGACTAACCTTGTATAATTAGACAAATACTAAAGTTTATAATAAATTAAGTTTACGAATTAAAGTTGATATATTTATATACAGTTTGCTAAAAAAAGGAATCAAGACAATCAAGGAAATGAGATTAAAAATAAAAATATAACATTTTTAACTTGACCAAAAATTTTTGCGTTGCGTTTTTTTGCATCTGAGTGTTCATCCTGTATATTACATTTCATATTTTAATAAATCTTTTATATAAGCTTTAAAAACATTTTAATATATTAATAAAATTATTGCCATAAATATGTTATTTTTTTCTCTTTAACTTTCTAACTTTCTCTGACTATTAATTACACATAAAAGCTTTAGTAACTTATACAAAACGAAACTGCATTATACAAAGCTTTTAATACAACACAAGGCTTAAAATAGTGTAAGTTGATGGAAGAATCTTTTAAAGGAAAACTCCTTCCATGTTACTCCACTCGAAAGATGCTGGATGCTCTTAAAGGACCTTTCCTAGATTTAATGAATACCAAGCAAACAGTTTTAGAGGCGGAATAGGATTTCTATTTATCTTGAGTGGCTACTAAACCTTTATACAGGGTGGATACTTAATATTTTCCTTACATTCTAAATATAAAATCCCTATACCATAATATGTATGTCAATTATGTAGTGACAAAAATGTGATCAAAATGATTTATGATAAAGTGTGCTTTGTCGGGCTTTTATTTAACAATTCATATGGTCGTTTATACTGTATTTTTTAATTGTCAAAGTCGATGAAACGCATTTCATCATATTTGTTAATTTGATCATACCATTCGTATGCCATACCATTCGTTCGCCGCTCAAAAATCGAATAGCAACGACCTCGCTCAGCGGTGAGTCCATCAGGTTTGTTCCGGGCAGGGGATGCCCGCAAGGAGGAGTTCTCTCTCCTCTTCTGTGGACCCTGTTAGCGGATGACCTGATGGCAATCATCGATGCATACGAGGTTGAAGCACAGGCATACGCAGACGACCTGGTAATAAGTATCCTAGTAAAAGGACACAAAGAGGAGGACATCTCCTCAAAAATACAAGTAGTCTTAGATACAATTCACGGCTGGTGCACACTGGAACAATTAAGTGTAAACCCACAGAAAACCGTGATCATACCATTCACCAGAAGAAGGAAAACAGACAAACTAAAACCGCCCACTCTTCTTGGTAAGACAATTCCGTTTGCGGAGGAAGTTAAGTATCTAGGATTAAACATGGACAAAAAACTTAGCTGGAACTCCCATCTGGAAAAAATATCAAAAAAGGCTGCTATGCTCTATGGGCATGCCGCCGAATTTGTGGTAGAAACTGGGGATTAAACCCCAAAAATATGTACTGGCTATACGTGACAGCCATCAGACCTATTATCACGTATGGCGCAGTTGCCTGGTGGCAGAAAGCCAACCAAACAACGGCAAAAAATAAACTGTCAAAATTACAACGACAAGCATGCTTAGCGGTGCCTTTCATTCTACGCCGTCAAAAGCTATGGAAACCCTACTCGACTTACCTCCTCTTCAAATTATTTTGGAGAGGGAGGCGAGATGGGCTACATATAGGTTTCTAAATATGGCACGAGAGAGCCAAGGAACAATCATGTTCATACAAAACCGACTAGTAGACGAACTACAATCGGATGAGATTCTGGGAATGGTCTCGGATCTCACACCACCAATCCAACTTTTGACGCGCACCTACAACGGGGATAACCCGAGAATGGGATAAGCCGAGAAACGGCTTATTACTTGCGGAAATGTGTTGGTACACGGACGGATCCAAAAACGATAAAGGATCTGGCGCAGGAATTTACTGCAGCAATCCAAAGACTGAGATCTACCACAGTCTTGGAAAACACACCACTATTTTCCAAGCTGAGCTATATGCGATTGAAACCTGTGTGCAACTGCTGGTAGAACAGAATACACCGGGAAAACAATAAGCATATTTTCGGATAGCCAAGCCGCGTTGAAAGCACTTGAGGCAACGAAAAGTACGTCCAGGACGATTCTTCATTGTAAGAAACTACTCAATATATTAGGAGATGGAAACAAAGTGTCGCTAATATGGATACCGGGACATGTCGGCCTAGAGGGAAATGAACGTGCTGATTCCCTCGCCAAAACTGGTGCAGGCTCATCATTCGTGGTCCCAGAACCGACACTTACGGCGTACCAAAAAATCTCGCAAGAGACAGGCTCTGTGAATGGGTTAGGGGTGTGACGTTTCGGGACTGGTATGACAGTCCCGGAATGAAACATGCCAAGACAATCCTAGCAGAGACATCCAAACGTAGAACAGATGAACTCCTAAAGGCTGGTAGGAACGGAGCGCGTACGCTTACTGCAGTACACGGGCCACTGCCGGCTGAGATCATACCTACAGAGGATGGGACTGGTGGAAGACGCCGAATGCCGACTCTGTATGGAAGATGACGAAACAATGAAGGCACGTTATGTGTACCTGCCCCGCTGGGGGCAGGACCAGGTTTGAGGTGTTTGGCAAACCCACGCTAGACCTATCAGACCTAGAAGACATATCACCCTCGGACATAACGGCCTATAGGCTGGGTCTTGAGGGTGAACTTTAATGCTCTTTTTCTATTAAAGAGCTTGTAGAAACTGAGCCACAATAGGCCCTCGCGGCCTCAGTGGATGGTCCCACCTGGGACTCACTCTTAGTAAAATACAAATACAATACCATTCGTATACCGGGTGCGTCTCAAAAGTGGCTCACCCCTATTACTTTTTTATTTTTTCAAATTACAGAACTAGATTTGGTATGTTAGGATATGACATAAATTTGGATTGATTGACGTATTCAAATGTTTTCAGTGACTTCCTGTTTCACCGGAAATGACTTCAACTTTTGATTTTTGAATGGCACTCTCGGTATTTTGTTACTTTATTTGCTAGTAAAATGACACTCTGAATAGAATGACATCTATAAAACTAGTGGAAAATAGTATATTGCGCAACTCGTGCGAAAAATTGTCGATTGTCCACGAGAGCGAAGTTGAGCGCACGAGCGAAGTGAGACGACAACAATCGACAACTTCGCACGAGTTGCACATAGATACTATTTTTTATTACGTAGGTATGCGGGAATAGAGTAGTAATTTTAGTCAAAAAAAAAATAATGAAAAAGTTAAAAGATATTAAACAAATTTATTTTTAACAATGAAACACAGCAAATTAATAAAAATTGTGAACGATTAAACACAAGGTAATCAATTTAAATAGTTCTACTGCCATTTGAATAAATTGTTAAGTTTGAACAATTTGAGAACGTGATATTAAAATTTTTTGATCTTTTTGATGGGGCCGTATCTAAAATTTCAAAATTTAAATCTCTGTTGTTCTTTACTCCAATATAAATCGGTACTTTTCCTGCTGACTCATTAGCAAGATCAATTTGCGGCTCACTTCTTTAATATTGACACTTCGAGACTGTCTTTTTTGCTTGTCAATTTGCATGTGCCAATGAAAATTTGGGTGCTAGAAGTTTACTTGTCGCACTCAAATTGACATTAAATATGCTCAAAACTCGTGTGGTAATTGTGAAGTGGGCAATTAGCGTCTTTTCGACTCCAAAAGAAAGCAAAAAGATACTACTTTCCCCGCATGAGTAATAAAAAACTGAGTGGCTTTTGTTGCTAACAAAATCAACTTTTGACATTTTCTTTTTCTTTTTTATTTAGACATGGTTTATTTGAAATTGCAACATGCAGTTTATAACGACAATTTGACTCGAAATACCAAGTGTGTGGTATCAAATTATTCGTAAAAAAATGCTTTTTCCAAATATGCTAATGAGTCACCCTCGTTACGTTTAAAAAAATTGAGATATGATTAAAAATACGATTTGGGCATCTTTTAGCCGGCCAGGACAAGACACTATAAACATTAGACGATGAAATCTATTTTTCCAAGGCTCCTGGATTAAAAATTAGTGTTTTTAACACAGCCATGACACTCTAGATTGAAATTTAAAATACAATTTTGTTTTAAGCGAAAATGTCATAAGTTAACATATTCTAATCAGAGTCTATCGATTTTCTATCGAATAAAGTAAAAAAATACCGAAGGTGCCATTTGAAAATCAAAAGTTGTAATCATTCCCGGTAAAAGAGGAAGTGACCGAAAAGAATTTAATACGTCCAATGAATTCTAATTTATATCATATACTAACATACCAAATCTCGTTTTTTTATATGAAAAAATAAAAAAGTTATAGGGGTGAGCCACTTTTGAGACGCACTCTGTATAGCCATGTACCGTATGATCGAAAAAAAAACGGCGTCAGCGACGGCTATGAAATGAAGATCGCTGTAATTTTATATGTAAATTTATATGGGTATAAGTGCCATCGATGTTCATTTCATAGCCATCGCTGACGTCGATTTTTTTATCATACGGTATAAAAAATAGACTAAACATAAACATTGATTTGTTTTACTCTCACATATACAAACAAATAATAAAGAAGTCGTTTATTCTACATCTTTATTCTACACCTACATTCTCTACAGTTTGATATGACCACAGACTTAATATAATTCTTTTTCAAGATTTGATAACGTCATTGGCATAGTTTCACAGATAAAAGGGTGCTTAATAAATAAGTATCTTTAATTAAAGCCAAAAGCATTTTGGAAAAACATAAATAGAATTTTAATCTTACTTTGATAAAACGATAGTTTCACGAAGTCAGAGCAAAGATTTTTCGCAAATAAAAACACTTAAGATCCAACTTATAAATATAAACAAAGCAAAAACTCCTATATACATATTAAGTATTTTTTTTTCACATAGGAACGATAATCTTTATGAAGATAACTTACTTTGATTTTGATTTTTTTTTCGACATTATTTTCACAAAATGAAATCCTTCCTTTTTACTAACTCTTTAGAGATGTTATTCATTTTCTTAATATCTACTGGTATTGGTCACACTTTATCTATTCAAACATTTGATTATCTATTAGAACTATTTTAGTGTCATTTTTTAAAAATTATTTATAGATTTCGATGACATGCCCTGGTTTCCTAAAAAAATCTCCGAACTGGACAACGCCCAGAATGTTCTGATGTATGGAAGTGAATTAGATGCTGACCATCCCGGATTTAAAGACCCTGTATACAGGACCAGAAGAGAGCAGTTCTTTAGGATTGCTATGAATTATAAACAGTAAGATATTTTCAAGTCTTTCAAATAGTTTTTCATTCATTCAAAATTACTATTTTCTTTACAGTGGTCATCCTATACCAAAGGTCAAATACACACCTGAAGAAATAAAAACATGGTAGGTATTAATTGCTTGTTAATTATTAGATATTAATTTTGTTCACTCAGACTTAGATAAATATTCTTTCTTACATTTAGAAAACATTTTATAATTTTTTGAAGTATAAACATTAGAAATAATATTTATAAAGCCGCCACTACACGTTGAGTTTTGGACTAAATCCAAGGACCGTACAGTTCAAATCTCTCAGAAATCGTTACGTGTAGGACCCCTTTAACACAATTTGTCTCTTTAAGGGGAGTTGTATTTCGTGAACTGCAGAAACTCTACCAGAAGCACGCTTGCAAGGAGTACCTTGAGAACTGGCCACAACTGGTCAAATACTGCGGATACAGGGAAGACAACGTGCCACAGCTCCAAGACGTGAGCGTTTTCTTGAAGCGGAAAACTGGATTTCAGTTACGTCCTGTAGCTGGTTATCTGAGTCCGAGGGATTTTCTGAGCGGTCTTGCCTTCAGAGTTTTTCACTGTACTCAGTATATCAGGCATTCCAGTGACCCGTTTTACACGCCAGAACCGTAAGACCTTATAATGTATTTTAGTACCGTATGATCGAATAAAAACGGCGTCAGCGATGGCTATGAAATGAAGATCGCTGTCATTTTATATGTAAAATTATATGGGAAATGTCATCGATCGTGGTTTCATAGCCATCGTTGACGCCGTTTTTATTCGATCATACGGTATAACATTTTGGTGCTAATTTTGTCAAAGTATTTCTATTACAACTACCTATATATTATTACCAATGTAGTTTTTTGCTGTTTTAGTGATTGCTGTCATGAGTTACTGGGACATATGCCACTTCTAGCCAATCCGAGCTTTGCTCAATTCTCACAAGAGCTGGGGTTGGCCAGTTTGGGAGCTTGTGACGAGGACGTGAATAAATTAGCGACGGTAAGTTACACATATCCAAAATAGAGCATTTTTATATTTTTAGAATTAATTATTCACTATGTTACATTTTTTGGGCAAACTCTAACAAAAAATAAAAGAAGATAAGAAATATCTATTTATATTAAGAACATGTTTTGTACGTCCTAAAATCACGAATAAAGAAACGAAATAATCCACCCTTTAACCTTTAGTTAGTAACTTATAGTTTACAATATAATTCCACTAACCTAAATACAGGGTGGTCCGAACTGTATTCCGGAAACTTTGGCAGCATATTCTGCAGTTAAAAATAAGTTAGTTTCTGAGATACAGGGTGTTGAAGTTTCTTTGTGATTTGTATTTTTCCAAATAATTTCTGAAATAACTTCAATATTTGGATGAAAATTGGTGTCTGGGAGTTTTATTATAATAAGTTTTATCTTTTGATCCTAACTCCATCGCCTGCAACGTCTTTAGCTCGGGTCTCTCTGATCATGAAGCAGTTTTAACGGAATTTTCGATAAAGTCCAAAATCAAAAGTGCCCCTCGTAAATTATGCCGTATTTTTTCAGAGAAGAATGCTCAAAATTTCAGCCACTTATGTAAAACAACCAACTGGGATACTCGGTCTTATGATGTCGACACCGAATTTTCTATTTTCGTAAAAACATTAACCAGTCTAGCGTTCAAATCCTTTCCTCTTAGGCCTATCAAAAATAAGCGTAATAAACCTTGGACCACTAAAGGTCTACGCATATCTTTTAAAAACATGCGTTCATTATCTCACTTAAAAAAATTCTCAGACAGTGTCTTCTTCCACAATTACGTAAAACTATACAGAAAAATTTTACATAAGACTATAAGAGCCGCTAAGAGCCTTTATTGTAATAGGAGAATAGTTAATTCTGGTAATATTGCTAAAGAAACATGATCTATTGTGAATGATTTGAGAAACAAAGCTTCTTTGTCTAGCAATATCTCTACCTCAACCGAGAACCTTAACGATTACTTTGTAAATGTAGCGAAAAACTTAACTAATACCATATGTCCTTCTCATGATCCACTTTCATATCTCTCTAATGATAATGTAAACTTACACAGTTTCTTTTTTCCGCCCGTAGTTTTAGAAGAGCTTCGCAGTACAATTAATACCATCAAAAATAAATCCTCATCTGGGACCGATGGGTTAACTTTAAAAATGTTTTCGAATCTGCCAGAAAGCACTCTGAATCACCTAACTACTTTAATAAACATGTCATTCCAAAATGGTATTTTTCCAAAATGTCTTAAGACGGCAATAATCATTCCTCTGCATAAAGGAGGAGACAAAGATGAAGCTTCTAACTATCGTCCAATTGCACTCCTTCCAACGCTATCTAAGATCATAGAAAGGTTGGTTAAAAGAAGGCTGGTATCTTTTCTGTTTAAGTACAAAATACTTACTGAATATCAATTTGGATTTCTTGACTGACAATATTATTTGTATAATGTTTTGTATTATCTTTTGTTTGTTTGTTTGTGTACCTTGTTTGTTTAATTTGTTTGTTGAGTTTACCTTTGTCTACAAATTGAAAAATTTTTTGACAATAAAGGCATTTATTTATTTATTATTTTTTGACATGAGAAATTTGATTTGAAATTTGATGTCAAAATGACTCCTATTTGTAAGGGGCACCACCTACATGTATTTTAACTATTATGAAAAGTAATAACTTTTCGTTCTTACTTGTATAAAACTACTGAGTAAAAAAAATATACATTTCCGAGATTTTTTACGTAAAAAATGTCTCTTGGTAAAAATCAATCAAAAGTTCAACAGAAATTGTTTTATCATCATTTCTTTGAAGAAAAATTTATGATTAATTTAAATAAATAAAAGTTACCAAATTTATCATTTTAGACTAATAACTATCAACTCAACATGTTTATTTTTTGTCAATGACATGTATTGACTGTTTTCATACTAAATATCTTGAGAACGGTTGCTCGATTTTTTACAAGAGACATTTTTTATGTAAAAAATCACGGAAATGTATATTTTTTGACTCAGTAGTTTTAGACAGGTACGAACGAAAAGTTATTGCTCTTCAAAACAGTTAAAATACATGTAGATGGTGCCCACTACAAATAGGAGTCATTTTGACATCAAAATCAAATTTCTCATGTCAAAAAACTCCCATATACCAATTTTCATCCAAATATTTACGTTACTTCAGAAATTATTTGGAAAAAGTCAAAATAAAAATGAAACTTCTACACCCTGTATCTCCGAAACTAGGCATTTTAGGACATACATTTCTAGGAACTTTTTTACTTATTTTTATCTGCAGAATATGCTGCCGAAGTTTCCGGAATACAGTTCGGACCACCCTGTATAGTGATGAACTGTATCATCGAACTTGAGCTTCAGTTACTCGCATCTGATCACGATCGTTATTTTAATTGTTTTAATTAATTATGTGTATGTTATAACACATATATGGTTCGACGTCGTGCAAGCAACTGTTGACCCTTGAGTTTACATCAACACGTCTGTCTAAAATTATATTTTACGTGATTTTTTCCCAATTTGGTATAAACACAAGTCGGCCTTAATTTTGTTTCTTGACAATAGTTTCGATGACGTCACATCATTACATAGATACCTTAATCTGTCCTTTCGATATATTTTATATAGAATAATAAATAATTATTTATGATATAAGTGCTAAAAGTGGTATTTTATTTTGTGAGAAGGGAAGCTTGGGGCAGGACGCCGAAGGCGGAGTATCCCATCCCTTCGAACAAAATAAAATCACTTTTAGCACACATATCATAAACTATTTTTTCTACAAACAGGTTTATGCTTGTATATATCTGGGTTTTATTACTTTTTACGTTAATGAATAAAGCCGTACGCACACTGGTGCGATCACGGCCGCGATCACGATCTCCACACAAAAGTTGCTGTAGAATACATATGAGCCGTTTCACATTGGCGCGATCGAATTTTGGAGACGAAGCGGTCTGGCGGCGCCGGCGCACAATGGATCGAAGCATAAGAAGATAGGGACATTGGCTGTTTTTGAAGATTTCCAAATTTAAATATTTTTTTACATATTTGTGTTAAAGAGATATTCTAGTCTTGTAAAACATATACAGTATGTCTGTTTGTTATTTACGTAAATTGAAATAAATTGAAAGAATTTACGTTATTTGAAGTAAATTGAAAAATCATTCAAATTGGTAGATAAAGAGTCTTACATTTGATTCTAATTTTAAAATGGATGTAAAAGATATTCGTTTGTTACATATAACGACTTATTAGAAGCGTTCTTGGGCATTATATTATTACACTATTAGAAGCGTATTGGATTGTTAAATTTAAAAAAAAGTCACACCAGAAGTGAAAAACTCATTTGTTTCTTATTTATGTCATTAAGACTTAAAAATATAAAGTTTTCTTGAATTACAAAAAAATGTAAGCGGATGTAAGTGGAGATATTACGTGCAATGTAAAGAGCCACCTTTACTCGCACATATCATAAAAAAATTGGCTGCCCCAAAGTGCCACTGCAAAAAATATAATGTTTTTAATGTCAAAATCCTTGAATTTATGCAATGCACGCACAATGCACCATCAAACAATTTGTAATTTGCCGATATAGGTAAGTATATTCGTCGAAGAACATTGGAGTGGGACTGAATTACACTACAATACATAAGGCATATAGGTTGCATATAGGCCCAGAAATGTTTTCGTTTTGGTATTCGGTATTCGGCAATTGAATTGATATTCGGCAATTTGTCGAGTTTGCCGTGGACGCGCATCACGCGTTGCTTTGCAGAATATATTTGCAATTTTATTTGGAAGGGGGAGGAAATGGGTTTGATAGTCGATGTCGTTAAACAGGGATGGGGCACAACTAACGATGGAAACACTGCGAGAAGATTTTTCCAAAACTTCGAAAAGTCATAACAAATTACAGGAATCGATGAATTGATTGCTGGAAAGACTATATACATTACTCCAAGTTTTGGTTTCAGGAAAAAAAAAATAAATGCCGAAAAGTTTAATAAATTTGCAAAAGAGACTGCAGAAGAGTTAACCTTTATGGATGGTATTACATGCCATCTTCTCTACACAAAGTTTTGATACACGGAGCAAAAATCATCAGCAATTTTTGGTTTCCAATAGGGCATCTGTCTGAAGAGGCCTCAGAGTCTAGGAATAAATACTTTCGGAAATATAGAGAATGCCGTGCAAGAAGGTCTAACAGAACTTTTGCAAATGAAGACATTTTACATAATCTTTTGTTGTCTTCCGATCCATATATAACTGATATGCGTAGCTGTGATAAAATTCATAGCGATTTAACAGAGAAAGCAATATCTCTTTTGTTATAATATTTTTGTTTTCTTTTTTATTTAGAGATTAGTTCTTTTGTGAGTCACCCTGTATATTTTGTTAACTATTTGGTACAGAAGGCCATATTAATTTAGATATAACAGAGAAAGTAATTTCTCATATGTTATAATGTTTTGTTTTCTTTTTTGTTTATAGAGGAGCTCTTTTTGTAAGACACCCTGTATATTTTTTAAAATATCTGGTACAAAAGGCCATATTAATTTAGATTTAACAGAGAAAGCAATTTCTTTTTTGTTATAATATTTTTGTTTTCTTTTTTGTTTAGATATTAGTTCTTTTTTGAGACACCCTGTATATTTTGTAAACTATATGGTACAAAATGCCATATTAATTTAGATTTTTGTTGTATTTATTGAAGTCGTACATAAAAAACAGTAAAATAAAAGTATTAATTTCGAAATAAGTCAATGTCCATATTTTCCTATGCTTCGATCCATTGTGCGGCGTTCTATTCTGCGATGGCAATCAAATTCAACTTGTCGAGTTTGATCGCGTGATTGCGACCCAACTGATTTTTTCCCGTTATTTCGTGTGTTTTTTCTTGTTGCAATTTAGGAATGGAGTTAACAGAGCAGCTAATTAAGGCTGTAAAAATACACAAAATTCTATATGATTTATTCGATCCAAGTGACAAAAATAATAGAATTAAAAATAAAAAGTTTGAAACAAAATTGGAGTTGCAATTGGGTTGGATAGTACATAGATTTTTATTGTTTAAGTTTAAATATTGTAGGTAAATATTTAAGAATGTTTTTTTTCGGTATACATAATTCACATTTTTAATTTGTACCTATGTATACCTACAGAATCGCGCACTACATATAGGTACGGCGGTGAACGTGAACGCGTTGGTGTGTGCTAGAATGATCACTCATGTTATCGCTGCCCTGATCGTAATCGTGATCGTGACCGTGATCGCTCCAGTGTGCGTGTAGCTTAATTCATAATATGTCATTCTGAAATCAAACTAATTATGAAGTTTATGGGTGCTAGGGTAACAATTATCGCTTCAGTGTTAAAAGTAAATCACGTGACTTACTTTTAGCACTAGTGCTAAAAGTAAATGACTTTTACCATCAGTGACATAATGTCACATTTTAGGCACTGACAGCATGCGTTAAACATTACATTTTTACTGACGTTTGTAGAAAAAATATGTTTTAGTGGTGATAGTGCTGTAATTTTTTTTTCGTTACCATCAGGAGCGGATACAGAAATTTAGTTTAGGGGGAGGGCGGAATGTATTTAAGGGGGTGGCATATAAAAGGTAATGTAGAATATACTTTTTAGAGCGCTATTTTTAACCCAAAAGGTTAATATTTAACCCAAATTATAGATTTTAGGGGGGAGGGCTTAGCCTCCCCTCTAGGTCCACCACTGGTTACCATGATAGTTTTACATTTATAAATATCACTCTCTCTTCTTAGCTGTACTTCTTCACTGTTGAATTTGGATTGTGTAAACAAGATGGGGAACTGAAAGTTTACGGTGCCGGACTCCTCAGCAGTGTAGCTGAGCTGAAACACGCCATCGAAAACGCCGATGCGAAGGTAAAACGTTTCGATCCCGATCTCACCTGTCTTCAGGAATGCATTATAACCGACTATCAACTTGGGTACTGGTACACGGATACATTCGAAGAAGCAAAGGAAAAAATGAGGTAAACATAAATTGAGGTTAAGAACCTGGGTTTAATACAATGACTAAAGAATATAAAGACATACAACACCCGAGACCAAATTGTTACCATGGCTCCAAACAGTGCCGTGGCCATATATATTTTTCTTAACTTAGCTGCTTGAAGGGATATTCATATTTTTGATAAATGTTTTGACTACGCCTATGGTGTGAGCGGTGGTATCCTACTAATTAATTACGAAAAAAAACGCATTTAAATGTTAACAAAAGGTATAAAACTAGTATCGACGTATAGCACATATCAAGTACAGGGTGTCCCACTAAGAATAGCTCTCGGCTGTATCTCGGAAAGTATTAGCCGTAGGGGCTGCGGAAAAAAATATTTATAACTAAAGAGGCTATGAGAAATTGCTGGAAATTATTTTCAAGTTTGTAGAACGATCGCTAGGGGGCGCAACTGCAACAAAAAATAAGAAAATGGTGTTTTTACACAATTTTGCCTAGATAAGGTGTACTATAAGTAATAGCTTCTTAATCTTCAGTAAATTTTGAATATTTTTTGTTAGAGCCATTTTCCCCTATCTACCAAAATAAAGTGGTGGGGGAAGGTTAGATCTGTTTGTATTTAAATATTAATAACTCTGGACTGGATGATCTGAATCCAACAAGCGAGGGCTCGTTTAAAAGAGCGTTTCTTGCTCTATATTATACCATATAAACAATAATAATAAACTTTCGAACGTAGACGCTAGGGGGCGTTGTCTTACAAATTAACAAACATTGCGCGTTTTTTGGCTGATTGTAAAGAGTCTCTCTCTCTCTGTCTTAATTCCTACAAGAGGAATGTAGTGGTCAGGTGATGTGTGAGGTTTGTCTCCATAATTCCCTGTCTTGTGTTTCATGTACAAGCGTGTGCAGTGGCTTGTGGGTGATCTGTGATAGCTGGTCTATCCATCGGGAGGGCGAGCAGCCTCTTGGTCTTCTTCCCGGAACCTTGACCTGTATAATAAGTTTTTCCATACAGTCAGTATCCCTCCTCATAACGTGACCGAAACATTTAAGTATACGTTGCAAAGAGTAGTAAAAGCTTAAAAAGTCAGCGAAAACCGCATCTTGATATCTTCTTTCAAACCGAAGATATTAGCAAAATTATAATAAATACGAAAAAATAAGCCTTTCATTACCTTATTTTTACAACACGGTATCAGTAGCCCTCTTGATTATGCCTATTCTAACAAAAAATAAGATAGAAACAATTAGTTTATTTTAAAATCGACGTAATACCAGAATACCATAATACCAGAGGTATTAATATCTATTAATTAGGATATTAATAATAGTGAACAAGAAACGATGATTCAGTGATGTCATGGTAGGCTTTGGAAAAAAGTTGCTTTTGACGTAATAGTATAAACGTCAAATTGTTATTAGATCAACATTTTGATAGTCTTAGCAGCGTTTTTTATCTTTTGATTGCTTTTTCAAAATGCCGACAACTTCAACTACTTCAAATAATAAAAGCAATAAAAAACGCTGCTAAGGCTATCAAAATGTTGATCTAATAACAATTAGACGTTTATACTATTACGTCAAAAGCAACTTTTTTCCAAAGCCTACCATGACTTCACTGAATCATCGTTTCTTGTTCACTGTTATTAATATTTTAATTATTAGATATTAATACATCTGGTTGTGATGATCTGATGTGATCTGGTATTATGGTATTCTGGTATTTCGTCGATTTTAAAATAAACTAACTGTTTCTATTAGAGTCTATTTAAAATAAATTAACAGTATCTATTGAGTTATTAATATTTAAATAAAAACGGATCTAACCTTCCCCCACCGCTTTATTTTGGTAGATAGAGGAAAATGGCTGGAACAAAAAATATTCAAAATTTACTGAAGATTAAAAAGCTATTACTTATAGTACACCTTATCTAGGCAAAATTGTGTTAAAACTCAATTTTCTTATTTTTTGTTGCAGTTGCACCCCCTAGCGGTGGTTCTACAAACTTAAAAATAATTTCCAGCAATTTCTCATAGCCTCTTTAGTTACAAATATTTTTTTCCGCAGCCCCTACAGCTAATACTTTCCGAGATACAGCCGAGAGCTATTCTTAATGGGACACCCGGTACATATAGTATCATAAAAATAGTTACCAAATTCAATAAGAAAACGCTAAAAAGTTGGAGTGGACTGTTTATTTAGTTATGAAACGCAACTCCTGGCTCCTTCTTATCGTTGCGGCTTTTACATTTGAAAGCTGAACACTTTACCATTGTAATAAAGTTTATACAAAATTCACTACACACAACAAATTATTAAAAATCGCTAAAATTGTCGCTGTTGACGAGGTGGTCATCATCTGTAGGCTCCAAAATGTTGGCGTCTAACGTAACAAATTCTGCTGCAGCCCGTATATGGGCGTTACATATCCTTGTATTCTTTAGTCATTGGTTTAATATTAGTGTTGTAATAGAGAAAGCGTTCCCATTCGTGACGATGGTATGTTTTGCACACTCAATATTCTCAAAATTCTCATTTTTCTCGAGAATAATAAAAAAATTGATAAAATCTGTTTAGGGCGCACAGTGGGGTATTTGACACCGATAGTTGATCGAAATTTTTTTATGTAGACCTTATATAAATTATTGCTATTTTCAATTAAAGAGGAAATAATATGAACTAAATAAAGGATAATTCGTCTATTCTAAAAAAAAAGAAAAATCACTGTTCCAGTGTTTCCACGGTCAATGCCACTAATGCCAGTAGTAATATCGCAACTAATACTACTAATGCTACGACTGATCCGCGACCAATTTTCATATCACTAATGCCGCTACTAATGCCAAATTGTGCTATACTGCATCAATGCCATCGCGGTTTACACCTCGCATTAGTATATCACTGGTTTGCAAATTAGAGGAAACCAAGAATGTTTTTCTCATTTTATCAGCAAAGTCGCAAAAAGTCGCAGTATTTTATTTTACTGTATGAAAGCCCAATGTTTACTAAGTAAAACGTATATAGACAATATGCTGAATTCTTCGAAATGCGCAACTAAATCTCTAAGTATAATAAAAATGTCACAAATTTTATCAAATTTTCTGAACGCCTAACTTTTAGTTGCAAAAAAAATCGTTAGTATAGAGAATATCAAAATAAATAATATGTTTTTGTAGAATACATACCTGCAGCTTGCTGAGCCATTTTCAATGAAAACAATAATATAAACGTTAAAGGAGCACAAGAACAACAATAATTTATAATTTTAAACATAAAATTTAGCCATTTACCTCTTATCTCTGAGAAGTAACAACTTTGACGTTTCGTTGAAGCAAATGAATGCTACTAAACACACCCATAGCAACGCCATTCATGACAGACATGATTTAACTTATTATTTATCTTTTTTTGGGAAATCTTAAACACATTTGCTTTTTCGAATTTCGATCACCTTTTTCATGCTAATACCACCCTAATACTCCACCGTGCGTCACCTCAAGGAAAGCAGTGGCAAACCACCTTGAGTATATTTGCCTTGTACAGCCTCTCAAATATGCCGTTCGGATTCGACAATAAACTGTAGGTCCCGTGTACTTGTGAAACACTGATGACACACATCACAAGTACATGCGAGAGGAGCCGACGCTCTATATAGAGTATAGCACTGTAAGAAGAAGAAGAAGGGTGAAATTAAGGCTGAAAGTCTGGAAAAAATAGTTAGAGCGGTTATACAGGGTGTCCCAGATATAAGTGCAAGTATTTTAACTGGAAGTATAGTTCAACTTCAGAAACACACCTATGAGGGTTTTTTCGCGAAAAAATAATTCTGAAAATTGGAAATTTTCTGAAACATTTTTTGGAATTTTTTTTAGTTTTTAGTTAAAAAACATAATTTCTTGATAATATGGCAACATAGGTATTAGATTAAATTTACAAGAAAGAATCCAGAAAAGATCCAAAATTTTAGGAAAAAATCATTTTTTTGGAAATTTTCAAAGTAAAAGAACTCCGTTATTTTGGACTCCGTTATTTTGGACTCCGTTATTTTGAAAAACCATAAAGAGAAAATATGTTTCTTTTATCGAGATCTACCACCCCTTAAAATACTTGCACTTATTTCTGGGACACTCTGTAGAAGTATGAAATTTATAATACGCACAGAGGTCCTCTTAATGGCAAAATTGAGTACTAACAAACGAATATTAATTTAAGTTGTATCGAGACTTCTAATGAAACGATGTTTCTTGACACTATTATCTTATAAATCAAGGAATGTTATTTATTATAACTATAATATTTTAACAGTGATATATTATCGGGAAGCGGTCTGAAAAAAGGAAGCGGTCTGAAAAAGCTTCTAAATCAAACTCAATTTATTCTATAGCTCTATATTTCGACATGGTTTGTCTTCCTCAGGAGCGTAAAACTAAAAAAAAATCAAAAAACAAAAATGTTTTTCATCTTCAAACACAGTAACAGCAAATTATAGCAATAAACATTAATTATTATTATTTTTAATAACATTATCATATTATTAATATTTTATTTTGTTCAAGAACTTTTGCTGAAAGGATTCAAAAACCCTTCGGCTTACGATACAACCCTTACACTCAGAGCGTGGAGGTTCTGAGCAACGCTCAGAAAATCACTGCGGTCGTTTCTGAGCTCAGAGGAGACCTGTGTATCGTGAACAGCGCTCTGAAGAAGATCGGAGCAAGAGATTCAACTTTGGACGTGAACAGAATAGCAAATCTGCTACAGACTGGGTTAATCACTGAAGATCTATCCTTGGAGAACGGACAGAGTATTGACGAACATGGTGTGGGTAAAAAGGAATAAAAAAAATTAAGAATATAACTTCTGATAATAATTGATTAAATAAAACATGCTGGATTTAATGATGAAAAAAAAATTGTTTGAACTAGGCTAATTTTATTTTTTAGAGCAAACCAAACCAAACCAAACCAAACTAATAACAAAAATGTATAATAATAACAATAATTATAAGAATATATTTATCATTATATATGTATAAAATAGAAGTCGAATAGTGCGATGATAATAATATTAAATATGTATCTATATAAAAAGAAGAACTATATAAATAACAACGAAATAATAAAGATGTTAGAAGAAGAAAAATTATCTTTTATTTCAACCTTTTTTGTTGACCTTTTGGCAAGAATGGTAGCTTTTCAGCCGCTAAAGTCACCTTTTCTGAACAGAACTCAAGGGAGAAGTAAAGCTATACAGGGTGACTTATAGTGTTGCCAAAGACCACTGCATTAAATTTATTATTTGACGACTTCACTAAAATAATTTTTGTAAAATACATATGCAGTAGAAACTTTGCATAAAAAGGTTAAGGAAGGAGAATACAGGGTGTCCCAGGCTGAGCTTGAATTAGAAGTTTCTAGAGAACTACAATATCTAGATCGGAGATTTTTTGTACATCATGGTAATGATAATATATAGGGTGTACCATTTGAAAAATTTGAAATTTCTTAATATAATAATAATATAATATAATGTAAAGGGGGGTCCGAACTGTATTCCCGAAACTTCGGTAGCATACTCTGCAGATAAAAATAAGTAAAAAAAATCGTATAAATTCATATCCTAAAATGCTTAGTTTCGGAGATACAGGGTGTAGAAGTTTCAGTTTTATTTCGATTTTTTCCAAATAATTTCTGAAATAACGTCAATATTTGGATGAAAATTGGTATCTGGGAGTTTTTTGACAAGGAAAATTTGATTATGATGTCAATATGACTCCTATTTGTAGGGGGCGCCACCTACATGTGTTTTATCTCTTATGAAGAGAAATAACTTTTCGTCCGTACCTGTATAAATCTACTGAGTGAAAAAATATACATTTTCGTGATTTCTTACGTAAAAAATGTCTCTTGGTAAAAATCGCTACGAGCAACTGTTCTCAAAATATTTAGAATGGAAATAGTCAATACATGTTATTATTGACAAAAAAGTCACAGATTAGGTATAATACTATACTATATGTATGTATACAGATAAAAATCTTGTCCCTAATTCGTGGTACGAAAATTGTTTTTTATGACGATGAGCAAACGAGTAAAATTTCCTGTGCGCAAAAATCAACTCGCGTTTAAACAGCGTAATAACTGGGCCGGTCAGGCGCTGTGCACAATTTTAGAGGCCATAAGTGGGCGTGCTATGTGCGCAAACTAGTAACCTAACTAGTGCGCGACTCCGAAAATTGGAACCACGAAAAACAATGCTTTTGGCGATAAGTTTATAATCTGTATGATCTGTGAAAAAATTAACATGTCGAGTAGATAGTTATTTGATCGAAATGATAAATTTGGGAATTTTTTTATATTTTTAAATAAATTTTTCTTTGAAAAAATGATGATAAAACAGTTTCTGTTGAACTTTTGGCAAAAAACATTTCAAATTTATGAATTCTAATAACTATTTAATCAACATGTTTAATTTATGTCAATGATGACAGGTATTGGTAATTTCGATTCTAAATATCTCAAGAACCATTACTCGTAGCGATCTTTACCAAGAGACTTTTTTTACGTAAAAAACGTCTTAAATGTATATTTTTTGCTCAGTTGTTTTATACAGGTACCGACGAAAAGTTATTATTCTTCAAACCAGTTAAAACATACGTAGGAGGCGCCCTCTACAAGTAGGAGTCATATTGAAATCAAATTTCTCATGTCAAAAAACTCCCAGACACCAATTTTCATCCAAATATTGACGTTACTTCAGAAATTATTTGGAAAAAATCAAAATAAAAAAGAAACTTCTACACCTTGTATTTCCGAATCTAAGCATTTTAGGACATACATTTAAACGAACTTTTTTATTCATTTTTACCTGCAGAATATGCTGCCGAACTTTCCGGAATACAAGTCGGGCCACCCTGTGAATAAAAAAGTTATGGAATTTTACGCAAAATCTAAAAATAAAATAAAAAATTGGGGTTTGCATTTAAAAAAGCATACGTTATATTCGCCACACTTTTTTAAAACACCCTGTATATTCTATAATAATTTTAAAATGTGCATCTTAACCTTCCCTATAACTTTTCTATTTAACATTTTTTAATAAATCCCAAAACAAATGAAATAATGAACTTTACTCTATCGGTCACTCACCCTGTATACTACAAGAAAAAAAACCTGGAAGGCTATATCGGGCAGTTTTAAATTTCCCGCTTTCCTGTCACAATACACGAACCACCCCCGAAATATCGATCGCTACGAACGGCGGTCTCAACAGGGAAAACCGAAGGGCAGGAAAATCAATCCGTCAGTGGTGTGGAGGGGGTAGGACGGAAGAA
The DNA here is from genome assembly GCF_002938485.1 of Sitophilus oryzae. NCBI lineage: Eukaryota > Metazoa > Arthropoda > Insecta > Coleoptera > Curculionidae > Sitophilus > Sitophilus oryzae. The sequence goes on along the minus strand of NW_022147046.1, from coordinate 2,623,590 downwards.
AAATGGCTGACCTGGAGTTCGAGCAGTTCGGCCAGAAATTCGAGAAAAGCTATCAGAAATGTTCCACCACTAGTTCACCATTTTATTCGTAAGTTATATCTAAGTAATTTGATTAACTTTAATTTTTTTGGCTTCAGTTTTTTACAGTAGTATTGTTTGTTTCTAAACTGTATTAATGTGAACTGGTTGATATAGAGTAGGCCTGCAACATCATCCGTATGCATCACAAAGTAACAGGATTTTGGGTTTTTAGTTAATCTTAACTCAAAATATTCGTAAAACAGGACTTCTTTCTAATATATATTATTGACTAGGATTAGATGGTATATGTTCTTTAATTATAAAATAATCCCTTTAAAAGTATTAGATATATTTGCCCTAATTAAAGATGTTATCTCAGAGAGAGGTTTAATTTATAATATATAGTTCACCTATATAAAACATCAACATTAAACAATGAATAAATGTTATAACACTTTTATTTGTTATGTGGTAAAATAAATTTTAACTAATACTTTTGGTATATTTTGTTTTGATACGTTGTATCTCAGAATATATTAATAATAATTCATTATGGACATTTATTATTGCATTATCAAAATTAGGTTTTATTTTTAATTTTAATTTTAAAATAATCGATCTTTAGATATGATTTATTTTTCAAGGCGGAACAAATATTATACATAAAAAAGTTATTTAATATGCTCAATAATATATACCGTGTAACAGATAAAGTCCGCACCATATATGAAATTTTTTTATTTGTTGATATAAATGAAATTTCCTTTTGGCGTTAGTTTTGCATTAAAATAGATTAAAAATGACATAATAAAATTTACGCTGTTACTATCGACTGTCTGTCATATTTGACATAAAAAATATATTGTCTAAAAATGGGTTTATTGGCTGAATTTTGAAAAACTTTATTTGAAAAACATGTTTTGTTTCCTTTATACCAATTTGCAGCCATTAGGTGAGAAATGAAATTTTGAAATTTATATACAGGGTTGTTCACCACATACGACACGGAGTATTATAGCTAAACGATTAGATTTTTACAAATTGTAAGTTTTGGGTTCGTTGAAGGACTATTAGAGCTACAATTTAAAAATATTTTTACAAGATACAGAGTGAAGAAGAAGTTTCTCACTCATCGACCTTCTTATTCCTTCCATCCATGTTTTCTTGGGACGTCCTCTCTTTCGTTTTTACCAGGTGGAGCCAATGAATGACTTGTTTTGGAATTCTTTCATTGTGCATTCTCTGAACGTGGCCGTACCATATTAATTGTTTTTGTTCTATATCATTTACTATTGTTCTCTCTATTCCCATCTGTTCCAGGTTATATGAACTTCCTGGTTCATTGCAGATTTCTTCTCGATGATCTGTTTCAATGCAAAGATATTATCTGTACATGATCTTCCGCCTCGGAAACCATTCTGCTCTTCTTCTCCTTAGCTGGAGTATTCCTCTTCAATTAAGTTCCTCAGTATCTTTCCATAGAGCCGACTCATAGTGCTGGTGACCGAAATTCCCCGGTAGTTGTTGGGATCCTTCCTTGAACCCTTTTTATATATAGAGGAGATATATGCTTTTTTCCACTGTTCAGATACTGGATGATCATTTAAGCATTGGTTAACTATGTTTGTTAACATTCTAAACAATTTTTCACTTCCAGATTTAATGAGTTCCGCATATACTCCCTCTGAGCCACATACTCTTCCATTCTTTAAAGACATTATAGCGGTTTTTATTTTGTTGGTATCCACGTAGATTTTCTCTCCTTCAATGTTTATTTAAGGCTGTGGCGGTTCTTGATACTCAGGTCGGTTCTCTGACAACAAGTTGGAATAATATTTCACCCATTCTTTGTTAGTTATTATTTCTATAGGGGCCGACTCCTGTTTTTCAGTTGTTGTTGTTCTTATAAATCTCCATACTTCCGTAAATATCAGGGTTGGCATGATTTAAATCAAGTGATTCTTTTAATTTTAATCATCGATTTAAATCAGAAAAAAAATTATTAAAACTTTATTATAAATCAAAAAATAACTGTAAAAGTTATAAAAATGTGTCCTAGAAAAATATAAAAAATATTTCTATAAAAGATATAACAGATAATAAATCAAAAAGTAATCGTAAATATTATAAAACTATATAAAAAAAAGTATCTATTCATCAGTTTAAATGTTGGACCGATTTTTGAAGTAATTTCGTGTGAATTCATTAGACCGCTAAACGCAGGGATTTATTTTAAAATTTATGTATAAGTGACAAAAATTCGCTGTTCGAATACATCATTCGCAGTCTAGTGCAGAACTAGGTTCTTCTGATATAGAGACTATCTTCATTCCCCAGAATCTACAGGGTTGTTCACCACATACGACACGGAGTATTGTAGCTAAACGATGAGATTTTTACAAATTGTAAGTTTTGGGTTCGATGAAGGACTATTAGAGGTACAATTTAAAAATAATTTTACAAGATACAGAGTGTCCCAAATAAGTAAAAAATATCAAAGTTGTATTTTTTTTAAATGGAACACCCTGTATATTATTACATTTTTAGTTTCTACGATTAAAATAAAGGTAAATTTGATTAAGGTTTATTATACTTAAACCTTACCGTTTTTGAAATATTTTCAATTTTGTGAAATTGCAGTAAAAATTTTAAAGCTTCATTTCTCCAAGTGTATCAATGTTTTTAATACTTAATATTTAATGAAGTTTATTTATTGATCAGTTATTGTGTTGCAATAATAAAAATAATACTGCCTTATACAGAGTGTATAAAAATTTATTTTAAATAATGATTAGCTTCAAACGGCAATAACTTGTTTAATTTAAATGGAACACCCTGTATATTTTACGAGAATCAGATGCACAATTTAATTGTCTATCAAATTATATTATACCATTATCTAAGTTTCCGTAGAAAATGCATTTTCTTGTAATTTAGAACTTATTTATCAATATACCCATGGACTATTGACATTTTAGATTATTTTTAAAGATGTACCAAATTTTTAAAGAGTACAGATACTAATATTGTCGATATAATTCGTTTATTTCATTATAAAATTAAAAAAAAACTGTTTAAATATTTGTTAAAGAGGACCAATTAATATGATTCCAGTATTCAAACTACATTAACTGACTGTTTGCGCTGATTAATAATAATTGCTTCAAATACTAATATACTGAATTTTGTATGGGCATTAAATAGTGTAATAAAAAAAATGATATTTCATTTTTTAATAAATGCTTATTTATAACAACAAAGACTTTAATTTGATAACTTATTATTATATTGATTTCTGACTCAAAAATCCACATTTATTTATAATAATTTATTAACGAACACAATTAAGTATGTCATTAATTAGTATATGGGCGGAAATAATGGTGTTATATTTAATTAATGGTATACTCTTTTATAAAGATTTAAATAGTTTTCTTTTTGCATACAAATGGGCTAGTAATATTATCGTTTTGCTAAAACGATAATATTACTAGTCTGTACATTTTGTACATTTGTTGCTTTAAAACAATCTAAAATGTCAGTATTCCATGGATATATTGATAAATGAGGTCTAAATTATAAGAAAATGCATTTTCTACGAAACTTGAAGGGATAGGTAAAAAATGGTATAATACAATTTGATAGACAATTTAATTGTGCATCTGATTCTCCTAAAATATACAGGGCATTCCATTTAAATTAAAGAAGTTATTGCCGTTTGAACCTAATAATTATTTAAAATAAAATTTTAGACACTCTGTATAAGGCAGTATTATTTTTATTATTGCAACACAATAACTGATCAATAAATAAACTTCATTAAATATTTAGTATTAAAAACATTGATACACTTGGAGAAATGAAGCTTTAAAATTTTTACTGCAATTTCACAAAATTGAAAATATTTCAAAAACGGTAAGGTTTAAGTATAATAAACCTTAATCAAATTTACCTTTATTTTAATCGTAGAAACTAAAAATGTAATAATATACAGGGTGTTCCATTTAAAAAAAATACAACTTTGATATTTTTTATTTATTTGGGACACTCTGTATCTTGTAAAAATATTTTTAAATTGTAGCTCTAATAGTCCTTCAACGAACCCCAAACTTACAATTTGTAAAAATCTCATCGTTTAGCTACAATACTCCGTATCGTATGTGGTGAACAACCCTGTATAATAATAATTGTTGTCACACACACACACAGGAAATATGTTGTTTTATATTTTTTTTGAAATGGTTGTATTTTTCCAAATTCTTACCGACATTTTGTCCTGCAGTAAGTATTTTACACTTTGACTAATACTAATTTCAGTCTCGACGTAAGAGTATTTCCGAACAATAATGTATTGTTTTATTAGAAGTAAAAATTATACTTTTTTGATGATGCTGTACCTTTGAAGGACCATCGTAAAGCTATTCCGACGTTACAAGGAAGGACAAAAAGTACATTTTTACTCCTAATAGAACATACATACTATTTTTTTAAAATATTTAAATTTAAAACATTTTTAATCAATTTCGAACATTGCAAATAATATAAACAGGAATCGAGCAACAATTTGTACACTCGTTGAATTTGACACTTAATATCAGTTTAATAATATATTTTTGTACTTTTGTGCTTATAGGCGTAACAGTGCTTTACTTTTATACCTAGGCGTTAAAATGACTAAAATTAATACTTTTGAGACGTTTGAAAAACAATTCTTTTGATCTGAAGCGAGCGATTTTTTTGCGAAATTGGTGACCGATGTGGAAAAATGACAAACGCACCCTAGAATTATTAATTTTATCCATAACGGGCAGAGTTATAAAAATTTAGCCATTTAGGATAGGACTTTAACTTGAAATAAGTCCTAGACGTTTGGAAATCCGATTTAAATATTGTTTTAAATTAAAATCAAAAAAATTTGATTTAAATCAAATAAATCTGATTTTTTAAAAAAAATCATGATTTTTTCCTGAAATTTTTATAACCAGCCGATTCTCATGGTAGAAGCAAAAATATTTGAGTAATACAAAATCAATCTTCGACAGCCAAATTTGCTCCAGAGGGTGCTAATCGAATTTAAAATACTCGGTATGTGTGTCTATTTATACAGGATCGCTGATATGTATGGAAACGGTCGATTATTGAGTAAAATATACGAGGTACCGCAAAAAGGTAAACATAAAAGTTATAGGGGTTTTAAATGTCTATTGGCGAGTAATAAATTTAAGTATACAGGGTCGGTCATAAACTCGTGACACATCAATGTTTCATTTTTTTTTAAATGGAACCCTCTGTATATTATTGCATATTTCAATTGTTCCTTCAATTGTAAGCAAAAACAGAAATACACACAATGTACCTTATACGAACCGTTTCCGAGTTATTGACTTTTGAAAATATCACTTAAATAATCCGATTTAATTAATTTTAGTTTGTTCCGTTTCATTTAACGATGCCATATTCTGCGGAAACTGTGATACTTTATAATATTTGACATTAATTTTCAAGTTAGCATTTTATATATGTATAAAATGAGATTACCTTATATCAAGTCTGGAAATTACATAATTTTCGATTAACATGTCAAAACCAAAACTCGATATCTCGGAAACGGTTGGATTTAGGTACATTATTTGTATTACAATTTTTGCTTAAAATTGACAGAAGAATTGAAACACCCAACAATATACAGGGTAAAAAAAGGTACTTTAAAAAAATGAATCTTTGAGGTGCCACGACTTTATGATCGACCCTATATACTTAAATTTATTACATGATGTTAGGCATTTAAAAACCCTATAACTTTTGTATTTAACTTTTTGTGGAACCTCGTATACTTTGCCCAATAATCGACCGTTTCCATATATGTATATCGCAGCGACGCTGTATGATCGAAAAAGAAACGGCGTCAGCGATGGCTATGAAATGAAGATCGCTCTCATTTTGTATGTAAAATTATATAGGGAATGTCATCGATCGTCTTTTTCAAGCCAACTGGACGCCGTATTTTTTCGATCATACGGTATATCAATTGTGTTGATTAGTTTTTTTATTAGTTTCTTCTCTCCGTCTTTTCCATCATGACTGACTTAGCATGATCTGTCAAAGAAATCAATTTAAAAATGAAAGGCGCTGTAGGTATACAGGATGTTTCAAAAAACATGTGCCATCTCTCGTGGGGAGATTCCTGACGTAAAAATAAGATTTATTTTTCATATCAACATATAGGCCCGATTCTGCTTTGTTTCGTAGCTACAGGGTGTTAAAGTTTTAATATTTTTTCGATTTATTATAATTTTCTTCCAAGTACTTTTAGCGTTTTGAATGAAATTTTGAGGGTAAAAGTTACTATAAGTACGACATATTTTAAAGCTAAAAATATGTCGATATATTCACCAGTGACGTGCATATGGGTTATCATTAGAATATTTTTTTAAAAAAAGCATGTACGCCACTGACTTTTTTTTCTCTTGTTAGCGGAATTGTATCATAGTATCAGTTTAATGCTGATTAAAAGTTGTCTCTTGATATTTTGTCGATTTCCGCCTACTTGATGAGATAAACGCAATTTTATTAATTTGCCTAGATCCAAGTCTAATCAACCTCTTAAAAATGTGAATATCATTAACTTGTGAATGTTTTAAATAAGTACTTATTGATTCATCATTAAAAAGATATGAAAAAATAATTATTTTTTTATTTGAAATTGCTGTAGGTTGGACTAATCGTAATAATAACTAATAGTAATAATATTTAGCAATAAATTAGGTAAAATATATAATTTATTAATTTTATTTTTATTTTAATTTTATTAATTGTGATTAATAAAATTGCTTTATGAGACTTTGGCCGCCATATTTAAGTAATTTCCGACATCAAAGTCTCATACAGCAGCTAACATCCCTGATTCAAAAAATTCTTTACCAACACAGGATACCCGATGAATGGCGAACCAGCACCACTATCTTGATGTTTAAGAGAGGAGATAAGAAGCTGCCCTCAAGCTTAGGCATAAATCTTCTAAGCACCACACTAAAACTTATGACAAAAGTGATAACAACCAAAATTAACGACTTAACATGCTTAGTAGATGAACAGCAAGGTTTCAGATCGGGTAGATCATGCACAGACGCGGTTTCTGTCATAAGACAGATAACAGAAAAATCAATCAAATATAAACAAACCAGCGTATATGTGTTTTATTGATTTAGAAAAAGCGTTCGACCGTGTGCAGCTAAGAGACGTTGTACACCTTCTTTACAATAGGCAAATCCCACATAACCTCGTTAAAACCATACAAAACATATATGAAGCGAACCAAATTCGAGCTAAAATTAACGGGGTCCTGACTGAACCAATAAATGTAGGCTGTGGTATCAAGGGAGTCACAAGGTGACTCCCTGAGCCCTCTTCTTTTAAACATCATTATGGACGAAATAATAGGAAATGTACGTTTACTGAAGGGATACAGTATGGGCGATCAGGAAATTACTATTCTATGCTATGCCGATGACGCCGTATTGGTAGCTGAAAATGAGAACGATCTACAGCGCTTATTACATCGATTTAATTGCACTGCCAAATCACTTAATATGATAATATCGACCCAGAAAACTAATTGCATGACGACATCAAAAGTACCACTAAGATGCAAACTGGAAGTCGAGGGCAATGTTATTCAGCAAGAGATGAAGTTTAAGTATCTAGGCATAGAAATCTCAGGATATGGTGATGTAGAAGCGGAGGTGCGAGAACGGACAACGAAGGCAACCAGAGTAGCAGGATGCCTGAATGATACAATATGGCGAAATAAAAACATTGAGGTGGAGACTAAAGCGAGAATTTACAAGGCAACGGTACAACCAATAATGACATACACTGCAGAAACTCGACCTGATACAGCGAAAACTAAACAACTACTAGAAGCAACCGAAATGAGAGTACTACGCAGAATAGCTGGAAAGACGCTTCTGGACAGGGAGAGAAATGAAAGCATAAGAAGAGCGTGCAAGGTGGAAAATGTAAATGAGGGGTACTCAGCAGAAAGGAAGAATGGAACGACCATATCAGCAGAATGGACAACAGAAGGATAGTGAGAGTTGCACGCGACAAATCACCGCTTGATCGCAGAAGCTTAGGACGTCCACGAAAACGATGGACCGACAACTTGTCAGTCTGACCGGTAGAGACGACGAAACCAAACAGGCGATTCGCCTAGTATGAAGAAGGAAGAAGGAAGAAGAAGAAAATTGCGTTTATCTCATCAATCAGGCCGAATTCGACAAAATATCAAGTGATAACATTTATTTGGCATTAAACGCCCTATACACAATTTTGGATATCAAAAGAAAAAAGTCATTGGCGCACATGTTTTTTTTTAATATTTTAGTGTTAACCCATATGCACGTCCCTGATGAATTTATCGACACTTTTTTAGCACTAAAATATGTAGCACTTATAGTAGCTTTTACCCTCAAAATTTCATTCGAATCACTAAAAGTGCTTGGAAGTAAATTATAATAAATTGAAAGATTATTAAGATTTTAACACCCTGTAGCTACGAAACAAAGCAGAATCGGATCTAAATTGATATGAGAAATAAATCTTATTTTTACGTGAGGAATCTTCCCACGAGAGATGGCACATCATGTTTTTTGAAACACCCTGTATATTCTATACTACTAATAAAAACAGAGCCGGATTTAGTTAAAATTAATTATAAGAAATTAACTTTTTAGTTCTTTTGATAATGTCTCTATATATGTAGGTACTATAATGGTTAAATTGAATATTTAAATACTGTTAAAATGTCGTCGCTTCTAATTTTCTCAGCTATGAAATTCAAAATAACGTTTTACTAAAATACTATTTTTACAATATGTAGTAATAACGAGCAGTCTCAAAATCAAAAATAATTAAAACTAACTTAATCTTATGATACTTAGGCACCTAAATGAACTAAAGGTTTGTTCTTTTTTTTAATAGATTAGTTCACTTGGATGACGACTCTCCTGGCACAACCCCTTCTCCAGAACACGAGCTCAATGACTGTGATATATCCATTCCAGAGGCGCATTCTAGCTTACCGGAGAAACATGGACCTCAATCGTGTAAGAAAAATCTCTAATAATATATTCTATTTCTCAAATTATTATTATGTTAATGTCGTAAATACATAATAAAATTTTAATTAATACTGCTGAAAACTTTTGGAACCTATTTTAAATGAGAAAAAAGAATAAAGGTTTATTTTTAAAAGCTTCTTTTAAACTTGAATAAATTAATTGTAATTATTACGTTTGAATAGGAAATGACTTACTAATGGCGTATTAAAATAGTACTACCTTTGAAAAGTAAGTGTTAACAAATACATTTATGGGAGTAAGCAGGTAAATCTAAAAAAAATGTTTAAAATCTAAATTAAATGACAAAAAATGGAGACAATGGAAAAAAATTATTGGAAAGAAATGATAAGGAATGATTTTTTCAAGATTTTAATATTGAAGTTGAAATAATAATATTTGTTATATGACAATTTTGTAATATGTGGTCATGATAGATATCACATGACACATGTCGATATAATTTCTTTGTAATTTATGTTATAAACATTTTGACCCACATGTTATAAACATTTTGACGCACACTGTACCACAAACCGCCTGCACCCACATATAGAAAAAATCCTTCCAGAATCGCAAACGGGGTTTCGCACCACCGTCGATTCCATATTTTCCATCCGCCAACTACACGAAAAAGTAAAAGAGCAGCAGTCTAAACTTTATGTTGCATTTATCGACCTAACACTCTCGCCTTCGACTCTGTGAACAGAGATGCACTTTGGGCAATTATGAAAAAGTTCGGAGTACTCAACAAATTTCTTACAGTGCGTAAAAACCCTCATAACAACAAGTCAAGAGTGTCACATCATGGATCACTGAGCGATCCCTTCCTTACGAAAACAGGAGTTAGTCAGGGACATAAAGTAACTAAAATAAAAGAGTGTTTGAAAGGTTGTCTAACTTGGCCATAATGTTGCATAGTTCAGTTAGGGCTCCAAAGCGTCGCCACCTGCTACCTGTCACGTGTCATTACAAGAATGACAAGTGACATGACAGCAAATTATTTATATTTTGCAATTGTTTACAATTTTGTTTTGTATTTTGGAATTTTGTTATTATTTTGTGTAGCATAAACTTTGTTTGTTTGTGTTGTGTTTGTGCGTACAGAAATTATGGACGAAGTTTTATTTCCCGAGGAACCAGAGACCTTATATTTCTCTATGATTTGAACTTTATATTTTTGTGCTGTGTTTTGCCATCATCATGTAATATTTTGTTCAGCCGATGATGTGATTTGAACACGATCCAGGAAAGGGTATCATGCAAAGCAAGTTCGATATGTAAAGACATTGCCCATCTCTGAACTCTGTGAACGTAAAACGAACTGACTATAAATTTGCCCCTTCATTTAATAGTGTTGACCATTTGCTACCTCAACTGAATTTCAACTGCTGACTGCTGAGTTTATAAATCCAACTTAAAGATGAATTAATTTTTGATGATGTCTTATTTAAATCTTTATCTGTTATAATAGCATAGATTGCAAACCCTGCGATCTTATATGCTTTGTTAGTGGCGTTGTTAAATACGTTTTATAATACTATAGGTAAATCGAAGGGTAAACCGCTGGTGTATTTTGGTGGTGTACAAGATGTTGGCATTTTCGTGGCATTATTGGTATTAGTACTAAATTATTTGGCATTACTTTGGCATTAGTGTACAGAAATTCATCAGGAGTTTACCCCTCGAGGTTAATTCAGCATATATGTTTTATATTATCAAATTTAATTTAGCATTTAACTGTAAGCATTTGAAAAGTGTACAATAGTTTATACTTTTCAAATATTCCGTTTTTAAAAATAAACTTTCATTATATTTTTACAGTTTTAATTTCGTAATATTTTTAAAAATACATAAAATTTTATATTCACATTGAAACAGCCCGCCTTTTTTGTGGTAGGCAATGCAGATACCTATTTTACCGATAAGGTCTGTCATATTTCGATTAGTTCAGTTAGGGCTCAAGGGTGCGCTACAATCGATCCTCGTTAAACGTGTTGCCTACTTTTGACTATGGAAATGACTACTCTTTTATTTTATATTTCTCTATGGTCAGGGATGTGTCTTAGCGCCTCTCCTAATCAACATATTCATGGCAGCGCTCTCCATTATAGTGGACAGCAAACTGCAAGAGTGAGGATTTTGTCCATTAGATATAGATAGGACGGCGGTCTGTTGTCTGTTCAACATAAAAAGGCTCAGGGCAAAAACATGTACAAAATTCATCACAGAACTTCAATACGCTGATGACTGCGCTCTAGTTGCAAAAATGTTTCAACAATTACTAGAAATGTTGAACACATATACCTGGGCATACGAGGCTTTGGACCTTAAGCTAAACATCGACAAAACCAAAAACAGTGCACTCCCCCGGACAATCACAACAATGCTATAAAAATCGAAGAAGAACTATTGGAATATGTAGCGGAATTCAATTACCTCGGCAGTTTCATTTCGGAAAAGCGCCTCAACAGCATTCTGCAAATTAAAAGTCAGGGTTTTCTACAATCATGACTTGAGTACAAAAACGAAACTTGCAGTGTACCGAGCAATTAAAATCCCCACCATGTTATATGGTAGCGAAACCTGGGTGCTGTACCGCCGACCATCATGTCTCAAATGAATCGGTCGTTGAAAAAGCTAACTGCGAGAGTATTGAAGTCATGATTACCAAATCCCGCTTAAAATGGGCTGGTCACTAGCGATGGGAACTATCGAATGAATTAGACTATTGAATGGTTACTGAATGAATGATTTCAACTATCGAATGGTTTTATTGGAATAAAATCATTCATTCATTTGTATACTAAAGTATATGTGACAACCTCGCCGTGCGACTAAATGGTTAATCGTTGAGCCACGACTATCGAATGCTTTTGATAAATGAAATTTAGTATTCATTTGATTTTTGTGTGCGTCAGTGCATTCATTATTAGTTCTTCCAAATTTTTATAACTTCGCCTTATAAATACTGTGCTATTTTTAGGTTTATTAAAATATTTAAAATACTAAAATAGTAGCTTTTTTTAACTGACGATTGTGTGTGTTAATTTGTGTGATTTTCCGTAGCCCGATCTTTCAATTATTTAATTTTATATGGTATATGGTCTATTTTTTAATGGGAAATTTTGAGAAGTAGCAATTTTTAAGAGAGATGAGATGATTAGTTGAATTTAATAATCATATTTAAGTAATGTGGTTAAGTAAATGGTTATCGAACTCAAACTATGGGGTGAGAAAATTAAATTGAAAGTTTTACACGTGCCAATTTAAAAAAAAGTTAACGATGTTTGTATTTTGTTTATGCTAATTCTCTTACATGTAGTTTTTTGCGAAGAAATATTTCATTTATTTTTTAAAGTAAATGCCAGTAAAAGTAAATATTATTTTTAAATAGTAACACTAAACTAATATAAATAATTTGGATTTCTAATTGTTTATTTATATTTTCCTTCCATTACACTGCATGCTTAGAAAATTAATAAATGTTTATATTTCATGATTTTAAAATTTGTTGTTAATATAACAAATTAGTTCTGTAATTATTATTATTTAATAAACCAACATTGCCAAAAAATTTAGAGACTATATTATTTTTAAATAGGATCTAATATAAATAATTTTGATATCTAATTTGTTGTTTATATTTTGCTACTACTTAAAAAAAAATGTTTATATTAAATGATTTTAAATTTTGTTGTTAATAGGTATAACAAATTATTACTGTTATTATTATTTATTAAACCAGTCTTTGCTTAAAAACATTAAAAATCATTTTTCTAACCTACATCCAAAATAACAAGTATTATTGCAGTGTAAGAACAGAATATTAATAAAAAAATGCAAAATATATAGACATACTATCCCTAACTAACTAAAGCCAAACAATAATATTCTTTGCTGATATCAATTAATACCAATATATGGCAACAGCGCCCTTCATAATGTATTTTCTGTGTAAATACTAGCACCTCAATAAAAAAAATAATGTGTCCTTATCTTTATCTGACTCAGGAAAAAATCAAAGATGCCGGCTTCTTTCATAGCATTGCCACCGACCGCTGTCGGGTTTCTCGGAAAGAAACCTACGTCGCCGGGCGACAACTAAAATCCAGTTAATATTTTATTATAATCGATCCTGGCGAATAAATGAATTTTATAAATGAATGGTTTTTGCTGCCGAGTTACTTTAATACAATAGTTCAAGGCAGATGACGCATCTATTCGATCATTTTTATTCGAATAGTTTTCAACGAATGTTTTCTTACTAGCTATCGAATTATTCGAATGAATTGCAACTATCGAATGTTTCGATAGTATTCATTCCATAGTTCCCACTACTACTGGTCACGTATGCCGAATGCAAGAAAACCGCATACCAAAATGTCTGCTTTACGGTGAGCTTGTAGAAGGTAAGAAGAGGCCGGGTGGACAACTCAAAAGGTACAAGGACAGTTTTTACGAAAACTGAAATGGGATTAATATGCAGAATGAGTCGGAAGAAAGAGCTCACAATAGAACTCAATAGGATCAACCCTCACAACCGACCCAACCAAAAAGTAAAGTGGCAACAAAGTAATGAGATTTTTGAATGTCCGGAGTGCGGTAGGCTTTCGTTTTCATTCGCAAAAAAGCTCATGAAAGAAAACGCCTTGCGTGACCATTTTCTGATGCGTGTCAAATACTCGTCAGCGAGTGATGGCAGTAGTAAGATCATGTGTGGCTGAATTTTGAATACGACATATTGAAACATTATTATATTTATTTTGTGATAAATTTTCAATTTATATTTGACACTTCTTTTTAGTAAAAGAAGACCGAAGCAAATCGGCTGACAGTTTCGGCAGAGGAGCACCCACCCCACCATGGACTGGTGAAAGACGTCGACGAAAATTACCAGAAATACCAAAAAACAAAAAGTGTAATAAGAACCTGCCTCATTATTTTTGAACTGTGATGTTTAAAATTATATTTTTAATCTACAGCTGCCCTAGTCACAATGTACAACGCTCAACAGCAACTGTCACGAGAAATGTCACTGGCAGAAGAAATGGGTGGGGCCAGCAGCGGACCCAGCTCTCTGCTAGTGCTAAAATGTGGATATTTATGGGACGACTCACCAGAATCAGACAGGTAGGTACATATTTTGTATTTACACTTTACACCTTTGATATTAGCAAATTTACTTTAGAGAAATATTCTAGATATATTTTTTTCTCTCTTCTTTATGTGCCTTTCGTCCCTTTTCAGAAGTTTGAATATTATTATGGCAATTTCAGTTTTTGATATGGCGGCTACAAACAATTTATTGATATTTTTTTTTTCAAACCATATAAGGTTACCGAAAGTACCGGGAGTTCCCGGTTATTTTGAGACATCAAAGAACCGGGGGTACTTTCGGGATTCGGTAATAATAATTAAAAATATATTTTTTATTACGTGCGAAAGACTTTTCATACTTTCTAGCGGTCGAAATCAAATTCTTCTAAATAAGTAATGATGCCAGGGGCGCATATCCGGGAGGGGTAATGGGGGTAATTACCCCTCCCAGAAAGAAATTAATTAAAAAGATAAAATTTGGTATAAAATAAAATTGTTACAAAAAAGTTAATAACACAAATTAAAACAGAATATCCAAACCAATCCAAGTAGATTTTTTTCCACAATTACAATACCTTCCAGCAAAAATTTAATTCAAATTTTGTACTTTTTTGAATATTCACACTACCCCTCCCAGACTCAATCTCTAGATGCACCACTGGCCCTATAACATAGAATACAACATTTCAATGAACAGTTCTTCCCATAAAATCAATAAAATGCAAAATATACGAAATAATATACATATGTACTGATTTCTTTCGAAAATCGACAACTATGAAACTATGATCCCTTCCCCGACACAAACGGTACATCGTGAAACAGGAAATTGTAGAAAGAAACAAGGCCTATACATAGGATACAACATTTTAATGAACAGTTCTTTCCATAAAATCAATAAAATGTAAAATAAACGAAATAATATACATGTACTGATTTCTTTCGAAAATCGACAACTATGAACCCTTCCCGGACACAAACGGTACATTGTGAGACAGAAAATTATAGAGAGAAACAAGCCCTATAACATAGGATACAACATTTTAATCAACAGTGCTTTCCATAAAATCAATAAAATGAAAAATATACGAAATAATATACATGTACTGATTTCTTTCGAAAATCGACAACTATGAAACTATGATCCCGTCCCCGACACAAACGATACATTGTGAAACAGGAAATTGTAGAGAGAAACAAGCCCTATAACATAGGATACAACATTTTAATGAATAGTGCTTTCCATAAAATCAATAAAATTAAAAATAAACGAAATAATATACATGTACTGATTTCTTTCGAAAATCGACAACTATGAACCCTTCCCGGACACAAACGGTACATTGTGAGACAGAAAATTATAGAGAGAAACAAGCACTATAACATAGGATACAACATTTTAATGAACAGTGCTTTCCATAAAATCAATAAAATGAAAAATATACGAAATAATATAGATGTACTGATTTCTTTCGAAAATCGACAACTATGAAACTATGATCCCTTCCCCGACACAAACGGTACCTTGTGAAACAGGAAATTTTAGAGACAAACAAGCCCTATACAGGGGCGCAGATACGGGAGGGATAGTAGGGGTAATGGGGGTTATTACTCCTCCCAAAAAGAAATTAATTAATAAGATAGAATTTGGTATAAAATAAAATTTTTACACATTAACAGAATATCCAAACCAATCCAAGTAGATTTATTTTTTTTTCCACAGTTACAATACCTTCCAGCAAACATTTAATTCAAATTTAGTATTTTTTTGAATATTCACACTACCCCTCCTAGACTCAATCTCTAGATGCGCCACTGAATGATGCTACTCTTACACCCGTATTCATAGTCATTCGCCGGCGAGGCGTTGAAAAATCTCCCAGTCGCACCGCCAGCGAACTTTCGGCGAAGCGAACGATATCAATTTTGAATGCATAGACGATATCCTCGCCGTCGCCGCGCTGGCAACTCGCTATGACTCGTGTGGCGATTTGAGCAAGCGCATTTAATTTGTTTATGTGTTTTTCCGTCCACGGCACGCGACGATTTTTAAACCAGAGCGCGGTACTGATCCCAAAACGTTTTTCTTGTTATTATTGTTTGTTGTCTTTTTGCAATGGCGGTAAAATATTCGGCAAGTGATAAGGAACAATTTATTAAAATGTTGATAAACTATCCTATTATAGAAGATAAAAGGACTGATTCCTATAATATTGAGAAGAAGAAAAAAGCATGGGATAAAATTACGTTAGAGTATAATGAGGTAGCTACAGAAAAGGTAAATATAAAATTTATGTTGTGTAGCTATAATATTCTTTGATATAGGATTTATTATTATGGTTTGAGATAATTATGCATTAAAGTAGATTATATATCTTTTAAACAGGAAATAGAAAGAAATATTTTTAGTAGCTACATTTAAAAAATTCTGTTTATTTTAGAGAACAGTAATCCAGTTAAAAAGATTATGGGATAAAATAAAAAGAAGCAGGAAAAGTGCGTTAGCTGAAGAGAGGCGTGAAGTGATGGCCACAGGAGGCGGGCCGTCTAAACCACTACCACCTTATTCACAACCCGAAGTAGATGCCCTGATACCTCATCTCGATTATGAAGTTAATATTGAAGATGATTCTGATGGCATAAATTTAAAAAATACAGAAGGTAAACTTTCTATACTTTGTTAATCATCAAAACAATTGCTATTTTTATTTGTTTCAGTTGTACGGTCATCAGAAGAGGCAACTGCTTCAACGGTATCAGTCACCTCTTACGTCTTAGTGCCAGAAACCCCAACATTATCCACTCCATTAAACCCAAGTGCTGTTAAAGGTAATATTCTACGATTATAGGACCTAGCAAATATTTTTAAATTAATTATTGTCACAGTCTCGCGCCCCCCTAAAAAAAAGGAAGATCATCTTGATCAGTTGACCAAGGCAAGGTTAGGCCTAGTTGAAAAGGAAGAATCATATATGAAAGAACTTCATGATATCCGTATGGAGGAGGCGAAATATAAGGCGGCGGCTGCCAAGTTCGTAATGTTACAAGAAGAGGCAAAATGGAAGAAAAGTAGAGATGAATAAATAAACGATTAATTTAATAATTAATAAATGATTAACAAGTAATAGTTTTATTTTCAATAGTATGTACCTAATAGTAGATATAGATTTTTAATCAAAATAATTATGAACTATATGGTTTCTCATCACATTACCTAAACCTAAATTTCCTTCACGAAAAATAATTTCTGGAACATCATCGTCGATCTGTAGAGGTTCGTCTATGATGTCACGGTAAGTAATGGAAATATTATGAAGAATAGCACAAGCTACGATAATATAACAGGAAGTGGAGATCTTGGTAGCAAGTCCCCGACTCAAACAAGGAAATCGGCGCTTTAAAACACCAAATAATCGTTCTACGGTATTTCTTGTCTGAATATGT
The DNA here is from genome assembly GCF_002938485.1 of Sitophilus oryzae. Taxonomy (NCBI): domain Eukaryota; kingdom Metazoa; phylum Arthropoda; class Insecta; order Coleoptera; family Curculionidae; genus Sitophilus; species Sitophilus oryzae. The sequence goes on along the minus strand of NW_022147046.1, from coordinate 2,605,906 downwards.
GCTTGGTTGTATCGCCTTTCTCCTGGAGTACGTACTTGTCTAAATGGAGTCAGCAAGTAAGGTAAACATGGATATCCCGCATCACCAAGCAAATATCCAGGAAGTTCTCTTCGTTGAAACTTTCCCTTTAAGGAACTCCTTTGAAAAATGTAACTGTCATGGTAACTTCCTGGATATCGTGAAACAATATCTAATATTTGTAAATTAGGACCTGAAGTTGCTTGTACGTTAATAGAAAAGTATCGTTTTCTATTTCGGAACAGTTCGGCAACATCTCCTCCTGGACTCTTGATAGTGATATGTGTGCAATCGACACACCCTGTGACATTTGGAAAGTTAGCAATTGTACTAAATTGCCGTTGCATTTCCGGAATATCCTCATTAAGTGGAAATGTGATATATGTTCTAGAGTGTGCTGCAAGTCTTCTGGTGATTCTTGTCACAACTCGGCTTACAGTACTTTGGCTGAGTCCTTTCAAGTCTCCACAGACAATCTACAAACATATAATTATATTATTATAAAAGTGTGGCTTTTTTATTTTGTTAATTTTCACCTGAAAACTTCCGCTAGCGTAAAAACGCAACGTTAAAAGTAATCCTATCAATGTGGGTACCGGCAATCCTCTGTTAGTCATGGGTTCACGGACATGTACCATTGGTAATAGAATATCACGCACCACCTCTTTCCTAAATCTAAATCGTTTTTTAAATTGGATTTCACTGTAAAATTCAAAAGGGTTTTCCATATCTCGAATATACCTAAAATAATCAACGAAATAAATAATATCAAATTCAAAGGTTTTCTGCAACCAATTTACCTCCGATGTATATGAAAATCTATGTCCAAAATATCCCTGTGGGCATTATATAATAGATCTAAATCACGTTCCATTGTTAAATCGAATTATTATGAAAAATAAAACAAAATTTAAATTATTTACTAATCTGGCGGTCGCTCGGAGATAGTACTGACCATCTCCAACGAATCGCTAACGCCGCGCCAAAATTTCAGTGAATGCGCATGTGTGTCATTGTTGGCGAACGACTCTGCATGACAAATATGCGTGGGAGATTGGCGAACCGCTGGCGGCGCGCCAGCGATCGTTTATGAATACCAGTGTTACTGTTCTTACTTCTGAAGTTATTTTGAAGTTTCTATAATGTTTATATTAGCAATTATTGAAGTTTAAATATGTTATCTTATTATTCAGTATAACATTGCTGAATGTATTAGTTATATTTTTTTGTGTTATGTTTTTACAGGTATTTGCATCTTTAATTGAAAATGTTAAGTTTTTTTTTCTAATTTAGTTAAGTTGGTTTCGCGAAGTTGGTTGATGTTTGATGTAATTTTTAAGCAACCTGTGTGTTTTCTTTTTTTTTTTTCGCTTGTGTTCATGTTTACTTTCTCATGACTTAAATAATTTTATATTATTTTTATTTAAAACTCAATTTTTTATCGGTTTTACTTTTGAGAACCATCCCTTACTTGTTAATTGACGAACTCCACAATCATTGAACGAAAATATTTTAGTAGGGTTCTGGAAACTCGAATTAATACCACCAATTAGGGTTTAGATCTTTTTGGGCATCACAGAAAAAAAAGAAAGTCCTTTGATACTTTTTAGCGGTCGAAATCAAACTCTTCTAAATAAGTAATAATGATGCTATTTCTTATTGTTCTTGCTTCTTTTCTCTTTTGAAGTTCCTATAATATTTATTATGTTATGTTTTGATAGATATTTGCATTTTTAATTCAATATTTTAGGACTTTTGTCTCAAATTCAGTTAAGTTGGTTTATATTGTTTGATGTGAAATTTAAGTTACCTTTCCTTTTTTCTTTACTTGAGTTCATGTTTGTGTTCATGTTAATTTTTCATGACTGATTACTTAAGAATTTGATATTATTTTCATTAAAAATCTCAATTTTTTATCCTTTTTACTTTGAAAAACAATCCCTTGCTTTCTGATTGATGAACTGCACCACCATTGAATAAAAATTAGTCAGTACCGAAAAAACGGGAAATCCCGGTTCCTAAAGCTGTGTATAAATATGTCGAGACGAGTGCGAGAGACACCCGAGAAGAGTCAACCTCAAGCGGATTTGAGGTTGACTCGTCATATTGGGACGGGGTCTGAGCTTCGAGCCCATTTTTATATAAAAATAAATATTCTTTCCTTTATTTGTAATAATGTTAATAATGCATCCTAACTAGAAAGATGCAATTTTGTCTTCTCTAAAATAGTATAGGTAAGTTAGCTAAAGTAGGTAAATCTCATATACAAAGATTTATTAGTGATTTCTTTTATAAAAACATGAAAATTTTATGAAAAATGAATAAACGTAATGAACTTTTCGTCGAGTTATTAACGGCTCAAACGTAAATTATGCGCTATTTCTGCTGAACGGAATTAAAGATGTAAAACAAGCTTCTTTACATATAGGATACATAGAAGATAAGAGAGGCAAATCGAGTGTGTTGAAAAAAAGGTGGCCATGCTCTCAGAAGTTCCTTACGGTACTCTCATAAATAAAGGGAATCGACAAAGAAAGGAACGATTCGATATAGAAAAATCCAGAAATTTGAAATATCCAGACTACTAAGAAACTTAATTTATGGCAAATATGAAAATAATAAAGTTCCCGCCATAGAAATAATTAAAAAAAAACTCTCCGAGCTTTAAAAAAACCCTGTTCAGAAAGCACATTACGGCGAAGGTTTAAAAAACTGGGAATTAGATTTAAAATTATATACCTACATAATAATATTTTAAAAATTATTAATAAGCGTGTTGCAATGATGGAAAGCCATAGAATAATAATGTAGCGAATTGAATACCTTGAAAAAATATACAACTTTAGAAATGAAGAAATGCAGATATATTATTTACAATATATGTTAGTTATTGGCATTTAAATGTAGATTTAAATTAATAATTTAAATCTTAATTACTTAAATTTCTAATTTTTTAAATAAATAAAGTCGAATTAGGCCTTATCTTACAGCGCTTTCAAATGAAACGGAGCGTCCGCGACTTCGAGCAAGTACCATGAGCTTATATGAACAATTTCACCTGGGTCGCGTATGCTCCGTCCGGATGAGCTATCTTGAAAAAACATCCGTGCGGACGCTCTGCGCGTACGGTCCGCTCCATCTGAAAGCGCTGTTACTCTATTTAAAAATTTTATAGATATACAAACCACATACAAAATATATTATTGAATAAAATAATTAAAGACTCAAAAAAACGGCACTTGCAGAAGGCTCCGCCGCCGCGCCGGTCGACTGGGCAGGGACTCTGCTCGAGGCTAAATCGCTCGGCTCGAGGCTATAATATGACGAATTCCGCTTGAGGTTGACTCGTCTCGTCCTCGTCTCGGCATATTAGTACGCCTTTTGGAAAGAATTTGCTATAGCCTCGTTTCATACTCGTTTCGGGTTTGTCTCGTACTTGCCTCGGCATATTTATACGCGGCTTAAGAGACACGGCGCCGAAATTCCCCGTTCCGAAAAACAGCCCCGGTTCCGGAAATCCTAATGCCTATGCTAATTGAAGTAGTAAACTATTTTTGTTTTTTGTTGTAATTTTAAAGATTGGAAAATTTGAGGTTATTACTCTTATTAGAAAATATATTTTTTTTCTTTTTAAAAATCCAATATTTAATATAATTTTTTTGTTATGAAAAAGTAAATAAAAAAAGTTAATTTGTAATGCTAAAGATTGGAATGATAGGTTTTTTAGAAAATGTTTTAATTTTTTTAATATAATCCAATATTTAATATATATTTTTTTGTTATAAAAAAAGTTAAAAATGTAAAAAGTTCACCGCAGTTGGTAGGATTCGAACCTACGCTCCCAGAGGGAATCTGATTTCTAGTCAGACGCCTTAACCGCTCGGCCACAACTGCTGAATGAAAGAATTTTCTTATATGTTGTACAATTCCTAAAGTGCTAGCTCAGAAGTAATGGTAATATTAAAAATACACAATTTTTGTTATTGTGTAATTTTTTAAAATTTATTTCTCAGATTTATCTAGCACTAATTTTAGCTAATCAAAATAATGCGTAATGTATTAGAAAATAATCTAGAATAATCTATATTAGATAAAATCAATAATCAGCTTTCCAACCCTTTTTTCCAAATGATGACCCCTTATCTTTTTATTCAAAGCCTTTAATAAATTTTATAGTAGGGACTTATTTGAATGGCGTATTAATACAGTTTCCTGTTTTTAAATTTGCTGAACTATTTTATTTAATTAAATGCTGTGTCGACTTAAATCTTGAAAATTTAACTCACTTACCTACTTGAATTGGGAGTGGATAGGTAGGTAAATAAGCATTAATAATTATTATAATAATAATTGAATTCTCCAGAAGTCAGTTATCCTCGCAACATGCAACATAGTGATAAAAATATTAAACTTGAGAAGATAGCTAAAAAAACTCTTGTTTTGCCCCTTGGGGCCGATAACAAATTTATTTACCGTAACGTGGAAAAAAAATTGAATTGTAATAAATTTCTTCATTGGCGGGAAAAATACAAATTGACTTATGCATGCTTAATATAAAGGATATAAATATGACTTACAAATGCTTATTGTAATATACAGGGTCGTGTTTCAAAAAACATGTGCCATCTCTCGAGATTCCTGACGTAAATATAAAATTAATTTTTCATATCAACATAGGTTCGATTCTGCTTTGATCGTAGATATAGTGTGTTATTAAAGCCTTAATAATTTTTCGAATGAGTTTAAGTACTTTTAGCCGTTTCGAATGAAATTTTGTGGGTAAAAGTTACTATAAATGCGACATATTCACCAGGGACGTGCATATTGATTCTCACTGGAATATTTAAAAAAACATGTACGCCACTGACTTCCTTTTCTCTTGTTAGCGAAATCAGAGTACCTAAACCGACGAGTAGCGACAGTCCCGTTTTCAATTTTCTTTGCGGCTGCGCGAAATAAGTAGGTTATCTGTCATACGAAGAAGCGAAGTTGCCACTGTTGCAATTTATCAAATATCTCTATATACTTTATTTCAAGTATACCTTAGGCAACGAATCGTTTTTTTAATTATTTATTAGCAGTAAGATATTTTATACATTCAAATTTAGAAATAAGGATAAAACAAAACAAAAAAGATATGTATAAAACTTTATAATTAATTCCACAATGCAAATTGTGAGCAGTGTATACCATGTTTATAGGACCACTTCATAAGTTGAGCAGTTAAATACGTAGTCTATCTCTCAAACACGTCAAAAGAGAGAGAAAGAAAATTTGGTCCCGCCACATCAAAAGAGCCGACGGTTTCTGTCGCTACTCGGCGATCTACGTACTCTGGCGAAATAGTGTAAGCAGTTTAATGCCGATTAAAAATTGTCTCTTGATATTTCGGCCTCCTTGATGAAATAAACGCAATTTTATTAATTTGCTTTGATCCAATAAGTCTAATAGCAACCTTTTTTTTAATAATTTATTTATAAAAATTATGGGTTAACTTGCTAATGTTTTAAATAAGTACTCACTGATTTCTCATCAAAAAATATGAAAAAAGTTCCTATAAATATGGTTATGGAAATGCATAGTTTTAGACTTACAGGAAATGCATAGTTTTAGACTTTTTAAAATTAGATTTTTTGTAATTATCTTAAAAACCATTTTTTTATTTGAAATTGCTGTAGGTTGGGCTAATAGTAATAATATTTAATAATAAATTATGTAAAATATATAATTTAGTAATTTTATCTTAATTTTATTAATTTTAATTAATAAAATTGCGTTTATCTCATCAAGGAGGCCGAATTCGACAAAATATCAAGAAATAACTTTTAATTGGCGTTAAACGGCCTACACAATTTTGATCTCAAAAGTAAGAAGTCAATAGCGCACATATCTTTTTTTTGAAAAATAGTTCAGTGTTAACCCATATGCACGTCTCTGGTAAATTTATCGACACTTTTTTAGCATTAAAATATGTAGAACTTAGTTATAGTAACTTTAACCCTCAAAATTTCATTCGAATCACTAAAAGTACTTGGAAGAAAATTATAATAAATCGAAAGATTATTAAGACTTTAACACCCTGTAGATACGAAACAAAGCAGAATCGGACCTATGTTGATATGAAAAATAAATCTTATTTTTACGTGAGAAATCTCCCCACGAGAGATGGCACATGTTTTTTTGAAACACTCTGTATGTATATAGATTTTAGTACTTATAATTTTATTATGGTATATTTTATCTACAGAGAGTATCTTTAAAATTTTGTTTCGCCCAATGATCAGTCTAATTCGTCTATTTTTTTCATGAATTAAAATTTCTGAGAAACTTGAAAGGAAAAATGGAAAAAAGGAGGTTTATAATATTTGTTTAAAATTGTTGGGCATGCTGTTAAAAAGTATTATTAATATTAGACAATTAATAACATAATAACCCATTAAAAAATCTACTACCGAAGCAGACATTTTTTTAAACAGTAAAAAAATTGCAGGTTACTTACTGATGCAGATAGCGGTCACTCGACTGCCCATTCCCCAACTGGTACCGATGGACCTAAATCTATGTCTCCTTTGATGGGAAGCAGCCCTTCCATGGTCGGAGGGATGATGTATAACGATGTAGAGATGTTAGAAGCAAGCCACAGGTATTTTTTAAATAATAAGATATATTTCCTGTAACGAATATTTTAAATTATTGGCGCAATGTTAATTATTAAATTCACAGTGGCGGATCTAGGCGTGGGCAAGGTCGACACCTGCCCACGACGCAGGGCACGAGGAGCGCCGCAGAGGCGCCAAAATGTGTCCGAAATCAATAGGTAAAAACTCTAATCACGCACCGCATGCACACATTCTCCTCTTAGTATTTTGGGAATTTTTTTTAAAGGAACATCGAAAATGTAAACACTGCTTAGCAGATGCCAATGCTTTCGATCGCGGAGGCATCTAAATTGCTGAATTCATTACAGAGTTTCTTAGCTGAGTTTAGAGACAAAGTCGACGATTGCTTTAAAGAAGCAAAGATCCTTGCAGAGGCAAGCAATATTCAGCCTGTTCTCCCAGAAAAACGGACAAGAAAAGTAAAAAGATTTTTCGATGAAAACGCTGATGAGCAAATTGGTACATTAACCCAAGAACAACAACTCAAGATTCACATTTTCAAATCATTGGATAAAATAAATGAGCAATTTTCCTGGAGGTTTAATGCTATGGAACGTGTTGTCGAAGATTTTTATTTCCTTTCTGGAAAGTCACCGACATCATTACCACTAGAAGAAATAAAAAAAAACATGCTGCAGATCTAGCAATTAAATATGCTAACGACTTGGATGCAACAGAGCTATATCTTGAACTGGAAAATTTCAAGAATCACGCAAGCTTGTTGCTTCCAAACTTGGAGGCAGCTACCTGTTTAGATATTCTTAAAATGCTAGAAAAATATTGCTTAATTCCGAATTATCCGAACTTGCAGACCGAACTGCGAATATTTGTGACCATGCCAATCACTTCTATGTCATGTGAGCGATCGTTTAGTAAACTTAAATTAATTAAAGATTTTAGGCCTTCAACTATGACATAGGAGAGACTGACTGACTTGGGAATATTAAGCATTGTGATTAAGCATAGAGTATGAAATAGCCGAAAAAAGGGGCGGGGGGTAAGGTTAGGTTAGAGGGGGGTTAACACATTTTTTGAATTGTGGGGGCGCCAAATTTTGTCTTTGCCCACGACGTATTTTTCCCTAGATCCGCCACTGAAATTTATAATATACTGCTGCTGAAACTTTATAAAGTATATTTATAAAAATATATCTCGTGTTTCATTGAATATGACATGGCCAGATATAGTTTTACATCGCTTGACTTTTACAGTCATAGGCTACTGGTTAAAAACTAGAAAAATATACGGTTTAAAACTAAATCTTAAATAACTTAAACATTAAAAATGAATTGAAAAATATTTTCACTAGTGAAATAAAAAAGTGGGTTTCCATTTGAAAAATGACAGCTACGGCCAATATTATATGACATTCAAACCAAAGAATATACCTAGCTAGAAAAAGAATGGACTCTGCCATACTGAAAAATGGTCCTACAGAAGTGGCGCCATCTATTGAGTAGGGCTTGTCTTAAATGGATCGAAGCGCGGGCTTTTTAAATGAGCGTTTTTGTTGAATTTTACTCTAAAATAATTAAATTTGATTATTAAATCTTATTTTTTACACAAATTCAACAATACTAATAAAAAGTATTGTTGTGATGTGTAAAAAATAAGATTTAACAGTATAATTTATAGGGGAAAGTGGGGTAAGTTGACGAAGCGGGTAAAATGACGAATGTCGATAAAATCATTATAACGTAATATATTTCCATTCGCATAGGAAGCGCCATCTCGTTAGTGTACCCTGAAGTAACTCAAATAGTTTGGAAAGGCTTGGACGGCGTGCTTTTCTGTTAGAACTGATTTGTGGATTTCACGTGTGTCGGTAAACATTTTCGTACAGTGTTTTTAAGGTTTACAGTGTTCCAAATTAAGGTAAGACCGAAATAAAATATTACATATAAAAAACTAGGTATATATGCATGTTATGCTAAAAAAGTTTGCATAAACAAAGCTATTTATTAAATATTTTCTCATGGAACATTAAACATAACCTCTAGGGGCAAGATGGCCCGGGTAAGTTGACGAGTTCGTCATCTTACCCTACTGATCGTCATTTTACCCCATTATTTAATTTATTACAGCTCCGAATGGAGAAATAAGTATTTCGTAAAATGTTGTGCTCTTTTTAGATGCCTCGAATATACCAAAGAAAGACAAACAGACGTGCGTGGGATGAAAATGCTATGATTGCGGCTGTGCATGAAGTATTAGATGGAAAATCTTGCAATGGTGTGGCTTCTCTATACGACATCCCAGAACCGACTCTGCGCAGGTATGTGAAAAAAATGAAAAATGATCTGCAACTACCGATGCATGGAGGGAGATATTCTACTACGTTTAATTTAAACCAGAGCCAGGCACTAGTAAATTATATTACCTTGATCGACAAAAGAGGTTTTGGATTGACAGCCATACAACTAAGGAAGTTAGCCTATGACTTTGCTGAAGAACAAGGAATAACACATCGTTTTAACAAGGAACGGAAACTAGCAGGAAAGGATTGGTTATCTAATTTCATTAAAGATAATAAAATAAGTCTAAGAACTGCTGAGGCCACTTCAGTTGCGCGTTTAATGTCTTTTAACAAGCCCGCTGTCCAAAAGTTCTTTGACATTCTACGCGAAGTTCTGGAAAAATACAAATTTAGTCCCGACAGAATCTACAACGCCGACGAAAGTGGCCTGTCGTCTGTTCCGTGCAAACTACCAAAAGTTTTAAGTCCAGTCGGGACTAGAAGAGTAGCTAAAGCTGTTTCGGCCGAACGAGGCAAAAATACTACTGTTGTGTGCGCAGTTAATGCAGTTGGCAACTATGTCCCTCCTTATTTTATATTTGGTCGCATTCGTATGAAGGAAGAATTACTCTATGGTGCTCCAATAGGTTCGGATGGCACTGCACAAAAAAATGGATGGATGTGCACTGAAATTTTTGTTAAATACTTACACCATTTTTCCAAATATGCTCATTCATCGCCGGAAACCCCTGTTCTTCTTATGGTAGACAATCACTCTTCTCACATATCTTTACCTGCAATCAACTATTGTAGGCAAAAGGGGATAATCATGATTGGATTCCCACCACATACAACACACAGGTTACAACCGCTTGATGTATCATTTTTTGGCCCGCTGAAGTCGTTTTTTAGCCGAGAATGCGACAATCATCTCGTAAATCACCCTGGGCAGCTAATTGGGGACAAACATATTTGTCAGCTATTTGGAAAAGCATATAATAGGGCCGCAACGGTATCAAATGCTGTGAACGGCTTTAAAAAATGCGGTCTTCAACCTTTTGACCCTTTTGTATTTGGCGACGACGATTTTGTAATGGCTGAAACAACTGAAAGGGCACCGCATCAACCACCCGTTTATCAAAATTCCGATAATGAATCTGATGATGATATTCCTCTAATAAATTTTGTGAAACCCCAAAAGGATATTGAGAAAAAATCAACAATAAATATGACTTCAAATTCCCCAACAAGTGAAATAGTTTCAAGCACACCTCGTCATTTCGAAAAAGTAACGCAAGTAAAAAGAAATCTGTTTAGGGCGGAAAATAAAGAAAATGAGCCAATTCCTGGAACGAGTCAAACCGATAATAAACTGAATGAAGTGACACTTCAAAAAATTCGACCTTTTCCAAAAGCCGAAAGGGGGGGAAATTGTAAAAGGAAGAAGTTGACAGCTAGTGTAATAACCAGTACACCCATTAAAGAACAGTTGGAGGATAAGGAATATCAGATAAGACAAAGAGAAGAAAAGAAACGAAAAATTATAGAAAAAAAAAGTCAAAAAATCCCTAAGAAGCTAAAAGAATCAACAATTGCTTCCAAAAAAGAGAAAGTAATGCCACTGACCCCTCCCAAGAAAACTAAAGAATCTATTTTCTGCCCTGGTTGTGATGAATTATACCAGGATCCCCCAGTGGAGGACTGGATTAGTTGCAGCAATTGCCAGTATTGGTGGCACGAAGCTTGCAGCAACTACAATGGTGTAAGTGAGTTCGTTTGTGATTACTGCTAAATCCATTATGTTAGTCAACTTACCCCATTATGTTAGTCATCTTACCCTTTAGTGGGGGTAAGATGACAGATTTGCAGTATATTAAAAAACATGTTTTGTTCAGTTTAAAATAATTTGTTTATTTTTAAATATATGTGTTTTTTATAGTAAAATGTGTGTGTTAATCAAAATAGAATACAACACTCTCGTAACTTGAAAATTTAAATAAAAAAATCTATATTTTGCTTAACATCGCCAACTTACCCCACTTTCCCCTACAATTATTAAATAAAATTAAAGCCAAACATGTGAAATATCATTTATTATTTAAAGTTCTTATTTATAAGTCAAATATTTAAGCATCCTTTATTATAATAAAACAAGACCAACGTAATACGCCCAAAGTTTTGTAAATGGAGTAAATATAAATAGGTACTTAAATGATGGCAAATATAAAAGACTTACATTATATTTTTAGGGTCACAAACAAAAGGAATTGTCTAATTAAAACACATATAACAAATTATAGTTTGAAAAACGTTTTGATAATCATTTATTTGATAATATCAGAGTACGTAGATCGCCGAGTAGCGACAGAAACCGTCGGCTCTTTTGATGTGGTGGGACCAAATTTTCTTTCTCTCTCTTTTGACGTGTTTGACAGATAGACTATGTATTTAACTGCTCAACTTATGAAGTGGTCCTATAAACATGGTATACACTTCTCACAGTTTGAAGTGGAATTAATTATAAAGTTTTATACATATCTTTTTTGTTTTGTTTTATCCTTATTTCTAAATTTGAATGTATAAAATATCTTACTGCTAATAAATAATTATAAAAACGATTCGTTGCCTGAGGTATACTTGAAATAAAGTATATAGAGATATTTGATAAATGGCAACAGTGGCAACTTCGCTTCTTCGTATGACAGATAACCTACTTATTTCGCGCAGCCGCAAAGAAAACTGAAAACGGGACTGTCGCTACTCGTCGGTTTAGGTACTCTGATAATATTATGATTGGCGCTATGACAACGACAATATTTTTTGAGAATTTGACAATAATATGACAATGGCCGTTGGAAACTATGGAAACTACAAAAAAAAATTCTGATTTAACGCCATCTGGCAATAACTAGTAGCAACTTCTTAACCTAAAAATTAATTGCACTACCACCTAGTGGCTAGGGCTGGAACTATTTTATTTGAGATTTCCGTGGAAACGGTGGAACCGCTTTTGCTATTTCACTTTCCCGCCCCTGATTCAAACTATTTAATTTTTGAAATAGATATCCACATGTCTTCTCTTGATGTGATAGTGACTGTAGTAATCACAAAATTTGACGTTTAGGCTATACACATTTTTTTGACAGGCAGTTTATTTCCTCCAAAATTTTTTTTTAACCGTTAATGTTAGATGTAGAGTGTTTGGTATCAAAATTCATAAAATTTTACAGATAATTTAAGTATGTAATAAAAAATGAAGGTACCCATTTAAAATAAGAAAGTTGCTATTAACTTCCGGCATTCCCGGAAGTGCCGCCATATTGAAAATATTTTTAATTGTTAGATCTCATTGTGAAACAATGATGTGCAAAAAATCTCGGATCCAGAGCTTAATAGTTCTCTAGAAACTTCTAATGCACGCTCAGCCTGGGACACCCTGTATATGTAAATTAACTTTGAACCAAAACTAACTGTACATTTTAATCAAGAATCTCATTCGATCTATTTTAAAGTTAGCTTTTGCGATTAATTTTTTAGGGGGGAAATAAAATAAATTTCAAATATAAAAGAAAGAAATTTATGAACTTAGCTAGATTTTTTCAAATAAGTCCAAAATAACTGAGTTATTCTACTTTGAAAATTAAAAAATATATATATTTTTTTTGTTCAAATTTTGAAGCACAATACAAATACGCAGTACTGTACGTAGTATGCCTATTTTTTAAGTTATAATTATTAGATTATGTGCTTTTTTGATAATTTTATCATATTTTATTTTAGGGCTTTACATAAATTTTTACCACGACACGAAGACGAAATAGAACTTGAAATAGGCGATCCTGTATATGTTCAGAAAGAAGCAGATGATTTGTGGTGTGAAGGTAAATAATATAGTTACAATATTATTTTGTTAATATTTGTTATACAGGGTGAGTATTAAATAAGTGCATGTTTGGAAAGCTGGTAGATCTCGATAAAAGAAATAAGTTCAAAAAACGAAACACGTGTCACTGATTAATTTAATATATAAGTTGAGACCGAGACTTTGAGTCTTTTTATACTTCTTTTTAAATAAGTTCAAAATAACCGAGTTATTTTACTTTGAAAATTTCCAAAAAAAATATTTTTTGCTTAAATTTTGAGAACCAATGGATCTTTTCTGGATTTTCTTTCTTGTATATTTAATCTAAGTACTAGCTATGTTGCCATATTATCAAGAATTTATATTTTTTTAACTAAAAACCAAAAAAAAATTCTAAAAAATTCCAAATTTTCAAAAAAAAAAATTGCGAAAAAAAAAACATGTTTCTGGGGTCAAAATATACTACCCCTAAAAACATTTGCATTTATTTATTTAAGACTCGCCCTAAATAATATACCGTATGATCGAAGAAAACCGAATGGTGCCCAGTTGGTTGGGAAATGACGATCAATGACATTTCCCATATAAAATGACAGAGATCTTCAGTTCATAGCCATCGCTGACTACTTACTTCTTAACGGGTTAACTGATGGCTCTCAAAAGGTAGATATTGGAATATAGTTTGACGTATATCTTCTTCCATTCGAAAGGTTGAGTTTACGATTTAGTCTAATAAAAGGTTTATAACTTTGGTATAAGTTGAGTAGAAGGTAGAAGTCTATAATTATTTGCTTCTTATAATAGTAAAATATATATCTTTTCCTATGAAGGTGTCAATTTGAGAACCGGCAGAATGGGCATCTTTCCTTCGGCATATACGGTCGATTGCGACTATAGCGAATGGGATTCTTCCACTGAACATGGTAGAAGAGAAAGATATATCTTAGGTAAATAAATATTTACATTACCCTTTTAAAAATAACTAAAATTATGTGTCTTTATTTAAAAATTTTAGGTTATATAGGCTCAGTAGAGACCCTAGCCCATAAGGGCACTTCCGTAGTGTGCCAAGCAGTCAGACGAGTCATCGGTAATACAGGGGCGGAACCAGAAGTCCAACCCTGTACTTTAGAGGTTTCCGATCAGGGCCTGAGGATGGTAGATAGGAGAAAACGAAACGTAAATGTGCTTTAATTAGATTCTTCCTAATTCATATCAAATATTTCGTGTTACAGCAAAGCGAACCCTGCATAGATTACTTCTATTCCTTGAAAAATGTCAGTTTTTGTGCTTTCCACCCTAGAGACCACCGATATTTGGGCTTTATCACCAAGCATCCGACACTTCAAAGGTTCGCCTGTCACGTATTTAAGGGCCAGGATTCTACAAGACCAGTGGCGGAAGCTGTTGGGTAAATATCAATATACAGGGTCCGACAATAGTGCGTCGGGCATCTGTAGCTCCTAGAATAAAAAAATTGGGAATTTTGTTTAATAATAATACCTAAAGTAAAGGAAAAAAGGTAAAACGTTCAGGAAAATATTTTAACTTCTATAGGATGGCTTTAAAAAGTGTGAGTGAATCGAGATGATTTTTTTAAAGTACACGTAACACTCTGTATATTATTTCATGTTTGGCTTCCTTTCTGATCACTTTACATAATCCTAGGATATGAGTAAATATATTTTAGTAGTTTCAGAGATATTGATAAATAAATAAAAAAATAAATATATACGTATACAGGATGATTCCTGTAAGTCGGTCATGCTTTCGAGGAATGATAGAGGATGTCGAAATATTAATTTTGATATAGAACACGGTCGGAAATGCCTCTTACGCAAGATACAGGGTGTTAAAGTTTTTGAAAAGTTAAAGATATTCTTTAATAGTTTTTTACAGTTGAAGATATCGTTATAATATTTCATTATAGGAATCTAGCTAACAGAGACACTTTAAATGTAAAAACAGAGTACCTAAACCGACGAGTAGCGACAGTCCCGTTTTCAATTTTCTTTGCGGCTGCGCGAAATAAGTAGGTTATCTGTCATACGAAGAAGCGAAGTTGCCACTGTTGCAATTTATCAAATATCTCTATATACTTTATTTCAAGTATACCTCAGGCAACGAATCGTTTTTTTTAATTATTTATTAGCAGTAAGATATTTTATACATTCAAATTTGGAAATAAGGATAAAACAAAACAAAAAAGATTTGTATAAAACTTTATAATTAATTCCACTTCAAATTGTGAGCAGTGTATACCATGTTTATAGGACCACTTCATATGTTGAGCAGTTAAATACGTAGTCTATCTGTCAAACACGTCAAAAGAGAGAGAAAGAAAAGTTGGTCCCACCACATCAAAAGAGCCTACGGTTTCTGTCGCTACTCGGCGATCTACGTACTCTGGTAAAAAGAAGAGGTTTTAGTTTCAACCAGTGGCGTAGATGTGATACGCATCGGGTCATTTTTTCAAAAAAAATAGTACGCCGCTGATAAAAATAAAAATTTCGGAGTTTTTTTATTTACTCGGTTTATTTCCGAGAAAAAATGTCGCTTGTAACTTTCTCCTATCTAATACCATTTTGTCACAATTTAAAAATATATTTTTTTAATGAGAATCTTAAATACAGCGAATTATTATAACTAGAGGGCAGAAACACATGTGCATCGTTAGCTCCCTTCATCTTCGGTAACTTAATAAATTTTTTAAAAATTATAAATTTAAACTAGAATTTTTTTACTGTTAATAATGAAATTCGTAGTTTTAAGGTAGTTAAAAAAATATTTATTTTTAAATTGTGACAAAATGGTGTTAGATAGAAGAAAGTTGCAAGAGACATTTTTTCTTGGAAATAAACGGAGTAAATAAAAAAACTCTACAATGACGTACTATTTTTTTTTTAATATTACCCGATGCGTATCACAGCTACTACGCCACTGGTTGAAACTAAAACCTCTTCTTTTTACATTTAAAGTGTCTCTGTTAGGCAGACTCCTATAATAAAATTTTATAACGATACCTTCAACTGTTAAAAACTATTAAAGAATATCTTTAATTTTTCAAAACTTTAACACCCTGTATTTTGCGTAAGAGGCATTTCCGACCCGTAGTGTGCTATATCAAAATTAATATTTTGACGTTCCCTATCATAGCATGATCGATACTAGCATATCAACGTTCCCTATCGAAAGCATGACCGACTTATAATAATCACCCTGTATATTTTTCAGCCTTTCTTAAAAAAATATTAAAAATACAAGAACTGTCCGGAAATCAAAACTATATTAGGTAATTACTTTAGATATCGGAATCTTAAAACATACAGGGTGTTCAAAATTATATGCCAAACTTTCAAAAATATAAAATAAACTTCATTTTTTTAAATGGAAGACCCTGTATATTTTTTAAAAATGTCTATACCTATGTGGCGGATTCATCTCTCCAAAAAAATCCTTTATGGGTATTTCGCCACTGCACTGCAAGAAAATCTACAAAATAAAATAGTTTTTCTTGCAGTGCAGTGGCGAAATACCCATAAAGGATTTTTTTGGAGAGATGAACATTTTTTGTATTTAAAGTATTTCAAAATTTTTAATGGTTTCGCAGATATTCACGGTTTTATATTTCATATGCATATTCCACAGTAAATTTTTATCAAAGCCCGACCCAGTGATTTTTCTCTCGTATTTTACCATTGAAAGCCATATGAAATAATATCGCGAGTATCTGAGAAACGGTTAAAAATTTTGTAATACTCTAAATACAAAATATGTTAATTTTTGAATTCTCTTAGAATTCAATATAAAAATAATCTTTCTATTTAAAATAACGAAGAAAAATTATTTTATATTTTAGAAAGTTTGGTTAGGTTTAGGTAGAATTTCGACCACCCTGTATGATTTAAGATTACGATATTTATAGCAAAATAAATACAGACCATCTATAGTAACTACCTAATATAGTTTTGACTTCAGGACAGTCCTTAAAATTAAGATTCCTGTCATTTTATATGTAAAATTATATGTGAAATATCATCAATAGTCATTTTTAAACCAACTGTACGTTGTTTTTTTTATCATACGGTATTTAAAATGTAGTAGACAATAATTTCCTTAAAAACCACAACCTTAGTGTAAAAATATATGTACCTGGGTCAACTTAATTATACAGGGTGTCAAAGAAATAGTGTATCTAACTTTGGTGGGTGATACTAGAGATAAAAATAAAATAAAAAGTCCCTATGAACATATATGCACTAAAATGCTTCCCGAAGAAGTTACAGCCTTCGAAAGGTTAAATAAAAATAATATAATTTGTTTATTTTTAAGAACATTGGTAAACCGTTTTTTTTTAAATTTGGTACTATAACAGACATTTTAATGCTAAAGCGAACGGCATTGTGAAAAATTCTGTAACAGCCCTGAAAAAGTACTTTCCATTAGGGTAGAGAGTATTACTGGTGGTACTTCTTTTATCCTTATAGATACAGTAATTTCAACAAATGATATAAAAAGCTAGAACTTTTTTACGTAAAACAAGCGCTCTTCGTTTACTTCGAAAAGGTGAACGGTTTTACGATGCATCTATTTTAGTACTAATGAAATGATAAAATGCATAGAAATTTTAAATAAATGAATCTCCTAGTTTCGTTAATGCTAAAATTGATACATCGGAACCTTTAAATGCAAATATCTTGAAAATCGTTCTACAGTATCACCCTTCGAAGTTAGATACCCTATTTTTTGGACACCCTGTATATCTACGAAAATATGTTTATTTAGTTTTGCGCTACTATTGCAAGTGAATTTAAAAAAAAAAGTGCAGTAAAAACCTCCAACGAGAAATGTGTTTCCAAACTTATATGAAAGATATACTCTATGTGTTTGATATTCAAATTCTAAAGAAGCGAACAATATTTACTGATTTTATTTCTGTTTTACAGAAGAGCTTTTCAAAGATTTTACCAGAAATTCATAGAGACTGCTTACCCCGTAGAAGATATCTACATAGAATAAATATCTCTAAGATAGAATAGTATGAATAAGATAAGAAGATGTAAGAGAAAGCAGCCAAATGCATGGAAAAATCTAATTTATAATAAATATTCTCTTTTGATCGGATTTCTTTAAAGAAAAAAAGAAAAATATAGTCAGAATATTTTGATACAGTTTTTATTTTTGGGTACACATATATTTGGCTATTTTCTCTCAATGATAAATAAGGCCTTAAGTAATAAGAAGAAGATATAAGACGTTGATCTATAGTTTGTCTAGCGAGAGAATAATTATCTTTTCGACAAACGGAATCCAAAATATTATACAGATCTTACGAGAGCTAGCAACGTCGGAAAAACAAGTATTTTAAGACGTCTGGCTCTTTGATATATCTTTTACTATGCTCTCTAGAACAGCATGCGGCCCGTCTGGCTACTTGTAAACGTTGCGTTCCCAACTGCGCATTGAAAGAAGATCCTATATTTTTAGTAGTCCTTTAAATACTAGTATTGAATATAAATCGAACATGTCTCGATAGCACAGTGCGTAGAGTTTCTGACCACGAACCGATGATTCAGAGTTCGAATCCAGGTCAGGGCAAAGACTTTTTTATTTTATTTTCGTTTATATTCTAATAGCAAAGTATTAAATATTTGTTTTTTTTTAATTACCAGAATTATTTAATACTTTACTATAAGAATATAAACGAAAAAAAAAATAAAAAAGTTTTTGACCTGACCCGGATTTGAACTCTGAATCATCGGTTCGTGGTCGGTAACTCTACGCACTGCGCTATGGAGACATGTTCGATTTAGATTCAGTACTAGAATTTATAGGACTAAATTAATAAAAAATATAGCATCTTCTTCTGATGCGCAGTAGTGAACGCAACGGGTATCGGCAGCCAGACGGGCCGCATGCTGTTCCAGAGAGCATAGGAAAAGATATATCAAAGAGCCAGACGTCTTAAAATACTTTCTCGAAAACGTTGCTATCTCTTAGACTAAGATAATAATCCGTTTTTGAATTAATCTGACAGAAAATTACTGATCCCTAACTGTAACTGTTATATTCTTTTGCAGGACAGACTATAATTGGATTTTCAATCCACACTTCTTTTAATAAGATAATACTAAAAGAAATGTATTTTGTAAATAATGGTGTCTAGGCGGTTTAGTACTCTGTAATTTCGGTAATTTCGATCATCTCATAGTATAATTTCGTCGATTTTGTACATGTCATCATATTCATCATGGTTCATCATATCATTTTAGCTTCGAATAGCTATGTGTTTATAAGTATTTACTGTTAAGTGTTTTATGTATGATAGATAATTTATGTTTTGTTTCTTTTATTTAATATTAGATCTATAAATTGAGCAGATCATTTACACGCTCATTTTATAAATAAAGTCTAACATGCAAGAGAACAATAAAATTAAACGATTTCAGCAGATGATATTTAAAAAATGACAGTAATGACAGAAAAGACAATTTACTGTTCAACATTCAACTGTCACTCTCATATATTTTCTCGTTTCACAAACTTTGTATTGCTAATGTGTGACGTAGCGGGTGCGTCTCAAAAGTGGCTCACCCCCTATAACTTTTTTATTTTTTCAGATAAAAAACGAGATTTGGTATGTTAGTATATAACATAAATTAGGATTGATTGACGTATTCAATTGTTTTTAGTCACTTCCGGTTTTACCGGAAAAATTATTTTTCAACAAATTCATGTATTCGTGTTCAAATAATTGATATACAATTTTCCCCAAACGCAAAGTTTTTTATGTAAATCATTTAAAAGGACAGATCTAATCCTGGTATAATTTAAATAATTATTTTAGTTGTCATATTTCAAAACCGGTCAAGAAATTATTTTTATAACTTGACAAACTGGCGAAGGCGATTTTGTGTTTATTAACTTTTAATTTTGAAGCCAAAATTAGACGAAAAATTGATAATATTGAGCGTGTAAATGTAATGTTTCTTTTTTTCTTATAATGATGACTTCCTAGAGAAAAATAACAATATAAAAAATAAATATATCTCTATAATAAATGAGATAGAGCTAGTGCAATATTTAAAGGGCTGAGATATGATTACAGAAAAACTCTTAGAAGAAAGTTTGTATATTTTTGATATCGCTATCAAGCAAATTTAAATTTATTTACTTGAAAATGTTAAATTTATGTTACTTTTTTATTTAGTATAGTAGTTTTTCTACGCCTTTTTTAAAACAATGAATGTTTTTACTGTTCATCCTTTTTTGTACTGACATAATTTTAATTTATATTCCTTATGTTAATGCGAAATAAATCATACAAAATATTTTAGTGTATTTATATATTTAATTTCTATATATTATATACGATGATCTATATACTATAATGAAACTTTTTGTTTTGAAATCTTTCAAAGAAAATTCATCCAGGCCGACCACAGATTATGTAAATTCTATCACCCTGAACGGAGTAGTTCATATGTTCCAAATTTCCATAAGAAGACCAATGCCGTCTCTAATAGAACAGCCTTGGGGCGGGATTTATGACGCCACGCTAGTTAGATACTACAAATTAATAAATATGTTGTAGAATACATGGAAAACATAATTATTCCTCAAATTTTTGGTTTGTATTTTAGAAATGATATAGTTTAAATGAAATATACATAATATACAGTTAATAACTACAACATATATACCTATTTATAGTAATAAATACTTTGGCAAATAAACTATGAACCATACAAATGCAGCAAATGTTTTACAATATACAAATAATGTATAGGTACATAAGATATTGGGTAAAATGTAAATATATTTTAAATTTTGGGGTTTGAAAATCGATCTAATTTAACAAAAACATTCAATATCTACTAATAGTGATGTATTATTATTTGCATTCACAAAATTTATATGTATATTTTGCAAGTATCAATGTTCGAAAAATTATATTTACAAATAATACAATATCATCTAAAAAGGCGTCAGCGATGGCTATGAAATGAAGATCGCTGGCATTTTATATGTAAAATTATTCTAAAATTTTTGATTTTCTTGGGATTTTTATGTTCGGGAAAAACGCTGATTTAAGTTTTCATTTGGCTTTTCATTATTTTTATTTGGTTTAAAAAAAAACGTTTCGGCTAACTATAGCCTTCATCAGTGTTGTGTCATATGAAAAAAAGTGTCGAATATAATCCAAAAAATTACATATAAAATATTCACACCACATAATGTTTACTGCAATTAACAAACTAATATAAACTTATCAAAAGATGACCACATATTTTTTAAAATTATTATTCTTAACACTAAAACTATCTACATCTATGGAGTACGCAGTAAACATTATGTGGTGCGTGTGAATATTTTATATGTAATTTTTTGGATTATATTCGACACTATTTTTTTCATATAATATATATTTTTTTCATATGACACAACACTGATGAAGGCTATAATGTTAGCCAAAACGTTTTTTTAAACCAAATAAAAATAATGAAAAACCAAATGAAACCCTAATGAGCGTTTTTCCCGAACCTAATTCCCAAGAAAATCAAAAAATTTAGAATATTTAGAAACAAGGTTCAAGAATATCAAATTTTCCAAGATTGTAAAATTCTAGTTAATTATTTTATGTCTACAATTATTTAAGGAATGTCATCGATGTTCATTTCCAAGCCAACTAGACGCCGATTTTTTTCGATTATACGGTATAATTCTTACATAAAATGTAAATAACATTAGACCAATTAAAACAAAGAAATATGAATTTCTTAGTATTTTTAGTAACACCTTTATTCTTAAAACTTAATTTTGTATTGCAAATATACCAATTTTATTGTTATTTTATTCATATTGTATTCAGCCATCACTTAAATATTTGATATTAATTTGATATTATAAATAATCAACACTCTTCAGTAAAAATTACTGAACAAATATATGTTATGCTTTACATACATTATATCAAACAAAAACACATTCTTCTTTTAAACTTTATCATTCTTGTCTTTACAAAAATCTTTTTTAATTTTGAACTCAAAATAATAATCTTTTTCATGATCTTTAATACACATATTCTTTATTTTTCCCTAGATCATAATACCTACTTACGTGTTTGAATCTATCGAAGCTGAACCAGCAACACTTGGAGTGGAGATTCCACAATATGAATAAAATAAACATAATTGTCCAGTTTTCATTAATACCATCATGGGAGAATATTATTCTTAAATTTATTAAAGATATTTTCAATAAAATTCTCTTGATTTATAACTCGTACCCACTTTTCTTGCTCTTCCGGACACTTTAGGCTGCCTAGTATAATAACTATCCTTAGTAACTATCCTTTCCACCAGGAACACAACAAAGATGAGGCATAGCACCAATAACACACTCCACTTAAGCTTGAATCTTACGTGCTTGAATCTATCGAAGCTGAACCAACAACACTTGGAGTGGAGATTCCACAATATGAATAAAATAAACATAATTGTCCAGTTTTCTTTAATACCATCCTGGGAGAATATTATTTTTAAATTTATTAAAGATATTTTCAATAGAATTGTCTTGATTTATAACTCGTACCCACTTTTCTTGTTCTTCCGGATACTTTAAGCTGGCTAGTATAACTATCCTTTCCACCAGGAACACAACAAAGATAGGCATAGCACCAAAACACACTCCACTTAAGCTTTATTGATGAATTGTTAGAGTCTTAAAAAAACACACAAAAATCACGATAAATAAAAAATTTATGGGCACTTTTAGGTTAAAGCACGTAACAAAACGTGTAATATTTCGTGTTTTTTTATGAGAAACAGAGTGACCCATCATAGTGACCATATATCTGGTAGTACTTTATGTCACTTAAACACCAAAATAATTAGTTTTTTGCACTACAATAACAAATAATACCAAAAATCAACCGACAAAATATGAATACAGAATCTAACCCAATATCTAAGTATGTACAGCTGATGAAGTAAACAAAAGTCCGCCCGAGGCTGATCTTTTATAGAGGGCATTGAGAAGACATACATCTTATGTCACTGTCAAAATTGACAGTTTCTTAATTTGCTAACTTCATATTTATTTTTAAATGTAAAAAATTTTAATCCAGAATTGAAAATTAACAATTAAAAATGGATAAACCACGTCCATGTGGTTGCAAGGGGCGTAGAACTTGCATTATTTGTGAAGACGTTTTTAAACTGACTCAAGACTCGTATACTTTGGATCCGCAGTCCCCAACCTACGTATATTGCCCATATTGCAATAAGTGCTATCCTGGATGGGATATGAATTTATACAAAAAGCACCCATATCACGAAGGAGAAGCATTGAATTATTCAGGTATATTCATTAAGATGGATTTTCTGTCTTCTGAGGAACATGAACGGTTGATCAAAGGTATAGACGACATGCCATGGGACTTATCTCAAAGTGGTCGTAGGAAACAGAATTTTGGCCCAAAATGCAATTTTAAAAAACGAAAAATACGTCTTGGAGATTTCGGAGGTTTTCCAGCGTTTAGTAAATTTGTTCAGGATAAGTTTAAAACTGTTCCAATGTTAAAAAACTTCCAAACTATAGAACAGTGTTCTTTAGAGTATGATCCAGAGAAGGGAGCTTCTATTGATCCGCATGTAGACGACTGCTGGATATGGGGCGAACGAATTGTTACAGTGAATCTATTAAGTGACTCTGTGTTAACTCTAACTTATAACAAGAGACCTGAAAAGTATAATTTGGACTTGGTCTCTTCATACCCTCAAGTTTTAGATTACGATGGAGATTTGTTAAACTCTAAAAATAATATTTCTTTTAATATAGAACCTTTAAATAGTGAAATTATATATCCTGTTGTAAGAGTACCCATGCCAAAGTATTCTTTACTGGTTATGTATGGTAATGCGAGGTACAATTACGAGCATAGAATATTTAGAGAAGATATAACAGACAGAAGGGTATGTTTAGCTTATAGAGAATTTACACCAACATATTTAGAGAATGGGGCATATTTTGAAGAAGGAAATTTAGTGACTCAGAAAGCAAAGATATATTGGTAAAGAGGACATAAAATAGACATGTAATTCCCCCCTTTGTAATATAAACTGTAATTCCCACTTATTTGTTTATTTATATGTTATGATTCGTATAGAACTCTGTGATAAAATAAATGACCTTTACAAGATGAAGATCTGTATTTTATACTGTGTTTTGGTCTTGCTATTTTTCAGTTTTGTTAAATCTATAGAGTCTTTAGACTTTCAAAACTCAGGTAAGTTTTGTTTGGAGATGTTATTTGCAAGCCACACCCGCACTAATCTATTTTAAATAGGTATTCCTAAAGCTTACGTTCCAATAGATCCTATGAAAATAAATGGTAATCCACTTCCAAAATTATGGGTTAAAAAAAGGCATTAAAGTAAAATATTTGGAGACATAAGGAATTGCCTTATTTTAAAAATGTAATATATAGAAATAAAAAATTACTTTGCAATAGCGATTTATTACTGTTTTAGGTAAAGGCACAAACTAAATTTAGGTTAGTCTGTGGCATTACTTAGAGGAAACAAAAAATTACAGTAAATTAAAAGAATAATCCACAGAATATACTAACGAAAAAGAAGCCCAAGTTCCTTGTAATAAATCGGTTCCATTTTCGTAACGCCATCTCTCGACATAGCTGACATTATAGGTTAGCCAAAGGGGTGCGGGGCCGGGGGGAATTGTAAAATACACTTTTTTATTTTAATTATTTTTATTCGCTATTTGCAATTTTATTTTTAAAACATATTATGTGAAACAATCACATAATATGTCTTAAAAAATAAAATTACAAACGGAAACAAAAGGAATTAAATAATCTGAAAATCTACAAAGTTTATTGATAAAAAAGTTAGGCTATGCAAATTGATAAGTATATTAAGTATAACCTCTTTGGTATAACATTGTTAAACAAACATTAACAAATCATAACATATCAGATCATAGAACTAAAAAAAGTACTATTACATAAAAACAGGTGATACAATACTTCAAAATTAATTTTAACATAATATCAAAACCGAAAAATCAAACTGCAAACACAACCACACTTATCACAACAGAAATTAACACACACTTTCGCGGCAAATGCCCAAGAAAGACTGATCATTCTGATTGGTCCTGGTCCGGTCGTAGCTCACGTCGTATTGTCGGTAAGCAAAATCCCTGTCCAAAAATTTTGACGATCAGCGCCATCATCCGTCATAATTGGGAAACTTTTGCTGGAACCATTTTTAATATTTCACTTACATGGCCCTGGAATAATCATGAATATACCAAGATATTATATACTGCAATCAATATACCAAGTACAGGATATTAAATACTGTAATGTATTCTGCGACATAAACTACCATCTCCCTTCTAAAGAGTAAAAGATAAAACATAAAGAATAAAGATATTTTTTTTAGATTTTTAACACCCTGAAGATTAGACACGGAGCACTTTAGACCCTATGTTTATATGTGCTTTTTTTTAAATACATGAGCAATCCCTGTATTTTTTTAGACTATATGTAGAAAACATCCTGTTTACACATAGTGCTCG
This sequence comes from Sitophilus oryzae, assembly GCF_002938485.1. Lineage (NCBI taxonomy): Eukaryota > Metazoa > Arthropoda > Insecta > Coleoptera > Curculionidae > Sitophilus > Sitophilus oryzae. The sequence goes on along the minus strand of NW_022147046.1, from coordinate 2,580,525 downwards.
AAACTTTCATCGAACAAATTGTGTATTGAAAAGCCAACAAATTCTTGTTTACTCTTGTGTTGTTTTGGGGGTTGGAAATTGTTAAAAATCGATAAAAACATAATTAGTAGGGCACAGAATCTTGTCAAATGTGTTTTTTTTATTGATTTCAAGGCAAAATTAGTGAAATAAAAGTAATATGTCTTGTAGAAGTTATATATTCTTGTTTTGGGGCTTGGAAATTGATAAAAATCTACAAATACATAATTTGTACAGCACAGAATCATGTTAAATGAGGTTTTTTTATTGATTTCATAGCAAAACTGGTGAAATAAAAGCAAAAAATCTTGGCTATTACTGTCGTTATTACATTGACTAAGAAAATGTCTTGTAGAAGTTATAAATAGGTGTGTTAGTGCCTTATTTTATAACTTATAGATGTAATAAGCCTCTATTTAACTAAATATTACATTATTTCGGAAAATATCGAACGACAAATTTAGGTAATACCCAAATTTATATTAATTGAAGATTGTGAAGGCTACCAAACTGCCACACCATATTTTGGTATTTTATTTTAATTTATATGGGTTTAAAGGTCTGAAACTGCTTAATTAACTATATTTAATGATAATCTATAATTCCTTAACTATTTTAAAGCTTCAAAATCTTTTGTAAGGCAAAAATCTATTTTTTATGATATTAACAAATAGGGACATTAGGGTAATTAAAATGCGATATCTATGTGAATTTTGCTTTAATCGTTTATTGTTTGGTGTCATTTTACTCGGAAAACACGTAGCTACATTTCCCTGGTAGTAGTTTTGTCTCCAATGTAGCGTTATATTGCTAAATTTTCATTTAAACTTGAAATTTAAGTCATAAAATTACATAATTTTCTACCGGTAAAACAGAAGAAAAACGCGTGTTGGCGCTCCCTCTAGCGCCAAAAATCAGGAACCGAGCGCCAAAACTTAATTTTATTGGTCATTTCGGCCGATTTACGTCATTTTCTAAGACCGTTGAGATGTAACGTACTTGTCGGTTGCCTCTCCAGAATTTTTAAGGAAAACTGCCTTTTCCTTGTATATTGTGCTCGGAAATCATGTGTAGTGCATAGCTGGACTCTTAGAGAAGGTAAGTTCGACTATTTTCCTACGAATTTCCCGATATTTTTCGAAAAATCCGACTATCTAAAGGCGGCCGGTAGAAGCGCAAGATCAACAAAAAAAGTCAAAGCCATCTTTATTTTGTTAAACTTTCCGTTTCTTTCTGTTTGCTTTTTTATATTTTCTGTTGCTATAAATAGTTCTTTTTTATGGTTGAATTCAGGTTGAACTATATTAAAATAAATCATTTTCAGACTTAAATAGTTTGATGAATATAGTATTTTAGAAATAAACACCTTATGTAAGTGAATAAATCATAGTCAATCATTTTCTGAAGAATATTTCTAATAGTAGTGCACTTGATATGATTTTTCTTAAAGATATTATGTAATAGAAGAATATTTATGTAATAAACAATTTATAAAATAATCTAAGGGCGGATTTACCCAATTCCTTAATTGCTATTCCTTAATTCTTATTTCTTAGTCTCTAATTTGTAATTCTTAATACACAATTCTTTATCCCTTATTTTTTTAGAGACAGTTATCCAATGTCTTAATCCATATTTCTTAATTCTTAAAACTGACACTAGTAGATCAAATCAAATCGTTTTTATTTCGTTGTGTTATTGTGTGCAATGAAGTCCATACAAAAAATTGTAGCACTTTCGGGTTTGTTTATAACCATGGCTTGTTGTGTCGCTACTCTCGTGAATCGCCACCGAGGTTGTAGGCGATTTGGGGTTTGCCCCATGAATAGAAGAAAGGACATGGAAGGCAATTTTGGAACTCTAATACAAGACATGCCTTCCTTTGAATGGGACGAACAACAGTTCACAAAATACAGACAAAATTAACATTTCAAAATTTCACGCATGCGCATCTACACGTTTTCCTTAATCGCTAATTCGTAATCGCTAAAAAGTTAAAAGTTGGGAACTTTCAAAATAAAGAATTACGAACCGTGGTTAAGAATTAAGGATTAAGACATTGTATAAGCAAACTAACTGCATAACACGTATTTTATCTTTTTATAATTTAGCGAATAAGAAATAAGAATTAAGGAATAGCAATTAAGGAATTGGGTAAATCCGCCCTAAATATAGTTTAGGAACCTGTAAAAAACTAAAAAATTACATCTGCCTCTTTAATATTAAATAATATTTAGAAACTTAATATAAGGTAATAATTAGTACTTAATATTGTAAGTATAATTGTTAGTTATTGATAGTTTTTCTGAAGCTAGTAAATTTTCTTTGCTAATTCATTAATTTTATTTATTTTTTAGAGACTGTTTGCTTAGGTTTTTATGTTTCTAGACTATGTAACTAAAAGATATATTTTGTCTTGTTTCAGATTATGCCGGAAATTATCCAGGGCTACAGATATACAAGGACCACGCTGCCAGTGAAGAAGGAGGTGACGAATATCAACACAGCAACAGATCTTCAAGTCGCAAAGAAACCAGGCTGCATTTGGATGGAATGGAACAAGGATCGGTATGGGTCTGGACACGTCATATAGCTCAGGTCGTACCTGAGCTCGGGCGCTGTATCCAGACGTGCTGCACTCCGGGAGTGAATGTGCGCCTTTACACATTTTGCTCGGTCTCGGTACAATCGCGGGTAGGGCCCAGCTGGACTCGAGAGACGGTAAGTACGACCATTTTCCTACGAATTTCCTGATTTTTTTCGACAAATCGGACCTTCTTAAAGCGGCTGGCTTGAAAGCAATTCTATTGGCTGAATGTAACGTCATTTCTTTTCAGATTGGTCGAAATTTTATCAGGCAGTATATAAAAGTTTTGCCTTTTTTATAATTTCTGCTTGCTATAAAAAGATGTAATTTGTTGTGTATTGACAGTTTTCTAAATTTGATCTTTTTATGGTTGTACAGGATATCTATGTATTAAAATAAATAATTTTTAGACTTAGATACTGGAATAAACCTGAAATACCTAGTATTTTAGAAATAAAAGTCTTATATAAGTGAATATACATATAATAATGACTCTCTCAATTTTCTGAAGAATATTTCTAATAGTAGTGCATTTGATATGGTTTTTCTTAAAGATATTATATAAGAGGGGAATACTTATCTTATACCTACATCTTTTATAAAATAATCTAAATAAAGTTTAGAAAGCTATAAAACACAGAATTGCATCTGCTTCTAGCTGCTGTAATTAGTGAAATATTTAATGAGGAATAACTAGTGAAATTTATATTGATAATCAGCTGATTTTTTCTTAAAACTGATCTAAACCATAGAATCTAAACCCTAAAAATTAAAATACTAGTTTCTTGTTTTTTAAGTTTGTGAAATATTGTATAGTCTATGTATATTAATGTGCATTGATTTTTTTTTTCTAAATATATTTGCATTCATTTTATAAAAGCACTTGTTACATGTTTTTTTTGCAAAAGATGCATTTAAACAAAATATAATTTAGAAAATTAATATAGGTAGTTTATTGTTATTGGTAGTTTTTTTGAAGCTAGTAAATTTTGCTTGCTAATTCATTGATTTTATTTATTTCTTAGAGACTATGTGCTTGGGGTTGATAAACTATAATATCTTTTTGTTGCTTCTGGCAAGATTTTCAAATAATTTACTGATATTTTATTAACTTTTCACCCACTACTAATCTCTACAGAAATATGTATATATTTTTATTTTCTTTTTTTAATATCTGCGAAGAAATTTTTAAGGGATATTATCAGCAGTTTTTTTTTAATATGGTACTTTATTGTAATACTAGTTGAAGCCTGGCGCATCCGCAGCAAAAAAATACTTTTTATTTTTTAATTAAACAAAAAATCCGGCGGCGACAGTTTTTAGAAGAGCCAATTAGCTATCTTTTAGTAAAAAAGCAACTTTCTAGAGCAAGTCGTTACTTCAGTAGACACAGATAAACATTAGCATTTTATATACCTATTATGTAGATTTTATTTATACTCTGTTACACTCTGTCTCTATGACTTTTATCTCTTTTATCTATCTATATTTATTTTTTAAAAAATATTTCTTTATTAAATAGCTATTGAAATTTCTTGGTAACAATTTTTTAGTACCTCTAGATATATAGGGTGAACCAAAATTACAATATTATTCACCCACTCTTTCTAAAACAGACACACTAAGATTTTCAAATATTTAATGATACTACTTCTTCGTCCATTACTAATTTCACAGAAATATATTTTATATATTTTTGTTTTCTTTTTTGGACATTTGGTACAGAAATTTTTGAAGAAAAACCTATTAGCTGTTTTCAATGATAAAATTTAATTAGATTTTCCTAAAATAATGCTACTTTCCAGGCTACTTTATTGTAATTTTATTTTTATTATAGTATTTCTTAATGACATCTACATAATACATTTTTTAAATAATTTTTTATTAAGTAGTTATTTAAATTTCTTGGTCATAATTTTTATTAGCATTCATAAGATTATAGGTATATAGGATAAACCAAAATCACAATAGATATGTATTATTCACTCCCTTTTTCAAAAACAGATCACACGAAGATTTTGAAATATTTTACTGGTGTTTTATTAATTTTTCGTATTCACTACTAATCTCTACAAAAATATGTATGTGTATATTTATTGTTTTTTTATAATATTTGTATATACATTTTTAGGAAAAAATATTAGCTGATTTCAATGATATAATTTCGTAGGATTTTTTTTTGAAATAATGCTACTTTATTGTAGTTTTAAATTTTTTATACTTTGTTCTTTTTGGCTTACCTACTTATATCTATATTTATTTTTGAAATTATTTTTAATTAAATAATTTATTTAGTTTCTTGGTTAAATGTTTTTTGGAACTCATAGGTGTATAGGGTCTCAACCAAAATTACAATATGGTTCACCCACTTTTTTAAAAACAGCTCACACTATGAAAATTTAAATTTTTTATAGTTAAATCACATTTGTCTAAATTGAGAATAATTATTTGGTAGTATACAGTATACAGGGGGTCCACGCAGCTACTTAATTTATGATGTTTTACTATATTTTTTTTTCTACAAACAATTTGTAAATAAATATTTTTCTGATGTATATATCAGTCAATTTGGAAACTTTTTTCTCTATAAACATTTTTTCTCTGTCACATAGAGTAGTTAAAAGTTATGTAATAAGACTTACATACACTTAACGCCCTGTATAACTGAGGTGTTTTATTGAAGCGCGAATACTGAGATACTGATAACATTTTTAGTTTTATATATATTTTTTATTTTAACTTTCAATAACTCCAGTCGTTGATTATTATTCAAGATTATATATTATTAAAAACCAGAGGGTTGTTTGGGGTCTTATTGTAAGTTTTTTCTTTTTCTTTTTTCAGATCGCAATCGAATGGGGACACACAATTGTAATTACCAAACTACACTTACTTTACCCATGCAGACGGCTCATGGAATGCTATCACGTGAAAATCCATCAACGCTCCCAGCTAGTAGGCGTGCGGTTTAATGTCTCTACTATCAGGCTCTAAAGACATGACCGCTGAGTTCGTGTTATATTAATCCGTCGTTTTACTTAGTCTGGGTTCAATATCACAAGTGTCACTCTTTTTCTCAAACGCAAATAAAACTCTATAAGAAATGTTTATAGACTTTTATAAATGAAAACAGAGATTTTCATCTCTACATTTGAAAGTAAAATAATTATTAAATTAAATAAATGTCACTTTAACAGAATGAAGTATGTAATAAATACCAGTACTTTTTAGTGCTAGTATTTTAATATAAAAAACACGAGTACTTTTTAGTGCTCGTATTTTTCTAAAATCGATAGACACAAAAAAGCAGCGTTGCGGGGTGGTTGCGATGCAATCTGTAGGCTGTGGGGACTGTCGCGAGGGGCCAGTCTCGGAGGCCTGGGACTGTTTCGCCCTGGATTCGTTCTCATATTATTACAGCCCCGGTAACAGGCCGGGGTTCCCAGGTGCTCGTTGCGTTGTAGTTTGCCAGTGGGTATGTTATTCGACCGCTCCATTACCGGGCGTAAGCTTATATCATGCTATGCAGGCTATCCCATGGGGCCGGGTTGTTGTCCTAAACGTAAAGGGGTTTGGGGAGTGGGGCTCAGCTCAATTAGAGGACTAGGAGGCTTGTAAAGGGGTGCAGTGGGTTGGGATCATCTGGCACTCTTGGACCGGAAAGGGCAGGTAAACGCTGGTCCTTGAGTGTGGGGAATGTGGCAGAAGACGTTACGTTAAATTGTCCGATCGGAACGTCATAAAGCTATGTGGTTATTCTCAGCCTCCGATGTCGTACTAGCGCCTTGCTAGTTAACCACCATAATATAAAGCTTTTTTACTAGTAAAAGTCTTTATATTTTTACTTCTCCTCTCGAAACTGAAAAACGCAGGCATATAAACTTGTTTTCCGGGTTGCCTCGTTACTCGAAAAATATCAAACCGTTGTCGAATGGTTTTTCTCGACGACACCGTCAAATTCTTAATCTGATTCTTTTTGAGCTGGGTCGCCCTGTAGCCCGGTGATTTTTGGTCTGGCCAGGGTTCCAAGGAACAAATGTCCTCAGGAATGGAGGACCAAGCTGGTATCGGAGGGTCGAGGCTTGGCCAAGATTCCGTAAAGGTTCGAATTGACTGGAACAACACCCGCCGTGCCTTTGCGTCTCTTCGGTGTTTTGGCCTGTCCATTTAAACGGTTTATGAAGGTTCGATTTCTTGGAGTTATGACCGTTAAAACCTATTTTTTCTAAAACTGTAACGGCATATGTGCCAGGAAATCGGATCTTCAATAAACCACTCATTTTGCTAAGTATTATTATAACAAAAAATCATGTTTTTTATTTTTATCAAGTTTTGGTAGTGCTGACTGGAGAGTGCTAAGGTAATGGAGGTACACATCTTTTCTTATTTACTGTTTAATGCTAGTCTGGTCTCTAACGTTGAATCGAGAGTGCTAAGGCAATGGAGATTCCAAGTCTTTCATTGTTCTAGTGTTTTCTTTTTAGCGTTGTTTGGGACTAGGTTCGCACTAAAAATTTTGAAAGATATCATTTTTATTTTCTGTAATTTTAAACTAAATTTTATCACTCTATTCTAGTCTCTGTAATGTTGAATCGAGAGTGCTAAGGCAGTGGAGATTCCAAGTCTTTTACTGTTCTAGTGTTTTCTTTTTAGCGTTATTTGGGATTAGATTCTCTCTCATAAAAATTGCGTTCACAGCCTTTCATATTTTAGCGTTTCCTGTTTAGTGTTATTTGAGACAATATTTTTTCTAAAAATTTAAAATGATGCTATTCTAGTCTCTGTAATGTTGGATCGAGGGTGCTACGATAATAGGGGTTTACAGCCTTTCTTGTTTTAGGTCTTCTTTCTGGCGTTAAAGGGATTATAATAGATTTTCTCTCTTAAAAACTATACTAAAAAAACATAATTTTTGTTTAAAATAATCTTTTTTACATGGTCTCTTGTGAATGGATGATACTATTACGATCGAAGAGTAACAGCCTTCTTGTTTTAGTATTCCCGTTCACGTATAAATCAAGTAAATTCACTCTGATTTAAACTGTTTTATTCTCTATATTTTTATATAATTTCAAATCAAACTTATAATATTTTTTATTAAATTTACTGGTCTTTGAGATGAATGAATTGATAATGCTAAAGTAGTGCTGGTTCCAGTCTGGCTTTATTTTAGGGTTTTCTTTTCACTGTTGTAAGAGATTGGAATAAGGGATCATTTCTTTTTTAAATTTTGCTCTGCCCCATCAAATTTTTCTCTGCTTTATCGCTGTATCTAAACTAGTTTGCATAACTCTCTATCTTATGTAAAATATAATTTTCCTAATAATCTCATGTCAAAACGATAGAGCTCTTTCAAAATATAAAATTTACCCTGCGATGGACAGCCAGCATTGAGGGGGAGGGACATACTTCTTGACGTCTAATCGGAATGGTGGGATGGGCCGTAGTCCAGCATATTCAGCCTAGTGTCAGTGTTATTGAGGTAAGTCCGAACACACACCTGTCCAGTTCTTTTCCATAAATCTAATTCAGAAATTTTCTATCTTTTCAGAACTATGATCGTGTACGCAGCGCGTGTTATTTGTGAATTTAGTCGGTCTGTGTTAGATGTCCTGCTACTAAAAAGTACTTCCAGGTTTTGTCGATCCTGATGACGCGTTAAATGGGATTCCCCAGGGACCGTCCGTAGTTCCTGAGGGACCAGGGGCGTCCTTCTGCTCCCGCGATGTGACGACACTGCTTTTTACGCCGTGTAGTAGGAATCGCCAGTGAAAGAATGTGGAATGGAGGTGAGTTGAATTTATTTGGACTTTATGGACGCGGCCATCTTTACTGATCTTCTTTTTATCATTGTTTCAGTATGCAGATGAAGAGGAAATGTAGAAGAACCATTTCTAAAGCATAATCATAACGATCGCGTCGGTTCGTGGTTCTGGAGCTCTAAGGCTTTTCACAGCATTTTAAGGTCACACTTTTTATTTGCGTTCATACTTTCTTCGAATTATATATAATACTTTGTATTTCTTGTCGTTTGTAAAAATCACAAGAAATAATATCTTTAATTTTTTTCGAGGTGTCTGTTTCCCAAAATAATTTAAAACCAATTAGACTTTTACTCTGTTATGTTTAATTTATTATTAAAAAACATTTTTTTTTGGTCAAAGTTTAATGAAATGTGTGCCAGAAAATCGGATCTTCAATTCACCATTTTCTTTTTTTCAAGTATTTTTATAACAAAAATTATTATTTTTTATATTTTTATCTAGTCTCGGTAGTGTTGAATGGGGAGTGCTAAGGTAATTGAGGTTCACAGCCTTTCTTATTTTGGTGTTTTCTGTTTAGTGTTATTTGGGATTAGATTCGTTCTAAAATTCCTAAAGGATATCATTTTTATTTTCAGTAATTTTAAACTGAATTTAATCACTCTATTCTAGTCTCTGTAATGTTGAGTCGAGAGTGCTAAGGCAGTGGAGATTTCAAGTCTTCCATCGTTTTAGTGTTCTCTTTTTAGCGTTATTTGGGATTAGGTTCTGTTCAAAAAATTCTAGAGGACATAATTTTTATTTTCTGTAATTTTAAACTAAATTTCAAACAATAACCAGTCTCTGTAATAGTTTTCTGTAGGGCAATGTCATAGGATTAAATCTAATTTTTTCTATTCTCATTTTACTATTTTTTTAATTATTCTCTAATTGCATTTACATTTAAAAAAAGGTCTGAGGTATGTTTCTTAATAAACTTGTACGTTTATACTAAAACCATTCAAAATATCTTTAATTTTGTTCATGTTTAATATAATAAAACTTAAATTTGATAATTTTAAAATAATGCATTTTGCACATCATTAATTGTATTTTCTAGTAAAGTAAATTCTCGTTGAAAATAACATTTTCTCTCTCATATTTTCCTCAATATTTCCATTCAATCTTTAGAGTTCTTTATACAGATTTATCTCGTTAAAGACGCCTTAAATCTTTCTTGTTACCTATAGTAGTAAATTTAAATTTTGTGACCTTGAGATGTCCGATGTGCAAGGTCTCAGTCGTAGTACCTTCTTCACTAACTGTTGCCTTAAGGTACTCTTGTCCTTAAGGCTGTTTCTGAGGAGGCACGACGATTGGTGCAGGTCTGGAACGAAGATATTCTGGAAAAGGACAGTAGGATGGAGAGCATGGAACGAGATGAAATCAGGTATGTTATAAGATTTATTTCTTTTTTTATTATTTTCAACTAACGTATTTTTTCTGTTGTTTCAGGTTAGTGAGCGTATATTTTTTGTGCAAGGGATGCATATCGTGGAGAGTGCTCTGCAAAAAACGTAAGTTTTTTTTTAATTTTTCCTGGTTTATTTGATTGTTCGTTTGTTTTCCCGGAGATGGCGTGAGGGCGGTCCTGCAGGAGCTAAATTCACCTGTGGGGTCCCTCACAGAAACGAAGCAGAGTGTCGAGTTGACCTCTACCGGGGCTAAAGTCCCCTGTATGAGCGTCCTCACAGAAGCACGTTGGGTTGAGATCCGCAGGGGCTAACGTCCTCTGTGGAGGCTCCTCACAGAAGCAAAGAACATGCTTTCCTGTCGAAAGCAGCAGAGGTCCATTGGGTTGTTATGTCTTCAGTCTTTTTATTGGGTTGTTATGTCTATCTGTTTTTTTAAGAATGTATTTGATGTTCTTATAGCTCTGTTCATATTATCTAAGTCAAATTAAAATCTAGAAAATCTCTTAACAGTTATTTTTATTTTTTAAATTAAACCTGTAGGTGTAGGTAATTTTCTTTAACTTCTTAATTTTTTTAACTCACTTTTATTTAATTATTACTATTTTAGAGTAAACGCATGTCAATAACTAGCATTTCGATAACTAAATGTTTAATACAAATAGTTTAAATTTTCTAAATTTATTTTTATATTTTCAGTTCAAGTTCAAATATAATTCTAGGCCCCAGAAAAGAAGAATCAAGTTTTTTAAGCTGTGTAGAAGAGATTTTTATGACTTTCTAGGTCACTATTAGTATTAGCCTTGTTTATGTATTAGTATTTTCTGAAATTTTAAACTAAATTTAATAAAATAATCATCCAATTCTAGTCACTGTAATGTTGAATCGAGGGTGCTAAGATAATGAGAATTCCAAGTCTTTATTGTTTTAGTGTTTTCTTTTTAACGTTATTTGGGATTAGATTCTCTCTGATTTAAACTATTTCAAAAAAAAATTATTAACTATAATAATTAATATCATTCTTCATATTATCTTAGTCAAATTGAAATCTAGAGAATGTCTAACAGATATTTTTATTTTGTTAAATTAAACGTGTAGGTGTAGGTAACTCTTTATAACTTCCTAATTTTTTAACTCACTTTCTTTTACTTATTACTACTTTAGAGTAAACGTATGCCAATATCTAAGCATTTCAATAACTAAATTTTTAATACAAATAGTCTAAATGTTTTAAACGTATTTTTGTATTTTCAATTCAAGTTAAGGTATGATTCTAGGGCCTAGAATCATAGAATAGAAATATAGAAAAGGAATCGAAGATTATTGTATGGTTCTTCTTGTATCTTATAGATTTACGTTGATTGAACATATACTTTGTTTGAAGCTGTATGCAACAGGTTAGAGAGTCATGTCGAAGCCAAATTTAAGTCTACACAATTTCTATGTATATGATACTCTTTTGTTGCTCCTAGACTTTTTTACAGCAGTAGTTCAAGATACTCTAGTACTATCAGTCTTTGTATGAGTCTCCAAGGAACCACAACAGGGTAATTTTGAGTAGATATCTTTAAGGTTATCTGAATGTCTTACTAGGTTCACATTAACTCATGTTCAGTGTTTCAATTTCCAAGCTCTTCAGGGACTAACGTTCTCTGTATGAGCTGCACTGTAGGTATTGTGGATTGGTTGTTGCATATCCTTTTTTTCAGGGCGCTATATGTGGAATTTTTGGGTGGGTAGTGTTGAGTGCTGTGAAAATATCAGACAGATTTTGAGTGTGAAAAAAAATATATAGTGATATATACTACAGGTAAGACAGGGAGACGCAATATCACCAAAGCTGTTTACAGCAACACTAGAAGAAATCTTCCGTCAACTGGACTGGACCGGAAGAATTAAAGATAGATGGGGAATTTCTTAACAATCTAAGATTCGCTGATGACATAGTCCTAATTGCCAATAGTCCTGAAGAACTACAAGCCCAAATTAACGAACTAAATACAGCCAGCAGTAAAGTAGGTCTCAAAATTACGCATTATCTTCTACAAGCAAAAACTAAAGTAATGTACAACGAACTAGTAGGCAGAAAAGACATTCTAATAAATAGCACAACACTAGAAATAGTAGAAGATTAAATATATTTGGGACAACTAATACAGAGCTTGGGATCTCTACCACCAGAAATCATACAGAGTGGATACGACAAAAGACCCTCAAAAGTAAAATCTCTTCAGTGGCAATAGGTAGGATACCTGGCAAGAAGGACAGACAACAGATGGGCGAGAAAAATTACAGCATGGTACCCACAAGGAATTAAGAGACCTAGAAGACCATTACATTAGGAAATTAGCAGGGATAACTTGAGCTCGCATAGCCAACGACAACAATGGGCCCAACTACAAAGAGATTATGTAAATATGTGGGGGAGGCTACACCATAGTGTTTGTTGAACAATCTGTTGATGATTACTACAGGTAAGAAAGTATCCTCTTACAGCTTCATCATTTTCTAGATTTTTAAATATTTTTTTTTATTTTTTAGATAAAATAATCTGCATCAAAACCGAAGTGTACAGGGTGGTCGAAATTGGTCTGTTTTAACAGAGAAAACCTATTTCCTGACTAGATAGAGCAAAACCGACATAGATGTCATGGGCTCGTTTCTGGGATACGTCTAATGGCGTAAATCGCCTGTTGATATTTTCACTGCTGACTGAGATACGGGGTCTTTTTTAATTCTTTACCATTTGGAAACTTGTCCATAACTTTTGTATTTCGCGGAATAATAAGATTCTGTAAAAACGTTTTTAAGGCACTTTTTTAAGCGCAATCCAGTGGCGTAGTCAGTTTTTTTCTATACTTGCTTTTTTTGTCAGAAATAATGAAAAATATATTTTTTTAAATGGAAATCATAGTTGGCTATGAACTTAAAAAAATGCCGGCGTTTAACCCTTTCCAATGATATAAAGTTATGTGTATTTATTTCTAAAAATGAGAGAAATATTAGGTTTTTTATCTTTGTGTCGAAGCGGGCCTTGATTTTGTGTTGACCTATTATAGTTGCCTTATTATTTTTTGTCACAATTTAATATTCTATATTATTATTTATCTGCATAATTAAAGACTTTTGAAAAGGTAAATCAACATTCTATCTTAGTATTAACATTTACAATTAAAACGCCAGGGTTACAACTGCACTATTAAATGGAGAATTTAGAAAGAATTGGATTGGAACAAAGGGCCCCTATCTTGGCCCCCATATCTAGGCCTGCTAGGTTCTGTAATTTAACTCCTTTCAACTTTTTTATGGGTGAAATTATAAGACCTTAAGAGTTTATTTTTTTTTATTTTTCTTAAACCTTTAGAATTATATCCATATACAGGGTTGTTCACCACATACGACACGGAGTATTGTAGCTAAACGATTAGATTTTTACAAATTGTAAGATTTGGGTTCGTTGAAGAACTGTTAGAGCTACAATTTAAATTTATTTTTACAAGATACAGAGTGTCCCAAATAAATAAAAAAATATCAAAGTTGTATTTTTATAAATGGAACACCCTGTATATTATTGCATTTTTAGTTTCTACGATTAAAATAAAGGTAAATTTGATTAAGGTTTATTACACTTAAACCTTACCGTTTTTGAAATATTTTCAATTTTGCGAAATTGCAGTATAAATTTTAAGGCTTCATTTCTCCGAGGATATCAAGGTTTTTAATACTAAATATTTACTGAAGTTTATTTATTGATCAGTTATTGTGTTGCAATAATAAAAATTATAGTACCTTATACAGAGTGTCTAAAAATTTATTTTAAATAATTACTAGCTTTAAACGGCAATAACTTATTTAATTTAAATAGAACACCCTGTATATTTTATGAGAAGCAGATGCACGATTTAATTGTCTATCAAATTGTATCGTACCACTTCTTACCTATTCCTTCAAGTTTTCGTAGAAAATGCATTTTCTTATAATTTAGACCTCATTTATCAATATACCCATGGAATATTGACATTTTAGATTGTTTTTAAAACAAATGTACAAAATGTACGGGCTAGTAATATTATCGTTTTTAGTAAAACGATAATATTATTATTACTAAAAATAATATCGTTTTTAGTAAAACGATAATATTACTAGCCCATTTGTATGCAAAAAGAAAACTATTTAAATCTTTATAAAAGAGTATACCATTAATTAAATATACCACCAGTATTTCCGCCCAAATACTAATTAACTACATACTTAATTGTGTTCGTTAATAAATTATTCTAAATAAATGTGGATTTGAATTAGAAATCAATATTATAATAAGTTATGAAAATGAACGTATCTGTTGTTATAAATAAGCATTTGTCAAAAAATTAAATATCATTTTTAAGGTGTTACTTTTTATCACACTGTCTAATACACATACATAATTCAGTTTTTTAGTATTTGGAGCAATTATTATTTATCAACGCAAACAGTCAATTAATGTAGTTTGAATACTGGAATCATATTAACTGGTCCTCTTTAACAAATATTTAAACAGTTTTTTTATTTATTTTTTAATGAAATAAACGAACTATATCGACAATATTAGTATCTGTACTCTTTAAAAATTTGGTACATCTTTAAAAATAATCAAAAATGTCAGTATTCCATGGGTATATTGATAAATGAGTGGACGGAAACTTGAAGAGATAGGTCAAAAATGGTATAATACAATTTGATAGACAATTAAATGGTGCATCTGATTCTCATAAAATATACAGGGTGTTCCATTTAAATTAAACAAGTTATTGCCGTTTAAAGCTAGTAATTATTTAAAATAAATTTTTAGACACTCTGTATAAGGTAGTAAAATTTTTATTATTGCAATACAATAACTGATCAATAAATAAACTTCAGTAAATATTTAGTATTAAAAACTTTGATACCCTCGGAGAAATGAAGCCTTAAAATTTATACTGCAATTTCACAAAATTGAAAATATTTCAAAAACGGTAAGGTTTAAGAGTAATACACCTTAATCAAATTTACCTTTATTTTAATCGTAGAAACTAAAAATGTAATAATATATAGGGTGCTCCATTTAAAAATATACAACTTTGATATTTTTTATTTATTTGGGACACTCTGTATCTTGTAAAAATATTTTTAAATTGTAGCTCTAATAGTCCTTCAACGAACCCAAAACTTACAATTTGTAAAAATCTAGTCGTTTAGCTACAATACTCCGTGTCGTATGTGGTGAACAACCCTGTATAAGGGAAGAACCATTGGGACGAGAGAAGAATTACAGAAGATTACTAAGCAAGCTTTTGGACTTATTACACAGATCGCCTAATAAATCGTTGTAACTCTGTGCGCAAAAACTATATTCACCACACAAAAAATACGTTTTTTTAGTCTTGTTCTTTGTTTATTGTATCGATCTCAAATGTAATTACTAATACCCTTGTTTATATAGGCTAATACTAATATAGAATGTTAATTTACCTTTCCAAAAGTCTTTAATTATGCAGATAAATAATAGCTAATATAGAATATTAAATTGTGATAAAAAATAATAAGGCAACTATAGGTCAACACAAACTCAAGGCCCGCTTCGACCCAAAGATGAAAAACCTAATATTCTCTCATTTTTAGAAATAAATACACATAACTTTATATCGTTGGAAAGGGTTAAACGCCAGCATTTTTTAAAGTTCATAGCCAACTATGATTTCCATTTAAAAAGTTATATTTTTCATTATTTGTGACAAAAAGAGCAAGCATCGAAAAAAACTGACTACGCCACTGGATTGTGCCTTAAGAACGTTTTTACAGAATTTTATTATACCGCAAAATAAAAAAGTTATGAGCAATATTCAAAATGGTATAAAATTCAAAAATACCCTGTATCTCAGTTGGCCGTGAAAATATCAACAGGCGGTTTACGCCATTGAACGTGTCTCAGAAATCGAGCTCACGACATCTATGTCGGTTTTGCTCTATCTAGTCAGGAAATAGGGTTTCTCTGTTAAAACAGACCAATTTCGACCACCCTGTACAAATAAAATATATTGGATGTCTACGTAAGAAATTTTATGAAAAAAAAAACATATGTGGCAACATGGTGGTAGATATGTGGCAAATTTGTGAGTTATTTTGGTAAACCATAATATTTATTATTATAAAACAAAATTCTAGTTTATAATTATATTTGTATTTTTATAGTCATTATATCAATACTTACTTTTTTCTTTTTTGTATCAAACTTTTAGGGGATATTTATCGGAAATCTGAATCCAATTATATCATCCTTCACCATAAAGTCAAAAAAAACTTGAAAAATGGAAAAAGGAAGTAAATATATGGGCATGAGATAGGAGTAGATGATAAAATTTTAAGATATTAGTAGCAGCTGCCAAATTATTTTTGTTTTTGAAATAGCTACTCGCGCTACGGTGAGAACAACAATTGTTACTTTATATTATTTTTTAACCTCTTATTGTTACCTTTTCGTAATATTTTATATGAGTATATTTTTAAACTCTTCTAAAATTTAATGTTTATTTAATATTTCAGGTTAAAACTATGTTGGATGTTCCTTCTTGCAAGAATTTGAAGATGGGAGGCAGTTGTGAAGCGATGGACTTACAAAAAAGAGGTAAGCATTTCGTTAACTTATCTTGTATCTCTTAAACTCCTTGGTTTCTCTGATATATTATTTATTGATATTTTTCTTTACATTTTAGATCATTTTTTTTTGGAAATGTGCATTAAAACAGGGAAAAATCAAAGATAAAGACTCTGGATACAGATAATAGTAGATTCTGGTAGATTATTTTCTTTTATCTATGGATATAGAGTTGATAATGGACGACACCTGGACGACACAAAATAATGACATAAAATAATCTCCTCTTTGCCTTTACCCTGTTTTGTATTTTTCTTTAATTCTTATTGATTAGAATTTTTAAAATAAGTAGATAAAAATTTTCAAATTATTTTTATTCGATATATGTGTATTTTATGTTGCCTATATTTAAGGCGTTTAGTAAATCACATTTTAAATTTCTTTGAAAGTGTGGTTAGAAAGTAGAAAAAAATAAAAATGTTTGCTTTTGCAGTATAAAAAGGATTTTTCAAATACGTTTCTAGACATACATAGAAATAATTTATAATTATGGAATTTGTACAAAATTCAGGGTAATTGCTATACTTTTAGTTTGTGAATTTAATATAATACATCACTTTTTCTAGATCCAGTTTGGAACCTCCTTGCAAAGAAATTATCGAAGATATTGAAGATTTGATTTCCTCGCAGGATATAACTCCTAAGGAGAGATATAATTCAAAGAAGCATGTGAAAGTAAAAGCCAGAAAGAAAAACGTACTTAAATATTTCTTTATATTCTATTATACAATTCATTTTCACATTTCCTTTAGAATGAAGAAAACATACCTGTTCCATTAGGTGACAATATTCCAGGAGTCCAAAACATTTATGTAAAAACCTGGGGCTGTGCCCATAACAGCTCAGATTCAGAGTATATGGCTGGTCAGTTGAGTGCTTACGGGTATAAACTTACCGATAATAAAACTGATGCTGACTTATGGTTATTAAACAGTTGTACTGTTAAAAACCCAGCTGAAGATCATTTTAGGTAAATTGTTTTTAAACTGAAACACTTCAAAATTGTTTATTATTTTGTTTTCTACATAGGAATGAAATTGAATCGGCTAAAAAGCTTGGTAAACATGTAGTTTTAGCTGGTTGTGTTCCACAGGGTGCTCCCAAGTCGTCTTTTGTTCAAGGATATAGTATAATTGGAGTTCAGCAAATTGACAGGGTTGTTGAAGGTACATAAACAAAATATTTGAAACATGAAAATATACAGGGTTATTCACCTCATTTAACACTGAATACTGTAGCCAAATGATTTGATTTGGTTTGATTTTGATTTTATTTATGAGTGATGGGATTGTTGATGGACTACTAAAGCTACAATTTAAAATTACTGTCAAAAGATAAGGAGTGTCCCAAATAAATAAAAAATATTAAAGTTGTATTTTTTTAAATGGAACACAGTTTGCTAACACTTTGCTACACACAGTTGGAACAGGTTTGCCATACTTCAATCTTAACGTTTTTGAAATACTTATGTAACAATTTTAATGCTTCATTTCTCTAAGCGTATTTAAGTTTTTAAAACTAAATATTGTACTGAAGTTTTTCTGTTTACTAAATTATGTGCTGCAATAATAAAAATAATACTACCTTATACAGAGTGTCTAAAATATATATTATATAATTACTAGTTTTAAATAGCAATAACTTGATTAATTTAAATGGAACACCCTGTAATTTTAAGAGAATCAGATGCACAATTTAATTGTTTATCAAATTATATTATACCATTTTTTACCTATCTCTTCAATTTTTTGTAAAAAATGCATTTTCTTATAATTTATATCCATGGAATATTGACATTTTAGATTATTTTTAAAGATGTAACAAATTTTCAAAACATACAGATGCTTATAATACTGTCCATACATTTCGCTTATTTTTCACATTTCTTTTATTTTTCACATTTAATTAGAATAATTTATTAACTTAAATAATTAAGTATGTAATTAATTAATATTTAGGCAGAAATTATGGTAGTATATTTTATTGGTATACTCTTTTACAATGATTTAAATAGTTTTCTTTTTGTAAACAAATAGGATAGCAATATTATCGTTTTTAGCACCTGTACATTTTGTAAATTTGTAGCTTTAAAAAAAATCTAAAATGTCAATATTCCAATATTCCATGGGTATATTGATGAAAGGTCTAAATTATAAGAAAATGCATTTTCTACGAAAAGTTGAATAAAAATAAGTTGGTAAGAAATAGTATAATACAGTTTGATAGACAATTAAATTATGCATCTGATTCACGTAAAATATACAGGGTGTTCTATTTAAATTGAACAAGTTATTGCTCTTTAAATTGCTAGTAATTATCTATATATGTATATAAAATACTAATGTTTATCTGTGTCGTCTCTACTGAAGTCACGACTTGCTCTAGAAAGTTGCTTTTTTTACTAAAAGATAGCTAATTGGCTCTACTAAAAACTGTCGTCGCCGGATTTTTTATTTTTCATTTAATTAAACAAAAAATAAAAAGGTTTTTTTTCCCGATGTCGTGGCGGATGCGCCAGGCTTCAACTAGTTTAATATAAATTTTTAGACACTGTGTATAAAGGTGTATAATTTTTATTATTGCACCAGAAAATTTAGTAAATAGGAAAACTTTTGTATAATGTTTGGTTTTAAAAACTTAAATACTCCTAGAGAAATGAAGCATTAAAATTATTATTGTTACTGCATTTTCACAAAATTGTGAATATAAAGCGGTAAGATCAAGGTGTGGTAAACCTTAATCAAATTTGCCTTTATTTTAATCGCAGAAATTAAAAATATAATATACAGGGCGTTTCATTCAAAAAAATACAACTTTGATATTTTCTTATTTATTTGGGAGACTCTGTACCTTTTGAGAGTAATTTTAAATTGTAGCTTGTAGTCTGCCAACGATCCCGTTACTAACAATTTCAAAATATCTAATCATTTGGCTACAGTCAAAGGTTACAATACTCCGTGTCGAATGAGGTGAATATTCAGTATTATTTTTTTATTTTTTTTACATAGGAGCATTTTTTTGTATCTCTAAGCATGTAAACTATATAGGGGACTATTAATATTATATACCTACGTTTTGTTTATCTAGAATTCTATTTTAGTTGTTGAAGAAACGCTTAAAGGGAACACAGTTAAATTATTAGGACCCAAAAAGGAAAATGGTAAAAAAATTGGTGGAGCATCTTTGCTCTTACCAAAAGTAAGAAGGAATCCTCTAATAGGTACTATACTATCATTAAATTTTATTTCCTTGCTTTATACAAGTTTTGTAATTTTTCAGAAATTATAGCTATCAATACAGGCTGTCTTAATCAATGTACCTACTGCAAAACCAAACACGCTAGGGGTGAACTAGGTAGTTATCCACCAGAAGAAATAGTAGCCAGGGCTAAACAAGCTTTTGAAGAGGGGGTAGTGGAAATATGGTTAACTTCAGAAGATACAGGTAGGTATACCAAATTTTTTTTTAGTTTAAAAATAATTAGACAATATTTTTCTCTAGGAACTTATGGTAGAGATATAGGTACATCCCTTCCTGAGTTGTTATGGAAATTAGTTGAAGTAATTCCAGAGGGGTGCAGGTTACGATTAGGAATGACCAATCCTCCGTATATCTTGGAACATTTAGAAGAAATAGCCAAAATAATGCAGAATAACAGAGTTTATAGTTTTTTGCATGTTCCAGTTCAGAGTGGAAGTGATCAGGTACTGGCCGACATGAAGCGGGAATATTCTAGAGAAGATTTCGAACATGTTGTAAATTTTCTAAGAGAAAAGTTAGTAGTTAAAAAGACATTACATTATTATCTCTTTAAAAAAATGTGCTATTTTACTTTAGGGTTCCAGGAATGACAATAGCTACAGATATTATATGTGGTTTTCCTACAGAGACTGAAGAAAACTTTGAAGATACCATGTCTCTGTGTAAAAAATATAAATTTCCTAGTTTATTCATTAATCAGTTCTTCCCAAGACCCGGCACACCAGCTGCTTTGTTACCCAGGGTGGACCCTCAAGAAGTAAAGGCTCGAACAAAAAGGTAAAACATTATACATACTCAGATGCAAAAAAACCCTACGACACTAACCAACTGGTCCAACTGGTTAAAGTTCAGTATATGCGAATCAATTTTATTAATAATGTGGCCTTTCTACTAGAAAGAATATAAAGATATACCGTATGATCGAATAAAAACGGCGTCAGCGATGGCTATGAAATGAAGATCGCTGTCATTTTATATGTAAATTTATATAGGAGATGTCATCGATCGTCCTTTCCCAGCCAACTGGACGCCGTTTTTTCTCGATCATACGGTATTACTATAGTTTGTCCAACGACAAGATCCTTGACAGTGATAGATGTGTCTGTCATTTTAATTTCAAAGTAGTTTATTTTATTTTACAAAGAAATAAGTTGGTACAACTGGAATGCATAGCAGGAAATTAATATATTTAAAATTTGACTGATAAGTGACTTCAAAATATTGTGAAAAAAAACTATAAAACTAAAAAAATGTAATCGAGTTGTTTTATTTAAAAAAAACGGTATGTGTTAATACAAAACAAACAAAAACAAAACACCACATGCAAAAAAAATATAAAAATGAACTATTTTTTACTTTCAAGCTTCAAGAAACTTCCTGCATTTATTATTATATTTATCAATATATAACTTATGTACAAATAAAAATTTGTAATATTCCACAGGAATAAATAAAACAAACTATTTTATTAATAATAACACTTACCAAATTTTATATCTTAAAGGTTGATTAATTTTAAACCAGTACCTTTTGACATTATTTTCTGCAGTACTAAAATCCATTATTTACCTATCGTGTGATGTCAATATATATATATTATATATATATATATATATATATATATATATATATATATATATATATATATATATATATATATATATATATATATATATATATATATATATATATATATATATATATATATATATATATATATATATATATATATATATATATATATAGATTTATTAAACCGCTTATACGAGCCCAAAAACTACGTTGCTTCATTGGGCTCAGACCCGATTTCGACATTTCAGGCCCGCGGTCGGGTCTGAGTACGATTTCAGTGGTTATCGTCTAGAACGGTTTCCCCACTTCCCCTCGCCAAATTTCAGCTGGGCCTGAAAAAATGGTTTTATGTTTTTTATATACGATTGGGGGTACACCGGTACTGACACGGGCGGCGCCACCTTCGACATTAGTATAAGTGTATAAGACAATTTACGTTGAATCGATGTATTCAGACCCAAGAACCGGCAACACGGTAAAGCAAACTATTAAAGGGAAACGAAGATATAGCCGTGTTATATTTGGTAGAAAACAAAATGCTCATACTTTAATTAGAATATTAAGAAATTCAGACAAAAAAAAATCCGGTCGTTCGGCTAATAAATATTATATGTTTGTATATGTATTATATTATATAGAAACAAAATTATTTCGATCGGCGGGTCAAAAATTGTAGGAGTACCTAAAAATTTATTTCGATGCTATGATTTCGTTGTAGAAGTAACTAAATTTTTTTTCATCTAAATCGATCAGCGCGTCGTGTCGAAGAATTGTAGGAGTAACTACAAATTTATTTCGATGCTGTGATTTCGCTGTAGAAGTACCTAAAATTTTTTCGTCTAAATCGATCGATTCAAAAAATTGTACGATTACCTAGAAATTTATTTCGATACTATGACTTCGTTGTAGAAGTATTTAAAAATTATTTTCATTTAAATCGATCGTCGTATACCGGGTGCGTCTCAAAAGTTGCTTACCCCTACAACTTTTTTTATTTTGTCAGATAAAAAAACGAGTTTTGGTATGTTTTTGTTATTAAAACGATAACATAAATTAGGATTGATTGACGTATTCAATTGTTTTTGGTCACTTCCTGTTTCACCGGAAATAACTGCAACTTTTGATTTTTAAATGACACCCCCGGTATGTTTTTACATTATTCGATAGAAAATCACACTCTGAATAGAATAGCATATCATAATATGTCAATTTTTGACATTTTCACATATGATTTATTTGTAACATGCGGTTCATAATGACAATTTGACTCGAGTACCAAATTGTGGTACCAAATTATTCGTAGAAAAATGCTTTTTCCAAATATGCTATCGAGCCACCTTTGTTCCGTTTGAAAAAATTGAGATACTACTCTCTATAATACATAGAAATTTAAAATAAAATTTTTTAAGCAAAAATGTCAAAAGTTGACATATTATGATATATTATTCTATTCAGAGTGTCATTTTCTATTGAATAATGTAAAAACATACCGGGGGTGTCATTTAATAATCAAAAGTTGTAGTTGTTTCCGGCGAAACTGGAAGTGACCAAAAACAATTTAATACGTCAATCAATTCCAATTTATGTCATATACTAACATACCAAATCTCGTTTTTTTATCCAAAAAAAAAATAAATAAAAAAGTTATAGCGGTGGACCACTTTTGAGACGCACCCAGTATAAAATGACAGCAACCTTCATTTCATAGCCATCGCTGACGCTGATTTTTTTTTCGATTATACGGTAGCTAATCAGTACAATAATTAATTTTATTTGATTACTACGTTCACTAAGATCTAAAATAGTAATTTTAGTGTAACAAAAATGTTGATTGCTACAAGTAATAACGTTGTATATTCAGTTTACAGCTGGATGCTATCTACCAACACCATATAAATATAACAAACACGTTCTATGGTTGCATCTCTATAATATGTTCTACATTCTATCTATATTTACTTCGTAGTCGAAAACTTAGTTAGAGTAATATATGGTAATATAATATTAATATTCATTGATTGCAATATGAATGAGAATAGTGCTTTGTTTTAATCATAATTCTAATAAATTGAACTTGAAAGTATGGGTTTCCCAGAAAAGTAGGTGGTTCCCATTCTATACAAATAGGGAATTCCCAGAAGTTCATGCTTTTAAACCTACACTTTTTTTACTACTTTACTGCTATAGGAATTTTATTTAAATTTAAATGATTACATTACACTTTTAAACATTTTGTTTACAGTTTCATCCAAACTCAACTCGCCAGGTTAGACTTTAAATTATTTATATTTTGTGACGGGAATTCGTTACAATTATTTTGTCGGGTGTCGAAAAATAAACTTTATGATAAAACTCGAAGAATTTCAACAAATCACTTTTATTAACAAACTGTACGTTTCCGTGACAAATCAAATCATATGTTTTTTCTACCTACTGTCCCTCGCTCTTTTTTATAATGGACTCGTCCAAGCGGTCCGAAGCCAAGAGCCCTATAATAATAATACCGTATGATCGAAAAAAAACGGCGTCCAGTTGGCTTGGAAATGACGAACGATGACATTTCCCATATAATTTTTCATATAAAATGACAGCGATCTTCATTTTATAGCCATCTTTGACGCCGTTTTTATTCGATCTTACGGTAGTTCTCTGTTCCAATTTTTAAATAAAATTTGTAGAAACAATCTTAATAAGAATACTTACTACCTATTTTGATTTTTTTTCGTCTGAATCTCTTAATATTCTAAATGAATACACTTTACTTATTAGATAAGTATACACATGGCATATGTATGATTCCAAAAAACGGCGTCAATTTACCTTTGAAAACAATCGTCAGAATCGATCGTCGTGTCAAAAAATTGTACGAGTATCTAAAGTTTTTTTCATCTAAATCGATCACCGTGTCAAAAAATTGTACGAGTATCTAAAAATTTATTTTGATGCTATGATTTCATTGTAAAAGTATCTAAAAATTTATTTCGTGCTATTATTTCGTTATAGAAGTACCTAATTGTACGTAGAAATACCTAGAAATTTATTTCAGTACTATGATTTCGTTATTGTAGTACCTAAAAAATTTTTCGTTTAAATCGCTCGTCGTATTTGTGTTTTAACATTATTCGATACAAAATTACACCCTGAGGGTGCATCCACACTATTCTAAAGACAGCGTATCTGCGTAACGGCGTAACGACCTTGAATCGATTTCCAGTAATTCTATGGGCTGAAATTTTTGACAGATAAAATTTCTGATAGATGAATTTTTCATCCAATAGAATTACTGGAAATCTATTCAAGGTCGTTACGCCGTTACGCCGTTACGCCGTTTTTAGGATAGTGTGGATACCTAAATCTATCGAGGCGACGCGACCCGACGCGAAGGGTCAAAAATTGTACGAGTAAAAAACTTTAGGTACTTCTCTATATGTATAACCATATGCAAAAATGTCAAAAAATTAACATATTATATGTCATTCTATTGAGGGTGCATCCACACTATCCTAAAAACGGCGTATCGGCGTAACGGTGTAACGACCTTGAATCGATTTCCAGTAATTCGATTGGCTGAAAATTTTGACAGATCAATTTGATAGATAAAATTTCTGACAGATGAATTTTTCAGCCAATAGAATTACTGGAAATCTATTCAAGGTCGTTACGCCGTTACGCCGATACGCCGTTTTTAGGATAGTGTGGATGCACCCTCAATAGAATGACATCATACCTAATATGTCAATTTTTTGACATTTTCTCATATGGTTTATTTGAAATTGTAACTTGCGGTTCATAATGACAATTTGACTCGAAATACCATGTGTGTGGTACCAAATTATTCGTAAAAACTGCTTTTTCTAAATATGCTAACGAGCCTCCCTTGTTCCGTTTGGAAAAATTGAGATATGATTAAAAATACGATTTGGGCATCTTATAACAACGGGCCCGGACAAGACACGAAAATCATTAGATTATCAAATCTATTTTTCCAAGGCTCCTTGATTAAAAATTAGTGTTTTTAATACAGCCATGGCACTCCAAATTGAAATTTAAAAAACAATTTGTTTAAAGCGAGAATGTCAAAAGTTGACATATGATATGTCATTCGATTCAGAGTGTCATTTTCTATCAAAAACTGAAATTTTTGACAGATCAATTTGATAGATAAAATTTCTGACAGATGAATTTTTCAGCCAATAGAATTACTGGAAATCTATTCAAGGTCGTTACGCTGTTACGCCGATACGCCATTTTTAGGATAGTGTGGATGCACCCTCAATAGAATGACATATAATATGTCAATTTTTTGACATTTTCGCATATGGTTATACATATAGAGAAGTACCTAAAGTTTTTTTCATCTAAATCGATCATCGTGTCGAAAAATTGTACGAGTATCTAAAAATTTATTTCGGTACTATGATTTCATTGTAGTAGTACCTAAATTTTTTTTTCGTCTAAATCTATCGTCGTTTCAAAGAATTGTACGAGTACCTAAAAATGTATTTCGTGCTATGATTACGTTATAGAAGTGCCTAAAGATTTTTTTCATCTAAATCGATCGACGGGTCAAAGAATTGAACGAGTACCTAAAGATTTATTTCGGTGGTATGATTTCATTGTCGAAGTAATTACATCAAAGTAATTACGATCATCGTATATATGAGTGACTGTACGATAAGGCCGTTTTGTATGATATTTCTCTCCACAGGAAAAAGTTTACACAAAAAGGTACCGTATGATCGAAAAAAAGCGGCGTTCAGTTGGCTTGGAAATGACGATCGATGACATTCACCATATAATTTTACATATAAAATGCAATTTTCATTTCATAGCCATCGCTGACGCCGTTTTTTTTCGATCATAAATATGATAGAATTCAGTTATTTCACAATAATTAATTTTATTGCATTATTTCGTTCAGTGAGATCTAAAATAGTAATTTCAGTGAAACAAAAATTTTGACGGCTACACGTATTCTTTAAACTGTGGCTGCACACTACAGTAATACGTATATTCAGTTTACTTTTAACTTTTTTTCTTTTAAAGTATAAAGATAATATACGGGGTTCCATCATCACTTAGTAAACACTTACAAAATTTACTAAACGAAATTGATAATGCATTGTAACTTGATTATGCTTATTACAAAGAAATTTAATTTTTAAAGAAATTTCAGATAAAAAAGCTTTCGTACAGATGCATTTATAAGGCAGAATATATCTAATACTAACAATAAGTACAATAATATTCACTAGAGCAGAAATGCACCGTTTTTACTTCTGCACTGTGATCAATTACCGCGTCAAAAGGTCCGTTCGTCTAATTCTAATATAAATATTTGAGAATTAAAAGCGGCAACGTCGTGGGTCTGGCGAAAACGAATAAACCTCTATTTTTTATATAAATGGGACAAATTAAACGGTCCAGCATCAGGGCCTGACGGCATCGCTCGAACATTTTTCGTCCGATATACCCCGGGTCTGACGGCCTATCTTAAACGTACCGGGTCTGACTCCGTCGATTTAAATATATATATATATATATATATATATATATATATATATATATATATATATATATATATATATATATATATATATATATATATATATATATATATATATATATATATATATATATATATATATATATATATATATATATATATATATATATATTTTACAGCTCTACTCCAGTACTATATGTTTAGTACGATCCTTGTAGCATATACGAGATGGTATACAAACTTTATTGATGGTAACTTTATTGGTGTATTAGACTTTCTGCCTGGGCAGCGAGTATTAACTATAAACTGTGCTCTGGGTCTACAGTTAATTTTCCCTCGATTTTTCCTCCACTCGGCTTCAAAAGACACAAAACACACGTAATAACACGAATCAAAATGCATCATCTTCCAAAACGAAGATATTTGACATAAGTTGACACAAAATTATAACCTATAATTTGGCAAGTCTTTGACAAGCCTCAAAAATCTAAAGGCGAGTTCATACGCATCGGCGTTCGTTCATCGTTCATCGTTCCGTCAAACCAATAAAATTGAAATATGATCTGTCATTTTTGGAACAAACCAATAAAACTGATTAAAAACAACAAAAGACGACGAATGGCGGATTTATATTTAACCCCATCCATAGTTAACTTAAAAAATATTAGAAACTTTTTTAGTAAAATAAATAGATTGGTATGGGACGTCATCTGCTTCTGTCATCGTCTGTCGAAATCTTACCTGAGAAAAAAAAACAGAGTATAACAGCCAGTAGTGTTGTCTTTGACTCGCCATCCCATGTTGCAAAAAGAAACCCCAAATAATATTTTTGTTTTTATTCCTTCTTGTATAATATATAGCTATCAATATTTTTTATTTTCTTCGTAACATCATCAAACAAGTTTATATATATTAATGCTAAACAAATCTCCTCTAATGCACCAGCTCTATTGTAACAATTTTTGTAGTCCTTGTTTTTACCCTCCCATAATAATAAATGCGCTCTATAAAGCTCTGTTAGTTTGCAGACATTTTTTTATAAAGATGGAACACTCCACCATATACTATTGTCATATATTAGCAGTACCAGCACTCCACAGTACTAAATTTGTGAGATTCCATTAGTTTCCTACATTTAGTAACGCACGATATCCACACTGCACCGACAACTTGTTGTAAAACACACGACAAAACAGAGACTCTTTGAACTTTACCGACTCGAGACGGGATATTCAAAAGTCTCCGAGTTTGGAAACAAAACAAAAATGAGAGAGAAATGTCGCAGAAATATTGGATTTGTCGCAACTTTGTCTTAAAATATGAATGTTTCTATCTTTTTACTGTTTTGCCTGCTTGGTCTGGACCCGGCTTTACGTTTTTTTGCATCTGAGTGTATTTTTTTATATATTAATTTTTAGGCTTACAGAACTGTTTTATGCCTACACACCTTATGATCATAAAGTGGGCGAACTACAAGAAATTTTAGTTACAGAGGTATGTCACTTATTTTATTGAATTTTATGTGATTTGATATTATTTGAATTATTTTTGAAGATATCACATGATAAGAAACATTATGTTGGTCACAATAAATTCTATGAGCAAGTTTTGATTCCAATGAATGGGAAATTTATGGGAAAACTCGTGAAGGTGAAAATATTAAGCGCCTCTAAGTTTTCCATGATGGGACAACCACAAAGTGACTTGGTAATGCCAGGGCTGGCACATCCATTGGACAAAGGCGTTGTATCTGGGGTTACCATTAATAAACCTAATAATAAGGTAAATATTTTTCATTTAGGCTGTATTCCGTTGCAAAACCAGGCGAACCAGACCGGTATACTATGGTAAAGAGCGGTTCCTGAAAAACATGGGTTTGATACCGTTTGGTAAAATACTGGAAACATCAAATGTTGACGTTTTCTAAATTTCAATACCTCTATTATAAAATTTTTTATTTTTATGCGCGTGTAGTGCACACACAATTCTTTTTCATGTTTCGCACACACAATTCTTTTTCATGTTTCTTATCACTTTATGTATCTTTTTTTGGAATTCAAAACTGCTTCAGAAATGTTTGTGAAATCTCTGTTTTCTTTTCAGATTTGGGTACCAATTATTTTGGTGATTGTGAGTGCCTTGATAAAATTTCTCCTTAGATACTTTTAACATAAAGTTATCAAGAACTTGTTGACATTACATCAGTGTGAGCAGTAAACTTTGGATACATGACCTATAACATTGAATAATTCATGATAATTGATCTTGTATAAAAAATACCCGAGATTCAATATGCTGCTTATTGCATTTGTTTTACTTGTATATTTATTAAGTAATTAATATGTATTTAATTAAATATGTTTTGTTTTTATTTGCTTAATTTATCCATATCCTCCATACTAAAATTTAATATTTCACTCTCGATTTAAGTATGCTCTAACTCTATATAATGTTATCCATAATAAACAAGTAATTTAAAATACAAATAATTTATTTACGTTTCTATATTTTTTAAAATTATCTTGAATTAATATAAAAAATAGTATATCATTTTGAAAATTCTCAGCTTCTGATAAGCTTTTTACACTAGTGTAATATTACTACTGACGTCTTTTCAAATCCTTACTTAATTTTAGTAAAATAGTATATTTAATAAATTAAGTTAGGATGCAAATATCGTATGATCGGAAAAAAACGGCGTCCATTTGGCTAGGAAATGACGATCGATGACATTTCCCATAAAAAATTAACATATAAAATGACAGCGTTCTTCATTTCATAGCCAATATGCATTATACTGCAACAAAACCCCCCTTAGCCGAATAATTTTTGTGTTTTTTCTGTTTAAAAATTAAATATTACTTTTTATTTCTAGAAAAACGAGATACAAAATGATTCCACTCAATGGACACGTTTTTTTGTAAATTAACGCTTCAAACATTTGCTAAAATAGTTTTTACTTATTATCTCGAAACAAGATTTGCGGGATAAGATGGGTTTTTGCAACTTGACCAATAAATAAAGATTTTATTCTTTATGCATTGAACTTGACGCCCGAATTATTCTTGACAAAATGGTGAATGCGCCCAAAATTTTAATTAAATTTGTTAATTGTAGTATGCAACCAGTAATACAAACATGTTAAAAACAAGGCCATACATGGCTTATGAAGAAAACCAGTGACTAAGGAATACATTATTTATTAGTTTTGTTTGTTTTTCACCCACTTCAAAATCGACTTCTACAAAGCACCGCATGTAGAAGTAAAGGTGACAAGAATACAATGGGGTGCCCCAAAGGTTAAGGCTAGTAAAGGAGATCGCTAGTAAGTCTTCTATCTAGCCAGACATCCCTTTGATATGGTACCGCCATCGTAGGCTTTAGATTTCTGTTGAGATTGTCTCCTCTTGGTCAGGGCAGTTAAGCCAAGATCCCCTCCCCACACACACACTCTTCCCATTATACATGGCCACAAACAGTAGAGGGTGCCTGGTATGACGGACAGGGTAGTCCCATCCGGCATCGTTATAATATGTCTTAGTGCAATTCCCTGGCCACGACATTACAGCCAGGAGCATGACAATGAGATGTTCCGTAGACCCAGCCAAAGTGCCGGAGGGGATTCCCCCTAGCACCTGACTTAGAGCTTCCCCACCAACAACGTCTTGCATCACCTAGGAGAAGTGGGATTGTAATTGAAGGGTCCAGGGGAAAAATTTGATAAGCGCCAATTTCTTAATTTTAGGATTTTACAGTATTTTAGTAGGTCTAGCTGGTCCCTACAAAATGTATACTCTGCAGGGCAATAAGTTTTTAAATCCTATGATATCGTCGGTGAAATGTGATAAACTACTAACTCCATTATTCCTAATTTTACAGGAGAGCAAAAAAACGGTATAAAAAAATATGTGCACATGTAGGAAGTATTTTCATGCGTTAATATGATAAAGAGATAAGAATGTTATTTGCTGAGGAACAATAAAACTCAATATTTCGTGTTACGTAATTTTTTTCAGACACAATAGGGAGATAGCAGATATTCGTCTTGCAGAAATAAGAAATAAAAATATACTTCTGGAGATAGCAACCTTTATTGTTTGAAATTTTGAAAATGGAATTGAATATTACCCAAACAGATTTAGAAATAACCAATTAAATTTAAAAAATATGATATTCATAACCGTATATTTATAATATCGTCGGTCTAGAAAGAGAACAAAACATACAAGTCCAAAAAAGAATAAATTTTTAACGCATTGTTAAAGAACTGAAGTAGCAGCATTTTGGACTTAATGAATATGAAAATAATTTAAAATTTAAACTTATAATTCTCAGAAGATATGGTAGAATCCTTCCATGCTTATCCTAATTTTTATACAACGGTAGTAGACTATGTATTTATTAAATTTTGATTACTTTTCTATATATTTTTTTAATTTTTATAAAAATTATGTATCATTGACGTGGAAAAACATTGAAAAAAAAACTGATTAGGTATTATGGAAATTCTTGTACAAGTAAGTAATGGTTATTTAAATTATTTATTGCACGCCGATGAATTGCTCGTATATAGAGAATTTCGTTTTTCCCTTTACCCTTTACCGGATAGGCCGTATTTACAGAACGGATCGACGCAGGGTCGGACTGGCCATATTATATATATAACTATTAGGGGGGCCCAGTCTTCGCGGGCCCCCTTTATAGGTCATTATTTATTGTTAACAATATTTGCTTTTGCATTGCATTATGGCATTTGCATTGGATTGGTTTACCTTGCATTAGAGTAGTTCCCTGATTTCTATACAGGGTGAGTCTTAAATAAGTGCAAATATTTTCAGGGCTGGTAAATCTCGATAAAAGAAACATAATATTTTCTCTTTGCCGTTTTTTCAAATAAATCCAAAACAACCGAGTTATTTCACTTTTAAAATTCTAATTTTTTGCTATAATTTTAACAATCATTAGATTTTCTTTCTTGTAAATTTAATCTACTACCTATGTTGCCACAATGTACCTATGTTTTTAAACTCAAAATTAAAAAAAAATAATTTCGCGCAAAAAACCTCTTAACCTTGTATTGGCTTTCCCTACTTATAGAGTATTTTTTTCTCTTTCTACTGGTATAAAAAAACTTATTCACATAAAAAATGGAGTTAGCAGGTTATCACGTTTCACTGACGATATATTGTAACAAGGGGGAAATTTTGAGGGTCGGTTTGATGAAGTAAAAGGCGATAGTTTAAGTTCCTCGTGTATTTCTCTCTCTCTTTTGTAACTCTTTGCTATAATGGCTAGCACCAAGTTAATTCATACAAAATATAATAACTAATAAGATGTATGGTGAAATTTTAAACCACAGGCTGCCGCCGTTATTTGCAAAAGTTAAGAATAAATGTAGAAATAAATTTACTTAAATCGAAGATATTTTTTATCCGTATACCAGATTTATTTAATAAAATGGGTATAAGCGGCGACATCTACAAGACGGGTGTTTGAACGCATTGAATGTTAATAAGGTTTACTACATTTACACTAAAATATTCCCATGTAGTCCAGTAATTTAACAACAAATAATCAATAACCTAATATATTTTGTTTCATCTGCCTCCCTGTGAACTGAGAGATCGAAGAACACACGAGGTTCACATAATTTATAAATTTAATAAATAGTATCAATATATGTGCTATAACTATATAGCTCACACAATTTATGGTGGGTGATATGTATGGAGTTGCAGCACGTTCAATTATACCCAGATTTTCCATTTACGTGTCAGTTTTGTTGACGGCTTCTCGATAAGCTTAATATGGATATGACTTATCGGATATGACTTAATAAAAAAGATCGGTATTATGAAGTTTAATTTGATGATTATAATTTTTTACACGACCCGGTATATTTGAAAAAATCGATTCATATTCGCTAATCAATTCTTTAGACATATGTTTCTCATTAAAACTTGAATTTGTATTTTTTGTGACACTCTGTATATCAGTTGACTGCACAACTGCATTTGCTGTAACAAAACTCTCGTATTTTGATAAACTGCGCAAATTTAACGATTCTCTACCATCATATTCGTGAGAATAATTTTTTTCTGATAAAGCAATTTCTTCATCGCCTACCGAACAAAATATTTTATTTATTAGTATTTTAATAAAGCACGCTTTTAGATGTTTCAAAAAACTTTTAATAAGAGTAACTTTAACTCAACATATATGTTTCGGCTTGTTAGGCCTTTTTCAAGAGTTTTTTAAGAACTGAAACTGAACTTCTTGAAAAAGGCCTAACAAGCCGAAACATATATGTTGAGTTAAAGTTACTCTTATTAAAAGTTTTTTGAAACATCTAAAAGCGTGCTTTATTAAAATACTAATATTTCAACGATGTTTCACAAGGAACCAACCACAGCTTCAGTACATTTTATTTATATTTAAATCGATACGTACTTTCTATTTTCGTAAAAAATCAATTCCTAAAATAATTGAATAAACAAGATCAGGTATGACAAAAAATTCCTGGTAAAAAATATTATTTTCACACGAAAAACAAATTAAAGTTTGTAATTGTATTTTTCTTTGTTTTGATTTAAACGCCCCTATAACTCTTATGCCAGAATACGGAAAAGATGGAATGTCACTTTTAATTTTATCAGAAAAAGAGTTCCAAACGTCTTCAGAGACTACGGAGATTTCACTTCCAGTGTCAATTAAAGCGGAGAAAGAAAACCCATACAATTGCGTTTCGATAATCGGCGATCTATAATTAACAATTTCGTGCTTAAAGCTACACTCATCTTTAAGTAATTCATCTCTAACGTTATTATTAAAACTAAAAACCCCTTTTAAAACGTTTTCCACAGCCGGGCTCGTCTGTGGAAAACAATCTAGTTTTCCGAATTTTCCTAACATTCAACATTATCCTGAGTTTGCATACTAGATAAGTTTTTTGTCTGATTTTGTCCCGACATCTGTTGTGATTGTGATCCATGTCTAGAATTATTTTGTTTATAAAAATAATTTTTTCCCGGTCTTGTTGAATGTGAAAAAGAATCCGTCGTACTAGCACTAAAATAATATTCGGCCTGTCTAAGACGCTGAAGGGCATCTTGAAATGTAACTGCGCCGATTAAAGTACAAGAAATACTTGGTGGAAAATGTCGCGCAATAATTTGAATTAATTGCGGGGGCGGATAGGCAGGTTCTAAATGTTTAGCCAAAACTACATAGAATTAAAATATTCTGTAAATGTAGCGCTGCCATTTATAGGGTAAATATCCGAATCTAATTTCAGTCTAATCTTAAGTTGCTGAGATTGACTCCAATATTGAGCTAAGAATTGATTTTTAAAATCTTGAAAATTAGTGAAAGTTGATAAGAAAGCGTTCATCCATATTTTTGCGTTTCCTCTAAAGAATAAATTAGTTATACTATCTACTAAAAACTGATCTACAGAAACATTTTGTGACTTATACATGGTTTCTATTTGATTTAAAAAATCTACAGGGTGTATATCCCCTTTATCATCAAAAATAGGAACGTCAGCGTTTGGTTTAAAAGTACAAATATTTTGAAAATGGCCCTGATTAGAATTGATATTATTATTATTTATATTTAACTTATGTACTTCATTAATAACACTAGAAATTATCGTTTTTAAATCTTCTTGCTGCATGGAACAGGTAGTCGGATTACAAAATGGCGGTGGCATGAAATTTGCCGTTGGCATATGAACTGCCGGCGGTGGCGGCACAAACATAAAGTTGCCTCCCTGATTCCCTTCGTTATTATTGCCTCTTATAAACTGTCCAGATAATACAGAATTTGGAAAGATCCTACCTTGTATCGTTGGACTTGTGTTCGGTACCGTCGTGGCTGTCGTAGTTGGTACGGGCCCCTGAGGCGTTGTGGGCGATGTTGTTATTGGATCCGAAAGAGATTGTCGACCTCGTAGATCCAAAAGTCGACTCTGGCCCTTACCACGAAGGTCATAGCTGTGAGTCCTTGGGGTGGCACCGTTATTCATCTCAGATAAATACACGTAGTCAGTAGTTCTTCTATTGTCTATATAATACTTCACCAGCCTCTAGTTGGGCGCCAAGATGTAACAGGGGGAAATTTTGAGGGTCGGTTTGATGAAGTAAAAGGCGATAGTTTAAGTTCCTCGTGTATTTCTCTCTCTCTTTTGTAACTCTTTGCTATAATGGCTAGCACCAAGTTAATTCATACAAAATATAATAACTAATAAGATGTATGGTGAAATTTTAAACCACAGGCTGCCGCCGTTATTTGCAAAAGTTAAGAATAAATGTAGAAATAAATTTACTTAAATCGAAGATATTTTTTATCCGTATACCAGATTTATTTAATAAAATGGGTATAAGCGGCGACATCTACAAGACGGGTGTTTGAACGCATTGAATGTTAATAAGGTTTACTACATTTACACTAAAATATTCCCATGTAGTCCAGTAATTTAACAACAAATAATCAATAACCTAATATATTTTGTTTCAATATGCCTAGTAAAATTAATAAAATGGCGCTTATCATATTTTTCCTCTGGACCCTTCAAATAGTAAGGACTTAATATTAACAGGGATCAAGTGGAAGTAAATAAAACTCTTAGTTGATTTTCAAAAACTAGATTTATTACTTCTCCTCGTAAATTCAGCGTGTGTCTGGATTAACTTAACGTTCTCCTGTTTTCACTAGCAGTCTAATAATATAATTAAAAACATCAAAAAATTATGCTGTTTTCGATCTATCCATAAGTATTATTATTATGATTTATTATAATCAAATGGTATCGAGTGGAACTGCAATCTCTCCCTTTTTAACTAATTCAGATTTTCAAATTGACAGTTTGGTCATACAGAAAGAATTCTGATGGTATATTGTTGTTAATGCTCTATGTTAGAACTTAATTAATTAAAAAAAAAAAATAACCTTAAGATTGTGTTACATCTCTATGTAATAATTTTGTATTACATAGTTGTTTTATCGATATTACTGATTTTAATTGACGATTTTTTTTTAATTTGACAGACGACATTCAAAAATTGACAGAAAATTAAATTGATTTTGAATTAGAATGGCAGACAACAGCTATCAGTGTTCTAAATTCAGATCATTGGCCCAAGTTATAGTAATTTTTAACAATTCTTTGTTCTATATTTTCCTGAGTATAACTTTAAAAATTATACTTCTTAAAGTTCGGTGGTTTTATGTAAAAGCTACTATGTAGAAATTTTGGCGTTTTTCTTGTTGCATACTAGGGCTGGCATTTCTTGTCTTTGGTGCCGATTTTCGTGTGAAGAGTACGGTCAACACGCTTAGCAAAATAAGATGTACTGAATAAAGACAGAAGGTATTTTCCCAAGCGCATGGAATCTAGCGTCAGATTAAGCGGTTATGTAATAAATACTTCGTATTTTTGCTCTCTCCGACTTACTAGATTGCCATAGCGATTCACTCCTATACAAGTAAACGCCGACCCCAAGGTTTTGCTTGCCAGCAGGGTATAATATGGCAATAAGTTCTATGATCTATAAACATCATATGGTTCCAGTTGCCCTAAAAAGATAAATGAAACCTTTTTAAGACAAATGGTATGACTTTTATATAGTTCGAAATTTTGGCCAAAACACGCTTTTTCGTAATACAATATCGCAATAACCGATATAGTACCTTTTGTCATAAAACCACGGAGTTAACGTAAACGAAATGTTTATACGAGATGCAAAGTTAAAAAACCGTGTTATCCCAAAAACCTTGTTTCGAGATAAGATGCAAAAACTGTATTAACAAAATGTTTGAAGCGATATTTTACAAAAAACGTGTTCATTGAATGGAATTATTCTTTTGTATCCCGTTTTTCTAGAAATAAAATTAATATTTAATTTTTAAA
This sequence comes from Sitophilus oryzae, assembly GCF_002938485.1. Lineage (NCBI taxonomy): Eukaryota > Metazoa > Arthropoda > Insecta > Coleoptera > Curculionidae > Sitophilus > Sitophilus oryzae. Next base: position 2,543,785 of record NW_022147046.1, on the reverse strand, counting down.
GAGAAAAAACACAAAAGTACTTCGGATAAGGTTTTGTTGCAGTATGATGCATATTGCAGGTTTTGCTACGGCAAGATATTTGCATCCTAACTTGATTTATTAGATATGCTATTTTACTAACATTATAGGATAAAACGTCAGTAGTAATATTATATTTGTGTAATTAATTCACAGGCAAATTGTACTTCTGTCATTTTTTGGATGTGGTCTGTCGAAATCTTCCCTGACATCGCTGGACAGACTCTTGATGGTAGGGAGAAATATACACGTTGCCACCGATAAGTCAAAACAAATTCTAAAAAACTATACACATCACATTTATTAATTAATATAAATATCACAAAAAGAGGGCGAGCTCTTATCACCGGACCCCCATTCAGCCCCCCATCTATAACATATATATTGTTGTCTCTCTTTTTATTTCAGTTTATTTAACTTTTTCACAAACCGCCTGCGCAATCTAAGGTCTGTTCCGAGTTTCGAGTGGCCCAACTAAAGAATATAAAACTTAGTGAAAATTAATTTTTATTATATTTACAATGTCATTTATAAAACTTTTTATACGTAATTTTGATTTTTATTAAAGAGTGCCGAACTAAGCGTTAAAATTTAAAATGTGCATACTAAAATTTTTTTTAGTTTCATTTTTAACTAAAAAACTTTCTTTTTTAGTTTTACAATAAAAAATGTCTGTGCACTAGGTACTCATATTTGAAGTGAAACTTCTTAATCATAGCTATTAAATTGAAAGATTTGAAAGATATGTTTGAAAAAGTGTAGTTTGAAATGTTGAAAAAGTAATAAATTAAAAATGTATTTTTTAAAAATAGGTTTTTAGGTGTAACAAGTAGTTTTTTACGTACAACAAATAGTTTTATACGCGGAACAAATAGTTTTATACACGTAAAAAATCGTTTTGTACCTGTAACGAATAGTATTTTACACATAAAGAATAGTTTTTTTGCGTGCAACAAATTGTTTTATACGCGGAACAACTAGTTTTAAACGCGTAAAAAATAGTTTTTTTCGTATAAAAAATAGATTTTACGCGTAAAAAATGGTTTATTACGTGTAACAAATAGTTTTTTACTCGTAAAAAATAGTTTTTACGCATAAAATTTTTTTTAACGTATAAAAATAGTTTTTTACGTTCAACAAATAGTTTTATACGCGGAACAAATAGTTTTATATACGTAAAAAATCGTTTTGTACGTGTAACGAATAGTTTTTTGCCTGCAACAAATAGTTTTATACGCCGAACAAATAGTTTTATATATGTAGAAAATAGTTTTTTACGCGTAAAATAGATTTTGACGTGTAACAAATAGTTTTTACAGGTAAAAAATAGTTGTTTGCGTGCAACAAATTGTGCAACAAATTGTTTTATATGCAAAATATTATAAACAAATAGTTTTATATGCGTAAAAAATAGTTTTTTAAGTATAACAAATAGTTTTTTACGTGTAACAAATACTTTTTTACACGTAATAATTTGATTTTCATTCAGTTTTTCGTTAGCGCTAGCTCGTGTGTCACAGCCGTCTCACTACTTTGTGTGTCACGGTTCTGAATTTTTACACCCAGCGCGCGTAAAAAAGTTTCACTTCAAAAATCAGTTCAAATCATTTAAATAAAATAGATCAGAGGTACGTTCAGGGTGCTTTTAAGAATAATAACCCAACAACAGTACGACAGAGTTTTCTGAGGATCGCCCGTCCAAACGCAGACTTCTGTTAACGTCGTTTAACTTCAATGATCGACCAGAAACCGGTATTTTGACGTAGTTGGACCGTTGCCCATTTCTAATATCATAAAATGAACATTTGCTACACGTTATTTCATATTATTCATCATTTACCTCACTAAAATACTAAACAGAAACATCAGCCATGCGCCACTGGCGCAATGCAGTGTTTAAGCCTTTGAATAAAAACTAAAAAAGGAGTATAATCAGTGATGGGCGGTGGATAAATACCCAATAGATAGATAAATAAAATCTGGGATATACCCAGATGGAGTAGGGTATATACCTATTGAGGAATATTGTAGATATATTCTTAGTATAATGCTGGTATATTCCTGAAAATTTATTATGCGATCGTCTGGGAATCCCCTTATAAAATTGAGTATTCATCTAACCATCATGATGCACCATCAGTGTTGTGCTGACGTCTTTTTGATAGAATTGTGCACTCTTCTTTAAACACCTTGACTAACTGGTGGTTTTCTCACTATTTATATCTTATATTCTTAGATGTTTCTTTAATGTTGAATTTAACAACAAATCGTTGTTAAAATTTGTTAGAGTACCTTGTTAAATTAACAAAGTAAGTACCTATACTTGGGTATATACCGGGTATTTACCCAAATTCAATATACCCTATATTTATAAACTGATGGTTATGCCAATCTGGTCATCGTAACAGCTTGGTCTGGATTTTCACGTGTAAGACAGTGATGTAGATAAAACTGAAATGTATTGAAAAGAGATAAAAGTTGGTGAGGTATTGCGAAAAGAGATAAAAGTTGGTGAGGTATTGAGATTTATTCTTTCCAGTATTGCCGGATTTTGCATCTAGAGTTGGAACTTTATTTTTCACAATTGATTATCCATTTTACTACAGCTGTAAGCTGTAATAGATTATATTTAGCTTAGATATTATCTTCATTTCAGTAGGTAGTACACATGAAAGTTTCTAAAATAGTTTATTTTTTTCTACACACATTTTCCTAGACTAGTAAAAACCGGCAACACTGTATGCCGCTTTTTATTTTGTCCCTCTGTCTGTCAACCGGTCATTTATATTTATCTCTGTCGCGTGCATTAAAAACAGACCACGCAGATGAAGTGTCCAGGATGGTATAAGGGGTGCAACACCTCGGGTATTCGCCCAAATCTCAATATACCGAGTGTTTTCCCATCACTGAGTATAATACTATTTTTATATTGATGCATTAGTTGATAACTACAAATAATGTCTTTAAATCTTAATATTTTAGTGAATTTTCAGTATTTTTAAAATCATACGAAGTTTTTACACGAACAATAAAGTGATTTGATAAATTTACGCAATAATAACAATTAGATAATATTGATAAAAAAATATTAAAATATATGCAATTATTATTTAATATTTGCGAAATCCAATCACATTTTTTGACAGCACCGATGTAAGATTATTTACTTATCTCTCTCAAACAGAAATAAATAAAAGATTTGTATTCAAACTTTGAACACAAGGTGCAAATAAAGAACTATATAAAATGTATTGATTATAATGCTAATATCAAATTTATGCAAATTTTATTAGATTTTTTAACATTTTACCATAAAACTTGTTTAAAAAGAACTAAATTTAAATAATTAAGTATGTTATATTGTGATATTGTTTTAGTTAATTTGATTTCAATTTTTAATAAACTTATACATCTTTAAATATTATTAAATTTGTTAACTAAAAAAGAGTATTATTTTCAGTACTTAGTTTATTATACCGTGATTTCAAAAAGTTTTATGGTAAAGTAGGTTTTCACTTTGACAGTTTAAAAAATTCTAATGTAATATACCATAAGAATTGTTTATCTGTCAACATACAAAAAACATAATTGACCACAACACCTTCTGAAATGAATTGGTTAATGATTTGTATTCAATTTTATATTATTAAAAAAATATATTAAAAGTAGACAGTATTTTTTTATATACCTACAGCTTTATATGCTAAAAAATGTTAAAATTACTAGATTAATTTGTAAGAATGTATTTCTTTAGTTCGAGCCATCGAAAATCACTCAAAAACAGACCGATATAACCCGCGATTGCCACATGATCACAGTCAGAGTGTCGTTAATGAATTTGGACGTCCACAGGACAAACAAAACATACAGGAAGATGCGTATAGAAATTTTTGTTACTCTTTTCACTCAATTTTATTTTTTTCTCTTAAAAATAACTTTCCATCGCCCTGTATAAGCGAACCGATTGTTTAACTAAAAACTCGCGTATTCCTCTTCGACGTAACTTTGTATACAGGCTGGACCAGTTACTAAACGAACTTTAATAAAAACATGAACGCAAGTTCAGAAGAATGGACAGCCTGTATACAATGTTTTTATTAATCACCTAAATCGAATTATAAAGTCCTAAAATAATAATCAACTAAAATAATATATACAAGAACAATTAAAATAAAGATATTATAGTTTACTTTATCCCTGATGAGTAATTCAGATGAGGATTAGTTGACTATTCTCCTACCTTTAAAAATCACGGATAATAAAATGAGATCAAAACTTGCAACATTCAAACCTTTAAGACAAAATATTATAAAATTAATAAAAAAAAGTCAGCAACAAACATGGATGCCTTGAAATCAACACGAGTTTAAGATAAAAATCAAATATATATGAACCATTTGATTGTGACAATATCTAAATCATTACAAAAATTATTACATAGGTATAAAAATTAATTTTATTTAATATTTTTTAAATAATTTTAACTGATTAAAAACCAGAAGTAAATGCAGCTAAAATGGTTTTCATATAATTTTTTTTTAATAATTTTAAAATTTAGTTATTCTTAAATTTTTTTGTATTATTAGATTTTTCACTTATTTTACACCTCGATAATTTGGTCTTTTAACATCCAAAGTATTTTTGGGCAACCATGTTTCTTACATTTTTTTTATTTATTGTATTATAAGTATCCTTCTATCTGACCTTATATAATAATTAAAATAATTTTCAAAAACTTTTTACAAAGCACTAAGAAATATCTGCAAACTTTTTACCATTTCCCATAATTAAATCAAATTCGAAAACTGTTTTTAAATATCATTAAATCAAAAAGATTTATAATGAAAGAGGGCTGTGATTTTGACAGTTAAAAATCACACTTGCCCATAAATTTTCTAGATCATATTGTATTTTTCTTTATTGATCACTATGACTATCCACTAATAAATAATTCCCTTTATCCCATGACAATTCTATTTAAAGATTACCTTCTATGTATTATGTATATATAATTATAGTACTGTATGATCGAAAAAAAAACGGCGTCCAGTTGGCTTGGAAATGACCATCGATGACATTCTCATTGATCATCATTTTATAGCCATCGATACGGTGTATAGATAATAATGACAGAATCGATAGTTTTCTGTCATTTTAATTTCAAGTATTTTTTTAATGTGCCTGTCTTTTTGAAAAATATAAAGAAAATTTATCAAAATCCCTTAAACTAGAATACCGTACGACTGGAAAAACGGCGCCAAGTTGGCTTTGAATACATGCCATTCTCTATATAATTTTACATATAAAATAACGGAGATCTTTATCTTCGAGGCATATCTGACGCCGTTTTTTTTCGACTGTATGGTGTACTAAAATTATTATGCTTTGTCCCAATGACTAAAGAATACCAAAAGCAACAACACCGGGAACAAAATAGTTACCAGTTGACACCAAAGCTATTTTGCCAGTGCAGTGCCGTGTCAGAAGGTTAATATAAAAAATAAAGATTTAAATAAAATTGATTAATTAATTTTAAAATAAAATTAATTATTCAATTTTTTATCTCACAAAATTAATTTATAAATGTGGCCAGGTATTGACTAAATAGGAGAGTTTACAAAATTTAATTACGAATTATTAGATATATTTAGTTATGAAAAATCTCTATTAATTTATATTTTTGTTAAAAGTTTCGGCTACGCATATAGTGGATGCTACTTTTTTAGGTCAATTATTTAAAGAAAAAACTATTAAAATGTTCACAAAAGGTACAAAACTATTATGGAATAATATGCCAACATATGTAACACAAGCACATATCATAGTGTATCTGAAAAATAATTATCTAATTCAATAAAAAAAGCTACAAAGCCGAGTGCAAAAAATTAATTGTTTTCTTTATCAGCAGTTTGATTTCGGAAAAGGTCAGTCGACTCTGAAATTCAGCACAGAATTAGCAGCGCCTCAAGAGCATTCTGCAAAAGACAGGGTTTTCTACAATCATGAATTGAGCACAGAACCGAAACTTGCAGTGTACTGAGCAATGATAATTCCCACCATGTTATATGGAACTGAAACCTGGGTGCCGTACATCCGGCACCTGAACGCATTAAACAAGTTGCAACAGAGACACCTTAGGCAACTGTTAAGAATCAAAATGGTCCCACCATGTCTCAAATGCATCGGTCCTTGAAAAAGTTAGCTGCGAGAACGCTGATGTCATGATTACTAAATCCCGCTTAAGACGGGCTGGTCACGTATGCAGGATGCAAGAAAACCGCCTACCGAAATCTCTTCTTAGCGGTGAGCTTTAGACGGTAAGTGAAAACCGGGTGGACAACTCAGAAGGTACAAGGATATTTTCCATGAAAACTTAAAGGGGAAAGCATTCAGAATCAGTGGGAAGAAGCAGCGCACAACAGAATGCAATGGAGAATAATTGCAAACTTAGTTAACAACGACAACCAAAAAGTAAAGAGGCAACAAAGTATTGATATTTTTGAATGTCCAGAGTGCGGAAGAAACCTAACCTAACCTAACCATCTTCTGACGCCTGTCAAATACTAGTCAAATAAGTAAGAAAGTTCTTGATTTGTTCTACACCTAAAATCTGAACAAATCACCATTGTAATAAAGTTTATACAAGGTTCACTGCACACAATAACTAATAAAAATTGCTAAAATTGTCCCTGGTGTCACTTTCTTTGTTTGGCACCAAAAAATGGCATTTAAAATCACAAATTTTGCTCCAGCCCATACGAACAGTACTTTCCTAATAATTTTAGTACATTTTATCAGGGATTTTAGCTTTCTGTATTTAGTCTTTGCAGTACTTTGAAAAAATTTTAAATTATATAAGGTGATATCTTTCAAAAAACATTTCATTCAACACTTTTAGGACTTTGTTTTCGATTTAGGCTTAGGTATTATTTATGTCAGAGGAATACGTCAAAAACTAAACGGATTTAATTCCCGTGGAGAATTTTGTACTTTTTTCCTTTCGTAAACTTATTTTACATCATAATATTAATAAAAGAAAACAAACAAATATATAGATTTAAAAAAAATGGCAAATTCTGTCGATATTCCTTCAAAGGCTCAATTTTTTTCCCGTTACTTTTTGCATTCTGATACGCCAACAACAAAAAATTGTTCCGCCATTATTATTACAGATCACATCCTCAGGCATGCTCGATTATGATAAAAATATGTTTAAACGGTTAATAGAATAGTATGTATGTACAATATTCTCAAATTCTTTTCAAGTGCCTCTCATTTTTGTGAGGTTACCGGTCGCGCGCCACTGCCCTTGTTTCCAATAAATATTCGGCGTCAGTGGCGGAACCTATAAAAATATTTACACTTTTTTTTGTATTTTTTTCACGTTACAATATATAACTTTTTTCAAATTCTTACAATCTCTTTTGTCTATATCGACTTGGTATTGTTATAGATATATACAGTGTGGTCATAACGAAATGGCTAAATACAAATTTATACGTAATGGGAAGAGAACAAATATAGAATATGTAGATCGCACACAAGTCTTGGTAACAACAGCACACTGTATATGGTTTGATTTTTAGACGACTTAAAGTTTATGATTGTGAGGCCTAACAACAAAGTACGAAAACATTATTTAAAATAATAATAATAATCATAATAAAAAACGGTATAAAAAAAGAACTTATGTCATATAACGATTGACGGTGCGCAGGGCGTATAACAGTTCTGCCTGCATCCTGGATTCCAGAACCATCAGGTTGACGTGAACCTGAAATGAAGATACAATAATTAATAACATAATTTCTTGGTAATATCCATAGACTTAAAATAAAATATAGACTGAGCATCTCATTCATAAATAGCTGGAACATGCGGTCAGACACTGTCTTGTTATTGTTGTGTTATTGTTTTAGGTTATAACGAGTGCGACACGAGCGATAGATAGGTTGTCTCTGTCGTAACGGTCGTTCCCTGACGACTCTGCCGAGAAACACAACACTGTCTTTCGTTTCTCAAGTACACCTGAACTCTCCGTATCATAGCCGGGTAATTTTTTATTTTAATGAAGCTATAATTAAATTAAAAATATATCGTATTTAAACTTTTTATATTTTATTAAGATTTAGGACAGGTTTTTAAATAAAAGTTTAGAAAAACGATTTAGAGTCCAAATAAAATACACGTTATAGAAAAAATGTTATAATCGAAATTAGGTAATTTTTGAAATTAATAATAAATTATTAATTTTAGTCAAACATTTACAACCCCTAATATTAATCAAAACAGGATCTATTCCACAGATATAATAGAATCGGCGACAGGGAGAGAAAAAAAAAATATGATTGTTGTAATTTTTTTTCTGGTTAAGTGATGTCTTATTATGTAAATTAGAGAAAACATAATATCTGTTCCATTAAAGCAAGGAAGGTGATAGGAAGTGGATAAAATAAAAACTACATTTATTTAACTCGGTACTGTCTTTATTATACCGGGTGCGTCTCAAAAGTGGCTCATCCCCATAATTTTTTTATATTTTCAAATAAAAAAACAAGATTTAGTATGTTAGTATATGAAATAAATTAGGATTGATTGACGCATTCAATTGTTTTTGGTCACTTCCCGTTTCACCGGAAATGACTATAACTTTTAATTTTTAAACGGCACCCTCGGTATATTTCTACTTTATTCGATAGAAAATGACACTCTGAATAGAATGACATACCATATGTCAACTTTTGACATTTTCGCATACGGTTTAATTGTAATTGTAACACGCGGTTCATAACGACAATTTGACTCGAAATACCAAGTGTGTGGTATCAATATATTCATAAAAAAATGCTTTTTCCAAATATGCTAATGAGTCACCCTTGTTCCATTTGAAAAAATTGACATATGTATGATTAAAAATACGATATGTACATCTTTTAACCGGCCTAGACAAGACACGAAACTTATTAGACGATCAAAACTATTTTTCCAAGGCTCCTTGATTAAAACTTAATGGATTGAAAAAAACTGGATTGAAATTTAAAATAGGATATGTTTTTAAGCGACAATGTCAAAGTTGACATATGATATGTCATTCTATTCAGAGTGTCATTTTTTATCGAATAAAGTAGCAATATACCGAGGGTGCCTTTAAAAATCAAAAGATGTAACCATTTCGGTGAAACAGGAAGAGACCAAAACAATTGAATACGTCAATAAATCCTAATTTATGTCATATACCTACTAACATACAAATCTGTTTTTTTATCTGAAAAATAAAAAAAGTTATAGGGGTGAGCCACTTTTGAGACGACCCGGTATATTAAAAAATATTGTTTCATAATGTAATATCATTTTAAAATTCTTGTATGTTATTTTAGATTCTGAAGATAATTTTAGAATAAACCGGAATATATTTTTAATAAAAACATTATTAATTATTAACAGGGTTATAATTATGATTTTGTTACAATGTAAGTAAGTAAATAATGTAATGTAAGAGAAAAAATTCAGATTTTACATTTTACTAAAATATTATCTAAATAAGCGCCTTTCTACAACAACGCCACTGACTCCCAATGGGTAAATTGAGAGTTGCCTACCGGTCAAAAGTCGTTTCAAGACTTAAATGGATTATTTAAGTCAAATTTCTTGCAAATTTGGCACTGGCGAACCATATTTTATAGTTCTTGAACAGAAAAAGTCAATAAAATAAACACTTAAGCACTACAAGCTAAGAAAATGCGTTAATACAGCCGGGGAGATAGCGGCAACAAAGCTTTACCGCACACGTGCGACACGTACTACAAGGTAATAAATGAATGAATAGGCTCCCTCGCCTCTAATCGGTGTTGTCATATTGTAAAGAACTTATCCTTTTTAAACAGTATCCGACTTATAATTTAGTAGTATAAGGACTATTTAATACATCTCTGGAATATTAAACCTACTTTATTAAACTGTAGTATTAATATCTCAATATATATGTGTATAACAAGAAAAAAAATATTGATAATATTAAAGACGTGACAACATAGGCTGGATGAGGAAGGCTCGGTCGACTGTACCCAGAAGTAAACATGTGTACAAAAAAGGTTGTTTGTCCGCGTTGAGATGTAAATAGTGTAGTCTATATTTTATTTTAAGTCTATGGTAATATCACAATATACAAGGTTGTTCACCACATACGACACGGAGTATTGTAGCTAAACGATTAGATTTTTACAAATTGTAAGTTTTGGGTTCGTTGAAGGACTATTAGAGCTACAATTTAAAAATATTTTTACAAGATACAGAGTGTCCCAAATAAATAAAAAATTTCAAAGTTGTATTTTTTAGATTAAACACCCTGTATATTACAACATTTTTAGTTCCTATGATTAAAATAAAGGTAAATTTGATTAAGGTTTATCACACCTAAACCTTACCGTTTTTGAAATATTTTCAATTTTGTGAAATAGCAGTAAATATTTAAGGCTTCATTTCTCCAAGGGTATATTTTTTTTAATACTAAATAGTTACTGAAGTTTATTCATAGAGAATGTTTAAAAATTTATTTTAAATAATTTCGAGCTTTAAACGGCAATAATTTGTTGAATTTAAACGGAACACCCTGTATATTTTAGGAGAATCAAATCAGATGCACAATTTAATTATCTATTGCGTTATACCACTTTTTATCCCTTCAAGTTTTCGTGGAAAATGCATTTTCTTATAATTTAGACCTCATTTATCAATATACCCATTGTTTTTAAAGCAACAAATGTACAAAATGTAGTTACAGGTGCTAAAAACGATAACATTACTACCCCATTTGTATACAAAAAGAAAACTATTTAAATCTTTATAAAAGAGTATACCATTAATTAAATATACCACCATTATTTCCGCCCAAATATTAATTAATTACATACTTAATTGTGTTAGTTAACAAATTATTGTAAAATTCAGTTTTTTAGTTTATAGAACAATTATTATTAATCAACGTAAACGGTCAATTAATGTAGTTTGAATACTGGAATCATATTAATTGGTCCTTTTTTTATTTTTTAATGAAATAAACGAACTATATCGACAATATTAGTATCATTACTCTTTAAAAATTTGTTACATCTTTAAAAATAATCTAAAATGTCAATACTCCATGGGTAATATGGGTATATTGATAAATGAGATGAAGTTATTGCCGTTTAAAGCTAAGTAATTATTTAAAATAAATTTTTAGACACTCTGTATAAGGTAGTATAATTTTTATTATTGCAACACAAAATTTAGTAAATAGAAATACTCAGTACGATATTTGGTTTTAAAAACTTGAATACGTCTAGAGAAGTGAAGCATTAAAAATATTATTGTATTTTGACAAAAACCTAAATATTTCAAAAACGGTAAGATTAAAATGCAGTAAACATTAATCAAATTTACATTTATTTTAATCGTAGAAACTAAAAATGTAATAATATACAGGGTGTTCCATTTAAAAAAATACAACTGTGATATTTTTTATTTATTTGAAATACTCTAATAGACCTTCAACGAACCCGAAACTTACAATTTGCAAAAAGCTAATTGTTTAGCTACAATATTCCGTGTCGTATGTGGTGAACAATCCTGTATATTAAATTTATAGGTAATATCGAGTAGTTTTGCTTCTGTATGGTTAAACCTGACAACAACGATGTTTTCTTTGCCAACAGTCCTTTCGCTGCTTCAGATCCATTTGTAAGATACAAAAGCCAAAGCAATAAGACTCTAACTCTAAGACTCTAAGTTCTAAATTTCGTTTGTAACATAAAAATGACAATAACCTACCTTTTCACTATGCTCGAACTCCCTCATAACGCGATCGTATTCCTTCTTGGTCACCCGTTCCGGATAACAACAGGCGCTCTTGATGAACGTCTTCAGCGATCTTTCCACCAGGGCGTTGATCTCTCCGTAGTCGTAGTCGTCGTGACGTATGCCCAGCAGCGCCTGAATATAGTTCCAGATGGCCCGTCGGAACCTGGACGTGTCCACGTCGGTCCTGCCGCCCATGGTGTAGTAAGTGAGATGGTAAGCGGTCCTGAATTTGCCGTCGAGTAAGGTTCCTACGTCATTGTACAGTCTAGAAGAAAGAAAATTGAAAATGTTTTATTTTTAAAATAACTAAAATTATATTATCTGGAATTTGTTGTCAGATTGTGTATTAGCGACAGTGTAATTGTAGTTTAGCAAACGTGTTTCGTATACAGACAAATTATGAAAAACAATTAGGAAAGTACCTGACATTGTGTGAACATTAACTTCTTGACTCACTAAATAACGGTTAAACTGACTGAATCTTATTTTATCTGGAACTTGTTGTCAGGGTGTGTGCTAGTGACAGTCTAGTTGTAGTTGAACAAACGTGTTGCAGACAAATTATGAAAAACAATTAGGAAAGCACCTGACCAAAACATTGTGTGAAATTTCGAAATGTATTTAGAAAATATTTTATTTCACTTCTTGAGTTAGACTGACGATATTAAAAAGCTGTTAAACTGACTAAATCTTATTTTATCTGGAATTCGTTGTCAGGGTGTGTACTAGTGACAGTCTAGTTGTAGTTGAATAAACGTATTTTAGATCCAGACAAATTATGAAAAACAATTAGGAAAGTGCCTGACCAAAACATTGTGTGAAATTTCTAATTGAATTAAGAAAATATTTTATTTCACTGACTGACAATATTAAAAAGCTGTTAAACTGACTAAATCTTATTTTATCTGGAATTTGTTGTCAGGGTGTGTTAGTGACAGTGTAGTTGTAGTGAACCAACCGTGATTCATATCCAGACAATTATGAAAAACAATTAGGAAAGTACCTGACCAAAACATTGTGTGACATTTCGAAATTTAGAAAATATTTTATTTCACTTCTTGAGTCAGACTGACGATATTAAAAAGCTGTTAAACTCACTAAATCTTTTATCTGGAATTTGTTGTCAGGGTGTGTGTTGGTAACAGTGTAGTTGTAGTTAACTAAACGTGATTCAGATCCAGATAAATTATGAAAAACAATTAGGAAAGTACCCGACCAAAAACATTGTGTGAAATTTCGAAATGGATTTAGAAAATATTTTTATTTCACTTCTTGAGCCAGAGTGACAACATTAAAAAGCTGTTAAACTGACTAAATCTTATTTTATCTGGAATTTGTTGTCAGGGTGTGTGTGTGTTAGTGACAGTGTAGTTGTAGTGAACCAACCGTGATTCATATCCAGACAATTAGGAAAGTACCTGACCAAAACATTGTGTGGCATTTCGAAATTGATTTAGAAAATATTTTATTTCACTTCTTGAGTCAGACTGACGATATTAAAAAGCTGTTAAACTGACTAAATCTTTTATCTGGAATTTGTTGTCAGGGTGTGTGTTGGTAATAGTGTAGTTGTAGTTAACTAAACGTGATTCAGATCCAGACAAATTATGAAAAACAATTATGAAAGTACCTGACCAAAACATTGTGTGAAATTTCGAAATGGATTTAGAAAATATTTTTATTTCTCTTCTTGAGCCAGAGTGACAACATTAAAAAGCTGTTAAACTGACTAAATCTTATTTTATCAGGAATTTGTTGTCAGGGTGTGTGCTAGTGACAGTCTAATTGTAGTTGAACAAATGTGTTTCAGTTCCAGACAAATTATGAAAAACAATTAGGAAAGTGCCTGACCAAAACAATGTGTGAAATTTCGAAATGGATTTAGAAAATATTTTTATTTCACTTCTTAAGTCAGAGTAACAACACTAAAAAGCTGTTAAACTGACTAAATCTTATTTTATCAGGAATTTGTTGTCAGGGTGTGTGTTAGTGACAATGTAGTTGTAGTTAAGCAAACGTGCTTCAGATTCAGACAAATTATGAAAAACAATCTGGAAAGTACCTGACTAAAACATTGTGTGAAATTTCGAAAGAAATTAAGAAAATGTTTTATTTCACTTTCTTAAGTGAAACTAGCCTTATCAAAAATTTGTAAAATTGGCTAAAATTATTTTTATACTAATTTTTTTGTGTCAAAGTGTGTAGTTAGTGGTAATATGTAGCAGTAGTCAAGTAAACGTGTTTAATAACTAGACAAATTATGAAAAACAATTAAAAAAGTACCTGACCAAAACATTGTGTAAAATTTCGAAATAGATTAAGAAAATATTTTATTTCGCTTTCTTAAGTGAAACTAGCCTTATCAAAAATTTGTTAAACTGACTAAAACTATTTTTATACGTAATTTGTTGTCAAACAAAGTGTGTAGTTAGTGCTAATGTAACAGTAGTTAAACCAACGTATTTCATATCCAGACAAATTATGGAAAACAATTAAGAAAGTACCCGACCAAAACATTGTCTAACATTTCAAAATAGATTATGAAAATATTTTATTGCACTTTCTTAAGTGAAATTAGCCTTTTTTAAAAAAATTTAAAAATTTTCAACTAACTAAAAATATACTATTTGCATGTGCATATTATTTTTGATATAAAATTGAAAACTTCCAAAAACGGTTAAGCTTGGATATAGAATATTTTACATAAATTGAGTTCCATTTAATGTCTACTTCTGGAATAACCGGAAATAGATTCTTGAAATATACAGGGTGGTCCAACTGCATTACGGAAACTTCGGCAGCATATTCTGCACAATAAGTAAAAAAGTTCGTGTAAATGTATGTCCTAAAATGCTTAGTTTCGGAGATACAGGGTGTAGAAGTTTCATTTTTATTTCGATTATTTCCAAATAATTTAAGAAGTAACGTCAATATTTGGATGAAAATTGGTGTCTGGGAGTTTTTTGACATGAGAAATTTGATTTTCAGATCAATATGACTCCTACTTGTAGAGGGCAGTACCTACATATGCTTTAACTGGTTTGAAGAGTAATAACTTTTCGTCCACACCTGTATAAAACTATTGAGTAAAAAAATATACATTTACAACTTTTTCTACATAATAAAGGTCTCTTGGTAAAAAGGCTACAAGTAAATGGTTTGGCTTGGCTACGAGTAATGGTTCTCCAGATATTTGAAATTGAAATAATCCATACATGTCATCATTAACAAATTAAACATGTTGGCTAAATAGTTATTAGACTGAAATCTTAAATTTGAAATCTTTTTGTGCCAAAAGTTCAACAGAAACTGTATAATCATAATTTTTTAGCAGAAAAATTTATGATTAATTTAAAAAAATAAAAAATTATTATTCCAGTCAAATAACTTTATTCAACGTGTGTTTATTTTTTGTCAATAATAACATGGTATTAACTATTCCCATTTTAAATATCTTGAGAATGGTTGCGCGGAGCGATTTTTACCAAGAGACATTTTTTATATAAAAAGACCTGGAAATGAATATTTTTTTAGTCAGTAGTTTTATACAGGTACGGACGAAAAGTTATTACTCTTCAAAACAGTCAAAACGCGTGTAGGTGGCGCCCCCTACAAATAGGAGTTATTTTGACATCAAAATCAAATTTCTCGTATCACAAGACCCCCAGACATCAATTTTCATCCAGATATTGACGTTACTTCAGAAATTATTTAGAAAAAATTGAAATAAAAATGAAACTTCTATACCCTGTATCTCCGAAACTAAGTATTTTACGACATACATTTATACGAACTTTTTTACTTATTTTTATCTGCAGAATATGCTGCCGAAGTTTCCGGAATACAGTTCGGACCACCCTGTATAGCATACTGTAAATTCCGAATTCTGAAAGTTAAAAATCATGAAGATATTTTAGTGAGATTATTTTCATCATCAACAATATAATCATTAAAATTGTGAGACTTACACTGAAAAAAAAAACAAAGTTCTTTTCTTAAACTGCCGAATTTCACATTGTTTAAAAAAAGTAAATTACCTATGATATTGTTTTTTTTTAAATAATTATCTAGTTGTTAACTTTATATCGGCAAAAGATAGCCAAAAACCGCGTTACAAAATTTCAAAATAATTAATTATTATATCTGATTAGAAATGCTATTAATTTCATAGAAAAGAGCTCTTTACAGCACAACTGTTCAAAACTCTTGCAGATTAATTTTAATTATAATATTAAAGCTGCTACTCCTAAAATATATTGGTGATTTAGTTTTTAAAATCTGAAAGATCACATAAAATTAGAAATAAATACACTTTCTTATCTCATGATAAAATGCACTTATTTTAGTAGCGTTTTATAACTACTGTGTGTGGGCCCCCTCATATTGTTGATAACTTAAAATGGCATGATTATCTTTTGTAAAGTACTAGTAGTTTAAGAGCAATAAATCCAAAAATAGTATTAAGATAAAACAAACTATCTTAAAACAATGTATATTTCCAAGTAGTGTTGCTACAAAAAAACAAACACTTATTGTAACAAACATAATTATATATATTTTTTTAATTTTATTCAAAAATAAATTGAAAACGGAAGATATTACACATATAAGTAAGTTTTAGCATCACAAATGGGATTTTCTGCTTTTAAAGCGTCAATGTTATTGACGTTATTTTCGAACGTTAAGCATATATAATTTCGGTTATTTTGCCCGATTTTAACCGAATCAGTTTTATTCCTAGTTAGTGGCGCGATCACTTCTTGGTTATTTATTCATTGTATACTAGGGTGGAGCGAAAAAATGAATTTTATATATTCAGTACGCCTGACTCTGTAAAGTACGGAGAACTTTAAAATAATCATTTAAAAATTAAAACGGAAATTTTTCGACACCCCCTTCCACCGCCCCAACCCCTTCACTTTTATTTTTCACATTTTCGCGCTGTGGTGGTGAAAAATAAATATTAACGAAGAAAAATAATTTACAAAAAATGTTTGTTTTAGTAAGACCAGTATTTTGCAAGCTCAGGTAGTGTAAAAATAAATAAATAAATAATACTTTTTTCTTTCACTTTAAAACTTATTGCGTTTTTGCCCGTAAAATAGTATACTTTTTATTTCAAAATAGTTTGTGCCATTACCTATAAAATATAATGACCTTTAGGACCGACTTTTATGGGCGAAAAGACAAGACGCCCACTTTTACAGATAACAGAAAAAGGGGAATAGCAGAAGAACGTGTTGTGTTGGTAGAAGAACCAAATCAAAATATATTGGTCACATATACTTCTGGATCTTTTTCAAGTATATTAGAAGCTATGATTCAATTTTTGAAGACATTCTATTGCACTGGACGATCTGTAGGTCATCGGTTGTGATGGAACTAATACGAAAGTCGGAAATGAGAACGGAATAATAACCAGATTAGAAAGAAAACTGGATCGTCCTCTTCAATGGTTTGTTTGCATGTTGCATGCTAACGAGCTTCCGTTGCGACATCTTTTATTACATCTTGACGGTGAAACATCTGGTCCCAGGGCATTTAGAGGTCCTACTTTTAAGTAGCTGTAAAAAACTGGCCATTGTAAAATTTTCCAAAACAGACTTTGTGTTACCGAATATGGAATTAAGCACAGAACAAAGATATTTATATGACATGTGTGTTTCAATAAGAAGTGGAAATTGCTCTGAAGGGCTGTCAAAACGTGGTTCTGGAAAATTAGTGCACTCTCGCTGGTTGACTACAGTAAACAGAATTTTGCGCCTATACGTAGCTACGTCAAATCCTGATCAGAATTTGGTACCATTCTGAGAAGAATTCTCAGAAGATTCTGAGAAGAATTCTCGATTTTTTAATAATCCGGTTTAAAATTTGACGCTGACGACTACTATGATTTAATTGAATGACAAAGTTTGCGTTATAATGAACCCTCTGTAACTAGAAAGCTGACCGTAGAACTAATAAAAGAAGTGATAGAAAACCCAGAAGATTCATCTTTAGCACATCAGAAATTACTCTTATCATACCCAAGCAGTAGAACGGGCAGTAAAGGTGGTAACTGAAGCATCCGTTACGGTTTGCGGCTACGAAAGGAGGGATGGAGTCATAAGAAGCAAACTAAATTCAAGAACATTGATGCCTAAATTTGAATCAAAAAAGAATTTTAAAACCAAATAATTGTTCTTTAAGCTTATGTTATTATTTTATTTTGTTTTGTCTTATTTTTCAATTAGTTTTTCTTTAATACAAATATTTTCTTAAAAATTCATCTTTTATTACTTTGCCTCATGGAGATAATCACAAAAAAATAGTGCATTCAAAATACATACCTTTTTGAGTAGAAAGTTATTGGACACTCAAGCATTATCATTTTAAAACAATCCGATTTTTTTAAAATTGGCTGTGTTGGTGGAGGGGGGAGTCGTAGAAAAAAGTTTATATACAAAAAATACTACTTTTTCCATAATAAAGCTTTCTCATACTCAGGAGAGATCATTTTCAACAAAAAAAAATCTGAAATTTTTAAGTTGACTGTGGCGGTGGAGGGGGAAACTAAAAAAAAAAACAAAAATACGTGACGCCTTATTTTTTCATATCATAGCTATTGTCCGGTCAGGAAACTTAATTTTCGAAAACAAAAAAATTCTCACCTATATGGTCGCTCCACCCTATTGTATACGGAGCTTGCGTTCAACAAAAGTGAATACTAGCTTAATATAGAGAGTCATTGTTCTATGTTTCTTATTCTTATGCATTTGTTAAGTTTTTATTTATTTTTTTTTGTATCATACTCATTTTATATACCGGGTGTTGCATCGTCGGACGGGACATAGGAAATCCCATATAAATTTTAATGGGGTCAATTATTGGCTTCCCTAATTATTTTAGAGAATAATTCTATTTAGATTTATTGAAGAGCACTAAGACTCACATTCAAAAGAATAACTTTTGATATTTTTGATTTGCTCGTTTACGAGTTATCGCCGATTTCTTTTTAAATATTTCTCCTTTCTTATGGCCCTGTATTTACTTATGAGCACCAGTCAAGGTAAGAGATAACTGTCAAATGAAGTTGTCATTTCAGAAATTTACCTATTTAGTGCTTTATTAGTATTGAAAACTCATTCCTACATCGGAAATATTAAAGATGTATTTATAAAAACAAATTAATATGAATTAAAGTAAAATAAAGTAATCAATTACAAGGTTAATTATAGTATTATTAGAATATTCAATACCTTATTAATTTAGATACTATTAAATTGTTAGAACTTTAGGATTTAAGAAGATGTTCAAATATTCCTCCATCGACTGCTAGACAATAACCCAGGCGATCATAAAATTCTCTTCTTACATTCTTACATACGCTAGTTGGTAAACTGAAATTCTATTGCATTCGGCAGAAATAGCGTTTTTTAACTCGTCTAGATTTGGGTATTTTTTATCCTTGTATATCCTGTTTTTTAAATGGCCCCAGAGAAAGAAATCATTTGGCGAAATATCAGGAGACCTTGCTGGCCAATTTACTGTATGATTTAGGCCAATAATGTTTCCGTTAAAACTATTGTCTAAATATTCCTGAACAGCCAGGGTACTATGTGCCGGGCAGCCATCCATTTGGTACCAAACTTCCTGATTTTCCCTAGAGGCATCATGTAAAGCAGGTAAAATATGATTTTCGAGTAGTTCCAAATAATATTCTGCATTTAAATTTCGCGTAAGAAATAATGGCCCGATAATATTGTGTCCGAATATTCCTGCCCAAACATTTACTTTCTGTGGATATTGTGTCCTTGTTTCGACAAGCCTGTGTTGGTTTTCTTTGTTCCAATATCGATAATTTTGAATATTGGGTTCATTATTTAAGGTAAACGTGCATTCGTCAGTGAAACATATGTTTTTTAAAAATTCCCTATCCGTGTTTGCTCTTTCCATCATATCAAAACAAAACGCCTGCCGCCGTATTTCGTCCCCATCTCGTAGCTCTGGTGCTTTTCATATTTGAAGGAATAGTATTTATGTCGTTTCAAAATTCGAAACGCTGTAGTGTGATCTGTTCCTATTTCATCCTCAAGTTTCCTTGTGCTGCTCTTTCCATCGTTCTCTTCCACGCACAATAAAACTTCCAAGTCGGTATCATTTCTTGCATCTTCTCTTTGTTCCTGCCTTGCTTCACATCTGCAGTTATTTATTAGGGTACCTTTGGTTTTTTTCTTCGGTAGTGTAATTCATGGCTAATATTTTCGATGTAGATATGAGTTTTTAATAATAATAATAAAGCACTAAATAGATAAATTTCTGAAACGACAACTTCATTTGAAAGTTATCTTTTACCTTGACTGGTGCTCATAAGTAAATACAGGGCCATAAGAAAGGAGAAATATTTAAAAAGAAATCTGCGATAACTCGTAAACGGGCTAATCAAAAATATCTAAAGTTATTCTTTTGAATGTGGGTTTTAGTGCTCTTCAATAAACCTAAATAGAATTATTCTCTAAAATAATTAGGGAAGTCAATAATTGACCCCATTAAAATTTACATGGGATTTCCTATGTCCCGCTCGACGATGCAACACCCGGTATAGGTGTTACACATTGCATACTGTTTGAATTGTCAAACACATTGTATATTATAACTAGTACATTTGGAAAATTGCGAGTTTCTAAGAGATCCTTTATCTTAACATCTTATTTTTGAATGTACTGATTTCAAAGTAGTAGCACTTAAACAATAATGCGTTATTTTAAGTCAAGTCTATTTGCCTCTCAATAAATAATCATAAAATCTGACTTATAAAGTATATAAAAAATATGTAATAAACAACAGTGAGTGGGTCATAAGGCTTGAAATTGTAAATAATCTTTCTTCTGCTTTAAAGTTTAAAACATAAATTGTAGATAAATATAGAAAAATCACAGTTTTCATTTTTATGTTTTTCTCGTTTAGATGATTGACATTATGCAGGGCGAGTTTTATACGATGTTCTCTATGGGTATCTGGGTATAAGTACTGGAGATAGAGGGTCGGTTAAATGGGAAAAGAATTGTAGTTTTGTGAGCCCATAATTATGCGTCATTTTTCAATCAAATCAAAAAGTTCATGACTTAATTTCGAAAAAAAAACAAATTTCAGCTGTTTTAAAAATTATCCCCAATTCCATTATAATCTATTTCAGACAAAAAGTTTTCAGATAAAAGTTGAAGATAATCACATCCTTAATAAGACTGTGTCCTCCGTTTTTTTCTAAAGCCTGTCATTTTTGACATATGACACAAACATACAATTTTTAAATAGAAACCATAGTAGGCGCCATTTTTAAGCTTTTCAGCTATATAAGCTATAATATGTTTTTTTTTCGAAAAATTACTGAATTATAGCCAATTCTTACCATTTTTAAACAATTTCACTTAGCCATGGAAACAAATTCAACTGTCGTTGTTCTCAGAAATGTGAAACTGTTACATCGAAACTTTGTAAATTAAAATAAACAAAAATTGTAAATATGAATTTTTCAAATGAAGAAAAGCGTGTAGGATTGTTGGTTCAACTTTTCATGGCCATACAGTTTCGAGGATACGTTGACAGGTGAACGTTACTTACGTTTTTTAGAGAACGGGTTTCAAGACATGTTAGAAAATTTAAATTTAGATACTCGCGCATCAATAGAGAGATTCCAACATGACTTTCATTATGACACCCCCCTTCCATAACGAAAGAAATGTTAAAAATTATTATCAAACCCATTATCATAATTATGCAAACCCATGGATAGAAAGAGGTGGACCAATTGCATGGGCTTCCTCGATCACCTGACCTATCCATTTTAGATTTTTTTAAAGTAACATAAGAAAAACTCTAAGTACCTGTTAACAGTCGAATAACCATGATCGTCCCAAGAATAATCCTGCACTCTAAACGTGTGAATATCCGATTCTCCCCGTTTTGCGAAGTCCTGGTACTGAAAGGTGGGGTCGTCAATGAAGTAACTGATGTCTGCCGGCGTTTCTGCAGGTGCTGCACCTACAACGTTCAGTTCTGCCGATTGTACCTAACAGAAGAAATAAAATATATGAAAAATAATCATAAACTTAAGATAATTATAACAATTCTCAGAATGAGCAAACGATTAAAGTCTGGCCTACGAACCAGAGGAGATTTCGACAGATAAAAATTGGCACAAAATTCAATATACCTCTGAATTATGACAGACAACAACTGTCACTGTAAAGTGACGGTTATTGTCATTTTTTGTACAGAGTTTATCCAAAACATTTGGTTTTTATTTCTTTAACGTGCAGATTAGCCCTTATTTGATGCGTCAGAATCACCTCTTCGGTGGTCTACCTATCTGCGAAACCGATGTATATACTAAACGATAGTGTCAAAGATCACAAAGTCAAATCAATAGTAAGTAAGTCCGAAATAACAGTCAAGAACGCTGTGTTAAAACTGATCCCACTTCTGATGTAATCGGGAGATTAATATATTTTAACGTTTTTAATAAATTAGAACTATTTGATAAGTATATAACGTCTCCTCTAGATTAAATAATAATCTAAAAGTATGGAATCAATATATACAAGAAAAATGGCTTAAATTTTTACTTTTATGTTCTCCTTCAAAAATCTAATTTTGTTTAAGTCTATTCTGTATTATTAGTCTTAGATCTGTTATTGATATTTACTTATTAAAATAGGAAAAAATAAGATATAAAGATACTCACCTCAATATTTTCGAATCTTTTGGCCAGTTCACCAGGGGTGCATTCTTCCGTTTGTTCTGATAAAGTTTTCATACGTTGCATAAGGGTCGTTATTCCTACTTCCGGTTCCGTTGGTGATGGGGGGCATGGTCCCACAGGTTCACAGCCTTCTGAAATAAACAAGGATGAATGTAGAGACGTACAAAAATATCATAATATCGATTTAAAATATTCTTGCCACTTAACTGCTGATATATAATTTTAATTCTACGCTGTGTTTGTCATAATGTGGATCAACCTGCTCTCACTACCGGTTTCGGAGCCCTACTCCATCATCAGGTGAGCTTGGGCAGATCCACAAAATGACAACCACAGCGCAGAGATAGTTAATCCCGACTTGTCGGAAAGTATAGGTTAGATATTAAGTCCCGAACGGGAGATAACGGCCTGTGTGCAATGGTAGTAGTTTCGTACCACCGAGGCGCAACTATCAATAGTAAAAGGATGGCAAAAGGCTTTTTTTCAGGCAAGCCAAATTATAAAATAGAAAACAAATTTCTTGCAGTATAGGTATATAATAAATAATATCCTAATTATGGCTGGCACTCCCCACTCCTGCCTAGCATCGTGCTATGATCGCGCTGGCCGATCCGTACGTAAACCAGTGTTTTATTTAGTTCCTTTAGGTCCGGATCCGATAATATACGGCTGGCACTCCCCACTCCTGCCTAGCATCGGGCTACGATCGCGCTGGCCGATCCGTCGTCATCGCATATTATTATATATCGGTCACAGTCTCGATCCCGGAATCCTGAGGAACTAGTTCTTTGAGAAACCGGGAACTAGTTCCTTTCATTCCGGGGTCGGAATAGTTCATTTGAACTAGTGCGTTCACGAACTACACACCTCTAGTCCAAAAGCCACCTCATAAAATATAATCTAACTACTTACCGCGACGGTTTCCAACGGTATTAGTTCCTCTATTACTACTAGGTGACGGTGTCTGTGCAGTCCTGGTCACAGACGTGTCGGTTTGTACTGCGGGGTATTGGTAGCCGCCGGCCTGGTCCAGTTCCTCGTTGGCTCCGCTGGAGAACGCGAAGCAACAGAGGCTGTGGAAGTGGGCCAGGATGACGATGGCGTGAACCACTTCGGCCAGCGACCAGGAGTCCTTGCCGCATTTGGTCAGTTTCTGGAAGAATAGGCATACAATGAAGTACTTGTATGTAAATAAAATAGACTATCGAAATATCAGGCAAAAAGAAGAAACTATAGGATATCTTTATAATTCAGTTGCCTATGAATTCACCACGTCCAAAAACAGAAAAAAATAATTTTGGTATACTGGGTTGTTCACCACATACGACACAGAGTATTGTAGCTAAATGATTAGATTTTTAAAAATTGTAAGTTTTGGGTTCGTTGAAAGACTATTAGAGCTAAAATTTAAAGATATTTTTACAAGATACAATTAAAGTGGAACAAATAAGTAAAAAAATATTACGGTTGTATTTTTTTAAATGGAACACCCTGTATATTATTCTATTTTTAAATTCTAGGATTGAAATAAAGGTAAATTTGAGTAAGGTTTATCATACTTAAACATTACCGTTTTTGAAATATATTCAATTTTGTGAAATTGCAGTAAAAAATTTCTCCAAGGGTATCAAAGTATTTAATACTAAATATTTACTTAAGATTATTTATTTACCATATATTGGTGTTGCAATAATAAAAATTATACTACCTATACAGAGTATATTACCTCATTATTTTTAAAGATACCAGATACTAATATTGTCGATATAGTTCGCTTATTTCATTCAAAAAAAAATAAAAAAACCGTTTAAAGATTTTTTGTTAAAGAGGATTTAAGGGAATTAATATAATCCCAGTATTCAAACTACATTAATTGACTGTTTATATTGATTAATAATAATTGCTCCAAATACTAAAAAACTAAATTTTGTATGTGTATTAGATAGTGTGGTAAAAAGTAACATCTTATAAATTTTATTTCATTTTTATTTATAACAACAGAAACCTTAATTTTCATAACTTATTCTTATATTGATTTCTGAATCAAATCCATATTTATTTAAAATAACTTTTTTTTAATAAGATTCCATAATTTTCGAATAAGATTTAAATAGTTTTCTTTTTGTAAACAAATAGACATGCAATATTATTATTTTTACCACCTGTACATTTTGTACATACATAAGTTGCTTTAAAAAAAATCTAAAATGTCAATATTCCATGGGTATAGTGATAAATGAGACCTAAATTAAAAGAAAATGCATTTTCTATGAAAACTTGAAGAGATAGGTAAAAAATATACAGGGTGTTCCATTTAAATTAAACAAGTTATTGCCATTTAAAGCTAGTAATTATTTAATAGAAATTTTTGGACACTCTGTATATGGTAGTATAATTTTTATTATTGCAACACAATATCTGATCAATAAATAATCTTCAGTAAATATTTAGTATTAAAAACTTTGATACCCTTGGAGAAATGAAGCCTTACAATTTTTACTGCAATTTCACAAAATTGAATATATTTCAAAACCGGCAATGTTTAAGTGAGATAAAAACCTTAATCAAATTTACCTTTATTTCAATCGCAGAAAAAAATACAACTATAATATTTTTACTTATTTGGGACACAGTATCTTGTAAAATTATTTTTAAATTGTAGCTCTAATAGTCCTTCAACTAACCCAAAAAAAACTTACAATTTGTAAAAATCTAATCGTTTAGCGACAATACTCCGTGTCGTATGTGGTGAACAACTCTGTATATATTATCTGGCAATTGTCTTGGCAAATTTAAAAATTCTCTTTACCTGTTATGTAAAAAGTGCTGTCAGATTACTAGGTATTCAAAACCCTAAATATAAAATGGAAGTTTATGTATAATATGTCTATTTTGCAATAGATACAAAGAATTTTAAAAATGTTTGATTTTTCGAATGATATTTTCTGTTACTTTTCGATGATATTTTTTCTTCTAACTTTCTGTATGTTTAAATAGAATTTTCAAAATTTACCGCCATGACGGTTGCAATATGATATATGTCAATTTTCACTACAAGTGATCATCAGCAAATGATTAGCTACTCAGTTAAAACTAAACTGTATTGACATACATCTTGAGTTTCATTTGGAACTTTTTGGGAAGAAAAATGTGATTTAAACATACCTCAATATGAGATTTTTTGAGCAACCAAGGACGATGAGCTAAGATCTTGTTGATATCATACAAATTCCTAAGTTTCTGAGGTATGTATTTGAGACCCCTAAGCCAGTTTTCGTCGCCACCCTGTAGCATAAATTCATGCTTCTGAAGGGCGATGAGGTAGCTGCATTGATGTCTTCCAGCCGCCTACAAACAAAACCATAACATTAATATTAAATGATATTGTTCTTAACAATAACGAAAAGAAGCAATTAAAACAATGGAAGAAGAAAATCTCGTTATTTCTTTTACTTACCATAATGGCTATGTAATGTCTATAAACAAATGGCAACGGACCGTCTCCACGTAAGATATAGTTCTGGGCTTTGAGGAACTGCTCCAGATAGACCGGATGGTACCCCATAACTTGGGAGACATGGTCCAAGCGGTTATTTTGGAGAAAGGCATCCACGAACAGTGGATGAGTCTGAAAAGAAGAAAAACAAACATAAATATCACAGTTTTCTGTACAATTCTTATTTTTCTAAAAGTAACAGAAAAAAAGTAACATTTGACAGATGAAAATAGATGTGTCATGAAAATAGATGTGTCAGCGCACTACAGAAAATTATTAAGAGTAAGAACATTTCGAGAAGTTTAAAAATCAGAATGTACCAAACAATGATAAGACCAATAGTGCTGTATGCATGTGAAACGTGGACGTTCAATGCAACAGAAAGTTCGAGGCTAGAGATTTGGGAAAGAAAAATACTGAGGAAGATTTTTGGAGGAAAGAAGATAGACAACATATGGATCAGAAGAACAAATGAAGAAGTAAAGCAACTATATCGGGCACCAAGTATAGAGGGAGTAGCAAGAGCACAAAGACTGAGATGGCTGGGACACATTGAACGAATGGCCGAAGCAAGAATTCCTAATACGATAATGAAACGTGAAATAGGTGGAAAGAGAAGGAGGGGTAGACCGAGAATCCGATGGAAAAAGGATGTAGAAGAGGACTTGAGAAGGATAAGAGTGGATGGGTGGAGAATAAAGGCGAAAGACAGAAACAAATGGAGAAAAATACCCAAGTAGCATCTATCTGACTTCGAACTAAATCTGACCTGAAGCGACGTTAGACTTTGTGCAAATTTAGGTCGGGTGCTGGTGATACGACCGGTGACGTCGCTTTCCTATTAAAAGCGACGTCGTTGGATCCGAGTCGGTAAATCCAACGATCTGTCGACGTACAAAATAACAACGTACCATTTTTATGGTGATGATCAATTGCTAATTTAGTATTTAATAGGTAGTTCTAGTTAATAGGATAATGTTCTCAAGTGACTTATATGTTATATAAGTCGTTTCATGTCCAATCTCTAAGTAGAACTGTTTCATGTCCAATCTCTCTAAAGAATAATTGATTTAAAAGGATCTACCAGTTCTATTTTCATTGCTGCGAATTAATAAATTACCAGGGTGCCTTTATGTTACTATGCAATATAGATGTGCGTTTTTTGTTTTTTTGTAAATAATAAATAGCACTGACATTAAGACGTCATTTAGATAAATCGCGATTTTTTAACGATAAAATAGTGAATTATCAACCAGCAAGTCAGATTTTAAAGAAAAATGATTCAGGAAGATCTTCCGCAAGAACTTGGGCCTACAGCATCCTGAGCAATACATTGGCCATTGTATGAGATCATCCGCTACATTACTGGCAAATGCAGGAGTTAACATGACAACGTTAAAAAGACACCGAGGATGGCGATCTGTAACGGTTGCGGAAGGATATATCGAAGAGTCCATCAACAATAAAATAGAGATTGCGAAAAAGATTCAAGGTTCTGTAAGTATTCCAGAACCAGCCGTTGTCCGTTGTAATGACAGAGAATATTTCAAGCAGTGGAGGGACAGCATTTGGAGGCATACAAGGTTTTACAATTTCTGAATCTACAAAAGAAATTTCATTTTCATTTAATGTTAATGTTAATTTAAATGAATAATTGAATTAGTAATTTATAAATAAAGCTTAATAATTTCTATAAAATGGTCTGGTTTTGAAGTTATAACACACTAGTTTGTTATAACTTTAAAATAAATTGGATAAAATTCTTAAAAAAAAGTAGTGTTTACCTCAAAAAGGGATTAGATTACGTGTTATAAAGCGGTATTGGTCAATTCCCTGCGGCCTTTTTAAACCCACTGTAGCACTTTGATCTTTAGATTACTTATCCAGTGGTACCCTTTTCACAAAGCATTTACCCTTGCCACCAGATTTCAGAACCAAGAAGCCAGTTCGTAGTTCTTTGAGCCATCAAAGAACCGGGACTCGAAATTAATTCCCGGTTCTTTTGGTACGTCAAATAATTAAAAACTACTACATATTTTAAAAAACTACTACTTTATTATACTACTACTATTATTGGTACTAACAAATAATTAAAAATAACCTTTTTCAGAAAGAATGGCATTTTTTGTTTTAATACCATCTTTTAACAATTCCGTCAACTAGCATCAAGCTTGAAAGAGTTTTTTTTCTTTGGTTAGTTTACTTTTCAATAAGATTAGGTCTCGTTTGAGTGACAATAGCCGACTTTTACATCTGAGATTTTGCTACAGACAGGAAAAATCTCTTCTAAATATGTTGCAATTATATTTCTTATTGTGCTAACTTCTTTTAAGTTTTTATAATGTTTATTACCAATTATTGAAGTTTAAATATTTTATTTCTTATTTAGTATAATGTTCAATGTATTAGTTAATTTTATGTAATGATCTTATAGGCATTTACATTTAAATAAAAAATTAAACTTTTTTTTTCAAATAAACTAATAATTATTAAGTCACTAGAGAAAAATTAAAATATTCTCAATTCTACTAAACCCTTTCGAAGAAAGTATTTATGAATTTTTATGAGTCCATGATTTGCCCGAGCTCCAACTTCCTAATTGAATTTCTTCTTGTTTAGTCACCCAACAAACCATTATATGATAATTAAATTGTGATTAACTTGTCCTTTCCTCCAGCAATAAATTAAAATACTCGAGCGTTTCATAACTTAATATTGTTTTTGTACGCATTCTTAATCAAGGAAAGTAATACAATACATATCGATTAAACTAAAATCAAATATGTCATCAAGTAATAATGGCTATTAAGGTTGATTATCATGAAAAGGCCGTTCATAATAAAAAGTAACAAAATAAGCGTTCGGCGTTTAACGTTTCATGTAAAATTGGCTAGGTATTTTTAAAGAAATGAAGAAGAAAATTAAAAATAAAGGATTATACTATATCCGCACATTTTTAGACAATATTATTTTTAAGATTTTGATGGTCAAACGTCAACAAAATATTCCTTATGTTTGGACTAAATTTTCTCGAAAATAAAGACATACTTTAAAATTCCGTTACAATACGGAAATAGATTGAAGTTTTGTGATTACAGTGATAAATAATTTATATCACTGTAATATATAATTTATATCACTGTCACTTATATATTTGTAACAAATATCTCGCTATTTTATGGGAAATGCTGAAGCTCTGCAAACCTTAATCAAGCCTTAATTAAAGCACGTGTGTTTGGAATTTTAGGTGTGGTTTAACATCACAGGACCGGGCTAAGTCTTAGGCAGATTTCTGAAATATAATATATGTTTCCTTCGGCCACACACACGCTTTACCCGACCCCCTGAGAGCAACCCGAAAGTACAGCGTTAGACTGTTAAAAGTTCAGTATATGCCTGACAATTTTTTTTTCTAACAAAAACATACTTCAAGTTATGAATTCATATAAAACATGTTTAATACGACTATTCTAATAAAATGTTCGGATTAAGTATATGGGTCGAGGTCGTAAAAATAATGGCTTAGAATAATTTAAATTGATGCCTAGATGTATGGCAGGATACCTCTTTAACCTCTGCTGTTTTTAGAGTGTACGAATTTACGCGGATGACGTAACCTTTAATAAGGAACTGGCCGAAAACATGTCGCTAATAAAAATAAATATATACAGGGTGACCATGAGGATAATCTGTACAGAAAATTGACATTTATTGACTAATTTTCTTTTTTCTCAAAATGCATTCTCTCAATACACATCTGAATTCATTTTAACTACACAATAGTTTTAGATGAGATAATTTCATCTCACTTTAGATACAAAAACCGTTATAAATAACGAATAAATCAATAAAATAGTGTTCAAATAATTGAGAACAATATATCTAATTTTAATTCATTCTGAATATCAAACACTATATTTTTATACAGAATTTTTAGTTAAAATAACATCAAAAATGTAGTGTTTTAAAATTGTGAGTGAGCTTAAAATACCAAGTATAATGAATTTTAATGTAGTGTTAAATGGTCATATTAAAACACTCTATTAATATTATTTTATAGCATTAATAATTATTTAATATATTATAGTATTAAAAAAAAAAGTTAAGTAAACACATTCTTTTAATTATATTTTTTAAACGCCCTGTACATTTCAGAAATATATTTGTAATATTTGCTATAAGTATGCCATACATTACTTTCTAATATATATTAAAACTTCTCCGGCAGTTCAACAGAAAACTCTAGTTTAAATATGTATATAACAAACAAGTAAACAAACTAAAACAAAACAAGAACGAAAATAAAGGAATAAAAATAAAAACTTAAAATGCGAAAACAATCCTTAACTTTACAAATAATATTGGAAGCATTTTTTTTTCTAGTTAATATATGCAATTTAAAAATACCTACCTAACCTAACAACAAAAAATATAATAAAACTTACTCAAGAAAAAATAAAACAGACAAGGGTAATATTATGTAAACGTATATTAAAAAAAATGTAATAAAGCAAAAATTTGAAATAGTCTTTATTAAAAATATTTTGATGGGATTCATACCCGTACAAATATACAAGGCATTTTTCTTGGTTTAGAATAAGTAACATAAAAAATAACGAAGAGTATCGTAAAACATGTGCAGGAAATTTCTTTATTCAAATTTAAATCTCAATAATAAGACAGCCTACGCTTTACGGTAGCTATATTTTTTTATTGCCTATTAAACCATACTACATTTAGATTGGGCGACGTTGCAACATATATCCCCTAAGCTTCTTATTATTTTTATTTTGATCTGGAGATTTACAGAGGGAAATAATACCTGATATAAAATTTAATAACGTAATATGTTGGTTCCTATATTCATATATTTAATAATATATTTAGTTTTTATATATTTCTCTGTTTGATATGTCTTAAATATCACCAACAATTACTGTATGATCGAAAAAAACGTCGTCAATTTGGTTAAGAAATGACGATCGATGACATTTATTACATAATTTCACATTAACAAGCTATCATTTATACTGTTTTTTTTTGGATCGTATGGTATGGTTTTGATGATCTTTGAAACAGAGGATCAGAGGCAGCAAAAGGAGTTGCTCATATTAATCTCTAGATCTTTCCTGATTCTTTCTTGTCCATTGTCATTGATTGTTCTGTTATCGTTCTGGTTAATTGGTTGCGTTTTGAGGGTTAAAACATCAACAATTTGTTCAAAAAAAGCCACCTAAAAAGGTAAAGTACAATCCTACCGACTGCACCACTTATATTGCAAACGACAAGCTTTGTTTGCAAAAATGTTATTTTCAAAATTTGATAAAACGGCATCTTTAATTACAAAAGGCTGATAAAAGATTGAATTTTGGTTTCACGAGTAGTACTTTTCTACATATAAGTGCATAGTAAAGAAATACAATCGTCTGTTGATTCATACTTGTAAATGTATTCTAATATTTAAAACTGTCTCTACACTATTCGCGAAATAACCCGAAGTAGGTCAAGGTTGAATAGCGAAGAGGGATATTTCTTATTTCCTCGCCTATCTTTGCCTTGTCTCGGTTTATTTTCATTAGACGAGAAAACACGAAATAACCCTGTTCACCATTCGACTTTGACCTACTTCGGCTTATTTCGCGAGTAGTGTACTGGCTGTTTAAGAATCTAGATCTTTCCAGAATTGAGTGTAACTAATAAAGAAGAAAAAATAATAAATTTGATCACACCTCATTCAGAACCAGCCTGCCGACCTACGGTTATTATATGCATGAAAATCTACGTGTTTTCGTTGACTGCTGGCATGTGTGAGAATAGACGCTGAAAGTGACAAATACTCAAAAACAAACGAAGATAATAACCAGCCAGTACTAAATAATAAGCTATGATTACTAGAAAAGCAAGGATCATAGGATTGGTCCAGAGCCAGTACTGGAAATACCCAAATATATATTCCAGTAGTGCAGTAAAACTCAAAGAAAAAGCAGACCGTCTGTTGGAGAAACAGGCAGAGGCAAGGCCTTCATCCAAGAACTTAATTCTAAGGAACTGCTAATGCTTAGCAAGTAAAAAGTTGACAGGACAAATGACTGTCAAGTGCTACCTGAACAAGCTCAACCAGTATCAAGGAAGTCTTTGCTGCAGACTATGCGATAAAGATCCTGAAACAGTAGAGCCATAATATGTCAAAATCAAGGCTCTGGATCGCAAGCGACAGTTTCTATTTGAAAAAACAAAGGCTAGAACCGGCGAAATTATGCTCCCGTTCTATCAAGGACCTGCACAAGATGATAAAGGGTACAGGGATGTGAAACTAGGTGCAGATATAGAAAGAGAACATACAAGGCCTTAAGGGGTTGCAGTGTTTCCGGCTTGGGACCGTCTCTTAATATTGAGAAAAAAGTTGATGATAAGAAAATATTATCATTTCCAGTATTCAACCATCTCCAATTATGGTGTAACCCTTACATATTTAGATAATCTCTTTGTAATTGGGCCCATCGTGGTCTATTGTTTGCTATGCGATTTCGACTTATTCCTGATAATTTCCTAATACTAAACTTTCCT
Source organism: Sitophilus oryzae (assembly GCF_002938485.1). Classification (NCBI taxonomy): domain Eukaryota; kingdom Metazoa; phylum Arthropoda; class Insecta; order Coleoptera; family Curculionidae; genus Sitophilus; species Sitophilus oryzae. Next base: position 2,511,125 of record NW_022147046.1, on the reverse strand, counting down.
TTCCTAAATTTTACATATAAAATGACAGCGATCTTCATTACATAGATATCGGTGACGCCTTTTTTTCGATCATTATGTCCCCTCTTAGATTTGGTCTTCTTCTAAGTCCCTTAATTCCTCGTGGGTAACATGCTTAATTTTTGTGGTCCATTTGTTGTCTTTCCTTCTTGCCTGTCCCGCTCATTGCCACATGAAGGATTTGATTCTATGAATAGCATCTATTACCTGAATCTTTTGTCGTATCCACTCTATTCTTTTACGGTCTCTCTTGGTTATTCCCAGCATATTTCGTTACTATGAGCGTTGTGCGGCATGGAGTTTCCTTACGATGTTCGTTTTAAGTGTCCATGCATAGGTCATGACCATGACTGGTAGTACACATTGATCGAATGTTTTCTTCTTAAGGTAAAGTGGCATTCTATATTTGAATATGATTGAGTTTCTTCCATATGTATTCCATGTTTACTTAATCTTCTATTGATTTCTGGTAGTAGCAGAATAGATAAAAATGTAAAAAATATTAAAGCAAAATGTGTGTTTTCATAAACTATATTTTATATTTTCAATCCAAGTATTATTCATAATTTAAAGCTCACCGAAATATCCAAGGAGCAAAGTATTCAAAACAAAACTCTTAAATATGTTGATAGTTCATTTTATATAAAAGAAAATGTGACACGTGGCACTTTGTATTTGATCTGCAGCCAAACAACATAAACCCAATTAATTTATACACGTGTATTAAACGAGGTCTAAAGCTTTACACAACGAAAATATATACTTGGGAGATCTTAACGTTTTATTTAGACTGTTCCATTGTCGTTTTCTTATAAACCCGAGCTTCCTGGAAAAAGCTGCTTGTTAAATATACAGTAAAAAAATGATTTTTATTGTCATCGCATCCACATACTGCGAAGAGAGAAATACAGAAATGTTACTTTTTTTAACATTGTTTCCCTTAATTGAACGAATTATTTTAACGCGAGTTTCTTGAAACCACCTCGTTTATTGAAAGAAACTTTTTATTACATAAACTATACAAGGTGAGTCTTAATAAGTGGATAGATACAAGCCAATATCTTGGTTGTTTGTTGAGCGATCTTTTTCATTTTTTGCAGGAGGCTGTATGGCTATAAGACGTACATTTTGCCCAGGGTAAGAAATGCGATACCTCATCGACGTACGTTTTAATGGGGTTTGATATTTTTCGAGTCAAAAGTCAAGAGTAAACTACCCTTAGGACAGTATTTATTTCAAATGTGATAAATTATATTGAATCCTCCTTACCTAAGATAGTTAAGTTCTAATTTTGATTAAAAATATCAAACACCATTAAAACGTACGTCTATGAAGTATCGCATTTCTTACCCTAGGCAAAATGTACGTCTTATAGCCATACAGCCTCAAAAATGAAAAAGATCGCTCAACAAACAACCAAGATATTGGCTTGTATCCATCTTAAGTGGGACACCCTGTAGATGTAGATTGGTATGGGAGTCAATTTTTTGGTATGGGAATCATCATACGCATCATACTCATCATACAGTCTCAGGGCTTTGACAAAAGCCAGTATCTGAGACGATTTTACAGAGAGTAGTTCTCCATCTCCGATATCAGTCGTACCAAAGTTCATGGCACTCAGTGATGATGTGTTCGGGTGTTTACCCATTTTCCCCACAGAATCTGCATTCGCCGTTGTTTCTTAGCTTCATTCTACTAAGGTGTTACTTTAACCAAATTCTACCTTGGTTACTTTAACCAAGGAACATTTTCTCTCGGTCGTAAGTCCTGAGAAACTTCTTCGAGTGTCTTAGACCGTTGCAGGTTACGGGTGGAGTCTTCCAGGTTCTTGAGTTCCGCTCTGAGTTGGTTTCCACTTGGAAAACAGAATAGTCCTGGTCCAGTTAGTGGGGTGTTGGCTCCTGGATCGCTAGCAGGATCGTTTGCATTTTCATTACCTTCTATCTCTTGGTGGGCTGCATGGCACTCAGAGTAGGAGGATTGTATTTTCTTTACCTGATTTGTTCAGCTTCTCTAGGCAATTATTATTGATGGATACTGAGTTAATCGCTTTTAACGCTGTTTTATACTGTAGGGTTTTTATCAGTTGTCTAGGGGTATTGTTTAAAAAAAAGAAGAAACACAGGTTCGTTATATAGATTTAGCAAGCGAAGTTTATTCTTAGGCACACTTAGATGAGATACAACGGCACTTATATTGTTGTTACTAGGTCTACTATCGTTAGTTACACAGTTTGGCATGTACGTCTTTACGTCTTTACTTCTAAAAATGATAAAACACGTCTTACTACGTCTTAATTTCACAAATACGTCTTTTGGCGCCTAAACCTAAAAAGCCGGCTGCCCGTCTTCTTTTAATTATTATGCCAACTGTCCCGTAACGGTATCGGATCAGTATCTTATATCGCCGCCGCGTCAATCCCTCCTAAGACATTCGACCGGACATCTCAAGTACGTTGCGCTCTGCCCGCGAAGATTGAAATTAAAATGCAATAGTATTAGAATTAAGAAATTAAGATAGTCTGTTATTAGAAAAATTAGGAAATAAGGCTGATGAAAAATTAAACCCACACTCGGCCATACTGACTAGGAATCTGACTCGGATTCGCTACCAGTTTCTACCCAGGTTTCATGTACTCAGCACAAGTCGTGGTGAGACTTGGTCCTTCTGAATGTCCAACTTTTACAACTTCATATCTTTCATTTAGATTACACTTTGACACCTCGTATGGACCCAAATATTGACGATGAAATTTCAATCCTGGCCCAAACTGCGTCCTTTTAATAGCCACCATATCTCCAACATGATATTTTTTGGCTGTCTTCTTCTTAAATTGTAATGCTTTTATTTTCTTCCTGAACTTTTAGAATTTGTTTCTTACCCTCTTCTCTTATTTCTTGCCTTTTCTCTTGAAAAATGTCTACTGCTTCCTTTTCTAACATTTCTCTTATTAAAACATCTTCCTTGCATTTCATCTTAACTCCCATCATAACTTCGAAAGGTGACGCATCAATACTTCTCTGAATAGTAGAATTAAGCGCTCTTTGCACTTGATCTACGTGTTTGTACCATTTACTGGGGTCGTCTAGACTCAATTTTGTAAATACTGGGATAATGGTACGGTTGATTCGTTCGATTTGACCATTTCCTCTGGGTACTCCGGTGGTAATCGTCACATGCTGTATGTTTTCTTCATCACAATACTCCCTGAATTCATTACTAGTAAAGGCAGTGCCTCGATCACTAATTATTCTGAAAGGATTGCCGAAAGTTTTCTGTTGTATCTTTAACTTATCAATGGTCTCACGAGACGTAGTTGACTTAACTGGATATAACCAGACAAATTTTGTGAAATCATCTATTACTGCGAAAATATGTCTGTATTGTTTATTCGTCGAAGGTAGGGTCCTAAATGATCAACATGGTACGTCATTAGTGGTTCGTCAGGCTTCGCAATTGAATGTAATAGTCCCTCTTTCTTTCCTTCCTTCTTATTTCCCAAGATGCATTTTATGCAATTCCTTATGCAATTCTGAACTTTATCTTTCAGCTTGTTGATAAAAAATTCTCTCTTTACTATTTCTTCTGTTTTTACTGCTCCGAAATGTCCAACTTCATGCGCTCTTCTTATTATTTCATATTGCATTCGTTTCGGTACCACTATTAAATCTAATCCACTATCATATTTGTATAATATGTTATTTTTAACGACAAAATCTTGGTAGTCTTCCTTTTGGCAAATTTTCCTAATCGCTTGTATATAATCGTCTTCTTTCTGCGCTAATTTCAATCTTTGTAAAAGTCCATCTTCTTGCTTACTTATCTGATATACCCGAACTTCTGGACACCTGCTTAAAGCATCGACATGGGCCATACGGCTGCCACTTCTATGTTCAATTTTATATTCATATTCCTCGAGTAGTAACGCCCATCGAGCTACTCGAGTAGTCAGGTCTCTCTTACTCATTGTCTTTTCAAATGCTGCGCAATCGGTAATGATTTTGAAGGGTATTCCTAAAAGATAAATTCTGAACTTTTTTACCGCTTGGATTATGGCTAGAACTTCTAACTCATAGCTGTGGTAGTGTTCTTCAGCTGGCGTAGTTTTCCGACTCATGAAATACACGGGGTGAAACTTGTCATCTTCAGGAAATTTCTGCATTAAACATGCGCCGTAACCATGCTTACTTGCATCCGTGTGTAACTGTGTTTCACAGTCTTGCCTGTATAAGTATAGTACTGGCTTACTAGATAATAGGGTTTTTAATTTCTCAAACGCTGCCTTCTGAATATCTCCAAATGTAAATACTTGATCTTTCTTTAACAAATCGCTTAACGGCTTTGCAATCGATGCATAAGAAGCAATGAATTTTCGGAAATATCCCGTCAATCCTAAGAATGACTGAAGCTGCTTAAATGTTCTGGGCTCTGGAAATCTTTTGATCGCTAAACTTTTTTCATCTGATGGTTGTACATGTCCGTCCTCTATTATGTAACCAAGAAAAATTACCTTCTCTCTTAAAAATTGACATTTATTTTTCTTGATTTGTAATCCATAGCTACTAGCTAAATCCAAAACTAACTTTAGTCTCTCTAATCCTTCCTCGACAGTTGAACTCATAATGATAATGTCGTCCATGTAGTACACAGCTATATTTTTTACCGTTAATGGTAAAAATATATGACTTACGTATCTTTGGAATACTGCCGGACTATTGCAGAGACCAAATGGACACTTTAAAAATTCATATTGACCGTTAGGTGTCACAAACGACGTATACTTTGTACTCTCTTCTTCAACGGACACATGAAAGAACCCATTTCTTAGGTCAATAGTGCTATAATATTTGGCATTTTGAAGTGTATCCAGTACATCCTCTATAAGGGGCAAAGGAAATCTATCCCTTATTATTTTCTTGTTTATTTTCCTATAGTCGCAACAAATTCTGGTGGCACCGCATTTTTTCTTCACCAAAACTATCGGACTTGCAAATTCCGAACAACTTGGTTTAATGATTCCCTCTTCCAACCAAGCCTTTATCTGCTCTTCTACTATAGTTTTTTCCTCAACAGCTAATCTTCTTGGACGTTCATAAACTGGTTCTTCATCTTTTAATATAATCTTCATTTTTATGTCTACTTCTTTCGTTTTCGCAGGCTTGTAATTATTTACTATTTCTCGTAATTCATTTCGATATCTATCTTCACTTATGTGTTCTAGGTCTAAGTTGTTGGCATCTGTCTCTTTATCCATTCGTATTTCCATTAAAAAGTTAGTCTGCTCTTTTTTGTATATTTCTACTACATTATTTCTGATACTGATATCTACAATACTCAAACATTCGTTTCCTACTATAGCTGCAAAACTGGAAGTTTCTCTAGGAATAATATGAAATGTTAACTCCATTTCCTCTTCATTTATTGCAACCCTTTTCTTGAATAATCCCAACGTTTTTATTTTATTACATCCTATTCCTGTCACAACAATATTGTCTTTAATTAGTGGAATATGTCTTAAGTGCTTTTCGTAAATATCATCTCTTATTGCACAAATGTCGCTTCCGGTATCTAATAATGCAATCAGTTGTATATCATCTATAGTTATTTTCACTGAATGTTTTGGAACAGCTTGTATAGTGTGTACTGAGGTACTTGTCTGACCTGAAGAACTTTGGTTTGTGGAACCATTTTTCGTACACTTAGTTGAGATATGCCCATAGGTGTTACACTTAAAGCACTTTACACCCTTATCCTTATTAGGGCATTCTTGAGATTTATGTCCTCGCTCTCCACAGTTAAAACAATTCTTTGGTTTTGTTCCGTCATTTTCTTTTTTCACTTCTTTACCAAATTCTTTCTTTACTTCGTTCTTTCCAAGTCCTGATTTCATACTTGAGTATTGTGTAAAATTTGGTTTTCCTGTATGGGAACTGAAACTATTTGGGTTTTTCTTCGTTTTTATTTGTTCATAAAGTTTAACTTTTTCCTTTAATTCCGAAAAATTCTTAGCTCCATAAAGGACAATTTTGCTGGATGAATCGTCGTTAATTCCATCTATTATGTACTGTATGATGACTTCTGGTTCTATCAGAGCTCTACTTCCTATCTCCCTCATTACTAGAACATATTCCTGAACCGTTTCTTTGTGTTCCTTCTTCCTCGCCATTAATAACTTGTGCACTTGCGCACTGCTTACTTTTACTTCAAATTCTTCTAACAATTTTCTCTTCAGTACCTTCCACGATTTAATTCCTTTTTCTGATTGAACAAATAATTTTGCTAATCCTCTCAAAGACTTTTGCAAATATCAATTTTTGCAGTTCGTTCCAACCGGTTATGTCTGCAATCTCTTCGAAATCCAAAATCCATTTGTTTATTGGATAACTATCCTTTCCATCGAACGGTCGGATGCTATCTTCGACATCTCTAAAAGTAAGAGCAAACGCTTCGTTTCTTATTGCTTTTGCTTGGCTACGAATATTTCTTCCAGCTTGATTATTTACTTCTTCTTCGACTTCCTCCTCTGTTTCGTCTTCATCTTCTTCCTCTTCCTCTATTTCACTTTCACTCTCATCATCTTCCACATTTACTGTTAAATCATTCAAAAATAAACAAACGCGATCTAAAATTTGATCAATATCTCCGTCATAGTCCAAATTTAAAATATGACATACTGCCGTTAAATCATTTAAAGGAACTTGTTTCTTAATATCGTCTATCTTTCGCGCATACTCGTCCGAATCTACATCTAATCGAAAACCGTTAAATTTTCGCAAATTTTTTCTAATGAGCCGCGGCTGACCCTCATTACCATATGCGATAAAATGTAAGGCTTTGACAGCTTTTAGTTTACTATTGGTGATATTATGCTCGATTCTTTCTAAATCCCCTAATGTCGCCATTTTGTTTTACTTGATCAACCAAAATTTAAAGAATAGGAGCCAACAGCCATAAGACGTATGTCATCCTCACAGACTCTACTCTTAAATACTTTTAAAGAGGTACATACTAAAGTGCGAAAAAAAAAACTTATGAATACCTACTTTACATTTACCTAAAAATAATAATAATACCTAAATAAACTCAATACCTAAAAATAATCTGCTTATTATCTACATAATATATGAGAGAACAAAAAATATATTTTAAAACAACAAAAAATTAGGTAGGTTGTACCCCATATATATTATACCATATAGACTGTATATTGGAGCATTTGGTTCAAAACTCTAAAATTAAAATGAACAAATTAGATAAAATGTGCACCTCACATAACTTATCTAAACATCTTACAGATTAATGTTTACACGCTAAAAATATTACATATTTTAATTTATGGCTTAGAAAAAAGAGAATAACATTGAGAAAACCATTCTATAGGTTTAGAAATTAAATAAACACAATTTTGATTAGCAATGTAGCAATCAAATTTCTAAAATTTTAGCAGTCAGTAGATACTAAATTTTAAAATAACTTATACTAAAACATAAAATAACTAAATGAAAATCAAACATTACGGATCTGTCACTATATCTACAACAAAATATAAACAGCAAAGAAAACAACCTGTCTGTTATCGTTTTTCAATATTTCACTGCTTAAAATGAGTATTTAAACTTTGTAGAAAATGTCAATGGAGAATAATAACAAAACAACCTGTCTATTATCGTCTTTCAATATTTCACTGCTTAAAATGAGTATTTATACTTTGTAGAAAATGTCAATGGAGAATAATAACAAATATGCATCATACCTGTCCATCAGTCTTTAACTTCAACTTTTTAAATTACTGCGTTATCGTGTTACCACTGGAAAATATCCTCATCCAACATAAACCATTATTTTACCTATTGCCCTGGTAAAACCTGGTATTTCCACTTCAGTTCTTGCGCCGTTAATTTTACACCAATTTTCTTCTCTACTTGCACTATAACACTTCAGCTTGCTGCACTATCTCGGCTGAGGCCCCAAAAATGTAGGGTTTTTATCAGTTGTCTAGGGGTATTGTTTAAAAAAAAGAAGAAACACAGGTTCGTTATATAGATTTAGCAAGCGAAGTTTATTCTTAGGCACACTTAGATGAGATACAACGGCACTTATATTGTTGTTACTAGGTCTACTATCGTTAGTTACACAGTTTGGCATGTACGTCTTTACGTCTTTACTTCTTAAAAATGATAAAACACGTCTTACTACGTCTTAATTTCACAAATACGTCTTTTTGGCGCCTAAACCTTAAAAGCCGGCTGTCCGTCTTCTTTTAATTATTATGCCAACTGTCCCGTAACGGTATCGGATCAGTATCTTATATCGCCGCCGCGTCAATCCCCTCCTAAGACATTCGACCGGACATCTCAAGTACGTTGCGCTCTGCCCGCGAAGATTGAAATTAAAATGCAATAGTATTAGAATTAAGAAATTAAGATAGTCTGTTATTAGAAAAATTAGGAAATAAGGCTGATGAAAAATTAAACCCACAATACGATAAAATGGTAATTTCCTGTTTCCGATAGTTCCTATAGTATAATAAAGTAGAAGATAAGTTGTTTGCATTTTTCGATAGCGTAGATTTCTGCTTGAAGAATGCTGGAGTAGGCCTTAGGTATATATTTATCGCCAGTTTTCTGCATATCATGAGAATCTTTGTTGGTATCCCTGTCCAGGGTTATTCCCAGATATCTGACTTCCTGTGATGGCACAGGATGGTATACTTCGACCCCAAAAATACATCTATTAGGGTTTTCTCTTAAAAAATGAAAATTTTGTATTTTTATACCGGATGCGTCTTAAAAGTGGCTTTTTCAGATAAAAAAACGAGATTTGGTATGTTAGGTTATGACATAAATTAGGATTGATTGACGTATTCACTTGTTTTTGGTCACTTCCTGTTTCACCGGAATAATGACTACAACTTTTGATTTTCAAATGGCACCCTCGGTATTTTTTTTTACTTTATTCGATAGACAATGACATTCTGAAAAGAAAGACATATCATATGTCAACTTTTGACATTTTCGCATAATAAAAAATCGTATGTTAAATTTCAATCTAGAGTGCAATTGCTATATAAAAAAACATTAATTTTTAATCAAGGAACCTTGGAATAATAGATTTGAATGTCTAATGTTTTTATTAGTGTCTTCTCCTGACTGGTTAAAAGATGCCCAAATTGTATTTTTAATCATATCTCAATTTTTTCAAACTGAACGAGGGTGACTCATTAGCATATTTGGAAAAAGCATTTTTTTACGAATAATTCGATACCACACACTTGGTATTTGAGTTAACTTTTCGTTATGAACCGCATGTTATAATTTCAAATAAACCATATCCGCAAATGTCAAAAGTTTAGATATGTCATCAGGCAAAAGACATATGTCATTCTATTCCGAGTGTTATTTTCAATCGAATAAAGCAAAAAAAATACCGAGGGTGCCATTTAAAAATCAAAAGTTGTAGTAATTTCCGGTGAAACAGGAAGTGACCGAAAATAATTGAATACGTCAATCAATCCCAATTAATGTCATATACTAATATACCAAATCTCGTTTTTTAACTGAAAAAGTAAAAAAGTTATAGGGGTGAGCCATTTTTGAGACGCACTCTCTTTGACTCGCAGGTATATATTAGAAAGAAAGTTATAAAAATGATCTATGGATGAAGAACAGGGCTGTCACATGTCAATTTAATATTATTATTATATTCCTGTAAAAAACTAAGTATGTGGATGGCCATGTAGAAAAGTGGAGTGATCAAGGGACGCACACTTATAAAAACATCTGAAAAACACCCTTACTCGTGCAACGAGAAAAAAGCGGTGGTCATTATACAACAATTACATTTACAATTAAAAAGATGTTAGTAAATGTCTGCAACCAGAAAAACATTGGGCGCAATTCAAAAATCGCTATACAATTCTATAAAACTTTAAGATGCACTGAATTCTCAATAAGAAAAAGAGATACATTGAAAAGTTAAAAAGATAGATGGATGTCATAGTAGTCGTTTGTCGGTTGCTTTGCGCCTTCACGCCTTAGATTGAGACCCAATTGAATTTTTACTCGAACATCTCTCAATTATTTCCAATGTTTTAATAATAATAATCAATGTATGACGCTAATGCCACAAAGACCTTTTATGTAATTTTGAAATTTCTTTCTTCAATTTTCCAAGAACCAAGTAAAATAAATCACTGTGACTGACTCCTGTATAGTCTCTAGATTTAGTCCAGAATACAAGGCGTAATTTAGAAAAGAAAACAATTTAAACATTTTTTAAAAAATGTTTCAAAGTATGCTAAAACAAGTTTAAAAAAGAGTAAAACACGGTTTTTTATCGTAGCTGTATATTTAATAAAAGAAAAAAAGTTGTAAAATTATACCTCATTAAATTAAAAAAAAACTTCCTTACACAAATCCCCAAACCAAAAAGAAATAGAATACCTTCCGAGTTATTAAAAAGTTTTAATTATCTTGGATTAAATTTCTTACTCAAATTGGTACTGAACTTTTAAGAGGGATCTTTTCATATTTTCCAATTAATTTTTTGCGCCCTCACTTCAATATTACACTCCTTTTTTCTCGGAGGATAAAGTAGACTTCAAAAAAATAAAAGCCTTTGTTATATCCGTCCATCATTATAAATGTTTTGCTCAGAGCGACAAGAGACATAAGAAGATGTTCGAAGATGATTATTCATTTTGTTGAATAGATAGTAAGTTGAAGGTGGATAATAATTCAAAATATTAAATTTGAAATTATAGTCGGACCCTAACATTTCGTAAATGTTGCTCAAATAATATATTTTTAAAAAACGATATGTACCTCGATATGTACTTGATATAACTGTTTATTTTTGGGAAGTCTTTAACAACATAAGAACCGTTGATGATACGGTTATATTAACTGACATTGAAGCTTCCCTTCGAGAATTGTTCAGCAGAGTTACAAGAGCAGGAAAAGAATACGGACTGAACATTAATGTTCGCAGAAGTAAAGTTATTATCATTTGTAGAAAAGAACATAAAAATATGAACTAACGAACATAGAAGCCAATGAACATAAAAGTAAACCGCAATGGTACAAGTAGTTAAATCCAGGTAACTAATAATTAACTATATATCCAGGAGAGAGAGAGAAAGAGAGAGAGAGAGAGAGATTGATTGATTGATTTATTACTTTCATTATTGATGTTATAATACATAATAGTGTTATGTATTTTTTTATGATTACCTTGTGCACTAAGAAGTAATAAATTTGGTTTATTATTTTTTTTATCTTTAAACAAAATAATAAATCAAATATAAATTCATTTAATTTATTATCCCCACTATAAAATGTTTCAGGTCTCTTTAGCATAGTGAGTTTTGCACAGCTTTTGAACAGATTTATCAGAAGACATACCGTTATTTTATCACTCTGAATCTCTGAACAATACTCTCCCTTTCTATTTATTATTTTTTATACCGCTATCTTGTTATATTAACAATCGTTGTATCATTAATATTATATTCATTTCGAATGAAACCGATCCGAATTAGGATACACAAGATAATGAATATGTACATTATTGGATCCTATTAAAGCCCCGATTTTGATTAATTTCAGGAAAACAATATAACATTTTTTTTTATTAAAATGTCAACCGAATTTTAGCTAATTTAATCAAAATTGAGTAAAAAAAACAATAAAAAAGGCATAAAAGTTAGTGACATAATTAATTAAATAATCTTCAATTTAAACAATTTATTTTTGGCCTTCGTTCACAATTAGGAACGTTTTAAATTAAAAAAATGTTCCTATTATCTAGGAATTAACGGGAGAGGTCGGCAACACGGCATTATTTAAATAGAACTGTGTATAGGCGTTGAATGGCAATTATGAACTGGTGACATTTGGAACAAGCCTAGAAAGAGTTGGTAATAGAGAATATATATTTTTTAAAATTATCTTTAGGCAGTCTGTTTAGAAATGTCATATAATGCAAAAAACAATAATAAAAACGCAAAATATGTATATTTTTTTATGAAAAATTTCCCTTATTTTTTAAAACGCAATGAACTCTCCCTCGTCTGTCATAGATCTGCTTTGGAAAAAAAAATCTGTGTAGCTATTCTCTATGAGGCGTTTTTTTACAAGAGAAAAAATGTAGTAAATACTAAGAAGGGACCATTTTACGAAAAAAAAAAACAGTGGTCGGTGGAGTTGGAAAATATTTCAACTACAATTTCTGTAGGGGTGAGGGTGGTTTTCACCCTATCCTTACTTTTTCTTAATGTTTTTGAAAGTCAAATGTTCAAGCGCTTAGCAAAACATAGGTACCCCAAATCTCATTCAAATCCGAATAACGGTTGTTAAAATATCTTAAAAAAAGTGTTTATTTTGTTAATTCTTTAAAGTTTGATAGACAAGTAGAAACAAAGGAAAAGTAGCGGACAAACGAAGCACTTTTGTACAGAGGTAAATTGTATCCAAAGAATTTATTTTGATTCCAACAATACGCAGTAATTCCATGTTCCATGTAAGTCCATGGAATATTGGCACACCCTGTATATAAATAATTATAGAAACTCATAAAAAGGCAAATAAAATAATGCAATAATATTATAGAGTTTAAAAAAGCATACATTTCAGTGATATTTGTTAAATGACAGCTTCCAGCAAAAATCTAGTTACGCCACTAGATTCTACGCGAAAAACTCTATGAGACTCTACGGGTTATAAGATAACCAAGATACCAAGGTGGTCGAAAATTATAACAATTTCAGATTAGTTCGGTAGATCAAGAATGAAGATGGCTAGTATAAATCTGCGTACAATCTCTTCAGTTTCATAAAAATGTTGAACAGTAATGTATATCTACTCATTAACGAGAGACCCCGTAAAAATCACGAAAATGGGACTGTAAAAGTCTATTTTTTTATTACATATACCGGGTGCGTCTCAAGCGTGGCTCACCCCTATAACGTTTTTATTTTTTCAGATAAAAAAAATTGGTATGTTAGTATATGACATACACACTAGTATATACATTAGTATTGACAGATTCAATTATTTTTGATCACTATTTCACCGGAAATGACTACAACTTTTGATTTTTAAATGACACCCCCGGTATATTTTTACTTTATATTTCTTTTTGGGTAATGGTATTCGTTAGACAAAAGATATATATTTTCTTGAAGTTTTCACTTTATTCGATAGAAAATAACACTCTGAATAGAATGACGTATCATATGCCAACTTTTGACATTTTCGCTTAAAAAATCGTATTTTAAATTTCAATTTAGAGTACCATGACTGTGTTAAAAACACTAATTTTTAATGAAGGAGCCTTGAAAAAATAGATTTGATCGTCTAAAGTTTTTTGTGTCTTGTCCCGGCCAGTTAAAAGATTTCCAAATCGTATTTTTAGTCATATATCAATGTTTTCAAATGGTACAAGGGTGGTTCATTAGCATATTTGGAAAAAAGAATTTTTTTACGAATAATTTGGTACCACACACTTGGTATTTCAAGTCAAATTGTCGATATCAACCGCATGTTACATTTTCAAATAAACCATATGCGAAAATGTCAAAAGTGGACATAATATTATGATATATCATTATATTCAGAAAGTAATCTATATCATCGAATAAAGTAAAAAATACAGAGGGTGTCATTTAAAAATCAAAAATTCTAGTCGTTTCCGATGAAACAGGAAGTAACCAAAAAACAATTGAATAAGTTAATCAATCCTAACTTATACCATACCATTTCTTCTTCTTCTTATCACGCCCTCTCCTGCCGAAGGTTGCCGATCCAAATGGCAATTGTGGCTCCGGAAACTGCAGCCCGGAAGATTCCCGCAGACGAGCGTTCAAACCATCTCCTTAAATATTTTAGCCATGAGTTCTGGCGTCTTCCTACTGATCTTTTCTCTTGCACTTTGCCCTCTATTATGAGACGCAGTATTTCGTATCTACCACCTCTCATCACATGACCCAGGTATTGCATTTTACTTTCCTTGATGGTGTTAAATATCTCTTTTTGTTTCTGCATGCGCTGGAGTCCTTCGTTGTTGGTGATCCTTTGTACCCATGAGATTCGCAGCATCCGTATGTACACATACATTTCGAAGGCTTCTATTCTCTTTTCAGTCTGTAAATTTAGTGTACGGCTCTCACATCCATAGAGTAACACAGAGAAGACGTAGTATGTGGCCATTTGAGTTCTGAATTCCGCACTGAGGTCCCGTCTTGTAAAAAATGATTTCATACTCACGAAGATTTTTCTGGCTTGCCCAATTCTTGAAAATATTTCTCTTTTCGGATCGCACTGACTATTGATGTTAGATCCTAAATACTTTATTGAGGTCATACCATTTAAAACATACCAAATCTCCTTTTTTAATGGAAAAACTAAAAAGTAATAGGGGTGAGTCACTTTTGAGACGCACCCAGTATTCTTCTAACGCTACTTAGTTGTAATTAATAAACCATTATAAGAAAGAAAACATAATATCCTCTAATGTTCTATATCCAAAATTGGATATACAAAATATACATAATACACATACAAATATAGAAAAAACTCAGCTATCATTAATTTGTTTAATGTTTGTTGCTATCACTGTATCACTATGGGGCCGACAAAAATTTATTTTTTCTCTTGCTATTTTTAGGTTGGCGTATTAAATAATTCAATAGGACTTTTCCATTCTCAAACGTGTGGTTATTTAAACATGATTACATAACTAATATATTCAGACTTTTATTATTATCAGCGCTTATAAAGAATGTCGTTAAAAAGCTCTTTCCAACTAGAGTTAATCGCCGGTTATCTATTATATTATTGACTGTAATTAAACAAAGATTAAAATTGTTTAATTTATTGGGCTTATCAAAAAATGTTTTCGAAAAAGTTTAATACAGCTTATTACAAATATTTAAGTAAGATTTTGTATTACCACTAACGAGTGTATTACTATTCTACTACTTTATATATTACTAGCGTGTACCCGCGACTTCGTTCGCGGCGAATTAATCATTTGTAATGGTGATGATAAAGCAAAGCAAGAATTTCCATTAACATACAAACTGGATAAAATTTTCTCACATTTGTCAGCATGAGAAAAAGCAATATGGCGATATAATTATATAACTTGGTAATATTTGAGGGGTAGTTTCATCTCGTTGGAATTTGACTTTCGAAAAATCCGTTTGCCAAAAATAAGCTTTTTACGTCAAGCAGTTTAAGCAGATTCGTGGTAAATCAATTACCCAACTTTTTGGAACACCTTGTATGATTTTTTAAAAAATTTCAAAATATGTAAAAAAACAAAATAAATTATGTGTGTCCAAGCGTTTTCCCGAAAGACTAACCGTTTTTAAATAACAAATATTGTAATATTTGAGGGGCGTTTTCACCCTTTGGAATTTGAGATACGAGAAACCCCTTCTTATCGAACCTTTACACCCCACAGTCAATCCGTTTGCCAAAAATCAGCTTTAAACGTCAAGAAGTTTAAGCAGAATCGTGATTACTCAATGGTCATATTTTATGAAACACCCTGTATAAATTTTTAAAAAATCTTAAAATATGTAAAACAACAAAATAAAATATACGTGCTTAAGAGTTTTCCGAAAAACTCACCGGTTTTTAAATAAAAAATATTCTAATATTTGAGGGGTGGTTTCATCCCCTTAGAATTCGAGTTTCGAAAAATCCCTTCGTATCGAACCTCTACACCCTAAAGTCAATCCGTTTTCCAAAAATCAGCTTTTTACGTCAAGCGCTTTAAGCAGGATCGTGATTAATCCTAAGGATTAATCAATGACCAGATTTTTCAGAACACCCTGTATACGTTTTTAAAAAACCTTAAAATATGTAAAAAACAAAATAAAATATACGTGTTTAAGGGCCGTTTTTTAAATAAAAAATATTGTAATATTTGAGGGGTGGTTTCACCCCCTTCGAACTGGAATTTCGAAAAATCCCTTCTTATCGAATCTCTACACCCTAGAATCAACCTATATGTGAAAATTGAGCTTCTTACGTTGAGTGGTTTGAGCAGGGTCGTGACTAATCAGTGAGTCAGTCACTTAAGGATTTTATATATTAGTATAGATTTTTTAATTATTACTGAAGTAGGATTTGTATAATTAATAATAAACCGGCTTAACTTTTATTAATTTTATACAGGGTGATGACACACCAAGAATGTACAACTTTGATAACTTTGAAATAATAAATATAATTATAATTTTATAATGTTTTTTTTTTAAATTTTTTATTAAAAAACGACAATCACCCGGCCGGATAGCCCTGGCAGTTGTGGCCTTTGAACAGTTGTGGCACTTGTGACCCATTAAACCAAAATATTACTACATCTATATCTCTGACTACTGACTACTACCAAAGAATATCTTAATACTCTAGAAGTCTCGTCTGGCATCAAAATCTGACCTGTCGATGGGGCCTCGCTTTGGCGAGCGAGGCCCCAACTTCGTGGAGCCTCGCTATTTTGCTCGGAATTGAACGAATAGACGCGCGGCGTTGCCTTGTTTTGTGTGTACTTTCTTGAATAGTTTTAAATTATAGTTTTAAATTTTATCTATTGCTATAATCAGTCTTTCCGTTCTCCGCACTCCGCAGTTTACATGGTATAATATTATCTTATATAATTCCCGTGTTACAGTTTTGGTTACCGTACTCCTCCGAAACGGCTTAACCGATTTTGATGAAATTTTATATGTACCTATGTATATTCAGTAGGTCTGAGAATAGGTAGTTATCTATTTTTTATACCCTTAAATGATAAGGGTAGTCCACCCCCATTTTTTTATTTTGTGAAAAAACAATATTTTAATTTTTTTTTATTTGGCATTAAAAAATACAAACAACACTAAATTTTCACCGTTCTACTTTCATCCCCTATTTTTTAATAGGGGTTGTTTTTTTAATTTTTTGTTACCATCCGTGAAACGGCTTTGACCGATTTTGATAAAATTTTATATGTATATTCAGTACGTCTAAGAATAGGTTGTTATCTATTTTTTATACCCTTATGTGGTAAGGGTAGCCCACCCTCATTTTTTATTTTTTGAAAAGAAAAAATGTTTTTATTTTTTTAGTTGGCATTAATAAATACAAATAACCCTAAATTTTCACCATTCCACCATCATCCCCTATATTTTAATAGGGGTTGTTTTTTTTTAATTTTTTGTTACCATCTCCGAAACGGCTAGACCGATTTTGATAAAATTTTATATGTATATTCAGTAGGTCTGGTTTGGTTTGGTTTGGTCACAACCTATTCCTAGGTTGTTATCTATTTTTTATACCCCTAAGTGATAAGAGTGGCCCACCCCAACTTTTTTTTTATTTTTTAGACAAATTTTTTATTTTAATTGTTTTATAGGGAGTGCTTATTTTCTAGGGGGCGCATGTCCAAAATTTTCTTCTGGGTACACACTTTCATCACTTAAGGGACCTCTGTACAAAATTGCATACTCCTAGTCCTAGAACGGATTTTACATAAAAATTATACAAATTTTTACCCTTAATTTTACCCCCTTAAGGAATGAATTCCAAAAATCGCTCTAATTATTCAATTACGCTACATAATAAACCTCTGTGCAAATCATCATATATAATCATCATCATATTCCTTGAACAGAATTTATTGTTCCAGAACGTTCAACCCTTCATTTCACACCCTTAGAGGGCGAATTTCCAAAAATTGCTTCTTAGTGCTAAATTACGTTACATAAGGAACGTCTGTAAAATTCATACTTCTACAACCGATTTTAACAAATTTTTGTACAAATTTTCATCCCTTATTTTTTAGGGGATGCATGCCTAAAATTCGCTTCTAGGTACTCACTTTCATCATTTAAGGGACCTCTGAACAGAATTTCATACTCCTAGTCCTAGAACGGATTTTACATAAAAATTATACAAATTTTCACCCCTAGTTTTACCCCCTTAAGGAATGAATTCCAAAATCACTCTAATTATTCAATTACGCTACATAAGGAACCTCTGTGCAAATTCTCATATTCCTTGAACAGAATTTATTGTTCCAGAACGTTCAACCCTCATTTCACACCCTTAGAGGGCGAATTTCCAAAAATTGCTTCTTAGTGCTAAATTACGTTACATAAGGAACGTCTGCAAAATTCATACTTCTAAAACCGATTTTAACAAATTTTTGTACAAATTTTCATCCCTTATTTTTTTAGGGGATGCATGCCTAAAATTCGCTTCTAGGTACTCACTTTCATCATTTAAGGGACCTCTGAACAGAATTTCATACTCCTAGTCCTAGAACGGATTTTACATAAAAAATTATACAAATTTTTCACCCCTAGTTTTACCCCCTTAAGGAATGAATTCCAAAATCACTCTAATTATTCAATTACGCTACATAAGGAACCCCTGTGCAAATTCTCATATTCCTTGAACAGAATTTATTGTTCCAGAACGTTCAACCCCTCATTTCACACCCTTAGAGGGCGAATTTCCAAAAATTGCTTCTTAGTGCTAAATTACGTTACATAAGGAACGTCTGCAAAATTCATACTTCTAAAACCGATTTTAACAAATTTTTGTACAAATTTTCATCCCTTATTTTTTAGGGGATGCATGCCTAAAATTCGCTTCTAGGTACTCACTTTCATCATTTAAGGGACCTCTGAACACAATTTCATACTCCTAGTCCTAGAACGGATTTTACATAAAAAATTATACAAATTTTCACCCCTAGTTTTACCCCCTTAAGGAATGAATTCCAAAAATCACTCTAATTATTCAATTACGCTACATAAGGAACCTCTGTGCAAATTCTCATATTCCTTGAACAGAATTTATTGTTCCAGAACGTTCAACCCCTCATTTCACACCCTTAGAGGGCGAATTTCCAAAAATTGCTTCTTAGTGCTAAATTACGTTACATAAGGAACGTCTGCAAAATTCATACTTCTACAACCGATTTTAACAAATTTTTGTACAAATTTTCATCCCTTATTTTTCAGGGGATGCATGCCCAAAAATTCGCTTCTAGGTACTCACTTTCATCATTTAAGGGACCTCTGAACAGAATTTCATACTCCTAGTCCTAGAACGGATTTTACATAAAAAATTATACAAATTTTCACCCCTAGTTTTACCCCCTTAAGGAATGAATTCCAAAAATCAGTCTAATTATTCAATTACGCTACATAAGGAACCTCTGTGCAAATTCTCATATTCCTTGAACAGAATTTATTGTTCCAGAACGTTCAACCCCTCATTTCACACCCTTAAAGGGCGAATTTCCAAAAATTGCTTCTTAATGCTAAATTACGTTACATAAGGAACGTCTGCAAAATTCATACTTCTAAAACCGATTTTAACCTTTTGTACAAATTTTCATCCCTTATTTCTAAGGGATGAATGTCAAAAATTAGCTTCTAGGTACTCACTTTCGTCACTTAAGGAAACTCTGTACAAAATTTCATACTCCTAGAACTAACACTTTTTGTACAAAATTTCACCCCCCAGTTTCACTACCCTTAGGCTATACATTTCCAAAAATCGCTTATCAATGTTCAAATGCGCCACATCTGTGCAAAAGTTCATACTCCTAGTAGGTACAGATTTTTTTTTTGTATAATTACATCCCTTTATCCAATTACACCTCCTTATGGGTCGAATTTTAAAAAATTACTTAGTAGTGCTCATCTTAGAGAACGAATTAATATTCTCCGTATTTACTCCAGTTTCCTAATACTAGCACAGATAACACATAATCATACTAGTTAATTTTTTATTGGAATAGAAGTAATTTTTATTAGAAGGTACAAAAAAATTAAAAATCTAAAATTTTATTTTCATAGCAACGTTTTTTTTTCATAGCCTTAGGATGCCTCATGTACTATCGAATATACGAAATATATAATCAATACATATTTCTTTAAATATCGAGAAATAAAATATGTTTGGCAACACCGTACGAAATATCGCCGCGCGTAGTCCTCAAAATTTAAAATATTAGCATTTTCAGGCTTCGATTATGTTCAAAAGCGCCACCGTATGACAAATCACTAAAGCTTCCACACGAGAGTTCTTAAAACTATAATATTCTTTGCTACTACTAACCAACAATTTGTTTTGTGTGGTCTGTGGTCTGTTTTTGTTTAAATGTTTTGTTCATTATTTATTATTCATAGTGATTTTTACAGTAATGTTATTAATTCATATGAATATTCTCGTTGATTTTTGGTTTGAAATAAATATGACAGTGTCCTGCAATGAAAATACGAATTACTAACTCTAAATTCTAATTCTGAGTTGGCAAATGAGCTAGAAGCTTTACCTAGACCGTTATTCAGAAGCTAGAAACCTATCGATGAAGATATGCATGAAAATTTACTTTCTAGCACACAACTAGAGGATATTGGTACACATCAAGGTTGGAACAGTATCAAGTTTATGAAATATTATATTAACTATAGTACTATAGTGATTTTCTTAGCCGCGTATGGGCACAGATTGTTACCCAGTGTTGCCACAAGCTTATTTTTCATCGGGGTAGATTATCACGAGATGGCGGGGTTAAATTGTTTTATAAAGGGGTAGGGGGTGGCTATGGCAACATTGCCATTTGCACTATGTGTTTTATAAAGGGGTACCAAATGAAATGGCTGTGGCAACACTGCCGTTACCATTTTTCCTCTCGCTAGCTCCTGTGTCACGGCCGTCATGCTAGGCCGTGTGTCAAGGATAATGCTAATAGTAAAGACGTATTTTACATAATATAGAATCGTTTCCTGTGAATTAATGACTTCAAAAAATTTATTATTAGCTCTATAATCGTGATCAAAAGAAAACTTAATTAATAATGAACCCAAACACAAGCTATTAATTGATGACATTTTTTCTCTAACAAGATATGTCGCGTCGTGTCCTCTGCTGCACTCTTAACTATCCTACATTATCCAACAATATTCTTAATGACATATTGAACAATCAATTATTATGCGCCTATATAATTGCTATCGGCATATATGTATAGTCATTTTTTAGGTCGCTTCTGTTAATGATAACTTATCTGGTAGAAAACAGGGAAGCATTATACGCAAAGATAAAATGTGTGTTTTGATGTCTTTGATTATACATAACAATATTCGGTTCTATTCACATTTTTATCGTACCCATTAGAGTAGTAAAGATGGAATCGAACTACCGTGAACAAAGTAAACCTTCACTAATGGAAACAAAGTTTCTGATACCTTAAAAATATTGACTCTTAAAAGCTTATTAATTTTTTAATACTTGTATTAAATTAACTTAGTTATAGCTTGGAACCTGCAGTTTGGAGACTGTGGCACTCACTATTTTGGGACGCCATTTCAGAATGAAAACCTAAGCCTCATTAAAAACCCCGTAATTAGTGAAATAAATTAGTGGTTTCAATTACACTTTATACTTTTTAGTTTACGATCATTCACAATGTTTAAAAAACACAATTAAAATTGATCGAATATCCTAGCAACAACTTGCGGTAGTCAGTTGTATCCATAGAGAAAGCCTAATAATTAGTTTATAAAACAATAAACTTTTGATTAGTAAACCACAATTTCTCTTCACGGATGACAATCAAAAGCCAAAATTACATTACTTGCAAGTTTTGAAGTATAGTTAGTGGAAAAAGTTAAGATTTTGTTAACTTTTTCTACTAATTGAAAATTACTACCACTAATTTTGACGTTTTGAATGCTTACGTTGACGTTAGAAGAACAAACTTCTACGCTAATTGAAACCACTAATTTCGATGGTCTGAATTAAGCTTTGGTGTCCAACTCAGTTGAACTACTGCACACACGCAAAATTTATTTTATTGCTTGAAATTGTAACATTTATTTTTCTAAACACGTCACACATTTAAATGTTGTTTGTCTAACAAAAACAGAACTTAATTTATTACCATACGTTCGTTTTATTAAAACAGGTTCTTCTAGCGCTCGGAGTAATTATTATCATTATTTATATCTTTATTATTCGCATAAATTTGAAAGAATTCCTGTTAATTCAAGCATAATATTTTCTTTATATTTCTGTAGTGGGCGGCCTCAAAGAAATAAGTAGACTTGGAGAAGTTCAAGCAGGTACTTGGTTGGAGGGAGGTCAATTCTAGACCAGAGTTGCCAACTGTCCTCTATTCCAGAGAACCGGACAGTCCTCTTTTTCATATCACTGTCCTCTTTTCTCCACGCATTGAAAAAGTCCTCTTTTTTACATAGCAAACTCAAAATCTAAAAAATATACGTCTATCGCCACAATGCTTTAAAAAAATGTTAATCTGTGTCTTCTGTCATTCGTTTGTACAGAAAAAAAGAAATGAAGAAATCTTTATGTGCAAGAAATTTGTGGAAGCGATAAACATGTTTACCTATTGTATGTTTATTTACTGTTAGCTAATGTTTCGAAAAAAAGTTTTGATGAAAATTGTTTATTTTATTTTAACAAGTTTTGAGTATAAACTTTTTAAGAAAGTAAAAAAGACTATCAATCGCCCACCGTTGCTATGATATTTTTATCAATGTATAGTCTTCTTCTAGGTCTCTTAATTCCTCGTAGGTACCATGCTGTAATTTTTGTGGTACATCTGTTATCCGCCCTTCTTGCCAGGGCATCTCCTGCTCATTGCCACTTGAGGGATTTGATTCTGGTCTGGGGGAGTTGACCTGGGTCTTTTGTCGTATCCACTTTATTCTTTTATGGTCTTGCTTGGTTATTCCTAGCTTATTTCGTTCCACTGATCGTTGTGAAACGTGAAGTCTCCTTATGATATCCGTTTTAAGTGTCCAGGTTTCGCATGCATAGGTCATGACTGGTAGTACACATTGGTCGAATGTTTTCTTCTTTAGATAAAGTGGCATTCTAGATTTAAATATGATTGAGTTTTTTCTATAAGTCTCCATGCTAAATTAATACTTCTGTTGATTTCTGGTAGTAGAGATACCGAGATGTGTATTAGTTGTCCCAAATAATATATTCTTCTATTATTTCAAGCATTGTATTATTTATTAGAATGCCTTTTCTTTCCATTAGTTCGTTGTACTTTAGTTTTCGCTAAATTCATTTTGAGACCCACTATATTGCTGGCTGTATTTAGTTCGTTAATGTATGCTTGTAGTTCTTCAGGACTATTAGCAATTAGGACTATGTCATTAGCGAATCTTAGATGATTAAGATATTCCCCATCTATTTTTAAACCTTTGTTAGTCCAGTCCAATTGACTGTAGATTTCTTCTGGTGTTGCTCTAAACAGCTTGGGGGATATCGCGACTCCATGTCCTACTCCTTTGTCAGTTCGAAACTCTGGGGCTGTTTTATATATCATTATCATTATATATCATGATGCCTCTATACTCACTTATTACTAGGGGTCGGTTTCTATAAGTGTCAAGTCGAACAGCCGTAAAGGGAGCCCGGAAAGCATTAGAAACAGAAAAGTATCGATACGCTTTCAACATCTATAGAGTACTCGTCTTGATGTTGTTTATCGACCTTGGATCGAATTAAAAATAGAAATGTTTTATCGCGGGACAGAAAGATTGAATTAAAAAAATATATGAATATCGTCCAACGAAGGTCATCGGAGAGTGTTTTCACTTCTAGTTTTTTTTCTCGAAAATATTTCAATCCTCGACCTTAGGAATTATATTTTTAGTTGTTTTTCGTATTATATTTTTGTAGAAATGAAAGAAACTGAAATAGTTTTTAAAAATTTCTCATATAACTTTTCATAAAGAAGTCAATGTCACGTGTATTATCAAAAGAATAGTGTTCATTAATAGGAATTTATGGATATATAGAAAATTAATGTTACTTCTTCTTCTTCTTCAGGTGCCCCTTCTCAACGAACTTATTCTGACGAGTGTTTGAACATCATTCCTGTCGAATCCTTTATGTTCCTCATCCACGACATCTGTCTTCTGTCTGGACCTAGCATCCCTTCAATTTTACCTTTGATTATAAGGCATAGTAGATGGTATTTGTCATTCCTGAGAATTTGTCCAAAGTATGCCGATTTCCTCTTCTTTATTAAACTCACAAGTATGTACAGGGTGGCGCCTCACATACGCCGCGGAGGCTCTAAGGAGAACGACAGTTTGTATTGAAATGAAATTTTGTGAGCATATGTAGGTTAATTCAGAGCACTTTTTAAAAATATAGAGAGTTCTACAGGGTGTCTCCAAAAAAACTTACATATAATCAAAGTTGTGTTTTTTGTAATAGAACACCCTATATATTAATTGATTTTCGGGTTCTGGGAGAAAAATAAAGGTGAGTTTGATAGGAGAAGTATATGACTAAAATGTAAGGTTTTTGACATATTTGACATTTTCTAGAAATAAAGGCCAATTTTTAAATTACAATAAAAGCTACCTAAATTTTTTAAAGGAATTTACCCGGTATAGCCTAATATGTTGTTAAATTAACTATTGTACTTTAAATCAAATTAAAACTTGGTCCAAAAAGTTATACAGGGTGAGACAAAATTAATATTGTACATTTTGTCACCTTTAAAAGAATGTTACTCTTTTATTTTAAATGGAACACCCAGTATATTATTCCGATATTCGATAGAGAATTATGTCTCTTCAAAATACTATTAAGGTTGCCTACCCCTCAAACAAAGATTTTCCTAGATATTTTCATTTACATGATTGATCTAAGTAGATCTTTGATGATTGATCTGAGTAGATTATTTGATAAAATCTAGGTGGCTGTGATAATATATGTCTGACGTTACTTTAACATACTAAAAAATTCTCAGAAATTTGCCGAAAATGCAAACTTACCCTACTAGAGAAAATTGATATATTCTATTAGTTGGTAAATGCAGTGTGCATTCACCAATTAATAGGATACTTAAATGTTCCTGATTTTATCTAGTCTGCTTTTTTTATGGGGATATGTTAGACAGTGTTTACAAAACTCGACCAACTATTGTTGACAACATGAGAGAAATTATTGTAGCTGCTTTTCGAGGTAGAACTCCACATATGCCTTTTAAAATGAAAAGATCCTTTTGAAAAGAAACAGCAAGCAAAATCACTCACACCCAGCGCCGAGTATATTCAAATTTCGATCGAGATGTTATACAGAGAAAATTTTATGACCGAGGATTCCTCGGATGATCATCCGATTATTGGAATCCTCGAGGATTAAAATCATTCGATTTTTCCCAACACTAAAAACTACCCCTTAAACCTTATGGTATTTTTGTTATTAAACAAAACCAGATGTTGATTTACAAGTGTTTGTTTTAGTGACGTTATTGTCATAAAATTATATTACATAACCATGTGAATTAAAACAATAAAAATAGCAGTGTATCTAATTGAATTCGAAAAGATAATCTATTTGAACATGGCCTCGACCTATGGTGGACTTTCTCCCTATTTGTGTGAATCATTATCATTATAAATTGAAATAAGATAATGAACTGTTAATGAGGAATTTGCTGTTTTATATTGTTTGCCAAACTGTAACGAAAACCCGAGGTATTAAATATAAAGCTCCTCTTGCTTTTTTTTACAACTTTGCTGCCTTCTCAAACCGTTTGTTTTACTATTCATTATTATTACTAATCATTATACAGGGTGGCCCATCGAAAACGTTCCGCAAGGCATAACGACCAGGGTATTTTTTTTTTCAGAAAATTCAAAAACACGTCAATTTTGTTTGTGAGGAGAACAACTTTTGCCCCAAAAATGATTGCAAAATCTTCAACCCTTTAAGCGGGGGCGTCATCCCCCAATTTTTTTCAAATGGGAAGGGGAGTCAAGTGGTACCGCAATGAAAAGGGCTTTCTATTCTCTATACTTTTCGGCTTCGTTTTTGAAAATCGGTCGACTTATTGAGAAAATATGAAGGATTGAAATTTGAAAAGTTTATTTAAACATTTATCAGAGTAAATGAAAAGGATAAATTCTTCCACCAATTTGCTGATTATTTCTAGATGTCTACGCATTTTTTCACTTGTCACAAGGTTGAACGATCAGGTGCGGTAGTTGCTAGATAGTTGTTCTGTGACTTATGCGTTGAAGTTCTTCTCAATATCGTTAAATTTTTTAACAATTATTATGGTGTACTCACTTGCAGAAAAAGTGGAAATAATCGAACTTTATTTTAAAAATAATGAATGTGGCAATCGGGTTGCGCAGATATTCAATGAACGCCATCCTGACAACCACCTTTATGGCAACATTGTTCGCGAGTTAGTAGCAAAGTCAGTTGGTACAAGAACTCAACGAAGACGATTTTGATCGTCGCTTGCAATTTTGTGAAACTATGAGTGAACGAGTGGCGAATGATAATAATTTTCTATTTAATGTGTGTTTTTTGGATGAGTGTACTTTCTTTTTGAACGTTGTAGTTAATCGGCACAACTGGTCGGTACTGGGCTGAAGACAACCCCAGGGTTTTTTACGAGGTGCACACACAAAACCCTCATAAATTGAACGGTTGGGCTGGTATTTTTGGAAATTCTATTGTGAGTCAGTTTAACGATATTGAGAAGAACTTCAACGCACAAGTCACAGAACAGCTATCTAGCAATTACCGCACCTGATCGTCCAACCTTGAGGCAAGTGAAAAATGCGTAAACGTCTAGAAATAATAAGAAAAAACCTCAAATTGGTCGAAAGAATTTATCCTTATCCTTTACTTTGATAAATGTTTCAATAAACTTTTCAAATTTCAATCCTTCATATTTTCTCAATGACTCGACGGATTTTCAAAAACGAGGCGGGGAAATATAAAGAATAGAAAGGTCTTTTCATTGCGGCGCCACTTGACCCCCCTTCCCATTTGAAAAAAGTTGGGGGATGACACCCCCGCTTAGAGGGTTGAAGATTTCGCAATAATTTTTGGGACAAAAGTTGTCCCCCTCACAAACAAAATTGACGTGTTTTTGGATTTTTTGAAAAAAAGAATACCCTAGCCGTTATGCCTTGCGGAACGTTTTCGATGGGCCACCCTGTATATATTAATTATATATTATCCTTTGCCTATATCAAATAACTCCAGATTTTAACAAAATCTAATATTCAAAAATTCATAGTTGTTGAGCAATCCTCGTTTCCTCGTTTTTATTATTTTTCTAATTCAAGTATTTTTTCTATTAATTTCTTGCCTGGAAACCTTTTCAAACATACGTTACACGAAACACCATGTCTATAGCCATTCATTATCATCATCTCTATACTATACAAAAACTAATATTTACAATTAACTCTGCATCCCTAGGGATAACAGGATAAACCCGAGAACAACAGTGTCCTATTTCTTGTTTATCATTGTTTCGGAATTTATATTACACTGAAATAGATCTCGAATGATCTAAAGGGCCCACCCCAACAGGGACAAAGGGTTATTTATTTGCACCGACTAAAGGTCAAAATATTGTGGTGCGTTTTGTTGACGCCGTCATCCCAAAACCAGGGATCCTAATCGCCAAAGACAATAAACTGTTTTCTTTAGATTAGTTAATGTAAAGGGAGATTAGAGTATTTGATGAGGTCTTTACAGAGACAACCAAGAATTATGTTAGCAAGATACGTTAAGTACTCTTTTCATTAAGATTCTCCAATAGTTGCTAAAGTTAAAACCAGCACTGATACAGCTTCCCAAATTTAAAATTGACATAATTAAAACCCTTTTTTATCGTTTAAATCTTGATACATTAGAAATTAGAACTCTCCTGAATGTTGATATAAACTGATAAAAAATAATTTTCGGTATCAGCTGATGGCTGATCTGATGCTAACTTAGCTAACGTTTTATGTCTTAGAGAATGTTCTTAATACATATACATACGAGTATATAGAGTTCTAGTAAACGCTGTGGTAGAATGTGATAGAAGAGCTATTAGAAAACCTTGCCCACATTTTTAGTACAATAAACACGATTTAATATTATTATTAGGTATATATGGTCTAATGTCAGTAGAATAGAAGTATCTGTAAAAAAAGTTAGTGTTACAGTTAAAATTTGTAACGGTTAATAGTTTTGTTCGTTCTTGATCTGTGAAGAAAAAGCAATTAAAAGGACTGCAAGCACGCGGTATGTTTAACTCTTAACAGGTAGACCTATGAAAAAAATGCATCCAACCAATATTGTAGAGAATTTTCTGAGCTTCAATTTTCTTTATAGGGTATTTTTTCATAGGTGTCATATGTTCCGAGATATAAGCTAAAAAGTCATAAAACTGGCATTTAGCCCCTCCCCTCTCCTGGAGCTCATCGTCTATCTTCGGGGACTGTTGACACATATCAGCCCAAGTCTAGAGAAATCATTTAAAACCATTTTCAAAACTGAGGTATTTTTTTCCACCGATTTCTCTAATTTGACTTCGCTATTATATAGAGCTTAAATTTAAACAGTTAACTGCTTGCTAACTTGCTTTGCGAAATCCATCTAATTGTTTTTTTTTGCAAATGTTTTAAAAATATATCACAGCCATACAGTATTGGCCAAAAGTGGATGAACCAATATCAGTAATTGTGAAGAAAATCAGATTTGAGGTGCTAAATATCAAAATTATTTTATGTACCTTTGTATGTTAAAAGGTTAATACATTCTCACCAAAATACTACAAACAAATATAAATTCTTCTGTTAGTCTTATCAGTTATAGATAAGAATTGGCAAATGTTGCTATTTTGTCTTGGACAAAAGTAGATGAACCAAATATTTTAAAAAATCGTTAGTTTCATTTGTTCTGCTTTTATGAACAATTGCGATTTAAAAACATTTGAGCTCTTGCGATATATCATGCCACGTGGAATTAACTTGTCTGCAGATCTTAAGTTGCGAGTAGTGAATGCTTTTAAGGATGGTTTGAAGCAATCGGAAATCGCTAAGCAATTACGCCTTGGAAAATCAGCGGTACATTATATTTTAAAGAGATATAATGAGAGAGGAGATAAACCTCTATAAAAAGAAAATCAGGACGACCTAAAAAAGTTGGTCCCAATGTGATAAAAACCATAAAACGAATTTCTTCACAGATCCATTTTGCCGTCAACGAAGATAAAAGCAAAACTTGAAGAAATGGGCTATCCACCAGTGAGTACAAGGACGATTCGACGTAAATTAGTTGATCAGAAGTTGTTTTCCCGAAGACCCGCCAAGAAACGACTTCTATCAAAAAAAAAAATTGAAGGCCCGATTAGCATTTGCCAAGGAACATCAAAACTGGACTGTGGCACAATGGAAAAAAGTTTGTTTTAGTGTTAAATCAAAGTTTAATTTGGTGTCATCAGATGGAATTCAACATGTAAGAAGACCTCCCAACACACGATTGCTACGATTGCTACCAAAGTACACGCGATCCACCTTAAAACATGGTGGTGGCTCAATCATGGTATGGGGCTGTTTTTCTGAGTAT
This sequence comes from Sitophilus oryzae, assembly GCF_002938485.1. NCBI lineage: Eukaryota > Metazoa > Arthropoda > Insecta > Coleoptera > Curculionidae > Sitophilus > Sitophilus oryzae. The sequence goes on along the minus strand of NW_022147046.1, from coordinate 2,481,675 downwards.
GGGATGGGGCCTCTCCATAAAATTGAGGGCATAATGGATCGGTTTGGCTACAGAGACATTTTACAAAACCTTTTAGTGCCTTATTTAGAGGAAAAAATGCCAGTTGTACACTACTTCCAACATGATAAGGACCCGAAACATGCCTCACAATTGGTTAAAAGGTTTTTGGAAGATGAAATGGTGACTGTTCTCAAATGGCCATCGCAATCCCCAGACCTGAATCCAATAGAAAATTTATGGGAAATTTTGGATCAACACATTAGGACCAAATTCTACAAAAATAAGCAAGAATTATTTGCAGCTTTGGAAGAGTCTTGGAAAAATATCGATTTTTCTATAACTGAAAATCTTCTGGGATCCATGCCTAAGCGATGTCTGAAAGTAATTACGAATAAGGGTTATTACACTAAGTACTACTGAATTATAAGTTAATTTTTCAGTTTTTGTTAACATAAGATTTTTTTTATTAAAAATATATTTTGTTCATCTACTTTTGTCCAATGGCTTTTTCAATTTAATTTTTTTGCTACCTTATTAAAGCAAATTTAAAAAAAAAACAATGCTATTTATTTTTATAGCACTGACATTAGACTTCAAGTAAATATAGCTCAAATTTAAATTTTAAACATATTAGGAAAACCCCATTATTTTAAGAAAGTTCATCCACTTATGGCCAATACTGTAGGTCTATTCCATTCTCCAAACTATACATTTGAATTTTGAAGAAGATCATACAGAACAATTATGCCTTATCGTGAATGCCTGAAGTGAAGCTAAGAGAAGTTTTAAGCACAGAATATATAGCTGGAGTACATTTCTGTGCTTTAAGTGAAGCTGAGTTTGTAAAAATAAAATTTGAACCAAGATTTTTATCGAGCATCAATTTTATAACCAATTACAGCTAATAAAAGCTTAAATATCCAACACCATCTTTATAAATTTCAAGCTCGAGGTCAAATTTACTAAACTGTCCCCCCCCCCCCCACTCCCCTAATACTTATCTTATTAAAACTACACGTTGTGTGTTTAAAAAAAGCGTACAACATAGAGCTTTTATTCTATGATAAAAACCATAAAAAAGGAAACAAAACAGGACATTGACGGAATACAAAAATGGTTTTTATGTATATTTGGAGACCTTGGGCTGTCGAATAAATAAACTTATTTACATTTGTGGGTATATGAACGCGTATCTATTATGATTCGTTTTTTTGGTCGGTTGGTGTAAATTATTGGCGAATTTATTTAATTTTTCTGGTTTGATTAGCACACGCACAGAAACAGCGAATACGCAAGGACGAAAGCGTTAGTATAGGACTCAACCTTGGCCTCTACACGCGAAGATGACCGTATCTGTGACCGTATGTGCCAATATTCAAAGTAACTACGGCAATAATAGATGATTGATTGATTATTGTTCTTAATAAGCATATTACGACCCCTACAACCTACAAAGTTTTTATTGAGGTTTTATTTTTATTTTAGTTAAAGTTTAAATAGCAAAATTTTGTTTTGTAATGTTCTGGTTCTAAACTGAAAGCAGAAACCCCTAGTATGTAAATAATATTTAAAAAAAATTGTTCGTGGTATTTTACTTATAACTGAAAAGCTATCAACTTTTTGTAAATAACCCTCCCCCCCCCCTTTCTATAATTCTTGTTTTTATAAATTTTCTCTCTAAACAATAAACTGTTTTGGGTCAAGAGCCAGCAAAATTGACAGTTTTAGACTGACCGCTCAAAATTGCACTTTGTCTACTACCCACACCCTTTATTTGTTAATGGCTGATCTGCCCTAAAATCATATGAAACAAATATTGAATTCGCAAGAAGCTATAAATAGGATCCCGATATCATTATCAAAAAAAGCTTGTAAGTTTGCCTCATTAATTTATTAGGTAGGTTTAAAAAAATTAAGATTAAATTTAATTGATCAACCTTTAACGTATAAAATTTGGTAAGTGTTATTATTAATAAAATAGTTTATTTTGTTTATGTTGTTTTATTTATTCCTGTGGAATATTACAAATTTGTATTTGTACATAAGTTATATTGATAAATATAATAATAAATGCGGGAAGTTTGAAAGTAAGAAATAGTTCTTTTTTATATTTTTTTGGTATGTGGTGTTTTGTTCTTGTTTGTTTGGTATCAACACATACCATTTTTTAAATAAAATAGGTCGGTTACATTTTTTCAGTTTTATACAGCTTTTTTCACAATATTTTGCAGTAATCACAAATTTAAAATATATTAATTTTATGCGTTCCAATTGTACCAACTTATTTCTTTGTAAAATAAAATAAACTACTTTGAAATTAAAATGACAGACACATCTATCACTGTCAATGATCTTGTCGTTGGACAGACTATACAAGGCAAAATGCATTTTTCGACTGATACATTTTATGACTCCCCTCGTATGTCGGTTATTTTTTCAAAAAGGTAAAAACTGAGCCCTATAGAGTTTTTCATTTAGAATTCAGTGGCATAAGTAGTTTTTTGCTGGAAGTTGCTAGATATCTTGAAATTGGCCCAATCTTCTGTATTTTGCTGTTCATATCCAATATCCACTAAAATAACGTCACGCACTGAAAAAAAGGATCTCTCAGTCGAAATGAATATGACTTTGAGGGCCAAGAACGACGTTTCTTTGCCCAAAGCATTAACTATCTTTTCATAGGCTTTAAAAAATTACTTTAGAGAATAGGTAGTGGTACGTTTAGTAATACGGTAGTGGGAAAAATATCAATCTTTTGGTGATTTTGATTGTTCTGGATTGAATATGTAGTATTACATTGTAAATGGTAGCAGAATCGTAGAAATTTCTCATTAAAGCAAGACAAATGAATACATCTCAAATCTCAAACACTGGCTGATTCATTCATTTTGAAGCCGACAAAACTGTATCTGATCATACCTATACTGATTCTGCACGAAATAATTGATTATGAAAAGGAAAAGAAGTTTTTCTTAAATTCTTATAGAAAAATAATGCAATTTCTTAATTAGCAACTAAATAGTAATGTTTTCAAAGATCACTTATACTAATCGTTTATATACCGGGTGCGTTTCAAAACTGGCTCACTCTTAAAACTTGTTTATTTTTTCAGATGAAAAAACGTATGTTAGTACACGACATAAATTAGGATTAATTGACGTATTCAATTGTTTTTGATCACTTCCTCTTTCACCGGAAATTAATAAAACTTTTGATTTTTAAATGTCAACCTCCGTATATTTCTACTTTATGCGATAGAAAATGACAATCTGAATAGAATGACGTATCATATGTCTGACTTGACATTTTCGCATAATATGGTTTATTTGAAATTGTAACATACGGTTCATAACGACAATATGACTCGAAATATCAAGTGTTTGGTACAAAATTATTCGTAAAAAATTCTTTTTCCAAATATGCAAATGAGCCACTTGTTCCATTTGAAAAAATTGGCATATGATTAAAAATACGATTTGGGCTTTTTTTTAACCCACCAGGACAAGACACGAAAATTCGCCCGGTCTCAATATTTCCCTTCCGCCGGCCCTGAGTATGGCATTATACAGAGTGTCCAAATATTCCGTGAACATAGAACTACTCTTCTTGAATAGTTGTATTTAGAAATTTTAAATACACTGAAAAAACATAATTAATTTTATAAAAAAATATTGATACACTATCGTGTACCCGCGGCTTCGTTCGTGTCGAATTAATCATTTGTAATGGTGATGATAAAGCAAAGCAAGAATTTCCATTAACATACAAACTGGATAAAATTTTCTCACATTTATGTCAGCATGAGAAAAACAATATGGCGATATTATTATATAACTTGGTAATATTTGAGGGGTAGTTTCATCTCGTTGGAATTTGACTTTCGAAAAATCCGTTTGCCAAAAATAAGCTTTTTACGTCAAGCAGTTTAAGTAGAATCGTGGTTAATCAATTACCCAACTTTTTGGAACACCCTGTATGATTTTTTAAAAAATTTCAAAATATGTAAGAAAACAAAATAAATTATGTGTGTCCAAGCGTTTTCCCGAAAGACTAACCGTTTTTTAAATAACAAATATTGAAATATTTCAGGGGCGTTTTCACCCTCCTGGAATTTGAGATTGGGGAAACCCCTCCTTATCGAACCTCTACACCCCACAGTCAATCCGTTTGCCAAAAATCAGCTTTAAACGTTAAGCAGTTTAAGCCGAATCGTGATTACTCTCATATTTTATGAAACGCCCTGTATATATTTTTAAAAAATCTTAAAATATGTAAAACAACAAAATAAAATATACGTGTTTAAGAGTTTTTCTCAGTGAATAATTTGTTTTACTAGTAAAAAAACAATGACAAGCTGGTTTACGTTTGCATTCAACGCCAGTGTTGTTTACCAAATATAACTTTGTTATTTTGAAGCGACAAAAAATCACGGGTTTTTGAAGAAATGCACCCGCCACAAAGGTTATTTATTAAAAATTATATAAATGTTTATTATTATATTATTAGAAACATCAAAACAGAAAACATTAAAAACAAACTGTAAACTTTTCTGAACTTGAAAACAATTTTGTCAAAAATATAATTTGCAGAGTCCAAAATAATTTAACATTTTACAACATCGATACATATTCTAAATTGTCTTACTTTTTGAATCAGTTTTAATAATAACTCTTAGTTTGATTATTTAGTATTTTATATTCATCTATCTTGAATCGTCCGATATCTTTGACGTCAGAACAAAATTTGGAAATGGTAAGGCAGATGGCAGCAGAGCTTTCATAACACACAATAATTTCGCTACAGATTAATAAATATTCATGCTATAGACTCATCAAACAACAAATCCATTTTTAGTTATTCAAATTAGGTATATTATCGAATGATGCGGACAAGTTCAAACATTTTTCGCAGCTTTATTATTCAAAAAATATTATTGAAGGTTGCTAATGTCGAATGTCAACTTTAATAATATTACAGTTAATCATTCAGGAAAAATTAAAAAGATTAAAATCAATAATAGAATGGTAGATATTTTCTTTGATTCAGAGAGTGTTAGATCAAACATTTCCTAGGTACTTAGTTGCATTTTTAAAAGTCTGAAATGCCTTACACATGCTGTAGAGAAAATACTACTTTTGAAAAAATCTTAAGACATTTAGAATCAGAAATAACCAATCGCCTTCAAAAATATAAGAAATGTTTAAAGAGAAGGTTCTCTTGGTGCTTATAATATGCTCCTTTGTGCTCATACCTAAATAAGGGAACGTTCCCTCGTCTAAATTAATAACACGTGGGAATCAACGGATGAAAACCTATTACCAATTTTTTTCTAAAATTAGAAAAAATAACCCTTAAGTTATAATACTCTTTGGGTTTTTAGTTTAATCCCGTTTTAGGTTTGTATTTAATCCACCTAAAGCCATATCAACCCCTTTTGAATATATTATATATTACCAACCCCTTTTAAATCTACTAAACAATAGTTTGTTCTCATAACTGGAATAATAATTCCTCATAACAATCCTTTATACAACAGTTTTCGCATGTAATATAACCAGATAATAAAAATATTGACTTTATTTTATATGAAAATTAAATACCTTACAGATACTCCCGTACTAAACACAGTATAAATAATTTTTTTTCTTGTAAATTACTTTCTTATCGTTTCAATTTTATGCGTTACGGCTTTTGTTCAAGTCTAATTGGTGCCTAACTCTATGCCTATATCACCTCCGCGCCGCGCCGTATAAACGAACGATCGCATTGTGATTTGTGATCCGATTCAATTCTCACGACTCTTTTTTACGGCTCATCGTTCAAATCTTTTGGATCCGCGCTGGCCACGATTCAATTGAACGAACCGTATTGTAAGCAATGAATCAATTCTCACGACTCTTTGAACGAACGATCGCATTGTGATCTGATTCAATTCTCACGGTTCTTTTTTACGGCTCATCGTTCAAATGTTAGGATCCGTGTTGACCACGATTGAGTTGAACGAACCGTATTGCAAGCAATGAATCAATTCCCACGACTCTTTTTTACGGATCATCGTTCAAAAGTTATGGATTCGTGCTGGCTACGATTCACTTGAATGAACCGCATTCTAATCAGTGAATCGAATCTCACGATTCATTTTTAATACTCGTTCAAATGAAAGACTCAAGTTCTTCAATCTTTGCCCACCTCTAGTGGGAACGCTTCGGGATTTTAGTCAGAGATTCAATTTCTTCTGAATCTCCAGAACCATTTCATTTCATTCCAAATTTGCATCTGATTCTGAAATATATCACACTCTATTTTTGCTGTATCAGAAAAAAAATCAACGTGCACCATCGCCGGTATCATAAGTTTATATCAAAGTTTTAACAGTTTCTTGTTTTTGAAAATTAATCATTTACTTTTTTAAGCGTCTCTGGCTGGACTTTGAGATTTTTTTACATTGTATGTGATAAATCATTACTTATCTAACATTTTATAGAGCAGAAAATATGGCGACTTACTGTTTTTAGTGCAAAAGTGTTTAGAATTAGAACACTGATTTCTGGTAAATAGGAGAGGTCAATGACCACTTGGAGATTGGCGAGCCATCTGTCTTTTTTTCTACCATTTTCGTAGAAAAAGAATCAAGAAGTCAAAACAAAGCGCAGTTAAGAATAATATCTCTATATACGTTATTGGTCTAACGATACTATCGTTAAATGTATACAAAGAACAACTATTTAATTTCTTATTGCTAGTTCACTTTGCGCCATTTGTTTATCTGCTCTTAACGAAGATAAGTCGAATTAAAGGCGCGTGTGCTTTTTTCAACGACCTTGGTCCGAATTTCGTTCGGATCGGAATGAATTATTGTCGGACCGGCTTTTGTCGAAATTTCCGGCTGTTTCACAAGGCGAATTCCTTGTAGGTAGAATATGTTCCGCGTTATGGTAAAATGTAGCTTTATTTCAGTTGTCAAATTATCATTGTTTGAACCCAAGTGTAGGTCGTAGAAATGCAGTAGGAATATGGTATACTCTGTTTTACGACTCAGGTAAGATTATACATACCAATCCATTTATTTCAATAAAAAAATGTTCTATTATTTAAGTTAACTATGGATGGTTTTTTTTATGTCTTTGATACATACCAATCCGGTTTATTTCAAAAATGACAGATCATATTTCAACATGATTGGAGTGACGGACGATGAATTCGACTTAAGATTTTTGAGACCTGTCAAACTCTTGCCAATTTGTGTCACATTATGTCAAATCTGAGTTCTGAAAATTCATAAACATTTTCGAATTGCCTTTGGGTTCTATTGTGGGCCGTTTATTGTGTGTTTTGTGCTTTTAAAGTTACTTCTTATCACGCCCTCTCCTGGCGAAGGTTGGCGATCCAAATAGCAATTGTGGCTCTGGAAACTGTAGCCCGGAAGATTTCCGCAGACGATCGTTCAAGCTACCTCCTTAAATCTTTTAGCCAAGAGTTCTGGCGTATTCCTACTGATTCCCTTGCACTTTGCCCTCTATTATGAGGCGCAGTATTTCGTATCTATGACCTCTCATCACATGACCCAGGTATTGCATTTCTCTTTCCTTGATGGTGTTCAGTATCTCTTTTTGTTTCTGCATGCGCTGGTGTACTTCGTCGTTGGTGATCTTTTGTACCCATGAGATTCGCTGCATCCATATGTACACATACATTTCGAAGGTTTCTATTCTCTTTTCTTTCTGTGAATCCAGTGTCCAGCTCTCACATCCATAGAGTAACACAAAGAAGACGTAGCATCTAGCCATTCGAGTTCTGAGTTCCGCACTGAGGTCTCGTCTTGTAAACAATGATTTCATACTCACGAAGATTTTTCTCGCTTGCTCAATTCTTGAAAATATTTCTCTTTTCGGGTCTCACTGACTATTGATGTTAGCTCCCAAATACTTTATTGAGGTCACTTGTCCGATTGTTTGTCCCTTGAGACACCGGTGTGCATTTATTGCAGTCTCTGAAAAGACCAATAGTTTGGTCTTGGAGCCATTGAGATGCAGTCCAAACATCTCACTATAGTGGCTACGGAATCTATGATGCAGTTCTTGTATATCGTTGGCTATTATAACCGTATCATCGGCATATCTGATACTGTATATTGGGATTCCATTGAACTGGATTCTGCCCTGGATTCGATCCAGTACTTCTCTAAATATAGTCTCCGAGTACAGGTTAAACAATTCTAAAGTTATGGAAGAAAGATCGAGGGAAAATTAAGTGAAGACCCAGAGCACAGTTTCGCTGCCCAGAGAGTTGTATTAGTCACGAATAAAGTTTGTATACCATCTCGTATGTTATATGGTACTAAAAACTGGAGTAGCTGTAAAATAGCATACGATAGATAAATAATAATAGATTTTAGTACTGTAGAGAGAAAAGGTAAAAAAAGATACTGGTTTAAGATTTAAGTTAATTAACTACCTATTTAAGGAACTGGGAATTTCAGTAAGAGTTTTTAATTTAGTAATTTTTGGAATTTCGGTAAGAGTTTAGTAACAGTTTATTTGACTCTGAAATTCAGCACAGAATTAGCAGCGCCTCAAGAGCATTCTGGAAATTAAAAGACAGGGTTTTCTACAATCATGCCTTGAGTACAAAAACGAAACTTGCAATGTACTGAGCAATAATAATCCCCACCATGTTATATGGGAACGACACCTGAGAGCCTATACCACCGTATATGAACGCATTAAACAAGTTGCAACAGAGACACCTTAGACAACTGTTAAGAATCAGATGGTACCACCATATCTCAAACGTATCGGTCCTTGATAAAGTTAGCTACGACAGTGCTGAAGTCATGATTACTAAATATCGCTTAAGATGGGCTGGTGAAGTATGCAGAATTCAAGAAAACCGCCTACTAAAATATCTTCTTTACGGTGAGCTTGTAGAGGGTAAGAGGAAACTGGGTGGACAATTCAAAAGGTACAAGGATATTTTTCACAAAAACTTAAAAGGGATCAGCATGCAGAATCAGGGGAGGAAGCAGCGCACAATAGAACTCAATGGAGAAGAATTGTAAACTCAGTTAACAACGACAACCAAAAAGTAAAGAGGTAACAAAGTAATGAGATTTTTGAATGTCCGGAGTGCGGAGGACAGATAACATCACGTATCGAGCTTTTCAGTCACGACAGAAAATTCCCTGCGTAACCATCTTCTAAGTATTTGTATTACTAAAGTCCTTCTGTACGCACATACGACTTATTCAATAAAAATATGTGTACTAGAATGCACCATTTAAAATACAATTCGAAGGTCTCCGAAAACTTTTATTGCATCTCAACCGACCGGATCGAGAGTAAATAAATATACCATCGAAATTCTTCGAATTCGTCAATCGTTACTAGGAATAGTTCGGGACCAAGTAGTATTGACCCGAGGCATCGGTACGTTGTACGACGCATTATTTGTTTTTAGTGCACCAAATCTTGGCTGGGGACCAAGCATCCGTCCTCCGCACTGACCGGATTTGGCACCATGCAATCGAAAAAACGGGCATACCGTACGAAATGCAGTTCAATCGGGATTAAATCGGTCAGGTTAGATACCTTTATGTTTTAGTAGGGTACATTCCTTGAAAGAAAACCTTGGTATAGCTCAATTAGGGTATCTGATCGAGAATTCTCCAGAAATGTGTCTTTAGTCGAGACGGGAGAAACCTCAACACTTTGAGAACTCGAGAAATCAATCCCATGAGTAAGATAACTAGGCAAAGAAAATAAAGTCCTCTCACTTTGGGTGTAAGTCCACGAAGGGACAGAAGGTAATGAACAAGCAAACGATCTAGCTAGAAAAGGAGCGAATACTCCCACTAACTGGACCAGAAGTTCTGCTTCCCAAGTGGAAACCAACTTAAAGCGGAACTCAAAAACCTGGAAGTACTCCATCCGGTCTAAGATACTCGAAGAAATTTACATATTAAATTACATACTTAAACCTTACCGTTTTTGAAATATTTTCAATTTTGTCAAAGTGTAGTAAAAATTTTAAGGCTTCGTTTCTCCAAGGGTATCAAAGTTTTTAATACTAAATATTTACTGAAGATTATTTATTGATGAGATATTGTGTTGCAATAATAAACAAAATACTACATTATACAGAGTGTCTAAAAATTTATATTAAATAATTACCTGCTTTAAACGACAATAACTTGTTTAATTTAAATGGAACACCCTGTATATTTTACGAGAATCCGATGCACAATCTAATTGTCTATAAAAATGTGTTATACCATTCTATTCCTTATCTATCTCTTCAAGTTTTCGTAGAAAATGCAATTTCTTATAATTTAGACCTCATTTATCACTATACCTATGGAATATTGACATTTTAGATTATTTTTATATAAAGACGTAACAAATTTTCAAAGAGTACAGATATTAATATTGTCCATATTAGTTTGCGTATTTCATTAAAAAATAAAAAAAACTGTTTTAATATTTTTTGTTAAAGAGGACCAATTAATATGATCCAAGTATTCAAACTACATTAATGATTGTTTATGTTGATTAATAATAATTGCTCCAAATACTAAAAACTATATTTTGTATGTGTATTAGACAGTGTGGTAAAAAGTAACACCCTATAAAATTTATTTAATTTTTTGACGAATGATTATTTACATAACAGGACGTTTATTTTGATAACTTATTATTATATTGATTTCTGAGTCAAATACACATTTATTTAGATAATTTATGAATAATAATTTATTAATTAAACCAATTAAGTATGTAATTAACTAATTTTTGGGCGGAAATAATAATGGTATATTTAATTATATAGTATATTTTATTATAACCTCTTTTACAAAGATTTAAATACTTTTTTTTGTAAACAAATGAGTTTACAATATTATTATTTATTTAAAAAAAATCTAAAATGTCAATATTCCATGGGTATAGTGATAAATAAGGTCTAAATTATAAGAAAATGCATTTCGTCTACGAAAACTTGAAGAGATAGGTAAAAAATGGTATGATACAATTTGATACACAATCGACGGGTGTTCACAACAGGGTGTTCTATTTCAATTAAACAAGTTATTGCCGCTTAAAGCTAGTAATTATTTAATATAAATTGTTGGACGCTCTGTATAAGGTAGTATTTTTATTATTGCAACACAATATTTGATCAATAAATTAATAATCTTTAGTAAATATTTAGTATTATAAACTTTGATATCCTTGGAGAAATGAAGCCTTAATTTTTTTACTGCAATTTCACAAAATTCAAAATATTTCAAAAACGGTAAGGTTTAAGTATGATAAACCTTAATCAAATTTACCTTTATTTCAATCATAGAAATGTGGTGAACAACCCTGTATAATAATCGTTAGTACCGTAAGATCGAAAAAAAAACCGCGTTAAGGACGGCTGGAAAATGACAATCGACGCTAATTTTGGCGAAATCAATCTCCAGAGGCCATTTACTAAAAATTTACATCAAAATCGACATAAAATTTGTCAAAAATTAACACTAATTACTCACAAGTTCCAAGAAACTAGAAACCTTAAAAAACATGCTCTCTACAGAAATATAAAGAATAAAACAAAAAAAAATAAATAAAAAAGTAACTAAGTAAGTTTTTCTTGGAAAATTCTTTCGTTTCTGAATAAAATTTCTATCTCAAATCAGATGTTTGATCAACTATTTCGACGAGTAGTCTGGATAAACAAAAATACAGACAAACAATTATTTTTAAACGTGTATGTGAGTTTTAGAAAGTGCAGTATAAAGCCCCGTCTACACATAACGTTTTACCTGTCAGTCTTAGCCGTTCAGTCAAAACGTATCAAGTAAAACTTTGGGAGTAGATAAAAAACGGCCCATTTTATTCGAACTGAATTATGACAGAGGACCGTCTAGAGTACTGACGGGATCATTGAGTTGTACAAAAAAAAACTGTCGTTTTGCCCTACACTGAAAAAAATATAAGTAAAGAACACATTACATCATCTTTAAAAAGCGACATTTAAAAAACTACTTTTTGCATAATTTAAGTTGTTTAGAGATATTTAATGATGACATATTACGAAACGATACAATTTTTACAATTAGCTTTGCACGTTACAAATGAAATTTAAACCATAAATACAATTTTGTAGTAAAATTCCTTGCTTCATATTTTCTTCTTCACTAAACACAATGCGATAATTGATGAAACCTGAGGTAAAACTTCCAGTGAATACGATAGTTTTATCCATCTTAACTGACAGGTAAAATGTTAAGTGTAGACGGGACTTAAGAGTTTAAAGACCAGGCTAAATTTCGAAATCTCAGACAGATACTTCAGATTTATTTATATTTATTGATAAAATTAATGTTGATTATCGTACTTCAGAAATATTGGAAAAATAATAAAAATGTAAATTCTTGATTGATCTTTGCGTGCAAAAGTGGCACAATGACAAGCAAAATATTCATGTTTTTACTTAAATCTTACCCCCATCAGTGTATCATAAGTATTAATATTAACTTTACTACACTACAGCAGAAAGATTATAAATATCTGACTTTTTTTTAAAGATGAAAAAAATTAAGCTGTAAATGTTGCTAAATATTACACAATTATTATGGACAGACACTCTTATTATTTTCCACAGAAAAACACAGCATTAAAATATCTATAAAGAAGAACAGTAGGATTATACCGAGTAAGTGCCGTATGATCGAATAAAAACGGCGTCAGCGATGGCTATGAAATGAAGGTCGCTGTCATACGGTGTTATATAGTCTGTGAAACGAATAATTTTGAATTTAACAGTTCCCGCGGGCTTTTCTAGTGTTAATTTTATTAGGTTAGCAACTTGACGCAATGCCGTCTCTAATAGAACAGCCAATATAAAATGACAGCGATCTTTATTTCATAGCCATCGCTGACGCCTTTTTTTCTATGATATTGTATTATTTGCAAGTACGAGTATAATTTTTCGAAAATTGATACTTGCGAAATATACATATAAATTTTGTGAATGCAAATAATAATACATCACTATTAGTAGATATTGAATGTTTTTTGTTAAATTAAATCGATTTTTAAACCCCAAAATTTAAAATATATTTTACGTTTTACCCATTATCTTATGTACAGTATTGGCCAAAAGTGGATGAACCAATACCAATAATTGCGAAGAAAATCAGATTTGAGGTGTTAAATATCAAAATTATTTTATGTACCTTTGTATGTTAAAAGTTTAATACATTCTCACCAAAATACTACAAACAAATATAAATTCTTCTGTTAGTCTTATCATTTATAGATAAGAATTGGCAAATATTGCTTTTTTGTCTTGGACAAAAGTAGATGAACCAAATATTTTAAAAAATCGTTAGTTTCATTTGTTCTGCTTTTATGAACAATTGCGATTTAAAAACATTTGAGCTCTTGTGATATATCATGCCACGTGGAATTAACTTGTTTGCAGATCTTAAGTTGCGAGTAGTGAATGCTTTTAAGGATGGTTTGAAGCAATCGGAAATCGCTAAGCAATTACGCCTTGGAAAATCAGCGGTACATTATATTTTAAAGAGATATAATGAGAGAGGAGATATCTCTATAAAAAGAAAACCAGGACGACCTAAAAAAGTTGGTCCCAATATGATAAAAACCATAAAACGAATTTCTTCACAAGATCCATTTTTGCCGTCAACAAAGATAAAAGCAAAACTTGAAGAAATGGGCTATCCACCAGTGAGTACAAGGACGATCCGACGTAAATTAGTTGACCAGAAGTTGTTTTCCCGAAGACCCGCCAAGAAACCACTGCTATCAAAAAAAAAATTTGAAGGCCCGATTAGCATTTGCCAAGGAATATCAAAACTGGACTGTGGCACAATGGAAAAAAGTTTGTTTTAGTGATGAATCAAAGTTTAATTTGGTGTCATCAGATGGAATTCAACATGTAAGAAGACCTCCCAACACACGATTGCTACCAAAGTACACGCGACCCACTGTAAAACATGGTGGGGGCTCAATCATGGTATGGGGGTGTTTTTCTGAGTATGGGATGGGGCCTCCATAAAATTGAGGCATAATGGATCGGTTTGGCTACAGAGACATTTTACAAAACCTTTTAGTTCCTTATTTGGAGGAAAAAATGCCAGTTGTACACTACTTCCAACATGATAAGGACCCGAAACATGCCTCACAATTGGTTAAAAGGTTTTTGGAAGATGAAATGGTGACTGTTCTCAAATGGCCATCGCAATCCCCAGACCTGAATCCAATAGAAAATTTATGGGAAATTTTGGATCAACACATTAGGACCAAATTCTACAAAAATAAGCAAGAATTATTTGCAGCTTTGGAAGAGTCTTGGAAAAATATCGATTTTTCTATAACTGAAAATCTTCTGGGATCCATTGTTGTGAACATACATTTAATATGGTTATATGTATATGTATATTCGACAAATTGTATAAAATATTATTTTTACCCTTATTCTACGGCTATGCCTAAAGAATTTAAGGTACGAAAAATACCATCAACATTATTATTCTTCTCAGAAAGATGGGTGATGCAAATAAACAGAACCATTACCTTAAGATGAAATTTGGAAGAAATAGTCATAAATAGTTGCATCATTTTTAGTTTTCCTTTGTAATTCGTTTACTTTCAGACGCGATGTCTGGTTTCTATTTACTTAAGAAATGGTCATGTTTGTCCCTTTGCAAACCTACCTGAAAATATTATTAAGAAATAGTAGGTACGCCCGTGGATTTTCGGAGAGGGCATTCTCATAAAAGCACGGTCACAGAAGGGACCGGGGACATTCATAAAAATTTTTCATAGACGTAATACTGCTAAATTTATATTTTGTATTAAAAGTTTAAAATAAAAAGTAATAACAACTTAGTAAGAATTTAATTATAAAAAAAAATAAAGAATAACATTCCCAACAAGTGGTGATACGAGTCAAATAGAGAACTACAACATTTGGTGGCAGCGACTACAAGATTGGTGACGACGGTGGTCCAATCCAGGATCACGACATTGGTGGCAGCGGTAAAAAACTACCACCAAGGTTTCCTGAAGGTGCGCCAGACGCAGCAGAAAACCTACCAGTTTTTGAAGAAGATAGAGGCAACGGGCAGTTCTTGAAGGTGCACCAAGAAGCAGCAAGAAGCCCGACACGAGACGTAGACATTGGGGACACTGAAGGAGCGCCAGACGCAGCAGCAAGTCTCCAGGGAAGCTTTTGTTTTCACCAGATGATGACGGGGTAAGTCTTTCATTTGTTTACTGTATTGTGACGCTACTGTTTTTCTTCTGATTTTAGTTAGTTAGATTTAAGTTAAGACAATAATAATTCTGGGCTGCAAATAACAAAAAAAAAAAATATTGCTTAAAATTCGTAAATATTTTTTTTTCTCTTCAAACTAAAAATACATCTATAAAAATAAATAATAATTTTAAACTAAAGTAATAAATCATTAATAAAATATAATAATGGCAGGAGGTAAAGACGCAACTGATGTTCTGAATTTAATAAATTCATTTGATGGTCAGGGTGACGCAAATTCACTCCAATTTTCTTAAAAATTGTGATTCAATATTAAAAATTGTCAAAGTGGATCAAAAAGAATTACTAGTAGATTTATTTTTGGTACTAAATTAAAAGGGAAGGCACAAGAGGTAACACAATATAAACAGTTTCAAAATTGGGAAGAACTAAAAGATTTCTTATTAGAGCACTTTACTGATAAAACACCACCATCGCATTTTCTAACACAAATAATGAATATAAAGCAACATTTTAGGGAAACTGTAAAAGAATATGGCGATAGATTACAAATTCTCTTTAATAAATATAAAGAAACGTGTCACTTAAATTATGCAAATAACGAAGCTACTGTTTTAATAGAAAATTTAAACTCCATTTTAGTCAATACTTTTAGAAAAGGACTCAACGATGAAAAAATTCAAATGCGTATTATTGCCGAAAATACTACATATTTAGATAAAGCTTTATCATTAGCAATTGAAATGGAACTTGAGAATAATGACAGGTTTAAAAACTCGCATTTTAAAAATATAGGTTTTGTAGAGCGTGGAAATAGACAATTAAATAATCATTCTTCTAATAATTCCTGTTTATTTTGTTTTAAAAATAATCATTTAACATCACAGTGTAGACAGCTTAGGCAATACGAACAAAATAGTAACTCATATAATAGAAATGTACCTAGCAATAATCAGACACGCCCACCGCAAAATTTTAATAGCAATAATAATTTTTCAAATAGACAAGACGTAAATACAGTACAATATAATCAAGGACGTTTCACTAATCGAAACTACAACAATCAAAATTTTAATCAGAACAACGACGTGCGTAATTATAATCGTAATTATGGTAACAATTATAACAGTAATAATCCTCGTTCAAATTACAATAATAGATATTCTCAGAATCCAAGAAATTTTAATAACTCACAAGTTCCTCAACGGCAGCAAAATGTTTCGATACCTCAACAATCTCAAAATTTTTCTAATTACAATAATGAATCCAGTACTACCAATTTTAATAGTTCAAATAATAGATCACCACAACAAATTCAAACTATAAATTCTCAGTCGTTAATCAATTCAGCAGATAATTATTTTTCAGAACCGAGCACATCTCAAAATTTTTCGGGAAACGAGAGCGAAGCCTTGGTCGCGAGCAGCCGATTAAGCGCTTCTTAAAATTAGATAATAGCTGTTCTATGAATTACACACTACCTGAGCATAAAAATAAAATTAAAATTGAGCAAAACTTAATTGACATACCGCATAAATCAGTATTATTTTCCGATAGTTACCAACAATTAGAGATAATTAAAATCCCTTCTTTAGATATAAAAGATAAAGAATTACATCTTTTATTAGATACAGGGGCAGATATATCTTTATTGAAAGAATGTATCTTATTACAAAATAATCTAAAATTAAATAAAACTTGCATTATAGAATTAAAAGGTATAAGTAAAGAACCTGTATTTACTAAAGGTGTTTGTAACATCCCAATTAAATTAAACAATAACAAAGCAATAACTCATCCTTTTCACATTGTGCCAGATAGTATACCGATTAAAAGTGATGGACTATTAGGACGCGATTTTTTGCAAAAGTATAAAGCCAAAATAAATTACGAAGACGGAGTCATTAATTTTGAAGACAATTTTTTTAAAATTTTGCCGTCAGAAGCAACTACAATAATTCCCGCGAGATGTCAAATTATTGTACCTGCTCTAGCTAATTTATCTTCGTCCGAAGGCATAGTAGTTTCAAAACAATTATCCGAACATTTATATCTAGGGTCAAGCCTAACAAAAGTCCAGAACTATAAATGTTTAGTTAGCATATTAAATATTTCTAATGAAGCTCAAACTATCCATACACCTAGAGTGAATGTCGAACCTATTTCTTTTAATGAGTACGAATTTATAGAAACATATAATTATGACATTATCGATCGTTTTGCTAAAATAAGAAAAGAAATTAATCTAGACCAATTAAATGAAGAAGAAACTAATTCAGTATTAGATATTTGTAGAGATTTTAACGATATTTTTTACTTAGAAGGCGATAAACTAACAAGCACCAACACAATAAAACACACTATACCGACAGAAAGTAATAAAGGTCCTATTAACGTAAAACCTTATAGATTGCCTTTCAAACATAAAGAAATAATTAATGAACAAACTGAGCAAATGTTAAAAGACGGGGTAATTTCCGCTTCGGACAGTCCTTGGAATAGTCCTTTACTAGTTGTTCCTAAGAAAAGCGACCCATTATCACCTAAATTTAGAGTATGCGTTGATTTTCGAAAGTTAAATGAAATTACCATTGGAAACGCATATCCTCTACCTAATATAGCAGAAATTTTAGACCAGTTAGGAAAATCTCATTATTTTACTACCTTAGATCTTACTAGTGGATTTCATCAGGTAGAAATGGACGAAAAAGATAAAAATAAAACCGCTTTTAGCACTAATACAGGACATTACGTTTATAACAGAATGCCTTTCGGTTTAAAAGGAGCTCCCGCCACATTTCAAAGACTCATGAACACAGTTTTAAGCGGTCTTAATGGTATGAAATGCTTTATTTATTTAGATGATATAGTAATTTATGCAAACAACTTAAATGAACATAACGATAGATTAATTGAAGTTTTTCAAAGATTTAGACAACATAATTTAAAACTTCAACCTTCGAAGTGTCAGTTTTTACGAAAAGAATGTTTATACTTAGGTCACATTATTACAGAAAACGGCATTAAACCAGATCCATCAAAAATTCAATGTGTAACAAACTTTCCGCAACCTAAAAATCCTAAAGATATAAAATCTTTTTTAGGGCTTGTAGGATATTATAGGAAATTTATCAAAAATTTCGCTAAAATTGCTAAACCTTTAACCGAATTATTAAAAAAAGATTCTGTTTTTAATTGGGGTATAAAATGCGAAAATTCTTTCCAAATTCTTAAAGATAGTATAACTTTTCCACCTGTTCTCCAATACCCAGATTTTACCAAAGAATTTATTATAACAACAGATGCGAGTAATTTCGCAGTAGGAGCAATTTTATCGCAGGGTAAGGTTAATCATGATCGTCCAATAGCGTTTGCTAGTAGAACTCTAAATAAAGCAGAACAAAATTATTCAACTTCAGAAAAAGAGCTAACTGCAATCGTCTGGGCAGTAAAACATTTCCGTCCATATATTTTTGGCACAAGATTTAAAATTGTTACAGATCACAAACCCCTACTCTATATATTTAATATCAAAGACCCTGGTTCTCGTTTGACGCGTTTTAGAATAAAACTTGAAGAATATGACTATGAAATAATTTATAAAGCTGGAAAGATTAATACAAATGCTGATGCATTGAGTAGAATAGTTAGCACAACAAATGTCAATTCTATTATTACCAATTATGATAATTTTAAAACACATCTCGAAAGCCATATAATTATTAATTCCAAAGTCAAAGAAAAAAACACAAATCTGTTTGAAACACCACAACTTATACCTATAGTTTTATTTTTGCCAAAATTATTCAACAAAAACGACTTTAAAATTCTAGAAAAAAATAAACAAATTAATACATTTTTAGAACATTACGATAACACAAATCCTTTAGACATGCCGTCAGTTTTTCAGTATCAACAAAATAATTGTAATATATTTCTATTAACAGACAACGAAAATACATTCAGTGATATTAATTATGAAAATATTTGGTCTTGCTTACTAACTTTACGAAATATTATATCCAACGAAAAAACCGAACTATCATTTATAAAATATCATTACAACTCATTAGTCAAATGGGAAATCGTTCTTCCTATGATAAGATATATTTTTAAAGACCTCTATTCAGAAATTACAATATTTAACAACAGTCTTATCAACCCCTCAGATGCTGAAAAAGTTGTATTATTAAATGAAAATCACAATTGTCCATTAGGAGGTCATCAAGGGTCATCCCGCACATATAAAAAATTATCTCAATTATATACATGGAAAGGTATGAAAAAAGACATAAAAGAGTTTATAAAAAAATGTGAACTTTGTCAAAAAAATAAACAGTCTCGAAAAACAAAAATGCCTATGGTAATTACGACCACGGCATCAAAACCGTTCGAAAAATGTTTTTTAGATATAGTTGGACCACTACCAGAAACCGAAAATGGTCACAAATACATATTAACCTTTCAGGATGATTTAACAAAATATATAATTAATATACCTATGAGAAATCAAGAAGCTGTAACTGTAGCGCATCATTTTGTAACGAATATTATATGCATTTACGGAATACCTGACATGCTAGTCACAGATCAGGGGTCAAATTTTTTAAGTGATATTTTTAAAAGTACTTGCAAGTTTTTAAAGATAAAAAAGATCCAAACAACAAGTTATCACCCAGAGTCAAACGGAGCACTAGAACGCTCTCATAAAGTTCTAGAAGAATATTTAAGACACTTCATTAAGACATCTCAAACAGACTGGGATAATTGGATTCCCTATGCAACATTTACATATAATACTACACCTCACACTGCTACACAATTTTCTCCATTTGAACTTTTATTCGGACATATTCCTACATTACCAACATCAGTTAAACAACCACCTAAAGTCAATTATACTTATGATGATTTCATAAACAATCTTAAACAAAAAATGCAACATTCTAATCAATTAGCTAAAGAAAACTTATTAAAATGTAAAAACATATCAAAAAATAATTACGATAAAAACAGTTATACCAGAATATTCGAAATTGGTGACAAAGTGTTACTTTACGACGAATCAGTTCGACGTGGCAGAAGTAAAAAACTTTCCGCCTTATGGATTGGTCCATATACCATTATAAAAAAAAATATCAGATGTAAATTATACAATTCAAAAAGGAAAAAATAAACAAACTATTCATGCAAATAGATTAAAATATTTTTATTATTAAAACTAAACATAATCAGTATATATAGATTATAAAAACTAGAAAATAAATTTAATTAGCTTATTATTAGTATATATATTTTGTTTTAGGGTTAATTTATTTATAATAATTACCAGTATCCTAGCAGTAGTCCACCCAGAATACAATATAACCACTTATGACTTGAACCCTGAATACACTTTGAGCACCTGGGCGAACTAAGGTTTTTAATAACAAATGGAAACTAGTAACTTTTGTAGAATTAGAAAATATTAGTAATAAGTTATTATCATTAAAGAATTACCGTAAGTATACTACAGATTTATGCAATAATGAGAATGCTCAATATCACTATTATATTTGTCAGTTATTTTTGAAAAGTTCTAAATACACTTTCGAAAAAAATTGAAAAAAAAGAACTAGAAGTCTTACACGAATTGATCGGTCATAGTCATTTATCAGAAAGTAGACAAAAACGAGGTTGGTTCAATATTGTAGGAAAAGCAACTAAAGTTTTATTCGGCGTTTTAGATGAAGAAGATGCTAAATACTATAATGATAAAATTTCACAAATGAATAAAGACGAAACTTCAGTCCTTCAACTTTTAAAAGAACAAACAAAAATTGTTCAATCAACAATAATTAATTTCAATAATACTATTGGAACTTTAGATTTTAACGAAAATTTATTAAAAAATAATAAAAAAGATTAGCGATGAATTAAGCAAAGTCAAAGAAAATTTTCATTTTCTATATATAAAAAACCGGCATAGAAGAACACGTCACTATTTTAAATATGATGCTAAATCAATTACAATTAGAAATCATGACGATTACGAATGCTATTTTAGTAGCAAGAAAGGGAGTTTACACCCCTCAATATTAACGCCATTAAGGTTAATTAACGAATTAAAAGATGTGTCCGAATCTCTACCTCATGGATTAGAATTTCCTGTACCATTAGATCCGCTCAATGCAAATCTCATTCTAAATGTTATCGAGTTGCAAGTTTATTTCGAAAACAAACGATTAATATATATTATAAACATCCCTTTAATTGAAACAAATTTATTCTATATTTATAAAATATCACCCTTCCAAAATTAATGTCAAATAACCAGTTTATATTAATTCAACCCTCATCTAAATATATAGCAATTGACGAAAGCAAACAGCAGTTTATTACACTGTCGGAAATAGAATTTAATACTTGTTTAAAAATTATAGAAAATAAATTTATTTGCAAGCAACAAAAACCAGTTTCTCTTGCTCATTTGGCAGATAATTGCGAAGTTAAATTATTGCAATTCACAAATATCATACCTGATATCTGTGACAAACGTATAATTCAGTCAGATAGAGCAATTTTTATTCAACTACAAACCAGTAACACTTGGTTATTTGCAGTTCCTCATCCAGAAACTCTTACGATATCATGTAATAATAAAAAAAAATCACGTAGATGTAATACTAAAAAATTGCGGTAGTGTCACTATAGGTAAACAATGTAAAGCTTATAGCGCATCATCAATGCTAATCCCTCATGGAAATACAGTCCAGTCCAATATTTCAAGTGATTTTATTCCACCATTCGACATTAGTGATAATTGTTGCGAAAGGATAAAGGAAGAAAAATAAACATTAGTGAAATATTTCTCAACGAACATTATAGGAAATTAACAAAGCACATCCCCGAACTTAATGTAGCGAGCCATAAGCTAGAAGATATTGAAAAGTTAGGTGATGAAATTCTAAAAAAGGAAACTTGTAAACAATTATACATTTCCAGCATCTGTAATTGCCTATATCTTAGCTCTTCTTGCTATTATTTTTATTATTTATAAATTGTATACAAAATGTACTAACAAGACAGCCTGTTGCGGAATTATTCCAAACTTATGCATTAGAGTTAATCAGTCTGTGGAACCATCTTCTAGAAATAGTGATAGATATGTTGCTCATTATAATCGTAATATTAGCCAAAACTCTGAAAATGTAGGTAACTATGAAAACTCCGAAGAAGAGAATGTTAATTTACAGGCGCCCTCGCGCAGACCCATTGGGTATGTACCATCAAGGCGACCATTAAAAGAAAAATAATTTCCGCATTTGATACATTTTTAAATCTGCAATAGTTATAAAAAAAAATGTTAGTTAAGTTAGAATGTAAGTTAGTTATAATTAGTAGTTAAGACTTGTATAATACTTTTATATATGTACTTTTATTCATTTCCATCTGAGTTATACTAATTAATTATATAAACATTTGTTTTGAGATTTCATATCACTTTCACCTCATGAAATCTCTCATTAAGGGGGAGGTGTTGTGAACATACATTTAATATGGTTATATGTATATGTATATTCGACAAATTGTATAAAATATTATTTTTACTCCTTATTCTACGGCTATGCCTAAAGAATTTAAGGTACGAAAAATACCATCAACATTATTATTCTTCTCAGAAAGATGGGTGATGCAAATAAACAGAACCATTACCTTAAGATGAAATTTGGAAGAAATAGTCATAAATAGTTGCATCATTTTTAGTTTTCCTTTGTAATTCGTTTACTTTCAGACGCGATGTCTGGTTTCTATTTACTTAAGAAATGGTCATGTTTGTCCCTTGCAAACCTACCTGAAAATATTATTAAGAAATAGTAGGTACGCCCGTGGATTTTCGGAGAGGGCATTCTCATAAAAGCACGGTCACAGAAGGGACCGGGGACATTCATAAAAAATTTTTCATAGACGTAATACTGCTAAATTTATATTTTGTATTAAAAGTTTAAAAATAAAAAGTAATAACAACTTAGTAAGAATTTAATTATAAAAAAAATAAAGAATAACATTCCCAACAAGTGGTGATACGAGTCAAATAGAGAACTACAACATTTGGTGGCAGCGACTACAAGATTGGTGACGACGGTGGTCCAATCCAGGATCACGACACCATGCCTAAGCGATGTCTGAAAGTAATTACGAATAAGGGTTATTACACTAAGTAATAGTAAATTATAAGTTAATTTTTCAGTTTTTGTTAACATAAGATTTTTTTTTATTAAATATATATTTTGTTCATCTACTTTTGTCCAATAGTTTTTTCAATTTAAATTTTTTGCTACCTTATTAAAGCACATTTTAAAAAAACAATGCTATTTATTTTTATAGCACTGACACTAGACTTGAAGTAAATATAGCTCAAATTTTAATTTTAAACATATTAGGAAAAACCCATTATTTTAACAAAGTTCATCCACTTATGGCAAATACTGTACCTATTCATTATTTGTATATTGTAAAACATTTGCTGCATTTGTATGGTTCATAGTTTATTTGCCAAAGTATTTATTAACTGTATATTATGTATATTTCATGTAAACTATATCATTTTTAAAATACAAACCAAAAATACGAGGAATAATGATTTTTTCCATGTATTCTAGAACATATTTATTAAGTTGTTCTATTAGAGACGGCATTGGTCTGATATTTAGAAATGTCAAAAGCTGATGACATTTTACTTTTGACAATTATGACATTTCGAGTTGATTTTTGCAAGAAGAGGAAGAACTGTCAGTTGTTTTATTATTTTCCTCTTCTATTTCACGAAAGTAAAAAGAGTTACCTATCTGATTCGTTCAGGCACTCAATTTAAAGAATATTAGTAACTTTTTTGACAGAGGGATTTTATATTTGCCATTTTGGTAAAAAATAACGGTTAAAATTCAAATTCATATTCATTTTATAGACTATAATTATTGTAGATCGCATGGCAGGGGTAAGTTATTATATTATCACCGGGACCTTATATATCTATTGTGCCCCCCGTTATTGAGTCATAACTCATCATACAATCTCAGGGCTTTGACAAAAGCCAGTATCTGAGACGGTTTTACACAGGTTAGTTCTCCATCTCCGATATCAGTCGTACCAAAGTTCATGGCACGAATGGTTGTCGGCTCGACGCACTCAGCGATGAGGTGTTGTGGTGTTTCCCCATTTTCCCCACAGAATCTGCATTCACCGTTGTGTCTTTAGTTTCAATCTACTGAGGTGTTTAGGGTAAGTGTCCTGTTTACCCCGTGACAATCCGAAGAATTTCTTCGAGTGTGTTAGACGGTTGGAGGATTCCCCTTCCAGGTTACGGATGTAATCTTCCAGGATCTTGAGTTCTGCTTTAAGTTTGTTTCCACTTGTTTCTAGGAAGCAGAACGGTTTTGGTTCAATTAGTAGAGTGTTCGCTCCTTTTCTAGCTAGATCGTTTGCTTTTTTATTACTTTCTAATTCTTAGTGATCTGGTACCCAGAGTATGAGAGCTTTATTTTCTTTGCCTAATTTTTTCCGCTACTATAGGCATTCTTTGACAAACTTCGAATCAGTAGTTATAGGAATGTTAGTATTTTTTCGTAGAACTTATTGGAAAGAATTTATTGGTCATCTTAAGGCTCTCTTCGATGTCATATGGGAAAGCGAAGAGGCACCTCAGGACTTTCCCAACGCGAATATAGTGAATATATTTAAGAACAAAGGAAGTGCAGCAGATTGCGAAAACTACCGAGGAATTTCACTACTGGTTATCGGAGGAAAAATTATGTCAAACCACCTTCACCCACATATAGAAAAAATCCTCCCAGAATCGCAAACGGGCTTTCGCACCAACCGCGGTACCGTTGATTCCATATTCTCCATCTGCCAACTACAGGAAAAAGTAAAGGAACAGCAGAGTAAACTTTATGTTGCATTCATCGACCTAACGAAAGTCTTCGACTCTGTAAACAGAGATGCACTTTGGGCAATTTGCAACAGTTCGGATTGCCCAACAAATTTCTTACTGTGTGTAAAAGCCTCCATAACAACAACAAGTCGGGAGTGTCACATCATGGATCACTGAGCGATCCCTTCCTGACAAATAAAGGAGTTAGGCAGGGATGTGTCCTAGCTCCTCTCCTATTCAACATATTTATGGCAGCGCTATCTATTATAGTGGACAGCAAACTGCAGGAAAGACGAATGGGTGTTAGATACAGGTATGACGGCGGTCTGTTCAACATAAAAAGACTCAGGGAAAAAATACGTATAAATTCATCACAGAACTCCAATACGCTGATGACTGCGCTCTAGTTGCAAATCCTTTACAGCAATTACAGGAAATGCTGAACACATATACCTGGGCATACGAGACTTTGGGCCTTCAATTGCATGAACATCGATAAAACTAAAATCATGTGCACTCCCTCGGAAAATCATAACAGCGCTATAAAAATCGGAGAAGAACTATTGGAATATGTATACCGGAATTTAATTACCTCGGCAGTTTGATTTCGGAAAAGGCAAATATCGACTCTGAAATCCAGCACAGAATCAGCAGCGCCTCAAGAGCATTCTGGAAATTAAAAGACAGGGTTTTCTACAATCATGACGAGCACAAAAACGAAACTTGCAGTGTATCGAGCAGTAATAATCCCCACCATGTTATACGTAAGCGAAACCTGGCTGCCGTACCGCCGGCCGGCGCCGACACAAGAGCGCATTAAAAAAGTTGCAACAGAGACACCTTAAACAACTGTTAAGAATCAAATGGTACCACCATGTCTCAAACGTATCAGTCCTTGAAAAAGCAAGCTACGAGAGCGCTGAAGTCATGATTACTAAATCTCGCTTAATATAGGCTGGCCACGTATGCAGGATGCAAGAAACCGCCTACCGAAATCTCTTCTTTACGGTGAACTTGTAGAGGGTAAGAGGAAACCGGATGGACAACTCAAAAGATACAAGGATGTTTTTCATGAAAACTTAAAGGGGATCAGTGGGAGGAAGCAGCGCACAATAGAACGCAATGGAGGAGAATTGTAAATTCAGTTAATAACGACAACCAAAAAGTAAAGAGGCAAAAAAGTAATAAAATTTTTGAATCTCCGGAGTGTGGAAGAGAGATAACATCACGTATCGGGTAAAAGCTCATGACAGGAAACGCCTTGCGTAACCATCTTCTGATGCGTGTCAAATACTCGTCAGCGAGCAATGGCAGTAAGTATGTAAGTAATTTTTTCGTAAATTATTTTGAATTTCTTTATTGAAATAGTAAATATCACAACCCTTCATAACCAGACTGTCGACTTATATGATCATATGCATGGAAAAATTTTAAGAATCTATCAAGTAATATTCTCCCGTATAAATATAAGAAATTTTCCCTAATATAAATTGTTACCAAATGCCATCAAAACGTCGTTTTGTTTGTGTTTTCAAATTTTTGACGCAGTTTGGCTAGGATATTGACTTTTCTAAAACGCGGTGACGCTATTATGTGTTTCGGTTCCAAACAACGACTTTAGGTGCCAGGAGTCGTAGTAGATTCAGTGTACTCTCTCATTATTATTTTCGTAAGTCATTTATCATTAAGTATTTCAGGTAGCTGATAGCTGCAATGTAACTATTTAAACTGGGATGTTTACATTTCCTCGAAATATTTCGTAAGGCTTATTTTAATACAATTGTATAAATCATTGCCCGCGGCGAACAACGACTTTGATATAATTTTCGAAAAAGCGACGTTGTCAGGTTGCCAATTATTTCCCCAAATTCTAGAATAATCTGGGAGAACATAAAAATAGTATATTGTTTTATTAGGAGTAAAAATTATTCTTTGCTTTAAAAATAAGATTTACTTTTCATATCAGCATGCTGCAGCTGCTTTGTTTCGTGGCTACAGGGCGTTTGGTTTGGTTTAATTTTTTTTTCGGTTTATTATAATTTTCTTCAAGTACTTTTAGCGCTTACAATGAAATCTTCAAGGTAAAAGTACCTATAAATGCAACATATTATATTCACCATGGGCATGCATACGGACTATCACTGGAATATTTTTCTAAAAAAAAGCATGTACGCCATTGATTTATCTTTCTGTTGTTAGAGAAATAATGTAAGTAGTAATTTTGCTAGAAGTTACTAGCTAGAAAGAACAAAAGTCAGTGAACAAAGGTAACTTCGAAAAATATTCCAGTGACAACCCACGTCCCTGAAGAATCTATCCACACTTTTTTAGTATTAAAATATGTAGCACATAGTAACTTTTACCCTCAAAATTTCATTCGAATCACTAGAAGCACTTTACGAAAGTTACAATAAATAAAAAAAAAAATAAGACTTTAACCCCTTGTAGCTACGAAAGAAAGCAGAATCGGACCTATGTTGATATGAAAAATGAATATTTTTTTACGTGGAAAATAACCCCACAAAATATGGCTCATGTTTTTTAAAATACCCTGTATATCGAGACGTGTTAACTTAAAACTTACCACCTACCAGTACATCGAGATAAATATGATCGTCTATAAACTCACCTGAAACAAAAGAAATATATTATTAATAATACATCTAATCGTAGCATAGAAATGAAAAGTAGTTCAACATATTTTTGTTAATGCTTTAAGAGCTTGGTTTTGATCTTGCGGAACAAACGCTGTCTTGGTCTTGTTTTTTGTGCAAGACAAAGACCAAGACCAGAGAAGAATGGATAAGCAACCTAGTAATAAACACTCAAGAGATAACAGTTTACACAGATGCCTCCGTGACTTCAGGATGGACAAATATAGGCCTCTTCTCAGAGGAACCACACATCCGACGATTCTTTAAAACTATCGGATGGCTGTAATGTTCTACAAGCAGACGTTTAGGCTATACAGGAGATAGGAGATATCGTGATATACTCTGACAGCTTGGGCGCTTTAAGATGGACTGCCGAGAAGCACTGTGCTGGCTATTTCAAGGCGGGGCCACTCTGTGCTGGGAGCCAGGTCACAGCAATATGCTGGGCAAACAGCAAGCGGACAGACTCGCCAAAGAGGGGACCAGGGGAGAGGCCGTGGCAGATGACCCACTTGTAACGATCAACACACTGAATGAAGCTATAGGAACTACCAACAAGGCCAAGCCAATGGTAGTAGACAGTAGTAGCAAAAAGAACAAACAACTACTAGAACTCAAAAAGAACCTAGTACATAATTGTAGGTGTCGTCACAGCCTCGTGAGATGGAAGATTTCCAACGACGATTACTGCAGAGAATGCGGAGAGGAAGCAGAAACCATATAGCACCTTCTGTGTCACAGTCCAGCACTGGAAAACCGACGCACGACGATTTAAAACTTTAAGGCACGGTTTTTGGAGGGACTAGAGGAGGCAGCAGAAGCCAACATCAGCGACTTAGAGGGGGATCAGAGTAAGGGATCAAAGAAGATCCCGAGCCCCAGAAACCTAACCTTGCCACTTAACTGACTGTATCATTGCATTGAATATATGGAAAAATTGTGAAAAATAGAATCGAAAACGAATACCAAGAAATAGAATCCGAAGAACAAGCGGGATTTAGAGTCGGAAGATCGACGGTGGACCACTTATTTACAGTCACTCAAGTAATAAGTAAAAAGAGCAATCTAAACCAAGAGCTACATCTTGTGTTCGTGGACCTGCAGAAGGCATACGACAGCGTTCCCCTTGTGAGACTTTGGGAAGCTATGGAAAAAACCAATATAAACCTAGAGCTAATAAAAAGCAGTAAAATCATTATATAAACAAACAAAAACTAGAATAAAAGTCGGCAAAAAGTTAACAACAGGATTTAATGGAACCAAAGGTTTGAAACAAGGGTGCTGTATTTCACCAACACTGTTCAAGATGTATCTCGAACAAGTTCTCAAAGGTTGGAAGCAAAAATGTAGAAATATGGGAGTACCCATAGGAGATAACATGCTCTACACACTTTGCTTCGCGGACGATCAGGTGATCATAGCACAAGATTACGATGACATAAATTATATGACACGTAAGCTTATAGAAGATCAGAAATGGGGACTCGAGATCAATACTAACAAAACAGAATATATGTGTATCGGAGGAGAACAACAAGATCTAATACCAGAAGAAGGGAAGAAAATATGCTGTAAAAAATACAAATATTTGGGTATGCAAATCACAAATGATGGACTGTTGGATACAACAATTAAAGAACGAAACCAACTTGGAAGGAATGCTATCACGGTATTAAATGGGATACTATGGGACAGAAGCATAAACAACAAGAACAAAACACTAATGTAAACTTACGTGCATAGAAATCGGCCAACTGTGAACTTTTGGTTTTAACTGTGTCTTTTAGAATCTATTTATCATGGCAAGTAAAAAATATGAGATGTTTCAAAGACAATTTAACATGCTTTAATATGAGCATAAATTTATTCAGGGTACTTATCGTTTATATGCGTAAAACAAATAAAAGGTATTTGTGTTGTGGTGATAATAAGAATAACAAACTTGTCAAATATTGCAATTACTACCTTTGTAATCGAAATTTTCACATTGTTCTTTTATTCTTTGATTAGTTGTGTTTCATTGTCTGATTAGTGTTTCAATTTAATGCATACATCACCGAAAAAAGCCGCCTAAGTAATCGCTTTAATCGAAAATGGACTTAAACAGAGAGCTGTAGCTCGGCAACTACATATGACGCGCGGAGCGGTTCGAAGAGTGTGTGAACGATATGAGGAGACTCGATCCTTTCGTAGTCGACCTGGAACTGGTAGAAAGAGATATACAACGGATCGTGATGACCGCTTTTTTGTGTCAACAATGTTAAGAAATCGGCGTCTTAATGCTATTCAGGTGCAACAACAGAGGAGTGACTATTAGTCAGTGGACAGTAAGACGAAGATTGAAGGACAGTAACATGACCCCCAAAACACCCGCAATTGGTCTAAAACTTACCCCAGCTCATCGTCAAGCACGCCTGCGTTTTGCACTGGAACATCTGAATTGGATACTAGAAAAATGGGAATCTGTTTTATTCTAAGATGAGACCAGGATATGCCTCTATGGTAGCGACCAAAGAAGAAAAGTGTACCGGAGGCCAGGTGAGCGATTCGCAGAATGCTGCATTGAGGAGCGGATTGCTTATGGATGTGGTTCCTGCATGATCTGGGATGCAATTTCTATGACTGCGCGAACCGACCCAGTTTTCACCCGTTGGGGCGACCGTCGACACGGGAGAGGAGGTTTAACTGGTGCTAGGTATATTGAGGAGATTTTAGCAGTTCATGTTGTTCCTTACGTCGACTACATTGGAAACGAATTCACTTTTATGCATGACAATGCGAGGGGACACACATCAAGAATCGTATACGATTACATTTCAGAAGTCGGATTTCGGGTTATGAACGGTTATGATGGGATAGAACATTTATGGGATGAGCTAAAACGAAGAATTCGTACTAGACGAAGAGCCCCAACTTCTATCCCAGAGCTCATTGTTACAGTAGAGGAAGAGTGGCTTAACATCCCGCAAGAAACAATATCAAATTTGATCGAATCTATGCCAAATCGTATGAGAGATGTTGTTAGAGCAAGAGTGGGTCATACCCATTATTGAAAATTTAGTTTAGTTAATTGTCCATAAATAAATAAATAAATAATAACATACCTCTTAGTAATAAAAAACGATAATTTGTTTCATGCATAATTTTAATTCAAAGAAACCAAAATACAAATTAATATCTCTAAACTCTTTTCAAAGAATATGAAATTGTCTTTCAAACAGCATGTATTTTTTCTTAATCTGACAAATAGATTCTAAAAAATATATAGTTAACTGTAAAATTTTGCCTTGGGCCGATTTCTATGCACGCAAGTGTATAATACCATCATAAAGAGTATAACCACGTAGAGCTGTGCAGTGTGGCCAATTAAGGAAACAACAAAACGAATGCTGGAAGCTACAGAGATGGATTTTTGGAGAAGATCAGCAGGCAAATCAAGACTCGAGCGAATAACTAACGAACGCATTAATAACTAACGAATGGCAGAAATAAGAATCCCAAAGCAAATTATAAACTGGAAACCTGCAGGAAGAAGAAAACCGGGTAGACCGAGAAGAAGTTGGCAGGAAGGGATTGACACATTTATGGAGGAAAGATCTCTCGGAGACGGTGCATGGAGAGACAGACAGGCATGGAGAGATGGCATCGGAAGACGTAGAACGTTTTAAACCGATTAATATATGTCATTGCATTCAAATAAGTATCACGTTTTAAATTTATACGTTCATCGATTTGAATTTCGAAAAAAGTGCGACGTTGTCAGATAAACACAATTTTCCGAAATTGTGGAAAAATACTAAAAAAAGTTATACAATATTTTCATATGAGAAATAATTCGAAACGTTAATACATACGTAAATCCAGATAAGCTTCACATGTTGAATATATAAATAGAATAAGCGCCGTACCGATACCGGTATAGAGGAAATTTTTTTCGCAAAAAATACTTTTCGAACCAGATTTAACCGGTTTCCATATCGGAAAATTGTCGTAATATCCGACCAACCCTGTTATTATTATTTATTGTTATACATATGTTTTTTTTTCATTCAAGGCTGACGAAAAAACACAAGCAAAACAAGACAAACAAGTGAATTCATTAACGCTATCTTATTGGTGTAATGGATTTGTAAGTGTATGTTTAATTAGTCACGTTAGGAAAGCAATTCAGAAGTGATTTAGATTAGCGATGTTTGTTTAGTTCGAATATACTGTAAAAATGCCATAAAGCCTGGTTTACCTTGTAATGGTACCTCTCGTTATGTTAGCTTGAATATCAGAGCAATTAGTATACAATAAGGCCCCGCTTAATGCAAGAGGGTCACAAGAGTATGGCAAAGGCAAATGAAACCACCAAACAAAGCTCATCGATGTAATTCATAAGAACCCTTCTGCGGTGCTGCTTTTCCAGTATAGACGAAACAGACTTTTCAGTCTAGACACAATATATTTGTTGCAAAACACAACGATTCCGTCAGTTCTCTAGATAGTCTTCTGTCTTAATGTAGTTGAAGTAAAACGGCCTGTTTTTCCGCCTACACACAAGTGACGAAAGTAATTATTGCTGTATAGATGATGTCTCATACTAAGCCCACGGCCACGCAGAAAGCGTTTTTGCGATTTTACCGTTTCAAGCGTTTTTTTTCGATTTGTGTCTATTAAAAACACGCAAAAAAAGCGGCAGGTCTGCAGTTTCTATCAAGATGTCAATTAGTAACGTCTCAAGTTCCTGGATTCCCGGCCCGTTCTACAATCAATCCTGCGAGAAAGAGATAGGCAAGATCGGCGCGGTTAGCGTTGAAGAGACGAAGATAAAAGATATGCTGGGATTGAATCGTGGACAGGCTGGGACATATATTCGGCGACAAACACAATCTACTGCGAGTGCCAGTGGTGTGCGTAAAAATAATAATTATTATTTGCCACTTATTTTACAAATTTTAGTTTATATGTGTATAGTTTTTTTATGCTGTAGTGTTGTAGTTAGTACTTGTTATAATTATAATATAATATAATAAATAATTATAATTATATAATAGAATAGTAAATATTTCTAGTTGCTAATGCAATTTTAGGACATGATTTATGAAACATTTTGGAGTGAAACTTCTTTACGCGCGCTGAGAGTAAAAATTCAAGGCCGTGACATACGAGCTAGTGAAACGGCCCTGACACACAAACTCGTTGTAACGAAATGTGTTAACGGCTTAGAAATACGTAGTGACGCGACGTGTATTTGTGAGCAGTCCACGTGTTTATCAAAAATATTGATATTTTAATACAAATTTTGTAAAAGTGAATCAAATTATTACGTGTAAAAAATCATTTGTTACACGTAAAGAACTATATATTACACGTAAAAAACTATTTTTATTATTTTTTTATTTTACGCGAATAAAACTGTTACACGTAAAAAACTATTTTTTACGCGTATAAAACTATTAGTTACAGGTAGAAAACAATTTTTTACGCAAAAAAACATTTTTTACGCGTAAAAAATTTATTGTTTCTGATAAAAAAACTTTTTTTACTTTTTTTACTCAAAAAGAGAGTTACGCGTAAAAAACTATTTGTTACACGTAAAAAGCTATTTTTTACGCGTCAAAAACTTATTTTTGATTGGAAAAAAAAACAAGCGTATCGAACTATTCTTATTTAAATATCTTGTAAAAGATCCGAACTTCAAAATAAAAAAAAGTTTCAATAGCTAAAGTGGTTCTTGAGTAATCGCGCGTTATGGGTTAAAAAACTCAGTTTTTAAATTATCTCGATTACTGGCGTTTTCTCCGTTATAAAAAAATGGACATCCTAACGATATCCTTATAATTCCATTTCAGATGCTCAGAAACATATCTAATGATTTTATCTCGTTATCTTTACGAAAAAAAGTATTTTAAAAATAAGCGGTTTGAGATCGTGATTTTACTTCACTTGATAAGGAAAGGCGTACCGGAGAAATGTGGCAACGCCGCAACAGCACACCGTCGCATTTCTCTCACTCCGACTTAATAAGACCCCTACGCGATTTACTTCCACAGATGTAAATACCGACCCAGAAGTAAGAGTTGTTATGCTCATTGGCCAGAAGCCATCGATATAGAAAAAGTATCAAAATGTCGCAAACTACAATAAATAAAAGATATAATATTATACTCCCTGTATATTAACAGAAGCCATAAATTAACTTAAATCATAAATTTAAACACACAAAAATGACACTTAACAAGTTATTTATATAATGTTCATAAAATAAATAATAATGTTCTCAGACAATTTGTATATCGCAGATTACTGTAATAGTAAATAACAGTAATTGCGTTGAGATCATTTCCTATTTTTATAATGCGAGGTCATCGACCTTTAAGCGAGTAAAAAAATAATTTTTGATTTTTTCTTTCGAAACTCGTACTAATCCTACTACAATAATTATAATTTAAATGTCAAGACCGTTTAGGTGTAATATTTCAACAAGCACAACAAGAATCGTTAATTTGGTTTGAATAAACTAATAAATTTAGTAGTTTAGGTTGATATTTTCAGTTTTGAACAGCGGGTTGGGCCGATTTAAGATACTATTTTTAAGCGTAATATAAAGTATAGGAGTCCTCGTTTTACTCGTTGCACCCATAGATTTATGAAGTTAAAGATGTAGCAAAGACCACTGCGCATCCTGCCAGTTTCCCACTCCAGGATTCCAAGCGCTCGGACCAATGAATAACATTTATTTGAATAACGCGCCGACTGGGGCCGATGAGCTGTCAACCGACTCTATTTTCTGCCATTTTCGTTGTGTCAGCTGTGTGTTTACAGTCGTTCTAGTGGCTTTGTTTGTGTTTAATTTGGACTTACTATTGTTTAAAAATGCCTAGGTGTGTTGTAAAAAACTGTATTTATAATAAAAGTGCCAATTACTATCGGGATAAGACTGATGTGCATTTATTTCGGTAAGTAATATGAAATTTGATAATTTAAAGTAGCCATGTTGTTTTCTGTTTTAACTTTGTACAGGACAGCATTTAGTACGTTTTCAATTTTTTATTAAATTAATGGAATCCAAATTGATAATTGCAGGAAAATCAGTTACAGTTTTCTAGATTAAGAGAATAATTTCCTTATAAATATATGGAGTTCATTCTCACTTTTATTTCAGATGTTATTGACACGAAACAGTATAATAAATTAGAAATTATTTTAGTTATTAATGTCTGTATATCTAATCTAGATTTTACTTACTATCTTATCTAGCCTTTTACTTTAGCTTTTACTGCATATCTAACCTATACCTGATTTATTTTAGATTTCCTAAAAATAATGAGATGTGGGAGTCTTGGAGAGCAGCTTTGGATTTAAACAAAGATGATATTTTTAAATATTCTCACGTGTGTCATTTGCATTTTAAAGAAGATTCATTTGATAATGAAAAATCACCCTTTTCATTACATTTAAAGAAAACTGCTATACCTATATTGGTAAGTGCTAATTTAGAATATTTTATGTTTCAAAGTAATATGAAATATTAATAAACAGGGAATTTAAAAAAAACTGCTAGTTCATTATAAAATATATATTTTTTATAATTTAGCCTTTGTCACAATACTTTATTATTATATTTTACTATATTATATTTTAAGATTTAAATAAGCGAAATGAAAATTTTTTGAAAGTAGTGGTTACGTGACCACTACATTTTATTTTTTGATCAATTTTTATACATTTTAAGAATATTTATTACTTTTTTTATAGATTACAAGTAACACTTCATGTCGTGCTGCAAGTGAATGTGACCTATCTAGAAAGACCACTGATTCCTTTTGTTCTGAACATGCAAATACAATACAGAGTGTCTCTGTAATGGATTGTAGTTCTCTGCCGTCTACTAGCACAGGTGTTTTTAAGGACAATCTAGAACTACCATATAGACCATCGAGTAGCACTGAACCTTTAGAAAATATGACTTCACCACTTTCATCCATTGCCAAGGATATTGCGGTAAGTCTGGTTACAAATGTAATTTGAATTAGAGATCTTAAGGGGAATATATTGGGAATTGGTCTATATCATGAAAACCATTTTGAACTATCAATATCAAAGTATGCTGGATCGAAAACCGTTTGAACATACAGTACTGCAAAATAATCAACCAAACCCTCAACTGTAATACAGTACTACTGTATAATCAAGAAAAGGAAATGGCGAAAGTGAACTTGGAAATGATGATCGATGACATTCTTCGTATAATTTTTTATATAAAATAACAGTGGTCTTCATATCCAAGCTAACTTTGACACCATTTTTTCAATTGTATTGTATAATTATATCTCAGAAGCTGATTATTTTAGGCATATGATGTTTTAGAAAAAATGTCAGTGTAAGTTTACAGAGAATTAAAATATACTTTAGCACATATGCTATTCAAGTATAAATAAAGATATGTAATAAAAAGCTTTGCTTCTAATATGCAGAATACCTGGATGAACTAAATAAGAAAACATTGTTGATAAAGAACTGTTTTTGACACATACGAGTGTATTACACTAAAAAAAGTTTTAACTGTATATTTTAATAACAAGTACAATTGCTATAAGAAAAACTTTGCCTGTATGTAGGGATGTGAGCAAATTATAAAAAACTAAATACCCCCAAATTTTTCTGACATTGTCATGTTACGGTCAAAATGAAAATGACGGTCACGTCATTTATTTTTATGACACTCTTGTCATTTATTTCTTTGTTCACCTAAATTTATGACGTAAATTTATGATATATATCTCTTTATTTCATTTTTTCTTTGAAAACCCCCAAATTTTTCTGACATTGTCATGTAACGGTCATAATGAAAATGACGGTCACGTCATTTATTTTTATGACACTCTTGTCATTTATTTTTATGACACTCTTGTCATTTATTTTTATGACACTCTTGTCATTTATTTTTTTGTTCACCTAAATTTATGACTTAAATTTATGATATATATCTCTTTATTCCATTTTTTCTTTGAAAACAAATGGACCTTAGTTACTCAGTGTGATATAGCTGTGTTTTGTTTCATTTTTTTTTTAAATATTATTATTTTATTTTAAAAGTATACCTAAGCTATGCCTTTAAGCTTATTTAGTGAACGTAGAACCACTAAGACTGATTTTTGTTTAAGTTTGTTTGTATTTGTTAATATATCTTTATCTTTACTTCCCTAGCGATTTTTTTACATTTAAGGTAAATGACCATAAATGACCGTAAATGACACATAAATGACAATGTCATGTCACAAAAAATAAATTACCATTTTTACATCCCTACCTGAATGTCTGTAAGCATTTTTTTGTTGATTTAACATATTAACAGAATTTATTTTATATTTTGTCGGTTGCATAAAGGCAATCCATATGAATATTTGACATAATGCTTACCATGTTTTAAACTACGGCAATAATTATTAGTTCATAAATATTATTTTCTTACGCTTTGCTAGTAATATTGTTTACTAAACATCAATATACTTTTTCAGGATACTACGCCACGAGAAATGAAATTGACAAAGAAGCTAGTCACAGCTCGAAGAAAAATTAAACGTCTTAGAGCCAGTCTCCAGCATTACAAAAAGAAGTCAGCCACTCTTTCTGATGTCATCAAATCATTATGTGGTAAGGTAACTCCCGAAACTTTGGAAACTTTAGCACAAATAGGTCCTAACGAAGAATTTTTACAGAGGCAAATAACTAAGAAGCACAAATATGGAAATAATTTAAAAGCTTTTTCCCTTACGTTACATTTTTATTCTGTAAAAGCTTATAATTTTGTCAGGAACACTTTTAATTCAGCTCTTCCCCATCCTAAAACAATATCGAGATGGTATAAAAATGTAAATGGGGAAGCTGGTTTTACATTAGAGGTGTTTCAATTATTAAAAAAAAAGGTAGAACATGCCAATCGCACAATTATATGTAGTTTAGTAATAGATGAAATGGCAATTCGCCAACATGTAGAATTTGATGGAGTTCGATACTACGGATTTGTAGATTATGGTATTCAGCTAGAAACTGACTCTAATCCAGTAGCAAAAGAAGCACTGGTATTTATGCTAGTTGGTGTCAACGAATCTTGGAAGCTTCCTCTGGGATACTTCTTAATTGACTCATTAAATGGTTTACAGAAACATAATTTACTAATACAGTGCCTAAAATTACTAAATGAATCGGGTATCCACTTGGTGTCTATCACTTTTGATGGGGCTAGTAACAATATTACTTTGGCTAAACAACTGGGTTGTAATTTTGATTATAAAAATATTAATTCAACATTTGTTGACCCTAACTCTGGGAGAAGAATTGCAGTTTTTTTTGATCCATGTCATATGGTAAAGTTAATTAGGAATACATTGGGTGAAAAAAAAGTTATTATAGATGACAACGGTGGAACAATAAAATGGGATTTTTTAACAGAGTTGTGTAAACTTCAGGATGAAGAGGGTTTGCACTTGGCTAATAAAATGCGAAAATCACATATATTTTATAGCAACCAAAAAATGAAGGTTAAATTAGCCACCCAACTATTTAGCCAATCAGTAGCACATTCTTTGGAATATTGCAATGAAATTTTAAAACTTGAACAGTTTAAAGATTCTGAACCCACAGTAAAATTCATACGCTATATAAACAACTTATTTGATATATTAAACAGTAGAAATTTGCACCAACTTGATTTCAAAAAACCAATCAGTATGCAAAACTTTGAAAAAATAAATTCTTTTTTGTGTGAATTATTAGATTATTTAAAATCATTAAGATTAATGGATGGCAAACTATTGTGCGAAAGCGGCAGAAAAATGGGATTTGTAGGGTTCTTATTTAATATAGAAAGCCTTCAATTTCTTTATAAAAATCTAATTTATGAGAATAATTTACTGTTGTATTTCCCTACCTACAAAATAAGTCAAGATCACATTGAATTATTTTTTGGGCAGATTAGATCTCTGGGTGGTTACAACAACAATCCATCAGCAAAACAATTTAAATCGGCGTATAAAAAAATGATGGTCCATCTTGAATTGAGAGATTCATTTAAAGGGAATTGCATTCCGTTGGAAGCAATTCCAATTTTAACTCCTTCTGAGGTAATTAATAAAACATGTGGTAAAGAACGCATTTCAGAAGTAACCGAAGAAGTAATTGAAGTTGAGGACGATGAAATATTTCACAATGCTTTAAACATAAATATAAATATATCAGAATTTAAAAAAGAGGCCATAACATACATTGCTGGCTTTGTGGTTAAAAAAATAGGTAAAATTTTAAAATGCGAGGAATGTGTCTATTCACTTTCAGGTGACAGGTATAATTTAATAACGTCCTTTATTAATCAAAAAGACAAAGGACAGTACCTCTTTTATCCATCTGAAGATGTTATGTATATTTGTTTAACAACAGAAAAAATTCTTCAGATATTTTTTAACGGTTCAGAAACTGTTATCGATATTAAAAAAATAAATATTAGAGTTTTAAAAATAATAATTG
Source organism: Sitophilus oryzae (assembly GCF_002938485.1). NCBI lineage: Eukaryota > Metazoa > Arthropoda > Insecta > Coleoptera > Curculionidae > Sitophilus > Sitophilus oryzae. The sequence goes on along the minus strand of NW_022147046.1, from coordinate 2,442,312 downwards.
GTAAAAAAAACTTATTTGAATCACTTAATAACCACTTTAGAGAACAAAATATTTTTACTAGCCACTTTAACAACCTAATAGAATTAATTTCTTCTATATATGCAACTGTGCGAATTCATCATTATAACAAAAGTCTGTTTGACAAAAGTAGAAGTATACGGTCTAGTTATAATAAGTTAGTATTATTTAAGGGACAATAATATTTTGTAATTCTGTAAAAATATATTTTTTTTTTCAAACGTCAAAAAAGTATTAGTTTTTACAACGTGACTGACAATATAAAAAAGTAATTTTACTGCCTAGGCATAAAATTAAAGCACTTTTATGCCCAAGCAGTGCGAAAATATATTATTAAACTGACATAAAGTGTCAAATTCAACGAGCGTAACCATAGTTTCTCGATATATAATTATATACAAGGTATTACAATATAATTATACACATCAAATCTTTTTATATTATTTGGAACGTTTGAAATTGTTTAAAAATTATCTGTAGCGTTTCTAAAATAGCATGTTCTATTCAGAGTAAAAATGACTTTTTGTGCCTCGCCTGTATGTAAACGTTCAGCCTCGCCACAAAAAGTGTCATTTTTATTCCTAATAAAACAATATACTATTTTTTTCACACGTCACAAAAGTATTAGTTTTTGCGACGTGATTGACAATGTAAAAAAGTAATTTTACTGCCTAGATATAAAAGTAAAACACTTTTACGCCCAAGCATACAAGTGCGAAAATATATTATTAAACTGACATAAAGTGTCAAATTCAAGGAGGGTAACCATAGTTTCTCGATATATAATTATATACAAGGTATTACTTTTAAATCTTTTTATATCATTTGGAACGTTTGAAATTGTTTAAAAAATTATTTGTGGCGTTTGGAAAAAAATAGCATGTTCTATTCGGAGTAAAAATTACTTTTTGTGCCTCGCCTGTATGTAAACGTACAGCCTCGCCACGAAAAGTGTCATTTTTATTCCTAATAAAACAATATACTATTTTTGTGATTAATATTGTGTTATTTTATATTTTATAGCCCATTGTAGAATTATTTTTATTTAAATAGTTTTAAATAAAGAATTTTTAATATCATAAGGTGGTTTTTCTGCAGTCCTATTCTACAATTAAATTTGCTTATTAGCGTCCTACACCAGAAGATTTGGCCTGCAGACTTGGTCTGCGGATAAGAACTTTGTGTTTGTGTGCCGGACCAAGTCTGTAGCAGGCCAAGCCATTGGCGGACCAAGCCTGTCACAGGCCAAATCAGAGCAGACTTGATCTGTCAGATTAGATTGGTCTAAAAAACGAGTAGCCACCCATACACCAGAAGATTTGGCCGGTGGACTTGGATCACCCTTATCACTTACCCCCGGTATTTTCAGGTACAGATAGCGTGTTATATATTTTATTTGACGGATAGCGTGTAAAAACGTGTATCTTCTACCAATTGTTTTATCTTTAAGATTGTTATTTGTTAGATAAAAGTTATTTATTTATACCTGAAAATACCGCGCCTTAGGGGTATAAAAAATAGATAATAACCTACCCTCAGACCTACTGAATATATATATATATATATATATATAAAATTTCATCAAACTCGGTCAGGCCCAGTCAGGCCGTTTCGGAGGAGTAAGGTAACAAAAAATTAAAAAAAACATCCCCTATTAAAAAAGAGCGGTTGATGGTAGAAAAAGAAAATTTAGGGTTGTATGTATTTTTGCCAAATTGTATTAATGTATTAATTGCCAAATGTATTAATTGCCAAATCATAAAAAAATAGAAATAAAAAAAATTCCAAAAAATTAAAAAAAAATATTTTTTTTTGGGCCACCAAATCGATAACCTAGTCTCAGACCCACTGATTATACATATAAAATTTCATCAAAACCGGTCAAGCCGTTTCGGAGGAGTAAGGTAATAAAAAAAATTAAAAAAAACAACCCCTATTACAAAATAGGTGTTGGTGGTAGAAGGGTGAAAATTTAGGGTTGTATGTATTTTATAATGCCAAATCATAAAAAAATTAAAATAATTTTTTTTTCAAAAAAGTAAAAAAATTTTTTTTTTTCTTGGGTCACCCTTATCACTTAGGGGTATAAAAAATCGATAACAACCTAGTCTCATATCCACTGATTATACATATAAAATTTCATCAAAATCGGTCAAGCCGTTTTGAAGGATTAAGGTAATAAAAACTGTGACACGAGAATTTTATATATTAGATGTATATCATTATTCACTTAAAAATTTCTAAATCCGCTCCTGGCGTGACCCCCACCAAAGGAACCCAGATCGGAAAAACAGGCAGCCTTCGCGCATTATAAAATAGAGCATTTGTTACCTCTTTCTCTTCGAACCTCTTTGGTTGCACCCAATTTTGCACCCGTTGCTGTAAACAGCTTTGGGGATATCGCGTCTCCCTGTCCCACTCTTTTGCCAGTTGGGAACTCTGGGTCATACATACAGGGTGTCCCAGTTCAAACGAAACAAGGCAATTTAAAGGCATCTCTGGTGTGAAAAGGACACAACGGTGAAACACGTCATCTTTATTTTCGAAGAGGAAATAAGATGTGACTATTTTTGAAGCCTCTAAATCAAACCCCACACGGGGGTGACATGTAATGTGGGGTCGAGTAGCACATCATTTGAAAGGTTATCGAGGCTTTATTTTTTCAGCGCCATCTCGGCTTTAATATTAATTTTTTCAGCGCCATCTCATTTGGTGGAATCGGGTTGAAAAATAAACTTTTCATAAAGTGATGATGCTTTGATATTTGATTAATTGTACAGGGTGGGTCAAATTCGACGCTTTTAAAGGGAAACACCCTTTTCTATAGGAGATAGACGAAAACTATTATCGGTGTCTGGAGCTCAATTTTCATCAAAAACATGATGGTGAAAACCGCACATCAATATCTGTTACCGTTTCGGAGTTACGGGGTGTTTTTCAATGGGGTGTTTTGGGGTGTTTTTCAAAAATGTGCATTTTTAACAAATCGCTGTAACTTTTTTGTTATGGAAAATTTTGTATTTCTATGAAAACGTTTCCAAAGCATCTTTTTACGTAGAATTTAATTGTTTAAGTATAATTTTTTTAAAATTAATAATTTAAGAGTTATCAACAGAAAATTGATTTTTTTATATGGGACACCCTGTATATTTTAATTTATTGAAAGAATTTAAAATTACTTTTCAAAAATATAACACACTTGATATTTTGCTCGATTCCTCTATCGAGATATAGAGTATATAAAAATTCGCCCGCTTTAAATAAGTAGGCTTTGAACGGCACCGGCTGTAATGCAAAAAATTCTAGCTGTGAGCATCAATTAAAACGAAAATAATATTTGCTATGAGAGATGCAGAATTTTATAACAATTTAAAATATATTTAACCAACATCAACACATTTAAACTATATCTCATAACAATAAAAATAAATAGCAAACCAGGACATGAGATTTTGCTACAGGTGTTCGACATATCGACCGTCTTCTGTTATGGACAGACGGGGCAGTTTTTGAACATTTCTTGCGGAATTCATTAACTCAGTGGGGGTGAAAGATACCTTTCTAATTCTTATCTAGATTATACAGAAGAATAAGGAACCTTTATTCTTCCGCAAATATATCCATAGGATTAGATCCATGGGCACTAAGTCAGGCGGCCTCGACGGCCAACGGCTGGGTTCTTGGTCAGCTATTCAATTATTCTTGAAATTGGCTGCAGAAATTTGCTGATAACTTCAGCGTTCAGAGGCGGTGCGTCGTCTTGCTGGAAAAATATGTTTTCGAGTTCCATTAAGGGCATATCATCAATGAGGGGTCCAAAGCCTACTAGTTAAAAGCGGCGAACTTTTAAAAAATCTGTATTTCGAAGGGGATTATAACAAAATATCAAGTGTGCTATATTTTTGGAAAGGTAATTTTAAATTCTTTTCAGCTAATTAAAAATATACAGGGTGTCTCATATAAAAAATCAAATTTTCTGTTGATAATTCTTAAATTATTAATTTTAAAAAAATTATACTTAAACCATTAAATTCTACGTAAAAAGGTGCTTTGGAAATGTTTGCATAAAAATACAAAATTTTCCATAGCAAAAAAGTTACAGCGATTTGTTAAAAATGCATATTTTTGAAAAACACCCCGTAACTCTGAAACGGTAACAGATATCGATATGCGGTTTTCACCAACATGTTTTTGACAAAAATTGAGCTCCAGACACCGATATTAGTTTTTGTCTATCTCCTATAGAAAAGGTTGTTTCCATTTAAAAGCGTCGAATTTGACCCACCCTGTACAGGAATCGAAATGAGGTCTAAAATAATAAATTCAGATTACATCAATCAACAAGATTTTGCTTAATCAATAATTCACAAAAATACCATCTGCTTTGAAACAATTGTGACGATTTACTGTTCCGTAGATGAAAAATCTACATTCATCCGAAAAGCTCATGTTGAAAAGAAGACGTGTACTAGCCGATAAGAAACAAAAATGTAAACATGTTTTTGGTAGGTGAGAAATTGTCTTTATTAATATCTTATCTTCTTTTGAGGCTGCTAAATTACTGCTAAATCTTTTTCATCTTGTCATTCAGTTTGGAAGTATTCTTAATATTTTGTACGGCTTACTGTTCTTAGTATTATCGTAAGAGAATTTAGTATTATTGTGAATTGACGTGATGGTTTATTCTAATGCAAATAAAGTTGAGATAATTGAAACTTTCTTTAGTCATGACGGATGTGGCACTAGAACGGCACAGTTATTTAATGACCGACATCCAGATAAACATGTTAATAAAAAGTACGTGCTGAAATTAGTTACTAAATATAAGAGAAACTGGAAATATTCTTATAAAGAAGCGAGAGTTTCCATCTGGTGTAGTTAACAATGAGGCGATGCAAATAGTAGTTCTGGGACAAATCCATGCCGAACCAAGAATGAGTGTTAGACAATTGGCAACAGCCAAAGCAATAAGTAAGAGTAGTGTTCACAGGATACTAAAGTTCCACAAATTCCATACTTACAAACTTCATCTGGTCCAAGAATTGAACGAAGATGATTAGAACAGACGATTACAATTCTGTGAAGAACTAAGTGAAATGATCATTGCTACTCCACGTTCTTTTTAACATGTGCTTTTCGGATGAATGTACATTTTTCCTCAATGGAACAGTAAATCACCACAAGTCGCTACTGGTCTGATACCAATACTAGAGAATTCCGTGAGGCTCATACCCAGTACCCTGAAAAAATTAATGTGTGGGCTGGAATCTTTGGCGACTGTCTTGTTGGCCCGTTCTTTCTGGATGGAAATCTAAATGGGAATATGTATCTAGATCTTTTGGAAAATACCATAAATCCCAGCATTACACAAATAATTGAGCATGAAGATCACTATGACAAAAATCAACTTGTGTTTCAACAAGATGGAGCTCCTACACACTGTGCTGTACGTGTGCGGCAGTATCTTGATGATATATATCTTAATATGATGATATATATCTTGATCCGTTTTGTCCTTTTCACACCAGAAATGCCTTTAAATTGCTTTTTTCGTTTGAACTGGGACATCCTGTATAAAGTTTTCCTATCTAATATGGAATAATAATTGACTAACCAACCAACTAACTAATCATCACTAACCAACCAAAGATGCATGTAGAAATTAAGAAAAAAATACTCTGGAGAAAGCCAAACGAGGACATTGCAGGAACAAATAGTTCAAACCGAATGGGTATATCATCTATAGTTTCTAGTAGTAGTGGGAACTATCGAATGAATACTATCGAAACATTCGATATTTGTAATTCATTCGAATAATTCGATAGTTAGTAAGAAAACATTCGTTGAAAACTATTCGAATAAAAATTATCGAATAGATCCGTCATCTGCCTTGAAATATTGTATTCTAGTAATTCGGCAGCAAAAACCATTCATTTATAAAATTCATTGATTTATGAAATTCATTTATTCGTCAGGATCGATTGTAATAAAATATTAATAAACTGAATTTTAGTTGTCGCACGGCGACGTAGGTTTCTTTCCGAGAAACTCGACAGCGGTCGGTGGCAATGCTATGAAAGAAGCCGGCATCTTTGATTTAATTTTTTTTTATTGAGGTGCTAGTATTTATACAGGAGATACATTATGAAGGGCGCTGTTGCCATATTTTGGTATTAGTTGATATTAGCAAAGAATATTATTGTTTGACTTTAGTTAGTTAGGGATAGTATGTCTATATATTCTGCATTTTATTAATATTCTGTTGTTACACTGCAATAATATTTGTTATTTTGGATGTAGAAAAATGATTTTTAATGTTTTTAAGCAAAGACTGGTTTAATAAATAATAATAACAGTAATAATTTGTTATACCTATTAACAACAAAATTTAAAATCATTTAATATAAATATTTTTTTTAAGTAGTAGCAAAATATAAACAACAAATTAGATGTCAAAATTATTTATATTAGATCCTATTTAAAAATAATATAGTCTCTAAATTTTTTGGGGGGCAACGTTGGTTTATTAAATAATAATAATAATTACAGAACTAATTTGTTATATTAACAACAAATTTTAAAATCATCAAATATAAACATTTATTAATTTTCTAAGCATACAATGTAATGGAAGAAAAATATAAATAAAAAATTAGAAATCAAAATTATTTATATTAGGTGCTTTATATTACTGTTTAAAAATTATATTTACTTTTACTGGCATTTACTTTAAAAAGTAAATGAAATATTTCTTCGCAAAAAACTACATGTAAGAGAATTAGCATAAACAAAATACAAACATCGTTAACTTTTTTTTTTTAAATTGGCACTTGCAAAACTTTCATTTTAATTTTCTCACCCCATAGTTTGAGTTCGATAACCATTTAGTTAACCACATTACTTAAATATAATTATTAAGTTCAACTAATTCATATTATTAAAACATCTAAAATACAAATATGTATTTTTAAAATTAATTTTAAGTTCATCTCATCTCTCTTAAAAATTGTTACTTCTCAAAATTTCTCATTAAAAAATAGACCATATATCATATAAAATTAAATAATTGAAAGATCGGACTACGGAAAACCACACAAATTTTCGGAAAAATTTTGACCACCTGCACATGCACACAATCGTCAATAAATAAAATTAAAAAATAACTACTATTTTAGTATTTTAACTATTTTAATAAACGCAAAAATAGCACAGTATTTATACGGCGAAGTTATAAAAATTTGGAAGAACTAATAATGCACTGACGCATACAAAAATCAAAGGAATACTAAATTCTAAATTTCATTTATCAAAAGCATTCGATAGTCGTGGCTCAACGATAACCATTTAGTCGCACGGCGAGGTTGTCACATATGTTTTAGTATACAAATGAATGAATGATTTTATTCGAATAAAACCACTCGATAGTTGAAATCATTCATTCATTAAACATTCGATAGTCTAATTCATTCGATAGTTCCCATCGCTAGTTTCTAGTATATTACCTTTCAATTCTGATTATCAAGTTTATTTAAACAAAAATACGAACTATTTAGAAGTAGTTGTTAGTATGTACTCTTGGTAAATAATCTCTAACAAAGAGAAATAAATTATTAAAAAAATAATCTGCCAGTCTATAGGTCATGTAAACAAAATTCCACTTTGGCAGGATCATGGCGTTTATCACGCTGAAGCTCTCGAAAAGAATTCAATCGATCGAACGTAAATACATTCTAAAAATACAAATCTTTATTACCCCGATTGTAATTGGGTTGTCTGTAATTAAAAAAAATATTTGGAATAACTCTTAACCCATATATTTCAGCACTGCATACTGTAGAGGATTGTGGGTTTGCAGTCAGTATTCAGCATCATCATTTTCAGCTTATTCAACCATTTCCAATTATAACGTGACCTCCCTCACATATAACTTAGATACTTTCTTTGTAATTGGGCCCATTGTTGTCTATTGTTGGCTATGCGGGCCCAAGTTATCCCTGCTAATTTCCTAATATCGTGGTCTCATCTCAGGTTTGAAGTTAGGTCTTTTAATTCCTCGTGGATACCTGTAATTTCTGTGGTTCATCTGTTGTCCGTCCTTCTTGCCAGGTGTCCCGCTCAGTGTCACTTGAGGGATTTGATTTTGTGGATGACATCTACTACCTGGGTCTTTTGTCGTATCCACTCTATTCTGTTACGGTCTTTCTTGGATATTCCCAGCAGATTTCGTTCCATTCAATAAAGCACTAACAAACCTATTAATAGTTTCTTTTTCCCAGTTGTTCATGGAACTAAAAGAAGATTTTCTATTAAAAATAATGTCAAATATTTCCCGGGCTTCCGTTAAATAAAGGCGGGTTCTGACTATTTTATGTTATAAGGTTTGGACCACACATGGTCTGCAATGCCAGACTTCATTGCTTGACCTCTTTGCTTATGTTTGTATATCGTACTATAGTGACGGTCCTGCTGGCCTGAGGGGCGCAGAGTGTTCCTGCAAAGGGGTATCGTGACCTACACTTGACATCCACCTTTTGTCAACCCCACCCCCTTCGTATCTGTCCCCGCCCCAATCAGGTTGCACCTCATGTCAACTACCCCACTTTTGTTACAGCATTGGACAAGTACATTTAGAGGACGTTTGGGCTCTCTAAAATACGACTAAGGGTATCTGGTAGACACACTACTCTTTCTCTTGTACCGATGTTTCAGGTTTTGTTTTTGTTAAAACGCTTCTTAGTGTAGTTCCAGACTTAAAAACGGTTTTTCTTGATACTATTTGGCTACTCTTCTGATCTTTTCTGAAGTTATTTTTATATATGGAATGGTCAAGAGAAAGAAAGCATCTTCCTCAGGTTGGCGAATCAATGAGTCTGTTACTCATAATTCTAGATTTTAAGCTATTAACGGTAAGTTATGGTTATGGTGTACAAGAACAAATTTTTCTGCATTTTTAGGAATCAAGCGATTGCGTATTTCCTCATAAACACCGCCAGCTTTCGACAACAGCGTCTCACTAAGTTCATTATTGCTAGGACTTGCTAGATATAAGTCTTCATAAAGTTCAAATATTGTCCAGCCTTCGCTAACATCCACTTGTAAGCTTTCAAATAGAATTTAATTTTCAAAGTTCAAAGTAGACTTATTTAATGTCTTCTTTTTGCTGCTAAGACTAATCTAAGCAGGGCGTACATTGTTTACACGGAATCCAAACCGGAGTCCTCGGCCATTTTATTGTCAATGGCCTACCGACTTTGTGAGTTTCTAAATCGATTTTAACTCACAAGACATCCGAGTTCAAACTGGCGTGAATGGGCAGTTCATATAGTATAATATAATAGATTTTACAATCTTCCTATGGAACAAGAGCACGACAAAGTTTCCAGACGATCACCCGTCCATCTACTCGCATCCCAAACGTCACTTAACTTCGGTGATCTATCGGGAACAGGCTTTTCAAAGTAATAGCTGGGCCACTGATTTCAATTTCATCTATAATTGCTCTTTCTAGCGAATATTTGTTTGCAGCATGTCTCGTTATCATATTATTCTCATTGACATTTCATCACTCAGGAGACGGGGAAGAAATATAACAAGAAACAAAACTACGATTCTCCGCAACTAATTTTCAGAAATGCAAGTCGACGCCTACGAAATCGACAAAAAAATTAGCTTTACGATAAACTCTACCTCTGTTTACGATTTATTCGGTGATTCAGCCAGATTATAGCCGAATATTTGGTTGCGTACCTAGACTATTAGAATGTTTCATTGCGTATTTCCAAGGTCAACAATAAATAACACAGCACTGGAAATAGTAGAAGGATATATATATTTGGGACAACTAATACACAACTCGGGATCTCTACTACCAGAAATCAAAAGAAGAATTAAGTTGGCATGGAGTACTCATGGAAGAAACTCAATCATATTCAAAACTAGAATGCCACTTTATTTAAAGAAGAAAACATTCGACCAATGTATACTACCCATAGATTTAGGAAGAACAGATATCACATTATGCATTTTAACCCGATCAAACATTCGGAGGTTGACTACGTACTGTAAAAATCAACTGAGATAGAGAAGGCGACATTGCCACATATCAAATTTGCGCCTATCTACTTAGTTTGATTTGCAGAAAAGGTGACTTTAAAACCTTCACCGGATATCAAAAATCTCAATTTCTTAATTAAATTAATAGTTTATTTTTAAAGAAGCATGCGTAATAATATGGTTATTAACCAGAGTTATGTTTACTGTTTAATGTGCTGAAACGTCTAGAACTACTGGCAACGTCGCTGCTAGTCTTCCAGAATGAAATGAGCCGTCCGTCCCACCACCCCTCGCGACGGCCCATGATCCGTTATAGCGTACTACGTTTAGCTTACGGTGTGTTTGAAGTCGGAATCAAGTCCGAAGTGAACTTTTCAATGTTTTTCAGTAGTTTTTGTTTTTGTTTAATGTACTTTTGAATCTGCGAATTTTCAATATGGTACGACAGTGTCAAATGTGTGGACAAATAAGCTCAAATCACCCGAATTTATCTTTTCACAGGTAGGTATTGTTTCCGCCGCGCCGTAATCGTACATAGGCGTCCCACAAGGGAGCCTCTCACAATTAAAATAACTTCTAATTATATTTTTTGAATTTTGATCTATTAAAACAAGAACGTAGAAGCCGGTAATTGAATTATAATTCGTCTCAATTACTACCTAACTATTGTAGATCATAACAAATTTGAATATAAACGTTACATTTGAAACTTTATTATAAGCCAGAAAGTGACATTTTTTTCTTAAAATTGCGTCCTATTTTGGTCATTATATACGATATTCTAAAGGATTTTGCTCAACAAATAAACAAAGGTGTTTACCCGACCTATTTTACATTTTATTGCTTTATTATATCTGCCCCTTCGGCCTTGTTTAGACAATTTTTTACCACCGTACAAATACATCTTCCAAGAGTTATTTGTATGGTGTGTTTAACTTTTTTTAGAATGGGACGAACTGTAAATAATTCTTAGGCTACTAGTTTTATACATACCTATATAGAGAGCGAGCAGGCCTCCAAAAAAGCTTTTTACCTATTACGTTTTTGGTTTGTGATTTTTATTTCAATTTTTTACATAAGATGGGGGCCATTGTAACGCACATTTTCAAAATATTTTTTGCCAACATACAGGGTGATTCAAACCGCAATACATATGCTTAATACAGTTCATGAAGATTAGGACATTTAACTAAAATTTGATTATCTGATGAAGCTACCTTTAAAAGTAATGGATTTGTAAATAAACGTAATAGGTATTCATTATTATGCGACAGAAATCCCATACTGTAGCAAACAGATTTTATACTTTTAATGATAAATGCCTTCTATTGCGAGACTAAAAGGCAATTGCCTCGTATCAGAGCCATCATAATAAAAGAAGAAGACCGAAAGTCAAACCTTGTCTTATATTTTCAAAAAAAACACAATTTTCTCATTAAATATTCATTTTAGGTATAGTAAGTTATTAATAATGCAAGATTAAACAACTATTACACAGTACTTCACAGGAAGCTATCGATTGCGAACTAACTAAATCGTTACTAATTAGGTACTAATTTTGAAAAGTTCTTTTTAAGATAAAAAAAGATAAAACTAAAACCTAAACTATCATTTAAGATTAAATGGGAAGTTCTAAATAATGTTGCCTATTCTAAACAAGAAAAATTTATTTATAAGTTAAGTTTTATAACATTCCTAATTAAATTTGGGCGAAAAGAATATTTCTGTTTGATGTAGGTAATTTTCTCAGGGAAAATACGTAAATAAAAATGACTTTTTAAGTCAAAAGGACAAGTTATTCCAAAAAAGGACTGTCCTTTTCAAAAAAGGACAAGTAGCAACCCTAGGTATTTCTGGAATGGAAATTTAATGGCAAATCTACAACTTCGGTTTGAAAATATGTTCCGGCCACCTATGTTTACAAAAATGTCTAAAATGTGCCTAAATGCCTCCATATTCTGAAAAAAAAATTGAAAGAAAAGTCACCAACCACAAACCTAATATAGAACTGTTTCGGAAGCATGAGTCACCCTGTAAATATTCAAAAGTAACTGAAAGTTTATATAGAAGTAACTGAAAGTTTAAATTGAAAATCGACGTTGGAGTGATTTTCGAAAACTACTAACGTTTCAACATAAGTATATGTGGGATATTAATTGTATTATTATATTAGACCTTATAACAAAACTCATCTGACGAAAAAGTGTTAATGTAGTATATTAATATGGACTAAAAATTTTACTAATTACTTTACTTTTATTTTACTAATTAAATTCGTTCCAAAAAACGATACGCCACTGGCCATTAGAACAATCCCAAATGCGCCTAGTTACCGGGGTCGGAAATTTTAGACTTCTCTGTCTCTTCTGTCCTTGTTTGACACATTGGAATGTTTGATACACTACCAACGAGTATTTATGAATGAGATGTTCGGTCTATCTTTATAATGTCTTTGATACTACCAGTGGATGACCTATGCATGCGAAACCTGGACACTTAAAACGGACAATATAGAGAAACTGCAACTTGTAGGGTCGTTTATGACCTCAAAGGTATGCATGAAGGTTTTTATTAGAGATAGGACATTCCTAAACTAATATTACAAATTTAATTAAAATGAGGTCGGGATTATAACATCACATGCAATCAACTAGTCGGCCGATCGGTTCCATAAGTAAGTATTGTTCTCACTTTTGCAACTAAATAGTCGACCAATTAAAAATTACAGGTCAAAAACTATTTATAACAAGTCAGGGAATTCAAAGTCTCTTGCATTTCAAATTAATATTTTCTTTTAGAAGTGGTAAAATATGAAGAAAAATCAAGGTCTGTAGCAAATTGTGGTTTTATTACGTAACATAGTAAGACCCAAAATGCTTAAAAATTACTAATTTACTACATTAATGCAGATATTAAATTTTATTACTATCCCCGTTATAATCGTAACATACATATTGTATTCATTAAATGTAATTAATTAATCCATTAAAATATTAAATATGGAAATGTATGTAATTATTTTATTACCTACAAAATAATTTACTAATTGATACAGATAAAATTATTATAGTTATTTATATTTACTTTACGCATTGAGAATAATAATTTGGGGGGGTAAATATATATTATTTATAATTCACTCACCAAGTTACTTTTAAATAACAATGGCAGCACTTACCTGAAAAAGAAAAACAGAAAATTAGTATTTTTCATAAAATAACAAAATATATGTAAACAATATGCATAAAAATGTGATTGAAAAAATTGAGAAATAACTAATCAAATCAAGGTAGACAAAAACTGCCAAAATAATAAAATAATAATGACATAAGTAGCCACGGTCAAATTGTATATTATATTTAGTAGAGATGAGTAAGAACTATTTAAATTGGGGGGGCGATTGGAGAATCGCAGTTTTGCTCATCTTTAATATTTAGGACAATTTTTAATTAAATCATGCACTTTGTCGCTTTTTTACTGAATTATATAATGTTTTAATTAACAATTTCGATATATAAATTTTACAATAATATTTACTGTTCTCCGACTTTCACAACACTGACGAATTATTTCGCCATGGATTTAAACACCTAATTTAATTGTCAATATTGATCCTCTCTAAGTCGATAATAGTATTTAGATAGATTTATCCATTTTTTTATTCTAACAAAAAATATCTAAGGCTAATAATATTCTCTATCATTTTGACCCCACATATCCTTGAACCGGTTGTGTTAACAAACCATCAACGTTATATAACTCGAATGTGTTCGATCTCTAGTTTTTATTAAGAGTGTGTTACTCCTCTGTTTTTAAATATACATAGCCGGAAATTATAAATAGATATTTATCTTCTCCGCGGTCGCGATTATCGCTTCATTTTAGCAGATTTATTGGCTTATTTTTCTCGCAGCTCTGCCACGCACGTTTTGATGTAATCATTTTTTATGTTTGAACATATTTTTTCTACCAAACGATCGAAATTTATGACATCAATTCGAATGGCACACTAAATCTTGAGTAGAAATGTGAAAATCGCCACTTTTTCTATACTTAAACTTAAAACTGAGCTAAATGTGAATTCACATTTACAGGTAGGTATGTCAATGACTATTAACCATCTAAAATACTCTGATGACATAGCCCTGAAGAACTACAAGTATAAATTAACAACTAAAAACAGCCAGCAATAAAGTAATAAAGTAATTGGTAAACAGAAAAGACATTCTAATAAATAAGACAACACTGGAAAGAGTAGAAGAATATATATATTTGGGACAACTAATACACACCTCGGGAACTCTACTCCCAGAAATCAACAGAAGTATTAAGTTAGCATGGAGTACTTTTGGAAGAAACTCAATCATATTAAAATCTAAAATGCCACTTTATATAAAGAAGAAAATATTCGATCAATAAGTACTACCAGTCACGAAATATGCATGCGAAACCTGGACACTTAAAGTGGCCATTATAAGGAAACTGCAGATCGTACAACGCTCAATGGAGCGAAATATGCTGGGAGTAACTAAAAAAACCGTAAGAGAATAGAGTGGATACGACAAAAGATCCAGGTAATTGATGTCATCAGCAGAATCAAATCCCTCAAGTGGCAATGAAGGACGTACAACAGATGGACCAAAAAATTACAGCATGGTACCCACAAGGAATTAAAAGACCTAGAAGAAGACCAAACCTGAGATGGGATATTGGGAATTTAGCAGGGATAACTTGGGCCCGCATAGCAGGAGCTCAACATAATAGCCCAACTACAAAGAGAATATCTAAATATGTGAGGGATGCTTCCCCATTATTGGACATGGTTGAATAAGCTGAAAATGATGATGATGATAATAAGACCTATGAACGTCATTTTGTATTGGCTGTGAAAATAACCTGTGAATTTGAATTTACTTTATTAGTTCTATAATGAACATAATTTACTGTAACCGATACTACATACTGTAATAAAAGTAATAATTATGTTAACTCTGAAGAGTTGTAATATTTTTTATATTATTCTTATCTACATATCTAGAGATTTCTTGATAAGACATTTTCTAGGCCATGTTTTAAGATTATGTACAAAATTAATATTGTCAAGTTTTTGATTGAAATTATTTAATAATATTAAATGAAGAAGTAAATATTTATTTCATTTTTTCATCATCATCATCATTTTCAGCTTAATGAATTGTACCCTGCATGATGGTGTACCCTCCCAGACATTTAAATAAGCTCTTTGTAATTGGGCCCATTGTTGGCCCATTCTATGCGGGTCCAAGTTATTCCTGCTAATTTCCTAATATCAGAGTCCCATTTCAGGTTGGGTCTTCTTCTAGGCCTCATAATTATTTGCCAATTGTATTGAACCATGCTGTAATTTTTGTGGTCCATCTGTTGTCCGCTCTACTATTTGTAAAATGTCCTGTCCATTGCGACTTGAGGGATGCGGATGACATATTTATCCACACTATTTTTTTTGCGGTTTCTTTGTTATTACCTGTATATTTCATCCCATTGAGCGTTGTGCGACTTGCAGTTTTCTTATAATGCCAGTTTAAAATGTCCAGGTTTCGCATGCATAAATTGTCTGGTAGTAGACACTGATCCAATGGTTTCTCTTTTAGATAAAGCGGATATATTTCAATATGATTGAATTTCTTCCACATATACTTCATGATAACTTAATTCTTCTTTTGATTACTGTTAGTAGGGATCCGAAATTGTGTATTAATTGTCATAAATAATATATATTCTATACTATTTTCAGTTTTGTGTTATTAGAATGTCTTTTCTGTCTACCAGTTCATTATACATTACTTTAGTTTTTACTAAATTCATTTTGAGGCCTATATTATGACTGATTGTATTTGTTCGTTGATTCATGCTTGTAGATCTTCAGAAATATTAAAGTTAATTAGGACAATGGCATCAGCTAATCTTAATCCCTTCCATTTTCGTTTCATAAATACGAGAAGGGAGGTTAAAAATAAGAAGTAGGCTTTTCTTTCTTTTTTCTGGGAGATCGGATCTGCTAGAGACGCGTTGTTCAGCATCCATACGATTCTCTCAGTAAAAAGCACTCTGAATCCGCTTTTTAACAGTAATTGCATGGGTATCCGATCTGGAGATTTGAAGACCTTTTTAAAGTATGCAGTTCAGAGTATAGTTCGTATTTTGTTGGGTTTTTCTTGGAATATATCACCGTAAGTGTATCCGCCATCTTGCATCACCATAACTAACTAAATTTTATTTCAGTTATTCCCGTTTTTTGATTTGTTTTGAAGGTTTTGATTAATATTTAATTACTGGTTTGGATCAGCATATGGTTTGAATATATTTTGGTTTATGTAAAGCTGTATTTCAGACAAGTAATTATACGGACATAAGTAATTATTATATGGACTTAAGTAATTATACGGACATAAGTAATTATTAGAACCTTAGTAATTGTATGGATATAAGTAATTACATGACCACACTAATCCTATGGATACAGTAATTGTATGCCGCTTAAATTTCACCCACTTTCATTTTGTATGGACCTACGTAGACCTTAAGACAGCATTCATGACCTTACGTTTGTTCTCTGCTGCCATAGTCATCTGCTTCCACTTCTGTTAGTCTAGAGACTACCTATCTACCTATTTACAATATAATAAGGAACTATACAGATAAAGTCCTAAGTTCGATACACAAGGTACTCTTTTATTTTACAATTTTTGAGACAACAGTTTAATATCTCTGTAAATTATTACTATTTATCCCATATATTATAGTCAAAATTACCTTTCAGTTAACGTTATAAGTTAAAATTTGATTCAAACAGTATACTTTTACTTTGTTATGATATTTTATATGAAAATTATTAACACGTATTCATTCTTGAAGATTTTTGTACACGACATGTTTCGAAAGTAACATCATCGTATTGATACATACATAAGTTTCACCTGTTTTTATATTAAGTAGCATAGTTTGAAGAATACAGTTACTAAATTCGAATTTATTTAAAATAACTTACAGTTTTATCGGGATCATTGAAACTAACTGGTACTTGTGTTCGTTTTTAAATAAATGATTAATGTAGTATAGTTATCTCTGACTTTTATTCTAGATGAACATAATAGACCCTTATTGCCGTTGATTACTTTAGTCTAGGTATTTTGTGATAAAATATTCTTCATTTTGGTGTCTCACTTTACCTCTTTCATAAACAAAGTGAGCCCTTTTTACTGTCTTTGGCCATATCTATATAAATACTTAACATCCATATTAAAATCTTTGCAGCCTAAATATTATCATTTTTTATTTTTATATTTAATAACCTTAGAAAGTTACCACAAGCCAGAAGCCTTACCTACGAACCCAGCTCTCCTCTAACCCTGAGCAACGGATACTTTTTTCTTTCTGTTTAGGTAATGACAGAAACGTCGTCATACCATCTGTTGTTCCTCCTTCTTGCCAGGTGTCCTGCCCATTGCCACTTGAGGGATTTGATTCTGCTGATGACATCTATTACCTGGATCTTTTGTCGTATCCACTCTATTCTTTTACGGCCAGCAGTTTTTTTTATAATGTCCACTTTAAGTGTTCAGGTTTTGCATGCATATGTCGTGACCGGTAGTACACATTGACCGAATGTTTTCTTCTTTAGATAAAGTGGCATTTTATATTTAAATATGATTGAGTTTCTTCCATAAGTATTCCATGCTAATTTAATTCTTCTATCGATTTCTGGGAGTAGAGTTCCCGAGATGTGTATTAGTTGTCCCAAATATATACATTCTTCTACTATTTCCAGTGTAGTATTATTTATTAGAATGTCTTTCAAGATCGCGGTGATTAACCCTCCTCCTAAACATTCTACATGCGTAGAATTAATTTTATATGGGCTTGGTAATTTTAAGATATGGATTAGTCCGCACTTGATAACGGTCAGTGATATATTTCCCGAAACTTTGCGTAAAACTTTTAAAACCTTTTTAAAATTAAGGAACTATTACTATCTACGAAGACTACAAAAATTATTCATTATGTTTTTATTTATCATAATATTTCATGAGGACTTCATTTACCATAATTAACATATTTTGTTTTAGTCCACCGTATAGTGTGGTACTAAGTTACCGAAAATTTATTCTGAAAATCATTCATCTCACTTTATATACAAGGTGTTTTCGTCGCATAAATCAACGATTAACGGACGTCAGACCGTAGAAGCAGGACCTTCGAGGCGCCAATAAAATATTAATAAGAGACAATTACAAGACTCCTGCGAACGAATTTTACGATTTTGTCCTCATTCGGATTGAATATTAATCGAGCGCGGCCTTGACGGCCTTTTTTTTCGTATATCTGTACGTGAAAATCTGTAAAATGTCCGAAAAATAAAGCAGCGGGAGTGCTAATTAATCTAGCAATCGTAATCTACCCAGATGTAGCAAAAAAAACACATAAGAATTCGCCGAGTTGGCGGTTGATATTGTTAAATTATTAATTGGTAATTATTATAACCAGTATTCTTAGCTATTAATTTATTTGTTTGCCTCATTTATTGGTATTAAAACATGTAAAAATAATTAATAATTTCGTGTTGATTGATTTGACACAAGCTAGTATCGGAGTCGGTTTTACAAAGGTTAGTTCTTCATCTCCGATATCAGTTTTACCAAAGTTTAGGGTACGAATGGTTGTCGTCTCGGCGCACTCAGTCATGAGGTGTACAGGGTGTCCCATTTTCGTGTGTTTTACGAGGTATATCGCTTATGTGTAGAGATACAAAGATGCGGTTTTCGTATCACTGTGCTACTTTTTTATGAAACTAAAGATGCTACACACAGATTTGTCCTAGTCCCCTTAGTTCCTGAAATACAGGGCGAAATTGAAAATGTTGCATTTTTCGACTCCTTCCATATCTCGGTTATCTTATAACTTATCGAAAAGGTGAAAACTGAGCTCAGTAGACATTTTCACGAATCCAGTGGCGTAACTAGTTTTTCGTTGGGAGCTGTCACTCTCGAACTATAACCTACATTTATGTTTATTTCAAATGGGACACCCTGTATATTATTTTTTTTATTAATTTTGCCTCGTCATAAGTTTTCTAAAAATATCATACACCCTAGACTTATTTTAACATAGGCTAGAACTTTTTAACATAGGCAGCCGGTTTATAATAGTCATGACAATAATAATTTATTCAACGTCAAAAAAAATTTGGCTCTGATCTTTTCCATGATAATTTCCGTGTGATGCTTTTTTATTCACTGTAGGTACTACTGTTATAATCCAGTCCTCATATTAATTAAATTTGCAATATTATTTTAGGAATGTCCTATCGTAAAAACCTTCATACCTTTGAGGTCATAAACGACCCTGCAATATCATTCTAATTGATAAGTTTAACTATTACCATTGGGAATTTTGATCATAAATTTATATAGCTGTCGCAGACGTCTGTCTATCTAAACAATGTAAGTTTAGGGCAGTGTCGTCCACTGCTCTGAATATTAGATTTAAGGATATATAAATTGTACTGTACGCCTCTGACATTTTCGTAGCTTAAATACTATTTAAGCAACTGCCCTCAGTCTATTTTGCTGTTCCATCCCCCCTCCCAAAACTGTCTTCCGGACAATCACAAAACTTCCAATCGCTCCTAAATCTCGCATTCCAATACTAGCCTTCAGGCACCTAGGGCTTCGCCCCTTCCCTTCCCCAACACATAAGCAGGAATAAGAGCAGCCTTTCCTCGGCCGCTGATTCCTCGGAGGTGGATCGTTTTTAGTGGGTATTTCGAATCCCACACTGTCTAGGGGTTATTTCTATGACTATTTCTCTCGAGATGGTCATGGAAATGATCACTATTCGTCTATAAAAGATTTTTAAACCGCCCCCTGAACAAAAAAAAAATATTTTGCTGTTCCACGTCTCTTTTGCTCAACTCTCTTTTGCTATTGCTCTTCAATCTCTTTTGCTGTCCAAGCCTCTTTTGCTCTTCAAGTCTCTGTTGATCAGAACTCTCTTTTAGACACAACTCTCTTTTCACTCTTCAACACGTTATTATTTTTCACAGTTTCCCTCAAGGTAACTATTGTAATTAGTTCATCATAATTAAAGTTAAGTTATATTAAAAACAACAGTGTACATTAATTCCACACCCGAAAAGACCCTCAACAAGTTGGCCCTACTGAACAGGACCACAACACTACACATGACAGAACAACAAAATTTTGATTATTTTGAAAAATATGACATGAATAAATATTTTATATTAGTCAACGAAGATTCTGATGCAGCGGCAGAGCTCTATTTGAACAGTTAGGTTAATAGGTATAGGTATCCTTGTAATTAAAACATTGTAATTTATCGTATTCCAGATATAACAGCCAAAGAGAAGAGAAAACAGCCAAATAAGCGCATATTTCAGAAAATACAGAGCAACCTAATTCAATATGGATGTTTTAACAAACCCAGACCAAGAAGATGTAACAAAGAAAATGAAGCATCCGAGGTAAATGTTTGCCTGAGACATCTTGAATTTTGACATCTTTTAAATTTTTAAACAATTTATATTCAAACCTTATAAACTTGTGCATCATCTTTACCCTGGAGATCCTGTGCGTAGAGTCGAGTTTTGCAACTGGTACATCGACATGTGTGGAAGAGTGAATAATTTTTACAAGATCATTTGGGTGGACGAAGCGTGTTTTTCTAGTACGGGTATCCAAAATAGGCAGAATTCAAGATTTTTAATTATTCTCTATTTTTATTTTGAAAGTTGGCAATCAAATCTAAAAGTTGCATAAGCTCATTTTCAGTGCAGTTTATGAAAAAAGATTATGGAAAGCAAAATTACCTGGTTAAATTAAATAAAATTAAATAATAATCTTTTAAACTAGGTTGTTATATTATATTTAGAAAGCTCATGAAAAAGCAAATTTAATTAAAAAATAATATACAGTGTCCCATTAAAAAAAAAATAAGTTTAGGTTATATTTCGAGAATGACAGCCACCAATGAAAAACTAGTTACGCCACTGGATTCTAGGTGAAAATGTCTACTGAGCTCAGTTTTCACTAGTGATTCCCACGAGAGTCTCGTTTTCGAGAGTCTCGTATGGTCTCGTCTCGTTTTCGAGACGAGACTCGAGACGATACTCGGACAATACGAGACGAGACATTTATTGGTCTCGTCTGGGGTCTCGTGCGAGACTTCTCGTGTCTCGTACGAGAGTTTCGCAGGTGAACACTTGAAAAACCTTTACTTAAAAACCAACTTTTACTTAAGTTCCGAAGTGCGTGTGAAGCAACTGACAATTCTCGGCAACTGACACCTGTGTTGGATGTACCTAGACGCTGGAATTCCAGTGATGATATGTTGCAAGTAGATCTTAAAGGCAAACATGGACTCGGTGTATTATGTCAAAATGTTGTTGATTTAAAACCATATGCTCTTAGAGATGAAGAATGGATACTGCTAGAAGAAGTGCACAAATTATTAATCAACTTTCAAATACTTTCCAAAAAACTCGGAGGAGAGAAGTACGTCACCTTACATATGGTGGTTGTATGTATCAATATATATATATATATATATATATATATATATATATATATATATATATTATATATACTAATAGATAATCTTGAGAGCAAAATATTTGAATGGGACAGAAAAACAAATCGAACCCCTGTCGAAGAGCAGCTTATTGTTGGTTTTCAGGCTGCGAGAGACAAAATACTAAAGCATTATCGCAAAATGAACTGGATTTAGGCTGCAGTTTTAATTCTCGATCCACGTCATAAGTTAAAAACGTTTGATATGACAAAATGGGTCCAAGAATTAGAAGATAATTCGATTCAGAATATTTGTAAAGTCTATTTTCATCAGTTAGAGGGACAACGTTCGACAGAAACAGCGGTGGCGCAACAAGGACGAGAAAATCCTGGACCTGAAAAGTCGGACTTTGTAATTGATTTTGATGCCTTGTACGCAGTAAATCCTACCCCTGCCAAAGGAGAATGGATGCAGGAGCTTCAAAAATACTATTCAATTCCCCGGTGTAATAAAGACACAGATATATTACAATGGTGCAGAACTCATAGTTCTGAACTTCCCATTTTAAGTTTGATGGCACGAAATCTCTTGAGAATACCAGCTACCTCAGTCCCGGCGGAAAGGTTATTCTCTCATGCTGCGTTAACTATTAGAAAACACAGAAATCGCCTTAATAATGAATCTGCACGATGTTTGTTATGCCTAAATGACTGGGTGAAAAACAAAAACATTTGCGACCGAGAAGGCTGTTAGTACCTATATTATTGTTTTTACTTGTTAATTCCAATTATTTTCAATTCAAAATTAATGTTAATTTTTTGGTTTTTCTTTTGTGTTTACGTATTACTATGAAATATATGATTGATTTTTCAACATTTGTAATTTTATCATGCTACTTTTACATTATAGCAACTATAGCTTATACAAAACAACTTTGGGAACACGTGACTTGAGATCAATCTTTTTTTACACCCTGAATGTTTAAATGCTAGTTGTAGCCTAATAAATATCGATTAGTCAATAAAAAATAAAGAAGAAAAATTAGATGAATTTCAAAAATGTTCCGGTTCCTTTACAAATGTCACGTGATCCCAAGATTGTTATGTACAAACTATAAATACATATCCCGTACTGGACTGGAACAAGGATTATACATGACAAAATTTCGATACTTCCACGAGACTCTCGTACGAGACGCGAGACGAGACGAGACTGGAGGCTCCGAGACGAGACTCGATACGAGACTTCTTATTTTATCGGCGAGACGAGACAAGACTTTATGAAAGTCTCGTCTCGTTGGTCTCGTGGGAATCACTAGTTTTCACCTTTTCGATAAGTTATAAGATAACCGAGATATGAAGGGGTCGAAAAATGCAACATTTTCAATTTCGTCCTGTATTTCAGGAACTAAGAGGGCGAGGACAAATCTGTGTGTGGCATCTTTGTAGGATGTAGAATGTTTAGAAGGGGAGTCAAACACCGCGACCTTATAGATCTATTGTGTGTTCCCCTTTCTTGAGTTATAACGAGTTATAACTCATCATACAGTCTCAGGGCTTTAAGAACAGCCAGTATCTGAGACGGCTCCACAGAGGCCAGCTCTCTATCCTCGACATCAGACGTACCAAGGTTCATGGCACGAATGGTCGTCGTCTCGGCGCACTCAGTGATAAGGTATTCTGGTGTTTCCCCATTTTCCCCACAAAATCTGCATTCGCCGTTGTTTCTCAGTTTCAGCCTACTGAGATGTTCGTTGAGGAGACAGTGTCCTGTTAGAAACTCCGTGACAATCTGAAGATTGTTTTTACTTAAATCAAGGAAAACCTTTGATTTTTCTCGGTCATAAGTTCTAAGGAACTTTTTCGAGTGTCTTAGACCGTTGGAGGACACCCATTCCAAGTTACGGATGGAGTCTTCCAGATTCTTCAGTTCCGCTTTCAGTTGGTTCCCGTTTGGAAAACAAAACGGTTCTGGTCCAGTTAGTGGAGTGTTCGCGCCTTTTCTAGCTAGATCATTTGCTTTTTCATTGCCTTCTATCCCTTGGTGAGCAGGCACCCAGAGTAGGAGGACTTTATTTGCTTTGCCTAATTTGTTGAGCTTCTCCAGGCATTCTTTGACCAACTTCGAATTGATGGTTACTGAGTTGATCGCGTTAAGTGCTGCTTGACTATCGGATAGGATGGCAATTTCCTGTTTTCGATAGTTCCTATCTAAGATAAATTGTACGCATCTTTCGATAGCGCAAATTTCTGCCTGAAGGATACTGGGGTAGGTGTGGCATCTTTAGTTTCATAAAAAAGTAGCAGAGTAATGGGAAAACCGCATCTTTGTATCTCTACCCATAAGCAAGATACCCTGTAAAACACACGAAAATGGGATTCCTGTACGGGTGTTTCCTAATTTTCCCCACAGAACCTGCATTCGCCGTTGTTTCTTAGATTCAATCTACTAAGGTATTCATTGAAGAGACAGCGTCAAGTTAAAAACCTAGTGAAATCCGAAGATTATTCCTACTTAAATCTAGAAAAATCTTTGATTTTTCTCGGTCGTAAGTCCTGAGAAATTTCGCCAGGTTACGGATGTAGTCTCCCAGGTTTTTGAGTTCTGATTTAAGATGGTTTCCATTTTGGAAGCAGAAGAACTCTGGTCCAGTTAGTGAAGTGTTCGCTCCTTTTCTAGCTAGATTGTCGGCTGGCACCCAGAGTAGGAGGAATATTCTTTGCCTAATTTGTTTAGCTTCTCTAGGCATTCTTTAACAAACTTCGAATTGATGGTTACTGAGTTGATCGCTCTTAAGACTGCTTGACTATTGGATATGATAACTATTTCTTGTTTCCTATAGTTCAGGATATCTAATAGACAAACCTATAACCACTCATGAACATTATGATCCATAAAACACGGAATATATGAACATTTTATTTACAGCATCTTCCGGTTGAAAAAAAACCTGAACAGGTTTACGCAAACCGTATCCTCCTATGTCTTCACTAATAACGGAGATATCGTATGATTTCAACCAAAATGGGACACCAAAAATAAATTATGCTCCTATTTTCAAGCACATATTACTATGGATATTAAACGTCCACTCAAAATGTCAGAGCAAAATTATCATCCGATTTCATGACCTACTTAAATACTAATTTTAGAACAATAATTTCATTAATCTTGTATCCGTACGGTGATAACAAAATAAATTTTATTATTTCAATTGCATTTCAGACAGATTGAGAGACATTCTATATAAAATATATTTTTTCTATATAACATTTATTAGATAAATATATCTACACGTGGAGTCTATGATTGCACACTAAATATTTTCCAGATAAACAAATATCAACATGTCACGTTATCAAACAGTGTAAACTATCTTTAAACACATATAATATATATGTGGGGCATAGGCATAGGTAGTTGACTTTAAGATAAATTTTGTTTATTAAAGAAATCTAAAAACAGTAATTGCATATGATGCATGATTAAGAAAATTCGAAATATATTAAAGATTTTTTTTTAATATTTTCAGCGTCCGTATTAATAAAAAATAAATGATGTAGAAACAAGGAATTGGAAAGTTCTTGAAAAAGAAATAAAAGTAACATTTTATACTATTTTTATGAAATATATGTAAATTAACTGTACTGTTTTATTACACAGGATTTCGACAGATGATGACAGAAAAATGCAGATGACGTCCATACCAATCCATTAATTTCGCTAAAAAAATCTAATATTTTTTAACCAAAAAAATCCTTTATGGGTGTTTCGCCACTGTACTGCAAGAAAAATCTACAAAATAAAATAGTTATTTTTTGTAAACACTTCTGGCGTTAAACCTAAACGGACGCTGCTTGTCAGAAGTTGTGTTTACAGTAATAAAAATTTGCCTAACAAAGAAAAAAATGCTTAACGTTTCGGAAAATTTTCACTTTCCGTCGTCGGAAGCAAAAAAAAATTATAAAGAATCAAGAAAAAAACTATTTAAAATATTTAAACTGAACTATTCGAGAATTGATTATTTTAAAATTTTACGTATGTTATGTTTATTTATGTTATGTTCTTTAAAATCAAAGAAGCGATTGCCATACATTATTAACATCTACAGATGCATGAGCAATACATTTATTTTTATTAGATTGAATTAAAAAAGCTTCTTTTATTTTTCTTTTAGAGGCTATCGCTTCTTTCATTATAATTTTGGCGTTATTAAAATTTATTCTGTGCCCTGTAATCATACAGAAAGTTTGGGCTTTTTGGTTTTACCTTATTAAGTAATTGTTATCCGGTAGTAATTGTTAATTTTGAAGTTTAACTTAATATAATGTCATTTTAACAGAACGTCAACGATTTCTTGTAGGCATATCTGTTTTAAAAGGTAAAGTGTTCTCGAATAGTTGAATTTAAATTTTTTAAATAGTTTTTTTCTTGATTCTTTATATTTTTTTTGCTTCCGATGACGGAAAGAGAAAACTTTCCGAAACGTTAAGCATTTTTTTCTTTGTTAGGCAAATTTTTATTACTGTAAACACAACTTCTGACAAGCAGCGTCCGTTTAGGTTTAACGCCAGAAGTGTTTACAAAAAATAACTATTTTATTTTGTAGATTTTTCTTGCAGTGCAGTGGCGAAATACCCATAAAGGATTTTTTGGGATAGATGAATCCGCCACATAGATATAGACATTTTTTAATATTTTTTAAGTTAACTATGGGTTTATAACGGATGCATCTCAAAAGTGGCTCACCCATATAAATTTTTTATTTTTTCAGATAAAAAACGAGATTTAGTATATTAGTATACGACATAAATTAGGATTGATAGACGTATTCAATTGTTTTTGGTCACTTCCTGTTTCACCGGAAATAACTACAACTTTTGATTTTTAAATAGCACCCTCGGTATATTTTTACTTTATTCGATAGAAAATGACACTCTGAATATAATGACATATCATATGTCAACTTTTGACTTGTGTTTCCCTTAAAAAAATATATTTTAAATTTTAATCTAGAGTGCCATGGCTGTAAAAAACACTAATTTTTAATCAAGGACCCTGGAAAAAATAGATTTGACCGTCTAATGTTTTTCATGTCTTGTCCTGGCCCAAATCGTATTTTTAATCATATCTCAATTTTTTCATATGGAACAAGAGTGACTCATTAGGATATGCGCAAAAATCATTTTTTTACGAATAATTTGATGCCACACACTTGGTATTTCGAGTCAAATTGTCGTTTACCTACAATTTCAAATAAACCATCTGCGAAAACGTCAAATGTTGACAATATGATATGTCATTCTATGTATGAACTCGACTTAAGATTTCTGAGGCTTGTCACACTTTTGCCAAATTATAGGTTATAGTCTGTGTCAAATTTATTTGCGAATTGCTTTTGCATTTTGGGTCGTGTTGTTACGTCTATTCAGTGTTTTTTGAAGAAATTAACTGTAGACCACAGTTTATAGTAAAAATTCAGGGCCCATTTCGTATATGGTAGGAAAAAGTGGAGTAGTTGTAAGTTAATAACATCACAGTACGATAGATAAATAATACATTTTAGTACTGAATGCCAAAAGGTACTCGTTTAATAAAAATTAATCAACTTTTAAGGTTAAATTAAAGTTCAATCTCAATATGAATATAATAATAATTATAGGTTTCTTGAAGTTTGAAAGTAAAAAATAATTCTTTCTAATATTTTTTTTGGTATTTTTCTATAATTAGTGGTAATTTTTGACAAGTTTTTTTAGATAATTACATCTAGATACTGACCTCGCCAAAGTTATCATCCGGTATTAATATAGTTACAATATGTGCTATAAAATTAATTTAATTTTAAAATTAAATTTTATTAAGAAATAAGAAAAAAATATAATTTTAATATAGGAAAAAAAATTAAAAATTTTAGAGGAAAAACAATGAAATAAAAATTATAAATAATTTTTATATATTTTTTATCCATATATCTATTATCGATTAAGTGTTTGTTTTAGAATTAATATTCCTGGAAAAACAAAATACAATGAACCCGTGACAAAGACACGAACAATATAGACAAACTTACAGACAAAACGTCTGTATAATACATTTATGATACCGTCGAAAAACAATAATGTTTTTATTTTCCATTGTTAATACGGAAAATACATTCATTCATGTTATCTAAAGCAACCAATCTGATCTGTCTAGAAATTAATCATTAATCGGCTATTAATCTGTACCTATAACTGAACTTATAAGATTCATGATCATATGACAAAAAAATGTCTATTGTGAGTAAAATCAAGACATTTTTTTATGCACTGACAATTTAATGGTAATTAAAATAAATATCTCGTTATTAATTCACCATAATTAATACCACACGTAGTTTCGCTGATACGTGTTTACCCTTTTGACAGTGACTTATTTTACGCGGTTCACTTATACGTCATTTTATTAAGTCCAATATACTATACATACAGGGTGAGTTTTCTACGATGTTCTCTATGGGTATCTCGGAAACTACTGGAGATGGAGAGTCGGTTAAATGGGGAAAGAATTGCAGTTTTGTAGGGTCATAAATATGCGCCTTTCAGTTTTTTGAAAAAGTCCATTTCTAGGTTAGGTTAGCCAATATTTCGAAAAAAACAAATTTCGGCTATTTTAAAAATGGTCCCTAATTCCATTATAATCTATTTTCAACAAAAAGTTTTCAGATAAAAGTTGTGGATAATAATATCCTTAATGAGACTATGTTCTCCGTTTTTTTTCTAAAGCCTATCATTTTTGACATAGGATACAAACATGTTTTTTAAATGGAAACCATAGTTGGCCATGGCTGCATAAAAAGCACCATTTTTTAAGCCTTTCAGCGATATAAGCTATGCTATATTATATTTTCTTCGAAAAATTACTGAGTTATAGCCAATTCATATCATTTTTAAACAAAGTCATTTAGCCATGGAAACAAGTACAATCGTCGTTGCTCTCAGAGATGTCAAACTGTCACATCCAAACTTTGTAAATTAAAACAAACAAAAAGTGTAAATATGAATTTTTCAAAATGAAGAAAATCGCGTAGGATTATTGGTTCAACTTTTCTTGGCTATACATTTACGAGGATACGTTAACCGGTGAACGTTACTTACACTTTTTAGAGAACGGTTTTCAAGACATGTTAGAAAAGTTAAATTTAGAGACTCGTGCATCAACATAGTGGTTCCAACATGACTTTCATTATGACACTACCCCCCCTCCCCTCATAATGAAAGAAATGTTAAACATTATTTAAATCATAATTATGTAAACTCAGGGATAGGAAGAGGTGGACCAATTGCATGGGCCTCGTATGGGAATTGTATGGGAACGGTCGATTATTAAGTAAAATATACGAGGTACCGCAAAAAGTTAAATATAAAAGTTATAGGGTTTTTAAATGCCTATTAGCTAGTACTAAATTTAAGTACACAGGGTCAGTCATAAAGTAGTGGCACATCAAAGTTTATTTTTTTTAAATAGAACCCCCTGTATATTATTGCATATTTCGGTTCTTCCTTTAATTCTAAGCAAAAATCGAGATACATACAATGTACCTCAAACCAACCGTTTCCGAGTTATTGACTTTTGAAAACATCACTTTAACAATTCGATTTAATTAATATCGATGTGTTCGGTTTCATTTAACGATGCCATTCTGCGGAAACTATGATACTTAATAATATTTGACATTAGTTTTCAAGTTAGCTTTTATAGATGTATAAAATGAGATTATCAAGTATGAAAATTACAAAACTCTCGTTTAACATTTCAAAATCAAAGCTTCATAATTCGGAAATGGTTGAATATATTATGTAGGTACATTACAATTATTGCTTAAATCTGTGTAACACCAAAGGTTCCAACCCCCCAACTGTAGTCTGAAGGAAGAATTGAAATATGCAATAATATACAGGGGGTTGCATTTAAAAAAATAAATTTTGATGTCCTACAACTTTATGACTAACCCTGAAATTTACTACCATTTAAAAACCTTATAACTTCTGTATTTAGCTTTTAGCGGTACCTTGTATATTTTACCTAATAATCGACCCATACAAATCAGCGACCCTGTATTTTTATTATTATAGATTATAAATATTAGGAATGTTTATTTCCAATTTATTTGATTATTATATTACTATGATGCTTACGTTAAAACAATCGGGATTAATATAGTTTTATTAGTTTAAAAAAAACATTAGACGTATCTCACAAAAATAATGGAAAGTATTAAATTTCAAAATATTATTTCCAGTCGGTTATCGATATTGCTGCACTTTTTAACATCAGCGTAATCAGAAATAGCAACAATAAAATCTGAAATATTTCAGTTATTTCTCAATACTTTGTATTTTTAAACCTAAAACATATAAAACTATATTTAGCAAAAGTAATAAAAACTTGTCTGGTGAAAAAATATATTATTATATTATGATTGTAAAATAAATCATCTTTAAAAAATAACCACAAACAAAATTTTCTCTGATTTAAAAGGCTCGTCTACACATAACGTTTTGCCGTCAGACCGGTTCAGTCAAAAAGTATAAAGGAAAACCTTGTGTGGTTTACTTTAAGACGGAAGATTGTTGAGAGAACACAATACAAAATGTTCTAATAAAGTTGCGATGAGCTTTTTACGGCTATTAAGCTCTTGTATTCTTTGCTCTAAAAGAGGTTCTAAAAAGAACAATGTTCGAGTGCAATGTCCGCTTGTAAACATGTTTGAGCTTAAGCACAAATTAACTACAACAGATGCGAAAGAACACCGAATTACGCGTTCAGGTTTCTGTGACCTTCAGAAAGAGTTCATAGACAATCCGCATCAATGTATAGTTTGGGTTATTATTTGTTTGGGTGAAAATAATCTGCACCAATATGTTATCGAGGCATATAATCTCACAGTAATTTAATAGATTGCTCGTCATATTATATCAGTTCGTAGGAGATTAGGAAAAAAAGATATTTATAGTATAAAAAATTAATTTATTTAACAAAATTTAATTAAAGATGTGACAAAATAGTTACTTTTCTATTGGTTCTATCGGACTTTTTTTCGATTATATAAATCTTTATTTTTTATAAACTTTAATGCATAAAATATTTTCAATCTAATAAATAATTTAATGATGTAAAGAGGAAATTTCTCACATGGGTGGTCAAATTCTATAGTTTTCATTATATCAAACAGCCTCTGAATGTTTTCTTCAGTGCAAAACTCATCAAAATTTAATATAAATAATTTTTCCATTTCCAGTAAATAAAATGAACAAAGTTTTCCACTTTCATGATCAAAGGCTTTCAAATGGGTAAATAATTTCGAGTTATCCAGAGATTCGGATTCTTTTGCAAATTTTAGACAAATATCACATTGATGTATCTGAAGACCCTTTTAATTGATGTAGTCAAACATAATTAAAGGCATTTTGAGTTGAAAACATTTCTCAGAGGCTGTTTGATATAATGAAAACTATAGAATTTGACCACCCATGTGAGAAATTTCCTCTTATTTACATCATTAAATGATTTATTAGATTGAAAATATTTGATGTATTAAAGTTTACAAATAAAGATTTATATAGTTGAAAAAGTCCGATAGAACCAATAGAAAGGTACTATTTTGTCACATTTTTAATTAAATTTTGTTAAATAAATTAATTTTTATACTATAAATATCTTTTTTTTCCTTATAAATAAACACATTTGTATCCCATTTTAAATAAGATATACAAATTACCAAAACTTAGAAATAACAGTTCAAAAGTTCAACAAAAATCCTACACCCGTTTTTAAAAAGAAACATATAACCACGCACTATGTCATTCCAGCAAGCGAATACGACACAGCATAGGTTTCCGGACTAAACGACTGGTGTATCTACACCACTCAATAGGCGTGTGGGGTTTGCCGAGCGGTTTCCGAGGCAGTCGCTTTCTTTCGCATCTGTTATAGGTAATTTGTGGTTAAAGTATCACAACACAATTCATTTAAACCAAAAACTCCTAATACAAAACTAAAGTGTAAAAACGAATGACAATTTCAGGAAATAAATAAGTAAATGAGGCATCTAGACATATTTTTCCAGCAGAGCTACCACCTGAATCCTCAGCGGGAAATTTAAATTCCAATTAGTCAGCGTGGCACCCAATATTTCCATGGTAAAAATGGCGCCCTCGATTACGTAACTGAAAGTTTAATTGGTATCGAATATACTTATTTTTATATTACATAATATCTTATCATAAATATTATATTCTAAAAAAAAGAAATCTAAAGTCGTTCCCTTTATTTACATATACTATGGAGTGTTTTAATAATCGCCAGACGCGTGTGAGAAAATTATTTAAAAAAAATCTTTAAAACGGGCTGCCTTATGTAATTGTTCTGCTTCCAAAATGTCTCTTAGTAACAACAAAAAAAAAATCCGGCTGTTTATCAAGCAAGGCGTCCTTGAAGTGAACATCTTTATTACCGTGTTATCATCAACCGTTCTTATCGTTCGATATCTTCCTCGTTTGTGTTCCATCTCACTTTATTTCCCTGTTGTCGAGAACAAAAAAAAACGTA
Source organism: Sitophilus oryzae (assembly GCF_002938485.1). Lineage (NCBI taxonomy): Eukaryota > Metazoa > Arthropoda > Insecta > Coleoptera > Curculionidae > Sitophilus > Sitophilus oryzae. The sequence goes on along the minus strand of NW_022147046.1, from coordinate 2,410,086 downwards.
GATGTATAATACACCCATCTCACATGTTTTATCTTGAAAACTATGATATGTAATTTAGTATTTTACCTAAGAGTAAGGAAAAAATAACTATTGCGGTAACAATTATCTTTTAAAAACAGTATTTTGTCATCATCTTTCATACTACATACATACTGCCATTACTCGCTGACGAGTATTTGACACGCATCAAAAGATGGTCACGCAAGGCGTTTTCTTTCATGAGCTCTTCTGTGACTGAAAAGCCCGATACTTGATGTTATCTGTCTACCGCACTCCGGACATTCAAAAATCTCATTGCTTTGTTGCCTCTTTACTTTTTGGTTGTCGCTGTTAACTGAGTTTACATAAATCTATGAAGAATGAAGACTATTCAAGAAAAAAAAACGGTAACATGGGACATCTTCAAAGTTCCATGATATGATAACAGCTAAAAAACTAAAGTCTTCTTGAATCAGGTATCTATCTCCTTAGACCTGATACCGGGACAACAACGGTATCAGGTCTAATGAGAGACCAAGTTAAAGAGATGGAGAAAATGGAGACAGATTCTTCAGCCTCCACCTTACAGGTACCTCAGCCGGAGACAAGCTCTTCGACTGTGAAGAGCGCGGTGGACCAAACCCCAACCGTGAAAGGGTGTATACCCTCGGAGGAGGAATATCTGTTGTCAGAGGAGGATGGGAAATACCCTGTCTCCCTACAATATGTATGATGTGTTATAGACTGTATAATGAGTTATAACTCAAGGAAGGGGGACACAATAAATCTTTAAGGTCGCAGTAAATAACCCCCCTCCCACTAATTCTACATTCGATTCCTCGAATCACAAAGCGTCAAATACATAAAGCTAATCCAAATTTAGATTCAAATACACCTGAAAAGTATTACAGGATTAGTTTGAACGGAAACCGGAAATGACTACAGATTACTAACTTTTGATTTTTAAATGGCATCCTCGGATTTTTTTTTATTTTATTCCATAGAAAATGTCACTGAATAGAATGGCGTATCATATGTCAACTTTTGACATTTACGCTTAAAAAAATGTATTTCAATCTAGACTCTAGAGTAAAGTTGTCAACTTTCAAAATAATAAATAGGACCTCAGGTCATAATTTCAGGACCTATCCCGGGATCGAGACCAAACCAATATAATAATATGCGACGACGACGGATCGGCCAGCGCGATTGTAGCCCGATGCTAGGTAGGAGTGGGGAGTGCCAGCCGGATGTTATCGGATCCGGGCCTAGAGGAACTAAATAAAAGACTAGTTTACGTAAGGATCGGCTAACGCAATCGTAGCCCGATGCTAGGCGGGACTGGAGACTGCCAGCCGTATGTTACCTGTCCCGGACCGAAAGGACTGAGAGGAACTAATTAAAAGACTAGTTCACGGGAATCTATTCAGTCGGCAGATCCGAGATATAATACAAGGCGACGACGATGGATTCGGCCTTGTCTATTGCCACAGCCGGCGTAATTACCACAGAACATTATCGTGGATACTGTTTTTGATTTTTAGTTTGTTCTTTGAATATTTTATGGAAATGTTTCACTTTTGGTCCCTAAAATTAAGAAATATCTTATAAATAGAGGTAGATATTTTGAATTTTTCGTATTATTTGCTCCAATTGATCTGTGATATCGTTTTTTAAACTCAGATTTGAGTTTCTTTTTTTTTTTAATTTGATTTTTTTTTACCTGCAATAAAACTTACGTATATGTTTATAACATATGTTTTTAACATACGCAATTAGACGTCTCGTTATATTTCGTACATTATAAAAACTATACAGATCATACTGTGAATAGTTCTGACTGGCAACGAAACCCATTAGCAAGCAACCGTTAGCAAGCAAGACCTAGTTCAAGGAACTATCCCTCTGGAGGAACTAGAATTCCCACCTCTACTCCAATACACATAAATTTGGACACCCTGTATTAAAACTTTAATAATAAATAAATATCACCAAACGCTTGACTGCTAGGTTAGAACTTAGAACTAGACTATCGGTTATCTACATTAAGAATTTATGTTTAAAAAAAATGTTGTCTAGCCTTCTAAAAGGAAATAGCAGAACTAAAAAAAATCGGCATCACAAACAACAGGTTAGACCGGTCCGATATGCATAAAAAATATATATAAGCTAATAGAATAATCGCGAATTAATATGATAGCCAGTCCTATTAATTACACGCATGCAGATACCGAATTAGGAAAACAAGTAGCGGCGGCGAAAGAGATAGGAGATAGAGAGAGAAGCTGCGGCAGACAATAACAACATCGATTGTCGCCTTATCTTTTAAACAAATAATCCTACACATACAACAATTATTAGTTGAGTGGCATTATTAATAACTTTGTTATTTGCTTTAGTCGTACTTATAACTTTTGTATATTACATATAAATGGATAGATATATAACCGACACAGATTTAGACGGTAAAGTTTTGGATTTAAGCTTCATTCAGAACCTCGCAATTAGTGGAATAAATTAGTGGTTTCAATTAGCGTAGAAGTTTGTTCCTTTAATTCCAATGTAAGCATTCAAAACGTCGAAATTAGTGGTAGGAATTCTCAATTAGTGGAAAAAGTTACCAACAACTTTTAACTTTTCCACTAATTATACTTCAAAATTTGCGATAAATGTCATTTTGGCCTTTGAAGGATTATAGTCAAGAGAAAATGCAGTTAGAAATCAAAAGTTTATATTGTTTTACAAGCTAAATATTAGATTTTCTCTATGGATACAACTGATTACCGCAAGCTGTTGCTAGGAAATTCTATTGATTTTAATTGTGTTTTTTAGACATTGTGAATGATAGTAAACCAAAAGATATAAACTGTAATTGAAACCACTAATTTATTCCACTACTTGGGAGGGTCTGAATGAAGCTTTACCGTCGCTAATTTATTCACGTCCTCGTCACAAGCTCCCAAACTGGCCAACCCCAGCTCTTGTGAGAATTGAGCAAAGCTCGGATTGGCTAGAAGTGGCATATGTCCCAGTAACTCATGACAGCAATCACTAAAACAGCAAAAAACTACATTGGTAATAATGTAACTTTTGTATATTACATATAAATGGATAGATATATAACCGACACAGATTTAGACGGTAAAGTTTTGGATTTAAGCTTCATTCAGAACCTCGCAATTAGTGGAACAAATTAGTGGTTTCAATTAGCGCAGAAGTTTGTTCCTTTAATTCCAATGCAAGCATTCAAAACGTTAAAATTAGTGGTAGGAATTCTCAATTAGTGGAAAAAATTACCAACAACTTTTAACTTTTCCACTAATTATACTACTGTCATTTTGGCCTTTGACGGATTATAGTCAAGAGAAAATGCAGTTAGAAATCAAAAGTTTATATTGTTTTACAAGCTAAATATTAGACTTTCTCTATGGATACAACTGATTACCGCAAGCTGTTGCTAGGAAATTCTATTAATTTTAATTGTATTTTGAGACATTGTGAATGATCGTAAACTAAAAAGTATAAAGTGTAATTGAAAAATTGAAACCACTAATTTGTTCCACTAATTGCGAGGTTCTGAATAAAGCTTTATAGCTTGGTAAATTTTATGTAGTTTAATCATATTTGATATAATTCATAGCGCATTTAAGCTATAGTAACGAAAAATCGTTTGGTTCCAAAAAAGTTTAATTACTTACTTAATAAAATATACTTCAAAGAGTTGAGAATGTTATTCAATCTCTAATTGGAGATACTAACATCTACAAGTCAAAATTTTATGACTCACTGATATAGATGCAAAATTATTTGAGACATTTCCAATTATGGTGTAGCCTCTCTCACATATTTAGCTACTCTCTTTGTAGTTGGGCCCATTGTTGATTATGAGGGCCCAAGTTATCCCTGTGAATCTCCTAATATCATGATCCCGTATGCTGTCATTTTTGTAGCCCATATGTTGTCCCCCCTTCTTGCCAACTGTCCTGACCATTGCCACTTGAGGGATTTGATTCTGTGGATGACATTTATTACCTGGGTCTTTTGTCGTATCCACTCTATTCTTTTGCGGTCTTTCTTGGTTATTCCCAGCATATTTCGTTCCATTAAGCGTTGTGCGACCTGCAGTTTCCTTATATAATGTCCGTTTTAACGTCCAGGTTTCGCGTGCATAGGTCATGGCTGGTAATACATATTGGTTGAATGTTTTCTTCTTCAGATAAAGTGGCATTCTAGATTTGAAGACGATTGAGTTTCTTTCATAAGTACTCCATGCTAACTTAATTATTCTGTGGATCTCTGGTAGTAGATATCCCGAGCTGTGTATTAGTTGACCGAAATATATATATTCTTCTATTATTTCCAGTGTTGTGTGGCCATTGATTAAAATGTCTTTTCTGTTTTATACAAAATTTATAAATTGTTTATTATAGGAGCTACAAAAAGGTGCCCGGTGGCGTAGAGGTACAGGCTCTCGTCTACCAATCTCAAGGTGTGGGTTCGATTCCCACACCCGGCATTTAATCAGCCGACTATTTTTATTAAAATAAAAATAGTTTGGGTACCTAGGTCGTCTCAGCCTCAAATGAGTACTTGGGATTCACAATCCTAAGGTAATAATAGGCGGTTGAAGCGGAGTGCTAGCCACATTACCTTGCTTGTATACCGAACGGCTCTAGTATGGCAAGCTGTACCTTGCTACTCCCAAGGCGTTAAACGCTATATACGGGAGCTATTATTATATAATAATAATATTATTATTATTATTATATAGAAGCTACAAATGCCTGACGCACTATCGCCGGACCCTGTACTAGGGTCACCAACCGTCCTCCAGAGGGACAGTCCTCTCTTTGATCTCACTATCCTCTTTTCTCTCATGTATTGAAAAAGTCCTCTTTTTTACATACCAAACTCAAAATCTAAAAAATATTCGTCTGTCGCTACAATGCTTTAAAAAATTGTTAATCTGTCTTTTTCGCTACTCCCACTCGTTTGTACAGAAAAAAAAATGATATGATGATATGTTTATGTAGAAGAAATATTTGTGGAAGCGATAAATATGTTTAACTATTTGATGTTTATTTACTGTTAGCTTATGTTTCGAAGCAAAGGCTTAGCTACGTTGAAACGCCGGTTCCCATTAGAACACCGAAGTTAAGCGACGTAAAGCGATACTGGTGGATGGACGGGTGACCAGTTCGAAACTCTGTATCGTGCTGTTGTCCAAGGGAAAAGTGTAAAATCTATTGATACACACTGCTCATTCACGCCGGTTCGAGGCCGGATGAGATCGGATATCTTGTGAGTAAGAGTTAATTTAGACACTTCCGAAGTCGGTAGGCCAACGATCATGATATGGCCGAGAACCGCGGTTCGGATTACGCGTAAACAAAGTAGGCCCCGTCCAGATTAGCCCTGGCAGCAAAAAGGAGACGTTAACTGAAATCTTTACTTTTTTTATTTTTATGTTTTGAAAAAAAAGTCTTGTTGAGAATGGTTTTGAGTATAAACATTTTTAAAAAAATAAGAAAGACCATCAATCGCATACCGTTTACATAACTTTTTGGTATATTCTAGACATTTGGACGAGGTTTCAAAAAAATGTTCCGTCTGTGTCTCTTTTTTACCCTCTCGTCCTCTATTTTTTATTTTGAAAGTTGACAACCCTACCCTGTATGCCAGTAACAAATGTTTGTCAAGTACACGAATCGTCAGAGTCCTGCTTTAAAGCCACCAACCGTAAATCAGCTTCAGTAGTGGAGATGGTGTTAGAAAGAATATGCCAAACCTGGTGATATTTGTAGAGTGGAAATCATTGAGCTTAGCTTATAGTAGCTAAAAAGGTACCAAACTACATGGCATTTTTATCTTTCATTCCCATTCCATCTCATGTTCTACGAGGTAGAAGAATTATAAGGTTCAAACTCCCATCTTTCTTATTTCTAATATGTTGATGTTATCACCTCTACTGACCGTCAAAATGACCGACCATCACCATTCATTCAGATTTTCCTCAGAGTGTGATTTTGATTAGAACGCTGAGCCCAGATGTCAATAACTTCTTCCTGAGCTGGGTTATCAAAATTCAGAATAGTGTGGTCATCTCCACAGTCTCTCCACGTGATATTCTCCTCCTTTCTGCTTCAGCAACGTGAAACGTGGTGAGAGGTAGATAGTGAATTATACTCAGAAGTTTGCAAGAAAAGTCTGCTGATTCAATTATTATCGTTGTTGTTATTGTTGCTTCTGTCTAATGCCAAAGATTACAGACTATGCTCCTAAATTGTTTTTACTGTATTGTTAGTTGACACAAAATTGTCGTCTTATCACAACTTGATAGTGATAGGTTTTGACCTGTTGTTTGGTCTCAGCGTAGAACAAACATCTTCGATTTTAAAATAATTAAAAATTCGTGTTTACTGTCCTTCTTAATGTTATTTCCTAATAGTGTTCTATAAAAGTGCAACATTATGTCCTAACACATTAATTTATTAGAGTTTAAAATCTATATTTTTTAAGTTTTACATATATTTCGCATATAATGTTCAAGATCTAATTTTACTGTGACATTACCAAAAATCAGTATCAATTGTATAATTCTTAGTAAAATATCTTTACTTATACCATAATATAAAAAATTAACCCTAGCGAAACAAGATATTGACAGTCTTCCTTCAACTTCACTGGACCAACAAAGGATTAAAAATAGATGGAGAATATCTTAACCATCTATGACATAATCCTAATTTCAATAGTCCTGAAGAACAACAAGCACAAATTAATGAACTAAATACAGCCAGCAATAAAGTGGGTCTCATAATAAATTTAGCAAAAACTAAACTAATATACAACGAACTAGTGGAAAGAATAGACACTCTAATAAATATCACAACACTGGAAATAGTAGAAGAATATATATATTTGGGGCAACTTATACACAGCTCGGGATCTCTACTACCAGAAATCAACAGAAGAATTAAGTTAGCATGGAGTACTTATGGAAGAAACTCAATCATATTAAAATCTAGAATACCACTCCATCTAAAGAACAAAACATTCTACCAATGTGTACTACCTACCAGTCGTGACCTATGCATGCGAAACCTGGACACTTAAAACGGACACCATAAGGAAACTGCAGATCGCACAACGTTCAATGGAAGGAAATATGCTGGGAATAACCAAGAGAGACCGTAAAACAATAGAATGGATATTACAAAAGTCAGGTAATAGATGTCATCCACAGAGTCAAATCCCTCAAGTGGCAATGAGCAGGACACCATAAAAATTACAGCATGGTACCAACAAGGAACTAAGAGACCTAGAAGAAGACCGAGCCTGAGACCATTATATGAGAAAATTAGCAGGGATTACTTGGGCCCGCATAGCCAACAATCGACAGCAATGGGCCCAACTACAAAAATAGTATCTAAATGTGAGGGAGGCTACGCAATAATTAGAAATGGTTGAATAAGCTGAAAATGTTGATGATAAAAAGTTAGTTGATTTCCTTGGCAAAATTCATTCTCGTTTATAATTATTTTTAGAGTTTATTTCTTTTTTTAATGAAATATGAAAAATAATAATTTACTTTTCAAACGATTCTTTACTTCTATTAGTTCTTAAGTAAACGGCTTATTTGTATTTATTCTTGTTTATTTAATGAGTTTGCATGTCGAAGAAACGAAAAAAAAAAAGAAATGAAATAAATAAAGTGGGAAAAGTGTTAACCAATTAAGAATGGTAAAAATAGAACTGCAAATCCAAATAATGGTTTTCAAACATTATTTACACTTCTATTTTTCCCAAAATGAGAATAATATTGTTGTTTATTAGAAGATTTATATTGTCTATTTTTATTTCTGTGATATTCAAATTTCCGTCAGAACAAACTTGTTTAACTGATTAAATCCAATATTTTAAGAGTATTTTTTTTAAGTTTATTATTTTTTAAAAAAATTATTAAATTTTACTATTTACTTCCGAAGATATACTGTAATAAAATTCATAATATTTGTATAAAAACAACATTTAAAAGTAATAACAATTGTTTTGTTAGCATATGCAAAACTAAATATAAACCTGTCATCATTATGCAGCCAACCACCTGATCAACGCAACATATAGAATTTCTACAAAGTAATCGTCTCATTTTCTATTTATTGTAACTCATCACCTTTCAAAGCTACAATAGAAAAAATATATAAAATGTATAATATTATGGAGTATTCACCAACATAATGATTACAGTTGAGGGTTGGAACCTTTGGTGTTACACAGCAAAATAAAACACTTAATCACCACAATACACAAAACACTTAGTGTTTTATTTCGCAACATAATGATAATACAAAAAAACTAACAGTCTAACTATGGCTAATATTAATTAAAAAAGTTTCTACATCAAACCTACATTATCCATTGTTCGATTTAATTAAATTTCTCCAACATTTTCTTTATTTTCCCTTAAACAAAGCCTCGAAAAATATAATTTCAATTAAACTAACAATTAACTGAAAGGTAAATTAGGAAAAAAACAATTATACATAACTCGTCATTCTCGAAAAACATGTTATTAAATAAAATGTTTTTGGAGGGATAATAAAATATGCTTTAATGCATATATAGTATGATAAAAAAACGACCTGGCAGTGACCTTTGAAATGACAATCCCTGATAATTTCTATGTGTTTTTCATTAATAAACCTTTAATTTATCAAACAACCACAGATAATGAAAGTGTAATGAAGATAATATGTTTTAAGCAGAAAAATTTTACTAAAATCATGTATCCAGGATTTCTTGCATGATTCATACCATAGATAAAACCTAGCTAATACAGGGTGAGTCCTAAATAAGTGCAAATATTTTCAGGGCTGCTATCTATCTCGATAAAAGAAACATATTTTCTCTTTGCCGTTTTTCAAATAAGTCCAAAATACCGAGTTATTTTACTTTGAAAATTAAAAAAATATATAGTTCATACCAAATAAACTTTTAGTCACGTGATTAAGCTTGACTGTCACAGCGTTGCCCACTTGTACATATTTTCGTTTAATCAAAATATTTTAGGAGACAAAAATAAATTAATTATAAATATACCTATAAACAGTTATTATTTACATAAACAAAAATCACCTTCTTAACAGCATTTGAGGGACATAAAGAAGGTCATCATTACCGCTTTCCCGTTCAAAATCTATACTAATATAAGTGACTGACTCACTGATTAATCACGATCCTGCTCAAATCACTCAACGTAAGAAGCTCAATTTTGGCATACAGGTTGTAGAGTATTTGGCATAGGGTGTAGAGATTCGATAAGAAGGGATTTTTCGAAATTCCAGTTCCAAGGAGATGAAACCACCCCTCAAATATTACAATATTTTTTATTTAAAAAACGGTCAAGTTTCCGAAAAAACGCTTAAACACGTATATTTTATTTTGTTTTTTACATATTTTAAGATTTTTTAAAAATGTATACAGGGTGTTTTTTTTTTAAATGTATACAGGGGTAATTGATTAACCACGATTCTACTTAAACTGCTTGAAGTAAAAAACTTATTTTTGGAAAACGGATTCTTCGAAAGTCACACTCCAACGGGATGAAACTACCCCTCAAATATTACCAAGTTATATAATAATATCGCCATATTGTTTTTTCTCATGCTGACATAAATGTGAGAAAATTTTATCCAGTTTGTATGTTAATAGAAATTCATTATCACCATTACAAATGATCAATTCGACGTGAACGAAGTCGCGGGTACACGCTAGTATTCTTATTAAGTTGTGATGAGTTTTTTACGGCTATTAAGCTATCTTGAACCACTTTGCATTAAAAGAGGTTCTAAAAAGAACAATGTTCGACTAGCTAGTAAACATTTTTAGCGTAAAGTATCACAACACTATTTTTTAAACCAAAAACTCGTAAAACAAAACTAAAGTGTCATAACGAATGACAATGTCAGGAAATAAATAAATAAATGGGGCATCTAAAAGTTAAAAAAAATATAAAAATTCTCCCGAAGAAAAACCTCATAGACGTGTTTCTAGGGTGGAAATATACTACCTCTAAAAATATTTGCACATATTTAAGACTCACCCTGTATAATTCACTACCATATAATTAAAATTTCTTTAGGGAATCACGAGATTAATCATTACTAAAACTTATAGTATAATAATTATATGATCAAAAAAATAAAAGTTTTAAAATTAACAAGATTAGTTTCAACTTTATTTAGTATTCTTGTCTCAGTAATGCTAAACTATTTATTATATTGTCCAAAATGGTTGCCAAAATTTTGGCAGCTAAAGTGAATCACATAAAAAATCCAGAATAATGTGATTAAAAATAAATATTCTAATATTTTTTTGCAATATGATCAAACGGAATATATCGATATATTTTTGTTAAAAATATCGATACTTTTTTAGACATTCCTACACCGTATCGACACCCGAAAAACGAGTTTCTAAAACCCTGGGTGTGGGTTTTAAATTTTAAAGGGACTTTTAACGCAGGTAGAAAGCTTTTAGAGCATCGTAAATAAAGTGGAAATATCAGTAGGCGTCAAGCACACAAACCCCTAAAATTTTATTACAGATAAAACAGTGCATACGTCATTAATTAAATAAACCGTAACCACACTTCCTTTTACAACACAGTCAATGTTGTAAAAGGAAGAAAAAATATGTAGAGGGTGAGTCGAAGAGATAAATAAATTTTAGAAAAGATTATATTTAAAAAAAATAGTGATAATTGCAGTTCAAATTTACCAACTTTGGAATCTTTTAACCATACTCTTTGACATAATAACGTCAGAAAAAAAAACCTTTTAATAATAATAATATTTTAAAAGGTGTCTTTTACTTATAGTTGTGTCAGTTATTTTAAAACATACGTAAATTGAATTTTGTGTCTTTTTTGGATGTTATCATGATTGGATGTCAACAAAGAGATATAAACAAAAGTTCTAACTAGCAAACGCGTACTATTGGTTTAACTATTCATTACAATATTGCATTAGATACTTTGCGATTGTTAAAAGTTAGAGAATTTGTAAAATTTCATCTGGCAAACCGTACAATGTGTACTAATTTACGCAGTTTTTAAGTTTTATTTTGAGGCTATTATTAAGATTTGATGCCAGTTTTAATTAAATTAAGTATTTAAAAACCGTCTAAAAGAGTAGAGAAATAATTAGGAAAATAGTCTAGAATCTTCCCAAAATGGGTTCCATTGTTGCGGATTTTGTTATACCCTCGGTTATATCCAGAGGCGGATACAGGATTTTTTTTTTATTTTAGGGGGGGGCCGAAATAAAAACAAATGTAGAATATGCTTTTTATGGTGCCATTTTTAACACAAAAGCTTAATATTTAACCCAATTTATAGATTTTAGGGGGGTGCCCGGGTCCCATAGCCCCCCCCCCCCCTCTGTATCCGCTACTGGTTATATCTAATATATTCTAATAAAAAATTAAGTAAAACAGTTTACTCTTTTAAAATATTTTTTAATGTGGTAAACAATTCACGCAAATAATATAAAAACAAAAACTTTACGAAACAAAATGAAGCTATCCAAAATATAAAAACCAGATGAAAAAAGAAAAATGTTAGTTGCCAATTATTTATTAAACAAGCTTATTAAAGAAGATAGTATATGATTATTATATAATTAATTAATGTATGTATTTAATCACATTATAAAGATTTTTAGCCACATAGTACCGGGTGCGTCTCAAAAGTGGTTCACCCCTAACTTTATTTTTTCAGATAAAAAAATGAGATTTGGTATGTTAGTATATGACATAAATTAGGATTGATTGACGTATTCAATTGTTTTCGGTCACTTCCTGTTTCACCGGAAATGACTACAACTTTTGATTTTTAAATGGCACCCTCGGTATTTTTTTACTTTATTCGATAGAAAATAACACTCTGAATAGAATGACATATCACATGTCAACTTTTGACATTTTCGCATACGGTTTATTTGAAATTATAACTTGCGGTTCGGAACGAAAATTTGACTCGAAATACCAAGTGTGGGGTATCAAATTATTCGTAAAAAAATGCTTATTCCAAATATGCTAATGAGCCACTCTCGTTCCATTGGAAAAAATTGAGATATGATTAAAAATACGATTTGAGCATTTACTAACTGGCCAGGACAAGACACAAAAAACATTAGACGATCAAACAATATATATATATATATATATATATATATATATATATATATATATATATATATATATATATATATATATATATATATATATATATATATATATACGTGCATATACGTATCTTATTGGCCTCCCTATAAATACAGGCACCCAAGCCTCCACCATATCCATTACGTTTTTTTATTCATATTTGGTATATATAGGGACGATAATTGATAAGCTTTCTAAATTCCCCATGAGGGGTAACAAATTTATAGAAATTATATATACAGTTTTTCGCTAAACTTTTAAATGCAATACGTCTCCGAATATAAAGTGTCTAACTAGCCACCTACTTGTATAAGATTATAAGGGCTTCGCTCGTATTTGCCTCCGACAGTGTTGCCGCTTCTAACGCTCGCAGATGCAATGCAAAAAGACCGATTTGGCGACCTTCAGCTATTTTTAAATCTTTACTAGGCGATTCCTCGAAATCAACTCCACCCGTCTTTTCAAGACATTTTTATATATTTTTGATGTGATGCTCTGGGCTCTGATTATTTACATGATTAAATATTTTGTATTAGAGTTTGTTTTGTTAAATTGATCATGAATAGGTATGAAATTTTACATTAATTCCTTTTACATAAGATTCATAAAAAATAATCAAGTTATATAATTATTTAATTTCCTTGTAGACTCTAGCTACACAAGTGAAACAAGTAGTGTCGCGCATGGTTCTTTTCCGGATACAGATCTGGATTCAATAAAAAGTGACTGAGATGATTAGTTAGTTAAGGATCCTAATAATAATAAACGTCTTTTCTAATGCAAGACTTATGGGTTATTTATTATTGAAATACCTTTTAAATAACAGTATTTTAATATAATAATTGAACGTAACAGAATACAGAAATATTCGTATGGTACAATCAATGTCGGTCTATAGACTGCCCTCCCTATTCCTCAGCCAGTCTCTCTCCGAAATCCTAACATAAACAAAATAATCTTAATGGGTCTACGACAAGGCCCCATGCACGTTGGCGTTGACGTAAGCGGAGCGCTGCATCGTTTGCGTTTTCTTACACTAATTACAATTCTTCGCAAATATTCTGGATATTATATTACTTATGTTTCTTCCAACAGTCAAATACAAGACAATAAATCATTATGTGGCTTTGATAAAAATGTATTGAAAAAGCATTGTAAATGCGTCGGTAAATGCATTTGTGAAGAAAAATATTTTGAATACTTTACTTCTTGATTGTTTACTATAACACAGATATTATAAAAAAAAACAGCAGTGGGATTCTGTAAGCTTCGTAGCAAGAAATTTTCTGTCTAGCCTATGCTATTTGTATATAGGGAAATTAAAATAACTTTCGTTGCACATCATAATACGACCACCAGCAAACTCCATAAGACGACGAATGGTGTCATTGATTACGTACAACGAAAGTTGTTCCAATTTCCCTATACGATTGATGAGTCACTAGACAGGAAATATGTATACAGAATCGGTCCTCAGGAAGTACCTTTATAAAATGTCTGAAGGGTGGTACCTGTGGCTATTATGCTTATGATTAGTTTAGATTGTTAGAACGAAAGAGGATGATAAAAATTTGCAGCAATTTTTCTTACACGTTTCATTGCCCTTTTGGTCTTTTTATAGCAATACTATTGCATTATAATTTTAAAAACTTTTTTTTTGATGCATATTTTATATCAATTAACCAAATTTCTTCAATTTTTTTAACCTATTTTCTTCAAGTCTTCACTTTATATTATTATACCTAGTATATAATTTTTCTGAAAGAAAAGCAATTATTGCTATGATAGATTAATTAAATTAAATAATTATTTTGGCACTTAGGACACTACTTACTTCAAGTCTTCACTTCTTTATATTATACCTGATATATAATTTTTCTGAAAGAAAAGCAAAAAGCAAAAGGCAAAAAATTACATACACATTAAAAACAAACATATTTTGGAAATATTTTTGATATTATGTCTTCTAGATATTTGTTCTGAACCATTATTGCTTCCTGTCACAATGCTGCATCGCAATAGTTGCAAAGTACAGATTTCTTTAAAATTTTAAAGTTTTCATTTTCTACAAACCGGAAAATCTGTTAATTTGACTTATTATAACAAAAAATGTTTAAAATTCATTAATTCGAAAAACTCTTTGTTTGATTCGAGGACATTTAGATTATTTTTTTCATTAAAATATAGTTGATCGTTCTATTATTTTACTACTAAATCGTGCTGTATTGTTTCATTCAGGTGCAAGATTATAAGTTTCATTTTTCAGTTGATCGAATTTCTAGGGTTGGAGTTCAAGACGGTTTCAAATAGTTTCTCAGACGTTTGAAACTACTTCTGAGAGATTTAAAATAGCACTTCCAAAAAATATTAAAAATCATTACTTCTCGTACGTATTTTAACGTTGTTTTAATAAATATATTTTCATCGACTTCAGTATTTTGTTTTCATTGGATGTTAATATGATATTTGTCAACGCGTACGTACCTAGCTAGATCTTAAAGCTAACATAACAACGTGTCTGGATGACGAACGCGTAGGGTTTAAACCTTATAATGTTCTTGATCTAAGTTTTGAACATCTCTTTGCAATTATCCCCCTTGTACTTGTGCTCTGAACAAAATTTACATTAATTTGTTCCACAAAATCAAAAAAGTTGCTGATTTCAGAGACGCTATGCTACTAAATTGAGCTTCTGAGCAGCACAAATATTTTATGTGGTAAGAAGTAAGGAAATGAACAATAATAAAGTGTCATAATCCAATTGGTAATGTTGAAGAGTAGAATAACGAGAAAATAAATATATCTGTACTATATGTAGTTGTAGCAAATCTCTACTTTTTGGTTATAGTTTGTATTTTACAGTACACAAATCGGTCAATCTGAATTTTTAGGTATGCAATTCTCTACCATTGAACACCGGTAGTTACGTCACTGTTAAAATTTATGTAAATCCTCTACGTTCTATCAAAAACAAACTTTTAAGAAAATATAGTGCTTATTGTTTTTAATAATATTATCGGTTTTATATATTTTTTCTCGCTTTGGTTCTTACAAAAACCAAAACTTAATATCATGATGTAATCTATTTTAGAATGTTCCGGAGTAGATTTATAATGGTAATAGAATTATACTACTGCTAATGTTATTATTAGTTAGAGATAATTTAATTAAAAGAAAGATAAATGTATCATTTGTATTAAATAATATGTACAGAGTGACTAGAATTAGATTTACTTAACTTATACTTAGAATAATATCAGGAAAAAAAAAATAAAAATATAATAGGTCCCTGAGATCCTAAGGAAACTGGTTAAGGTATATTTAGGCCAACCAATGTTGCATATTCATTTACCATATTTCTGATATTGGATCAAGGCACCAATTTTGAATCACGCTGTACATTATTTTACTATATAATTCAAAATTGGTCAGAGAATAGAAAGTTTATACTTAATAACTGTAGGTTAAAATAAATAAAAAACAAGTTTTTTTTAAGTTTTCAATACTGAATAATTGCCTACCACATTCTATTAATATGCATCTGTAAATTGTTGGACACAAAAATATGTCGCCTCTGAGTAGCAAGTTAAGTATAATAATTATGATTAATGTTGATAGACCCTTAAGTCTTTAAACATTTAAGTTCCATTATTACATAGTATAATCTTCTCTGCATATGAGTGTATTATTTTTTTTTCAAATTATTATACTAAAGTTTCTTTATATAAAATTTGAAAATGCAGTATTACACAAATAAGCACATAGGTAAATATCGAATTGAGTAGGTATATCTAAAATTGGTATTATATACATACGTATTTGCCTCCCAGCTATGTTGCCAGTTTTCCGGAGGCATAATATTGCAATTTTTGTATGGAGACCAGTCCGTACAACACACTGTCCTAGCGTATATGTGTATAAGATTGTAGCGCCACGTGGTGGAATTATGCGGAACTACGTTGTGTAACTGTGCGTGTGTAGACTACCAAAACGCCTCCAGGGTAAAATTGGTGACAATACACCTTAGGACCATTGAAACAACTTGCGACTGTTATACATGGCGATACGTATTGGACTCCGATTTTTCGAATTCGCCTCCGGTTTTGGAGGCCTATGAGTTTACAAGGTTTATATTTTGGAGGCGTATAAGTCAAAATGCAAATCTATATATATATATATATATATATATATATATATATATATATATATATATATATATATATATATATATATATATATATATATATATATATATATATATATATATATATATATATATATATATATATATATATATATATATATATATATATATATATATATATATATATATATACCTATATTTCCAAGGCTCCTTGACTAAAAATTAGAGTTTTTAACATAGTCAAGGCACTCTAGATTGAAATTTAAAATGCAATTTTTTATTTACCGAGAATGTCAAAAGTTGACATATGATATGTCATTCTATTTAGAATGTCATTTTCTATCGAATAAAGTAAAAAAATTCCGAGGGTGCCATTTAACTTAGACTTACATACCAAATCTTGTTTTTTTATCTGAAAAAATAGAAAAGTTATAGTGGTGAGCCACTTTTGAGACGCACCCGGTATATATATTTTAAAAGATTTATAAATTCTTGTCTATTGATGTGTAATATTGTAATGATTGTTTAGAAAACCCAAATTATCTCTCTAGTTAAATTAAATAAAATAAAATACTTAATACTCTTTCAAACTAGGTTGATTTATGTTAAAAAGTTAAATTACGCGTTTTTTACTATATTGTATCAATAATTCGTAATAACATAATCCAAATTTGAAGATCATATACCTCAGTTTTCGGCTTTTAAAACTCAATTTGACAACATCGCATTCATTTATTTATAACATAAAACCTTGGAGATTTTTCTTCATTTACATTTTTAAATTTAATCCGAGGTTTCATCTTATTATTGCCATTTGTTGTGAAAAATCTGTAGCTGGATGTTGGAAGACTATTTTTGTATCAAAGTAAAACAAAAATTATGTGCGATGCAATATGAAATGTATTAAGAGTCTATTAGGCCGGGTCCACATATGTAGCAGCTTGGTGTATTATATCTCCGTCGCATTGCACCAACGTGTATCATGATCGCTAGTTTGGACGCCGAATTAACGCGATCATATGGTACACCTTTGTGATACCGTATCTGATACATGCCAATCCGAATTTTGGAGCGTATCTTAACACTGCGTATCGGATATACGTATCACGATCTGTCATTTGGACGTGTTTTGATACAGTATAACGATACAATTGACTTGATACGCCGTGACCCGTCTTGAGGCGGTTTTTCTCCGATCATCAAAGGGGCATCGAGGGTTCGCTGACAAGTTCGGACGCGATTGATGTCGATTGCCATTTGGTAACTACCATGCACTGAGTGTACACGCTTTTACTATGAGTTGGGATAACGAAAGTGTATTAAAACTGATTGATGCGTACAAAGAGAAAGAAGTTTTGTGGAATCCCACTAACAGGAATTACTACAACAGATTATTAAAAAAAGATGCTTGGGATGAACAACGACAAACTCTCGTATGCAGTCACGGACGATGACATGATTCAATCACAGCTGACACTGTACTGACCGTCCTGATAATATAAATGAGAATTG
This sequence comes from Sitophilus oryzae, assembly GCF_002938485.1. Classification (NCBI taxonomy): domain Eukaryota; kingdom Metazoa; phylum Arthropoda; class Insecta; order Coleoptera; family Curculionidae; genus Sitophilus; species Sitophilus oryzae. The sequence goes on along the minus strand of NW_022147046.1, from coordinate 2,392,223 downwards.
ATGAGCATGATACGACGATACAAGGTGATGTGTTGTACCGTCCACATACACTGATACGCACGCTTGTACGCTGATACGTATGAATTTTATAAGTATGGACGCTTACTTTGGCACGATATGCATATTCAGTCGACAGAGCCCAAATAAACGTCCACACTTTCGATACAAGCTCTTGATACGTGATACATGATCCTGATACAACAGAGTGCTACATATGTGGACCCGGCTTTATGCTGTACTGTTCGGGTCGCTCTCAGGGGTCGGATAAAGCGGGTGTGGGCCGAAGGAAATCTATATTATATTTCAGAAATCTGCCTAAAGCTTAGCCTGATCCTGTCGTGTTGAGCCACACCCAAAATTTCAAACACACCTGCTTTGATTAACGCTTGATTAAGGCTTGCAGAGCTTCATCATTTGCCGTAAAATAGCGAGCAATTTGTTACAAAACCATATAAATTATATATCACTGTAATCACAAAACTTCAATCTTTGTCGGTATTGTAACGGAATTTTAAATTATTTCTTTATATTCCAGAAAAATTAGTCCAAACATAAGGTATATTTTGTTGATGTTTGACTGACCATCCAAATCTTAAAAATAAAAAAGATATATCTAAAAATGTAGTACCGACATAGTATAATCCTTCATCTTTAATTTCCTTCTTAATTTGTGTAAAAATACCTATCCAGTTTTACATAAAACGTTAAATGCCGAACGCTTATTTTGCTAGTTTTTCTTAACTTAATGTATTATCCTTTAAATTTATATATTCATCTCCAGTGAAAACCAAACTCAAAAGTTTTTAATCACACTGTATAGTTCTGTATATAATATACAAACAAGGACGGTATCTCGACTCTACGTCTCGGTGAGGGTTTTAAATTTTAAAGGGACCTCTAACTTCAGGTAGATATTTGGTGTGGTAACACATTGTCCAAACATCTCTGGAGGGTCATTAACCACTGTAACTTCCTGTCAGATGTGGCCCTGCATTTGGCCTTTAAAAATTAAAGAAATCATATTGATACATCGGTATTATTTACAAAAGCCTGTGTTACACAATAATAACATATCTTTTTTGATTCAGTTAACGCACAGTATTTAATTTGTGGTTTGAGAATATTTAATCTGTTTTTAAGATTCCCAATTCATTGTTTAAGCGTTAAATTAATTAATCGGTCATCATTTTTTTTTGTAATTTTTTTTCCGAGACTTCGTTTATACACATATTTAAAAAATCTCTAAAATATCGTTTTTTTCCATAGCAACTGTTAAAATTGCCTTATATCTATCAAAAATAGTAGGGTAGATTAAATTATACTTTAACAGCGAGGATAGGTTAAAAACTTTATTTCTTCTCGCACGTTTTTTAATTGCTTCCATTTTTGAAAATTTTTATATTCCTTTTCATAAGTTGAATATCTGTTGTTAATTTACTTATTTCGTTTTGAGCTATTTCTGGCTCTAATTCAATCAGCAATCGAAACGAAAGAGAATTAAACAATATTGACTCAAAACTGACAACTAAAGAGATAGCTTTATTTATTTGTCAAATTACATAGAAACCAACGCCAACCCAGCACAATATTTTTTGTATTCGTAATAAATTACTTGAAATAATAATTTCTGAATATTTTTTAAAAAGTAACTCGCTATGGAAAAAAATATTGTTTTATACACGACGATAAAATCGCATTAGCGTCTCCCGAAATTCTTTTCGACGATAAAATACAATTTTATCGTCTTGTATAAAAAATAACTATTATCATTTGTTTATAAAGGTATTGTCTTAATTTTTATGTTCTGAATTTCACTGAACTTTCCAATAAATTTGTTTTATTCTGTTATGTTTTGCTAATATTATAAATTTTTGTGATTAGTTTTAAGTTAAGTTAATATATCATTGTGTATTTATTACTTTTCTTGTATTTATTTTTGTGGAAAATAAAGACAATTACATACATTGTCAAAACGAGTTCACAAATTTTGAATATTCGTTGTGCAGATTTAGGATTAGCTCAGAATAACATACAAACAAAACATTTAAAATACTTTTTAGGTCTTGATGATGTACAATTAACTATATAAGTATTTTTAAAATATATACTTTGATATGATGTTCCATGGACCCTAGAATAAAAATATCCAAAACTCAATTTTGATAAGAAACAAAATCTTAAAAACAAAACAAGAAAATAATAACAAGGAATACAGCAGATTAAAGAAACTAAAAACTACGAAAAGAGGAAATATAAAAATGATAAAACAGAAACTATAAAAGTGTAAAAAAATAAATTTATTATTGTTAAAAAAATAAAAAACAAAAAATAAACAGAATAAATAAAAATAAACAATATTCTAAACAAAATATTTCTGATAGCAATTTGTCAAATAATTTATCTGTTTTTTAACAACAGATAAATTATTTGATAAATTAGTTTGTAGAATCCGATGTTGAATCTTTGTTATTTGTCAAGAATAATGTAAAACGGTTCGGAAAAATTTGGAAAAAATTATTAAGTTATATATTTTATATATGCTTTATAATACCATCTTGAAAGTGCATCCAAAACAAAAATAATAAACATGTAATATTCAAGTATTTAGCTTTGAAGAATTTGATTCGATTCGTTCATGTGGAATATGATACAATTAAATATTTGAGAAAATAAAACTTAATTTAATCTGTTAATTACATTTAAGATTATCTTGAACTTATTATGGTTTCCTTTTTAACTTCCTTTAAGCCCGAAATAATGTTATTATATGTATAAGAGCAAGGAAAGGAAATAAACAAGGATATGAAAAATAAACGATTAGAGAAGAGGAACAAAGAAAAACAAAAATTAAGTAGCAAATAAAGTAAAAAATACAAAAAATAAAAATATACCAAAAATTAACAGAAAAAAAGTTTCCTTAAGCAAAGATGATGAGTTTATTATAATCCATCTACAAAAATCATCAGTACAAGTTCGTTCGTCAAGTTCAAAGAAATCAATTTCATGCTACATAATATATTTATGTAATGTTATTTTGGTGTAAAATGAATTTAACACACATCGAAAATTCATTACTCATAGAAACAACAAGATAAACCGAATTACAAAATATTTTAAGAGATATTTATGGATAAAAGTAAATAATTGTATGAATGTCGTAACCCTCTACGGTCGTAACCAATTATTATTCCTTGTTTTGATTTATTAATTTTGTTTTCTAATTATTTCCTCTCCTTATTTTTTGTACTTTATCAATAATGTTATTTTATGTTTATGTATTATTCCTTTCATATTTATTATATTACTAGAAAGTCAGTCATTTATTACAGTAACCTGTTGATAAAAAGTGTCAAAAATAATTTAAAAAAATGCTGCCCCCAACAACTAATTTTTTTTCTTCAGAACAGATGTACTCACAGCAAGAAGGAAATGTCACATCAGTAAAAATTTTGTTAACAATACACAAATTGATCAAAGAAATAAGAAAATGCCTAGTAATAATACAAGAAACAAGAGCTCGACCTCGACAATCGAACCATAGAACATTTTCCTGGGTACATAATATGAACTACGAGTACAGTCTTGAAATCGCGGAAAATCTCGTACTCTAGTATTTATAATTTAGAATACAAAATTAGAATAAAAATCATGGCTAATTTGAAAACCAAAAGACGTCACATTTCTTGAAATAGTTATTGATTTATGCCACTGGAAGAGAAATCTACAAATAAGTTATTTTTTGTAAACACCACTGGGTGTTGAATCCAAAAAGAAACCAGTTTGCTACTGGCTTTTTACTTAGTAAAACAAATTTTCCTAACCTACAAAAAATATTTTGTAGAATTCTCTTCCAGTAGCGAAAACCCCAAACTTTTTTCAAGAAATCAACCCGCAACAAAGATACAAACATTATTTTCAAAAGGTCACAGAATAAACATCAAATTTCCATCATAAAAGACCCTAAATCAACCCAACGACTTACCAGATCGCTTTGGGGAGGTACGTGACCCATAACGTCCCCTTCCTGGGGATCTTCCCCCTCTTGCCTTGCTACGGGAATCTTGACCGAGTTCTTTTTCTCCCCGAAGTCAACACCTCCAGCTGAGGCTGCAGGAACGATCAGCAACGCCGCCTCCTCGAACACGAATATACCGTTGGCACTAATTTTGGAAACACTTGGTAGAGTCCCTGAGTCCCGAGATTATTTCAGAAAGCACGAAATTCTATTTTAGGCCTCTTAAACTCGATGAATTTATTGTAGTTCTTTTTGTATATATACACTAATATTAATGGTAATAAATCTAGAGATACGTATGGCACTGTAGAACACAAAAATTGGGGTTAAAAACTACTGTCTCAACTACTCATTGAAATCCTAAGTTATTTGTTAATAGTCCTTAGTTGAGTTTGAGTCTCTAAAAATGTATGCGGCATATGATGGCATCTTAGAATAAGGAAAACATCGAGGTGATGCGTAGCGATATCAGTCGATCGAGCCTCGCTGCACACTACAAACCTACTGAGCGCCTGCTGCCGATAACTGAACTTAGGAAAAGTGAAATCGGGTCCGTTGCCATGTATCTAGAAGGGGTCCGGGCAGTGTTGCCGGCTATCCGTAACAAGGACGCGAGTTTATCAACAAAGCGCGAGATGGGATAGCTTTTCGAGCTGTTATTAACTCAGGAGCTTGACAAGAAAGCGAAAAAAGGAACGCACAAAAAGACTAATCGAAATGAAATAAAGTATTTTAAGTTAACGTCTTCTTTTTCCTGCTAAGGTTCTGGACGGGGCTTACTTTGTTTACACGGAATCCAAACTGTGGTCCTCAACCGTATCATTGTCAATGTACTAATGACTTGGCCAGTGTATAAATCGACTCTTACGAGATATCCGATCTCACAGATCCTCGAAACGGCGTGAATGAGCAGTGTGTGTCAATAGATTTTACACTGACAGTTACACAGACGGTCCCGTCCATCTACTCGCATCCTCTTACGTCGCTTAACTTCGGTAATTCGGTCGTTGCCTTACTCGAAATTAAAAAAAAAGTCCAAAGACCTTCTTTGGACAGATCTTTTGGCATGTCCATCCTTATGTTATCCTTATACATGACAGTGTGACTGTTGTTTGTGATATTAATCCAGAGGTAAATTGTAGGTTCTATCATTAATGGGCAGACACCTGGGTGTCTGCCCATTATTGTCACTTGAGGGATTTAATTCTATGGACAACATCTATTACCTGGGTCTTTTGTCGTATCCACTCTATTCTTTTACGATCTTCCACTATATTTCGTTCCATTGAGCGTTGTGAGAGCTGCAGTCTCCTTATAAAGTCCGTTTTAAGTATCCAGGTTTCGCATGCATAGATCATGACTTGTAGTACACATTGGCCAAATGTTTTCTTCTTTATATAAAGTGGCATTTTAGATTTGAATATGATTAAGTTTCTTCCATAACTACTCCATGCTAACTTAATTCTTCTGTTGATTTCTGATAGTTGAGATGACTTATACATGACACCCATGACAGTATCTGTTGTGGCCTGTCATGTCAATACAGAGGTAAATTGTTAAAATAATAAAAACATTTTGAGATGACATTTATCAAAATCTTCCCTGACTAATTATTGACTTGGAAAGACATATACATACTTTGTAGTTGAGGGCTGTAAAATGGGAGGTTCATACAAGTCAGTGACAAGTGTTGTATGTCATTTGAATTCACAGGTAAATTGTATTATCTTTCATTTTTTGGATATTGTCTGTCAGAATCTTTCCTGTCTTGTAGGGCAGACTTAAAGTAAATTTTTATCATAGCCGCCTGATTACCATTTATTATCTTGCAGTGTACCGAGCAATTATAATCCCCACCATGTTATATGGGAGTGAAACCTGGGTGCCGTACCGCTGACACATGAACGCATTAAACAGTAACAGTCATCAAAATCATGTCTCAAACGTATCGGTCCTTGAAAAAGCTAACTGCGAGAGTATTGGAGTCATGGTTACAAAATCCCGCTTAAGATGGGCTGGTCACGTATGGAGAATGCAAGAAAACCGCATACCAAAATCTCTGCTTTACGGTGAGCTTGTAGACTGTAAGAGGAGGCCGGGTGGACAACTGAAAAGGTACAAGGACATTTTCCACGAAAACTTAAAGGGGATTAACATGCAGAATGAGTGGGAAGAAGCAGCTCACAATAGAACTCAATGGAGAAGAGTTGTAAACTCAGTTAACAGCGACAACCAAAAAGTAAAGAGGCAACAAAGCAATGAGATTTGTGAATGTCCGGAGTGCTGTAGGCAGATAACATCACGTATCGGGCTTTTCAGTCACAGAAAAGCTCATGAAAGAAAACTCCTTGCGTGACCATCTTCTGATGTGTGTCGAATACTCGTCAGCGAGTAATCCGCTAAAAATATCAAAACTTTTTAGATACTAAAAGGTTTAGTTTTTAAATTCTAAATTTGGAAAAAATATTCAGGGCGTTCGATAAAAAAATACAAATATTTATACTTTAACATTTTTGACATTAAATAAAAATAAATACAGTCCGACTGTAGTAAACACCGAGCGTTGTTTTGATTTCAGGACGTCAATTTCTATTTTTGATTAGTTTTTTTTAACGTTGCAAAATATGTTTTCTTTACTTATAAATGTATTTTACAGGTATTTTTAACTATCAAAACAAATTTAATAATAACCTGGATTATATAAAGTCGGTAACCTAAAAATGCAATAATATACAGAAGGTAGAGGTTTAAAAAATCCACCCTAACCCTTTTTTGAGAAACTTTTACAAGCGGACACATTTTCCTGAAATACGTCCTAGTACACAGTCTAGGTCTACACTTAAAACGAAATACCTAAATTCTTTGTTATAGGAAAAATGGCCGACACTCCATTTTTCCTATAACAAAGAATTTAGGTATTTCGTTTTAAGTGTAGACCTAGACTGTGTACTAGGACGTATTTCAGGAAAATGTGTCCGCTTGTAAAAGTTTCTCAAAAAAGGGTTAGGGTGGATTTTTTAAACCTCTACCTTCTGTATATTATTGCATTTTTAGGTTAAATACTTTGAGGGTACACACGCGTGGTTAAATACTTTGAGGGTACACAAATTCAGAAAAAAACATTGTGTCACGCGACCAGGCAAAAACACTTTTTGGGCTATCGATACGATGAATAGTAACAACGGTGAATATTTTTTAAAATAAAAATAATTAATTAAATAATCATTTTTCGCCTCGAAACGAGGCATTAACATCGAGAAGGAAAAAATTGACGAACTGCCACTGATTATAGATGACTGACGCACTGTTTAATTTAACGTACTACCTAGGTTGCCATATTATCAAGCTATTATGTTTTTATACCAAAAATTAAAAGAAAAATCGATTTTTTTTTTCAAGAAATTAATTTTTAATTTTTTTGGCGAAAAAAGGTCATTAGTTGTGATGCTGGGATCGAAATATATAACCAAAAATGTACAAAAATATTTGCACTCATTTAACTCTTATCTCATTTAATTCTTATCTCACCTGTTTATTTGCAAATTTTTCATCTACCAACCATTTGTTATTCTACAATAATGTATAGACATGATTGTAGAAAGAATAAGAACAAAGAATATTTTAACCTGTCCCTGTATATAACTTTTACGTATCGATGCAAAAATATTTAATATTCTTTAATCCGACACATTCACAATAATTGTTTGCGCACATATTCCGCCTACAACAAACAATTTAGCTACAAAACGCAACGTTTTTATTCACAAATATGCACTCTGATCCAAAGTTTATTAATTTCTAACAGTTTTACAAAACATTTTAAAAATAATTTGTAGACTAAAACTAAAAATAAGAATTAAGAAAAAAAACATAGGTAAGTAAACTAGACATTAAAAGTGAAAGAGAAAAATAGACAGAAATCTATGATAAAGAAGAAGAAAAATAAAAATTACTATTAAAAATAATTTCTGTGTAAAGTATGATATTTTTATTAATTTTTAAGAAAATTTTAATAGACTAGTGGTTAGTGGGTGTTAAATTTTCAACATTTGTTTAATCTGGAATAAGAATAATCGAAGAACTAGAAATCAGAAAAAGGAAGATTGCTATAGCAACGATTTTACTAGTACAAAGACATTCAAGACCTGCAACTTTTTTTAAGGCAAATCAAAACCAGGAAATAGGGAGAAACAAGTTGACATGGCAACATCGAAATCCCTACTACAGCTGATTGGTCGCTAACCGGGCTGCGATCAGCTGATCGCCTAGCAACAAAACGAAAATGAAGCGACCGGTTCATGGTCTGCGAGCGGCGATGTTGTCGAATCCTGCAACTTGTATGATTTCCTGCTATACTCCTGCTAAAAGCAGGCTTTGAATTCTATTTATAATCTATTCATATATTTTATACATGTAGGAATACAAGTGACGATATAATTAGAAGACTAAAATACAAATAAAATATAGAATCTAAAGTAAAAAAGAATAAAATAAATGACAAATAGAAAAAATGACAAAAAATAATAAAAAAAATTGTAAAAAGTGGTTCTAATAGTTTGGTTCTAGGGTGGCGAAAATATATCAATTTAGTGGAGTAATGTAAATCATAATAAGGTGGATTATGAAAACAACATTTAACTATCCACTTTTTTTCACTTATCGATCCACTAATTTAATATGATTAACATTGCAATAAAAAAAAGTCTGGTTAAGTTTAACACATTGTATTATAGGCTGAACTTTTAGTGATTTATTTAGTACTACTTTCTACTACTTACATACTATTTACTGCATTTAATTGTAAGTTATATCTTAAGTTAGTTTCATTCAACTAGTAGTTATGAAAACACATAATTTACATTTTTAACAAAGAACTCTCTAAGGGTGCCCGGTGATGTAGAGGTACAACTCTCCTCTACCAATCTAAAGGTTGTGGGTTCGAATCCTACAGCTGGCAGTTCATTAGCCGACTATTTTTATAAAAATAAAAATATTTTGGGTACCTAGGTCGACTCAGCTCACAATCCTGAGGTAATAATAGGCGGTTGAAGCGTAGTGCTAGCCACATTACCTTCCAATATACCTGTACGTTGTTACTCCCAAGGCGTTAAACGCTATATACGGGAGCTATTATTATTATAACAAAGAACTCTTTATACGGCCTGTGAGAATTTAATGGGTTTTAATCCCTAAGTAGTAAATTTATGTAAGAGGGACTCACATGTCACACTAGGTTTAATTACAGCATATTATATGATTAAAATGTTTATACATTAATAGGATTAAATTTGAAAGTTCAGTTTTTAATTTCTTCGGTATACTCTAAACATTTTTAAGAAAAAAAAGTAATCTTTATGTTAGATCACATTTTAAACAAAAGGTTTCAAGACGTGAGAGGGAAACAACACGGCAACATCGCTACAACGTGCGTTCATCAATCGGTAAAGTCTAGGGATGTCTTTATAGAAAATATCGATATCCAAGTATTCCTTTGTTATGCGCGATTTTCAAAAACAGCAGTAGAAAATGTATTGAAGGATATTTATGTTTCTTTTTTTACGTAAAATCGTTGTCATGCCAACCTGCGTTATCCTCGATTTCTAGTTCTTCGATATTCTTTTCCCAGGTTAATTAAATTTTAAAGATTTGATATCTCATTATTACTCCAATTTTGCTAAAAATAGTTTTACTTTGTACAGAAATTAAATTTTAGAGTAATTTCTATTTTTCCTCTGCTATATCCTAATTCTTTGTATTTTTAGTTAATATTTCTTTCTTAATCTTTATTTTTAGTTAGCTTGTAATTCTTATTTTTAAAATGTAGTGTAAAGCTGCTATACTTTGTAACACTGTTAGACAGTAATAACTTTGCATAAAAAAACTGCGTAGTAGTAGTAAAAATATTAGCCAAAACAGTTGTTGTGCCAGATCAAGAAATATTAAATATATTGGACGGACCGTAAAACATAATTTACAGGGACTGGTCATATTCTTCGAAAAACGGACAAAAGATAGAAATGATGGTGGTATAAGAACATAATGACCGGTAGATAAAAAATATATACAATTAATCAACTTCATCGCATGCGTCTAGAGTTTCTAAACTTAAAATAAATAGGTTGTGTCTTTGAAAAATCATATTAGTATTGTCTGTTAGGCAGTTACTCTAGCAGATATGGTTTTTGTTGATATCTACCATGATCAATTAAAGTAGCTACTAGAGTAAATGTCAATAAACAATAATAATATGACTTTTCAATGACACACACAATGGCAACAAACAGAATACAAAAACAATAAACAATATTTTATAAGTGTGTTGATGAGGACCCAAAAATAAAGGCATGTTAAAGGCTGTCTTATTCAAAAGTGAATATCTCCAATAAAAATATAAAGCAATTCAGATGAATCAAAAAACAACCTATCGGGAAAAGACGTACCTAGACGATAAAATAATTTTTAAATTCCTTGCTTTATTAGCATATTCCACAGTGTGGTTCAAACTTTCATCAAAATACTAACATTTTGTAATCCAGTAATATTACGATTTAAACCCGACAAAATTCAAAAAGTTTTGAAAATTGGTAGGTATGTTGGGGATAGCATGAGGATTACTAAACCGAAAAGTTCCCACCCCTAAATAGAGTGCGTCATCCCCCAGGACATCGTTTCTATCCCCATTTTGAGTTTTTTTTAGATAATCTCGGCAACGGTGCAATTCTCGACAAAAATACCTATATAGAAAATTGTTCTTCATAAAATTCTCTATCAAAAAGATAATTACACTTTTTTCTAAAGTTAATAATAAAGTGGCAAATAGGGCGCAAATATAAGGGTTGGTTATGACTAGCACTATCTGCAGTTCAATCTAATTTAAAGTTTAATGTTTAACGCTAACAAAAAGCAGTAACCACTAAATTATACTTAGAATTTTAATATACGTTCTTCTCTCACACTCCTCTATCCCTATAAAAAGGGCGATTTGTACTTATTTCCACATCACCCTAGAGGTAAAGTACTATTTGATGCGTTTTTTTACAGTGGTATCTCCTGTAGGCCTAATCCACTAATTATCAAATGTTAACTAGTAATCTTCGTCAGGTACTGAAACTAACTCGAAACTAAAGCACTTTTTTAACTCCAGGCTAGAATGAACGGTGCAAATAATTTTTTGAAATAGTGTTGAGTCAACTTGAACATCATTGCCATTAATTTTCATTGTATTGCTCAAATTAGATATCGGCTTTACACGATTTGCACGACGCACTTTTAAACTTTTAAATAAAATCCCATCTTTAACATTTGATAATTAGTGGATTAGGCCTACAGGGGATACCACTTAAAAAAAACGCATCAAATACTTTACCTCTAGGGTGATGTGGAAATAAGTACAAACCACCCTTTTTATAGGGGTGGAGGAGTGTGAGAGATGAACGTATATTAAAATTCTAAGTATAATTTAGTGGTTACTGCTTTTTGTTAGCTTTAAACATTAAACTTTAAATTAGATTGAACTGCAGATAGTGCTAGTCATAACCAACCCTTATATTTGCGCCCTATTTGCCACTTTATTATTAACTTTAGAAAAAAAGTGTAATTATCTTTTTGATATAGAATTTTATGAAGAACAATTTTCTATTTTTGTCGAGAATTGCACCGTTGCCGGGCTTATCTAAAAAAACTCAAAATGGGGGTAGAAACGATGTCCTGGGGGATGACGCACACAATTTGGGGGTGGGAACTTTTCAGTTTATTAATACATATGATGTCCTGATTATTTCCACCAATTTTGAAAACTTGAATGAATTTTGTCGGATATATCGCAATTTGAGCCATAATATTACTGAACTATTGTTTTCCTTCCTATAATTGACAGATGGAAAATTTCTTTTGTCAATTTAGAAAGAGACTCTATAAAGTAAAATAGTTTAGCTACAAATTGCTTAAAGAATCATCAAAATCGGCCCATTAAAACAAAATACACACAACCAAACTTATATGGAAAATCATCTATTATTTTTCATAATTTTTGAGACGTATGAAAATTTTGAGTTTATTAATAAAACTCAGTCCTTACCAATGACTTTTAATGAAAAATATTCCATATAGCAATAAAAAAAATAATCAGTTCCCAAAATAAGATTAAAATTTTTAATGACCAAAAAGCAAAAACAAAATGAAAATTGATAATTTTAATATTCCTTGTTGCCACCTCTAGCCCTTATGCAAGCTTCTATCCGGGCTGGCATGCTTCTTATTAAATTATCAATGTTGTCTTGGGGTATGTTTTCCCATTCTGTTAATGCTGCATCAATAAGCTGTGCAAGATTCCCTGGATTGTTTCGACGAGCTCTAACCCTTCTTTTGAGTTAGTCCCACAAGTGTTCGATAGGATTTAGATCTGGTGAACATGCAGGCCAGTCCAAAACTATGACACCTTCCGTTTTAAGACATTCTCCAGTCACTCTGCTGGTATGGGCAGGTGCACTATCGTACAAGAAGTTAAAATTATACCCAATTGCAGCTCTCCAAAGACTAACGATTGGTTCTAGCACCAAATCAATATATCTCCGACCCGTTAAAAGTTTGTTGAAGTGCTAACAATAGAGTTTTTGCTCTAAGTATAATACCTCCCCAGAACATTACAGTTCCTCCTTTATATCTTGGTACAGATTTGGAAGGCTGAAGTCTCGCTCGTCTTCCTGGATCTCTGAGAACCCGAATTCGATGGTTATCTGATCTTAGGCCAATTCTGGTCTCATCCGAAAAAAGAACATTTTGTCAATTCTCAGTTGTCCAGTTTTGATGTTGAAGGCATCAATTTTATTTTGCCGAGATAAAGGCAGGCGGCCAGTGCGAGCGTAACTAAACTAAGCTATACGAAAATAAACGGTAATTAAATGGGAACTCCACTGAGAACGATTTTCGCTCAGCAGTCAGCTAAGTTTTCGTATTGTATCTCCGCTATCATAGAACTAATCGCTGCGAAAAATTCGCTGGAAGCTGTCACGAACTAAAACGAGCGAAACTAAACTACGATTCGAATCTTCGTTCATATATTTTCGTTTTGTTTCGCTCAAGTAGCCGCTGACGGATTAAAAAGTATGGAAGCTGATTTTTACAAATCTTATCTTCGCTTAGTTTAGTTTCGCTCGCAGTGGCCGCCCGCCTTAACTGTGGGATCCGTAACTCTCTCCTACTGTAAAACCCTCCAGCACGAAGCCTTTTTCTTATGGTTTCAACTGAAACGTACACACCTGTAGCTGCCAGAAGTTGTCTTTGTAGCTCTGGATGAGAAACATTGGGATTTATTCTAGCAATTTGGCACACAAGGCGGTCTTGTTGTTCGGTTGTGACTCTTTGACGACTTTGTCTGGGCCTATCCTTGTATGTTCCTAATTCCAAGTACCTTGCATATGTTTTCGATACAACACCCTGGGTAACGAGTAACGCCTATTATCTCTGCTACGTCTCTTTGGAGCATTTCTTGTTCGGCGAGAGCAATAATTCTTCCTCTCTATACATCTGTTAATCCAACTTTAAAATGCATCAATATTTTAAGGTGCCCGTTTTTCGTGCCAATGAGTGTAAAACGGTGAGATCATGTGTGTGAGAGTTGTAGAAATGTATTTATTACCGAAAACATTTTAACTTTGTATTCTATGTATGTTTTAGATGCTTGCATATTCATAATTATTAATAACAGCAATATATTTGTAAGTTTTATTAGAGATCATAATTATGAAACGAGAAATAAATCGGATCTGATGCCAAAGAAATATAATTTTGAAGTATATTTTTATATAGAAATGAATGACTTTTGCTGCACTTTGGGACTATGTTTATGTAGATTTCAGTGTCCCACTATTAATATATGTATGTCATTAGGCCATTATTTTTAAAAAATGGATAAGGCGGGTTTTGCAACTTGACGCCTCATATTCAGGGTGGTCCGAACTGTATTCCGGAAACTTATTCCGGAGCATATTCTGCAGATAAAAATAAGTAAAAAAGTTCGTATTAATATATGTCTTAAAAAGCTTAGTTTCAGAGATACAGGGTATAGAAGTTTCATTTTTATTTCATTTTTTCCCTAATAATCTCTGAAGTAATGTCAATATGTAGATGAAAATTGGTGTCTGGAAGTTTTTAGAAATGAGAAATTTTATTTTGAATATGATTCCTACTTTTAGAGGGCGCCACCTACATATTTTAACTGGTTTTAAAAGTAATAACTTTTTGTCCGTACCTGTATAAAACTACTGAGTAAGAAAATATACATTCACGACATTTTTTAAAACGTAAAAAACGTCTCTTAGTAAAAATTGCTATGAGTAATGGTTCTCGAAATATTTGGAATCGAAATTATCAATACCTCTCATCATTGACATAAATTAAACATGTTGGCTAATAAATTTGAAATAATTTTGTGCCGAAAGTTCAAAAAACTGTTTTTTCATGATTTTTTCGAAGAAAAATTTATGATTAATTTAAAAGAAAATAAAAAGCTCCCAAATTAATCATTTCACTCAAATAACTATCTACTCAACATGTTATTTTTTTGTCAATAATGACATGTATTGACTATTTCCATTCTAAATATCCTGAGGACGGTGGCTCATAGAGATTTTTACCGAGATACATTTTTTTACGTAAAAGAAAATTTTTTCACTCAGTAGTTTTATACAGGTACGGACGAAAAGTTATTACTCTTCAAACCAATTAAAAAATTTGCAGGTGGCGCCCCCTACAAATAAGAGTCATATTGACATCAAAATGAAATTTATCATGTCAAAAAACTCCTAGACACCAATTTTCATCCAAATATTGACGTTAGTTCAGAAATTATTTGGAAAAAATCGAAATAAAAATGAAACTTCTACAGCCTGTATCTCCGAAACTAAGCATTTTAGGACATACATTTATAAGTTTTTTACTTGCTTTGATCTGCGGAATATGCTACCGAAGTCTCCGGAATACCCTGTATAATGCAAAATATCGACATAGCTATAATTCGATAGGTGTTTGACGTCTCTAGTAATCTCATTCTGAACTTGCTTGAGGTCGATGGAAAATTTCAGTTCGCGTTTGGAAATCTCGATCTGTGTGAAACGCGCCTAAAAACGGTTCAATAATACTTTTCATTGTGTGTGTGCGTTGGATCTTGGATCTCCGCACGCACCCATTCAGAGCATTAGGTCATTTATTTTCGATAATTAAAATGAAAATAGTAATAAGACTTACGTAATCACTGACTTTGGTATGTGTATGGATGATAATAATAATCTTATTCGACATTATAACCTGTAAATGTAATTGTAATTAGGATCTACAAAGAATAAGTTATAGAATCACATATGTATACAGTACGTCTGTCCGTTCTGTAGCTACGGGATATCCGTGAGAGGGGAAACGATATTCTCTCGATGATTTTCGTAAAAAATTAGACGACGCGTCCCATCAATAAAAATTCGACAAATTTGCAAGTAGCCAATAAAATGAGTGGGCGGAGCGATTTGCGGTGACGTACTCGTCAAGTCGACATATAAAATATATTGCTGTTTATTTAAATGTTTTTTGTCCGCATTCCTTTCATAGACACAGATCCAGCAGACGTACTGTATTGTATTTGATTAAAAAGAAAACAAATAATTAATCTAAATATATTAGGACTTAGACACCGATTAGTCTACAGAAACTCAGGATTTGGACTTTATTCGGACCTAAATGCTGTAATGGCTGCGAGATATGGAGAGTGACAAAAATATCTATCAACCGCCCACAGGTGTTTATCAATCGCTGCTTGAGAAAAATACTTAAAATCTTTTGGCCATACACTATACGCAATACCGACCTGCTTCATCTTACAAACCAACAAGAAGTAAGCCTTGAAATTCGCAAAAGAAAATGGGGATGGATAGGTCACACATAGCGAAATCAGCGTTAGAGTGGAATCCCCAAGGCAAAAGAAAGCAAGGACGGCCCGCTCAAACATGGGAACGTTCCATACTTGATGAGCTTCAACAAGTAGGGTCAACATGGAAGGAAGCAAAAACAACTGCCAAAAATAGAACCCGATGCGATGGAGAGATTTCACTGAAGCCCTTTGCTCGGCGTAGGAGTTCCTATATAAATGCAGTATTAGAAGTTGATACTAAAATAATTTTGGACTTACTGTGAAAATGGCAATTGAACTTCTTTCCTGCCTTATTATTTTTATACCGTTATTTCCTGAAAAAATGTGACATTCATGGATATACTGTGACATTCATAGGCCTACTGGGAAGGCTATTCCTTGTTTCATCCCTACTATTCCAGCTCCTAAAGCAGATCATAATCATTTTCAGCTTATTCAACCATTTCCAATTATGGTGTAACCTCCCTCACGTATTTAGATAATCTCTTTGTAGTTGGGCCCATTGATGTCTATTGTTGGCAATGCAGGCCCAAGTTATCCCTTCTAATTTCCTAATATCCTCAGATTCTGTATTCTTCTAGATCTCCTAAAGGTTGATTTTCACTGTACCTTCCATGTCAGCTCCCTTCCGTTTCCCTTCAGTTTACATAAAATATTATATCATGTAAGTGAATAGGGCGGAGTTTCTTCTATAAGTACTCCATGAGAACTTAACTCTTCTGTTGATTTCTGGTAGTAGATCTCGAGCTGTGTATTATTTGTCCCAAATTTGTATATACATATATTCTTCTGCTATTTCCAGTGTTGTTTATTTATTAGAATGTCTTTTCTGTCTGCTAGTTCGTGGTACAGGGTGTCCCACTAAGAATAGCTCTCGGCTGTATCTCGGAAAGTATTAGCCGTAGGGCCTACGAAAAAAAATATTTATAACTAAAGGGGCTATAAGACATTGCTGGAAATTATTTTCAAGTTTGTAAAACGGCCGCTAGAGGGCACAACTGCTATGGAAAATAAGAAAATAGAATTTTTACAGAATTTTGCCTAGATAATGGGTACTATAAATAATAGTTTCATAATCTTCAGTAAATTTTGGATTTTTTTTGTTGGAACCATTTTCCCCTATCTGCTAAAACAAAGTGGTGGGGGAAGGTAAGATCTGTCTTTATTTAAATGTTAATAACTCCGGACTCTCTCTCTGGATGATCAGAATCCAACAAACGAGGGCTCGTTTAAAAGAGCGTTTCTTACTCTATATTATACCATAAAAATAATAATAATAAGGTTTTGAACGTAGACGTTAGGGGGCGCTTTCTTACAATTTAACACACATAGCTCGTTTTTCAATAATAATTAAATTAATTTAATTATTAATTAATAATTAAATTAATTTAATTGTTAATTAATTTCATAAAATAACCTTAATTAATTAAGGTAATTAAGCCCTTAATTACCTTATTTTTACAACACGGTATCAGTAGCCCTCTTGATTATGCCCATTCTAACAAAAAAATAAGATAGAAACATTTAGTTTATTTTAAAATTGACGAGATACCAGAATACCATAATACCAGATGTATTAATATCTAATAATTAAGATATGAATAACAGTGAACAAGAAACGATTATTCAGTGAAGTCATGGTAGGCTTTGGAAAAGAGTTGCTTTTGACGTAATAGTATAAACGTCAAATTGTTATTAGATCAAGATTTTGATAGTCTTAGCAGCGTTTTTTATCTTTTAATTGCTTTTTTAAAATGCCTTTATTATTTGAAGTAGGTAGCTAAAGTTGTTGGCATTTTGAAAAAGCAATCAAAAGATAAAAAAAGCTACTAAGACTATCAAAATGTTGATCTAATATCAATTTGACGTTTATACTATTACGTCAAATCCTACCATGACTTCACTGAATCATCGTTTCTTGTTCACTGTTATTAATATCTTAATTATTAGATATTAATACATCTGGTATTATGGTATTCTGGTATTTCGTCGATTTTAAAATAAACTAACTGTTTCTATCTTATTTTTTGTTAGAATGGGCATAATCAAGAGGGCTACTGATACCGTGTTGTAAAAATAAGGTAATTAAGGGCTTATTTTTTGGTATTTATTATAATTTTGCTAATATCTTCGGTTTGAAAAAAGATATCAAGATGCGGTTTTCACTGACTTTTCTACCAAAAGCTGTTTCTACTCTTTACTACCAGCTAAAATTACATATACTATAGTATTTAATTTTTTTGAAGAAACGCGCTATGTTAAATTGTAAGAAAGCGCCCCCTAGCGTCTACGTTCAAAACCTTGTTATTATTATTATTATTATGGTATAATATAGAGTAAGAAGCGCTCTTTTAAACGAAACCTCGTTTGTTGGATTCTGATCATCCACTCCGGAGTTATTAACATTCTAATAAAGAGAGATCTAACCTTCCCCCATCACTTTATTTTAGCAGATAGGGGAAAATGGCCCCAACAAAAAAAATCCAAAATTTACTGAAGATTATGAAGCTATTATTTATAGTACCCCTTATCTAGGCAAAGTTCTGTAAAAATTCTATTTTCTTATTTTCCATAGCAGTTGCGCCCTCTAGCGGCCGTTTTACAAACTTGAAAATAATTTAGGCCCTACGGCTAATACTTTCCAAGATACAGCCGAGAGCTATTCTTAGTCGGACACCCTGTACATTGCTTTAGTTTTCGCTAAATTCATTAAGACCTACTTTATTGCTGGCTGTATTTAGTTCTTTCATTTTTGCTAGTAGTTCTGCAAGGCTATTGGCAATTAGGACTAAGTCATCAGCGAATCTTAGATGGTTAAGATATTCTCCATCTATTTTTAATCCTTTGTTGGTTGTTGGTCCAGTCCAGTTGACGGTAGATTTCTTCTAATGTTGCTGTAAACAGCTTTGGGGATATCGCGTCTTACTTCGTACTGCTTTGGATTGTTTTATATATCATTACTCTTGCCTTGGCTTCTTTATCGAAAATCAGTCTTTGTCCTAAAGCAGATATTACAGTAGACAGTGGCGGATTTACAATTTATGGGGCCCTAAGCTACATAATTTTTGGGGCCCCTATGCCTTATGTCGATTTATTAAAAAACATATCTAATAATATTAAACTTTAACACCCTTTGTAACTGCTAATTTTATTTTGAAAAGCAAAATAAAATACATACAGTAAAAAGAAGTATTATAACAAATAAAGAAAATAAAATATAAATATATTGGACAAACAAAACATTTTTTCTAACAAATGATTGAGTTTTAAAACTACAAAAATATAAGTTACTAATAATGTGTGTAACATACCAACAAATATAACAAATAACATACCGAACGTATAAAGATGAAATTAGAAAAAAAAATCCCTAAAACAAACTCTTGTTTCTAATTTTTATACCGGCAAATTGCCGTATCACATCATCGTAATCTATTTTTTCTGTCAAATCACTTTCTATTGAAAGTATACCCAACTATTGTAATATTTTTTCTGTCATTGTAGTCCTATATTTATTTTTTATTATTGTTAATTCCGGGAATCATTTCCTTACTATAAATGATGTTTAACATTGTTAAACAATTTGAAGTGGCTTTAGGTTTCGATATTTTTAAATATTGTTTAAACTGAATGGTTTCACTAACGAGTTCGTCTTCAAGATCATCATGGTAATATTCTATGTTTTTTTAAAAGTTTTTTTATCATCAGTATCGTCTTTTGAAATATCTCCTATATCGAATAAAAATTTAAACTTAATTGTCATTTCTGCATAGGGAGAACTTCGACGGTGTAAGTCGGTTATTAAAAAATCTAAGAGCCTGTTGATAATTTCAACTCCAAATTTTGCTTTTCCAATAAAGATAGGGGTCTGAGTTTCCTTATTGGCTAGCAATATTTTTCTTTTTCGTTTGTTAGATTCAGCAAATTCTTTTTCAACATCTTCGCTTAATTCTTTTGCATTTGCTTCTAATTTATCAGTTACTAGTTTCTAGCTCAGATTTATTTCTAATATTTTGTAAAAACTGCTCTAAAGAATTTAATAAATGGTATCTTTCTTGTATATCCAAACCAAGCGATTGCAATTTAGTAGATACCTTATTAAAGCGCTCTAGAACCGGTTCCCAAGTTAACATGGGAAATTCTCATTTAATCATTTTTTTGTATAAGTTTTTGGCTTCATTTCTGCAATCAGTTTTTTCTGTTTCATCCATGTAAATATGCTCTAATGTTTTTTAAATATCTTCATATTCAAGTTTAAGTGCTCTAACAGCCTCATAATGAGCACACCATCTTGTTACACTTAAAGATTTAAGACTGTATTTCAGCTTAGCTATAGTTGATACAATATTCCATCTATGGGGTGACGCAGAGAAAAATATATAAAGGGATTGGATAATACCAAAATAGTCAACGACTCCTGGAATTAATTTTACAGCTTCAACCCCCACCAGATTTAGTGAATGTGCCGAACAAGGTATAAAATCTGCAAATTTATTTATTACCTTTTTAAAACGAGCCTGAACTCCATTATAACTACCACTCATGTTGGCTGCATTGTCGTATGCCTGTCCTTTAATATTTATATTTTACTTATTTTAAGGTACGCTACTATAATATTGCACTAATAATTGTTTTTTTATTGCGGCCGTCCGAAGTAGCGTTGACAATAGGCCCTCTGAAAATTATTTGCCGACTTAATTATATTATGGCTATTTTCTATTTTCGCTACTATATTCTTAGAATTTAGATTTAAGTAATTTTTATTGAAAATATTTATTTATAGGCGGTCTCTTTGTATCAAAAAAGCCGACCTGTTGATTTTGATTTTATTTTTTAATTGGATTACTTGGTGAGGTTTTTAGTTTAACCCTTAACTGCTCATATCTCACAACCAAACTAGGTATTTTTTATTTTTTTTTTCTAAAAAAAGTGTAAAAAAGTTTTTTTTATATAAATATAATATATAAAATAAATTCATGAAAAGTAGGGCCCCTGTGGGGCCCTCAGGAATTGCGGGGCCCTACGCTGCAGCGTACGTAGCGTATGGGTAAATCCGAACCTGACAGTAGATATCTGTAATCTGTAGGAAGAAGTAAAAATTAAAGATCTAGCAAAATTTGGACATATGACTAATAAAGAAATACAAGAATATTTCTTCTGGTACTCGAAGAAATACTCTTCTTGCTACTGACAACACTGCAATTATAATCGCTGGTCACGTAAGAGCAACTTTGTTTAGCATTTTCTCTACATACGATATGATAAATTATAGACAGAAAAAAGGCACCTAATAAAAAATTAAAAGAACTAAAGAAATAATTTATGAGATAATTCTCTTTATGTAAGTACATAAATAAAATCTCTCTCTCTCGATTAATATGAAGTTTTCTAGGTCAAACGATTACAGATCTAACAGAGATAAGCGTTGTTTTTTTCATATTGTTATTAAAATGTAATATCTGTTCCTTTTTATGTGTATGATCTTTGTGCTGTTTTCGCTGTAGCCGACGTCAATGATACAGATTTATTAATCCTATTTTTTATGTTTCTCGTCCAATGAAATGTTGATTTTTTCCCTGATAATAATATGACCTAATACATTGTTTTGACTCTTTCGGGTTAAATATATAATCTTATACAATATAGTACGATAATACGTTTTTGCAGTCGATTCGTACGTCAAATATTTCTAGCCAGTGTGGAGCTTTTTATTAATAATTTTATTATTATCTCCTAAAATTATCGTATACTTTAGTAATGTAAAACACATACCATCTATTTAAATTTTAACTATTGTAGACATCCTTGTAAATTGTAACTAAATATTAATTGCCTGAATTTTCGGATTCAGAAACTGCTTTGGCCTTATTTACTAAGCCATTGTTGATGGATTTTACATCATTCAGTGCATTTGGGTTTGGGGCATTCCATGATTTCATGATTCTTGATTTCGGGAACAAAAATAATATCTTCCTTTGTCAGTTTTGGGCATTTTTTGCACATGTAATGTTTCAAAATAATTTACTTTAAGAGTAGATCTTGTTGGTTGATCCACATCCAAAAAAAGCCGTTGTTTCTTAGCTTCAATTTACTGAGGGGACAGAGTCCTGTTAAAAACCATATGACGATAAGAAGACTGTTCTTACGTAAATCAAGGAAAATCTTGGATTTTTCTCGGTCTCAATTGTGAAAATTTTCTTCGAGTGTCTTAGACCGTTGGAGGATTCCCATTCCTGGTTATAGATGGAGTCTTCCAGGTTCTTGAGTTCCACTTCAAGTTGGTTTCCACTTAGGAAGCATAACGGTTCTGGTTCAGTCGCTCCTTTTCTAGCTAGATCGTTTGCTTTTTCATTGCCTTCTATCTCTTGGTGCGAATAGGCAGAGTAGGAGAACTTTATTATCTATGCCTAATTTGTTCGGCTCTCTGGGCATTCTTTGAGCAACTTCGAATTGATGGTTACTGACTTGATAGCTTTTAATGCTGCTTGACTATCGGAAATTTTTCCGATTCCGAATTTCTTGTTTCCAATAGTTTCTAGTTGAAGTTGTACGCATCTTTCGATAAAGTAGATTTCTGCCGAGAGAATGCTGGACTAGGTGCCTATTAGTTCGGAGTATTTAGCTTTCGATCCAAATACTCATATGCCTGTTCCTGCTTTGATTTTAAAAGCATCAGTATACCACGTTGTGGTATGGTCTTTTACCTGCTGAGCAAACATTTCTCTCTTCCAATCTTTTTTATTGCTCAATACCACAGTGAGTACATACTTGGTATATCATCCACTGGAAGTTGGAGGAGTGGAATTTTTCTTTTGAGGGTGTTGCAAGCTCTTGAGCTGATCTCCCAGTACTGTTTCCGTTAATAACCATTCTAATCATTGTCGCATTGGCCTATCTACCGATGACAATATGTAGTGGTGTTAGGTCTAGAATGACCTCCTTCTACCCTTCTCCAGTCTCTGCATTCTGCACAGGTTTTGCCTTGCTGTACGTCTAGTTTTCTGTACCGAGCAACTTCTATGAGTGGAGATATACCTAATACCTACCCCTTGATTCATTGCTCTTAATTTTTATTTTTCATTCATTTCACAAATACGAATAATTCAGAGAGTTCTACAATAATTAAAACAAAAATATAAAAAAAATTGTGGCCTCTCAATAAACAGAACAATAAAAAGAATATTTTCAAGGAGAGTTTGCTTCTTATCACTTCCTCTTTAGTTCTATCGGACTAAAAGGCATTATCAAGAAGTGATAGAAAATGATAAATACAAAGACAAACACAGACATTAGACAAATGTCCCAGACCCCAAAACGAAATATTATCAGAAGAACAAACAAATATTTGGCTTGGTCTTTACCCTAATTACGCGTAATAATCGGTGATAATTTGACACCGTTCATTGAAAATTATCTTCTAAGATGATGAAACACAAATAAAAATTACATAGGAACAATAACAATTAACTACCCTAAAATTATAGCTTTGTTCCAAGACACAAATTTGTATCGTCCTATAACGGCAACTGGCATCACCGAGATCGGGTTTGTACGCATGTGTCCACTTGGACAGCTCTGTTAAGATACCAAAATTAAATGCAGGTTAGAATGGTTCGTGAACTGATTTTAGAACGAAATTCATAACCTAATTTTTAATTAATAATATAGGTTCGAAATATTTTCCACATAAATTACGAATTTCGGATTTTATTGGACGTAAATAACAAAATAATACACAGCTCGGGATCTCTGCTACCAGAAATCAACAGAAGAATTAAATTAGCATCGAGTCCTTATGGAAGAAACTGAAATCATATTCAAATCTAGAATGCCACCCTATCTAAAGAAGAAAACATTCGACCAATATGTACTATCAGTCATGACCTATGCATGCGAAACCTTGACACTTAAAACGGACATCATAAGAAAAGTGCAGATCGCACTCAATGGAACTAAATATGCTGGGAATAACCAAGAGACACCATAAAAGAATAGAGTGGATACGACAAAAGACACAGGTAATAGATGTCATCCAGAGTCCCCCAAATGGCAATGAGCAGGACACCTGACAAGAAGAGCAGACAACAGATGGATCACAAACATTACTGCATGGTACCCACGGGGAATTAAGAGACCTAGAGGAAGACCGAACCATGATATTAGGAAATTAGCAGGGATAACTTGGTCCCGCATAGCCAACAATAGACAACAATGAGCCCAACTACAAAGAGAGTATGTAAGGGTACACCAGTATTGGAAATGGTTGAATAAGCTGAAAATGATGATGACGCCATAACGAAATTACCTTTGTGTCATTTCGCAAAAGTTCTAAATCATCTTCAGTGACAATATCAGACTAAATATCACTGCCATTTTCATATTTAGTACAAAAATATATAAATCTTTATTTAAAATATGTATGCGATAAATATATAATGCGGCAAATAAGTGCGTTATGCCAGTACTTACTTAGGGTGCAGAGACACTTGACGAAAAAGTCCAGGAAAAAAATCCATGTGGAAAATGGAAAGGGCAATCCTTGTTATACAGGGTTGTTCACCACATACGACACGGAATATTGTAGCTAAATGATTAAATTTTTATAAATTGTAAGTTTTGGGTTCACTGAGTGTCCCAAATAAATAAAAAATATCAAAGTTGTATTTTTTTTTACATGGAACACCCTGTATATTATTACATTTTTAGTTTCTACGATTAAAATAAAGGTAAATTTGGTTAAGTTTTATTACACTTAATCCTTACCGTTTTTGAAATATTTTCAATTTTGTGAAATTGCAGTAAAAATTTTAAGGCTTCATTCATTTCTCCAAGGGTATCAAAGTTTTTAATACTAAATATTTACTGAAGTCTATTTATTGTTCAGTTATTGTGTTGCAATAATAAAAATAATACTACCTCATACAATGTGTCTAAAAATTTATTTTAAATTATTGCTAGCTTTAAACGGCAATAACTGGTTTAATTTAAATGGAACGCTTTGTATATTTTCAGATGAACAATTTAATTGTCTATCAAATTGTATTATACCACTTTTTATCTATCCCTTCAAGTTTTCCTAGAAAATGCATTTACTTATAATTTAGACCTCATTTATCAATAAACCAATGGAAAATTGACATTTTAGATTGTTTTTAAAGCAACAAATGTACAAAATGTACAGGCTAGTAATATTCGTTTTTAGCAAAATGATAATATTACTAGCACATTTGTATGCAAAAAGGAAACTATTTAAATCTTAATAAAAGAGTATACCATTAATTAGGTAAATATACCACTATTATTTCCGCTCAAATACTAATTAATTACATACTTAATTATGTTCGTTAATAAATTATTCTAAATAAATGTGGATTTGAATCAGTAATCAATATACTAACAAGTTATGAAAATGAATGTCTCTGTTGTTATAAATAAGCATTTGTCAAAAAATGAAATATCATTTTTAAGGTGTTACCTTTTACCACACTGTCTAATACCCATACAAAATTCAGATTTTTAGTATTTGGAGCAATTATTATCAATCAACGCAAACAGTCAATTAATGTAGTTTGAATACTGGAATCATATTAATTGGTCCTCTTTAACAAATATTTAAACAGGTTTTTTGATTTCTTAATGAAATAAACAAACTATATCGACAATATTAGTATCTGTACTCTTTAATAATTTGGTACATCTTTAAAATAATCTAAAATGTCAGTATTCCATGGGTATATTGATAAATGAGTTTTAAATAACAAGAAAATGCATTTTCTACGGAAACTTGAAGAGATAGGTAAAAAATGGCTTAATACAATTTGATAGACAATTAAATTGTGCATCTGATTCTCATAAAATATACATGGTGTTCCATTTAAATTAAGCAAGTTATTGCCGTTTAAAGCTAGTAATTATTTAAAATAAAATTTTAGACACTCTGTATAAGGTAGTATAATTTTTATTATTGCAACACACTAACTGATCAATAAATAAACTTCAGTAAATATTTAGTATTAAAAACTTTGATACCCTTGGAGAAATGAAGCCTTAAAATTTTGACTGCAATTTCACAAAATTGAAAATATTTCAAAAACGGTAAGATTAAAGTGCGGTAAACCTTAATCAAATTTACCTTTATTTTAATCGTAGAAACTAAAAATGCAATAATATACAGGGTGTTCTATTTAAAAAAATACAACTTTGATATTTTTTATTTATTTGGGACACTCTGTATCTTGTAAAAATATTTTTAAATTGTAGCTCTAATAGTCCTTCAACGAACCCAAAACTTACAATTTGTAAAAATCTAGTCGTTTAGCTACAATACTCAGTGTCGTATGTGGTGGGTGAACAGCCCTGTATATCTAAGAGACAAGATACCCAACACAGTTGTTATAAAACAGCGTACACGAATAACAGATGCTAAATATCTGCTTAAAAACTCAAATGAAACTGGGCTGGGCATATTGCCAGAAGAACGGATGATAGATGGACCAAGCTAATACTAGAATGGCGACATAAAAGACAGGATGCTCTTAGAAGCAGAGGCAGACCTCCGACAAGGGACTTAGAGGAAGCTAGATCCCAGTGGCACAAGTCCGAGAAGAATGAAAAGATTTGAGGGAGGCCTACGTCCAGCAGTGCTTCAGGAAGGCTTGTTGATGATGACGGAATACATGTGTAGAGGTGGACAATAACAAGACCTACTACTATTAACAACAGGACAAGTCATCAGACATTGCAACAGCTATAAATATCTCGGAATGAAGATATTTAAAGAAGGAACACTTGATCAGGAATATATTGGAAAGAAACATACAGGGCAGAAAAGCAGTTTCAATGCCAAATGGAATACTATGGGATAAGAATACAACGATAGAAAACAAAAACAAATTTACAATTCCATCGTAAAAGGCATAATTACTATTAATTTTATCAAGGGCGTTATAATTAAAAGAGTCCAAAACTCTCCTAATTTTAAAATTCTCCACTTATTTTTAATCATATTTATGGTATTGATGCTCCAAGAGAAAGTAAGTGAGATTGTTATTTATTTTATATTAACAGATATGATTTTTTTTGTTTTTATTGTGTCTTAGTTACTATATTGCCTAACTAATAATAATTAACACATAAGATTATATTATAATCAGAACCATTCTACTTTAAATAAATCAATAAACAACTAATTTTTGTGGATATTTATTTAAATTATTCCTTTCAAATACTATTGAAATAATAATTTATAAACAACAGCATTTAAATGTCTTAGCAATTTTCAAAATATCTGTGTTTATTCCCAAACTTTCCAATAAATTTAATTTGTAGTCCTGATATTAAATGACGGATATTAGTACGTACGGATTTTAGAATGTCAAAGTTTAATAATATCTTTGGAAATATTCATTAACTGTATAAAAAGAATATTGTTATAGTAACAATCATTTTTCAAAATCAGTTTTCTAGCACTGGATACAATCTTTATAACTGTTTTATGCCAAAAATGATATTTTCTCCGAATTTTTATTCTTAAATCTTGTAAGAAATATGAGGAGATGACTGAAAATATATTTCTAACACTTTATACAGGAAACGTTACTTTCTAGAATATTCAGTAGCATCATTTTTTCCTTTCTCCTTGTTTATGAAAAACCGCCAGTTTCTGGGAATTTTTATTTTTAAATTTATTATGAAAAATCAGAAGATGGCTCGAAATATTTTAAGTTTTTTACAGTAAATGCAGTTTGTTAAAGTCAGTTGGCAGAATTAGATATTATTTATGATTCTGTTTGTTTGTTTTCTGGACTCAAAATTTTGTTAATAATAACTTTATATCAAAGTGGTTATTAAATGCAAGCGATGTGAAAATTTGTAACGTTTTTAGTTCGTTACATGTATTTTTTATATATGATTTATATGATGTCTGGCGTATCGTCATCGGATTCCGTATCGTTCAGGCCAGATAATTTATTTGGCACGCCTGGCATAATTTTTACGTTCCCTAGTCGCCAACCCTGCTATCGTTTCACTGTTCTGTGGAGGCGCGCGCTGTCAACATCGCTTCTGTCAACTCTCCGCGCTTAACCTCACTTTTGCAAATCCCGGCTTTTAGAAATGGTGATTATTTAAATCTTGCTGTATAATTTGAATCAGCTGCTATTTCAAACCAACAGGTAAAGATGAGATATTATCCTTTTAGATTCGATATTATTACTGCATATTTTTAGGGTAGAGTTTTGGATGTCCCAATTTAACTTGTATTTGTATTTTGCTGGCACGTTGGCGTCCCTTTTCTTTTTGTCCTCCAGAATGTTACATGGAAGAAAGGACAGTTTCTTTGTTTATTATTGAGCCCTCGGAAGTAATTCGAGGTAGGTTTATTTTGTTTATTAGACCTTGTTTGGTTTTAAACAAGAGTTTCATATTTTTAGGGTCCAAGGTACGGACTATTTACAAGGTACGGGCATTATCCAAGGTCCTAGTAGTATCCAAGATACGGGTAGTGTTCCCCTGTACCGTTTTCTTATGGACGTACATTATCTTATGGACGGACTGTGTCCACGGTATGGGCAGGTGTCCCATATCTATGTATTGATTCCAAGGTTCGGGCATTATCCAAGGTCCTAGTAGTGTTCCAAGGTACGGGTAGTGTCCCCATATTGCCACAGTATGGATACAGCGTAAGCCCCATGCTGCTTCGCTCCCATTTCTAAGCCTAGTCAGTAGCTACGACTGTATTGATTTATGGTGTCCTCATTCTGGCCCCTTTTGTTGTTTTGGCCAACAGGATCGCCGACAGACAGTACAGAGATATGAGCCCACCTCACGCTGCTACTGTTTGAAGCAAGGTTACATAAAGAACAGCTAAGTGTAGATTTAAGTTCTAGTTTTACATTTAACATCTAAAACATTTTCAGTCTTAAACAATAACGTACATCTTACATGTTTAGTGGTTAGATTGCTAAGAACATTCATGTCGATTTAATATTTAAAATATGATTTAGATCTTAGGTTTCATTACATCACGTCTTGTAATGGTATTACTTTCATAGATATTTATACAACTCTTAACACCATTTTTTTTACATATAACCGCTATATATTTATTAGAACTCTACAATGTCATGTACCAGCAAAGAACATCATGAATAAATATAGTCATTAGTTTTAAGTAATATACAACTGTGTTTTCTTTCTCTGTACATGCCTGGCGCCCAATATCTGTATTTTTTTGTTTATTGTTATTGATTAGTTTTCTCTCTAGTGAAATACCTTACCCACGACTGCTCTCCGATGAAAAGCTGCCGTTCGCAGTGGTAATGTTTTAAAAAACGCTACAAATTATTTACAAAAAAAATACTGTTATACGCAAAATGTGTTTGTAGTTTGGTCAAATGAACGAATCGTTAGAGTCGATTCTTTCTGAGAAATCGAATCGTGTGATTCGATTCACTAAAAAGAATCGTAATGCCTTTAGTTCAAAGAAATTATAAACCTGCCACATGCAACGGTATTTTGGTGGTTCAAAAGCCATTGTAAAGTGATATTGTGAGTCTAACCAAAGTAACGACCCAGTAAGAGGGGTAAATCCCGTATGCAAGGAGTCCCAATATTCCGTTGACATAGAACTACTACGTATTTTTTGAATCAAAATAAGTTCATTGGACATAATTTACCTCTATACAAAAGTGCTTCGTTTGTCCGTTAGAAGGCATTAAACTTTAAAAAAATAAACACATTTTTTCAGATATTTTAGATATTTTTTTTTGTAAAATGGTCCTTCTTGTACCTACTACATTTTTTGTTTCTTGTAAAAAACGCCATCACACATACTTTTTGAGGAAAAAAAATATTGTTCCGAAGCTGACTCCCAAAAAATATTTTTTGTCACATCAAGCTATGGACGCATCAGGCGCATAAAATTTACTATGTCTTAATAATCTAGTTGGCGAAAATATGGAATTTTACGTTAGTAGAATTAGAATTTAGAATGAGTGGGAGGGGGTCAATCACTGCGACCTTACAGCCCAAGTAGTATAGGAAGGAGAAAAGCCATTAACCACGGAAAATTAACCACTATTTGGTTGAATTTTACTTATACTTAACTTAATAAATTTCTTGTAGGGAATAAAGTGCGAGAAATCTAAAAATGAGGTCGTAAACTAATTAATAACAACCTAAAATTATGCCTTTGAAAAGTAGCAACGTTGGAGTTAGCAGGCATTGTTAAAATCTAGTTACTGATAACCTATTGAGGGCATTAAGACTACAGGGACTTAAAGTAGGTCAAATATTACTTTATAAACTCAAATTTGTCTCGGGGGTCGAAGGCATTGTTTGGTTTTCAAGTTCGGATAAAATTTAGTTGTTAATAACTTTAAATTAGACTTTATTGGGAGGAGTTCAAATTAGGTTGAAAATTTAATTTATTTCGACCTCATAAGTCGCTATTATGCTTCAAAGGTAAAAGTAACTTAGTTTTTTGACTTCGAAGAAAGTCAGAATTACGGCAGGTTAAAAATTACCTTTTTAATTTCCTCGGGGTGATTTCCGTTTAAAAAAGTTTTTGAGGGATTATTACGTCATAGCACACTACCTTGTTCCCACTGGTTGGAAACGAAAGAATATTCAATGCGTTTCTTTTTTATTACCGCCACAATCTTAAAGGTGTCCATTATGTGCAATAAAAACAAAAGTCCTCTGTAATAACACTCACAATCCCAAAACACAAAACTTTTAAAAATAATAAACAAAGAATACTAATCTAGTTTTCTAGTTTAGGCCAGTTCGGTAACTGCATCGGCCAGCAAAAGGATAAAAATTTGACATGTCACGTGACTCTCAATAAGGATTCTCATTTTAGGACACATGATTACATTGTTCTTCTCTGTGATTAATGTGAAAAGTTAATCGGATTGCTCGAAGATGTAATATGTAATTACTGAACTTAGAAATAAAAGATTTCTGTTTTACCGGCGTTACTCGACCTAATATAGCCCATTTTTTAACTTGCACCTCGAAGGAAAAATACTTTAAGCAAGAAATTTTGACCTTTGAAGTTATTAATTTAAAGAAATCTTAACCTCATACAAAGAAAGCGGTCTTTAAGGTTTTAAAATTATGGAAAACCTAACTTCATAGACGAATAGTTAAAAACACCATTAGCGGCCATTTTCTTATACAATTTGATTCAAAAAATATTTTTTTGTGATATTGTTCTAAACTATTGAGAAAAATAAACAGACGTTTATGAATAATACTAACCTACCAAAAGTTAAATTAACTAATTAAGAACTTTAAAAGTGTACCAAGGAAGTTAGCTGAAAAAAAGTTAGGTAAGAACTTAGAACCTTGAAAATGACGATTTATTCTAAAATGAATTCTTGAAAATACATAAAATTTTAATGGCGCATAATTTTTTTATCATATTTACATCTCACAGAAAAATTTTCTCCGCAGACATAATTATCTTGGCAATCCACTTCTTACCAATAACTTATTTACATTTACTAGGAAGTGCCTATATTAAGTAGGTATTCCATCCATATTGGATTAATGTTCAAACGACCATGCTAGTTATTACACTTTTTTGTCTTCCTGGCTCATTATTGGGAAATTCATTTACATACACATATTAAAAAGAAAAATACTTTACCTTATTCTTTCTCTTTCTTTCCCATGTAAAATGTAGATAGTATAAATTAGGACTATTTTTAGTAAAATTCACCTCTATTTTACCATGTTATGACCTCAGGTCGGTTATTTTTGACTTCATAGCCCATATTTCTTACAAGACATCATAACCTGTTAACCTGTTTTTAACTTCCAAATTACTTTAGATTTATTCCCCACTTTGGGAATTTTAACATCAATTCTTGGAAATTTCGACCAATTTCCAGTTGGTTAATAATAGTCTAGGTGGTTAATTTAACGTAATTTTAACTTCAAATGTTTGTTGCGAGATCTATTGTGTCCCCCTTTCTTGAGTTATAACTCATCATACAGTCCCAAGGTTTTGACAAAAGCCAGTATCTGGGACGGTTTTACAGAGGGTAGTTCTCCATCTCCAATATCAGTCATACCAGAGTTCATGGCACGAATGGTTGTCGTCTCGGCGCACTCAGTGATGAGGTGTTCTGGTGTTTCCCCATTTTCCCCACAGAATCTGCATTAGCCGTTTCTTCTTAGTTTCAATCTACTGAGGTGTTTATTGAGGAGACAGTGTTCTGTTAAAAACCCCGTGACAATCCAAAGGTTGTTCGTACTTAACTCCACGAAGATCTTTGATTTTTCTTGGTCGTAAGCCCTCAGAAACTTCTTCGAGTGTCTTAGACCGTTGATTCCCATTCCAGGTTGCGGATGGAGTCTTCCAAGTTCTTGAGTTCCGCCTTTAGTTGGTTACCACTTGGGAAGCATAACGGTTCTGGTTCAGTTAGTGGAGTGTTCGCTCCTTTTATATAGCTAGATCGTTTGCTTTTTCATTGCCTTCTATCCCTTGGTGAGCAGGCACCCAGAGTAGGAGGACTTTGTTTTCTTTGCCTAATTTATTCAGCTTCTCTATGCATTCTTTGGTCAATTTCGAATTGATTAATACTGAGTTGATCGCTTTTAACGCTGCTTGACTATCAGATAAGATGGCTATTTCTTGTTTCCGATAGTTCCTACGTTAGTATTACAAATTATATTTGATAATAAGCTTTATAAAAGATTGAAAAAATTAATAACTTTTAAATTAATTAACGTTCGGGTTTGTTTTGGGGTTCGGGTTTGTTTGGTAAATTATGTGCAATTCAAAAAAAATCCTCCCAGAATCGCAAACGGGTTTTCGCACTAACCGCGGTACCGTCGATTCCATATTCTCCATCCGGCAACTACAGGAAAAAGTAAAAGAGCAGCAGTCTAAACTTTACGTTGCATTCATCGATCTAACAAAAGCCTTCGACTTTGTGAACAGAGATGCACTTTGGGCAATTATGAAAAAGTTCGGAGTACCCATCAAATTTCTTACAGTGTGTAAAAGCCTCCATAACAGCAACAAATCAAGAGTGTCATATCATGGATCACTGAGCGATCCCTTCCTAACAAACACAGGCGTTAGGCAGGGATGTGTCTTAGCGCCTCTCCTATTCAATATATTCATGGCAGCGCTCTCCATTATAGTTGACAGCAAACTGCAGGAGAGAGGTTTCGGTATTAGATACAGATACGACGGCGGTCTGTTCAACATAAAAAGACTCAGGGCAAAAACACGTACAAAATTCATCACAGAACTTCAATACGCTGATGACTGTGCTCTAGTTGCTAATACGTTACAGCAATTGCAAGAAATGTTGAACACATATACATGGACATACGAGGCCTTGGGACTTAAGCTGAATATCGATAAAACTAAAATCATGTACACTCCCCCGGAAGATCACAGCATTGCTATAAAAATCGGAGATGAACTGTTGGAATATGTAGCGGAATTCAATTACTTCGGCAGTTTGATTTCGGAAAGGGCCAATATCGACTCTGAAATTCAGCACAGGATTAGTAGCGCCTCAAGAGCATTCTGGAAATTAAAAGACAGGGTTTTCTACAATCATGACTTGAGCACAAAAACGAAACTTGCGGTGTACCGAGCGATAATAATTCCCACCATGTTATATGGAAGCGAAACTTGGGTGCCGTACCGCCGACACATGAACGCATTAAACAAGTTGCAACAGAATAAAATGGTTCCATCACGTCTCAAACGTATCGATCCTGGAAAAAGCTAACTGCGAGAGTATTGAAGTCATGATTACAAAGTCCCGCTTAAGATGGGCTGGTCACGTATGCAGAATGCAAGAAAACCGCATACCAAAATCTCTGCTTTACGGTGAGCTTGTAGACGGTAAGAGGAGGCCGGGTGGACAACTCAAAAGGTTCAAGGATATTTTCCACGAAAACTTAAAGGGAATTAACAAGCAGAATGAGTGGGAAGAGGCAGCTCACAATAGAACGGAATGGAGAAAAATTGTAAAGTCAGTTAAGAGCGACAACCAAAAAGTAAAGAGGCAACAAAGCGATAAGATTTTTGAATGTCTGGAGTGCGGTAGACAGATAACATCACGTATCGGGCTTTTCAGTCACAGAAAAGCTCATGAAAGACAACGCCTTGCGTGACCATCTTCTGATGCGTGTCAAATACTCGTCAGCGAGTAATGGCGGTATGTATGTATGTGCAATTAATTTATTTTGATTCAAAGAATACGTAGTTGTTCTACGTCTACGGAATATTGGAAGTCCCTGTATATTTTGTAGGTCTGCTTTGGAAAAATAAATCCTTTTTTAATAAATCCAATTTTTTTTCTCAAAAACTATGAGATGTGGCTTTTTTTTACAAGAGATAAAAAATGTAGTAAATACCAGAAAGAACATTTTACGAAAAGAAAATCGATCGTCGCTGGAGTTGGAAGATATTTAGACTAAAATTTATGTAGGGGTGGGGGTATTTTTCACCATTTCTGTACTTTTTCTTGACTCTTGTGAATGTCAAATGTTACAGCACTTAGCAAAACATAGACAGCCAATATCCCATTCAAATCGAAATAACAGTTTTTAAAATATTTAAAAAAAATTTTGTTTATTTTTTTAAAGTTTGATGCCCTCTAGCGGACAAACGAGGCACTTTTATATAGAGGTAAATTGTGTCAAATGAACTTATTTTGATTCCAAAAACACGTAGTTGTTCTATGTCCTCGGAATATTGGGACACCCTGTATATTCAAGGAAATGTTTGTTGTGTGCACCAGCCTTTATTTCCAATCTCTGGCATACAGAAAACCAACCAAACTGTTATTGACGAAAAAAATAAACACGGAAAGACAAAACAAAAAATAGATATTAAGGACGTTTTACTGATTGCATAAAGCAAACAATTGATTTCTAACATAGCGACAATCATTATCGACACAATAAACAAAAGTTTATCGTAAAATTAACATCCAACAG
This sequence comes from Sitophilus oryzae, assembly GCF_002938485.1. Lineage (NCBI taxonomy): Eukaryota > Metazoa > Arthropoda > Insecta > Coleoptera > Curculionidae > Sitophilus > Sitophilus oryzae. The sequence goes on along the minus strand of NW_022147046.1, from coordinate 2,357,313 downwards.
ACGGAGAGCAAATAAATGCAGGGTCTCATCATTCAAAACGGTTTGTTTTTTATTGAACCCAATTTGGCTTCGATAAGCTTCGCCTTCCGTAATGCTGGCAAACACAGACATTAACATGCTTTTCCTCATTGTAGTTAATCTTAATTTAATTTCGAAGATGTAATAATTTTAAAGGCCGTTTTAATATGGACCGATTGTTTTTAATGACCTTTGGACGTTATTTAAGGTTAACGAACGTAAATTCAAAATAGAAATGATGTTGAATTATGTTTTTATGTTTGTGGAAGCCGCTCCAAAGAGCTACATATATAATTTGGGATAATATATCTTCTTGTACATTTTAATGATCATTTCTCCAAAAAATCCTATATGGGTATTTCGCCACTGCAAGAAAACCTACAAAATAAAAAAGCTATTTTTTCTAAACACTTCTGCGTTAACCCAAACGGAAACTACTTGTCAGAAATTAGGTTTACACATATACAAATTTACTTAACGAACAAAAAAATGCTTAACGTTTCGGAAAGATTATCTCTTTCCGTCGTCGGAAGCAAAAAATATACAAAGAATAAAGCCCCATACTCACACTTCGCTCCTTCGTCTCTTCCTCGCGTTACTTCGTCCCTTCGCTTCCTTCCTTCGTCCATTCGATGCTTGAAAATTAGTCGATTATGCAACAACACACCACAAAATATGTTTAATATAGCAGAGCTACATGTTTATTACGAAATATCTAGTAACCTCTAAAATTTTTATTATAAAAAGGCAATTCTTTGTCGTGTCAAAAATAAAAATTGAATTTTAATAATATAATTTTTTTTAATAAAATCGAATATTTCAGTATCATGTACAAGGTATATCAGTATGAATGTACAAGGCCAGTCAACAATAAAGTTTATTATGTCATTTATATCGAAACTATGAAATATGACATACTAATTAAACGTTGATGTCAATCCCCATTTCTTCAGATATTTTTGTAAAGGCATCATACACACTATTTCTATTTTTTTTATTTTTGTCGCTACGATTACATAAATATGGTTCACAAATATGAAGACAATATTGTCTTTTCCTTCCATTTTTAAGACTATTGTGTGTGATATCTTTGGTGATATCTATTTTTATATCGACTGGCGATTGCTAGATGTACAGGGTGTCCCATTTTTGTGTGTTTTATGGGGTTTCTGGTTTATGAGTAGAGATATAAAGATGCCGTGTTCACATCATTGTTTTACTTATTATGAAACTAAATATGCTACACGCAGATTTATCGTAGCCTCCTTAGTTCAAATTTATTTCTTATTTCTTTCTTTTATACTTTTTATTTTTTAATTAGTAGAAATTTTTGCATTGTTCGATAACCTTTGTATCTATATAATTTTATAACTTATCAAAAAGGTGAAAAGGGTCAGTGATGGGCGGTGGGTAAGTACCCAATTTGTAGGTAAATAAAATCCGAGTATATATGTATATACCTGTACATTTAGATGAACATCCTAATTTTATAAAAGGTATTTCCGACGACCGCATAGTAAATACCCGGTATAATACCGGGAGCAGGAATATACCAATATATATTAGGAATATTGTAGATATATTCCTGATATTACTTGTATATTTCTGGTATTATACCGGGTATTTACAATGCGGTCATTGGAAATACCTTTTATAAAATTAGATTGTTCATCTAAATATACAGGTATATACCGGATACCCTAATTTTGTTTTTTTCTACCTATTGAGTACTTACCCACCGCCAGTGTCTCGTTTTTCGGGTAGAATGCAGTTACAAAACTAGTTCTTCATTGGGAGCTGTCTATTTCGAAAAATGACTCAAACTTATGTTCTTTTTTTAAACAGGACACTCTATATAATTTTTTATTTTATTTGCCTTGTTATGAGCTTTCTAAAATTATAATATGTATACTCTAGGTATATTTATTTATTTAGGTACTGCTAAACTGCTAAACGGCTCTTATTTTAGAGTTATATTATAACTATACATAAAAATTAGCGTGGAATAGACTAATAACCCACATTTTACGTCGAATAAATTAGTTGATTGTTTTGATTACCTAATTTAAACCGGCCGACTATGTAATAAAGTTAAATAATGCATTTTTACCCCGTTTATGAAAATATGTAAGTATTTTAGAAAGCCCGTAACAAGGAAAATAAAATAAAATACAAAATATCGCAAAATATCGACAGATTCTAACGAAGAACTAGTTACGTCACTGCATTCTACGTGAAAAACTGTACGGGAGACCGTTTTCACCTTATCGATAAGTTATAAGATAATCGAGAAACAAAGGGAATCGAAAAATGCAATAATTTCAGATTCGCCCTGTATATTAGAAAGTAAGAGAGCTAGGACATATCTGTATGTAGCATCTTTAGTTTCATAAAAAAGTAACATCGTAATGTGAAAACCGCATCTTTGTAGCTCGACTTATAAACGAGAAACCCTGCAAAACACACGAAAATGGGACACCCCGTACAGACGTACTGCCAAATTAAGAAATCAACTACGAATGAAATCCAAGATCGATTTATATATTTTATATATTTTAATATTTTTTGTGTTCGTGATAATTCCTTTGCTACTTCCTCCAAAAACCGACAGTACGGGGAAGGAGCGTTTCGAGGAAGTAAACGGACGAAGGAGCGTTTTGACGAAGGAACGAAGAAAACACAGTCGCATGAATCGACAATTTCCCATAGTAAATATATGATTTTTGGACGCAGGGACACGAGGAAGGAACGAAGTGAAGTAGCGAAGTGTGAGTATGGGGCTTAAGGAAAGAACTATTTAAAATATTTAAATTCAACTCTTCGAGAACACTTTAGTTTTTTTTTAAACAGATACGTGCACAAAAACCGTTGACGTTCTGTTAAAGTGACATTATATCAAGTTAAACTTCAAAATTAACAATTACTACCTGATAACAATTACTTAATAAGGTAAAACCAAAAAGCCCCAAACTTTCTGTGTGATGTGAAAATCTCTCTTTCTTAAATAATCTTTATGTTCTTTAACTCGAACATTTAAGTGTCTAGATGTTTCACCAATGTAAAATTTATCGCATTCACATTGTATTTTGTATATTACATTTTTTGTGTAGATTTTTTTTAATCTTATAATTCTCGCATATTCTTTTTTTAAATTGGTTTGATTATTTTATTAACCTGTTAAATTTTTTGTATATTTTATTTTTGTCAATATGGCTCTATAAAAAGCCAAGCGAATTTTCTACATACATTGCAGGTAGCAAATTTATACGACACCGTATATATATTTATCCGTTGCGTATCTGAGGGACAAAATTTTACGACCTACATTGACAATGCTTTGAAATAAACTAAATCAAGCGATCAAGCGAATCGCTCGTCGCTTACTACTTGCCATTCATCACTGAAAAAATATGTGCCCTGCGCACGCAACTTACTGCTTGGCGCTTGGCGTTAAGGTGGCTACACACACTACTGCAAGCTTGACAAGCATGCATGAACAATCTTTTTGTACAAGCCATGTATAATTTACCTTCGCCGCCACACGGTACATGCATGCTTGAACAAGCTTCAGTTTATGCCGCGAAAAAGAAGAAGGAAGTCCGAATAGAAAGAAGAAGGAAGTCCGCGAAAAGAAGAAGGAATCCTGAAGGCATTTATCTTTTTAATAACGGCATCCTTATCGGCTTGGCTGTCAATTAATCTATACTTATTAAGTAAAATTTCGTATGCTGCATCCTTCTTCACCCTATCATGATATTCTGGGGATTTAATTCGCCAAAGACACGGCTGATTTTCGTATGCGCGAAGAAAATCTTCCAATAACCCTCCATTGCTCCTTTGTAGATGGCTCGACATGATGGCGACGCGACGTATAGGTCATTTACGATCACGGACTGAACTAATTGTTTGTACAAACTGAATACATGTGGTACACACGTACCGTTTCGCTTGCGCAAGCATGGCTTGTCCAAGCTTGCATGATTCAAATTCAATCAATCATCAAGCGGCTTGCACAACTAAAAGGCTTGCGCAAATTTTCCCTACAGACGCTACAGTTTGCTTGTACAAAAAGATTGTTCATGCATGCTTGTCAAGCTTGCAGTAGTGTGTGTAGCCACCTTTAACGAGTACTTATAACAAGCGAGGGGCGAAAAACCGTATTTTTAAATACGAGTGATATTTCGTTCGAGCGATCACTCTGTAACGTTTTTAGTTCGTTACATGTCTTTGTATATGATATATGATGTCTGGCCTATCATCACCGGATTCCCTCTCGTTCAGGTCGGATAGTTTATTTGACGCGCTTGGCGTAATTTTTACGTTCTCTAGTCAGCAACCCTGCTATCGTTTCACTGTTCTGTGGAGGCGCGCGCTGTCAAGATCCTCTCTGCGTTTTAACCTCACTTTGTTTTTGGCCGGTTTGCGGCACGGTTGCAAATCCTGCTTTTAGAAATGGCAATTTAATAAATCTTGCTGCAAAATCTGAGTCAGCTGCCATAGCTACAGGTAAAGATGAGTTATTATCTTTTATAGATTCGATATTATTATTGAATATGTTTAGGGTAGAGTTTTGGATTGACCCACCTTAAGTCGTATTTGTATTTTGCTGACACGTTGGTGTACTTTTGCTGTTGTCCTCCAGAATGTTAAATGGAAGAAAGGACAGTTCTTTTTTTTATTATTGAGCCCTCGGAAGTGTTTCGAGGTAGGTTTATTTTGTTTATTAGATCTTGTTTGGTTTTAAACAAGAGTTTCGTATTTTTAGGGTCTTATGGACGGACTGTGTCCAAGGTACGGCCTATTTCCTAGGTTATGGTCCAAGGTACGGGTAGTGTTCCCTTGTACCATTATCCTATGTACGGATGTCCTGTGGACGAGTGTCCCCAGTAGGAATGATTTTTCTTGCATATAAAGTGCCCCAGCGTGGATGTAGCTTGAGCCCCATGCTGCTTCGTTCCCATCCATAAGCTAGTTAGTAGTTACGGCTGTTCCAATTCATGATTCCTCATTCTAACCCCTTTTGTTGTATTGGATGGCCGAGTACAGAGATGCGAGACCACCTCACGCTGTTACTGTTTGAAGCAAGATTACATAAAGAACAGCTAAGTGTAGATTTAAGTTCTAGTTTTACATTTAACATCTAAAACATTTTCAGTCTTAAACAATAACGTACATCTCTTAAGTAATATCGTACAGACATGTTTAGTGGTTAGATTGTTAAGAACATTCATGTCGATTTAATATTTAAAATATAATTTAGATCTTAGGTTTCATTACATTACGTCTTGTAATGGTATTACTTTCATAGATATCATTATTGCACTATTTTAACAGATGAATAACCAAACATAGATTCTAGAATCTACGGGTTGCAACATCTTCGATTTAACATCATATAAAATGTATCAAATTAATTAAAGTAATGCTACATTTCATATATTCTCTTAAACTTTACATGTCTTGTATTTTATCATAGTTGTTTTCATAGATATTTAGTACAACTCTTAACACCACTTTCTTTGACATATAACCACTAAATATTTACTAGAACTCTACAATGTCATGTACCAGCAAAGAACATCATGAATAAATATAGTCATTAGTTTTAAGTAATATACAACTGTGTTTTCTTTCTCTGTACATGCCTGGCGCCCAATATCTATATTTTTTTGTTTATTGTTATTGATTAGTTTTCTCTCTAGTGAAACACCTTAGCCACGACTGCTCTCCGATGAAAAGCTGCCGTTCGCAGTGGGGCGATTCCATGATTACTAACGGGACAAACTGAACGAAAAATAGAATGTTTTCGAAAAATATTTATATCTTATATCGTTCATATAACAATGACCTTGTAATATTTGTTAGCAATGATTTTAAGTAATAATTTGCCAAAAAAATATTACTTGAATATTTATTAGCTTGGCGGAAATATTACAAAAAAATGTGTTTACTAACGGGACAAAAAAAACTTCAGACCTTTTTTCAAATAATTCAGAGAGACAGACCTGTGAATTTGAACGCCTTACACAAAATGTAAAAATATAGGATGGTAAAGGTCCCATCTAAAAAATATTTAAGCATATTACTCTCATTTACTTATCAGGTGTATAGGTTCTTGGTGGTAATTTATGTTTACTAACGGGACATTACTAACGGGACAGTTTTTTCCAACAGGATATATTATTATTTTTAAAACAATAAATTCAAAAATTACCTAATTTAATGCAACCAAATAATATCAACATATAGGAAAAACTGTCAAAGCCTAATCCTTAACCTAAAAGCACTTGAAAATTGTATTTTTTTCTAATCTCACTATTTTTTAATCAATATATGGTGCTAATCAACGGATCTGAAATAATGTGAGCTTGCTATCAGCTAACAGGAAAAGGTTAAATCAATTTCCTTACATTTACTGCATTCGTTCAGCATGCAAAATCCCTGTGTACAATTGCAGGATATTTCAGAAATCAAACTTTTGTGGTCTTTAGGAAAAGTTGTGATGTTTTTCTGAAGAACTTCCAAAATGTAAAAAACGTTTGCATGATATTTGCACACACACACATTATGTGGCATTGCGCTGCTAAGCAGGATGCATGATGGTCTGGGCTCATAAAATTAACTTAGTTTTATTTTAGTATTTGGATTCTCTTCTGTAAAAATCTGGAAGGCTTCTTTTATAGTAAGATACATGTATGTATCTTTTTGTAACGTATTCGACATGATCGCCTCTTTTTATTTTCACCCGGTCTTTCATTCTAGGAGACACCCTGCTGATATCCTCTCGTAAATAAAAATTTCGAATTTTTTCAATTGTCTCCTGTGATAATTTGCGTTTGTTATCAATTGACGGACTGGTAAACTTGCTAATATTTTGTATTTTTAAACTTGCCTCAATTTTTTCCAGAATTTTTCTTAAAACGGCCACTTTCTTATTTTTATCTAAAGGAAGTGATTTATTTGCCGCTCTTACAGCTTTTCGTTGAGCCGTTTTATAGGGCAATATGCTTTTCATTAATGTTCAGTTCCACTTTCAATGCGATATTATTTTTGGCCAAATCTTTTAGTTTTTTCCTATATTTTATCTGATTTTTAGCATAATTTTTCAAATAATTTTGTTTTAAATTTTCATTTTCATAAATCTTTTTTCTGTAATTCGAAACACAGGCTTTGATTTTTTGTTTGCGTTCGAAACTATTTTTCCCGTCCTAAAATATAATTTTTGTTTACTAACGGGACAAAAATTAATTTTAAAAAACTACAAAGCTAGAACCTTTAAAAAAGAAACAGTTAAAACATTAGAATTTGTTCACACAAAACTTATATATTTTTTATCTTATGTAAAAATCTCTTGGCTTGATGTATCGCTATATATCAATTTATTGTATATTTTGTTTACTAACGGGATTTAAAATTTAGATATAGTTATAATATTTTATCACAAAATATACTTACTTGGAAAGAGTAACAACACAATAATTATATCACTCAAACAGAAGCGCAAACAAAACTGACAGCGTTAGCGCATTGCTCAGCTTTTTTATCCATAGCCACCTTGATAAAACAAAGCGATTTTTTGGAATTTCACTGTGAAAACCAAAACTATTTTGTTCTGACTATTTTCAAGGAGCACTAGATTAGAAAGTTAAGTTATTCTAGTTTTGTTATGTACTATAGGCAGTATACTACAAATAAAAGTACAAATATATTAAAAAATGTCTCATTTTAAAATTAACAAAAAAATGTATTGTTTGTGGAATCGCCCAGTGGTAATGTTTATAAAAAACGCTATAACTCGGTTATTGCAATCGCATGAAACTCGAGTACTCGATTATTGAAATTAATCGGTTTTTCCCATCACTAATCATAAGCTTCTAAAAAATTAAATAAAAAATCCAGGTCTCTATTTAACAACACAAAGTTGACGATGGTCCCAGAAAGACAAAACATCTTAAGTAAGTTTTGGGTAAAAGTTTTGGGAAGTAACCAATGGGTAAAACTAAAATAGTTTCTTTGAGAATTTATTTGTATAGTTTTTTTTCTAACTACCAAAATAAACTTGCACAAGAATGAAAACAAAAACTGAAAATTTCAGTTTTTCCACCTTATTTTTGGAAATCACAAAGATAAGCTCAATATGATTGATTCAGCATGATTCGTCTTCGGAAAAAAGATCAAAGAGTAAGTAAATAAGGAAAGAGAATAAAGTATTCGACGTAAGATAAAAAAAATTAATAGAACGTAAGTTCCTATCATTTTATTTAAACTGTTTGTTATACAGTTGGCCAAACATTTACCTTTTCAACACTGTTTTACGACTATGATATAAGCGATTTAAATTCTTCTGGTTATTTTTATATTGTAACTTGTGTCTTCATCTTTTTGGCTTTCAGCGCAGCGACAGTTTTTACATAAAACAGATATTTTATTCTTTATATGTTTGTTTTAGTGCCGCTGTTCCCAAAAGATAGCTGTTATCAAAATTTAACTTACAAGAAAAAATCGTCGAAACATAAAAAAGACATTATAAAACGTTTAGGAAGAAATTTAGAAAACTGTGTCAACGCAACACCGTGATAAAGTGGATGAATAAATACATTATGTCCATTTTAAAGAAAAACGGATTTTTTTTTATTTTGATGTAGTTTTCACGATTTAAAAGCTAAATTTGGTGGTCAGCAGATAGACTATAATTGATTGGGGGTAAAAAATAAAGTAGTTGCTAAATTCATTGGGGGTAAAAAATAAAGGAGTGGCAAAATTTAAATAGGAATCATTATTTCCTCGATCCAATTTATTTAAAACTTGCTACTGTCCGATACAATTGATGAAACACGTTTTTCAAAATTGAAATGTGATTTTTTTTAATGCGATATTAAATTAAGAAAAATTGTTCCCTCTCCAAATTCAAACTCGTCGCCGTTGAAATAGCAGTCATGTTTGTGCCAGGAAAAATTAATCTTTGATCCTTGATACCTTGATCCTGGTTAAGGTAATGGAACAAAATTATCAAATTATAAACAATAAAGAATAAAAAAGCATGTACCTATCAGGAGTGTTAAAATTATTCCTCATCAATGTCTAGAAAGAAGAACAATTTCAGTAGAGGAGGATAAGTACACTGGTATGTATAGTGTACCAGTGTAGCGCAATTTATCAATTCCTAACTCGCATTAACAATATAAACAGCTATTAGTTATTGTAACACGTGGGGAAATTAAATCATGAATAACGTCGTAATAACTTCTAATATACAGGGTAGTCCGAATTGTATTTGGGAAATTTCGGAAGGTTATTCCGCAGATAAAAACATGTAAAAAAGTTCGTATAAGTTTATGTCCTAAAATGATCTGTTTCGGAGATACAGGGTGTAGAAGTTTCATTTTTATTTAGGTTTATTTCGAAATAATTTCTCAACTAATGCAGCACCACCTCAACTAAAGGCCAATCAACATGATATGGGCAAGGCAAATATGGCGGCGAAGGCAGCGCATTATTAAATTGTTTACCTTTAACCGGAAAAGCAGGTAGTGGTTTTTCTCGTTCTGATTGCATACCAGAAATAATTAATTTATTCTAGTTTGTTGTGCTTCTGCAACACGTTTGTTTAGTTCTTAGTGTTCAGTGCATGGTGTGAAAATTGTGATAAAATAAGAGTGTAATAAAAATCCAAACCAGACATTCCACATAAGGAACTTCAAACTTTTGTGCTTGTCGTACTCCTGTATTATTAATTATTTTAAGGTAAGAACTAGAAGTATTTATCAAGATATTACACCTAAATGAGTATAAACCGCCAGTCTGCATAGTACTTTATAATGGTTACTTACAATAATCAAAAGATAGGTATTAAAGGGTTAACATTTTCTTGTAGCATGCATTTTACATGCTCTGTTCCAAATTGTCACGGGAATTATAGAGGGGGTCCCAAGGATTCTGCTTTTATATTCCCCAAAAATGACGAGCTTCGTAAAAAATGGTTGACAGCTATTAAAAAAGATAATTATTTCACTCCTACTAGTAGTTCTCGGGTAAGAAGTGCATTAAATATGCCTCAAAAAGGCCAAAGGCCTCTGTTACCTAAGTGAGGATGTACCGTATGATCGAAAAAAAAACGGCGTCCAGTTGGCTGGGAAATGAACATCAATGACATTTCCCATATAAATTTACATATAAAATGACAGCGATCTTCATTCCATAGCCATCGCTGACGCCGTTTTTTCTCGATCATACGGTAGTTATGGATACTGCTTACACTTACCTCACTATAAGTAAAATATTGGAAGAAGAATCAAGCTTTTTAGATCAAAAAGATCACAGAAAGATATTGACAATATTGACATTTGAAAATATAAAAGGCCTGGATGTAAGTTTTTTTAGGTCACAATTGCCCCTCACATACGTCAGAATTTATTATTAAATCCATCTTGTTCAGAATATCCAATATTTTATTGAAGAACTACGCAAAACAAGGAATGACGTCTTTACCACAAAGACAATGCCCTATGTATAGAGAAAGAGCAAAGAAAACTAAGCTAAGCGTAAGTTTTACTTACGAACCCCCAAAAAGGTATTTAGTTTTTTTTCGATATAAAATCTTGAAACACATATTATATTTTTTAGTTATCCTCACCGATTAGGTATAGTTTAAATTTATTTCCATTTGTGTAATGCTGGAAAACATAGAAAACATATTCAATATGTTTTATCCATGCCAGTGTAGTTTATAATTCCAAGAGCATTTACCAAGGCTTTTACTCTAAGACAAGTAACTACCTATACTGTCCATAATAGTATATATTTATTAAACGTTCAGTAAATTCTATGGTAGGTAAGTGTTTGCAATTGAATATTTAGTTTATATATATTGCTATTTTCTGTCATATATTTCTGGTTATTTCTTTTTCCGATGATTTTGAACACCCTATATATGCTACCTCAAGTTTGAATATTTTAACACTACGTATTTTCTGAAAAAGCAGACCTTTTTATAAAAAGTAATTAACTAATGCTTTCATAAAAGTAATAATACAAAAAATTCCATACTTATGTGGAGAACTTTAGACTCCCTGTATATAAAAAAATTAGTGAAATATTACGTAACTCTCTAACCCGACAATTGTATAAAAAATGTCTATTTGGAAATAAAACAGGGTTTAAAATACGCGCCAAAAGCACTTCTATCTCCGCCATATTGGAAAAGGTTGAATGGCCTTATGTGGAGGTGGTGGTGACTAATGTCGATATTGTGATAAAAATTGGTGTCTGGATGTTTTTTGAGATGAGTAATTTGATTTTGATGTTCAATATGACTCCTTCTGGGGCACTACCTAAATATTTTTAACTGGTTTGAAGAGTAATAACTTTTTGTCCATACCTGTATAAAACTACTGAAAGAAAAAAATGTATTTTCTCCATTTTTTTACGTAAAACATGGCTCTTTAAGTATACAAATTATGATGAAACAGTTTCTTTTGAAACTTTGGCACAAAAAAAAACATTTCAAATTTATAATTTCAGTCTAATAACTCTCTTGTCAACATGTTCAATTTTTTGTCAATGATGACATATTATATTGATTATTTCGATTTCACATATTTCGAGAACCATTACTCGTAGCCAATTTTACCAAGAGACCTCTTTTACGTTGAAAGGATGGAAATATTATTTTTGCTCAGTAGTAGATACAGGTTACTCTTCAAAGTAAAATATGTAGGTGGCCTACAAGTAGGAGTCATATAGAAAGGGGGGAAGGAAAACCAAATTTCACATGTCAAAAAATTACCAGACACCAATTTTCATCCAAATGTTGATGTTGGTTCAGAAATTATTTGGAAAGAATTTAAACAAAAATGACAATTCTAAACCCTGTATCTCCGAAACAAAGCATTTTAGGACATAGTATATTTATAAGAACATTTTTACTTATTTTATCTGCAGAATATGTTGCCGAAGTTTCCCGAAAACAATTTGGAGCACCCTGTATAAATAGAAGCATCGAAATTTTGAAAAATAAAGCCTAGAATCAAAACAACCTTATGACCACTATATTTGTGCAAATTCCATTACTGTAAACTAACTAAGGAATTTGCATAATGAGGTACAAGTAAATAAAATTAAAAAGTACGCAAATTTGTTTACAACATTTAAGTAACATTTAGAAACATAATTTGAATTTTAAACATAATGTAACTCCACACCAAGTGAATAACATAGTCAATTGTTGATCTAAGTTGATATATATTTGTGATCTGAGGATTATATTTGTATAGTCTTCAAGTAAAGAAAAGTCTTAAAACCCAAATTTAACATATAAATAAATTCCACATTCATTGAAAAAAATATGTAAAAAAACGAATTCAATTTTTCTTTTCCTAAATACTTTACAACATTTAATTCTTTATTTATTATAAGTATAGATTAATTTAAAAATGTTATTCCAATGTTGTACTTAAAAGATCCTTTCAATAATTATTTTAAAAATCATTTCGCTGTTATTCTCGAGCGTTTATCGTTTATTTTTCCTCAAAAACCACTTTAAACAAATTAAGGAATTCTGTTAAGACTAATGAATCGGGCGTACAGGCCATTTACTGTTTACGCTCATTATCTCTGAACGAAGCTACTTTTAATTTGTTTATTTTTCTTTTCAACTTTGGCCACAGTTTTACGTCACGTGTTTTTGAAAGTAAGTTTTTTTTGTTACAACAAATTTTGAAATAAACACGATTTAAAATTCAGAATTGGGCAAAGTCACCCCACTTCGCGGTACGGCTGGCACTCCCCACGCCTGCCTAGCATCAATCGCGCTGGCTGATCCATACGTAAACTACCTAGTCTTTTATTTAGTTCCTCTAGTTCCTTTAGGTCCGGATCCGATAACATACGGCTGGCACTCCCCACTCCTTTTTTTTTGTATTTTTACTAAGAGTGAGTCCCAGGTGGGACCCTCCACTGAAGCCGCGAGGGCCTATTGTGGCCCCACTCCTGCCTAGCATCGATCGCGCTGGCCCGATCCGTTCATACGTAAACTACTCTTTTATTTAGTTTAGTTCCTCTAGGTCCGGATCCGATAACGTACGGCTGGCACTCCCCACTCCTGCCTACCATCGGGCTACGCGAACAAGCCGATACGTCGCTATCGCATATTATTCTATATCGGTCACAGTCTCGATCCCGGAACAGGTCCTGAGGAACTATAGTTCTTTGAGAAACCAGGAACTAGTTCCTTTCATTCCGGGGTAGGAATAGTTCATTGGAACTAGTTCGTTCACGAACTACACACCTCTAGTCGTGTGTAATGTACATATGGCATAGCTTTATCCACGAAGCTTATCTATCTATATCTATCTCTTATCTATATCTAAGGTTTCTACAGCAATCTGATTCTAAATAAGACACTTACTTGTGTTTAGGAATTATGTACGAAAATAAGGCATTATATACAAAAAGTATTGTTTATCTCGAAATAGTGATTTTGGCACTTCTTGAAGTCTTCAACTATGTTACGCGTAGACGCAAATTCCACTATAATTTCCACGCCATAAATTTTCGAAGAGGGCATTTAGTTAAAAAGCACGATCACAAAGAGAGCAGCAGTCATTCCTATTTTTTTGTTCATTGCTAAAACTGCCAAATTTTTGTTTATACTTGTGTTCGTTATATAAAATTAAAATAAAATAATTATTTTGTAAAAAATGGCTTAAGGTACTACAAATATAAAATATCACCAATTCAACAATAGTGGTATCAGCGTTGGTGCATCATATTTGAACCATAATATTGGAGACACTAATGAATTACAACACCGGTGACAGTAATTCATCACATTGGTGGCAGCGGTGGGATATAACATTAGTGACAGTATTTGAAAACTAAAAACTTACCTATATGATTTTTCAATTCGGAGTTATGTTATTATGAATAATTATTACAGAGTCAAATAAACATCATATATCAATAGATCGATTAAATTTTCGAAGTGGCTATCGGCCTGATCCACTGCGACCTTTCCAGATTTATTGTGGTCCTCTTCAAATCCTTAGGTTAAATTCTCCAGTCCTATCCTGTTCAAAAAGTCTAGCAACTTGGAGACTGAACCCTCCATGTAGTTCTCTGGCAATGGCCTATCATTGCCTATTACTGGCACTAACACATTTGCCAGGCTGTCGCAGCGACATAAATGTGTGCTGTCGTTTCTTTTTCAGATTGACAGAACCTGTACATGGCTTCGTCTCTCAATCCCAATAGCTTTAGATGCCTATTCAGCTTACAATGCCCTGTTATTAAACCCACTACAGCTCTGACTGTCTTTTAGTCTTTGCTTATCAGGTCTACCATGATATACCACTATAAACATAATATACCGTAAATAAAATAAATGTGATGGCGGTAAAATCATTATAATTTAATAAAATACCTACTATAATCAAAGTTTACAAAATTAAAAAAAAATATGCTCGTAACTTAGCTATAATCATATTAATCATATACGATCTTCGTTACTACACGTTTTTTTTAATAAATAAGTGTTTTAATAATATTTACATTATTTATGTGAGAATATAACTATTATATGTAGGTAACATTAAAAATAAAATCTAAATATACAATAAATGAATCAGGTATATACAAAATGTGCGTAAGATTGTGATCAGAAATATTTAGTGCAGATAAGAAGATTCATCGGAATTAGGTTCAAAGACCATAGGTCTCAATTAAGATAAAGAGGGTCGAAAAATCTTGTATTTCTCAATATCTTTTCGATAAAATGCATGGCAGTAGCAATTGGAGTCTAATAACATAAGTAATAAACAATAGGCAATTACTCGTTTATGAGAGCATTTAAATAAATCTATTTATATCTGCGTTTAAAAGACTGTAATGTGATGGATAATACTAATCGAACAAGCATCCTCAATGTAATTAGATTGTAGTAGAACATACATCTAATTGAATAATTGATGTAAATTAAAGTCAAACTTCAAATTACTACAGTTACTACCTGATTACAGTTCATTAATGAGGTAAAACCAAAAGGCTTAAACTTTCTGTATATGACTTTTTGTTAGTTTTTAATTTTTAGTTATGTTATGTTTATTTATGTTATGTGTTATGATAAAATAAATAATTAAATAAACGATAGCCATACATTAATAGATGCCCTACTCTACAGATGCCTGAGCAATACATGTTTTAAATATTATATTGGATTAAAAAACGTTACACTTTTATTTTTTGTTTAGACGTTTTTATTATAATTTTTGCATTGTTAAAATCTACTATGTGCCCTGTGTCCCACGAATACTGACAAATGTTTCGCTCTTTTTTAAATAATTTTTGTTCTTTAATTCCAACAATTAATGGTCTAAATGTTTCACCAATATACAGTTTCTCACATCCACATGGTATTTTCTATATCATATTTTATGTCTGTTGTTCAATATTCATTGGCATGTGTGTCAAAATGGATCTAAAGGCCCCCATGCACTTCGGTTATTTCGCTCGGTTTTAACCGTGTAATTAAAGCGCAGGTGATAGGGGTATAAAGCACAAGCAAGCAACTTCCACACACCAAACACTTTACTTTTGCACTGAACGCGCGTTTCGCTAATCGTATATATGCAGTCTTAAAAAGAAAGGAAAACTTTGCAATGTATTTTTTTTGTAAGATATTATAAACAATTTTAAATATAATGTAAAACTTGGAAAATAAGTTCGTCATAATAATGCTTTTATTTATTCACTATTCTAATAAACAATATGCATTCCTTCGGAAACTCTCTATTTATTTATCTAGTAATGCTAAACCACTCTATTTTAAAGTCAATTAGAGAAAACGGTATGATTCATTGGCAAGCGATGTAAATATTTGTGATCAGGTAAAATTGTGATGTAAGAGGAGGCTTAGCTTGTCGGCACGCGGCAGGTCAGTCAGTAGTAGACTGGCCAGCCGGCTGTTGTGTTGTGTTTTGTCATAGAGCTGATATTTGGGGGTTGAGAGTCTTTTGACTATAAACGTTGCAAGTACTGTAAGGCAACGGGCCGTTTGACCAGAAGAAAACCTCTTGTGAGGTCTTGCCTTCGAGGTTGGTCTTGAGAGTTTGAGGTCTCCCTTGTCTTCTCGATTGACACGATGCGGCGTTGGGGTAGGGAGACTAGTGAGGTACCCCAATTAGCTTATTCGATTGGGATGCGAGTCTGTTTAGCGGCAGAATTGCGTCCGGGGGAAGCCCCTATACTATTTCAGGTGACACTAGCTAGTTGTTGAAGATGATTAACCAATAAATAACCGAATGATATTTGAATTAGATGGAAAATATGGAATGGGATATATTGAATAGAATATATCAGTGGCTAGGGGGCGGAGTACCCCCGGGTGAGTCTTACTATTTAACTATCAATTTTATCCAGATCAGTAAATGTTTGTTTTGTTATTTTCATGTACAATGAGAGAGTGCTTGCCAATGACCAACTAAATGGATATTTGAGGTGAATTTGCATTGTGAGACCCGGTTGAGTAAGCCCCAAAAATTACGATTTTACAATAAAAAATCTAATTTAATTAACTTTGTAAAATTTCTTGTGCAAAAGGTCAATTTTAGATTGTAACAACTGTAACCTGTTTATTCTAGTCGTTTTAATGTTTCTCCCATAAACCATATGCAGTATTTGTGATACTATTTTAGTAAATAAAAATATCGATATATGTGAACTGCGGTTTGGGAGATATCAAGAAATGTTTTATTAGGTTAGGTTAGTTTTTAGTAAACTATGTGATTATTAGTTTGTGCATTAGAAATTAGAATGTAGAATGAGTGGAAGGGGGGTTAATCACCGCCACCTTAAAAATCTATTGTGTCCCCCTTTCTTGAGTTATAACTCATCATACAGTCCTAGCATAATATACATAACTAACTCATCATACATGGGGATCTTCCTGTTTAGAAGGAACAGGGTATTTCCTATCCTCCTCTGACAACAACTGGGAGCCGCAGAGTTGAGACCAGTAGAGGCTAATCTTCTATCTAGCCACGCATCTCTTTGACCTGGTCTCGTCATCATATAAGGATTTAGGTTTTTGGGGAGGTTGTCTCCTTTTGGTCAGGGCGGTTAAGCTAAACCCATCAAACCCGCTGCCCCCCTGGGATACCCCCTAGCACCTGACTAGGAGCTTGGAAAGAATTTGTTCATTAACGACACCCTCTTACTTGTTTTTACCACTTGTGGTGTTGAAAGATGTACATCAATAAATAAATAAATACAGTGACATTTGACTTGACTGAATCCGGGCAAAATAACCGTAGTGTATGGGAGACTTAAAGTGTTCTTAAATAATTGTATTTAGACATTTTAAATAGTTTTTCCTTTTTTACTTTTGCTTCTGGCGACAGGAGGAGATATACTACTACTACTACTGCCATTACTCGCTGACGAGTATTTGGCACGCATCAAAAGATGGTTACGCAAGACGTTTCCTGTCATGGGCTTTTCTGTGACTGAAAAGCCCGATACGTGATGTTATCTCTCTTCCGCACTCCGGACATTCAAAAATCTCATTACTTTGCTGCCTCTCCACTTTCTGGTTGTCATTATTAACTGAATTTACAATTCTCCTCCATTGCGTTCTATTGTGCGCTGCTTCCTCCCACTGATGCTGCATACTTATCCCCTTTAAGTTTTCATGAACAACATCCTTGTATCTTTTGAGTTGTCCACCCGGTTTCCTCTTACCCTCTACAAGTTCACCGTAAAGAAGAGATTTCGGTAGGCGGTTTTCTTGTATCCTGCATACGTGGCCAGCCCATCTTAAGCGATATTTAGTAATCATGACTTCAGCGCTCTCGCAGCTTGCTTTTTTAAGGACTGATACGTTTGAGACATGGTGGTACCATTTTATTCTTAAAAGTTGTCTAAGGTGTTTCTGTTGCAACTTGTTTAATGCGCTCGTGTGCCGGCGGTACGGAACCCGGGCTCGCTTCCATATAACATGGTGGGGATTATTACTGC
This sequence comes from Sitophilus oryzae, assembly GCF_002938485.1. Classification (NCBI taxonomy): domain Eukaryota; kingdom Metazoa; phylum Arthropoda; class Insecta; order Coleoptera; family Curculionidae; genus Sitophilus; species Sitophilus oryzae. Next base: position 2,339,286 of record NW_022147046.1, on the reverse strand, counting down.
TCGATACACTGCAAGTTTCGTTTTTGTGCCCAAGTTATGATTGTAGGAAATCCTGTCTTTTAATTTCCAGAATGCTCTTGAGGCGCTGCTGATTCTGTGCTGAATTCCATAGTCGATGCTTGCCTTTTCCGAAATCAAACTGCCGAGGTAATTAAATTCCGATACATATACCAATAGTTCTTCTCCGATTTTTATAGCGCTGTTATGGTTTTCCGAGGGAGTGCACATGATTTTTGTTTTATCGATGTTCAGTTTAATGCCCAAAGTCTCGTATGCCCAGGTATATGTGTTCAGCATTTCCTGTAATTGCTGTAACATATTTGTAACTAGAGCGCAGTCATCAACGTATTGGAGTTCCGTGATGAATTTTATACGTGTTTTTGCCCTGAGTCTTTTTATGTTGAACAGACCGCCGTCATACCTGTATCTAACACCCATTCCTCTCTCCTGCGGTTTGCTGTCCACTATAATAGAGAGCGCTGCCATGAATATGTTGAATAGGAGAGGAGCTAGAACACATCCCTGCCTAACTCCTGTATTTGTCAGGAAGGGATCGCTCACTGATCCATGATGTGACACTCTCGACTTGTTGTTATGGAGGCTTTTACACAAACTAAGAAATTTGTTGGGCACTCCGAACTTTTGCATAATTGTCCAAAGTGCATCTCTGTTTACAGAGTCGAAGGCTTTCGTTAGGTCGATGAATGCAACATAAAGTTTACTCTGCTGTTCCTTTACTTTTTCCTGTAGTTGGCGGACGGAAAATATGGAATCAACGGTACCAAATATGGAATCAACGGTACCAAATATGGAATCAACGGTTGGTGCGAAAGCCCGTTTGCGATTCTGGGAGGATTTTTTCTATATGTGGGTGCAGGCGGTTTGACATAATTTTTGCGAGAACTTTACCTCCGATAACCAGTAGTGAAATTCCTCGGTAATTTCCGCAATCTGATGCACTTCCTTTGTTCTTAAATATATTTACTATATTCGCGTTGCGAAGGTCCTGAGGTACCTCTCCGCTTTCCCATATGACATCGAAGAGAGCCTTAAGATGACCAATAAGTTCTTTGCTTGCACACTTATAGATTTCCGCTGAAATCGCGTCACTGCCAGCCGATTTGTTGTTTTTAAATTGTTTTATGGAGGCCTTTATTTCCTGTTCCGTAATTGGGATATCTAATACATCAATGCTGTTATACTGAGGTATTGTGTTTAGTGCTTGCATATTGGGGATATTGTCTTGGTTAAGGATATGGCTGTAATGCTCTTTCCAGCGATTTCTGATTTGCTCTTCCTCTTTTAGAAGTTCACCGTTTTGTGCCTTGATTGAGCAGCTTACGTTCTTAGTTGGGCCGTATACTTCTTTTACAGCCTCGAAGAATTTACGATAGTCGTGATGTGCGGCGTACTCTTGAATCTGATTTGCTTTTTGTGACCACAAGTTATCCTTTAGTTGGCGCAGGTTTCTTCGAAGCGTGTTGTTGGCTGCTTTAAAGTTGTCCACCAGCCTTGGATTGTGTGGATTTGCAGTGACTGCTTGATGTGCTCTATGCTTTTCTTCCAACAAAGCCTGTATATGTGGTTGATTTTCGTTAAACCAATCTGGTTGTTTCTTTTTGTTGGATTTTCCCAGTATTTCTTCGCTGGTATTATAAATCGCATCCCTCAATTGTGTCCAGCCTTGTTCAGCTTCGGAGATTGAGGTTATCGGTGGAAGTGCTTCTCTGAATCCGTACGTTTAATCTGGTCATGTTTTGCTTTTTGCAGTGTGGATGTTTGGGTTTTAATTGAATTTTCATTTTCGAAACTACAAGTCGGTGGTCAGTACCACATTCGGCATCTATTCTGGCTTTTGTAAGTCTGACATCTTTCAGATGCTTCCTTCGAACGATGACGTGGTCCAATCGATGCCAGTGGCCTGATCTGAGATGTTTCCAGGTACCTTTAAACTTGTCTTTCAGCTTGAACCATGTATTGGTGATGCAAAGGTTGTACTCTGTGCATGTTGTTAGCAAGCGTTCATCATTGCTATTTACGTTTCCTATTCCATGTTTTCCCAATACGTCTGGCCATATTTCTTGCTGATTGCCGACACGTGCATTAAAGTCACCTAGCAAGATGATTCGCTCCTGCTTTGGAATTCGTTGGAGAGCATTTTGTAGATCTTGGTAAAATTTATCCTTTTCCTCAACCTTGGCGGCTAGGGTGGGAGCGTAGGCACTAATGATATTGACGTAAGTTTTATCTGATATGGGGTACCTTAGGGTCATGAGACGTTCGGAGACTCCAATGGGCACTTCTGTTAAACTGGTGGCGATTTCGTTTTTGACAGCAATGCCTACGCCATGAATTCTACTGTGTGTGGCAGGGTGGCCCTTCCAAAAGAAGGTGTAATGCTCCTCAGAGAGACTACCTTCATCTGCAAAGCGGGTTTCGCTAAGAGCGGCAACATCTATACTTAACCGGTGGAGTTCCTCTGAGACCAGAGCAGTTCTTCTTTCTGGTCGATTAGAGTTTGTCCTGTCCAGGAGAGAGCGGACGTTCCACGCCGCAAACGTGAAACATTGACGCTGCTTAGCGTCAGGAGATATATATGATAGCTCTAAAAACCTAAAAAAACTCATGGCTTGATTGGTTACCTTTCTCCATTTGTTTCTGTCTTTAGCCTTTATTCTCCACCCATCCACTCTTATCCTTCTCAAGTCCCCTTCAACATCCTTTTTCCATCTGGTTCTCGGTCTACCCCTCCTTCTTTTACCACCTATTCCACGTTTCATTGTCATACTACAAATTCTTGCTTCAGCCATTCTTTCAATGTGTCCCAGCCATCTCAGTCTTTGTGCTTTTGCTATTCCCGTTATACTCGGTGCCCGACATAGTTGCTTTAATTCTTCATTTGTTCTTCTGGTTCATATGTTGTCTATCTTCTTTCCTCCAAAAATCTTCCTCAGTATTTTTCTTTCCCAAATCTCTAACCTAGAACTTCCTCCTAACCTCCGTTGCATTGAACGTCCACGTTTCACATGCATGCAGCACTATTGGTCGTATCGTTGTTTGGTAAATTCTGATTTTTAAACTTCTAGAGATGTTCTTACTCTTAATAATTTTCTGTAGTGCGCTAACACATCTATTTCCTGCAATTATTCTTGCCATACTTTTTTGAGTTACATTTGGTTTCCTTAGAAATACGGCTCCTAGATATGTGAATGTATTCACTTCCTCAAGCTTGTATCGTTTCCCTCTCTCAGAATCTATTTGTAGACATCTTCCTTTCTCAAAATACCTATCTAACCACTCCATAAATTTCGTTTTCTTCTCATTAAACACTAAGCCTACTTTTTGCGCTTGATCTTCTAGTCTTTTGGTCACCGATATCAGCTCTTTCCGATCGCTAAGATAACTAAATCATCAACAAAGCATGATGATTTAATTATCTTATTATAATTATATTAAGCATCTGATACCCGCATCTTTTATAACTTCTTCTAATACTACACTAAACAGTACTGGAGATAGTGTTTCCTGTCTTAATCCGTCCCTGATTATAAATGTTTCCGTTGTTTTCTTGATTACTTTGACTTCATTTACTGTCTCTTGAAGTGTCAGTTTTATCATCTTGGTCAGTTTCTTGCTAACCACTAATTCTGTTAATGCTCTAAATACCTCCGTCCTTTTACGCGAGGAGATATACATCCTGAAAGGTTTAGCATTTTTGTCCATTAGGCAATTTTTTTTCTGATAAAAAACACTGTCATACTGGTTTCCGTTTGAATTCAATGCAGTGGTGTTTACAAATAAAAATAACTTTTTATTTTGTAAATTTCTATTTCACTAGGAAAAACCCAGACTTTCGAGAAATAAAGAAGCTATAACTTTGAACTGTTCAGAATAAAATTTATATCACCTTGAAATTAAATAGCAGCACCAAAGAATTTTTTTTATATTTGAAGAAAACCAGGGAACGTCTCCATTAGTGTCCAAGTCAAACAGTCGAACTGATCGATCACATTTAGACAGGGAAAAATGTTTGAGTTACAAGAAAAATCCAGATTTTTCTATACCGAATCCAATAATAATATTGTTAGGCGCCAATTTAATTTAGCAGCCCGCCTTTTTTCTGTGCGGTTTGGTTTTCGTTAATGTCAGTGGAAAAATTGTAAATAGTTTTTTGGCTTGGGAGAATGAGATGAATGATGATGTACTTTTTAGATGTTTTCCAATCGTTGACCACAGAGTGGCATGGAACTGTTTTTAATTTTAGACGATTTGTTAAAATGAAAAATGAAAGAAATGTTTCATACCTTTTTTTCTGCAAAGTGTTAAATAAATTTGAAACTAGGACTTGGATGGGGTTTTGCAGTTGTTACAGTGATTAAGCTTGACCGGTACAGCGTTGCCCACTTTTACATATTTTCTTTTAATCAAAATATTTTAGGAGAAACAAAAATAAATTAATTATAAATATTTATATAAACAGTTATTATTTACATCAACAAAACTCACCATCTTAACAGCACTTAAGGGACATAAAGGCCATTACTACCGCTTTCCCGCTCAAAATATTCTAATAAAGTTGCGATGAGTTTTTTACGGCTATTAAGCAATATTGTACGCACTTTAGCACTAAAAGAGGTTCCAAAAAGAACAATGTTCGACTGCAAGGTCTGCTAGTAAACATGTTTAAGCTTAAAGTATCATAACACTATTTATTTAAACCAAAACTCGTAATACAAAACTATTAAATTTAAATTCTGTCAATAATAATCTATCAAAGGATGAAAACGAAATTATATTACCATAGAAACGGGTTTTGATTTTTAGAACTAAAAATTCAACTACATTTTCATGTTTTTTTTTTATTTTGTGTAAAACGGTATGGAAATTTGGAAAAGTATAAACGGGATTAACAAGGGATTAACCATATAATTAATCATATCTTATAATTAAATTTTTTTATGAAGAATGCATTTTTCATTCATGTTTGAAAAGCTCATAGTAAGACCAAAATAGAATAATAATATACAGGGTGTCCCATTTAAAAAAAACACACAAGTTTGGGTCATATTTCAAAAATAACAGCTCTCAGCGAAAAACTCGCCACTGGATTCTACGTGAAAAACTCTAGGGAACTCATAGTTTTCAATACTTTTTAATAAGTTATAGGATAACCGAGATACGAGGGGAATCGAAAAATGCATCTTTTTCAAATTCCCCCCGTATTTCAGAAACCAAGGGAGCTAGGACAAATCTGTGTATAGCATATTTAGTTTCACAAAAAAGTAGTATAGTGATGTGAAAACCGCCATCTTTGTATCTCTACTCATAAACGAAAACCCCCGGACGATTATGTATTATATTAATGGACGATTTACACCAGGCCAATTGTGAAAACAGTCCATTGGTAAAATAAGAAACCGTTCTAAATAGTGAAATGGCTTAAGACAATAACTGGAGACATTCCATTGTAATGGACTCCCAATGAGTAATATTTTGTCACATTTAAGGAACAGTTACGTATCTGCGTTTTATTCATGTGACCAATTGCACACACGTTTCGAAACTGTTACTTTTATGTGCTCAGTATACGTGGGAAGTGAAGCACGGTGACACAACGCATTTTAGGCAAAAATTCGGAATTCTGTCAATGCATGTGTGAACTAATACACAAATAAAACACTTATCACTATTTTTAATACTATTTATTTTTTTTAAATTTACCAAGAAAATTATTCTCTCACACATCGTTGTCGCAAAGGATACACATCATGGCACTTTATTTCTTATTAAATGGCTACGTATAAAATGTTTTTTATTTTTATTTAATTGGCACTGTTAACGCCCAAAAATATCAACATATACTTGAGACCTCACTTTTGCCTAGTGCTCAAGAATTGTTTCCAAACGAAGACTATATTTTTCAACAAGATGGAACATCGTGCCATTCAGCAAAATCAACTAAAAATTGATTCGGTAATAATCTCGGTAATAATAATATAAAAGTTATATCTTATCCTGCAAGTAGTCCGGACCTCAATGTTATAGAAACTGTGTGGCATAAAATGAAGCAATATTTAAGAAACCACCCTCAACGAACAATTTTTGATTTGCGGACAAAACTGCAGGAAATTGGGAATAATATTTCTCCTCAAATGTGCCAATCTTTGGTAAATACAGTGTCATTAAGAGTTCAGGCAGTTGTTAAGGCGAAAGGTAATGTAACTCCGTATTAAACAAATTTCTTGATGTGCTGTCCCAATATATAGTTGTCAGCAAATTGGGCTCGATTTTGGCAAAATAAGCTATTATCAAAAGTGATTTGTTTGCAAAGTTATAAAAATATAGTAAAATTGTCTAGATCATATTGTAATGTTTGAATTTAGAATAATAAACAAAATAAATTGAGTCGTTTTAACAAATTACTATTTTTATAGTTGTTATGGCTCGTATAGTTAATAAAAGATGTAAAAATTATTGTCTAACATGGATTAATACAATATTTTTAGTGTTTTGCTTTCGTTTTGATAAAAGCAGCATTGATCGGCATAATAAATCAAGATGTTTCCTAAGTGTGCCTTATTTGTGTCTACAGGCACAATGTATAGGCAATTTGCAATACACTTCCGTATTAATTTCACCCAAATTTCTACTATGCGTCATGATTGATACAAACGAGAAATCTTGTAACAATATTCCGTAATCACCAAAAAATGGCCCAGGCTTGGTTAACCAATTCTGGTTCAAAGCTGGGTCGCCGTACCATGGCCGGAGCTGAGATTCCCAGTGTTGGACCAAAGTTGGGTGAATTAAGAGATGGCTAAGACTTGATTTCCCAGCCGCGGCCCAAGATAGGGTGAACATAGTTGGCCAAGCCTGAATTATCCAGCTTTGGACCAATATACTTCAACACCCAGTATCTCCGAAACTAAGCTTTTTGGACATGCATTTATAGGAGCTTTTTTACTTCTTTTTATCTGCAGGATATGCTGGCGAAGTTTCCGGAATACAGTTCGGATCACCCTGTATACAGCGCTCCCTGCGCTCGGCAGTTAGTTTAGTTTTGAATAGAAAATAGCGAAATGTGACAAATTGGCGAAGGTTTTTCGAATAGTTAGTAGTGGTTATATTTCATTAGCGCAAATTGTGTGTATAGTTGGAAAATAAATTTGTTAAGAGTCTATTACGCTGTACTTTCGGGTCGCCCTCAGGGGTCGGGTAAAGCGGGTGCGTGGCCGAAGAAAACATATATTATATTTCAGAAATCCGGTTAAGGCTTAGCCCAATCCTGCCGTGTTAAGCCATACCCAAAATTCCAAACACACTTGCTTTCATTAAGGCTTGATTAAGGTTTGCAGAGCTTCAGCATTTGCCATAAAATAGCGAGCAATTTGTTACAAAAAAATATAAATTATATATCACTGTAATCACAAAACTTCAATCTATTTCCGTATTGTAACGGAATTTTAAATGTCTTTATTTTCGAGAAAATTTAGTCCAAACATAAGGAATATTTTGTTGATGTTTCACCATCAAAATCTAAAAAAGTGTTCGTTCGTTGTCTTCGTTTAGTTGTCTAAAAATGTGCTACAATACGGATTAATTAATTAATTAATTAGTTAATTAATTAATTTAATAATAATTTTTTTAATTATTAATTTCCTTCTTCATTTGTGTAAAGATACCTAGCCAGTTTTACATAAAACGTTAAATGTAGAACGCTTATTTTGCTACTTTTTCGGACTAGTGAAATGGACTCTTAAGACAATAGCTGGAGACATTCTGTTTCTGTAAACTTTGGTGGAATGTCTTCAGAATTAGCTTCGTCTAAATCATCCATAAAACACACGAAAATGGGACACCCTGTACAATACAACAATCCTAGATTTTTTCGTTGCTAGAATTTTCGTTGTTTTTTGCTGCCGCTCTGGTCCAGTGACACAATTCGTATTATTAGCCTATCGGCCGCTAATGCACGTATCATTTCAGGGCCGTTGGGGCAATAAAACTTGTTTATTTTTTGGGGGGACCATCAAGGCCGTCGACCATACGGATAAAATACACGCCGGCCGAACGCACTTCCTGGACTATTCACGATAAAAAATTACGATAAATTTTTTAGAGTCGACTGTTTTATGTAATTGATCGTATTGTTATTATAAAGAGAGGAATGTTGGGAAGAGGTTGTTAAATGTTAAGTATACAAGTTCAGAGTGAAATAAAAAGAGTGAAAGAAAAAAATATCTGATATGTACAGGATGTCCTCAATTCGAGGTTAACTAATGGAATCTCGAAAGCCATAAGAGACACGAAAGGTGTCAAATTATAGCAAGTTTTTTGATCAAGAAAATGTCGTTTTATAAACTAAAAACATCAGAATACTTTCCGAAGACATTCGGAAAAAAATATTGGAAATTTGATTTTAATTTCTCGTGGGTTTTGTTTGAAGAGATATTTTACAATAAATACCACTTCACCATTGTCACTATTTTCTCTTTATTAAGATGGTGCAATTAAATTTTAAATCTGATTTTTCTTTTCCGAGGTACCACCATCAACTCAATTTTCCTAAATGCGGACCTTGATTTTTTAGTTCTTTTTTGAAATGTCTATGACTTATTAAATGCAATAATGTATCACACTTGTTGAAGTTGTTGTTGAAGAACAGAACCATTAAGATAAATAAATATGCAATAAAAATAATTTAGTTGTTTTTCCCGACTTCTTCATAAAATTTGAATGAATTTTTCAAAAGATATATAGGGTTGTTCACCACAAACGACACGGAGTATTGTAACTAAACGATTAGATTTTTACAAACTGTAAGTTTTGGGTTCGTTGAAGGACTATTAGAGCTACAATTTAAAAATAATTTTACAAGAAACAGTGTGTCCTAAATAAGTAAAAAATATTATAGTTGAATTTTTTTTAAATGGAACACCCTGTATATTATTTTATTTTTATGTTCTACGATTAAAATAAAGGTAAATTTGATTAAGGTTTATCACACTTAAACTTTACCGTTTTTGAAATATTTTCAGTTTTGTGAAATTGCAGTAAAAAATTTAAGGCATTATTTCTCCAAGGCTATCAAAGTTTTTATTATTTTATTATTTGTATAATGTTTTGTATTATCTTTTGTTTGTTTGTTTGTGTACCTTGTTTTTTTTTACTTTGTTTGTTAATTTACCTTTGTCTACAAATTGAAAAATTTTTTGACAATAAAGGCATTTATTTATTTATTTTATTTATTTTTAATACTAAATATTTATGGAAGATTATTTATTGTTCATATATTGTGCTGCAATAATAAAAATTATACTACCTTATAAAGAGTGTCCAAAAATTTATATTAAATAATTACTAGCTTTAAACGGTAATAACTTCTTTAATTTGAATGGAACACCCTATAAATTTTACGTGAATTAGATGCAGAATTCAATAGTTTATCAAATTGTATTATACGACTTTTTACCTATCTTTTCAGGTTTTCGTAGAAAATGCACTTACTACTCTTCAAACCAGTTAAAAAATATGTGGGTGGCGCCCTCTACATGTAGGAGTCACATTGACATCAAAATCAAATTTCCCAGGTCTAAAAACTCCCAAACACCAATTTTCATCCAAATATTGACCTTACTTCAGAAATTATTTGGAAAAAATCGAAATAAACATGAAACTTCTACACCCTGAATCTCCGAATCTAAGCATTTTAGGACATACATTTATACGAACTTTTTACTTATTTTTATCTGAAAATATGCTGCCGAAGTTTCCGGAATACAGTTCGGACCACCCTGTAGAATCTAATCCCTATATTTTGACTAAGCAAGTATTAAACACTAAATTCTTTCCTAACTGACACCGTATATAACAGCACCCCTTAAAGGCTACATAACATTAGTAAATACAGTACTAGTTTACAAAATTCAATTAAAGTTTAATTTTCTTTTTTTTAATTTAGTATATTGTTATTTAAAGTATAGTATATATTGTCATTTCAACAAATCCAGTACAGAATTTAAAAATCGATCCATGTCTATAGAGTCCGCCCCTGCTAGGCAATTAGAGTATTGGCTGATAGTGTGTCGATCTTGTTTACCAATAGCTCCTAGTCGATATTTGAACGTAAACAACTTATGCTGCACGCTTCGCAGCCCTTTAGACTGATTATATTTGTCCGGCGAATCACACATCGGATCCGATTTTAATCTTTTAACAGGGACGAGCAAACTATATAGAGTGTTCATTTTTAATATACCATGTTAAAACAATACTGTTTTAGGGGTAGTACGAATTTTTTTATTTACAAGCTGATAAGATGTTAGTGAATCGGAAAATAGAAAGTGTACGAATACAAATATCTAGAAAATGAACAATAACAATTACTACTTTTTTTAAACATAATTCTAATTCATAAAAAACAGCAAAGAAGGCATCAGAAACATATTTGGGACTCATACATAGCTCGGGATCTCTACTTTCAAAAATCAACAGAAGAATTAAGTTAGCATGGAGTACGTATGGAAGAAACTCAATCATATTCAAATCTAGAATGCCACTTTATCTAAAGAAGAAAACATTCGACCAATGTATACTACCAGTCATGACCTATATATATGCGAAACCTGGACGCTTAAAACGGACATCATAAGGAAACTGCAGGTCGCACAACGCTCAATGGAATGAGCTATGCTGGGAATCACCAAGAGAGACCGTAAAAGAATAGAGTGGATACGAACACCTGGCAAGAAGAACAAACCACAGATGGACCACAAAAATTACAGTATGGTACCCATGAGGAATTAAGAGACCTAGAAGAAGACCGAACTGAGATGGGACCATGATAATAGGAAATTAGCAGAGATAGAGACAACTAAGTGCGAAAACTACAGGTGAATATCAGTAACAGCCATCGTGAGTAGAATATATGGAAAAATTTTGAGAAACAGAATCGAAAACGAATACCAAGAAACAGAAGTCGAAGAACAAGCAGGATTTAGAGCCGGAAGATCGACGGTGGACCACTTATTTACAGTCACTCACATCTTGTGTTCCTGGACCTGCCGAAGGCATACGACAGCGTTCGCCTTGTGAGACTTTGGGAAGCTATGGAAAAAAACCAATATAAATGTAGAGCTAATAAAAGCAGTAAAATCATTATATAAACAAACAAAAACTAGAATAAAAGTCGGCAAAAAGTTAACAACAGGATTTAATGGAACCAAAGGTCTGAAACAAGGGTGCTGTATTTCACCAACACTGTTCAAGATCTATCTCGAACAAGTTCTCAAAGGTTGGAAGCAAAAATGTAGAAATATGGGAGTACCCATAGGGGATAACATGCTCTACCCACTTTGCTTCGCGGACGATCAGGTGATCATAGCACAAGATTACGATGACATAAATTATATGACACGTAAGCTTATAGAAGAATATCAGAAATGGGGACTCGAGATCAATACTAATAAAACAGAATATATGTGTATCGGAGGAGAACAACAAGATCTAATACTAGAAGAAGGGAAGAAAATTAAGTGCTGCACAAAATACAAATATTTGGGTATGCAAATCACAAATGATGGACTGTTGGATACAGCAATTAAAGAACGAAACCAACTTGGAAGGAATGCTATCACGGTATTGAATGGGATACTGTGGGAGAGAAGCATAAACAACAAGAACAAAACTCTATTATATAATCAAGCTCCTTGTGAAGGGTACACAAACGCATTTCAAATACATCTGAAAGTCAACCTTAAAGGTCGTTTAAGGTCTCACAACAAGGTTCTTTCTGGAATCACTCAAGGAGGTTTGAAAGCCACATATGTCAAGGTCAAGCGAACTGCGCATGTGGAGGAGCCCAATCGGCTAATATCTCCTACTTACGACAGTGAACGAGATAAAGAACAGTCAACTCATATGGTACGGGCATGTCCAAAGAATGGCAGAAATAAGAATCCCAAAGCAAATTATAAACTGGAAACCTGCAGGAAGAAGAAAACCGGGTAGACCGAGAAGAAGTTGGCAGGAAGGCATTGACAAGTTTATGGACGAAAGATCTTTCGGAGACAGACAGGCATGGAGAGATGGCATCGGAAGACGTAGAAAGTTTTAAACCGATTAATATATATATATATGTATATAGCAGAGATAACTTGGGCCCGCATAGCCAACAATGGGTGCAACTACAAAGAGAGTATGTGAGGGAGGCTACAGCATAATTGGAAATGGTTGAATAAGATGATGATGATGACTTTTAGAAAAATATATACCTAGATATTTATGATAACTGTCTAGCAATAATTAATAATAATTAATAATTGTATCTTTTTAATATAAATATCTTTAAAAAATAACAGATATCTTACCAGCACCCTGGTATGTCGTTACAAACATAATCAACTATACTGACCTGAAACAAAAAAAATATAGTAGAACCGTTTAATTAATAATAAAATCCTATCATAAAAATCAAAATAGGTAAAGTATTTCTTTTAAAATGTATAAATCGGAAATGTATGCTCTGTATTACTTATTTCTTATTTCTTATTACACTTATTTCCTATTAAAAAGCAGCTTAGAAATATTTAACCATTTAACATTACACATTTTTCACACATTTAACCCTCCAGAAGCGTGCTGTACCACTTCCAGGTGAAACTATTTCGTTTTTGAAGATAGTTAAATATCTAGTTGAGTAGGTATGGATAAAAAACTAAGCTGGAACTCTCGTTAGGAAAAAAATATAAAAGAATAGAACGTTGCTCTATGGGTATGGCGCATTGTTGTTATTAATAATATTTAATAAAAAATTAGGTAAAATATATAATTTATTAATTTAATTTTATTAATTGCGTTTATCTCATCAAGGAGGCCGAATTCAACAAAATATCAAAAGATAACTTTTAATTTCCATTAAACGGCCTACACAATTTTGATATCAAAAGAAAAACGTCAGTGGCGCACATGTTTTTTTTTTAAATATTCCAGTGATAACCCATATGCACGTCCCTGATAAATTTATCGACACTTTTTTAGCATTAAAATATGTAGCAAATATAGTAACTTTCACCCTCAAAATTTCATTCGAATCACTAAAAGTACTTGGAAGAAAATTATAACAAATCGAAAGATTATTAAGATTTTAACACCCTGTAGCTACGAAATAAAGCAAAATAGGACCTATGTTGACATGAAAAATAAATCTTATTTTTACATGAGGAATCTCTCCACGAGAGATGGCACAGTTTTTTGAAACACACAATGCATTTTTGCGATTTTTGTTTTTTTTTTTCTAGTACTTATATCTGATAATATTTATTGTTGTTGTTTTTTTTAAAAATTGCATTTTGCAAGATTTTGAACTTGTGTAATGATATGTGTATCTATTTAACATGCAATAAATGATTTGATTTGAATAATGAACCCATCAGCAGTCTAAGACAATTAATTATTAATTTTATTGATCATTGGATATAATAGTTGTTCGAATTAGCGGCAGTTTTACGTCTCTTAATTTATTTCATTTAATTATTATAAAACCGGCAAAGTTATGTAAGTCAATGTTTGTCTACGTTTTTCAATAAATTTGTCATCTCCATGTCTGCCACGTGTCTTAATAGCTGTTTACTTTGTGCAGTAACGCATGCGATTTTCTATGTTGTTGGCCGAGCTAACATGTTTCTACTTTAATTGCGATTGACGATGTTTATTTTCAAAAACGAGAGTCTCGAAATAGTTAAGCGCATTTTATCGTACATAATTTTCATCGTAAAAATAGATTAGTATTAAGAATGCGATAAAATAAATAGAAACAAAACTATTTTCGCAAGAGAAAATATTTATATTGTTTTATAATAAGCATACAAATGAGGCGTCAAGTTGCAAAACCCATCTAATCCTACAATTGTTGTTTCGAGATAATAAGCAAATACTGTTTTAACAAATGTGTGAACCGTTAATTTACAAAAAAACGTGTCCATTGAGTGGAATCATTGTTTTGTATCTCGTTTTTCTAGAAATAAAAATTAATATTTAATAAATAAACAGAAAAAACACAAAATAAATTCGGATAAAGCAGGTTTTGTTGCAGTATGATGCATATTGGCTATGAAATGAAGAACGCTGTCATATTATATGTAAATTTTTATTATTTCGCTCATCAATTGTCATTTCCTAGCCAATTGGACGCGTTTTTTTTTTTCGATAATACGGTATTTGCATCCTAACTTGATTTATAAAATATAAAATATACTATTTTTTTATATACATAAATTAAGTAAGGATTTGAAAAGACGTCAGTAGTAATATTGTACTTGTGTAAAAAACTTGCGGGATTTGTAACAATAGTTACAATAAAAAACAAATATAAGTGGATAAGACGGATTTTGCTGCAGTAATGTAATTTGTAGTGAATTTTATATTGTAATATGCGACTTTTACTGCAGTACGTGTGACATTGTAAACAGTAATAATAGAAACCATGGAAATCTACTGAAAACGCATTATCCAGGGCAACCCTGAAGTAGATACAAGGATAGTACAGTTTAAAACTTACCAATTTAATTTTTTTTTGACGCATATATTAAATTTGTTTTCAAATACGTATTTTACAATTTTATATAACCTTGGATATAAAGGCTGAGTACTATGCATGCGAAACCTGGACACTTAAAACGGACATCAAAAAAAAACTGCAGGTCGTACAAGGTTCAGTGGAACGAAATATGTTGGAAATAACCAGGAGAGACCGTAAAAGAATAGAGTGGACGACAAAAGACAACAGATAGACCACAGAAATTATAGCATGGTACCCACGAGGAATTAAGAGACCTAGAAGAAGACCGAGCCTGAGATGGGACCATGATATTAGGAATTTAGCAGGGATAGCTTGGGCCTGAATATCAAACAATATACAACAATGAGCTCAACTACAAAGAGAGTATCTATAAATATGTGAGGGAGGCTACACCGTAATTGGAAATGATTGAATAAGCTGAAAATGACGATGACGATGATGATGATGATGATGATGATGATGATTAAAGAGCTGAGAAGTATAATATAAACAGAAATCACTTAATGTATTGTATACTATTGACAGCAAGCAAGAAAAATGAAGATTGAGAGGATTCGGCAGTGGAATTTAGTGTTGAACCAAACTGTCTTGCGGTGTTGGTCTTGATATGGAACAAAAAGGAAGACCAAGAACAAGACTAGTATTAAATCTGCAAGACCAAGGACAAGACCCAGCATGTAAGATTCTTGCGATCTTTTCTATTTTCATTAAGTTTTCCTCATAAAACTTACTCTTTTATTGCTTAATATGTTTTTAGTTCTTCTTCTTTGTTTCGCGTATTCTATTCTAGTCTGTTGTGTTTCTTTTTCTAACATCTGTAATCTTAGTTTATTTCTAACTTCTTAAAATAACTTCTAAAAACCATTTTACATTCTTCATCAAACCATTGTTTTGTCTCTCTGTGTCCACTTCTTTTTCCACATATCTTCGCACTATTTTTTTATCTTTGTCTTCATAACTGCCCACTTTCCTTCTATTGTCTCTTCATCTAAGTTTTTACCGAATTCTTGATTAATCATATTTTCATACTTGCTTTTTTCCTCTTTTGGTTTAATCACGGAATAAAATCCTCTCTTTGCTTTTTGTTTATCTGGTTCCTCATCTCTGGTATGATCTGCTTCACGTGGATACCCACTATGAAGTGGTCTGAATCTGCATCTGGGAGATCCACTATCTCCAGTACTGTTTAGTGTAGTAAAAAGTTATAAAAGATGCTGGAATCAACAGAGAGGGCCTTCTGTATACAAAAAGACACCAATGCTTAGCCTTTGCCGATGATTTAGTTATACTAGCAAGAGATCGGAAAGAGCTGATATCGGTGACCAAAAGACTAGAAAATGAAGCGCAAAAAGTAGGGTTAGTGAGAAAAAAAACGAAATTTATGGAGTGGTCAGATAGGGATTTTGAAAAGGGAAGATTTCTACAATCGAATTCTGAGAGAGGTAAACGACACAAGTGTGAGGATAGAATACATTCACATATCTAGGAGACGTATTTCTAAGGTATCCAAATGTAACTCAAGAAATTATGGTAAGAATAATGGAAGGAAATAGATGTGTCAGCGCATTACAGAAAATTATTAAGAGTAAGAACATTTATAGAAGTTTAAAAATAAGAATGTACCAACCAATGATAAGACCAATAGTGTTGTATGCATGTGAAACGTGGACGTTTAACGCAACGGAAAGTTCAAGGCTAGAGATTTGGGAAAGAAAAATACTGAGGATGATTTTTGGAGGAAAGAAGTTAGACAACATATGGACCAGAAGAACAAATGAAGAATTAAAGCAACTATATCGGGCACCGAGTATAACGGGCGTAGCAAGAGCACAAAGAATGAAATGGCTGGGACACATTGAAAGAATGGCTGAAGCAAGAATTCCTAGTATGATAATGAAACGTGAAATAGGTGGAAAGAGAAGGAGGGGTAGACCGAGAATCAGATGGAAAAAGGATCTAGAAGAGGGCTTGAGAAGGATAAGAGTCGATGGGTGGAGAATGAAGACGAAAGACAGAAGCAAATGGAGAAAGATAACCAATCAAGCCATGAGCCTTTTAGGTTTTTAGGGCTATTATATATATATATATACAGGTTGTTAATTTGTTTATTACTCGCGGCAAGAGCTTTATGGTTGAAATATGGCAACCTCGGCCCCCAACCCCAAACCAAACCAAACCAAACCCTATAAGTGCATGCATTCTCAATAGACAGTGTTGCCATTCTGTTCCCCTATAAGTAACTGTCCAGTTAACAATCTGTATACTTATTTGCCAGTAACAAAAGAAAATAGTCACAAATTGTCACGCAGACATGATGCCATAAACAGAAATCAGAAAGACACTGTTTTGTAAACATTGATAAAAAACAGCGTTAAAACAAATGTATTATACAAGGTGTCCCAGAAATAAGTGCAAATATTTTAACTGGGAGTATAGTTTAACCCCAGAAACATGCCTATGTTATCGACGCCTATGATCCTTATGATAGGCAGTCATTTTCACGCCGTGCCTGCACCTCGTGTCCGCTGATGTTGGCGAGTAGCGGAGTAGTAGGCTTTGGAAACAGTTGAATGTCAGAGTTTGTGGATTTCGGCCGGGGAGGAGACATTGTTTGTCAAGCTAGTTAGAATTACATTTTAAATATCAATTTCTGTTAAATATATTAATCTCCCGATTACATCAGAAGTGGCGATGAGTTTAATCCAGCGTTCTTAGGCCGTACAGGCGTATTTCTGACTTACTGACGACTATTGACTTGACTTTGACCTTTGACCATATCGTTTCGTAAATGCGTCGGTTTCAAGGATCTATTCGGTCGTCTCAGATACGGGTACCCGTTGCGTCGGATTTCGGATATCGTCGTCGGATCGGCGAAGCGCGAAAAGAAAACCGGAGGGATCATTCTGCTAGCTCTAGTGCTCGAAGGTAATAACAAAAAAAAACAGTGCTGAAAAGAAGCGTCATATCACCCCTACAAGTTACAGACTCCGGAAGATAACAGGAAAAGGTAGTGAGCCAACACATTATCTGAACAAATCTCTTCTGAAAGGTATTTTAAAAATGGCTAGAAAAAAAATCGAGATAAATACTAAGGTAATTACAAGATAAATTCTAAGGTAGTATTTTTATACAGTAAAAATTGTTGTCATGGAGACAGATTTCAGTTTTTTTTAAAGTAATTGTTCGGATTTTCGGATTTTTCGATTTCGGTGATATGAATCGCTTCGTGGTTCAAGAGGTCTCGAAGAGAGGGCGCTACCGTAGTCGGTTGATAAGGGTCGATTTCGCTTGCGAAAGAAGATGGCTGCGAACCTCGGCATAAACAGACAGTTTTTCACGTAAAAAGTAAAATTTTATTGTTAAAATTAAAAGTTAAATAAATATCTATCTATGGTCCTCCTGAGGAATAAAATTTCTAGAATTATGTGTTATTTAGTATATTAGTTATATTGAGTATATGTTATTTTATTCTCATTAAACTTCTTGATCAAGCCGAAACGTGGAACAGTGGTTTTCAAACATGATTTTTATTTTTTGTGCGTTGAAATATTTTGTTGAGCTTTTTAATTAAAAATATTAAACCAAAAGTCGAACAGTAATTTAATAATTTCATTGTTTATTAGGTAAATAAAAAATATATCAAGTATAATAGGTATACAGGTATATTCAAGACTTTATGTAGAAAGGTAAAAAAGTCTTCAAAAGTTTTTCAGTTTTTCAGAAGTACCTACTATCGATTGTTTCATAAATATACTTTTTTTTTATATATATTTTTAATTATACCCCATTTTACTTATTACTTATTTTATTACCTTAAGTTTAGTTATAGATGTTATTAATATTTCAGCTATATTTTTAATTTACTGAAACTTTCAACTTTAGGTAGTCTATATCAGAAATATACTAGGTGTTACATGAATGTACTTGGTAATTATCTTTAGTGATTAGAAATACAAGAGAGAAATAGTAGATATGTAAAATTTAAAGTTGAACATTTATGAAATCAAACGTTTATTAAGGAATATTAATTTATTATAGACACCTCATAATGCTTCTAGTAGGTTTACAAATTTTTGATCTAATATTTGAAAATTCATTTTAAGATGCTGTTTTTAATGTAGTCTTTAAGAAAGTTATTTTGTTTTGTACCTATTTATATAGTTGAATAAATACATGGTTGTAGAAAAGTTAAGTAGGTTCCGAAATTCAGGTTTTGCAAATTCACTTGAGAATTATATCAAAAATTCACATAATTTATAAGTATTACATTAGTTTTTCAATTATTATAATATAATTTTAACCACCTCATTATATTTCAGAGTTTTTCAGTTTAATTCAGGTATTTCACTAGTATTTCAAGAACTTTATTCTTCGTATACGCCATAATTTAATAGCAAATAACCCTTCGAGTAGTGTTGTAATAAATTAACACATAGTGAGTGTTAAAAAAGATGTGTAAAATTTTGTAGAAGATGAGAACGAAGCGTTTATTAAGTACACAGGGCTACTTTTTAATAAAAGCGTAATTTCTTTTAATTAGAAATACATGTACATGTCCAGATGGGTAAGATTCTAGGCGCCAGAGTACTATTATATAGTAGATTTCACAACACGCTGTAGATATCTTGAAAACAAACTACTAAAGCACGACATAAAATAAATATTGCCGGAAATACTATATTCTTTCGGCAATAGAAATATTAGCAACATTATATTAGGACTGTTCAAACAGTAAGTCTAAATATAATACCAAAAAAAAACATTAATTACCAAAACGTAAATTTACGTATTTTTCAGCATTAAAAGTAGGTAAAAACATGTTTAAATGTTTTTAACAAAAATGTGTAATAGTTAATATACAACTAGCAAATCCGATTATCGTAATCTTATATAAAATGCATACACTTTTCAGATTATGCGTAAACAAAAATAAATAAAGCGGTACTATATTATTTTAATTTAAAATACATAAACTAAGCTACCTAGGTATGTACTTAAATCTTTATGCGGCGTTAATATATGAGTTTTACAACCCCGAATAAAGTAATTATTTATGGATACCCTTTTACCTAAAAGAAAACGAATACTTTCAATATAAACTAGCCATATCTCACTACCTGAATACTGTTGGACATCCACGTGGAATGGGACAAGTAGAGAGGCATAATCTCTAGTATGTGTAACAAGTTGCATACGATATCTAGGTTGAAAATGTTTCAAACCATTTTCAAACATTCAGTTTGGATTGCGTGGGAACTAAGCACTAGGAGCAAAATGAGCATATCTGGATAAGTTGTGTTTATCCCTCCGGGCGTAAATGATCGACGTTAGCGAGTTTCGGCGTAAATTAGTAGCGAATTATGCGAAATATCAAGCGGAATAAAAGAAAAATTGTATGCGTAGCGAACTATATTCAGCGTTAGATCTACTAAGGATCACTTCGACACAGCTAATAGGATCCCAATCAACTCCATGGTAGACAGGTTCATTTAAACTTCTAAGCAGCTGAGGATTGGTTGATATGAAGTTAGAAACATCCTAGGATGGTATGCACGGTCAAAGAACAAAGTACCGTGGAATAGCTAGGTTTGGCAAGCTATGGATTTGGTTATGGTAGATTCAAACGTGTATTAGGATAGGAAAAAGGAGTAGGGTTAGTTCTACCCGGTACTCTCTTTTCAAGGTATACGTTAGTATGATAGCTGGAAAAGGCGTGTGGTGGTTGCTAAGGTATGAGTTTACCACCTGGGCGCTTTGTGAGTAGGGCGGACAAGACTTGCGAATAGGGATGAGTCCCGGTATTCGGTCTGGTTAGTTCGACCCGGATTGCTCTCTTTTCCAGTGGCTGGAATAGGCGTGGGCCCATAGTTAGATTTAGATTTTTGAATTTAGATTTAGAATTTACAATTTAGATTTATATTTTAGAATTTAGGTTTAAGATTTTAGAGTTGAAATTTAACTTTATTTTGTTGCGCGCAAGCTGCAGATTGCGTGTAACACCAGTTTATAATAAGTAATTTGTTTATTTTACCTTATGAAATTTTGTCCCTGAATAATCTATTTGTCCATCATGAGTTTTTGAGTATTGTTTCTGAGTGAGTTACGATATTTTATTTTTATTTATTTAAGTAGCAAATAAGACGTAGCTCTAGTATGAGCAGTAAACAATCTAACATATATTTTTTATTTCAGCTTTTAAAAATGTCCTTTAGACCATTCTGATTATGTTTCTTCTTTTAGTGTGATGTAATAATGGTAACAGTTGGCTGATAAGGTTTTGTCAATTGGTTTTGTATCAATTGTCTAGTATCAGCAGCAATCAATCTAACATATATTTTTATTTCAGCATTTAAAAATGTTTGCCTTTAAAAACGATTCTGATTATTTTTGTCCTTTTAGTGTGATGTAACAATGGTAGCAATTAGGTGATAAAGATATGGCTCAGCAGCAAACAAGCTAATAAATATTTTTATTTCAGCATTTAAAAATGCCATTTTAAAAGGTTCTGATTATTTATGTCCTTTTAGTGTGATTCAGAGGAGTGAGGACACTCATAAGTCAGGAATGGCCGAATGTTATCGACGCCTATGATCCTTATGATAGGCAGTCATTTTCACGCCGTGCCTGCACCTCGTGTCCGCTGATGTTGGCGAGTAGCGGAGTAGTAGGCTTTGGAAACAGTTGAATGTCAGAGTTTGTGGATTTCGGCCGGGGAGGAGACATTGTTTGTCAAGCTAGTTAGAATTACATTTTAAATATCAATTTCTGTTAAATATATTAATCTCCCGATTACACCTATGTGTTTTTTTTTCGCGAAAAAAAAAATTAGAAAATTTTTTTAGAATTTTTTTTAGTTTTTATTTAAAAAACATAATTTCTTGATAATATGGCAACATAGGTAGTAGATTAAATTTTCAAGAAAGAAAATCCAGAAAAGATCAAGTGGTTCTCAAAATTTAAGCAAAAAATCATTTTTTTTGGAAATTTTCAAAGTAACTCCGTTATTTTGGACTTATTTGAAAAACGATAAAGAGAAAATATGTTTCTTTTATCGAGATCTACCACCCCTTAAAATACATGCACTTATTTCTGGGACACCCTGTATAGAGACAACCTATGCAAGACATAGATATGAGTTATTAAAGAAGGAAAAACGTGAACTTTTAGAAAAATGGGAGAAGAAGATGCTAGACAAAGCAGCAGCAGCACAAGCAGCACAAGAATAAAACATGTAAAATGATATAAAAAACTATAAAGAAATAATTTGCTTAAACGGTGTGGAAACTGATATATCCAATCGTCCCAGTCTTTTACGAGCTTTAAAAATCAGCGTGATCAAAAAGTTTTATGATCAAGCAGACTCTGAATGATGACAGATAAAGAATTTTTATGTAAAACTACTTAGATTAGAACTTGTCTAAATTTCGTTCAAACATTCAAAGAACATTTTGGATGTAAACGATATCTAAAAACATTAAAAACAGGCAAATCTCAATATCACCACCACTTCTCTTATTCCCTCTGCTACTACTAATTTTTAGAAGTTTTAAGATGCATCATCATGCACAGTAAAGACAAAAAAACATAAAGTCTTGCTTTCTCGAGTTGTTTCCTTATAAAATATATAAATATTTTGACAGTCTAAAAGCAATAAAAACGGATTAATTTTAATTCCAGTTTAAATAGTCCTTATTTTTTATCTGGCGTGACCCAGATTCGCGCTGTTTTGTGGGTGTTGTTTGGGTTTATGTATATGTATGTACATATTGTATTCGCAAAAACACGATAGGTTTCATCAAGGTCGTCGATATGGCAAAAGGAAAGAATGAATTGCAATTCGAGCTTATCAATAAGCGTTTTTCTGAATGAAAGCATACATGGTGTAAATTAGTAATAAGTAGCCAGTTCTTGGGCTACCTCTTAATTCGCCATTCTTCGCTATTGTCCTTAATTCAACGCTGTTTCGGAACCTAATTGAGTTTATTCTATCCTGATTTGTCAACAACTTTAATTCTAGACATTCTCCAAAACGT
Organism: Sitophilus oryzae; assembly: GCF_002938485.1. Lineage (NCBI taxonomy): Eukaryota > Metazoa > Arthropoda > Insecta > Coleoptera > Curculionidae > Sitophilus > Sitophilus oryzae. Next base: position 2,316,675 of record NW_022147046.1, on the reverse strand, counting down.
ATCTAAGTTTTACGTGACGGTTCGGATTTAAATTCTAATCACTAACTACTTAGTGATAGGCCAGCATGACTGATCGGTCAGTGATCCTTCTGATCGAAACGTTGTGTTAATAAAAAAAACAAATAGAAACAATGGAAGACCGAAATTCTTTTAATTTCATACATATTTATACTGCCATTACTCGCCGACGAGTATTTGACACGCATCAGAAGATGTTACGTAAGGCGTTTTCTTTCATGAGCTTTTCTGTAACTGAAAAGCCCGATACGTGACGTTATCTCTCTTCCGCACTCCGGACATTTAAAAATTTCATTGCTTTGTTGCCTCTTTATTTTTTGGTTGTCGCTGTTAACTGAGTTTATAATTCTTCTCCATTGCGTTCGATTGTGCGCTGCTTCTTCCCACTCATTCTGTATGTTTATCCCCTTTAAGTTTTCGTGGAGAATATCCTTGTACCTTTTGAGTTGTCTACCCGGTTTCCTCTTACCACATATTGTCTATAAGCTCACCGAAAAGCAGAGATTTTGGTAGGCGATTTTCTTGCATTCTGCATACGTGACCAGCCCATCTTAAGTGGGATTCATGACTTTAAGCTAGCTCTTTCAAGGACCGATACGTTTGAGACATGGTGGAACCATTTGATTCTTAACAGTTGTCTAAACTGTCTCCGTTGCAACTTGTTTAATATGCGTTCATGTGTCGGCGGTACGGCACCCAGGTTTTGTTTCCAGATAACATGGTGGAAATTATTATTGCTCGGTATACTGCAAGTTTCGTTTTTCTGCTCAAGTCATGATTTTAGAAAACCCGTCTTTTAATTTCCAGAATGCTCTTATGGCGCTGCTAATCTTGTGCTGATTTCAGAGTCGATATTGGCCTTTTCCGAAATTAAACTGCCGATCTAATTGAATTCCGCTACATATTCCAATAGTTCTTGGTTATGATTTTCCGGGGGAGTGCACATGATTTTAGTTTTATCGATGTCCAGCTTAAGGCCCAAAGCCTTGTATGCCCAGGTTATGTGTTGAACATTTATTGTTATTGCTGTAACGTTTTTGCAACTAAAGCGCAGTCATCAGCGTATTGAAGTTCTGTGATGAACCTTGTACATGTTTTTGCCCTAGATCTTTTTATGTTGAACAGACCGCCGCCGTCGTATCTATAAATCCTCTTTCCTGCAGTTTGCTGTCCACTATAATAGACGACACTAAAACTCACGAAAACCTCGGAAGCATTCGGATCCTACACGGAGAGTTCGGTTTTGTTCGGCGAGAAGCGCTTTGCGGGAATTTTGAACATTATGTGGCTATATTTAAAAACTGATCTGCATTCAAATATTTATTTTTAAAACATACAAATATCATTAAAGTTACGAAATGTAATTTGTCATTATTTGGAAGGAAGGTGGTTAATGTATTTGGCTGATATTTGGTAATATCAGAGGTAATATACCTATATTGCCTACATCAAGTGATTTTAGTCAGTTGCATTGATTATTGGTGTAAATTTAAAATTGTTTCATTTACAGATTGCATGATCACTATCTAATTTGATGCATAAGTGAGAACCATAGCTTTACTTGGAGGGAGTTCATTATTCTCGAATTCTACTCTAGTTATTATCATTATGTACTACATATGAATGAAGATCGGATAGAAAAATTTGTAATACAGAACAGGGCAGAGAAATATTATGTTCCGAACCAAGTTGAAATCTTTTATTAAAATATCAATTCTTAAATTGAATCACATTTTCATGGGGATATAAACGATTTGGGAAAATTTGTTAGCTTAATTACTGTAACATATTAGAAATAAAAAAAAAAACAAATTTATAGTTCTAATTTTATCAGAATGTTGCAGTTTTGATTACGGCCTATAAGAAGAAACTGCAAGATATTTATGGGTGCTCTATGTCAAGAAAATACAATAATTACAACAATACAATACAATAATTTTAACAATAAACAATACCACATGGTACAGGTAGTAAGTAGTACAAAATAAATATAAAACCCTTAACCAACAGTCAATACATATTTACTTAAGTAAGACCAAAAACAAAATAAATAAAGCCTTAAACCCTTAAACCAATCCAATAACCTCTTTCACTTTGTTGGGAATAATTCTTGCTTATCTATTTTCCTTTTATTTTATGGCTCATTTATATGGTCTTTTTATTGAACTACTGGCCTTCTCTGTTCATTTAGAACAATTGCTGATGTGTCCTAAAAATATAAAGACTATTTGGCATAGTCATAGTGTTTTTTTTTTCATTTCTATTTTACCTACCTGGCTGATTTACTATGATTACAATAATATTTGTAAGTTTTTTTTTCACATAGTCATTATATTTTCTTGACTTGGCGAATGCATAATTTATCTTGATCTTCTGTTTTTCGTACCACAGTTTCTAACTTTCATTTGTAGCAAAGTCATAGACAAAGATATGCGTTTCCATTTCCAATTTTACTTCATGGTTGTTGCAATATACTGCAACTTCCACAAACTATACAGACTACCATATTTAGAGTTTAGAGTACACAGTGGGCAAATAATACGTTTCTTCTTATTATAGTGTTTTTCACAAAATTAAGTGAAACAACACAAATCGTAAATCTTCTTTAAAGTGCTTTGTATTTTTTGTATTATTTAAAAATAGAGAAATGCTGATGAGTTTTTAACTTTGTTTTTAAATAGGGCCATATTTACTCTGATATTTATAAAAGTGCCGTTGTTTACAAAGTCCATCAGCGATCAACGGTAAAGTTCAGCTGAGTTTGACGTAGACCGCGGTTGCGCGGTTCAGCTTTCGAGTATTTTGTCCGTGAGAAGGAAAGAGAGACTCTTTCCTTGTCTAGAGTATCGTGAGTTTTAGTGTCGTCTCCACTATAATGGAGAGCGCTGCCTTGAATATGTTGAATAGGAGAAGCGCTAAGACACATCCCTGCCTAACTCCTGTATTTTTAGGAAGGGATATCGCTCAGTGATCCATGATGTGACACTTTTAATTTGTTGTTGTCGCTTTTACACACTGTAAGAAATTTGTTGGGTGCTCCGAACTTTTTCACAATTGCCCAAAATGCATGTTCACGCAGAGTCGAAGGCTTTTGTTAGGTCGATGAATGCAACATAAAGTTTACACTGCTGCTGTTTTACTTTTTCCTGTAGTTCGCGGATGGAGAATATGGAATCGACGGTGCCGCGCGCGGTTGGTGCAAAACTCCGTTTGGGTTTCTGGGAGGATTTTTTCTATGTGTTGAGCAGGCGGTTTGACATAATTTTTGCGAGAATTTTTCCTCCGATAGCCAGTAGTAAAGTACGTCTGCTGGATCTGTGTCTACGAAAGGAATGCGGACAAAAAACATTTAAATAAACAGCAATATATTTTATACGTCGACTTGACGAGTACGTCACCGAAATCGCTCCGCCCACTCATTTTATTGGTTACTTGCAAAATTGTCGAATTTTTATTGATGGAACGCGTCGTCTAAATTTTTACGAAAAACATCGAGAAAATATCGTTTCCCCTCTCACGGATACCCCGTAGCTACAGAACGGACAGACGTACTGTAGTTTAATTTCAATACTGAAACATTGTCTACCATATTCAAAGTAACTCTACATAGATGTTTCATTTTTAATGTCCTCCTCTTGGTATATAAACATAACATTATACGATCGAAACAAACAAAAACAGCGTCAGATATGGCTTGAAAATGTAATTTTTAATGTAAAATTATATGAGGAATGTTATCGATCGTCGTTTCCCACCCAACTAGACGTCGTTTTTTTTTTTCGATCATACGGTATTATCTAGACAGTATGGAAGACATTATAAGAACGGTATCTATTTTTATTACTCCGACACCTTCAACAAAATTTATTTAACTACATAATAACAACACACGACCAACTATCTAATGAATATGCATTGTTATTGCATACGCCGCATTACAATTACAAATAGGAGAATTTCAAACACTCTTTTTGTTGCTTAGGAAACAATGTATTATGCACAAATATAAAGTGAGTCATGTGGAATAACGTTATTTTTAGATATATTTTTTTATTATTTTTGTCTGCAAACTTGATGCAAAATAACAATCGGACTAATAATTAATGTATGATTTAACTCTTTTATTTCGATGGTGACAATTAAGATTTTCAAATACAGGGTGACGTAAAGCTCTAAAAAGATACTGATTAATAAGATGTAATATTTGGGATTTTAGCTTCAATTCTTTTTATAAAATACAAGAGCATTAGTAGCACTCATTTTGTGTTTTGGTGTTAAAATTAGAGATGGGCAAAACTGCGATTCTCCAATCGAAATTGAAACTGCGAATGCAATTTTTTAAATCGCTGCGACTGTAACCTGCGATTGCGATTTTAATATTGTACTAGGTATGTAATTACAGCTTAACAGTTAAAAAAAATAAAAATCAGTTGTAAAATTTTTTAAGTTTCTTTAACATCTGCAACACATAGTATATTACTTTATAATATGCTGCAACTATGGAGCAGTTGCTTGGTACACAAAACTAGAGCAACGTACAGCAAGGCAAAATCTGTGCAAAGTACAGAGACTGGCATGTATCTGCATCACAGGTGCAACGAGAACATGTCCAACAGCAGCAATGGAGGTCATTCTAGACCTAACACCACTGCTCATTGTCGTCGGTAGTTATGCCAATGCGACAATGATTAGAATGATCATTGACGGAAACAGTAGTGGGAGAATTTTCAGGTCAGGGGTTTGGAACACCATCAAAAAGAAAATTCCATTTCTCCAACTCCCAGTGGATGACATACCAAGAATTTACAACTTTGAGAAACACCTCACTGTAGTATTGAGTAATAAAAAGGATTGGAAGGAAGAAACGCTTACTCAGCATGTAATCTAACCATACCATAACGTGGTATACGAATGCTTCCAAAACCAAAGCAGGGACAGGAATATGAGTATTTGGGCCGAAAACTAAATACTCGGAACCAATGGGCACCTACCCCAGTATCCTTCAGGCAGAAATTTACGCTATCGAAAGAAGATGTATACAATTTATATTAGATAGATCGACCTATCTCTAGAACTATCGAAAATCTTAGAACTATCGAAAACAGGAAATTGCCATCCTATCCGATAGTCAAGCAGCACTAAACGCGATCAACTCAGTAACCATCAATTCGAAGTTGGTCAAAGAATGCCTAGAGAAGCTCAACAAATTAAGCAAAGAAAATAAAGTCCTCCTACTCTGGGTGCCTGCTCACCAAGGGATAGAAGGCAAATGATCTGGCTAGAAAAGGAGCGAACACTCCACTAACTGGACCAGAACCGTTCTGTTTTCCAAACGGGAACCACTGAAAGCGGAACTGAAGAATCTGGAAGACTCCATCCGTAACTTGGAATGGGTATCCTCCAACGCGCAACGGTCTAAGACACTCGAAAAAGTTCCTCAGAACCAAACCGAGAAAAATCAAAGGTTTTCCTTGATTTAAGTAAAAACAATCTTCGGATTGTCACGGGGATTCTAACAGGACACTGTCTCCTCAACGAACACCTCAGTAGGCTGAAGCTGAGAAACAACGGTGAATGCAGATTCTGTGGGAAAAATGGGGAAACACCAGAACACCTTATCACTGAGTGCGCCGAGACGACGACTATTCGTGCCATAAACTTTACTACGGCTGATGTCAAGGATGGAGAGCTGGCTTCTGTGGAGCCGTCTCAGATACTGGCTTTTGTAAAAGCCCTGAGACTGTATGATGAGTTATAACCATAGACTTAAAATAAAATATAGACTGAGCATCTCATTCATAAATAGCTGGAACATGCGGTCAGACAATGTCTTGTTATTGTTGTGTTATTGTTTTAGGTTATAACGAGTGCGACACGAGCGATAGATAGGTTGTCTCTGTCGTAACGGTCGTTCCCTGACGACTCTGCCGAGAAACACAACACTGTCTGTCGTTTCTCAAGTACACCTGAACTCTCCGTATCATAGCCGGGTAATTTTTTTATTTTAATGAAGCTATATTTAAATTAAAAATATATCGTATTTAAACTTTTTTATATTTTATTAAGATTTAGGACAGGTTTTTTAAATAAAAGTTTAGAAAAAACGCCTTAGAGTCCAAAAAGGATAAAAATAATAAAATACACGTTATAGAAGAAATTTTATAATCGAAATTACGTAAATTAATGATAAATTATTAATTTTAGTCAAACATTTACAGCTCCTAATATTAATCAAAACAGGATCTATTCCACAGATATAATAGAATCGGCGACAGGGAGAGAAAAAAAAATATGATTGTTGTAATTTTTTTTCTGGTTAAGTGATGTCTTATGTAAATTAGAGAAAACAATAGCAGCTTTTTCCAAATATGCTAATGAGTCACCCTTGTTCCATTTGAAAAAATTGACATAATATGTATGATTAAAATACGATCTGTACATCTTTTAACCGGTCTAGACAAGACACGAAACCTATTAGACGATCAAAACTATTTTTCCAAGGCTCCTTGATTAAAACTTAGTGTTTTTAACAACACCATGGCACCCTGGATTGAAATTTAAAATAGGATTTGTTTTTAAGCGCCAATGTCAAAAGTTGACATATGATATGTCATTCTATTCAGAGTGTCATTTTTTATCGAATAAAGTAGCAATATACCGAGGGTGCCTTTAAAAATCAAAAGATGTAATCATTTCGGTGAAACAGGAAGAGAGCAAAAACAATTGAATACGTCAATAAATCCTAATTTATGTCATATACCTACTAACATACAAATCTGTTATCTGAAATTATATAGTATCTCATTTATATAGTAAAAAGATATTTTATCTGAAAAAATAAAAAAGTTATAGGGGTGAGCCACGTTTGAGACGACCCGGTATATTAAAAAATATTGTTTCATAATGTAATATCATTTTAAAATTCTTGTATGTTATTTTAGATTCTGAAGATAATTTTAGAATAAACCGGAATATATTTTTAATAAAAACATTATTAATTATTAACAGGGTTATAATTATGATTTTGTTACAATGTAAGTAAGTAAATAATGTAATGTAAGAGAAAAAATTCAGATTTTACATTTTACTAAAATATTATATAAATAAGCGCTTTTCTACAACAACGCCACTGACTCCCAGTGGGTAAATTGAGAGTTGCCTACCGGTCAAAAGTCGTTTCAAGACTTAAATGGATTATTTAAGTCAAATTTTTATTATTTTATTAAGGATTAAGGATTATCTTGCAAATTTGGCACTGGCGAACCATATTTTATAGTTCTTGAACAGAAAAAGTCAATAAAATAAACACTTAAGGACTACAAGCTAAGAAAATGCGTTAATACAGCCGGGGAGATAGCGGCAACTAAGCTTTACCGCACACGTGCAACACGTACTACAAGGTAATAAATGAATGAATAGGCTCCCTCGCCTCTAATCGGTGTTGTCATATTGTAAAGAACTTATCCTTTTTAAACAGTATCCGACTTATAATTTAGTAGTATAAGAACTATTTAATACATCTATGGAATATTAAAACCTACTTTATTAAACTGTAGTATTAATATCTCAATATATGTGTATAACAAGAAAAAAAATATTGATAATATTAAAGACGCGACAACATAGGCTGGATGAGGAAGGCTCGGTCGACTGTAGCCAGAAGTAAACATGTGTACAAAAAAGATTGTTTGTCCGTGTTGAGATGTAAATAGTGTAGTCTATATTTTATTTTAAGTCTATGGTTATAACTCGTTATAACTCAAGAAAGGGGAACACAAAATAGATCTGTAAGGTCGCAGTGATTAACACCCCTCCTAAACATTCTATATACATTCTACAACTGCTGCAACTATATACTACATACACCTACTCTTTCTACGGTTCTCAGTTATACAGGGTGTCCCAGAAATGAGTGCAGATATTTTAAGAGGTGGTAGATCTGGTCAAAATAAACATATTTTCTCTTTACCATTTTTAAAATAAATTGAAAATAACTGAGTTATTTAACTTTGAAAATTTAAAAAAATATTCGCAACATTTTGAGAACCGCCGGCAGATATTGCCAACTACATCCAATTACCCGGATCAAGCCCGGATTTCAGTTAATTCGACGCACTGTGTTGCCATATGGACAAGAAAGTATATGTTTACAAGTAAGTCATAAAATCACAACACCTGAGGAGTTTGCAGAGATGCATTACATTTTTAAGATTGTGATATTATTACATAAAATAAATTAAAAGTTAAATGTTTAAAAGTTAAATTAAAAAAACTTACCCAACATTAAAAAGATACTTATGACAGATCGATGTAACTGCGACAGTTCTCTTTTTTTCGATACACACTTAACTAAAATACACTTCATTGTGCTGCTTTACTTGTACGTGCTATTATAAAAACTGCTAAAATAACAGTCCCCATTTTTAACTTAACACATTATTTTCGTATAGGCTTCATCACAATTTGAACCACTGATTTACAAAACACCTTGAAAAGCACACATTACACATTACTTTGAATATCTTTCTGAATGAATAAATGTTGAGAATTATTGTCTCTTACCGCCAATCTAAGAAAATACGTGTTTCACTCAACAATTTTAAATACGTATTTTGCTTTTTCGCTATTTTTTCGATGTATTTCGACAATTCCGTCAAAATCCCAACCATCCGTCGGCCAAGACAGCCACGCATCACTGGTTGGTAACTGCCCAGTGCTTCTTTGTCGCGCCGGCGTGTCGAGCTTGCGTCATGCGAGGTTGCCGTAGTTTCAACAATTTCAAATTCAAGACACTCGAAGCAATCAAATTCTTATTAAATTTTAAAAATAAAACAGAAAAACATGACAGGAAACAAACAAAACACAAATGAATTGATTATTGATAAGGTCACAAAAAAGAAATTTCTAAATTGTTTATCGTAATTCAGAATATATCGAAAACAGCCCGACGAATAATCAATTCATTTTCGTTTTGTTTGTTTCCTTTCATGTTTCTCTGTTTTATTTTTAAAATTTAATACAAATTGTATTGCTTCGAATCTCTTGAATTTGAAATTGTTGTAACTACGGCAACGTTGCTTAACATCGTCGTCTGACGCAAGCCTGCCACGACGGCGCGGCTCAAAGGACCAGTTCACACGTGGCACTCTTGGCCGACACGCGACGGTCGGGCTGTCAAAATACATCGAAAAAATAGCGAAAAAACAAAATACGTATTTAAAATTGTTGAGTGAAACATGTCTTAAATTGAAAGTAGTTCGTAAAGTGGCGATAAGAGACGGTATTCAAAGTAATTTGCGCTTTTCAAGGTGTTTTGTAAATCAGGGGTTCAAATAAAACAGAGAAACATGAAAGAAAACAAATATTGAATTCTAAATTACGATAAACATTTTAGGAATTTCTTTTTTGTGACCTGGTTGTGAATAATATGATGAATCATTTTCGTAAACGTCATAAACGTAATGTTTTAGTTAATTTTCGGTGGTTTTTGTTAAGTTTTCATTGAAAGGGTAAGTACTAAAAATAATTAATGTGTTTTTTTTCTATAATAATTATTAATAATGAGGCACTGATAAAAATTTAACATTCTTAATTTTTGAGTAGAAATTTTTCTATGAATTTATAAATGTAGAACTATGTAGAATGTGGATAACATAGGAGGTTACAACACTGCAAAGCACTAAAAAGTTTTTTCAAATTTCCCGGAAAATGTCAAGAAAAATTTTAAATTTTCAACATTTTTTTTCGCAAAAAAAACCTTATAGGCGTGTTTCTGGGGTTGAACTATACTACCAGTTAAAATATTTGCACTTATTTCTGGGACACCCTGTATGTGCTGGATAAAAACACTTTCATTAAAAGGGTAAGCTCTAACTAAACATTAAAGGTTATAATTGTTTATTGAAACGATTGAAAATATTTCCTAATATGGCGAAAAAAGAAGCTATAATTATTAAGATTTATTTTTCAGTTTACTCCACTGTAAAAGTACTTAAAATATTGCGCGTTTCTCTACAATTAGTAGAGCAATCTACACTAATATGAATAAAATTAATTTACGTATTTTTTTCTGTAGCAACTTAAAATAATTGAATTTATAGATAAACATGCAGAATGTGGCTATGGTAGGAGGTGGCAACGTTGCATTCTCTCCGACACTCTCTATGCCCGGTAAACGAATTTCCCGGGGAGTGAACAGTGGCACTCAAAAGTTTTTCAACATTTTCCGGAAAATGTCAAGAAAAATATAAAATTTTCAACATTTTTTTTTCGCAAAAAAAACCTCATAGGCGTGTTTCTGGGGTTGAACTATACTACCAGTTAAAATATCTGCACTCATTTCTGGGACACCCTGTATAATTCTATACCGAATCCTTAAAAGATCTTGAAGAACTATTTTTTAAGGTGGCTCACCACTATAACTTTTTTATTTTTTTTAGATAAAGAAACGAGATTTGGTACGTTAGTAATATGAATTAAATCAGGATTGATCGACGTATTCAATTTATTTGTATTCATCAATCCTGTTTCACCGTAAATAGCTACATCACACCTACATCACACCTTTTGAATTTTTAATGACACTCTCGATATTTTTATTACTTTATTGGATAGAAAAAGACACTCAGAATAGCATGGCATATCATATATCATTTTTTGGCATTTTCTCATATGGTTTAACTGGAAATTGTAACATGCGGTTCATAACGAGAATTTGACTCGAAATACCGAATGTGTGGTACCAAATTATTCGTAAAAATATGCTTTTTCTAAATATGCTAATGAGCCACCCTCCATTCCATTTGAAAACATTGAGATATGATTAAAAGTATCATTTAGACATATTTAAATACCCTTTATACCACCATATTTAACACTCCTTCCACTCATTCTACATAATCTGTTGTATGAGGTGTGAATGTGAAAATAAAAACAAAAGGTTGTATTGATATATTGCTTTGTAAAATAATCCTTGTATTTTTTTAAATTTCGACACCTAATAAAAACAGTTTCTTAAAGATCAAAACCTACACTAAACTTAATTTATTATGCTAAAACAACTGAATGCGTCATCAGTGTTATTCATATACATTTTTTAGTCTGGATAAAGCCCAAAGATAATTCTGGATACACTTTGATTTATTAAATTGTATGTGTCCTGTTTTTTTAATATCATTTTTATTGGATTGGACCACATCAGGAATAACTGTTTTTTCTCAAAAATAAAAAATAAAACAATTAGTTTCAAGATTTCGTGAAATCTTATAAACTCTCAATGTTGTAACAATAAAAATAATCTTTTAATATTTAACCTTTGATTTAAAAAGTTATTGAAAACATAAGTTGTTAAGGACGATTTATAAATAAATATAATAAATAAGAGAATATTTCGCTTTTATTTTGGTTTTTGAGGTCAATTAATTCAAGGGTCAGAAATATAGGGTGTCCCTAATACAAAGGCACTTACAAAAATATGGAACTGTATAAAAAATGGAAAGTTTTTTGAAAACAAATCACTGTAACTGTATTTTTAATTATTGTGTTGTCATACTTTGTGAAGTATATACAGAGTCCAAATTAAAAAGTTTTTTAGTGTAAAAAAGGCTTTATAAAAAGTTTATATGATAAGGCAAAAACAGGGGCAAAAATAATATGTTCAGACAATAATTCACTAAACAGAAATATAAACCACATAAAAATACATTAATAAAAAACGACTATCCACCATCTTTTATTGACAAAACCATTAAACGAAATACAAACCCCAAATCATAGAGAGAACACATACAATGATAACAATACACAATATACAGGGTTGTTCACCACATACGACACGGAGTATGAGATGAGATTTAAACAAATTGTAAGTTTGGGGTTCGTTGAAGGACTATTAGAGCTACAATTTAAAAATATTTTTACAAGATACAGCAGTAAAAATTTTAAAGCTTCATTTCTCCAAGGGTATCAATGTTTTTAATACTAAATATTTAATGAAGTTTATTTATTGATCAGTTATTGTGTTGCAATAATAAAAATAATACTACCTTATACAGAGTGTCTAAAAATTTATTTTAAATAATTATTAGCTTCAAACGGCAATAACTTCTTTAATTTAAATAGAATGCCCTGTATATTTTAGGAGAATCAGATGCACAATTAAATTGTCTATCAAATTGTATTATACCATTTTTTACCTATCCCTTCAAGTTTTCGTATAAAATGCATTTTCTTATAATTTAGACCTCATTTATCAATATATCAATGGAATATTGACATTTTAGATTGTTTTTAAAGCAACAAATGTACAAAATGTACAGACTAGTAATATTATCGTTTTTAGCAAAACGATAATATTACTAGCCCATTTGTATGCAAAAAGAAAACTATTTAAATCTTTATAAAAGAGTATACCATTAATTAAATATAACACCATTATTTGCGCCCATATACTAATTAATTACATACTTAATTGTGTTCGTTATTAAATTATTATAAATAAATGTGGATTTGAGTCAGAAATCAATATAATAATAAGTTATCAAATTAAAGTCTCTGTAGTTATAAATAAGCATTTATTAAAAAATGAAATATCATTTTTAAGGTGTTACTTTTTATCACACTGTCTAATGCCCATACAAAATTCAGTTTTTTAGTATTTGGAGCAATTATTATTAATCAAAGCAAACAGTCAGTTAATGTTGTTTGAATACTGGAATCATATTAACTGATCCTCTTTAACAAATATTTAAACAGTTTTTTTTATTTTTTAATGAAATAAACGAATTATATCGACAATATTAGTATCTGTACTCTTTAAAAATTTGGTACATCTTTAAAAATAATCTAAAATGTCAATAGTCCATGGATATATTGATAAATAAGTTCTAAATTACAAGAAAATGCATTTTCTACGGAAACTTAAAGAGATAGGTAAAAGATGGTATAATATAATTTGATAGACAATTAAATTGTGCATCTGATTCTCGTAAAATATACAGGGTGTTCTATTTAAATTAAACAAATTATTGCCGTTTAAAGCTAGTAATTATTTAAAATTAATTTTTAGACACTCTGTATAAGGTAGTAAAGTTTTTATTATTGCAACACAATAACTGATCAATAAATAAACTTCAGTAAATATTTAGTAATAAAAACTTTGATACCCTTGGAGAAATGGAGCCTTAAAATTTTTACTGCAATTTCACAAAACTGAAAATATTTCAAAAACGGTAAGGTTTAAGTGTAATAAACCTTAATCAAATTTACCTGTATTTTAAGCGTAGAAACTAAAAATGTAATAATATATAGGGTGTTCCATTTAAAAAAATACAACTTTGATATTTTTTATTTATTTGGGACACTTTGTATTTTGTAAAAATATTTTTAAATTGTAGCTCTAATAGTCCTTCAACGAATCCAAAACTTACAATTTGTAAAAATCTAGTCGTTTAGCTACAATACTTCGTGTCGTATGTGGTGAACAACCCTGTATAAGTAAAATTGCATTTCCCAGGTATAAGATTATATCTATTTCTGGTATCATACCTGTGATCACTAACAAAGCCTGCAAAGAGATCTCTATTACCGATCACAAACATATAGGCATCGTAAACATACATGCCTGTCAGCGTCAATATACCCTTCTCTACAAAAACACTCTTGCAACTTTCTAAACGGCTCATCCTAAATATATTATGAATACATCTTTTTTGTAGCAGAAAGATTCTACCTATATCAGTACAATTTCCCCAAATTACCAAGCCATATCTCATTTTAGATTGCACAAAAGCATAATAAGCTGTCAATGCAGCTTCTTCGCCCACATTCTCCGAGACAATCCTCAAAGCAAAGCCGTGTCTTGATACCCCCTTTGCAATACCATCAACGTGCGTTTTCCAATCCAATCTGCTGTCAATGACAACACCAAGCAGAGAAACGTTCTTAGTTGTAATAATTTCATCATTTTTATATTGAAGTGTAAACGCATTATCTGCTCTGTTACCAAAAACTACACACTGCGTTTTAGATGTATTCATAGATAAACCCATTGACGAAAAATATTCTACCAATATATCACATGGTCTTTTAATTTTAACTCTCATTAATTCTGCATTCACTGCATCAAAGATCAGCGTAGTGTCATCGGCATAGAGAGTTGTATGTTCTCTCGTTATATTAGGTAGCTCGTTCGTATAAATTATATACAATAATGGCCCCAAGATTGAACCTTGAGGGACACCTTTTATTACTTTGGTTTTATTCGACACTATAACTCTACCCTGACTGTCATATTGAAAAACCTGCTGGGTTCTATTAACTAAATAAGATTTTATTAGCTCCAACGCCATATCCCGGATGCCATATCTATCCAGAACCCGGCATAGTATTTTATGGTTTACACAATCGAACGCCTTTGATAGATCAATACACATTGCTACAGTTAGCTTTGTTTCATTCAATGAATTTAGTACTTTTGTTAGTGCTTGATAAATCGCTCTTACTGACGATTTCCCTTTTCTAAAACCGTTTTGACTATCCGAGATAATGACGCGGCTTTCTAAGAAATCTGATATTCGACTGTAAATTATTCTTTCAAAAATCTTCCCGATGTTTGGAAGTAGAGATATAGGTCGATAATTATGTTCATCATCGATCTGTCCTTTCTTGAACACAGCTATAATTAATGAATTATTTAACTGATCAGGATAAATACCCGTAGAGAAACACAAGTTTCTTATATACGCTATAGAATCCGATATACAATGAGCAATACTCTTAAGGATATGCACAGGTAAGTTGTCATCACCGACAGATTTTGTATTATTTAGTTGATTAATTATCTTAAAGATTTCTGGGGAGTTTGTTGGCATTAGAAAAATCGAATCAACTATCATAGCTGGTAATAAAACATGATTTGTCATATTCTGTATATTTGGAGATACGTTGATAAAAAAATCATTTAAACTATTTACAATGAGGAAAATGCATGTTTTTAAATGATGGTTTTAAAAAATAGTTCATATAATTACAAATTGAACAAAAAAAAATTTTTGATATCGGTTAAGAAATGCCTCTAATATAAAACAATTAAATATTGTTAATTTAAATGGCCGGTAAACGCTCTCTACCGCGCCTTGCCGCTGTGACGTCACCCGCCGTTCTTCTGGTTGAGTGGAGCCAGACGCGTGTTTATTTTACACAGTTTGCTTTTAAACGCTGTTGAATCCGAGTCAAAATTTTAGTTATTTGTGTTAATTAATACATAATTAGTAATTAGTGATATTTATAAATAGTAATGGATGAGCGAAAACAGAAAAAAATGGTCCAAGGCCATGAGAAGAGATGAAAAGAAAAACGTTAAATTATCCTCTATTTTTACGATTTATTATTGTGAAGATCATTTTGATGTAAATTCATATATTTATGTATATTGTCTTACATAGGTATATGAAATTTGAATGTGCAGGGTTATTCATTATATTTTGACACCCACATACAGCCTTAACTGCAAGTTTTAGAAGAAAACATTAAATAAAAAAGTTGCATGGTTTTTCATATACTCTCTTTTAAAATTAATTCTAGTTATACAGGGTGTCTCAAAAAGGTGGTCCAGAAAATTGTAGGTATTTTTCGCTTTTCAACTGTCAATATTTCGTAAACATTTGAAGATATGTATAGGATATTATACATGAAATATATCTAGAATATCTAGAAATTTCCGAAGAATCCAAAAATATATAGGGTGTTTCACTTAAAAAAGTAACTTAATTTTTTTTAAACTCACACCTTGTATAATATTTTCATTACTGATAAACAATTTATTTTCTATAATTTCGTAAAAAAACAATCTTTAAAAATAACAAGAGTAAGGGGGTGTCAATATATAAAAAAAACTTTCTTTTTCACGCTATGCTCTGGAGTTATTTTTCCACGTACTAAACAAATATTTTTGTCTCTTTTCACTTCTACATAACCTACAGCATTATCTCCATACATGTCCCTACCTGATCTGAAAAATAAGTTTATAACATTAATATTTATAACTATATAAAAGGTCGTAACAGTAGGTACCTACTTATACTTAAATATGCCTCAGTACTACAAAGAATAAATGTTACATACCTCTCTGTTTTTTTCCTCGTAATTCAGCACCAATAAATTGGGAATTTGTATTTAAAAAAGCAGCCAATATAAAAGCGTCGACTTTTGGCCAGTTATCTGATTGTGCTTTTACAAACCCGGAATCTGCCATTACTTAAAAAATTCCCAGAACACACAACACATACAAATAATAACTGCACAAAAAAGCATAAAAAGCTCCTACAATCAACGCTAAAAGCAACAAAAATGTCTTAGTACGCCACCTAAATACGTACATAAACGGAACACGTCTGGCTGCTGCTGGCAATCGCGCGTCGACGAGAACGGCGGGTGACGTCAGACCAATAGCATATCGTTTCAATTCGCGAGGCGTCGTCGTTTGCGTTATCCATAGTATTTTAATGGCCCGTTTTATAAAATTGTGGTACTGCTTTCAAGAAAAAAGTTTTTTTTGCATTTACACATATTTATTCTAATAAATTGAACAGTTTCTGGCGAAAAATAAAATATATGCATCTTCCTCATTTTGACAGGACTATCATACTTGTTGGCAAAATTATTCAAGACTGTTTCTCTTGTTTTATTCTTATTAGTATCAGTAATATTTCGAACCAGTTGCCAAGTAGCCTTAATTTTATTTTCAGGCGAATTTAAATAATTTCTATTCGATATCATTTTAGCTTCCCTTATGACATTCTTTAATATTTTACAGTAGGTATTATAATAATTAGCGGATATTTTATTTTTAATTCTTTTAAAATTAAGTGTTCGTTTGTGCTTACACGATATTCTTATACCTTTTGTAATCCAGTGATTAGGTTTCTTATCAGAACGACACTTTTTTATAGTAAATATTGTATTAAAGTAATTTAAGATTAGATTTATGAATACATTGTAAGCTTCATTAACATTGTACTTCGAATAGACATCAGACCAGTCAATCATTTCAATTTCTTGAGTGAAAGAGACAACCTTTTTGTTAGGAAAGGTTCTTTTATAAATATATTGTTATATTTTCCGTACATTGAATACCCCCAATAACGATTATTTGCGCATGGTGATCGGACAGAGCAGTATTCAAGACACAACTTGTACAGTTTTCAACAGAATTACAAAAAACATTATCCAAAATTAATTTTGAAGTTTAACTTGATATAATGACATTTTAGCAGAACGTCAACGGTTTTTGTAGACGTATCTGTTTTAAAAAACTAAAGTGTTCTCGAGTACTTGAACTTGAATATTTTAAATAGGTTTTTTTCTTTATTTTTTGTATTTTTTTTGCTTCCGACGACGGAACGTTTCCGAAACGTTATGATTTTTTTTGTTCATTAGGCAAATTTGTTTATGAGTAAACCATTGCTGACAATTAGTCTCCGTTGGATTAACGCAACAGTATTTTCAAAAAGTAACTATTTTATTTTGTAGATTTTCTTGGCGAAATACCCATAGGACTTTTTTGAAGAGATGAATCCGCCACAGAGATATAGACTTTTTTAAGTCCAAGTTATTTCTAGTCAATAACTTACCTCTGACCAGAAAAAAAAAACTTTGGCTACGCTAAACAGTTGTCAGAATAGAAACATTTTTAGATAAAAGGACAAGAAATAATGAATGGCCAATTTGTTACGATTAAGCAAAAATAAATTTCATTAATGGTACAACAAAAACATTAAATCAGAGACACAATCTTGGCAATAATAATATTGTTCTAAGTTAACCCGGTTTTCCAAAAACTTATACTACACCCACGACAATAAAATTAAACTGAGACAAAAGATTTAAGTATATATATTTTCTTTAAATTTATATAATTTATGTGGTGAAATTTCAGTTTAAAATATATTATCTATTCATAAATATCATAAGTTCAGTAACCCTCTGAATATTTGAATTACAGGTCATTTCTGTATTTTTAATGTTATATTTTCATGCAGCCTGGCAAATGTAGATTTTTCGTATGGGTATATGCCACTGACAAAGGGGTATATGGATAGTTCAGTCTCCAAGTTGTTAAACATTTTCAAAAGGAATGTAACCTAGGGACCAGAAATGGATACAATAGATCTGAAAAGGTCGCAGCGGAACCAATAGTCGAACCAAAATGTAGTCACCTCAAAAATCTAATCTATTATCAAATGTATCTCAGATATCATACAGGGTGGGCCACTGAAAACTTAAATGGCTATAATTCTTAAACCAAAAAAGATACAAAAAAAAATAAAAAATACCGTTTCTATAATATCGAGGGGGGATATATATGACGTATTTTTTGAACCACCCCGACCTACCCCTTAGGCGGCACCCCTACTCACTTGAAAATCTTAAATGGCAACCCCTCCCCCCCCACTTGTGGCGCCTTTTTGGAAAGCCCAAGAAAAATGCTAAACGATGATCATAAAGTTTTTAGGGTGAAATTGAAAAACTACCCCTTACACGAAAAATTAGGTGGACATTAATGAAAAAAGTGATTTTTTCAGTATAAGTTACAAATTGAGACCCAGCTTAATGAGGCAAATGAGGTATTTTTCAAACCACTCCGACCCACCCCTAGGTGCCACCCACTCACTTCTAAGCTCAAGATAGCGATACCCCACTTGTGACACTTCTTTGGAAAGCTAATTGAAATTGCTAAACGATGGTCATACAGATTTCAACTTCTGTCTTCTTTCAACAATTACTGGTAAGGAGTGATAAGAAATGTAGGTTTGACAATTTGAAAGAAATTTAAAATGATAATTTATTTTAACAATTGCTCAGAATGACAGCCGTTTTGTTCTATACAAAAATACAAACGATTTTCAAATTCTTCTCTCACTTTTTGGAAAGTCTCTCTCGGAATATTTCGACATGCTGCAGTTATCCTCTGCCGCAATTTTTTCAACGAACCTGGTTTTGTCTTGTAGACTATGGATTTAGTGTAACCCCACAAGAAAAAGTCTAAAGGAGTGAGATCAGGTGACCTTGGCGGCCACTCGATTGGACCCTTTCTGCTAATCCATTGCCTAGGATAATATCTATCCAACCACCGCCTTGTGACAATAGAATAATGCGGAGGGGCTCCATCTTGCTGAAAGTGTCTTCATTAAGAGTTAAATTTCCTTCCAAATCTCTTTGATTTTCAACCTCATTTACAATGGCTGGCTCTATCAAATTGTTCAGCATTTCCACATAAGCATCACCAGTCAAATTTCCGTCGATGGAAAATGGTGCGGAATAGTATTCCGCACCAAACATTGAGCTTTTGGGGATGTTGGGTGTGTCCTTCAACAACAAAATGCGGATTCTCATCGCTCCAGTATCTACAGTTCTGCTTATTCACAATTCCGTTTAAAAAAAATGAGCACTCATCACTAAAACAACTATTTTTAGTAAGTGAAAGTTCCCTTCGAATTTCTTCCGTCACATCTGGATCGTCGTCGCCAAGTTCCTGCAGAATCTTCATTTTGTAGGAATGGAATTTGTGCATTTTCAATACTTTCCTGACAGATGTTCGAGGTATACCTGTGATTGATGCCAACTGGCGTGTTGATGCTTCTGGATTGACCGATACCTGACCAATAACTTCCATCTGCATTTCTTCATTCAGTACCCTGGGCCCTGTCCTTGTTTTATTTTTGACCGACCCAGTTTCTTGAAACTATAAAATCAAATCTCTAACATAAACGTGACTTACGTTTTTGTCCAGATTTCTCTCATTGAAAGCACGGGCCGTTCTCAAATAACACATACCTTCAGCACCATAAAGAAAAACTATTTGAATTCTTTCTTCCACAGTATAAACCATTTTTCTTTCAAATAAGCGAATCAAACGTTTAAATATACATACATAAACGTTTAAAATACCACCAAATTTGCAAACGATTGAAAATCGCTAGAAGACAGTGCAAAAACGCAAAGATATGCCGGTTTAAGATTCCTGTTTGTTGAAAGTAAAAAATAGATGATAAGGAAGAATTTGAGTTATCGCAAAATTAGATTTTAATCTTTGCGTTGCCTTTTTTATTATCTACATTTAAAAATGGCATTGGTGAGATTAGAAGTGAGGGGATGGTACCTAGGGGTGGGTCGGGGTGGTTTAAAAAATGTCTCATTTGCCTCATTTAGCTGGGTCCTAAATTGTAACTTATGCTGAAAAAATTACTTTTTTCATTAATGTCCACCTAATTTTTCTTGTAAGGGGCAGTTTTTCAATTTCACCCTAAAAACGTTACGATCGTCGTTTAGCATTTTTCATGGGCTTTCCAAAAAGGCGCCACAAGTGAAGTATTGCCATTTAAGATTTTCAAGTGAGTAGGGGTGCCGCCTAAGGGGTAGGTCGCGGTGGTTCAAAAAATACGTCATATGTATTCCCCTTCGATATCATAGAAACGGTAGTTTTTATTTTTTTGATATCTTTTTTGGTTTAAAAATTATAGCCATTGTAAGTTTTCAGTGGCCCACCCTGTATATCGCTGCTGTTGTCCAAAATATTAACCTGCGAAATGTATTATTTTACTTTTTGTTGTAACAACAGGATTTTATAGAACCAAAGGTCTGAAACAAGGGCGCTGAATTTCATCAACACTCTTCAAGATGTATCTCAGACAAGTGCTCAAAGGTTGGAAGCAAAAATGTAGAAATATGGGAATACCCATAGAGGATTCTCTAAACACTGTACTTCGCGGACGATCAGGTGCATTATATGACGCGTAAGCTTATAGAAGTATATCAGAAACAAAATGAGGACACAAGATCAACATCATCATCATCATCATTCTCAGCTTATTCAACCATTTCCAATTATGGTGTAGCCTCCTTCGCATGTTTAGATACTCTCTTTGTAGCTGGGCCCATTGTTGTTTACTGTGGATTTAATTCAACCACAAAAATGTTATTTTAATCTAATTTTAATTGTCATTTTAATTATAAAATTTGAAACAACTAAAACAACAATGAGTAAAAAATCTAGATAGTCAAAAAATACAGTTACGAAAAAGTCAATGTTAATGTGTCCACGCAATGGTCATATAAAGGTGCGTATTCATTATCCGCACGAACGAACGAACGAACGAACGAATGTTCGCTAGTGGTATGGACGGGGACCGCACGATAGGACCGCACGAGAAGACCGGAGGCATTTGTTGGCGAACGCCTTTGATGTACCGAGTCGAAACGGATGGTCGAGCGAACGAACGAACGAACGGCCGCATGCGTTCGGTCCCCGTCTAAATATACCGCACTTTCATTCGTTCGTTCGGATAATGAATACGCACCTTAAAATGTAGCGGTTATTTTAAACTAAAAACTTCGCTGGCCGACACTGTTATTTATTATTCTGTCTCTGTTATTAACCAATATTTTTTGTTGAATGTTATTAAGCATATAAATTAGCGTTAATTAGCACTTTATTAAACGGAAAAAGCTCCTTTATATAAATATGCGACATAATATACGTTTTTATTATTAGCGCTTGTGATTTAGTATAGGAGAAATTACCACAGATAACAAAACCTATATTAAACGAGAGCGAAATATATTGGTTTCAGTTTTAATTTTCCGATAAATATAGTTTTTAGTGTTTATCTTTTTCACAGTTTCCCGAATTTATATCAAAATATTTATTAGACGAAAATTAGCGACAAATCAAACCGAAAAATTATACAAAAATCCATAAATGTCATATATCTTAGTCTAGAAACTTAAAGTATTACATTGAGTTTATTGAGTACTGGGCCAACTCTACAGGGTGGACCATCGGAAACGTTCCGCAAGGCATAACGGCCAGGGTAATTTTTTTTTCAGAAAATTCAAAAACACGTCAATTTTGTTTGTGAGGGGGACAATTTTCGCTCCAAAAATGATTGCAAAATCTTCAACCCTCTAAGCGGGGGTGTCATCCCCCATTTTTTTTCAAATGGGAAGGGGGGTCAAGTGGTACCGCATTGAAAAGGGCTTTCTATTCTCTATACTTTCCCGCTTCGTTTTTGAAAATCGGTCGAGCCATTGAGAAAATATGAAGGATTGCAATTTGAAAAGTTTATTGAAACATTTATCAGAGTAAATGATAAGGATAAATTCCTACGACCAATTTGATGTTTTTTCTTATTATTTCTAGATGTTTACGCATTTTTTCACTTGCCACAAGGATGAACGATCGGGTTAGGTAGAGTGTACTTTCTTTTTGAAAGGTGTAGTTAATCGGCACAACTGTCGATACTGGGCTGAGGACAACCCCAGGGTTTTTCACGAGGTGCACACACAAAACCCTAAGAAATTGAACGTGTGGGCTGGCATTTTTAGAAATTATATTGTGAGTCCTTTTTTTCTTCTTGGAAATCTAACAGGTGATATGTACTTGGATTTACTGGAAATTACCATCGACCCAGCCCTAACTGACATCATAGAGAACAATCCTGGATACGTTGAAGCGGGACTAATATTTCAACAAGACGGTGCACCTCCACATTACTCTCAAAATGTACGTAATTATTTAAACAATAACTTTCCCGTTCGGTGGATAGGACGAAGGGGTGCAATTGAGTGGCCTCCCCGGTCACCCGACTTGACTCCTTTAAACTTTTTTCTATGGAGACACATAAAAAGTAAAGTGTATAGCACTCCACCCGCCTCATTAGAAGACCTGCGAAGACGAATTATTGATGTTTGTTGCGAAGTGACCCCGCAAGTTCTTCACAATGTTCTAGAACGGGTTGAAAATAATTTGTATTACTGTATGGAGGTTGACGGACAACATTTTCAGCATTTTCTTCATGACATCAAATGACTCGACCGATTTTTAAAAACGAAGCGGGGAAATATAGAGAATAGAAAGCCCTTTTCATTGCGACGCCACTTGACCTTAGGGGATGACACCCCCGCTTAGAGGGTTGAAGATTTTGCAATCATTTTTGGGTCAAAAGTTGTCCCCCTCACAAACAAAATTGACGTGTTTTTGGATTTTTTGCAAAAAAGAACCCTGACTGTTATGCCTTGCGGAACGTTTTCGATGGGCCACCCTGTATATTCCTTCTATTATTCCATATAACTGACAAAAACAATATACAAAATAATGTTTAGGCCTACCGTGACGTATACAAGTGATAGGGGGGTGTTTTTGAAAGAAAGCAGGAACTGGATTTTGAGAGATGACACAGGAGAATGCTGAGATCTATTTCCGACGAGAAAAAGACGGAATGTGGGTGGAAAAGCAAAACTAACCAAAAATTGCAACTGTTATTTAGGGAACCTGTCATAACAGATTATACCAGATCCTAAATCACAAAGAATACGACAGATAAGGATGAATGTAAAAATACTGCAAGGCAATCGAATGGTAATCAAATATACCGGGGTCCTGTATTACATCTAAATGTAAAAAAAGAATATGTAGAAGGTCTCTTCAATAAATGAAATACTATATTTAATTTTATTGGCTTGTCTCCATAGCTCTAGTCTCCATGTTTCGTGGTTAATATAATGTCGATGTTTATTTCGGCATAACCAAACTTAATAGTTCCTTAAAACTATCATTGATCATTCGCAAATAATTATGGTAATCTTCAGAGTTGAGTTTTTTCAGCAAAATTATACGACGCTGTCATTTTATATGTAAAATAAAATGGGGAATGTCATCGATGTTCATTTCCCCGCCAATTGGACACCGTTTCTATCTGTTAAACCAGTTTTTAGTCGCTCTAAATCTTCGTTTTATTTTCTTGTTATAGTAATAGAAAACAACAAGACAGTTTTTTTAACAAAATAGAAGCCCTATGTAACTAACTATTGACTAAATGGTAACTGAAAATCTCTTCAAAAAGTATGCGCGATGGCGTTTTTTTTACAAGAGACAAAAAATGTACCATTTTACGGAAAAAAATTGGTCATCGATGGAGTTGGAATAAACGAGATTGGGTATGTTACTATACGACGTAAATTAGGATTGATTGACGTATTCAATTGTTTTCGGTAACTTCCTGTTTCACCGGAAATGGCTACAACTTTTGATTTTTAAATGGCACCCTCGATATTTTTTTACTTTATTCGATAGAAAATCACATTCTGAATAAAATGACATATCATATTATGTCAACTTTTGACAATTTCGCTTAATAAAAAATCGTATTTTAAATTTCAATCTAGAGTGCCATGACTATGTTAAAAACACTAATTTTTAATCAAGAAGCCTTGGAAAAATAAATTTGATCATCTAATGTTTTTAGTGCCTTGTCCTGGCGGGTTAAAAAATTCTCAAAGCGTATTTTTTATCATATCTCAATTTTTTCAAATGAAACGAGGGTGGCTCGTTAGCATATTTGGAAAAAGCATTTTTTTACTAATAATTTGATACCACACACTTTCGAGGTATTTCGAGTCAAATTTTCGTTATGAACCGCATGTTATAATTTCAAATAAACCATATGCAAAAATGTCAAAAGTTGACATATCATATGTCATTCTCTTCAGAGCGTTATTTTCTATAGAATAAAGTAAAAAAATACCGAGGGTGCCATTTAAAAATTAAGAGTTGGGGTCATTTCCGGTGAAACAGGAAGTGCACCGAAAACAATTGAATACGCCAATCAATCCTAATCTATGTCATATACCAACATACCAAGACTCGTTTTTATAACTGAAAAAATAAAAAAGTTATAGAGGTGAGCCGCTTTTGAGACGCACCCGGTAGAGGTAAGTTATGCCTAATGAACTTATTTTCCTTCCAAAAATACGTAGTACTTCTATGTCCACGGAATATTGAGATATCATGTATACAGAATGTCCCAATCCGCACTATATAGGACTTTTTTATTATACATATAGATCGTATATCACTTTAGGTGAAATTTGACATCGACTTTTGATCGATTAACATGGACTAAAAATGACATAAGAAAATTTAATCTGTTGCTTTCGGGTATCTGTCAAATTTGATATTTAAATTAATAACTAAAACGTGTATAGCTCGATTTTTCAAAAACCTGATATGAAAAAAATGTTTCATTTATAATTTTATATTAGTAGTACCAATTTTTAGCCATCGCATTAAAACAAAAATTCTTCTTCAAGCCTGTATTTACTAAATAATTGACCTATGTCAATCTCTGCCTCTTGCTTCATAAATAAAACGCATCGTGATTGAGTAATGATCTATATTATTAGATTATTTGTTTTATTTAGCTAGTCCTGATACGCATTGAAGCAATGGCGTCGTCGACCCAATAATGAAACTATTTTCGCTTATCGAAACGCTAAAAATAAGTCGTTGGACGAGATGATTGTACGTTGTGCCTGTTTCGTTGCCAATGTGAAGGAATGTTGTAGCGGAGTGCCAACGTCCTCCCAGTCACTCAAAAATTCGGATTTTTAGGGTTGTACAGGATGAACAAATTCCCAAGTTTTGAATCGACAGGACAATGGAAAGAATGGAGCATCTCACTCGTCTTCAAAATCTTGTTTCTTAACCTTTAAATGATAAATCAATTTTTAATCAAATTAAAAAAAATAATTAATAATATAATTTATTTACACTTATTAGAGAACTAGAAAACATTGGATCAAAATTGTATGAAGAAGATAAAGTATGTTTTTTATTGTTAACATTAAACGAAGATTCTTCTTCTTCACATCCGTTAACTCTCGGAAGAGTATGGTGACATCATGTCTCAATTGCACGGATCATTGTTCTCCATCCCTCTCTATCTTGAGAAGCCAGAGAAGCCTCTTGCAGACCGTGACCAATAATTTGTCTGGTTTGGTCCACCCAGTGCGTCGAAGACCTTCCTCTTGGTCGTTTGCCGTTAATCTTCCCTTCAATTAGAATTTTTTCCAGTCCATCTGTTCTTCTCGAAATATGCCCGAAGTACCTAAGGTATGGCTGGTTTATTTTGGCTGAAAGTCTTGTGGTAATTTTCAGCTGCCTTAGAATTGATTTTAGTTGGTCCGAAGTTCTGTGTATGAAATTAGCAGCATTCTTCTGTAGGCCTACATTTCGAAAGCCTCTATGTTTCTTCTGTTTGTAGTTTTCAGAATCATATTAAGTCTATTTCAAGTCTCAGATGCATAAGTAGCGATAGGGAAGATCAATGTGTAGCGATAGGCAAGATCAATTAGTTATTTTAATTTGTTGTGCTGAAATATTGCAGAGTCTTTCCATATTCAAATCAGTTTTATTGTCGAGTCACCCTGTTTGTTTGTAAGGGTATATGAGATGCCCTTTAATGATCTCAGCAGGTATTCCATCTTTATCAGATGGTTTATTGTTTTTTAAAGATCTATTAGTTTTTTCCATTTCATCTTTCAGAATGGTAGGTTTTCTGTTAATCTCTTCAAGTTTATGACATTCAGCTTTATCTGCCTCGTAGAACAGTTTTTCGCAATATTGTCTCCATACTTCAGCTGTGCTTAAACGAAGATTATGAGGCAGTAATTACTGCGATAGAAACATTTTCTAGTTCTCTAATAAGTGTGTTAAAATTCAGAAAATACGCTTCTAATTTTTCATTTTTCTTTATTCTTAAAGATAATAAACTAATGCAAACGTTTTTTATTTCAGCTTCTAAAAATATCTAACGTAACAATGAATAATTCCAACATGAAATTTTGTTTTTAGTAATAAAAAATACTGGCATAAGTACGAATACCGCCTAAAAATATACAAGTCACTTATTCGAACGACTTTTGCTGTCAAGTTTCCGTAGCATCAAACAAAACATTCTTCGAAGCGTGGGGGTTAACCTGACTCAAGTTCGATTTTGCTACGCAATTTTTGGGGTTGGAGATGCGTGACAGTGAGAAGGAAAGAGAAAATATACCTGAAGGTCATCAATGAGTGAGATATTGCAATCTCGGGAGCAAAAGAGAGAAAAAAAAGGATATACAGGATGGTCCGAATTGTATACGAGAAACTCCGGCAGCATATTCTGCAGATAAAAATAAGTAAAAAGTTCGTATATCCTAAAATGCTTCGTTGCGGAGATGCAGAATGTAAAAGTTTCAATTTTATTTCGATTTTTTCTAATTTCTCCACATTTGGATAAAATAGGTATTTTTAGACATGGGAAATTTGATTTCGATGCCAATATTACTTCTATTTGTAGGAAGCACCACCTACTTACATATTTTTAACTGTTTCAAAGAGTGGTAACTTTTCGTCCGAACTGTAGTATAACAATTAACCCAAATTCGTTCAACAAAGCTGAAGAGGTAATATTTTGCCCGACTGTATAACAAACTATTTAAATGAAATAGAGGAACCTACGTTGTGTTAAAAATATTTTTTATTGTGATTACCTCGAATGCGCTCGACAGAAGCAATATTAAGAAAATTTGAAGAGAATAGGTTATGTAAATCAAACGCTAAATTTGTAAAAATAACTTACCCTACTTATTTTATTAAATGAAATGAAAGGAGTGCCGTACTCTGTCTGAAATTCACAAGTAAAAGAGCACGACAGAGAAAACCTTGATCACTATTCCAAAGAATCCAACGATGCTGTTCTGAACTTTAAGAAACGAATAATAATAATAAACGAAATACTGTCTTCATATCAAGGTTTGAAGTTTAACACACATGACGAGATTTTGTTAGTTAGCAGGTCCCCACCTGCAGGTACTGAGGTCCTTGGATTCAGAGTTGATAGGGTTGGTGCCAATATCTTTAGACTATGAGTTATACCATTATTTTGTTTTGATTGCTCATTTGTGTGCTCAGACAGGCACGGTTGGAAAATATTAGTATACTTAACAAGGCCATAATTACCAAACTAAGTCATACTGAATCACAAACATCGGCACGAATGGACAGTAAACGATTGTCTTTGGATTTAATTTTAAACTGGAAATTATTCACAGCATAAATCGAATCAATTAAATACATACACATGTCATACAATATAATTCTCAAATGAAATAAATCAAGAAAAGCTTTAGCACAGAATATTTCAACAGAAAAATTCAATAATAAATATGCTTAATTAACACTAGTTAAATAATGAGAAAACATTTACTTTACCTTTAATAACTTTCTTTGTCACAATAACTGAAATTTACAAACCAAAATAACATCAATGCGTCTCGAATGGTAGTATAAAAGCTATTACCTAACATCTATTATCGCTGATATTTGTTTGATTTCCCTCCCCCTGTATAGCTTGCGAATAAAATTTTAAGAAATCAATAATTTTATTTATGTATACAGAGTGTCTTACAAATAAATGTTTTGAATTTAAAGAGATATATTCATTTTTAAATAGGCGGTTCATCTCAGTACCTGTATTACGCTACTGAGTGAAAAAATATAAATTTCCGTTATTTTCTACGTAAAAAAAGTCTCTGGGTAAAAAGCGCTACGACCTTTTCAAGATAGATAGAATCGAAATAATCAATACAAAAATTAAACCTGTTAACTGGATAGTTATTATACTGATATAACAAATTTGGGAATGTTTTTGTGCCAAAATTTCAATAGAAATTGTTTTATCATACTTTTTTCTAGAAAAGTTATGACAAATTTAAAAAAATAAAAAGTTCCTAAATTTGCCTTGTCAATGATGACGTGTATTGATTGTTTCGTTGGTCGTAGCGATTTTTACCAAGAAACCTTTTTTGCGTAAAAAACGGCGAAAATGTATATTTTTTGCTCTGTAGTTTAATACAGGTACGAACGAAAATTTATTACTCTTCAAGTCAGTTAAAAACATGTAGGTGGCATCCCCTACAAGTAGAAGTTATATTGACCATCCAAGTATCGAGGTTAATTCAGAAATTATTTTGCAAAACGAATCGAAATAAAAGTGAGACTTCTACACCCTGTCTCTCCGTACCGACGTATTTTAAGACATAACGTTATACGAGCTTTTTTACTTATTTTTATCTGCATAATATGTTGCCAATGTTTTCCGATTACAATTTGGACCACCCTGTATATCTCGAAAATTTGATATCGATTAGGTCGGAAGATGGGGGATGCCTTATATAATACTCGTGTTACACATCGACATAAAAGCAATTCCGATATTAAGAAGAATTTCCGCGTCGATCCTATCACAAAATATCTTCTTAGACCATCCGTGAAATTGATACGATCCTAAATCCATTATTTTGTATTCTCCAACGATTTACAAAGAGAAATATGTCTTTTTTTGTAATGCATAGAATTTTTTGAGTGACTATTAGTAAATTACCTACGAAATACTATACCGAGTGCGTCTCAGAAGTGGACCACACGAGATTTAGTATGTTAGTACTCGTATATGACATAAATTAAAATTGATCGACGTATTCAATTGCTTTCGGCCACTTCCTGTTTCACCGGAAATGACTACAACTTTTGATTTTTAAATGGCACCCTCGGTATATTTCGACTTTATTTGATAATAGAATAAATAAGAAAATGACACTCTGAGTAGAATGACAACTTTTGACATTTTGATATATGGTTTATTTGAAATTGTAACATGCGGTTCATAACGACAATTTGACTCGAAATTTACCAAGTGTGGGGTATCGAATTATTCGTAAAAATGCTTTTTCCAAATATGTTAATGACCCACCCTTGTTCCATTTTAATAAATTGAGGTATGATTAAAAATACCATTTGGGCATCCTTTACCCTGTCAGGACAAGACACGACAATCAAAACCATTTTTCCAAGGCTCCTTGATTAAAAATTAGTATTTTTAACACATCCATGGCACTCTAGATTGAAATTTAAAATAAGTTTTTTTTTTCAAGCGAAAATGTCAAAAGTTGACATATGATATGTCATTCTATTAAATGTGTCATTTTCTATCGAATAAAGTAGAAATATACCGAGGGTGCCATTTAAAAATCAAAAGTTGTAATCGATTCTGGTGAAGCAGGAAATGACCAAAAACAATTGAATACGTCAATCAATCCTAAATTATGTCATATACTAACATACCAAATCACGTTTTTTTTATCTGAAAAAATAAAAAAGTTATAGCGAGGCACCCGGTTACTGAATCCTGAAATAATTACAATTTCAATAAACAAAATCCGCCTGAATATTCCATTCGGGTATCTCTTCCACGTGCCGAGTTTGGTGCCAATCGACACAAAATTAAGAAAAATCCTGATGATTTCGTCCATTTAGAGACATCGGTCCGAAACGTCGAGAGCGTTATCCTGTAGCCCGTCCCCAACTATGTCGAAATCGACCCACATTTTTCTTCAATATGAAATCTTTAGTCTCATCCTGATAAAGTTTTTCGATCATACGGTAGCACACTTGTACTCCCTTAAACAAGGGAAATGGAAAAAATATTCTAAACAGTGAAAAATTAAAGTAAAAAACATTTAATTAGTACATATTATGAAAAAATTCTACCATTCTTATCGAATCAGTTTGACACTTTTATTTATGTTATAATATGTTAGGAATTTTCTAACAGATAAAAATTAGAACATACGCGGATACATTACTAAACCAAAAAAATATTGAAAAATGTCACAGATAGAGAAATACAAATAGTGGCATGTGGTCGAAAAAAATACGTATGGCGACAACAGTATTCGCATAATAATTTATTAGATAAATCAAGATTAGTATCAAACGCGTGGCTACTTAGATCTCTCAGATCAAGTCATGTAACAAATTAATATATACATTTACAAAAAATACAAGCATTAATATCCGTTGCTCAGGGTTAGAAGAAAGCTGCGTTCATGAATGGAATTTTATAATTTATATGAACGTTGATTAATTGATGAGACCAAAAGCTGAAAAATTTTATTTCACTAACGAATTCTTGGCTAATTAAATTTAAAGATTCTAATCTGGAAACGGATTGCAGTAAAAAGATGGACCAGACAATTCACACGGAGTTTAATGATTTTGAGTTAATAGATACTGACACATCGTTGGATCCAATCACAGATAGAATGTAGTATGTTTAGGAAGGGGAGTTAATCACTGCGACCTTACAGATCTATTGTTTTCCCCTTTCTTGAGTTATAAATAACTCATCAGACAGTCTCAGGGCTTTAACAAAAGCCAGTATCTCAGACAGCTCCACAGAGGCCAGCTCTCCATCCTCGACATCAGCCGTACCAAAGTTCATGGCACGAACGCTCGTCGTCTCGGCGCACTCAGTGATAGAGTGTTTTGGTGTTTCCCCATTTTCCCCAGAAATCTACATTCGCCGTTGTTATTCAGTTTCAGCCTACTGAGGTTTTCGTTGAGGAGACAGTGTCCTGTTAGAAACCCTGTGACAATCCGAAGAATGTTCTTACTTAAATGAAAGAAAAATCTTTGATTTTTCTTGGTCGTAAGTTCTGAGGAAGTTTTTCGAGTATCTTAGACCGGGGTTGGAGGACTCCCATTCCAGGTTACGGATGATATATTGAGTCTTCCAGGATATTCAGTTCCGCTTTTAGTTAGTTTCCGCTTGGAAAACAGAACGGTTCTGGTCCAGTTAGTGGATTATTCACTTCTTTTCTAGCTAGATCATTTACTTTTTCATTGCCTTCTATCCCTTGGTGAGCGGGCGCCCAGAGTAGGAGGACTTTATTTTCGGTGCCTAATTTGTTCAGCTTCTCTAGGCATTCTCTGACCAACTTCGAATTGATGGTTACTGAGTTGATCGAGTTATTCAACTAGCTTGTTGATACCTTCAAAATCTTCTTTGGATTGGAACCTTTGCCCACGCAGTTCATTCTTAAGTCGTTAGGACTCGGACCGGGACTGTATGGAGGATGTCCCAACAATTCAATGTTTTCATCCTTTAAAAACTCAAATGTTGTTCGAGTTGTGTGGGAACTTGCATTGTCTTGATAGAGGATCATTTGTCGTTGAAGGTGGGTTTTTCAAAACTCAGGAATTACTTCCGGCAAACAAATAAATATGTACGAATCAGCAGTAACAGTTCCTTGATCTCGCAGAGTAATTGTTGCTACATGACCCGCTTTTGAGACAAATGTTGCCACCATCTTTTTGGAAACACTTCGAGAATGGATAACTTTCGTCACTTTTGGTGTATATTGGAACACCCAAACTGCCAGTTTCCTGCGGTAAACCGGTGTAGAGTTTTTTTGAAACCAATTAACTCTAACTGCTCTCTGCTTTCCAGTAACATTTCTTTGATCTTGCAGAGGAATTGATTCTACATGACCCGCTTTTGAGAACTTTTGTTGGTTTTGGTTTATCTGGGAACACCCAAACAGACGATTGACGTTTCTTTTCGGGTTCATAAGAGGGATTCAGGATTCATCACCACTGGCAATACTTTATATATTTTTTGAATTTCGTGCGTTTCTTCACGTTTTTTTTTGTTACATGAGGTCTTTGAAATGCCTAATGATGCTTTAATTTCAGGATATGTGACATGCCGATCGTCGTGGATCAGCGTACGTACAGCATCGACGTTTTCCTGGCTGACTGCCGCTTTTGGTGACTTGTTCTTGGATCGTCGCTAAAACTAATCCGTCCACGTTTAAATTCTCCATACCAACGAGAAATTGTCGACCGAAGTGGTGCTTAATTGTCCAAAACAGAAACCAACTCGGCAAGGCCTTCTTGTTAAGACAACTGTCTTCGAAAATAGGAAAAAATATTGCGCGAAAAGTTTTTCGGCTTAATTCCATTTTTTGACTGACTCAACTTCAAAAATTCAGTTTAGGTACAGATTTAAATGAAGCGGTCTAAAACTTTGCCGTTAAGTTAACTAAAGATGACAGTTAATTTTGACATTTGATATATGTTGACAGGCGCCTACTATGTAAAAATATAAAAAGACAACCCTCTGAGGAGTAGCTATGGTATTAAGATTAGAGCTAATTGTGAAAGAAATAATTAAAGGTCTATAACCTTAATTAAGAATAAACAGTACTGTACTTTATAACACCTTCAAAAGCGATTATTTATTTTTATACTCAAAAATCTTATGGTGAGAAAAATATTGTTTCATCTGAACCGTAGTACGTAACAGAGGCCTATTTTTAAACAAAAACCTCTCAATCAATTAAATTTCATGTCACACTTTTCCAACTTCGACGCGTGTGTAAAAAAATAAACAGAAAGCAAAACAGCATTAAAATTTACATAACCTAATTAACGTGTAAACTACAAACAAAAATTTTCAAGTACCTAATCCGATTATTTATTTTGGTAATCATTTTTCAGGTTTACTTTTTAAAAACAGGAAATACAATTAACAGCATGTAAAAATATTACTTTGAATGTGGTAGACAATGAATCAGTAAAAAATGTCTATACGTCTATGGCGGATTCATCTCTCAAAAAAAAAACAGAACGAGAAAGAAATTTCATTCACGGGAATGAAGAAACTTTAACAGAACGTCAACGGTTTTTGCAGAGAAAAAAAAACAAAGTGTTTTCGAATATTTGAAGGGTTGCATTTAGATATTTTAAATATTTTTTGTTTGTTTTATTGTTCATTATGTGTTTTTTTGCTTCCGAAGACGGAAAGAGATATACTTTAGCATTTTTTTGTCCGTTAGGCAAAAATGACAATGACAATCAGTTAAGGATCCACAGGGGGTGGGGGATATCGGTGGCTCAAGCTGTTTAATATTGTTCACAGGTATTGTTTCTAAACTTTCCGTCTTCATTATTGTAATTAATGCATTTTCTACCACTAGGTCTGTGATTTTAAATCTTTATTGCAAGAGATGAGGAAGTAGTTGGTGAGAATAAAACACAATTTTCATAAATCGAGTTAGTAAGTTGTGAAAACATTGTTTATATAAAATTGTTTCAGGTACACACGTGCTTTATTATGGATGCAAGGTTTGCACAGCTTTGCCCATTTTTATGAAAATTTAAGTTACTTTAAGTCGAGGGGTTGGAATTCCTCATCATCATCATCATTTAGCTTATACCACTGCTGAACAAAAGCCTCCCTTAACTCTAGCCATTTCCTTCTATTTTGTGCCACTTGAATCCAGTTTCCAGCCACCCTCTTAATGTCATCTGTCCATCGACTAGGAGGTCGTCCTCTGCTTCTATAGGCCTCGTGTCTCGGTCTCCATTCCACAAGTCTCTTTGTCCACCGTCCATCTGTCATCCTAGCCACATGTCCTGCCCAATTCCATTTAAGGTGTAAGACAGATATCACCGCATCTCTTACTCCTGTTCGATTTCCTATTGTATGATTGGGTATTTTATCTCTGACTGTAACTCTCAACATAGACCTTTCCATTTTCCGTTGCATGACCTGTATTCTATGTATGTTCTTTTTTGTCAAAGTAAGCGTTTCAGCTCCATACGTGAGGACAGGTAAGACACACTGGTTAAAGATCTTTCTTCTTAAACATATGGGAATATCAGATCTCAGTATATGCCTTAGTTTGCCAAATGCCGCCCACGACAAACCTATTCTTCGTAGAATTTCGTGGGTCTGATTATCCCTTCTAATACCGATCTCATGCCCTAAGTATTTATATATATGCACTTGTTCCAAAGGTATGTTATTAATGTTTAAATTTCCACTTAGTCCTAGGTTTGTCATGTATTGTGTCTTTGACAAGTTAATTTTCAAACCGACTTTTTCCGAAGCATCATTCAGCATATCCAGCAGATTCTGTGCCTCCTGTATGTTGTCTGTTATTAAAATAATGTCATCTGCAAAACAGAGATGATTTATCAATTTGCCATCGATGTTAATTCCTGTTGAATCCCAGTTTATCATTTTTAACATACTTTCTAGCACAGCAACGAATAGTTTAGGGGACAGTGGACGGTCGCGGTAAGACAGTCGCCTTGTCTTACCCCTCGATCGATATTGAATTTATCTGTGCATTGATTTGTCGATATTCTGACGTTTGCCGTGGCATTATCATATAGGTATATGTCTTATGATTGAGGAGTATCGATGATCGATGCGACTCTCACTTAGTGTCTCTAGAAGCTTCCGCTGGTCTACCGAATCGAAGGCCTTCTCGAAATCCACGAAGACAAGCATTAGTGGTCTATTATACTCAATGCATTTCTCGATAAGGACCTTGACTGTTAGAAGATGGAAACCTGCTTGTTTCCGATCAGGGGTTGGAGCAGGTTTCCGATCAGGGGTTGGAATTACATGTACATTTTCTTGGCAGTCGTTGGCACTAGTCGACTATGATTATATGGCAGACATAGGCAATTCTCTTCGCAGTCATTGGCAGATATTTGGACAGCAGACGTACATTTTCTACCCTTTGATTATTTATTTTTTTGAAAAATAACGTACTTATGAGAAAATATTTCGAAGTAGGTTATATATTTGCTGCATTATTAAATACATATTATAGTTTGAATTTATTTTTAATTGTATTGTAAAATTTAATGGAGCCATTTCACACTTTCCAATATTTTTACTCCTTTGTATAACATACCTATTGATTATTACTATATGATGACTATCAGCTTTGTTCCCAGCGTGGCAACCAGATCAGAAAACTCTTTGAAACAGGTCAAGACGAAATGCGGTCACCCAACTTTGTCGCATTTCGAGATATTTCCAGTTATCTTGACCCACTTCGGTTTGCCTCGACCTACTTTCGATTCTTAAAAGCGCCTGAAAACTACTCGTGAAAGGGGTATGGGAGGATTTTTTGGCGTTTCCTGTTGCTTCGTTCAATCTTGTTTCGTTTTGAGCTATATCCAAAACGTGGCGGTATCTGTACCCGAGGCAAAGAATTTTTTTTCATAAATCTCAGTGAAATAAGTAAACCCAGATGTTTCTAAAATAGCTGTTGTTACGATGATATTTCGTTAATTACATCTCCTTTTTTGTTTATATATATATATATATATATATATATATATATATATATATATATATATATATATATATATATATATATATATATATATATATATATATATATATATATATATATATATATATATATATATATATATATATATATATATATATATATATATATATATATATATATATACTCTGTTTTTTTTTAATTTTCTTGGGATTTAGGTTCAGGGAAAACTCTGATTAAGTTTTCATTTGGGTTTCATATTTTTATTTCATTTTTTAAAGGAAATAACCAAACGTTTCGGCCAACATTACAGCCTTCATCAGTGTAGCTAGTGTCAAAATAAAAAAAAACAGTGTCGAACATAATCCAAAAATTACATAGAACAAATTCACAAACACACACAGCATAATGTTTACTATAATTAATAAAACTAATAGGCTACATTTTTTTTTTAAATGATTATTCGTAAGACCAAAACGATCCACGTATGTATATTGACTACGGCTGAAATCGCACTGATGGGATGGAGTGCGATTTCAGCCGTAGTCAATATACATACGTGGATCGTTTTGGTCTTACGAATAATCATTTAAAAAAAAAATATGTAGCCATCCTCTGACAAGTTGATATTAGTTTTATTAATTATAGTAAACATTATGCTGTGTGTTTGTGAATTTGTTCTATGTAATTTTCTTTGGATTATGTTCGGCACTGTTTTTTTTGATTTTGACACTAGCTACACTGATGAAGGCTGTAAAAAAATATGAAACAAATGGTTAATCCTTTAAAAATGAAATAAAAATATGAAAACCCAAATGAAAACTTAATTACAAGGTTCAAGAATAATAAATTTTCCAATATATATATATATATATATATATATATATATATATATATATATATATATATATATATATATATATATATATATATATATATATATATATATATATATATTTATTTATTTATTTATTTATTTATTTATTTCAGTCTTTAGGATACAAACGGAACAAAAGTCCAAAACTAGTATCCTGATATTACAGTTTACAATAATTTTCCATTAACAATATTATAAGTTATAAAACAAGTAACATCTACAATATATTTAGATTTCTTAATTAATTAATACAAAGCATAGAGGTAGTGCGTTTTACAGGTCACTGTAGTCTATATATACACAGTATCACAGGACAGGAGATCGGTCTACTCTAACAATTTCAACTTAAGCCTATTCTTAAAGGTTAGTAGATTTTGATTGAAAAAATCTAGTTCAGAATCAGAACAATACAAGTTAGCAGCCCTAACCATCCTCACCAATGGTGCATTCTGGTAATAATTGGTCCTACAATATGGAACCCAAAAGAGGTCATGACCCCTCTCAGCGCACGGACAGGCACATTAATCTTAACTCTCGATAGGATATTTGGAGAGCTAGACAGATTATTAATGATCTTAAACAAAGTTAAAATGTCAGATAGAGTACGTCTCTTTTCCAATTCAAGAATTTTGAAGCGCCGCCGTATCTCTGAGTAATCATGATGTGCTACGTGGAAGTGCGATTTATAGCCAAGGAATCTCAAAAATTTCTTTGTATTTTTCCAGTCTCTCAACGTTATTTCTATATACAGGGCTCCATATGACAGATGCGAATTGTAGTTTACTAAATACATATGAGTAATACAGAGTCAAAATCGTTTTGGAGTTATTGAAATCAACACATTGTCTTTTAATGTATCCAAGGGTCCTATTACAATCATTAACCAGTTTGTCAATATGGAGTTGAAAAGTCATTTTAGAGTCAAACAGAATCCCTAGATCTTTTATATGGGTAACTCTGTTTAAAACAGAACTCCCAAGTTTATAATTATAGTTAATGATTGTAGATGCCCGAGAGAACGACAACACCGAACATTTGTCAGGATTCAAAAATAACTGATTTTCATTGCAAAACTCGATCAGCCTCTCAAGACTAGCTTGTAGAATTTCACAATCTGACATGGAATTAACTCTGAGAAAGATCTTCAGATCATCAGCGTAGCAAAGGAACAGGCAGTTATCAAAACATAGCGTTATACAATTAATATACATTACAAAGAGAAGGGGGCCGAGGTGAGAACCCTGTGGAACCCCCGATGACGGGGAGAATGTACCCGAGCAAAAGCCCAAAAGCGCCACAAACATAGATCTATTGAGCAAATAGGACTCAAACCATATCAGCAGATCTCCACAGACTCCCATCTCCCCCAGCACCTGAATCATAATTTCATGGCTGATCTTATCAAATGCTTTGCTGAAATCTGTAAATATGACATCGACTTGACAAAACGAGTCAAATGCTTCATATATGTATGTTGAGTATTCCATGAGATTTAGTTCTAGATTCCTTTTTTTAAGAAAACCATACTGCTCTGGTATAATATCAGCGATTACAAAATTGAAAATATATGGGTAGACTAGCTTTTCAAAAAGTTTGGAGAAGGTACATAATTTGCTGATGGGCCTATAATTCTTGACGTCACACTTCTTGCCGTTCTTATAGATGGGCGTGATGGCAGAAACTTTCCATGTGTCTGGAAATACTCCAGAAGAGAGAGACTGGTTAAAAAGAAGTGTTAGTGGTATGCAAAGCGAAGCCGAGCATTTTTTTGCGAATATGGCTGGGATGTTATCAGGGCCCGCCCCTTTTTTTTCATCTAGCCCCTCGAGAACTTTTTGGACCTCATCTACGGTTAACAACACACTAGACAATGACTTATTACTGGTTTGACAATACCTTTGAGACCTCTTTATTGCTAGCGACCTTGGTACATACACACTCTGAAAAAAATCGCAAAACAACTCACAGATCTCGGCTCCATCCCTCGCTACCCGATTCCCAAACCTCATCTCCCCTGGAGTCCCCGTATTTGACCTCTTTTTTGACACAAATTGCCAAAATTTTTTATTGTTGTTAGGTATGGATACATAAGATTGATAGTCACTATTAATGCATCTTCTACTCTGTGAGCGCAATAATCTAAAAGCATTGTAAAGACTTTCGTCTTTGCTAATTTTCCATTTTTGTGTATTTTATTTTTTCTTAGAATAAGTTTAATAGTATTTTGAGAGAAATAAGGTGGAAATTTATTATTTATTCTTTTTAGGGGGACATTGTTTTGTATGGTTTTGTTCAAAGTTTCATAAAATACTTTGACATTCTCATTAATATTTTTAGAGTTGAGCAAGTGTCGCCAGCTGAGAGAATCCAGCTCAGCATTTATGTTGATATAATTGGCCTAGTTAAAGTTTCTCACATATTTCATGTTAACCTTTTCTTTTAAGTTGCAATCAGGACAGTTAAAAAGGAACTCTAAAGAGGGGTGATCCACATTCACAGACAACAGAGGATGGTCCGACCGAACTAAATTGCTTATATAAAAATTGTTAGAAAACACTAGGTCTAAAAGTCTATTATTTGTATTCTGGACATTATTGAACTGCATAAAACTATAATGAGAAAGAGTCTCCAGCAAGTCGCAATATTTTGGGGGTACATTAAATGGTTCCAAGTGACCATTGTTTTCAAACCAATTGACTGTAGATAATTGAAGTCACCACAAATTAAGATAGGGCAGTTTTTTAATTTATCTAGGTTTAGTTTTAATTTAGTTAAAAAGCATGTATAATTAACATCTTCGTGGTGCGGCAAATAGACACAGCACAGATAAATCTTAAAGTTACCAACCGTTAAAAGCACCCAAATGTCTTCTCCATCACTGTGAAACTCCTCAAGTAGAATGGGGTTAAATTTGTTTTTGATCACTATGAAAACACCACCACCATCACTTTTCTTGGAACATGTAGTTATCCTATCCCGTCGAAATAAAGAGTACACCCCTGTATTGATAATTTCATTGTCCATCACAGAATCGTTCAACCAGGATTCCGTAACAAAGGTAACATCATAAGGGCAGCCGTCATAAGAGAGTCTAAGTTCCTTCAACTTGGTTCGACAACCTTGTATATTTTGAACATTACACAAAAGTGAGAAAGCCATCCTGATGGGGATCCCTTAAGTATAAAAACAGCACAGATATGAAGAAAAACTTATGTGCAGCTGGAAGTTACAAAATTCTCAGACTCTCTGCATTTAGGACTTTTAGGGACTCTGATGTGGGTGTTTTTTTCACATAAACAGAGCCATTAAAGGTGTAGGCACTTTGTACTAATTTTTGCTTCCTGGCATCACGAGCAAGCTTAAATAATTTTTGATTTTCAACAGTGAGGTCCTCGTTGAAGTAGATGTTACTTCCCTGTAGTCCACATGACTCCGCCGTGATCTTGCCAATCTCCTTGCGTCTTTTAAACAAAGTAGTTTTATCCGCCTTGTTGTTTAGTTTGACCATAATAGGGGAATTCTCCCTTTTATTAAGGGCATTGCACTGTTTTATTTGAAGACTGTCAAAACTTAAGTGATCAAAAATAGTCCTAGCCATATCAGTTACATTAGCATTTTGTCGATATTTAAGGCCCGTGATAATTACATTACATTCCTTCTCCTTTAGTAAGGATGTGTTTACCTTGCTTTCAAGTAATTTGAGTCTTGTTTTAAGTTGATGTTTTTCCTTGTTGTGTGCTTTCAACAAATCTGAGGTGGCTTCGAGCTGCTTCTTTTGATCATCATGGCACTTTGAGATAAACTCCGCTGAAGCCCTAATGCTGGCAATTTCTTTATTTAGGGCATTAGTACTATTTGCTAGGGCCTGGGCATATGACTTCGGAGCCGATTCAGCCACCGATTTAATTTGCTGGGATTCCTGCTTTACATCACAGAGATCCTTGTTTAAGACACTACAGTTTTCCTGGAGATCCCTGAAGCTCTTCTGCAAAGTACTTATCTGCTTTATGGTGCAGATACAATCCTCACAAAAAAACATAACAGTGCGAGACTGGGTCATTAAAGCCCTGATGTCACTTGATGTCATCTTAGAGCAGTCTCTACATAGGGTATTCCTGCATAGATCGCAGGGGCCTCCAAATAAGTCCTTAATGTTCTTATCCTTTGTGACATCCACGTAGACACAGCTTCTCTTGCATTTGAAACAAGTCCCCATGGTTTTTCCTTTTTTCGTCCCACCAACTTTATAGGTTAGATTAATTGTTATCCCGGATTTTCCTTTTAGAGTGCAAAATTCCTTAAAACTCTTACAGATGGATGTTAATTGCGCCGCAAACCAACTATATTCCCGTTTATTTAATTTTTTTACTAGAAAAACCGCCAAAATCGAGTAGAAATTCAACACGTGTTGTGACACTTAACTCTCTACGTGTTGTGGTTTGGTTTGGTTTGGTTTATATATATATATATATATATATATATATATATATATATATATATATATATATATATATATATATATATATATATATATATATATATATATATTCCACAAAATTAATATTTGAACACGCGTTTAATAATATGTAGAGAGAGACATATTTAAGAACCAAACTTTTCACTCAATCTGCAGGAATATAATTACAATATGTTTATTATTTAATTTTATTATAATGTATTAGTATATAAAATTGTATATTTATGTTATGTTTGTTTACGCGGCCTTAATTGATTAATATAACGTAGTATTGCTTGATGAGTAATACTGGCAACATCATCAATATATCGAGCTGATTGGGAACATTATTGATTGACCTGATGTCAATAAAAGATACTTTTGTATATAGGTAATAATAACATGGTTTGATAGAAATCCATTCAAAAATAAGAAATAATTAGACGATTTTTTAGATAGTTTAACACCGTGGATGATAACCGATAAAAGGCGGACCGCCAGAACAGTCACTGCGTATTGCCTAGCAGTTTTACGATTTTAAGTTTTGAAAATATATTTCTTTTTACTATATTGTAATTAATAACGTTAGACATTGATTAAAACTAAATATTCTTGTGTAACTTTAGAGGAATAGCCAATATAATCTACCATTGGTAACTGTTTTCTAAATGCACTTTTTTGATTTTTCATCAGTTTAATATAGTGGCATTACATTACACTCCATTACAAATTAATGATATTTATTCATGCTCCATGTTTACTTATTTTTCTGAAGTCATCACAAAGTTTGACCTTGATTGCTTCGTGCTATTTAAAAAAAATAGTAGAATAAATATAAATTAGCCCGTGTTATAAAAATTAGTTCCCACGTTTCCTGAAATTGATCAAGACGCGCCGTGATTGGATGTTTGTTTTTTATTGTTAATCTGGGTTAAACATGGGCTTATATTCGAGCATACTTCTAAAAGTATTTTCACAAACGTTTTGCGAAATGTTTCACGAAATATTTCGTAAAACATTTCGGGGATAGTGTAGAGGCTGTGTTTAACAAAGTCAGTTTTGCAATCTATTTACAATACAATAAACCAAAAAAATAACAACTTACAAAAAATAATAAAATAAGGTATATTCAAATTTCCTCCAGATTAGTTCACTCCTGTCACACTAGAGGGCGCCCCTTAAAATTAGAAACTTGAAACTAAAAAATACATGGCAGTTCGCGTTCTTATTAAGTATGTTCTCCAGAAAGATGGCAGGTCTGAGGATAACATCACGGATCTGGCTTTCCAATCATAGAAAAGCTCATAAAAGAAAACGCCTTGCGTAACCATCTTCTGAGTTCTGATGCGTGTCAAATACTCGTCAGCGAGTAATGGCAGTAGTAGTAGTACGTTCTGTGTTATTAATGCAATGATTTCGCACAAACATTTTTCAATTAACTCAGAAAAAGTTTACTATTTTGTTGCCAATATTTTGACGCACATCGTATAGGTCGGTAACGTTCCCGGATATACTGTAGCGTTTTTTTAAAACATTATCACTGCGAACGGCAGCTTTTCGTTGGTAGAGCAGTCGTGGATAAGGTATTTCAGTTCATGTTAAATGTAAAACTAGGACTTAAATCTACACTTAGCTGTTCTTTATGTAATCTTGCTTTAAACAGTAACAGCGTGAGGTGGTCTCGCATCTCTGTACTCAGCCATCCAACACAACCAAAGGGGCCAGAATGAGGACACCATAAATTGATACAGCCGTAACTAACTAGCTTATAGCTGGGAACGAAGCAGCATGGGACTCAAGCTACATCCACGCTGTGGCACTTATATGTAAGAAAAAATCATTCTTACTGGGGACACTCGTCCACAGGACATCCGTACATAAGATAATGTCCGTACATAAGACACTACCCGTACCTTGGACACAGTCCGTACCTTGGACCCTCGAAATGTAAAAATGTTTGTAAAACTATGATGTAGGGTAGACGTGGGGTAGACTCAATAATTTGTTGTTTTATTTTACGTTGTGAATAAATGTTGGTAGTTATTAAAATTGTTATAAAAATATATAATTCTAATAAAAATAGATAAGTTATAATAAGTATTTATTAACACAAACATCCGATACGCTACTGAAGCAGGTAAGTCAAATTAACGTATCTAAATTCTTTGACATCTAATCTTTGACAAGTAATAAATAAAAGCTAAAATGCAAGAAAAATATATAATTTAGTTAATTTAAGTGAATTTCATAAATGATCGGTTTACTACACGTATGTATATTATATAGTCACTTACTAGCGAAAAGTTGTTCCATTATTTCACTCGATTTTTGCCGAGATCTACCGCACGCTACACAACCAACTATTTTAGAATCTTTTTCGATAAATCGCGATAGTGTCACTG
The DNA here is from genome assembly GCF_002938485.1 of Sitophilus oryzae. Taxonomy (NCBI): domain Eukaryota; kingdom Metazoa; phylum Arthropoda; class Insecta; order Coleoptera; family Curculionidae; genus Sitophilus; species Sitophilus oryzae. The sequence goes on along the minus strand of NW_022147046.1, from coordinate 2,273,105 downwards.
TTAATTTAAGTTCTGCCACAATTTCCATCTAAATTTACTACCTTTATACAACTATCAGTAGTAGAATAAATAATAAATAACATAAAATAAGCTCCGTAAAGACTAACAAATCCACAAAATTTCAAATCAAATTGAAATGTGTCAAATGAATCGTCAAACAGAACTGTCAACAGCTGTCAAGGATCCCCACCCTAGAGTGCTTTTATGGCGCTTTTTCCGCCCACCATGCATGAATACATGGATAGCATTATGCTCCTTCCTTAGTCTTCTTATTCAAAGGTTAAATCACAGAGAGTTGACAGAAGCGATGTTGACAGCGCGCGCCTCCACAGAATAGTAATAGGGTTGTGTCGAACGATAACAGGGTTGGCGACTAGGGAACGTAAAAATTACGCGTCAAATAAACTATCCGGCCTGAACGAGAGGGAATCCGGTGATGATAGGCCAGACATCATATATTATATATAAAAAAGACATGTAACGAACTAAAAACGTTACAATACGTTTACAGAAAATTTTCGCTTATTTTTGACCAAAAAACGTCTCTAATGTATAATTTTTCCAAAACACTAAAAACGCACTCTATATAAAAATTGTTGTATAATTACAAATTGTTCATAATACAGACTATTATTATTAGTATTATCATTATCTAGTACCTTTTTAACAAGTATAATTGTTGCAACTAATGTACTAATGATATATGTATTAACAAGGTGTAATGAATAGCAATTACTAACACAGTGAAACAAACACGTCTGGCTATTACATAAAAACTAACTTTTTCTATCTGAATATTTCCTAGAATTTAATGCCGTTTTCCAATAAAACGATTCTCGCTCTCGATAATCTAAATTTCATAGAATTGTAATGAATAGGTGGTTCGGCATAACAACAATAAATACATGAACGTCTATTTGTTTTGCTATTGGGAGTATTTCACACGTCTTTGAAATAGATTGGATTCTATTTTTATTGACATTAAAACTTATTTTTGCTGTTTGATAAACTGTTTCTTTCAAAATTATCAAATATTAAGTGTTCATAACTAACAACATTCATAATCGAAGAAAACCGAGAAACACTTTGTGAACACTTTACTTCATGATTATAAATTTATAAATACACCATACTCTTACCATAGAGTTGCCAATTGTCCTCTTTTTGATCTCACCGTCCTCTTTTCTCTCACGTATTGAAAAAGTCCTCTTTTTTACATACCAAACTCAAAATCTAAAAAATATTCGTCTATCGCCACAATGTTTTAAAAAATTGTTAATCTGTCTCTTTCGCTACTCCCACTCGTTTGTACAAAAAAGAAAATGAAGAAATGTTTATGTATAAGAAATATTTGGGGTGGAAGCCATAAACTTCTTTAACTATTTTATGTTTACTTACTGTTTATGTTTACTTACCTGTGTTTTGAAAAAAAAGTTTTGTTGAAAACGGCTTTGAATATAAACATTTTTAAAAAAGAAAGACCATTAATTGCATACCGTTTAAATAACTTTTTAGTAAATTCTACACATTTGGACGAGGTTTCAAAAAAAATGTTTTGTCTGTGCCTCTTTTTTACCCTCTCGTCCTCTATTTTTCATTTTGAAAGTTGGCAACCCTATCTTACCACCTATTAAGTCTATAATTTGTTGTATAAATAAAATGCAAACAAGAAAATATTTTAGAGGACTTCCCGGAAAACAATCAGATATTCTCAGGTATTGATTCATCGATACCCGAAAATATCATCAATCGATAGTCATTTTCTACACATACCAGCTTATTTCCAAGAAATAACCTGAATTTCGTGATAAAAAAAATAAAAACGAGTTTCGGATTTGAATTCTTATTCACGCGGCCCACAACATCGTTCGTCAAAAATAGATCTGCCGAAAACGAAACAGAGATAAATTTGGTGTAGTCCTACGAGGTGATTCTAATTAGTAAAGAATAAACGCATGATTTATGATAGGTATAATATAGAAGTTTTCTATGATTCGACACCAAAATAAGTAAAAATCATGTTATATGAAGGATAGCCTATTCAAGCTATATTATTATTTTTTTCAACTGAAAAAATGTATTTCAATAAAAATACATTTCAACAAAAATGTATTTCAATAAAGTTGTAGATATTTTTTCACTGTATATACCATGTACAGAGTTTTTTCACAGTATTTATACATTTTAAAGTAAGTAAAAAAAGTAAATTTCAACATTTTCCTCAACTTACTGATCGTCTTTTGTTTATTTTTATATCACTTTCTAGTGGTTCGGGTATAACCTTCTGAATCCTACATTTAAAATTTTAATTAATTAAAAATGAAAGATCCCATCTGTCAATATTACGAGGGAAAACAAAATGTTGATATTTTGGTGAAAGTTTGAATCACCCTGTGGAATATGTTAACCAAGCAAGAAGTATGAAATTCAGTTGATCATATAGGTGCATCATTTCTCGATAGTTTGTTTTTGGTTCATCTCAATAGCTTTATTTTTTATGTAAATATTCTTCTTCTTCTTCTTAAAGTGCCTTCTCCATTCAGTGAAGATCGGCAACAACCATGGCAAATTCCTCTCTATTTTTCGCTCTTCTCTGCAAAGTATGTGAGTCCAGGCCTGTCCAATCTCTGATGTTCTTCAGCCAGGATTATTGCCGTCATCCGGGTCCGCGCTTTCCCTCAATTTTACCCTCGATGATGAGCTGAAGGAATTCATACTTGCTATGTCTCATGATATGGCCCAAATAGGCTGCTTTCCTCTTTTTTATTATGTCGAGGAGTTCTCGGTCCTTGTTCATTTGGTTTAGAACTCGTTCATTCGAGACACGGTCAGTCCATGGTATCCTCAGCATTCTGCGATATACCCACATCTCAAAAGCTTCCAACTTATTCATTGCGCTTACTTTAAGTGTCCACGACTCAGCCCCGTAGAGAAGTGTGGAAAGTACGTAGCACTTGACGAAGTTGTCTTTTATATGGATGTTGAGACGTTTATCGCACAGTAGGTTCCGCAATTTTAGGAAGTTTGATCTAGCCATCTCAATTCAAGCTCTGATCTCAATGTCTGGGTTTAGGTCTTCACTAATCCAACTGCCCAAATATCTAAACTTTGAGACTCTTGCTATTGGTGTCCCACCTACGACTACCTCCGTTGCCTGTCTTGCATCTCTATTTATCACCATGACTTTTGTTTTGTTTGTATTTATCCTGAGACCCATTGAGTCGCCCACCGAGGACAGTCTATCAAGAAGTCTTTGCAGGCCCTCAGTGGTGTCTGCAATAACGACGGTATCATCAGCATATCTCATGTTGTTAATCAGCCTGCCATTCACTTTTATGCCGTCTTCTGATCCCTCAAGCGCATTTCGAAATATTAGTTCGGAGTACATATTGAAGAGCATAGGGCTCAATACGCATCCTTGCCTAACTCCACGCTTGATAGGTATTGCTGTTGTTTCAGTGTCCTGTAGTTTTACTGTCGCTACTTGTTGTTCGTATAGCTTTTGGATAATTTTCAGGTCTTGGGTATCCAGGCCTCTTCTTTCAAGGATGCTCAGCAATTCCCTGTGGTTGACGCAGTCGAATGCCTTCGTGTAGTCTATGAAGCATAGGTGTACCTCCTTTCGTTGATCTTGCACTTCTGCAAAAGCACCGATAGCGCAAACAGGGCTTCTCTCGTCCCCAGTCCCTCGCGAAATCCCATTTGCTGTTCACTTATGTCTAGCTCACATTTTCTTCGGATTCGATTATGCAGAACCTTTAAAAACAGCTTTAGGACTTGACTCATCAGACTTATTAAACGAAACTCATCACATCTTTTTGCAGCAGTTTTTTTAGGAATAGGTATAAATGTCGACCTTAGCCAGTCCTGCGGTATGTTTCCGGTATTGTATACAGAATTGAAGAGGTTTACCAATAACTTTAAATTGTCTCCGTTTATTAGTTTTATCAATTCTGGGTAGATGTTGTCCGGCCCAGCTGCTTTCCCGTTTTTGGTGTTCTTTAAAACTCTCTCGATTTCTGAGATCATTATATCTGGACCATTTTCAGTTTCTATTTGGGAGTGAAAAGAGGGGCCACCGTCATCGAACAGTTCCCTTATGTAATTGGTCCATACCTCCTCTGGTTTTTGTTCGGTTAGGATTGGTTTATTCTCACCGTCCACTTCTGGTACATGTTCGAGGTTTGTGTTTCCCAGTGACTTCTTTGACTTTTTTATGTAGGTTAAACAAGTCATGTTTTTGGTGGCGCTCCTCGACTTCGCGGCACCTCCCCGTCATCCACAGTTCTTTGGCTTCTTTGATTTTATTTCTGATAAGCCTGTGAGTGTCTCTATATCTCTGAGGGTCTGTGCCTTTAAAACTTCGCCGATTTTCCATTAGGTCTAAAATTTCTTGAGTCATCCACGCTTTATGGTGCTTCTCATTATTATTTGTTGTTAGTTGTTCTTGTGTTTCCTGCAGCGCTTCTTTAATTTTCTTCCAGATGTTCTCTATGTTATTATGGTCTTCCAGTCCAGGGGTTTGAGAGGCATTTGGCTGTTGGATCTTTCCTAGTTGCTCGTTGAGTTTGTTGGACACGTGTTGTCGTTGTACCTCACTTCTCAGTAAACTCATGTTGGGTTTTTTAGTGAACTTCCGAACAATTTTTTTGATCCTCATTCGGATTCGTGCCACAACACATTCGATTATGATCTGACCCAACATCCGCTCCTGGGTAAGTCTTTGCACTAAGTACTCCATTTCTGTATCGTTTGGTTTGGTTTGGTTTGATCAATTTGGTTACGTATGTAAATATTCGCTTTAGAAAAAGAGACTGAATGTTTTCGTAATTTTTACATTAAAACCATCGCTTTTGGTCCTAGTCAACAGGCCTATGAAATAGTGTTTATGATTTTTGTAATGGCACCGTTATTGAAAACTCATATTATTAAATTATTTGATGGATATTTACTCAAGCAGAGATGGATTTAAGTCTAGAAATTGATCTCTACCATGTTCAACTAATGCAATAATAGTGGATACAACTTCTGGACTTAAAACTATCTCTGTTTGAGTAACTCCCAACAAACAATGATAATATGACTTTTTAATGACAATAAACTCTATTTCGTAGGTGTGTTGATGAGGACCAAAAGCAAAGGCATGTTTTTAATGCTAAAAATGCTGTAAATCGTTACTCTCTACTTCAAAAATGAATATCTTTATGAGAAATAAAGGTATTGAGATGAACCAAAAAACAAACTATCGAGAAAAGATGTACTTATATGATAAAATATCCAACCACTATTTGATCGAAACTCATCTTTTTATTTTTTTTTTTTGGTTGATGTGTTTAATGAAAACTACTAAAATATGTTATATGATATTTTATTAAAATGGGCTAAAACTAAATTGAGTTTAGTGAATCTATTAAATCTCATTTGTTGAAACGCCCTCGTAAAAGTTATTAAACGCGCAGATCCTCTAAAAATATTTATAAACATTCGAGAATATTATTTATATGTCCTTGAAAGGCCTGCAAACAAACAGCAACATTAAGCCTCTTAAAAGCGAATTTAAACAAATTTGTTTAAATAAATGAGCGCGTTCATTAAACAAATTACGGAAAAATATTCTCTTCAAATATGTGTTATGCTATACAAATAGAGCTAAAAAGCTTCATGTGTCATTATTTTAAAATTAAAACTAATTTTTTTGTTAACAGAGAGGTGCAACTAATAGCAAAATTAAGAAAATGTCAAATATTTACTTACTGCCATTAGTCGCTGACGAGTATTTGACACGCATCAGAAGACGATTACGCAAGGCGTTTTCTTTCATGAGCTTCTCTGCGTGACTGAAAAGCCCAATACGCGATATTATCTCTCATCCGCACTCCGGACATTAATAATCTCATTTTGTTGCTTCTTTAATTTTTGGTTGTCGTTGTTAACTGAGTTTACAATTCTTCTCCATTGTGATCTATTATGCGCTGCTTCCTTCCACTAATTCTGCATGCTTATCCCCTTTAAATTTTCATGGAAAATATTCCTGTATCTTTTGAGCTGCCCACCAGGTTTCCTCTTACCGTCTACAAGCTCACCGTAAAGAAGATATTTTGGTAGGCGGTTTTCTTGCATCTTGCATAAGTGGCCAGCTAGGGAATCCAAGTCCCGGGACCAAAAATGCTTTCGGGACTTCGGGACCAAATATGAGGTCCCGGGACAAGTCCCGGGAGTCCCGAAACTGGTCCCGAAACTAAAATACACAGTATACTTATCTAATATCGATCAGATCTGTCTGGAGAAAATATAAGAAATTAAATTAATTTAACTGAGAACTCAGGTTTATTTATATTGCTAAATGGTTAACCAACAAAAATCAAAACAAAAAAAAACAGAAATAAATTGACATGAACTCATGCGAACATGGCAAATATAAAACTATAAAAAACTATATAACCTAAAAAAATATAAATATATAACGAGACACATCACTTTTGTCCAAAGTAAGACTTAAGTGCCACGAGAGCATTTAAGGATTTATCATATAATCTTGAGCTTACTACAAAATCCACCGGCAACTGAAAAAGCTCTCTCCGATTGGACGCTGGTGGGTGGAATGGACAAGCGCCATCCTCAAAAAAGACCATTTCTCGTTTTATAACTTTTGATAATCGATCTGGTTTTGCAGCTAATGACGTTTGTATGATTGCTCTTGTACTTGTTGAGGCTGTAGCAGATATTGCACTTTCAATAAATGCGTCTAACCTTTTTGTCAATGGAACTTTCTAAACCTGATTACTATTTCTGTTTCTTATCTCCGCCAGCGAAACTTCGTCTTCATCTGAAACAGCTTCTTGCTCTTGCACTTTGGATTGTGATAATCTTTGCACCAATTTGTCAATGAACTTTAAGATTTCTTTGGTATCTGACTGATTAAAATCTAAAGGATTGCTTAAACTTTCTATTTATTTTAGTGTGTGTGTGTGTGGATTAAAGAGATAACTAAGCACTCTGGAGGCAAGTTCATTCGTTGCTTCAATGCTTCCTGTAAGTTTTGGCTTAAAGGCGCATTGATTTTTGAAAGTTCTTTGAATATAAACTTAAAGCTAGCATCAGCAGTGTAGAGATTTGCTTCATACCTACATAGTGGCATCACAGCTAGCCTTATAGGTTCTAGGCACTTAACAATTCCGTCCAGAATTTCAAAATCGTAGTCACTGAAATTTACTGATATGGAGAGATCAATCATGGCCTTTTGTATGCAATCTTTTAGAAAAACAAACCTTTCTAGCATTCCCTCAAGGCTATTCCAACGGGGTTTACAATCTAAAACAAGATTTAATTCTCGGTTGTATTTTCCGTGCACATATATTCAAACCAAACCAAACCAAACATGGTGGGGATTATTATTGCTCGGAACACTACAAGTTTCATTTTTCTGCTCAAGTCACGATTGTACAAAACCCTGTCTTTTAATTTCCAGAATGCTCTTGAGGTGCTGCTAATTCTGTGCTGAATTTCAGAGTCGATATTAGCCTTTTCCGAAATCAGTCGGCCATACTCAAGATGGTCAAGAAATGGAATAAAAGATTGGATAAAATGCGACAAGGCAAATACGAGCTACTACATCAAAGACCCTACCTAGCTATAGGGTCTTTGGCGAGTATCTGCATAGGATCCACAAGGCGGACTCTTCTACACGCAGCGCTGGTATTGCGAGGCGTCAGACTCGGCCAACCATACACTATTTGAGTGTCACGCGCACGACGATATACGGAAAAACGCAGAAACTGTATGTGGTACTAGAGTAGAATGTAGAATGAGTAAGAAGGGGGGGGTTAATCACCGCGACCTAAAAGATCTATTGTGCCCCCTTCCTTGAGTCATCACACAATCTATAACCCATCATACCTACAGGGGACAGGGTATTTCCCATCCTCCTCTTACAACAGTTCTTCCTCCGAGGGTACACACACTTCCACGGTTGGAGTTGGCTCTCGGTGCCGCCCTTCACAGTCGAGGTGCTTGCCTCCGGCTGAGGAACCCGTGAGGTAGAGGCTGGAAGATCTGTCTCCATTTTCTCCACCTCTTTAACTTGGTCTCTCCTTAGACCTGATACCGATGTTGTCCCGTATCTATAATAGAGGATATGTCCCTCTTTCTCTATTGCCTCCTTGGATTTGAGGTCAATTCCTATTGTGAGGACCTGGTACTAGAGTAAGATCACTAGAGTAAACGTCGGAAACCTTCGTACATTATCGAAGCGAGATGCGGGATGTTAAGGAACATTATGAAGAAAAAGGAGTACCAAAAAGACATGATTTGGGTATAGACAAGACCATAACAACCATAGAAGAATAGATAAGTCTCTAATCTTGACGAAATCAAAACGAAATGCCTTCGGCGGAGATTGGCGAGCTTAGAGCACAGATGGGTTTTTAGTGGGTAAGCCTTCTCACACACATGACAGTGTTTTTCAATGGAGAGACAGTGTCTTCAATGATTCTGGGAACTTGGGAACAAGTGGAAAAGAAACAAAACAAAAAAGAAAACAGAGTTACTTTACTTTCTCGTCTCAGGTTCAAATTATTTCCGCCCATAATAGTGCCGAGCTACGTTAATTGAATGTTCTCTTGCCAGCCTTCGTCTCGAAGCATCTTCGGAGCTTCAAGTATAAAGACTGTTTCTGCATTTGAATATAGATATTATAGGAGGGGAGTTACCCACGGAGACCTTATAGATCTATTGTGTCCCCCTTTCTTGAGTTATAACTCATCATACAGTCTCAGGGTTTTGACAAAAGCCAGTATCTGGGACAGTTTTACAGATGTTAGTTCTCCATATCCGGTATCAGTTGTACCAAAGTTTATTGCAGGAATGGTTGTCGTCTCGGCGTACTCAGTGATGAGTGATGAGGTGTTCTGGTGTTTTCCCATTTTCCCCACAGAATCTGCATTCGCCGTTGTTTCTTAGCTTCAATCTACTGAAGTGTCTATTGAAGAGACAGTGTCCTGTTAAAAAAAAAACCCGTGACAATCAGAAGATTGTTCTTACTTAAAACAAGGAACATTTGTCCTGAGAAATTTCTTCGAGTATCTTAGACCATTGCGTGGGAGGATTCCCATTCCAGGTTACGGATGGAGTCTTCCAGGTTCTTGAGTTCTACTTTAAGTTGGTTTCCACTTGGGAACAGAACGGTTCTAGTACAGTTAGTCGAGTGTTCGTACCTTTTCTAGCTAGATCGCTTGCGTTTTCATTACCTTTTGATCCCTTGGTGGGCTGGCAATTCTGCATTTGATAATCCCCATTCCGATTTAAACTCCCTTTCACCAGGTTTGCCTTTATTCGGGTGATGGCGTTTTTAATTCTATTAAGTGCTCTTTAGGTTTTCCACTTCAAATGGATTCCTGTTGGGAGATCTTGATGTAGGGGGACCTGGGTACTCGTCTGGTGGTTTGACATTTATGATGTTTGATAAGCTTTGATCCCTCGACGGGAAACAGAAATATCGCTGAATGATTACGCTGTATATGTCTTCATATTTATACCTTTATATCTTTCAGTCTTGTACTAACTTGAAAACGAAAGAAGATCTTCTAACAACCAAAATGTTGGAAACATCCAAATCCAATATCAATCTTTAATCATTTACCACTGAATCATCTTGACCTTCTACTTTCAAACAAACGTTGGCCTATACATTTCTTTTATAACAAATATCTACTACAAACTTAATTCTAAAAATGTAGTTGCCTTTGTTTAAAATGTTTGCTTTTACAAAAATACTAGATGGAGAACGAAACTACCTATATAGGATTTCTTTATTTAAAACCGTAATTTCGGCATTTATATCCATTACATTTTATATCATTAGAACTAAAATTTTGGCAACAAGTGGACCAGGATGTCGTCACCCGCGGCCGGTGACGACCTTGGTGAGAGTGGCGCCCATTTATTATACACGTGCCGGGTCGCGGTGACCAGGTGTCAACTTGACCGACGCAAACGCTCGGCTACACTCGGTTTTTTCCTCGATAGATGGTCAACACATTAAGTCCACGCCTACTTGATTGTTCTTTTATCTTTTTGTTATTGTTGTTTTCCGGATTTTGAGCACTGTTGCCGTACATTACAACTGTTTCCTAAGATATCCGACAAATTTCAAGAGTTTTTCCTTGTTCAGAGTTTTTATCAGTTCAGTTGCTGTATGTTTCTATGGCTTTGGCTATAAAGCTTCATTCAGAACCTGGGAATTAGTGGAATAAATTAGTGGTTTCAATAAGCATTAAAGTTTGTTCATCTAATTTGAATGTAAGCATTCAGAACGTCAAAATTAATGGTAGGAATTTTCAATTAGTGGAAAAAGTTACCAAACTTTTAACTCTTTCACTAATTATACTTCAAAATTTGCGCGAATTGTCACTTTCGCCTTTGATTATCATCCACCAAAGAATATACCTAGCTAGAAAAAGAATGGACTCTGCCATACTGAAAAATGGTCCTACAGAAGTGGCGTCATCTATTGAGTAGGGCTTGTTTTAAATGGATCGAAGCGCGGGCTTTTTAAATGAGCGTATTTATTGAATTTTACTCTAAAATAATTAAATTTGATTATTACATCTTATTTTTTACACAAATTGAACAATACTAATAACAAGTATCGTTGTGATGTGTAAAAAAATAAGATTTAACAGTATAATTTATACAATTATTAAATAAAATTAAAGCCAAACATGTGAAATATTATTTATTATGTAAAGTTTTTATTTATAAGTCAAATATTTAAACATCGTTTATTATAATAAAACAAGACCAACTCGTAATACGCCCAAAGTTTTGTAAATGGAGTAAATATAGTAAATAGGTACTTAAATGATGGCAAAAATAAAAGACTTACATTATATTTTTAGGGCCACAAACAAAATGAATCGTCTAATTAAAACACATATAACAAATTATAGTTCGAAAAACATTTTGATAATCATTTATTTGATAATATTATGATTGGCGCTATGACAACGACAATATTTTTTGAGAATTTGACAATAACATGACAATGGCCGTTGGAAACTATGGAAACTACAAAAAAATTCTGATTTAACGCCATCTGGCAATAACTAGTAGCAACTTCTTAACCTAAAAATTAATTGCACTACCACCTAGTGGCTAGGGCTGGAACTATTTTATTTGAGATTTCCGTGGAAACGGTGGAACCGCTTTTGCTATTTCACTTTCCCGCCCCTGTCATCCACCAAGAGAAATTGTGCTTATAAATCAAAAGTTGATTGTTTTATCAGCTAAATATTAGGCATCCTCTATGGATACAACTGACTAACGCAAGCTGTTGCGAGCATATTGTAATAATTTTGATTGTGTTTTTTAAACATTGTGAATGATCGTAAACTAAAAAATATAAATTGTAGAATTTAGAATAAGTGGGAGAAGGGTTAATCTCTGCGACCTTAGAGATCTATTGTGTCCCCCTTTCTTGAGTTATAACTCATCATACAGTTCCAGGACTTCCTACGGAGACCCGTGTCCTTCACAGTCGAGGAGCTACGACCCAGGCCGGGTAGACGAAACGGTAGCTTGTGTCGCCTGTTGGGTTTAGAGGTAGGAGGTAGGCTCCCGACCCTTGGAGGAGGTGGTAGCTTGTATGCCACTTGCGGAGGATGGTCTCACGCAAGTGTCAGCCACCTCTCCTCTAGTTCTCTTTGGGTTTGGCCCCTTGGAACTGTCATTGTTACTGTTCCCAGTGTCGCTAGGGGGTTTCCCCACAGCTTCACCGGTGATGTTTTTATTACTATTATTACCAGATCTCATAGTGTTCCCATGAGTCGCTAGGGACAGTCGGTCCACTTCTACAGAGCCCCGCATGTAGAAGTAAGGGGTAAAATACAATGGGGTGCCCCCCGATGCCCCAAGGTTGAGGCTGTCCGTAGCCCCGCCCGGTATCGTTATATGTCTTGGTGCAATTCCCTGGCCACGACACTACAGTCAGGGACAAGACGATGAGTGAGATGCTTCTTAGACCAAGCCTAGTGCTAGGGAGGATTCCCCCCAGCACCTGACCAGGAGCTTCCCCACCAACGACAAGGTCTTGGATCTCCTAGGGGAAGATATAAATTGTAATTGAAACTACTAATTTATTATTTATTCCACTAATTGCGAGGTTCTGAATGAAACTTTTGGCTATAAATAATATATCATTCAGAACCTGGCAATTAATGGAGTAGCACTTGGTTGATAACTTAACTTATCAACCTCCAGAATAGTCTATTATGCCATTTTTGAGTCGCATCTTCGTTATGCTCTTCCATTCTGGGGTACTTGCTGCGCGGCAAAATCTGATCGTATTTTCAAACATCAAAAGAGAGCAGTTTGATATTTATCGGGAGTGAACAGTAGAACTCACTGCTCACTGCCAGAATTTCTTAAAAATTTCAAAATACTGACTCTACCTTCTTTATTCGTTTATGAATCCGTTTGCTTAATCCGCAAGCACATATCTGCTATTCCCGAAAGGCCACCTCACAACTATCCACTTAGGAATGCAGAGCACGATCTTTATCTGCCAACCCCGAGCTCAGAACTAGTTAAAGGCTCAATACTGCTTCATCCTTTCCAGCATTTCGCAAAGCTCTGAAATCATACTTACTGGAGAGATCCCTATATGCGGTAAACGACTTTTTTGTTGATGTTTAATCTTAAACAATTGTGAATTTTAAAATTTTTGATCATCTCACACACTGGTTAAAAGTCTAGTATTTAATATTTTATAATAACTATTAAGTGATTATAGCCATTTACAATTTTAATTTTAAAATTGTAAAATTTTTATTGATACGTTTTTTTGTGTTCTGCAATGTATGTTCTATTTGTGATTTTAATGACGTATTTTTTTTTAAATGTATGATTTGTATTGTATGATTATTTTTTATTTTTTGTATATTTTTTGTGCTTTTGTTTGTTTTCTAAATGCTTTGTCGATGAAGCTATTTTGGCTTTTTGTACAATAAAGCTTTATTTATTATTATTATTATGTTTCAATTAGCGTAGAAGTTTGTTCCTTTAATTTCATTGTAAGCATTCAAAACGTCAGAATTAGTGGTAGACATTTTCAATTAGTGGAAAAAGTTAACAAACATTTAACTTTTCCACTAATTATACTTCAAATTTTGCGAGAATTGTCATTTTCGCCATTGGCAAATTGTGACTAGAAATCAAAAATTGATTGTTTTATAAGCTAAACATTAGGCTTTCTCTATGGATACAACATACAACTGACTAACTGTTACTAGGATATTCTATTAATTTTAATTGTATTTTTTAAACATTGTGAATGATCGTAAACTAAAAAGTATAAAGTATTATTGGAACCACTAATTTATTCTGCTAATTACGAGCTTTAGACTATGCTGCAACTTTTGCAGATTTACTGTGGTCCTCTTCTGATTTCTACGTTAAATTCTCCAGTCGTGTCATTTTCAAAAAATCTAATAAGTCGGAAACTGGACTCTTTATTTTTGTCAATAGCTTATTACCTTTCACATTGGCATATAATGTGTTCTTCAATTTCTTCTTCTGATTAACAAAATCTGAAGATGTCTCTGAAGAGTTTTTGAAAAACAATTTGTTATTTAATTTTTTTTCGCTGTATTACATCAAAATATCGGTTTCTTTAATTAAATTTACTTCAATCATGCCCACTGTGATTAGCGCTATCAAAAATATTTAATAGATATTTGTTATTGAGGTCAATTACAGTTTTTTCTATCGTGCCTATATTGGTTATCGCTCGTGTAAGTTTATTATTAGTGTGACAAGATTTATAACAAAGGCTTTTATCTGTAAAAGTACAATACATCGCTTGTCTATTGTTCTAAATATACAGGGTTTGTCAGGCAACATTGATTGTTAATTTGTATTTTTATTAACTGATTGCAAGTATACTATAAATTAATTACATTGTCTATAATGCTGTGATAAATGTATTGTAAAGTGTGTTTCCCATACTCACATCTGGGATTTAACAAATTATGATGTTTTATCATCCTAATTTATCATCCTAATTTATGTCAACATACCAAAACTCGTTTTTTTTATCTGAAAAAATGAAAATTTATAGGGGTGAGCCACTTTTGAAACGCACCCGGTATACTTAGTATATACCCAAAAAGTGTAGGGTATATAACCATTAAGGAATATTGTAGATATTTCCTGGGATAATAAAAATACTGTATAGTCCTGGTAAGAATTCTGAGTTACTTAATTATGACGAGTCTACCATTTTTCCTCTGCTAAGTCTTTCTTTTTTTAAAACGGTTTGACCCCTTTTTCTTTCATCTGTATTCATGAAATCGATAACTTTGATTAGATGGACAAAGATACTTAAGGCTTTTCAATAATTTAATTAACAAATCCTGAAAAATCAGCTCAATGTCTTGATCAACATTGTTTGTCTCAATCAACATCTTTTCATGATATTTTGACGACGTTTCTTTCACTATGAAACGCCATCATCAATGGCGAGAAAATCGTTCGATTTAATGGGTCATTGGAGCGTCGTAACTCGGCCCTATCTGAAGTAAGGGGCTGAAACTCGGAAACATGATATTTTGATGACGTTCAAAAAATCGTCCGGTTTAAATGAAATTTGTTATGTTTTAACCTTGAAACTTGACCGCGTACGACATCAGTTAGTTTTGACGTAAGAAACGTCAAAAGGTGATATTGTCCGATCGCGACCAAATTTGGTGGGTATACTATGTGAGCGACGCACAGTGGGGAATTTGACACCGATAGTTAATCGAAATTTTTTTATGTAGACCTTATATAAATTATTGCTATTTGCAATTAAAGAGGAAATAATATGAACAAAATATAGGATAATAAGTCGATTCTAAAAAAAAAAGAAAGAAAAATCACTGTTCCAGTGTTTCCACGGTCAATGCCACTAATGCCAGTAGTAATATCGCAACTAATACTACTAATGCAATGCTACGACTGATCCGCGACCAATGCCCATACCACTAAAGCCGCTACTAATGCCAAATTGTGCTATACTGCTAATGACACTAATGCGATCGCTTTGTACACAACAATGCCATCACGGTTTACACCTCGCATTAGTATATCAGTGATTTACAAATTAGAGGAAACCAAGAATGTTTTTCTCATTTTGTCAGCAAAGTCGCAAAAAGTCGCAGTATTTTATTTAACTGTATGAAAGCCCAATGTTTACTAAGTAAAACGTATATAGACAATATGCTGAATTCTTCGAAATGCGCAACTAAATCTCTAAGTATAATAAAAATGTCACAAATTTAATCAAATTTTCTGAACGCTTTTAGTTGCAAAAAAATCGTTAGTATAGAGAATATCAAAATAAATAATATGTTTATTTGCAGCTTGCTGAGTCATTTCAATGAAAACAATCATATAAACGTAAAAGGAGCACAAGAACAACAAAAATTTATACTTTTAAACATAAAATTTAGCCATATACCTCTTCTCTGTGAGAAGTAACAACTTTGACGTTTCGTTGAAACAAATGAATGCAACTAAACACACCCATTGCAACGCCATTCATGGCAGACATGATTTAACTTATCATTTATCTTTTTTTGGGAAATCTTAAACATATTTGCTTTTTCGAATTTCGATCACTTTTTGCATGCTAATACTCCACCGTGCGACGCACAGTGCTTCGTCCCATGGACAAAAATCGACAAAATAGTTAAAATTTACTAATATCTGAATATGTAATTTTATACTTATAGCAATGTTCAACCATCCTGTATATTATTTTTCATAAACAGCGTTTTTTGTTAGCAAATATTTTCACTAAAAATAAATTTTTCGATCATTATCTTAACAGCGTAAAGAATAACATTCATATTAGTTCTGTATATTATGGAGTTAAACGGTACGTACTTAATTGAAAGCCACTATGGATATTGTTAAACAAGGTATGTACTTTAAATTTATTTCTAAACAAGTTCGTGATTGTTTAGTTTTTATTTATTTTTTAAGATGATTCTTAAATGGGTATAAAAATTTTACGTTTTCAAACTTCAAAAAGGCATTTAAAAAAAACATATCAAAACATATCGTATTTATTGAATATTTTTGTTGTCATATTCATATACTTTTAATTTTTGTATAGTTCACCTGCGTCTGCTTGCGACGAACTTTATTTTATAATACTTTTCAGATGGAGTAAAATTGATAAGCAATGTCGATCTGGTTAATACTTGGCTTGATCATAAGGACAAGAACTCAAAGTTATTTGTATTTCAAAAAATGTGTTCTTTATTAAATATTCATGAACCTTCCAGGCAAATTAGCACCACTTTTGCCTGAAAAAGTCCACTATGTTGGTGCGAAACGTCGCATAAAAAAAGTTTCCATCTTTCAATTTATTATAAAACCTCATACCCACGAAAAGGAAAAAATAATATATGGATATGGTCTATTAAAGAGGTAACTACCAACATCCGAACCCCTCATACCAACAAAAAGAACAGTAACAACGCGAAAAAGTAACATATTAGAAAATGATGTACAGAAATATCTTATATGTGAGGATACTTCATCTACCTGTGATTTGGATACTATAAATTTGGAAGATTCTGTCAGCAGTGATTCTTCTGAATCAGAGTAGTTACGATCTATGCATTTTGTTGTCCTAAAGTAAATTTATAGTATTTTAAGTTTGTTTTTAATTAAATATAACATTAATGTTTCTTTTTCATTAAAGAAAAACATTTTTATCTTATATTAGGCTTATATTGTAGGAATCATGTTCTAATGTTATTTCAATTCTTTTTTATCACAGGGATTTATTTAATACTTACACCGTTTTCATACTATAAATTATTATTTGCCTAGATGGAACACAGCTCCAACATTTTTATTATCTATAAGATTTTTTTTCATAAACGTGGGACTAAGAACATCGTCATTTAGTACAATGAAGGTACTCATCATTTGTGTCAAATAAACCTAGTTTGAATAAATTGCCTAAAATAAAAGAGAAGTTTTCGATTTTTGTCCTCTAGAGCCATATGTTCGAAGCACTGTGCGACGGTGCACACGGCCCCACCCTGTAAAGTGGGATACAACGTTTCCTTTACATCTTCATCAGTGTCTGTGGGACTAAGGATTTGATATTGAAGAAAAATTTGAGGATTTCGACATAATTGGGGACGTTTCGAATGCCTCTAAATGGACGAAATCATCAGGATTTTCCATAATTATGAGTCGACTGGAACCAAACTCGGCACGTGGATAAAAGTATTTTTTATTGCCAACCATAAATTTGGGTCGATTTTGGCATAATTGGGGACGTTTCGAATGCCTCTGAATGGACGAAATCATCAGGATTTTCCTTTATTATGAGTCGATTGGAACCAGACTCGGCACGTCGATAGAAATATTTTTTATTGTCAACCATCTTGTTATTCATCGCATCAAAATTACTGAAACATAACTTTTGGTAGGAAAGCACAAGACGTGAACTAGGTAAAATTGTCAAGCGCTATTAAGGTTTTAAGTTACCAACTTGTTCACATACGCAAAAATCTATAGAAATTACTATTGTAAGTTTTTCTGCCTTTGCCAATTTCCACAAATATTAGTTATCTTTATTTTATAGTAAAAATAACCTACAATAAACAGTTTTATAAAAAAAAATATTTTTTTTAAAATCTTGTCTAGTGCCAACTTCCTTGGCTCTAGTTTTTCTAGACCGCGTTGTCTATTATATAAACAGTTTTTTTAATAGTTCTGTTTTCTAGCAAACACATTATAAACAGTGGAAACTTTTAAAATAGTTGTTATAGTAGTGATAGTAAAAAACTGCCAAAAAATAGACAGAATTATGTCTGAGAAAATATTTACAATATGTGTTAAGGCCGGTTCTCATATACGCTTCGCCGCGCTTCACTGTACTTGACTTGGCTTCGCGACAAAGCGTCAATTTACCGAAATGAATTTACATATAAGCTTCAAAACCGGAGCGACGGAGCGTCAGTTCACGTGAAACCAGCAGTGTGGCTACGAAGACGACCTGAATTGAAATGTTTAGTATGAGCAGTTCTGACAGTTCTTCATCAGATGGAGCATTTGTTCTAGCACCAGTGTGTGATTACGAACAACGGAAAAAAAAGAAAACGCTGTAAATATTGGGTACATGATATTTTGCAAGCTAGACTGTCAGAAGTGGAATTTCACACGCTTTTTAAACGACCGATAGAAGACGCAATCAAATTTTATAAATATTTTAGAATGTCTCCAGGGAAATTTAATTTGTTATTGGGATTAGCAGCAGAGAAATCCACAAAACAAAGCAGATTCCGACCTAGTATAGGACCTCAAGAACGTTAAACACGCTTGATCGAGCAACGCTGCACTTCAAATGCGCGAAAGAAAGCCCACCGACAATTGGAAGCGTCAAGTCGGTTGAAGTCAAGCGAGGCGCAGCGTAAATGAGAACTGCTACGTAAGAAAACACAAAGACTTTTTAACGCGACATTTTGACGCTCGATGAAGTCAAGCGTAGTAAAGCACGATGAAGCGTATATGAGAACCGGCCTTTAGTCAATCACTTCTATCGGGTTTTAAAAGTAAACTCGCTAGCGGATATACTAAATCAATTTATCTTTAAAATTAATCTTTATTAACAATCAAAATACAGGGTGAGTCTTAAATAAGTGCAAATATTTTTAGGGGTAGTATATTTCAATCTCAGAACGTATATGAGGTTTTTATCACGAATTTTTTTTAAATAATTTTTAATATGACAACATAGGTAAAATTTACAAGAAAGAAAACACAGAAAAGATCCAGCGGTTCTCATAATTTAAGCAAAAAATATTTTTTTTTAATTTTCAAAATAAAATAACTCGGTTATTTTAAACTTATTTGAAAGGCAAGGTAAGGAGAAAATATGTCTCTTTTATCGATATTGACCAGCCCTTAAAATATTTGCGCTTATTTAAGACTCACCCTGTATAATAGAAAGATATTGGTCTCTCCTAAAAGTTTCGTCAAAGCAAACTCGTTCTTGCTTCTAGGGTTAATACGGGTAAGGCCTATTTTGTTTACGCGGAATCCGAACCGCGGTCCTCAGCCATATAATGGCCTACATATTTAGCGAGTGTCGACAAGGATGATTCACAGTACACCGGACCGTGCCTGAGCCGGGCACGTTCCGTGAAGTAGACATCGAGCCACGTCCGATCCTTCTGCATATGCAACACCGAGTTGATAACGGGGTTCGTATTAGTTCCCAGTATATTAGAAAACACAGCCCCATAGACACACGAAGATTTGCAATGCCAAAGTTCTCGCAATTGGAAATGGTACCAATTGCAGTTGATGAATAAAGAACGACACCTGCAGGGGAAACACCTGCTCAAAGGAAAAGATGAAGGACTTATCTTCTTCATTACATCCTTTCATTGTTCAGTTTTACGCCTGTCATCAAATACTGCTGTAAGATTCACTAATACTTACTACAGATATAATAAAAAGTGTTTATAATTAATATTATTATAATTAAATTTTGTTTATATCATGACTGCAGATTGCAGTCGGGGCACCAGGAAAGGTGAACGAACACTGATCGACTCCGGCCGGTTCACACGGTGAAGACGTATCGGCAGTTTTCACTTTACATTGGGTAAAAAATTTATGTGCACAGTGTGCGCATATTTGAAGTGAAACTTCTTACTTCCGTCTCTCTGTCTGTCCGTCTGTCCATATAGGGACTCCATTCAGGTACCTCTATCCAATGATCTGAATTTGCATTTTGAGACCTGCATCAGCAAGCTCCAGGAATATTATATTTTACAATTATTTACGTCAAACAAATCTATTAAAAAATCCTTTAACGTTTCTCAATCTATTAAATATGACAAAATTAAGATTGATTGGCGTATTCAATTGTTTTCGGTCACTTCCTATTTTACCGGAAATGACTACAATTTTTGAATTTTAAATTGCACCCCCGGTATTTTTTTATTTTATTCGATAGAAAATGACACTTTGAATAGAATGTATACTTGGCATATCATATGTCAACTTTTCACATTTTCGCTTAAAAAAATCGTATTTTAAGTTTCGATCTAGAGCGCGATGGTTATGTTAAAAACACTAATATTTAATCAAGGAGCCTTTAAAAATAGATTTGATCGTCTAATGTTGTTCGTGTCTCGTCCTGGCCGGTTAAAACATGTCCAAATCGTATTTTTAATCATATCTAATTCTTTTCAAACAGAACGAGGGTCACTCATTAGCATATTTGAAAAAAAACATTTTTTTAAGAATAATTTGGTACTACACACTTGGTATTTCAAGTCAAATTGGCGTTAAGAACCGCAAGTTACAATTTCAAATAAACTATATGCGAGAATGTCAAAAGTTGACATATGATAAGTCATTCTATTCAGAGTGACATTTTCTATGGAATAAATTAAAAAAATACCGCAGGTGTCATTTAAAACTCAAAACTTGTAGTCATTTCCGGTGAAACAGGAAGTAACCAAAAACAATTGAATACGTAAATCGATTCTGATCTATGTCATATACTAACGTACTAAATCTCGTTTTTTATATGACAAAAACAGTTATAGGGATGAGCCAATATTGAGAAACACAGGGTATATCTGTTAGAACTTGAAAAATGTTAAAAATCAAATCAACTTAACCAAGAAATTGATGATGCAATCTTTTATTTTCTGATATACCACCAATCCAGGAAGAAAAGCAGCTTGTCACTCACATATAAATTAACCTCAAAAGATAAGAATTGGATTCCGTAATTATTTTAAAACAAACTGAACCGTCTAGGTTTAAACAAATTTTATTCCCGTTCAAAGTATAGCACGTGTGGCTTGATAACAATTAAAAAAGAACTTGTTTGTCGAGATACGAGCGCGATTATTGATAGCCGAAATCTAAAATTAATAATAAAAGCTATATTAAGAACCGAGAAGCCTAGAAAAAAAACGGGTTAGGAAAATATAATTCCGCGGGTCTCCTAAGAGTCGTCAGCAAAGACAACGTTGCCACAGTTACATTGTCCGGTAGGATTCGCATCCCGACAAGAGAAGACTGGGAAAGCAATCGAGCAATGAACACTCAAGAGATAGCAGTCTACACAGATGCTTCCGTAACTTCAAGAGGGACAGGTATAAATCATCTTCTCAGACGAACTAGACATCCGACAATCTTTAAGGCTATCGGACGGCTGTAATGTTCTACAACCCAAGAGTTTTACGCCATAGAAGAAGCAGCCAGTTGTACACGACGGAAAATCGCGGAACTGGAGATATCATGATATACTCTGACAGTTTGGACACTTTAAGAAGCATCACCATGCAATCAGTGAAAACGACAACTGTGATGTGAGGACTGTCGAGAAGCACTGTCCTGGCTGCGTCAAGGCGGGGCTACTCTGTGCTGGGTCCCAAGCCACAGCAATGTTGTGGACAACCAAAAAGCAGACAGACTCGCCAGAGAGGGGGCTAGGAGAGAAGCCGTGGCAGATGACCCACGACTAGCCAGTGGTAGATAGCAAAAAGACAAAATAACTACTAGAGCACAAAAAGAACCTAGTACGCATAATTGTAGGCGTCGTCACAGGAAACTGCCCCACGGGGGTAAATCTCGTGAGTTGGAAGATTTCCAACGACGGCTAATGCAGAGAATGCGGAGATGAAGAAGAAACCATAGTAGCTGTTGGAATACCGACGGCGACGCTTTGAAACTTTAGGGCAAGTTTTTTTGGAGGGACTACAGGAAGGAGAAGAAGCCAGCATCAGCGACATCGCGAACTTTGCAAAGAGCTGGGAGTGCTTTGATGCAAAGAAAGAATGAGAGGAAGGTTTGGTACAGTAATACAGGTATCGCAATAGATCCAAAGCCTCCGAGTGAGGGATCAAACATAATCCCAAACCCCAGCAACCGGTAGTTCAACTAATCTGTAATAGAACGAAGAACCAATGGAAGAGTCACTTCTGAAATTGTATCTGATTGAGAATGACCACATCTGTCAGTCTTTCAGTCCATTCTACATGACATCTCAACTTTCTCCGCGATACCCACAAGGCGTTTGAAAAAGGTTTGACAAAGGCATATCTCAAACAAAGTTGAAATATAATTTGAATTTCATTTGCAATTATACCTACCTTAACCTTATTTTGCAAATTGTCTGTAGTGATTTCCTCAACAGCATTAGAATGTACTGTCTATATTATTATCATTCCTTAGACTTCCAATAAACTCGTGCCTTAGGTACTTTGGACACATTTCGAGCACAGATGGGCTGGAAAAAATCATTATCGAAGGGAAGATGGGAAGAAGAGAACGACCCGCGCAATTGAGACATGACGTCACCATACTCTTTCGAGAGTTAATGGACGAACAAGAAGGAGAAGAATATACATTCGTATTTCATCTCTGAGAAGATGGAGAAAAATTATCATCAGAATCAGAACTACATGGATTCAACTAGTGTTCGGAAATACTGTGTATATGACAAGCATAAGAATATAACGCTTCCTTCCGAATGTTCCACGATTAGGCCGAGTGTGTGGCCGAATATTTAGTATCGATATTCGTCTAAAATCAATATTCATGGCATCTCTAATTATTAAGGTAATTCCAACAAGATTAGGTCGGTTGAAGTTTTTAGTTCCTGTTTGATCCCCCACTTGGAAGCTTTGGGCCCATTGCAATACCCCTGTATTATTATGAATATACCATTGCAAACCTTCTTCTCATTCTTCCTTTGCGTTAAAGCACTTCCAGCTCTTTGCATAGTTCCCGATGTCGCTGATGTTGGCTACTGCTGCTTCTTCTAGTCCCTCCAAAAAACGGTGCCCTAAAGTCGTAAAGCGTCGATTTTCCAGTGCCGGACAGTGGCACAGGAGGTGCCATATGATTTCTTCTTCCTCTTCGCACTCTCTGCAATAATCGGCGTGAGAACTCTTTCATCTCTCGAGGTTTACCCCCGTGGGACAGTTTCCAGTGACGACGCCTACAATTATGTGTACTAGGTTCTTTTTATGCTCTAGTAGTTGTTTTGTCTTTCTGCTATTACCACTGGCCACAGTCTTCGAGCTGTAGCGCAGTCCCCACGG
The DNA here is from genome assembly GCF_002938485.1 of Sitophilus oryzae. Classification (NCBI taxonomy): domain Eukaryota; kingdom Metazoa; phylum Arthropoda; class Insecta; order Coleoptera; family Curculionidae; genus Sitophilus; species Sitophilus oryzae. The sequence goes on along the minus strand of NW_022147046.1, from coordinate 2,249,970 downwards.
TGTTGTCCCGTCTCTTGCTGCTTAGCCTTGGCGGTAGTTCATATAGCTTCCGTCAGTGTGTTGATCCTCAAAAGTGATGGATCATCTGCCACGGCCTCTCGCCTGGCTCCCTCTTTGGCGAGTCTGCCCGCAACAATGTTAAAGACAATTGTGTGATATGACATTTGTATATCATTAGGTATTTGCCTTCAAAAGTTATTTTGCATCACGTCATCTGACCTCGAGCTAAATACTTCCACTCCTTGTTATTTTTTAAATATACAAATAAACAAAACTACCCACAAAATCAAAATTAGTTAATTCATGGGGTTTAAGAATGTGTTGTTACTGAATCAGTTACGCAAAACAGTAAATAATAATAATATAATAATAAGAGTAACAAAAATCAAGACAATGTGGAAAAATGATAGAAAGTAATGTTATAAAAAATAATGATGACATTCGAAACATCTTGAAAAAACAAGAACGAAAAAAATCGGGAACAGGAATTCCCAAAACCTGGTAATTAATAGAAGAGTGGAAAACAATATCCAATAAAGTTATAGACTTGCATATTACTTCAATACAAAGTAAACGAAATATGAATTCGGATAATCTCTATATTTTCATCTCAGTTATTAAGGCGTTCCGTATCCAGAGTTAGAACGCACAATGTAACACCTGGAATGGCGTCAGAATAATTAGCTAATCACTCGTCCAGTGCGTGTACTCCCAACTATAAATTCCTCACACCAAATGCTATTTAGTTCGAGATAAATTCCATTGAGTTATTCTAATTACTTCAAACTTAAAAATAACTGCAGTATTGTTATTTTAAAAATATTCGTATTCGCGCAATAGTATTTTTGTTTCTTTGTTTTGTTATTTGGCGCCAAGTACGAGAGGAAGTACCAAAATAAATTTAGGCTGTAAAATGGTAGTATATCATTAATTCTAAGATGGCAATTACATCCATTTAAAAATCGTCAAATATCACCCAGTATTTGATTTTTGTAATACTCCACCCCCCAGCTCATTATCATTGTCAGGCCATTGTCATTGTCATCCCTGGAAATTTCTGGAAAATTGTTTTTATTGTGCCTCTCATCATCCGGCATAAACCTGTAGAATGGAAGTCGAATTTTTAATCAGTGAATAGGGAAAACAACATGTGTTGTTTTCGTTTAGTTTGGGTTTTATTAAATGGACCGTGTGTTTAAATGCCCTGTATTAGAACAATGTTTTACCAAACATCGACATTTTGGGAAATTTTTATTTCTGTCAATTGAAATTCGATGATTTTTCTTTTCAGGTCACTATCCTTTTGGTTAATTCTCTTTTCGATCAATTGTTTTCGGGTAATTCTACTTCGGTGAATTGTTTTCGGGCAATTTTACTAGTTCTGTTATATTGCTCATGCAATAAAAACACCGGCGAATTATTTATGCCCAAAAAGCTGTTACCAATAATTCCTGAAAGTTATAGAACAGTAACCCTAAAACGACAACTATTTTTTCAACATCACAATCTAAACTAAACTCAGGGCCAAAACCTATAATATTACGAAAATATCAAAATCTACAACCCCTTTGAACTAGTGATTAACCTGTCATTAAATCACCAGAACATGTTTTATTTTAAATCATTGCCTCAACTAACTAAATTCTTCTTCTTCTTCCTTCTTCATACTAGGCGAATCGCCTGTTTGGTTTCGTCGTCTCTACCGGTTAGACTGACAAGTTGTCGCTCCATCGTTTTCGTGGACGTCCTAAGCTTCTGCGACCTAGCGGTGATTTGTCGCGTGCTACTCTCACTATCCTTCTGTTGTCCATTCTGCTGATATGCTCGTTCCTTTCTGCTGAGTACCCACTCATTTACATTTTCCACCTTGCACGCTCTTCTTATGCTTTCATTTCTCTCCCTGTCCAGAGGCGTCTTTCCAGGTATTCTGCGTAGTACTCTCATTTCGGTTGTTTCTAGTAGTTGTTTAGTTTTCGCTGTATCAGGTCGAGTTTCTGCAGTGTATGTCATTATTGGTCGTACCGTTGCCTTGTAAATTCTCGCTTTAGTCTCCACCTCAATGTTTTTATTTCGCCATATTGTATCATTCAGGCATCCTGCTATTCTGGTTGCCTTCGTTGTCCGTTCTCGCACCTCCGCTTCTACATCACCATATCCTGAGATTTCTATGCCTAGATACTTAAACTTCATCTCTTGCTGAATAACATTGCCCTCGACTTCCAGTTTGCATCTTAGTGGTACTTTTGATGTCGTCATGCATTTAGTTTTCTGGGTCGATATTATCATATTAAGTGATTTGGCAGTGCAATTAAATCGATGTAATAAGCGCTGTAGATCGTTCTCATTTTCAGCTACCAATACGGCGTCATCGGCATAGCATAGTTAACTGACTTTCAAATGAATGAAAAAAATATTCTGACAGAAAATAGTCCGGATCTGACTCATCTCCATCTAATCGTCGGTCGGTTGCATAAGTCGTTGCCCCTCTGTTCCTGTTTCGCCTAATTTCTTTGTGTGGAAAATCGCGCAGAGAAGTAAACAAGGTCGTTTCCATAGAAAGGGGTTGATCAAGGGGAGAGGTGGGAGGACTTAGGGGGTCGAAGGATGTCTCCAGGGGCGACAACAGGCCGTGCAGCTTGGCATAAATTGATTGATCTCGGCTATTCTCGCGGAAGAGATGGCTTCATAAACAACTATTATTTATTATAGGCCTTATAATCTGCAGTTAGTTTAGAGCTTTTTTTAGAAGTTTCTAGAGTTATATATATATACAGGGTGATCCGAATTGTATTCCGGAAGCATTCTGCACACTTCGGCAGCATATTCTGCAGACAAAAGGTTTAGTTTCTGAGATACAGGGTGAAGAAGTTTCATTTTTATTTGGATTTTTTCCAAATAATTTTTGAAGCAACGTAAATATTTGGATGAAAATTGGTGACTAGGAGTTTTTTAACATGAGAAATTTGATGATCGCAGCTAAATCTTCCAATGTAGGGGCAACGGCCCAGCCACGTCGAAACACCGGTCCCATTAAAACACTGAAGTTAAGCGACGTAAGGCGATACTAGTGGATGGACGGGTGACCGGTTCGAAATTCTGTATCGTGCTGTTACCCAATAAAGGCAAAAGTGTAAAATCTATTGACACACACTGCTCATTCACGCCGGTTCAAGGCCGGATGAGATTGGATATCTCGTGAGTAAGAGTCGATTTAGACACTCGGTAGGCCATTGACCATGATATGGCCGAGGACCGCGGTTCGGATTCCGCGTAAACAAAGTAGAAGCCCAGATTAGCCCTGACAGCAAAAAGGAGACGTTAACTTCAAATCTTTACTTTCTTCCAGTGTAAACGCTAGCTTTTAATCCGTCTTACCCGACATATACCCAATATATTTCAACTTAATATAAGATGAATAATGCAAATTTAAATATAAATAGTTGTTTCTTTGTCTTTTAAAATTGAGGACAATGTATTATTAACAGATAATTAGTACTTTATTCGCAAATAGTTCTGATTTTTGTTGATTTATCTTTGTCATGCGCATTCTAAAAATAGCAATGCAACAAATGTAAACAATCGTTACTGTTTGGCAACAATCTATTGTGGTTTTCTGGAGTGCAATAAACGAAAATGTTTAGAAAGATAATCTGGGAAGTTATGACTAATTAAATTTTATTTGTTTGTGGTGCGGATAACAATAGTTTTAACTTTGTTGACTATAAATATTGTGAAACTTGCGGGCTGATTGAAGGAAATTGAACTATATTTTATTAACAATTCGTATACTTTGTATATGACAAGCAAAACCAAAGTAAGTAATAGAAATTAATCTTTCATTGTCTTATGAAACAATTCTCAAATTTAGATGCTGATGATGATAATTTAGAAAATACGTGTTAAAACAGCTGTTGATAAATTAATAAAACAGGTATATACAAAAATATGTGTGAATCATGTTGAAAAGTCTGAGAATGAGTTATTTTAATGGGTGGCAATGTTTTGTCGCTCATTTGTCTACTTAAAATTCAGTCGAGTAATTCTAAATTAATGTCTATCTTAATAAGCGGTTAGCTCAAATTTATTGCAATTGTTGCAATAAGTGTAATTTTAGTACTTTTTTAATGGTTGACTTGTAAATTATTATTGTTTAATATACAGGGTGATTCAAATTCGCTACCCACCACTGGGATCTCGAAAACTTTAGGACATACGGATAAGGATGGTTAAATTAGAGCAAAGTTGTGCATTAATGTGCTTAATAATATGGCGTTTTGTCGAAGGAAAAACGACTTCGCCTCCTTCCTCTCCTTACTTCCTCGCGTTCCTTCGTCCCTTCGTTTCCTTCCTTCGCCTATTCGATGCTTGGAAATTAGTCAATTATGCAACAACACACCACAAAATATTTTTAATATAGCAGCTACATGTTTAATACGAAATATCTAGTAACCTCTAAAATTTTTAAAAAATCCGAAAGGCGCATAATTTTTATTTTATAAAACTGCAATTCTTTGTCGTGTCAAAAATAAAAATTGAATTTTAATAATATATTTTTTTTAATAAATCCGAATATTTCAGTATCATGTACAAAGTATATCAGTATGAATGTACAAGGCGAGTCAACAATAGAGTAAAGTTTATTATGTAATTTATATCGAAACCGTGAAATATGACATACTAATTAAACGTTAATGATGTCAATCCCCATTTCTTCAGATATTTTTGTAAAGGCATCATGCACACTATTTCTATTTTTTTATTTTTGTCGCTACGATTACATAAATATGGACATGCATTTTTTCACAAATATGAAGACAATATTGTTTTTTTCTTCCATTTTTTAGACTACTGTGTGTGAATTATTTTTATATCAACTGGCGATTGCTAGATGTACAGGATGTCCCATTTTTGTGTGTTTTATGGGGTTTCTGGTTTATGAGTAGAGATATAAAGATGCTGTTTTCACATCATTGTTCTACTTATTATGAAACTCTAAATATGCTACACACATATTTATCCTAGCCTTCTTAGTTCAAAGTTATTTCTTATTTCTTTCTTTTACTTTTTTTTTTAATTAGTAGAAATTTTTGCATTTTTCGATAACCTTTGTATCTCGATTATCTTATAACTTATCGAGAAGCTGAAAAGGGTCAGTGATGGGCGGTGGGTAAGTACCCAATTTGTAGATAAATAAAATCTCGGTATATTTGTATATACCTGTAGATTTAGATGAACATCCTAATTTTAATAAAAGGAGTTTCCGACGACCGCATAGTAAATACCCGGTATAATACCGGGAATAGAAATATACCAATATATAATATCTACAATATATATAAGAAATATTGTAGATATACAGTTTGACAAATATAGGAAGAGACTTGGGGATAGCACCGGTCGCGCACACGATAGAGAGAGAACGCATTCGGCGGAAGAGAGATGCAGTTACGCTACGAAAAATCTGATTGAAGCAAATTTGTGTGCTGTCCACTGCGCATCGAGGGGCGTCTCTTATTTTATATTTCTCACGTCTCTAGCTATACTTGTTAAGTTGTACTCGTATTTCTGATATTACTGGTATTATACCGGGTATTTACTATGCGGTCGTTGGAAATACCTTTTATAAAATTAGACTGTTCATCTAAATGTACAGGTATATACCGGATACTCTGATTTTGTTTTGTTCTACCTATTGAGTACTTACCCACAGCCCGTGTCTCGTTTTTCAGGTAGAATGGCAGTGACGAAAGTGGTTCTTCGTTGGGAGCTGTCTATTTCGAAAAATGACTCTTAACTTAACTTATGTTTTTTTTTTAAACATTATTTTATATTTTATTTGCCTTGTTATGAGCTTTCGAAAATTATGATATACTCTATATTTATTTATTTAGGTACTGCTAAACTGCTAAACGGCTCTTATAAAATAAGAGCCGTTTATTTAACTTAATTTTACCAGATAATTTTGCTTTGCATCGTGATATTTTGATAAACTACACGGAAACTGAACTTGTGCAGCTTTTAAATAACATGCCAATAACCAACATTTTACGTCGAATAAATTAGTTGATTGTTTTGATTACGTAATTTAAACCGGCCGACTATGTAATAAAGTTAAATAATGCATTTTTACCCCGTTTATGAAAATAAGTATTTTAGAAAGCTCGTTAACAAGGAAAATAAAATAATATACAAAATATCGTATTTAAAAAAACATATAAGTTTTAGTCAATTTAAAAAAAGACAGATTCCAACGAAGAAATAGTTACGTCACTGCATTCTACGTGAAAAACTGTACGAGAGACCGTTTTCACCTTGTCGATAAGTTATGATACAAAAGGGATCGAAAAATGCAATAATTTCACATTCGCACTGTATTTTAGGAAGTAAGAGAGCTTGGACATATCTGTATGTAGCATCTTTAGTTTCATAAAAAAGTAACAGCGTAATGTGAAATCCGCATCTTTGTATCTCGACTCATAAACGAGAAACCCTGCAAAACACACGAAAATGGGACACCCTGTACAGACGTACTGCCAAATCAAGAAATCAACTACAGATGAAATCCAAGATCGATTTATATATTTTATATATTTTAATATTTTGTTGTGTTCGTGATAATTCCTTTGCTACTTCCTCCAAAAACCGACAATACGTGGAAGGAGCGTTTCGAGGAAGTAAACGGACGAAGTAGCGTTTTGACGAAGGAGGAAGGAACACACAGTCGCATAAAATCGACATTTTCCCATAGTAAATACAGATTTATATACATATATGATTTTTGGAAGAAGGGAGGCGAGGAAGGAACGAAGTGAAGTAGCGAAGTGTGAGTATGGGGCTTAAACATCAAATAGTGATTACCACAGCCAGTATGACATCAAGATAAGACATATGGCTATCTATTTCAAAAATTAGATTGTTCGAATGTCATAATATAATATTGTGTTGCAATAATAACCAAAATACTACCTTATACAGAGTGTCTAAAAATTTATATTAAATAATTACTAGCTTTAAACGGCAATAACTTGTTTAATTTAAATGGAACACCCTATATATATATATATATATATATATATATATATATATATATATATATATATATATATATATATATATATATATATATATATATATATATATATATACTACAATTTGATGACAAGTAAATTGTGCATCTGATTCACGTAAAATATACAGGGTGTAATTATTTAATATTAATTTTTGGACGCCCTGTACTGACAATATCTGATGAATAAATAATCTTCAGTAAATATTTAGTATTAAAAACTTTGATACCCTTGGAGAAATGAGCCTTAATTTTTTACTGCAATTTCACAAAATTGAAATATTTCAAAAACGGCAAGGTTTAAGTGTGATAAACCTTAAACAAATTTACCTTTATTTCAATAGTAGAATCTTAAAATAGAATAATATACAGGGTGTTTCATTTAAAAAAATGATCATCATTTCAACTATAATATTTTTTATTTATATGGGACACTCTGTATCTTATAAAATTATTTTTAAATTATAACTCTAACAGCGCTTTCAGATGGAGCGGACCGTCCGCGTGTTTTTTGGCACCTTTAACTGTCATCAAATTACCCCCGCTCTGATACTTTGCCAATCGTAAGTGGTTCACTAGAAAAGCTTAAATTCAAAAATTCGTATCCCCCCAACCCACCGTTTTTGAGAAACTCAAAAAAATTTTGGATTCAATTTTCTTGCCGAACCGTAGATCCGACAGAAAATGTTATGGAACAAAAAATGAAGAGAATTAAATTCTATACATTTTCATCTCTAAGTAACAAATCTCTAAAACCAACGGCGACAAAATTTGGCTTGGTTTGATTTATAAATATGATAACATAACCTTTATTTTCATTTCGATGGGGTGATAAAAAAGTTATCTTCGTAACTCGCTTATTTTGCAGCTAACATGTCAAAAATGTTTATTTTTGTATAGAATAAAATGTAGATTTATTTTGACAACAGTAGATAGATATCTAATTGCGGAACTTACGTTGGAAAAACAAAAACACATAAAATTTGTAAAATAAGAGCATTTCTGTTCTTAAAGAAGTATATTAAATTTAACTCTAATTATTCATTATTATATTTTACTTAAATGGGTTTATTTTTGTTATTTATACACTTATATCTAAGTATTCACGTGGCTTTAATGGATCTAGTTGGAACTTTTTAAACGTTTAAAAAATATTATCTCATAGAGTTAATTAACACTTAAAAATATAATAATTAATGCCTAAAAACGTTGCTAATTATTTATATTTGCTAACTTAAAAAACAGGAAATTTCCGAATTAAGTTTCATTAAAGTGAAATAATAATTAGTATGTAGTTTAGTTAAAAAAAAACGCAAATAATTGTTGTTTAAAAATAAAGCATGTAATAGATATTCCAAAAATTGGTATACAGGGTCTGCAGCTATAAAAGCTAATTGAAGAAATAAGAGGATGCGGGCCTTATGGACGATTTCGTGGCACAAAACCTGTGCGAGATGTAGCTGGCGTTTCCGTCAGCTTGTGCGAGAATTCCGAGATTGAATTTAGCTCTGCGCCGCGCAGCTGGGCGCTGATAGTCATTTACAGCGCAGCAGATAAAGAATACTGTACCGTAGTTCTTCTTTCAGTCGACAGAGTAAGTGGTTGCCGGAGATAGTGTTGCCAGAACTACTGATTAATCCGTAGTTTACGGATTTTGGATACAGTCCGTTAATAATACGGATTTTCTATCATTAAACAATTTAATATAATCTATAGGTACTAATATATAAAATCCTTAAGTGACTGACATACTGATTAATCACGATTCTACTCAAACCACTCAACGTAAGAAGCTCTATATTTTATTTTGTTGTTTTACATATTTTAAGATTTTTTGGGGGTGTTTCAGGGTGTTTCATAAAATATGACCAAAAGTAATCACGATTCTGACCATTGAGTAATCACGAAACTGCTTGACGTTTAAAGCTGATTTTTGGCAAACGGATTGACTGTGGGGTGTAGCGGTTTGATAAGGAGGGGTTTCTCGATTGTTTTTTTCTCATGCTGACGTAAATGTGAGAAAATTTTATCCAATTTGTATGTTAATGGAAATTCTTGCTTTATCATCACCATTACAAATAATTAATTCGACGCGAACGAAGTCGCGGGTACACGCTAGTATTATATAATTAAACAAAGAACGGCGTTAGAGTTGGCTTGGAAATTAAGATCGGTGTTATTTCATATGTCAAATATAATGATAAATGTCAATAATCGTCATTTTCAAGCCAATTAAACGACTTTAAATTCGATCATCAGTTCATTCGATCAAACCATAGACTTAAAATAAAATATAGACTACACTATTTACATCTCAACGCGGTCAAACAATCTTTTTTGTACACATGTTCACTTCTGGGTACAGTCGACCGAGCCTTCCTCATCCAGCCTATGTTGTCACGTCTTTAATATTATCAATATTTTTTTTCTTGTTATACACATATATTGAGATATTAATACTACAGTTTAATAAAGTACGTTTTAATATTCCATAGATGTATTAAATAGTCCTTATACTACTAAATTATAAGTCGGATACTGTTTAAAAAGGATAAGTTCTTTACAATATGACAACACCGATTAGAGGCGAGGGAGCCTATTCATTCATTTATTACCTTGTAGTACGCGTCGCACGTGTGCGGTAAAGCTTTGTTGCCGCTATGTCCCCGGCTGTATTAACGCATTTTCTTAGCTTGTAGTCCCTTGTGTTTATTTTATTGGCTTTTTCTGTTCATGAACTATAAAATATGGTTCGCCAGTGCCAAATTTGCAAGAAATTTGACATAAATAATCCATTTATGTCTTGAAACGACTTTCGACCGGTAGGCAACTCTCAATTTACCCATTAGGAGTCAGTGGCGTTGTTGCAGAAAGGCGCTTATTTAGATAATATTTTAGTAAAATGTAAAATCTGAATTTTTTCTCTAACATTACATTATTTACTTACTTACATTGTAACAAAATCATAATTATAACCCTGTTAATAATTAATAATGTTTTTATTAAAATTATATTCCGGTTTATTCTAAAATTATCTTCAGAATCTAAAATAACATACAAGAATTTTAAAATGATATTACATTATGAACAATATTTTTTAATATACCGGATCGTCTCAAAAGTGGCTCACCCCTATAACTTTTTTATTTTTTCAGATAAAAAAAACATATTTGAATGTTAGTAGGTATATGACATAAATTAGGATTTATTGACGTATTCAATTGTTTTTGGTCTCTTCCTGTTTCACCGAAATGATTACATCTTTTGATTTTTAAAGGCACCCTCGGTATATTGCTACTTTATTCGATAAAAAATGACACTCTGAATAGATGACATATCATATGTCAACTTTTGACATTGTCGCTTAAAAACAAATCGTATTTTAAATTTCAATCCAGGGTGCCATGGTGTTGTTAAAAACACTAAGTTTTAATCAAGGAGCCTTGGAAAAATAGTTTTGATCGTCTAATAGGTTTCGTGTCTTGTCTAGGCCGGTTAAAAGATGTACAAATCGTATTTTTAATGATACATATGTCAATTTTTTTCAAATGGAACAAGGGTGACTCATTAGCATATTTGGAAAAAGCATTTTTTTATGAATATATTGATACCACACACTTGGTATTTCGAGTCAAATTGTAGTTATGAACCGCGTGTTACAATTACAATTAAACCATATGCGAAAATGTCAAAAGTTGACATATGATATGTCATTCTATTCAGAGTTGTCATTTTCTATTGAATAAAGTATAAATATACCGAGGGTGCCGTTTAAAAATTAAAAGTTATAGTCATTTCCGATGAAACAGGAAGTGACCAAAAACAATTGAATGCGTCAATCAATCCTAATTTATGTCATATACTAACATACTAAATCTTGTTTTTTTATTTGAAAATATAAAAAAATTATGGGGATGAGCCACTTTTGGGACGCACCTGGTATAATAAAGACAGTACCGAGTTAAATAAATGTAGTTTTCATTTTATCCACTTCCTATCACCTTCCTTGCTTTAATGGAACAGATTTATGTTTTCTCTAATTTACATAATAAGACATCACTTAACCAGAAAAAAAATTACAACAATCATATTTTTTTTCTCTCCCTGTCGCCGATTCTATTATATCTGTGGAATAGATCCTGTTTTGATTAATATTAGGGGTTGTAAATGTTTGACTAAAATTAATAATTTATTATTAATTTCAAAAATTACGTAATTTCGATTATAAAATTTCTTCTATAACGTGTATTTTATTATTTTTATCCTTTTTGGACTCTAAGACGTTTTTTCTAAACTTTTATTTAAAAAAACTTTTAATAAATCTTAATAAAATATAAAAAAGTTTAAATACGATATATTTTTAATTTAATTATAGCTTCATTAAAATAAAAAAATTACCCGGCTATGATACGGAGAGTTCAGGTGTACTTGAGAAACGAAAGACAGTGTTGTGTTTCTCGGCAGAGTCGTCAGGGAACGACCGTTACGACAGAGACAACCTATCTATCGCTCGTGTCGCACTCGTTATAACCTAAAACAATAACAAGACATTGTCTGACCGCATGTTCCATGGATCAAACAGTTTACAGTACCTATAAAATAATTTTTATTTTTGTTGTTTATTCTATGTTTAATACGAATAAATTTTCGATACATAAACGCGAATTTTTCATCCAAAGATATTTTCGTCAAACGTATTACATATATAACACATTTTAATATAGCAACACTCTCGCTTTCAAATCCACACCGTCTTCGAAATGCCTTCGCAGGCCGAATTAGAGAAGATAAGTGTTTTATGCGTTGACCACAGAACGACTGGTGTCTCCACCGTACAGCACTTGGGACGTAAGGGGAAACCAAATCAATTAGGTTGGGTATCTTCCCAATTCTTTGAGTCAACGCTATATTAGATTGGAACTTGTTATTTCTGATAAATTTTTTGTCAAATTAGTCTAGTTTTATAATACCTATATAAGCATCTCGGAGACTAAGAAAAAAATACAATGATTCATTTCTTTTCATATTAAAAGATAATAATAATTTTGAATTATTTTTCCTTCACAAGACAAAGAATTCTTTTCGATAAAAGTTTGTACAAAGACCCATTAAGAGCGATAAAACATGATTGATTAGGTTTGGAATGGACATTGAATTAAAAACAGATTTTTATAATTAGAGTAGATAGCTGTTAATTAAATAGGGCAACGAAAATTAATGCACCCAGTAATATCCCTAATTATTGAAAATACGGAAAACTTCAATAGTCGGGACACTCTCTAAAATGGGCACTCAAGTAATCCGGACATGACAATTATTTGGGCATTTTAAAACATTTGCCACTGAAATCCGGGCGCAAAAAAAGCATACACGAAATCTCAGAATTTTCCAATCCAGACAAGCAGAAACGTTTACATTTTGTTTATGAACTGAGTCTACAGTTCTTCATTGGATTCTAGAGCGGGTTAAACGTAATAGTTCCAAACAAACGAGCACATAAGATTCTTAAGGTGCGTATTCACTATCCGAACGAACGAACGAATGTTCATTCGTTCGTTCGGTAGTAGTATGGACGGAACCGGATTTTAGAACCAAACGAAAACACCTTAACCCATTCGTTTGCGAACGCCTTTGATGTACCGACTCGAAACGGATGGCCAAGCGAACGAACAAACGAACGACCGCATGCGTTCGGTCCACCGTCCAAATATACCGAATTCCATTCGTTCGCTCGCTCGCTCGTTCGTTCGTTTGGATAATGAATACGCACCTTTACATTAACCGAAAAATCTAAAAACTCGATTCTGGAAAAAAAACTCGGCAAATTTCGGAACAGATTATGGTTTCAAAATCTGCAGTATTTCACATGAACAAAATGGATAAAATAAGGACTTTAATCTATACTAATATATAAAATCCTTTAGTGACTGACTCACTGATTAATCACGATCCTGCTCAAACCACTCAACGTAAGAAGCTCAATTTTGGCATACAGGTTGATTCTAGGATGTCGAGGTTCGATAAGAAGCGATTTTTCGGAATTCCAGTTCCAAAGAGGTGAAACCACCCCACAAATAGTACAATATTTTTTATTTAAAAAACGGTCAAGTTTCCGAAAAAACGCTTAAACACGTAATTTGATTCTGTTTTTTACATATTTTAAGATTTTTTAAAAATGCATACAGACTGTTTCGAAAAATCTGGTCATTGGTTAATCACGATCCTGCTTAAAGCGCTTGACGTAAAAAGCTGATTTTTGGAAAACGGATTGACTTTAGGGTGTAGAGGTTCGATAAGGCATTTTTCGAAACTCGAACTCTAAGAGGGTGAAACCACCCCTCAAATATTAGAATATTTTTTATTTAAAAACCGGTGAGTTTTTCGGAAAAAACTCTTAAACACATATATTTTATTTTGTTGTTTTACGTATTTTAAGATTTTTTTAAAAATTTATACAGAGTATTTCATAAAATATGACCATTGAGTAATCACGATTCTTCTTAAACTGCTTGACGTTTAAAGCTGATTTTTGGTAAACGGATTGACTGTGGGGTGAAAAAAGTTCGATAAGGAGGGGTTTTTCGAATCTCAAATTCCAAGAGGGTGAAAACGCCCCTCAAATATTACAATATTTGTTATTTAAAAAACGGTTAGTCTTTCGGGAAAACGCTTGGACACGCATAATTTATTTTATTTTTTTACATATTTTCAAATTTTTTAAAAAAGCATACAGGGTGTTCCAAAAAGTTGGGTAATTGATTAACCACGATTCTGCTTAAACGGCTTGACGTAAAAAGCTTATGTTTGGCAAACGAATTTTTCGAAAGTGAAATTCCAACGAGATGAAACTACCCCTCAAATATTACCAAGTATATAATAGTATCGCCATATTGTTTTTTCTCATGCTGACATAAATGTTAGAAACTTTTATCCAGTTTGTATTTTAATGGAAATTCTTGCTTTGCTTTATCATCACCATTACAAATTAATGATTAATTCGACGCGAACGAAGTCGCGGGTACACGCTAGTATCAAAATAATTTCAAAGGCCAGGTAGGAATACCATTATCGATGATGTATTGTTTTAAAGGTAAATAAAAACAATTTAGAGAAAGAGAAGAATAATAATGTAAACTTGAACTATAGTATATATGGGAACTATACAGGGTGGTCCGAACTGTATTCCGGAAACTTCGGCAGCATATTTTGCAGATAAAAATAAGTAAAAAAGTTCGTATAAATGTATGTACTAAAATGCTTAGTTTCGGAGATACAGGGTGTAGAAGTTTCATTTTTATTTCGATTTTTTCCAAATAATTTCTGAAGTAAAGTCAATATTTGAATGAAAATTGGTGTCTGGAAGTTTTTTGACATGAGAAATTTGATTTTGACGTCAATATGGCTCCTACTAGTAGAGGGCGCCACCTACATATTTTTTAACCGGTTTGAAGAATAATAACTTTTCGTCCGTACCTGTATAAAACTACTGAGTAAAAAAATATACATTTACGACGTTTTTTACGTAAAAAAGATCTCTTGGTAAAAATCGCTACGAGTAATGGTTTTCGAGATATTTGGAATCGAAATTATTAATACCTGTCATCATTGACATAAATAATACAGGGTGGCGCACCTCATTCGCCTTGGTTGATTATACGAAAACGGAAAGATGTAGAAACAAAATATTTTACGGGGATATGTGGGGAGACAATGTGCACAATTTAAAATTATTTTGAAATATACAGGATATTTCAGAACTAAGATCCATACCAAAGTTATATTTTTTCTTATGGAAGACCCGGTATATTATTTCATTTTTGGATTCTTGCGCCCACAAAAAGGTATTTATTATAAGGGTTAAATATGTTTAAAATCTTTGTTTTTGAGGTATTTAAAGATATTTAAATTTGCATGCCACAATAGAATAGATTGTTAACACCCTGTACATTACTTTTCAGAATAAATTCTTGTGCTGAGTTTAAAGGTAGAGAAATAAACTTTACTAAAAAATTGTATTGGTTTATTAAATTAATACAGGGCTATCAAAAGTTGCTGATCTATTTTAAGGATATATTTTATATAAAAACTTCGTTATTTCAAATGCAACACCCTGTATTTTAATAAATCGAAGCAGATTCAAATGCTCTTTCAAACTATATTAGGGTTTCCTATACCTATCTACCTCAGATTTTGAATAAAAAGCGATTTATAAATAAAATTGCAATCAAGATGGCTGGTGTCGCCATGGGAATTTTCTAGTGACAGTAACTATTTTCAAACTCGCCATTAGTTTATGAACATTATTATTTATAATTTATAACAGTTTCCTTAAATTTACCTACAATAGTTTAATAAGTAAGTATTCATTATTTTATAAAGAAAAATAAAGCAGTATTTGCTGGCGGAACGAATAGATACGTTACTAGTGATATTATTTCGTGAAGAAAATTGCTTCTTGGCCTCAAGGGCTTATGCTCAAAAATATCCAAATAGGAATCTTCCTGATAAGCGTTTCTTTGAAAAACTTCTTGTCCTATTTTGCAGAGCTGGTAGTGTGGTTTATAAAAAACCTATTAGGCAGAAACCTGTCTTTGGAAGTGAATAAAATGAATTTGCCGTAATTGGCTATTTTATAGAAAATCCATATATCTACAAGTCATCGTAAAATAATTCAAAGAACTACTTCTTCGTTTTTCTTGATAGAATAATATACACATATTTAATAAATATTACTTATTAAACTATTGTAGGTAAATTAAATAAAAGTAAACTGGTATAAATTTAAATAAGTCCATAAACTAATTTCGATTTTGAAAATAGCTACTAACTGTCACTAGAAACTTGCCATGACAACACTAGCCATCTTGATTACAATTTTATTGAAAAATTGCTTTTTATTCAAAATCTGAGCCAGATAGGTATAGGAAACCCTAATATAGTTTGAAAGAGCATTTAAATCTGCTTCGACTATTTTAAAAAAATACATAGCGTTGTATTTGAAATAACGAAGTTTTTATGTAAAATAAATATTTAAAATAGACCAGCAATTTTTGGTACCCCTGTATACATTTAAGGAAGGAATAACATTTTTCTGTAAAATTTATTTCTTTACCTTTAAACTCAGCACAAGAACTAATTCTGAAAAGTAATGTACAGGGTGTTAATAATCTATTCTATTGTGACATGCAAATTTAAATATCTTTAAATATCTCAAAAACCAAAGATTTTAAACATATTTAACCCTTATAACAAATACCTTTTTTTGGGCCCAAGAATCCAAAAATGAAATAAAATACCGGGTGTTCCATAAGAAAAAATATAACTTTGGTATGTACAGGGACATCATTTTAAGTGTCTCACTCGATTTATAATTTTCCTGTTTGGTATTTAAAGATAGTAGAAAGATTTCCTAATGTAATTTTTCGCGAGGATGCCGATTTTCTACATTAAAATTTTTTACAACGTCAATTTTGACAGATACGACGCCATCTTGATTTTTTTAATGCAAACCCCACATATTTTAGCATGGTCCGGTAGACATATTTTAGCTAATTTCAAAAATATATAGTTTAGTATACTTTTGCACTTACCGTTTTCGATCTACAGTGTATTTAAAATGAATTGTTCCAGAATCATTTTTAAGTGTCTCACCCAATTTAAACTTTTCCTCTTCTCTATTTTAAGATAGGATATTTCAATGTAATTTTTCGCGAGGATGTCGAATTTCTACATTAAAATTTTTTACAACGTCAATTTTGACAGATACGACGCCATCTTGATTTTTTTTAAATAGAAACCCTATCATATTTTAGCATGGTCCGGTAGACATATTTTAGCTAATTTCAAAAATATATAGTTTAGTATACTTTGCACTTACCGTTTTCGATATCCAGTGTATTTAAAAATGAATTGTTCCAGAATCATTTTAAGTGTCTCACCCAATTTAAACTTTTCCTCTTCTCTATTTTAAGAGAGTAAAAAGATTTTCAATGTAAATTTTCGCGAGGATGCCGAATTTCTACATTAAAATTTTTTACATACGACAATTTTGACAGATACGACGCCATCTTGATTTTTTTTAAATGGAAACCCCATCATATTTTAGAATGGTCCGGTAGACATATTTTAGCTAATTTCAAAAATATATAGTTTAGTATACTTTGCACTTACCGTTTTCGATATACAGTGTATTTAAAAATGAATTGTTCCAGAATCATTTTAAGTGTCTCACCCAATTTAAACTTTTCCTCTTCTCTATTTTAAGATTAAAAAGATATTTCAATGTAAATTTTCGCGAGGATGCCGAATTTCTACATTAAAATTTTTTACAACGTCAATTTTGACAGATACGACGCCATCTTGATTTTTTTTAAATAGAAACCCTATCACATTTTAGCATGGTCCGGTAGACATATTTTAGCTAATTTCAAAAATATATAGTTTAGTATACTTTGCACTTACCGTTTTCGATATACAGTGTATTTAAAAATGAATTGTTTCAGAATCATTTTAAGTGTCTCACCCAATTTAAACTTTTCCTCTTCTCTATTTTAAGATAGTAAAAAGATATTTCAATGTAAATTTTCGCGAGGATGCCGAATGGCGTCGTATCTGTCAAAATTGATGTTGTAAAAAATTTTAATGTAGAAAATCGGCATCCTCACGAAAAATTACATTAAAATATCTTTTTACTATCTTAAAATTGAAAAGAGGAAAATTTTAAATTGGGTGAGACACTTAAAATGATTCTGGAACAATTCATTTTTAAATCCACTATATCGAAAACGGTAAAGCAAAGTATACTAAACTATATATTTTTGAAATTAGCTAAAATATGTCTACCGGACCACGCTAAAATATGTGAGGGTTTCCATTTAAAAAATCAAGATGGCGTCGTATCTGTCAAAATTGACGTTTTAAAAAATTTTGGTGTAGAGAATCGGCATCCTCAAAAATTACATTAAAATATCTTTTACTATCTTAAAATAGAAAAAAGAGGAAAATTTTAAATTGGGTGAGACACTTAAAATGATTCTGGAACAATTCATTTTAAATCCACTGTATATCGAAAACGGCAAAAGTATACTAAACTTATATTTTGAAATTAGCTAAAATATGTCTACCAGACCATGCTAAAATATGTGGGGTTTCCATTTAAAAAAAAATCAAGATGGCGTCGTATCTGTCAAAATTGACGTTAATAAAAAATTTTAATGTAGAAAATCGGCAGCCTCGCGAAAAATTACATTAAAATATCTTTTTACTGTCTTAAAATAGAAAAGAAATTTTCAATTGGGTGAGACACTTAAAATGATTCTGGAACTAATTTATTTTAAATCCACTGTATATCGAAAACGGTAAGAGCAAAAGTATACTAAACTATATATTTTTTCTTGAAATTAGCTAAAATATGTCTACCTGACCATGCTAAAATATGTGGGGTTTCCATTTAAAAAAAAATCAAGATGGCGTCGTATCTGTCAAAATTGACCTTGTAAAAAATTTTAATGTAGAAAATCGGCATCCTCGCGAAAAAATTACATTAAAATATCTTTTTACTGTCTTAAAATAGAAAAGAGGAAAATTTTAAATTGGGTGAGACACTTAAAATGATTCTGGAACAATTCATTTTAAATCCACTGCCATATCGAAAACGGTAAGAGAAAGTATACTAAACTATATATTTTTGAAATTAGCTAAAATATGTCTACCTGACCATGCTAAAATATGTGGGGGTTTCCATTTAAAAAAAATCAAGATGGCGTCGTATCTGTCAAAATTAACGTTTTAAAAAATTTTGGTGTAGAGAATCGGCATCCTCGCGAAAAATTACATTAGAAAATCTTTCTACTATCTTTAAATACCAAACAGGAAAATTGTAAACCGAGTGAGACACTTAAAATGATGTCCCTGTACAAGTACATATAACTTTGGTATGTACACCCTGTACATTTCAAAATAATTTTAAATTGTGCACATTACCTCCCCACATATACCCATAAAATATTGTGTTTCTACATCTTTCCGAGTTCGTATAATCAACCGAGGCGAATGAGGTGCGCCACCCTGTATAATTAAAGATGTTGACTAAATAGTTATTAAACTGAAATCATAAATTTGAAACGTTTTTGTACCAAAACAGAAACTGTTTTATCGTCATTTTTTGTAGAAAAAATTATGATTAATTAAAAAATATAAAAATGTTCAAATTTATTATTTCAGTGAAATAACTATCTACTCAACGTGTGTTTATTTTTCGTCAATAATGACATGTATTGACTACCGTATGATCGAGAAAAAACGGCGTCAACGATGGCTATGAAATGAAGATCGCTGTCATTTTATATGTAAATTTATATGGGAAATGTCATCGATCGTCATTTCCCAGCCAACTGGACGCCATTTTTTTTCGATCATACGGTATTTCTATTCTAAATATCTTAAGAACGGTTGCTCGTATCGATTTTTACAAAAAGATATTTTTTACGTAAAAAGTTACAGAGATGTATATTTTTTCGCTCGGTAGTTTTATACAGGTACGCACAAAAAGTTATTACGCTTCAAAACAGTTAAACACATGTAGGTGGCGCCCTCTACTAGTAGGAGTCATATTGACATCAAAATCAAATTTGTCATGTCAAAAAACTCCCAGACACCAACTTTCATCGAAATATTGACGTTACTTCAGAAATTATTTAGAAAAAATCGAAATAAAAATGAAACTTCTACACCCTGTATCTCTGAAACTAAGCATTTTAGGACCTACATTTATACGAACTTTTTTATTTATTTTTATCTGCAGAATATGCTGCCGAAGTTTCCGGAATACAATTCGGACCACCCTGTATATCCAATGGGGGGATCCGTGGCAGTGACATTTGTGTCTCAATAATTTCATGCAGTGAAGAGGAAAAGAAGCATTTTGAGCTTTTTATTTCATCTAGTTAATTTTTGTCACATAATTATACGTTTATATCTAGTTTTAATTCTGTAATAATTAAAATATGTTTTAAACGTTATCTTTTTATTACCGTTGAATATTTTATTCTATATCCTTTAATTTTTCTTAAATTAACAAAAGGTATATCACAGCCACTTAGATTATAACAAATAATAAAAATGAACCTAAATACTACAACCTTAATCTTTATCTGAGGGTTAGGCAACCTTAATAGTATTTTGAATTCTCCATTAACTATCGGAATAATATACTGAGCGTTCAATTTAAAATAAGGGAGTAACTTGCTTTTAAAAATGACCATTGTTCAATATTACTTTTGTCTCGCCCCGTATAACTTTTCGGGGCAAAAATTTTAATTAGGTTTAACATACAATGATTATTTTAACTAAATATGAGGCTATACAGGATAAATTACAATTTAGGTAGCTTGGTAGATATTGAAATTTAAATTTTATTCTTCATTTTCACAAAAAGTGAAATATTTCAAAAACCTTACAGTTTAGGCACACGCTTCTTTAATAAAACTCCGAAAATCAATTAATATATAGGGTGTTCCATTACAAAAAACCGAAGTTTGATGCGTAACTTTTTTTGGGTACACCGTGTAGAACTCTATATATTTTTATAAAATGCTTTCAATTAACCTACATATACTACCAAAATTTCGTTTCTATGTATACCGGGTGCGTTTCAAAAGTAGCTCACCCCAGAACTTTTTTATTTTCTCAGATAAAAAAACGAGATTTGGTATGTTAGTATAAGACATAAATTAGGATTGATTGACGTATTCAATTGTTTTCGGTCACTTCCTGTTTCACCGGAAATGACTACAACTTTTGATTAATAGCACCCTCAGTATTTTTTTACTTTATTCTTAGTTGACATATCATATGTCAACTTTTAACATATTCGCTCAAAAACCAATTGCATTTTAGATTTCAATCTAGAGTGCCATGGCTGTGTTTTAATTTTTAATCAAGGAGCCTTGGAAAAATAGATTTGATTGTCTAATATTTTTTAGTGTTTTGTCCTGGCCGGTTAAAAGATGCCCAAACCGTATTTTTAATCATATCTCAATTTTTTCAAATGGAATGAGGGTGGCTCATTAGTATATTTGAAAAAAGCATTTTTTTACGAATAATTTGATACCACACACTTGGTATTTCGAGTCAAATTTTCGTTATGAACCACAGGTTACAATGTTAAATAAACCAAATGCGAAAATATGAAAAGTTGACATATGATATGTCATTCTATTCAGATTGCCATTTTCTATCGAATAAGGTAAAAAAATACCGAGGGTGCCATTTAAAAATCAAAAGTTATAGTCATTTTCGGTGAAACCGGAAGTGACCGAAAACAATTGATTATGCCAATCAATCCAGATTTATACCGGGTGTTGCATCGTCGAGCGGGACATAGGAAATCCCACGTAAATTTTAATGGGGTCAATTATTGGCTTCGCTAATTATTTTAGAGAATAATTCTATTTAGGTTTATTGAAGAGCACTAAAACCCACATTCAAAAGAATAACTTTAGATATTTTTGATTAGCCCGTTTACGAGTTATCGCCGATTTCTTTTTAAATATTTCTCCTTTCTTATGGCCCTGTATTTACTTATCAGCACCAGTCAAGGTAAAAGATAACTGTCAAATGAAGTTGTCATTTCAGAAATTTACCTATTTAGTGCTTTATTATTATTGAAAACTCATTCCTACATCGGAAATCTTAAAGCTGTATTTATATAAATTAATACGAATTAAAGTAAAATAAAGTAATCAATTACAAGGTTAATTATAGTATTATTACAATATTCAATAACTTATTAATTTAGGTACAATTAAATTGTTAGAACTTTAGGATTTAAGATGTTCAAATATTTCTCCATCGACTGCTAGACAATAACCCATAATATTGCATTCGGCAGAAATAGCATTTTTTAACTCGTCTAGATTTGGGTATTTTTTTATCCTTGTATATCCTGTTTTTTAAATGGCCCCAGAGAAAGAAATCATTTGACGAAATATCAGGAGACCTTGCTGGTCAATTTACTGTATGATTTAGGCCAATAACGTTTCCGTTAAAATTATTGTCTAAATATTCCCGAACAGCCAGAGTACTATGTTTACATTATTGGCCTAAATCATACAGTAAATTGACCAGCAAGGTCTCCTGATATTTCGCCAAATGATTTCTTTCTCTGGGGCCATTTAAAAAACAGGATATACAAGGATAAAAAAATACCCAAATCTAGACAAGTTAAAAAATGGGATATATATGGGTTATTATATATGGGTTTATATGGGTTATTGTCTAGCAGTCGATGGAGAAATATTTGAACATCTTCTTAAATCCTAAAGTTCTAACAATTTAATTGTACCTAAATTAATAAGTTATTGAATATTGTAATAATACTATAATTAACCTTGTAATTGATTACTTTATTTTACTTTAATTCGTATTAATTTATATAAATACAGCTTTAAGATTTCCGATGTAGGAATGAGTTTTCAATAATAATAAAGCACTAAATAGGTAAATTTCTGAAATGACAACTTCATTTGACAGTTATATTTTACTTTGACTGGTGCTCATAAGTAAATACAGGGCCATAGGAAAGGAGAAATATTTAAAAAGAAATCGGCGATAACTCGTAAACGAGCTAATCAAAAATATCTAAAGTTATTCTTTTGAATGTGGGTTTTAGTGCTCTTCAATAAACCTAAATAGAATTATTGTCTAAAATAATTAGGGAAGCCAATAATTGACCCCATTAAAATTAACATGGGATTTCCTATGTCCCGTCCGACGAAGCAACACCCGGTATAATATACTAACATACCAAATCACGTTGTTTTATCTGAAAAAATAAAAAAAGTTATAGGGGTGAGGCACTTTTGAGACGCATCCGGCATAAACTGCCGTTTTCCTTGGAGCCTCCGCGTCGTAAGAGAGGAGCCACCCTGTATATGCAAAATATAAAAGGTAACCCTCGTATTATCTCGTTATTGTTTCTCAAAGATAACGAAAAATAAGTTAACAAATGATCTAAATACAATACATTAGACTAGATGAATCTACGTTTGTTATTGCACGCACCACCTTCATTAAAATTCTCTGAAAACATCTTAAACAAACATAACACACTTTCGGCAGAGCTTATCGTTAAAAAGCCTGTACCAATATATTCCGAGTTATCCATGCCTACTGCAAAAACAAACATTAGCCGCACCGTTTTTTCAAAAAATCTATATTCGACCAGCCGAAATAGATTTATTTATGCGCTCCATCAAACCCAATTCAAACAAAGTTAACTTTCTGTTTGGCCGGTATATTTGAACATACGCTAATCCAATCACGCTCTAGGCGTATGATTTATCTTTGTTTACTTTTGTTAAAATTTTGGATGGGAGAGGCGGGCGAGACGAGGTATAAACTACTCAATGGAATATTTTCGCATTAATGTGCGAATTTGCTTCTAATTGCCACGTGGGAATAGAAAAAAACAGGCTTGTATACTGACCTTGTCGTTGCAAGTTCCCAAAAACGGTAGCTGAAACAGGAAAAAAATAAAATTATTAATAAAAAGCTTCTGGTATATTTTTAAAACAGCTGCCGCCATCTATTGACGGCCAGCGAAACTTAGACGATCGAATTGTAGGTTGCGTTACACGTAAATAACATCATTAAATCGCTTGTACAGTCGCTCAGTGATAGATGGCGAAAGAGTCGCTGTAGTTTCAATTTAAAAATAAATATACAGAGTAGTCCGAACTGTATTCCGGAAACTTCGGCAACATATTCTGAAGATAAAAATAAGTAAAAAAGTTCGTATAAATGTATGTCCGAAAATGTTTAGTTTCGGAGTTACAGGGTGTAGAAGTTTTATTTTTATTTCGATTTTTTCCAAATAATTTCTGAAGTAGCGTCAATAATTGGATAAAAATTGATGTTTAGGAGTTTGTTGACATGAGAAATTTGATTTTAATATCAATATGACTCCTATTTGTAGGAGGCGCCACCTACATGTGTTTTAACTGTTTTGAAGAGTAATAACTTTTCTCGTCCGTACCAGTAAAAAAATATACATTTCCGTGATTTTTTACGTAAAAAATGTCTCTTGGTAAAAATCGCTACGAACAACCGTTCTCAAGATATTTAGAATGGAAATAGTAAATACACGTTATTATTGACCAAAAATAAACAATGTTGAGTAGATAGTCTGTGATAGTTATTTGACTAAAATGATAAATTTGGGAACTTCTTATTTTTTCTAAATTAATCATAATTTTTTTTCGAAGAAATGATGATGAAACTGTTTCTGTTGAACTTTTGGCAAGAAAACATTTCAAATTTATGATTTCAGTCTAATAACTATTTAGTCAACATTTTTAATTTATGTCAATAATGACAAGTATGGATAATTTCGATTCCAAATATCTCGAGAACCATTACTCGTAGCGATTTTCACCAAGAGACCTTTTTTACGTAAAAAAAACGTCGTAAATGTATATTTTTTTACTCAGCGGTTTTATACAGGTATGGACGTAAAGTTATTACTCTTCAAACCAGTTAAAAATATATAGGTGGCGCCCTCTACAAATAAGAGTCATATGGACATCAAAATCAAATTTCTCATAACAAAAAACTCCTAGGCACCAATTTTCATCAAAATATCACGTTGCTTCAGATATTATTTGGAAAAAATCGAAATAAAAATGAAACTTCAACACCCTGTATCTCCGAAATTAAGCATTTTATCTTTATCTGTAGAATATGCTGCTGAAGTTTCCGGAATACAGTTCGGACCACTCTGTACAAGGTGTCCCCGTCACCGTAACATATTTTTTTGTATTATAATAGAACTTAAAAAAAAAGAAAATTAAATTAATAAATTTAAAATTAAAATTAATAAAAAATATAATAAAATTAAATATTAATAAATCAATTAAATTAAATTTGATAACAAATTCATTCATAAAAAAGTGCTAAGGATAATAAAATCATTAATTTGTCATTATTTATCTGATAGATATGTGAAAAAGTTATAAAGTTTTATGCACAGAGTGGACGAAATTGATCTGTTTTAATAGAATAATCCCCATTTTAGTCTAGATAGAGCAAAACCATTGTATCATGAAAACCGACATAGACGTTCTCGATTTCTGAGATATGCATATACCACTTGTCGATATTTTCACTGCAAATCCAGATACAGGGTCACATTTTGAAAATTGCCCATAACTTTTACAGAATAATATAATTCTGCAAAAAAAGGCTTTAAGCATAAAGCCCTTTTTTTAAGCACAACCTAGACCTAGTGGCGTATTCAGTGTTTTGTATATTTGCTCTTTTCATTGTCAGAAATAAAAATATATAATAACATATATAAAAATAGCAGGTTAGTTGTGACTGACTAAGTTAAGAAAAAACTCAAAATTTAAGTGAGGATGCAGTCAATAATCACCACATAGGCTAATAAAACTACTTTTTTCAAATTTGTCAAGCTTTCGAGAATTTTATTCCCATCATCAGGACAGTTTGACTGAGTCAATTAGCAAAAAAACATCCTCTGCACAAAAAGGCCTTAAAAACTAGCATCGTATGACATTGGAATACAAGGACATTTCCTTTATAAAATATTAAAATACATATCCAACGATATTACTTTTCTTTTAAACACAAACAAAAAATATTTTTTTTAAATTTAATTTCTACATTGTTATTTCCAGCTCCTTTCCAGATTTTTTCCAAGGCTGCTTGATTAAAAATTAGTGTTTTTAACATAGCCATGGTACTCTAGATTTAAGTTTAAAATACGACTTGTTTTTAAGCGAAAATGTCAAAAGTTGACATCTCATATGTGTCATTCTATTCAGAGTGTCATTTTCTATCGAATAAAGTAAAAATATACCGAGGGTGACATTTAAAAATCAAAAGTTATAGTAATTTCCGGTGAAACAGGAAGTGACCAAAAACAATTGAATACGTCAATCAATCCTAATTTATGTCATATACTAACATACCAAATCTCGTTTTGTTTTCTGAAAAAAATAAAAAATTATAGGGGTGAGCGAGACTATATCTGAGTTTTTACTCCTGTATGAAAAAGAACAAATAACTTGGAACCCCAGAAATAATGCACATAAAAATAGAAATGAAATACAGGACGGCTGCCTGAGAATACATCAAAAGTTGAGTATCAATTGCACCATGAACGAATTAAAAAATTAATTAATTAAAGAATTAAAAAAGAAGAAGAGTTGTTCTAGTCTTTTTAGTTCGTAAAATACAGGACGAATTTTAAAATGTTGCATTTTTCGATTCCATCGTATATCGGTTATCTTATAACTTATCGAAAAGGTGAAAACTCAGTCTCGTTTAGTTTTTTACGTAGAATCCAGTGATGTTAGCTAGTTTCGCTGATGATTCTCATTTTCGAAATCTGACTTCTATTTTTTAAATGAGACACCCAGTATATTTTTTATATTATTTGCCTTGTTATGGGCTTTCTGAAAATATGATATACTCTAAAATTATATTTTCATAAATAAGGCAAAAAAATATTATTTAACTTTTGAACATAAATAACCCTAGTTAAAAAAAGTATTATTATCTTATTTAATTTAATTTAACCAGATGATTTTGGCTTTCCATCTTGTTATCTTAATAAACTGCACTGAAAATAAAGTTGCGGAATAAATTATTTGATTGTATGAATTTAAACCGATAGTCTATGTTAAAAAGTTATATAATGTATTTTTTGTTCTCTGTCTCTCGGTCGGCCGTGAGATCGCAAGTGCGAAAATACACATTGGCGCGTCCTGGCTCGGCGATTCGCGCGCCAGGCGCGTGGATCGGCAAGCCACACGCCGTGTAATGGCACCTTAAGGAGTTTATGTATCAAATTAAATACTTTTAAAAAAACTTTACATTTTAATAGACAGCTGACAGGTTTAAGCAAAATGAATATAAAAAGCAACAAAAATAAATAAATTAGGAATGAAAGTATAATTTTCGGGGATGTGCTTAATAATTATACCATACTATCGAAAAAACGGTGTGGGAGATAGCTTTAAAATGAAGATCGCTGTCGTTTTGTATGTAAAATTATATGGGGTATGCCGGGTATGTGTGTATTTTTTAGTAACAAAATTTTATGTAATACTAAAACACTACACAGCTATTATTATACATATTTAACTTTTTTTAACTTTTACACTGAACTAAAAAGCATCACGAGAAACGATAAAAAAGTTATATTTATGTACTGTCCAAGTTGAAAAATTCTAAATTTTGAAAATATATCATTCTCTAGATAACAGAAACCGACACTCTGATATTTATAGCGTATGTCTGAAACTAAATCGTAAAAAAGTGCCAAAAATAACTAAAAAACACTTAAAAATACCATGGCGTGATAAAATTATGATTTAGTGTCGTCAAAATGTTCTTGTTTACAAAATAAGAGAATACTTAAGGAAAATTCTTGTTTGAAGGAATTATAATAAGAAGAAATGCAAAAAAAGTAGGTGATTTGAAGAAACAAATACAAATAAATAATATAACAATAAACAAACAAAAATAAAAATCTTTATACAGGGTTGTTCACCACATACGACGCGGAGTACTGTAGCTAAATGATTTGATTTTTACAAATTCTAAGTTTTGGGTTCGTTGAAGCACTATTAGAGCTACAATTTAAAAATATTTTCACAAGATACAGAGTGTCCCAAATAAAGAAAAAATATCAAAGTTGTATTTTTTTAAATAGAACACCCTGTATATTATTAAATTTTTAGTTTATTCGATTAAAATGAAGGTAAATTTGATTAATTAAGGTTCATTACACTTAAACCTTTTTTGAAATAGTTTCAATTTTGTGAAATTGCAGTAAAAATTTTAAGGCTTCATTTCTTCAAGGGTATCAAAGTTTTAATACTAAATATTTACTGAAGTTTATTTATTGATCAGTTATTGTGTTGCACTAATAAAAATAATACTACCTCATACAGAGTGTCTAAAAATTTATTTTAAATAATTTCTAGCTTTAAACGGCAATAACTTGTTTAATTTACATGGAACGCCCTGTATATTTTAGGAGAATCAGATGTATCAAATTGTATTATACCACTTTTTACCTATCCCTTCAAGTTTTCGTAAAAAATGCATTTTCTTATAATTTACACCTCATTTATCAATATACCCGTGAAATATTGACATTTTAGATTGTTTTTAAAGCAACAAATCAACAAATGTACAGGCTAGTAATATTACCGTTTTAAGCAAAACAATAATAATACTAGCCCATTTGTATGTAAAAAGAAAACTATATAAATCTTTATAAAAGAGTATACCATTAATTAAATATACCACCATTATTTCCGCCCAAATACTAATTAATTACATACTTAACGGTGTTCGTTAATAAATTATTCTAAATAAATGTGGATTTGAATCAGAAATCAATATAATAATAAGTTATGAAAATGAATGTATCTGTTGTCATAAATAAGCATTTGTCAAAAAATGAAATATCATTTTTAAGGTGTTACTTTTTACCACACTGTCTAATACACATACAAAATTCAGTTTTTTAGTATTTTGAGCAATTATTATTAATCAACACAAACAGTCAATTAATGTAGTTCCTACTGGAATCATATTAATTGGTCCTCTTTAACAAATATTTAAACAGTTTTTTTTTATTTTTTAATGAAATAAACGAACTACATCGACAATATTAGTATATGTACTCTTTAGAAATTTGGTACATCTTTAAAAATATTCTAAAACGTCATTATTCCATGGGTATATTGATAAATGAGTTCTAAACTACAAGAAAATACATTTTCTACGGAAACTTGAAGAGATAGGTAAAAATGGGATGATACAATTTTATAGACAATTAAATTGTGCATCTGATTCTCATAAAATATACAGGGTGTTTCATTTAAATTAAACAAGTTATTGCTGTTTAAAGCTAGTAATTATTTAAAATAAATTTTTAGACACTCTGTATAGGGTAGTATAATTTTTATTATTGCAACACAATAACTGATCCATAAATAAACTACAGTAAATATTTAGTATTAAAAACTTTGATACCCTTGGAGAAATGGAGCCTTAAAATTTTTACTGCAATTTCACAAAACTGAAAATATTTCAAAAACAGTAAGGTTTAAGTGTAATAAACCTTAATCAAATTTACCCTTACTTTAAGCGTAGAAACTAAAAATGTAATAATATACAGGGTGTTCGATTTAAAAAAATACAACTTTGATATTTTTTATTTATTTGGGACACTCTGCATCTTGTAAAAATATTTTTAAATTGTAGCTCTAATAGTTCTTCAGCGAACCGAAAACTTACCATTCGTAAAAATCTAATCGTTTAGCTACAATACTCCGTGTCGTATGTGATGAACAACCCTGTATAAGTTTAACCAAAAAAAAAATCTAGTTCACTTCGTTTTATTGTTGGGTGTACGAAGTTAGCCAGGTCAACTACCGTACGATCGAAAAAAAAAACGGCGTCAAAGACGGTTGGGAAATGACATTCGATAATAGTTTTGGCGAGGTCAAGCCCTAGACGTCATTTACTTGACCCGTACTCAACCGTACTCTTTTAAAAAGTCAAATTTTATATGGCGCTTACTGCCAGTTGGCCTTAAGAAAGTTGTCATTTATTTTTATACTAAGTAAAAAAGATTCGTGTGTCTGAAACGCTTTATCCTTTTTTAATCTTTCTATAATTAGTGTTAATTTTTGTCAAGTTTTATGTCCACATTTTTAGTAAATGGCGTCTAGAGATTGACCTCGCTAAAATTATTATCGTTTGTCCTCCCCCTCTTTGACGCCGTGTTTTTTCCGATCCTACCCTAGCAGTAAATGAAAGAATTACGGACACAAGGTAGAAAAAGATTCATTCTGGATCATGTTATCCATTCAAAGTCCAGGAATACACTTCTCATGACTAAAAATAGACCATAGAACCTAAAATGAAAACATTTATAGAGAAAATCTTAAAATAGTTGTTAAAAAGTGCCAAAATCATTCGAAAACATCCTATTCAGTTTTTTTTTCTCGTCGAAGAAAGAGGTGTGTTGAGATAAATGGCTTTTAATTCGTAAATAGATGTTTTTGGGGTCGGGACATTGAAAAACAAATTAAACTGAAAATACTCGACGGTTCTGGCAAAAATACAGACCTGTTTTCTAGCACGGTCCGTGTTATTGATCTGTTTATTTCGAAAAAAAGAAATTGGTATGGAACAGACTAAACTCAGATCGACAAAAAATAATTACAGACACTTGGTTTGGACAGCCCTGAATACTGTATAGTCTGTCTGTACAACGAATCAGGGAGGATTTCGATAGACGGTGTCAATCCAAGAACGGTAAACTAATAGGATTGCTCATCCTCATAAGACGTACGTTCGCCTCTTCCCGCGCTTCAGCTGACAGTTGTGACGTCATTGTAGTCCTTGTCAAAGCCTTCGTGGCCTTGTCATGATAGTGTGTATTATTAGTTGCCTATGGTAAACTTATAAAAATAACAGCTGAGAAATTTTGAGTTAATTATTTTGTCAATTTTAAATGTGAAAAAATGTCTTTAAAGTTTTTAGAGCTATAGAGTGTATAAATACGTTCATTTTGTGTTGTGGATTGTGACAAAGTGCATACTAAGTGCCCACGATTTTGTTTATTAATTATTTTAAAGCAAAATATGGAAGTACTCTAAAAAGAATGCTTGCAAAAGGTGATGCTGGGAACTGCTGTTCTTAAAAATGCATTATCCGAGTATTTAATACGATTTATACAGTTAATTTTCTATACTGCATACATATAAGTGTTTAAATAAATAAACTAAATAATGAACGTTTTGCATTCGGTAACCAATAATGCACGTGTGTGTATTATTGGTTGCCGGATAAGGACTAATAACCACAAAATAACCATGACAAGGGCTACAATAACACAAAGCGAGTAGTTTTCGCATGCACGTGGCGGACACTTTTGGCTGAATGAGCAGTCCTATTAGGTTAACTGTTCTTGGTGTCAATCCATCTTTTTGATAATTCAATCCATCTTTTCAGATCGGGGAAGTCAGCAACTCATTGAAAGCAGGAATTATAAAATACCATCGTGCTTGGGCTGCTACAATCCTGCTTTATCCTGCTTCAAATCCCAACCCAGCCACACCTACCAATTTTGAACTATAAGTTACTTTTATTTTGGTTGCTGACTTCCCAGTTGGCAACACATGAGAAACAGGATCGCCAAAACTGGTTCCTGCTTGCGCTGCTATACCCCTGTTGCATCCTGCTCTAAATTTCATCCCAGCAACACTTGCTGTTTTTAAGATATAGCAAGTTTAAGTCTGATTGGTGACGTCACACATAGCAACACAATAAAAGCAGGATGGCTGAAACAAGTTCCTGATTTGGCTGCTATAGTCCTGCCTTATCCTGCTTCAAACCCCATACCAGCCACTCTTGTCGTTTTTAAAATAGAACGAATCGATTCCTGGTAATCAGTCGCACACTAAGATTAGGAATGATTTTTTTTACTTGATAAGTTTCAGCTTCTCTCTCTCTTCAGTCCTGACCCCCATTAGGGAGTGTAGTGGTCAGTGTAACATCATGGATGATTTTTCTCCATGCGCCTCTGTCTTTTGTCATCTCGATGACATCGTGCATTGGCTTGCTACAGGTAGTCGTGATCTGGTCTATCCATCGAGTTAGAGAGCGGCCACGTGGTCTACGTCCCTCCACCTTGCCTTGAATTATAAGTCTTTCCATATTGTCCGGACTTGTGTGGTGAGGCTGGGTTGGGATTTGAAGCAGGATAAAACAGGATTGTAGCAGCCCAATCAGGATCGTATTTTATAATTCCTGATTTCAATGAGTTGCTAACTTCCGCGATATCATCTTTTGATGTAATTATTCGTCTGATGTGAAGTGTGATAATTCGTTTTCGATGCTCGCGCACCTTTTATAAATAATGATAGGACAAATGCAAGCTACAAAGTTACAATCTCTGTGATATCAACAAAAGAATGGGTGGAATGTTATCACGAACTCCTAGAAGAACAGAGACCAAAATTTATAGAAGAAAAACATCGAATAGAAATAGATATACAAGGGGAGTAACGACGGATATGGTATTAGTAACAAAGGATATGGTGAAAAAAGCTATCAAACAACTAAAAAATGGTAGAGTATCAGGACCAGCGGGTATCAATGCTGAATTTATTAAATATGCTTTTCATGAACTAATAACATATCTTACAAATATTTTCAACAAATGCGTAAAAGGAAAAGAACCATTGAAACCACTGCCATCCATAAAAAGGCGACAGGGAAACAGTGCTCGAATTATAGGGGATTATCGGTAACAAGCACAATAAGCAGAATATATGGTTAGAATATTAAGAGATCTAATTGAAGACGAATACAAAGATCAAGAAGAAGAAGAACAATTGGGTTTTAGAGCTGGGAAATCCTGCACTGATAATGTATTCTGTTTGAAACTTCCCACAGAAAAGAAAACAGCAATAAATGAAGATGCACACCTAATGTTTGTCGATCTCCAGAAAAGTTACTATTACCAAACTGTGGGAATCTCTTAAACTAACCAGATAAAATCACACACTTATAACAGCAATACAAAAGATATATAAAAAATCTTGTTCCTCAATAATAATAATAGCTCCCGTATATAGCGTTTAACGCCCTGGGAGTAGCAAGGTACAGCTTGCTATACTAGAGCCGTTCGGTATACAAGGAAGGTAATGTGGCTAGCACTACGCTTCAACCGCCTATTATTACCTCAGGATTGTGAATCCCAAGTACTCATTTAAGGCTGAGTCGACCTAGGTACCCAAACTATTTTTATTTTAATAAAAATAGTCGGCTGATGAAATGCCGGGTGTGGAAATCGAATTAAGACAAGGGGGTTGCCTGTCACCAACTTTATTCAAAATATACGTCAACCAAGTTTTAAAGCAGTGGAAAAGCGTGTAGAGGCATGGGCATACCAATAAGTGAAGATTCTTGCTTATACACTTTGCAATTCGCTGACGACCACGTTATTTGTGCAGGAGACAAAGATGACTTGGAATATATGACAAGTAAACTTAAAAAAGAATTACCAAGTTTGGGGATTAGAGACGAATATCACAAAAACTAAATATCTCTGCGTTGGATAGGATGAAACATCAAAAACTGGATAACGAATATATACAAACATGTAACGAATACAAATACCTAGGCGTTACTTTCGATAAATCCGGGAAAAACGACGAAATAAGCTCAAGAATATTCAAGACCAGGAATGCAATACAATGTCTGAATAATATCTCTGGAGTAACAAAATAGGTAAAGACAGAAAACTAAGGATTTATGATGCGATAATCAAGAGCAATCTGTTATTTGGGGTGGAAACATGGGGGTTAACGGAGAATAACAAAAGAAAATTACTGGCGGTAGAAATGGACGCGATAAGGAGATCAGCACGAACATGAAGACTAGATAGAGTACGAAACGAGACAATCAAGGACAAAATGGGTAGACAGAAAACTATAGCACAAATTACCTATAACAGATGCGAAAGAAAGCGACTGCATCGGAAACCGCTCGGCAAACCCGACACGCCTATTGAGTGGTGTAAATACACCAGTCGTTTAGTCCCGAAACCTATGCTGTGTCGTATTCGCTTGTTGGAATGACATAGTGCGTGGTTATATGTTTCTTTTTAAAAACGCGTGTAGGATTTTTGTTGAACTTTTGAACTGATATTTCTAAGTTTTGGTAATTTGTATATCTTATTTAAAATGGGATGCAAATGTGTTTATTTATAAGGAAAAAAAAAAGATATTTATAGTATAAAAAATTAATTTATTTAACAAAATTTAATTAAAAATGTGACAAAATAGTTATCTTTCTATTGGTTCTATCGGACTTTTTTCGACTATATAAATCTTTATTTGTAAACTTTAATACATCAAATATTTTCAATCTAATAAATCATTTAATGATGTAAACAAGAGGAAATTTCTCACACGGGTGTTCAAATTTTATAGTTTTCATTATATCAAACAGCCTCTGAGAAATGTTTTCAACTCAAAATGCCTTTAATTATGTTTGACTACATCATTAAAAAGGGTCTTCAAATACATCAATGTGATATTTGTCTAAAATTTGCAAAAGAATCTCTGGATAACTCGAAATTATTTACCCATTTAAAAGCCTTTGATCATGAAAGTGGAAAAATTTTTTCATTTTATTTACAGGCTGGAAAAATTATTTATATTAAATTTTGATGAGTTTTGCACTGAAGAAAACATTCAGAGGCTGTTTGATATAATGAAAACTATAGAATTTGACCACCCATGTGAGAAATTTCCTCTTATTTACATCATTAAATTATTTATTAGATTGAAAATATTTTATGCATTAAGGTTTACAAAAAATAAAGATTTATATAGTCGAAAAAAGTCCGATAGAACCAATAGAAATGTAACTATTTTGTCACATGTTTAATTAAATTTTGTTAAATAAATTAATTTTTTATACTATAAATATCTTTTTTTCCTTAATCTCCTACGAGCTGATATGATATGACGAGCAATCTATTAAATTACTGCGAGATTCTACAGAAAAGTCCACAGACTTCGAGACATAGGAAAATCAAGTCCATTTAGCGTGTGTCCAAATTTTGACAAGTTTTCAAAAATGACAGTTCTGTTTAGACTGACGTTTAATTTCACCTGACTTCTCGGTGAATGATTTCTTTTTATGGGGGTACATAAAATTTAAAATTTACGGCCATGAAGAAATTCAAAACTTGGAGCAGTTAAGGCAGAAAATATTTAATGCCTTTGACACTGTCACCCCTGATATGTTATCCAATGTGAGGAGGGGATTTTATGATCGTTTGGGTTATTGTTTAATGCAAGAGGAAGCACTTTTGAATAATTTTTGTAATTTTTTAAATTTCATTATCCTGTTTTTTTACCGTTTACCCATTACCTACCTTGACGAACATGGGAAAACAAAGGTCCTTTTCAGGACCACAAATATTTTGATTGAGAAAATTGGTAACTTTTTTTTGGATTAAAAAACAAAAGTTGTTAATATAATACCAATTTAAAAGTGTTTTAGTAGTTTTAATACACACTATGATATAAAATTTATTATTATTATAATGTACATTATTAATACTATTGTTCATTCGAAATGGCATTAAGGCCCA
Organism: Sitophilus oryzae; assembly: GCF_002938485.1. Classification (NCBI taxonomy): domain Eukaryota; kingdom Metazoa; phylum Arthropoda; class Insecta; order Coleoptera; family Curculionidae; genus Sitophilus; species Sitophilus oryzae. The sequence continues at coordinate 2,214,685 of NW_022147046.1, read as the reverse complement.
ATTGCAACAATGATTTAAATTTTTCTTAAAGATAAGTAGAGCTTAGAATGAGCTGTATTTATATTTACTTTAATATTCACCTTAAATGAGGGAATTTGACTGATACAATTTTTGAATTTGAATTGTTTTTAATGATACTAACAATTTTAGTTCAATTTTTAATAAAATTTATTTAATATTAATAGAAATCCAAGAGATTTGAAACCTCTTTTAGCGATTTATAACATTCTCAAATGAATTACAGGTGCCCTTATTTTCTATGAAAATCACACAGCTTTTTTTATAGTCGCTGCAGTTGCTATAGCTATAAAAAACTATTTTTTTAAGGTGTGAAAATTGCGACACACGCTAAATGGACTTGATTTTTCGTATGTCTCGAAGCCTGTGGACCTTTTTGTATGCCTCGATAACATATTGGTGGAGATTATTCTCACCCAAACAAATAATAACCCAAACTATACATTGATGCGGATTGTCTATGAACTCTTTCTGAAGGTCACAGAAACCTGAACGCGTAATTCGGTGTTCTTTCGCATCTGTTGTAGTTAATTTGTGACTATAGTAAAAACAATGGAGAGTGCCCAAATGAAAACTGAAGTGGTATGGACATGTGAAAAGGATAGACAACACGCGACTGCCTCAAAAGATACTAAACTGGCTTCCACAAAAGAGAAAGAAACGTAGAAGACCAAGGACAAACTATATAGATGGAGGATGTTAAGCAGAGTTGTTAAACTACACGTAGTAATTAGTAAACTACATTTACTACATGTCACAAGTAGTTTTTTAAATGGCGAGTAGTAAATATGTAGTGTATGTAACTAATGTAGTTTTTTTAAATAACAGTGAAAACATAACCTAAAAACTTTGTTTGTTGATCAATTTAAAGCTTTATTTAAAGACATAAAAAATCTATATTGAATTTGTTCCTTATTATGTGATATTTTTGATACTTAGTAGATAAAAATGGTTGGAAGACGTCGATCTCTCCATACCTTGCTCCATACCTTCTGGGAAGAGGGGAATTATGAAGTTGCCTTTGAAGATGCCTTTAGATGTAAAAATCATATATATTCTCCTGGAGAATGTCTATGGAGAATTTCTCCATAAGAATTTATAGTTTATTTTGTGTCCAATGTTACTTTGTATTTCATAGAAAATACACTTTTGTTGAAAAAAAAATTGTCTTTTTTTCTGATGTTATTTTAACCTATACAAATATAATATAACTTCATACTTCCATGATAAGAATTTCGCTTGATTTTTGTTTAAAGTCTAAATTGTTTAGGTTTTACTATATTTTCGTAGGTAGTTTTTGTGTAGTTTTTGAAGGTAGTTTTTAAAATTTTAAAACGTAGTTAATACAAGAAACTAAGCGTAGTTTTTGGCGTAGTTTTTTGCTTCATAAACTACTTAACAATCCTGGTGTTAAGAAGGAGATGAGCTCAACGGATTTGCGTGACAGAGACTGGGAAGAACGAAACCAATGGCGACTAGGCATCGCACAACGTCAAAGGACATTTTAAAAGCGATTAAAAGCTGCAACTAAAAAAAATCAAAACTCATTCGTGCAACTAAAATAACGACAAAATTTCTTGGAACGCGCTGAAATTAAACAAAAGAAGCCGAACAATAGATATTGCACAAATGAGTTTTGATTGCTTTGGTTTGAACCTTTTTTTTTTCGTGATTCTTTGTTTCTCTTTAGTTTTAATACGATTTTGCTTTGACTTAAGGTGCGCGAGCATCGAAGATAAACTATTACACTTTCTGAATATCCGCTTGTGACTATAATAACAACAACTGAAAGGTGATACACAATAATACACATTGTACTATTTCTTTTATTACTCTAAAGAAGATGCTGATGTGTGCTCGGTATCCAGTAGATATAAAAATCACATCGAAAGGCGTGAAAGTCATGTTTATAGACAAGGAAAATCTATAATAAATATGTGGGAGATTTGTTTGTTTCAAGCGTAATTTTTGATCAATTTATGTCAGGAGATAATTGGTGCGATGTTGCCAATATGTGTTACATCTCGTTAAACTTTTGGATGTATTATCTGATTATGTATATTTGATCGTATTATGATAATAAATATGAGCAAAGAGGTCAACGTCATTAAGAAAAAAACATTTTCTTGTTTAACAGTCGAGAAATGTTTAATAGTTATCTTGTCCTAGTTTTGAAGACTGTATTAGTATTTAAATGGGAATAATAGAACAAAATATATTGAAACATAATATTATATGTAGTTGTGAGACAGGAAAGAAAACCTATAAAATAGATTATTTATTGGTAATCAATATATTGAATAAATAAAATTCAATAATTTTTATAATTTTGTTAGGTTTGTGCTTAAGAAATGATAAATAATTAAATGATTAATAAGCATAAGAAACAATACATGGGCCTAGCAAAGGATTATACAAGGTGTCCCAGAAATAAGTGCAAGTGTTTTAACTGGTAGTATAGTTCAACCCCAGAAACACGCTAATTCGGAATTTTTTGAAAATTTTTTTGGATTTTTTTTAGTTTTTGGTTGAAAAACATAATTTCGTGATAATATGGCAACATAGGTAGTAGATTAAATTTACAAGAAAGAAAATCCAGAAAAGATCGAGTAGTTCTCAAAATTTGAGCAAAAAATCATATTTTTTGGAAATTTTCAAAGTAAAATAACTCCATCCAAAAAAATCCTTATGGGTTTTTCGCCACTGCACTGCAAGAAAAATAACAAACAAACATCATTCAAAACACAAAATACACTTAGATCAATTTTATCACATACTAAACCAATGAATACAGAACAACAAACAAAAAATGTAATATACCAAATACCCTGTGAATGCGATAAATTTTACATTGGTGAAACATCTAGACCCTTAAATGTTAGAATTAAAGAACATAAAGATTATTTAAAAAAGGGAGATTTTCACAAATCTAAGATTTGTCAGCATTCATGGGACACAGGGCACAGAATAAATTTTAATAACGCCAAAATTATAATGAAAGAAGCGATAGCCTCTAAAAGAAAAATAAAAGAGGCTTTTTTAATTCAATCTAATAAAAATAAATGTATTGCTCATGCATCTGTAGATGTTAGTAATGTATGGCAATCGCTTCTTTTGATTTTAAAGAACATTAGATAAATAAACATAACATACGTAAATTTAAAAATAATCATACAGAAAGTTTGGGCTTTTGGTTTTACCTTATTAAGTAATTATCAGGTAGTAATTGTTAATTTTGAAGTTTAACTTAATATAATGTCATTTTAACAGAACGTCAATGATTTCTTGTAGACGTATCTGTTTTAAAAAGTAAAGTGTTCTCGAATAGTTCAATTTAAATATTTTAAATAGTTTTTTTCTTGATTCTTTATATTTTTTTGCTTCCGACGACGGAAAGAGAAAACTTTCCGAAAGGTTAAGCATTTTTTTCTCTTTGTTAGGCAAATTTTTATTACTGTAAACACAACTTCTGACAAGCAGCGTCCGTTTAGGTTTAACGCCAGAAGTGTTTACAAAAAATAACTATTTTATTTTGTAGATTTTTCTTGCAGTGCAGTGGCGAAAAACCGATAAGGATTTTTTTGGATAGATGAATCCGCCACATAGGTATAGACATTTTTTAAAATAACTCCGTTATTTTGGACTTATTTGAAAAACGATACAGAGAAAATATGTTTCTTTTATCGAGATCTATCACCCCTTACAATACTTGCACTTATTTCTGGGACACCCTGTATATTAAATAGAACTTTTTTTAAAATACACACTGGTTAAAAGTCTAGTATTTAATATCTTATAATAACTCTTAAATGAGTGTAACCATTTACAATTTTCCAATTGTAAAATTTTTATTGTTACGTTTGTTTTTTTTGTGTTCTGCAATGTCCATGTATGTTCCATTTGTAATTTTAATGACGTAATTTTTGTTTTGAATTGTATGATGCTTGGTTAGATCTTTCAATATTTGTATATTTTTTGTGCTTTTGTTTGTTCTTTAAATGCTTAGCCGATAAAACTACTTTGGCTTTTTGTACAATAAAGCGTTATCTATTATTTTATATTTATTTTAATGGTATGGGACACTATCAGAATGGAGAAAAAAGGAAAGGTCAAAAGCAACATGGATGGAAGACTAAAAATTGGTTATGTGGGAAAGGAATGTATGTCGAATGCTATGTAGAATAGTTCAGTCACTGGGGATTTTTGCTTTGAAAAAAGTCCGGAAGTTTTGCAACTTTGCAGGTTTATAGGTTTTGGGGTCCCTAACTAAAATCCATAAAATGCACATTTCCAGACTTGCCAAGATGGCGCCCAAAATCGGTATTTTGTGAATATCTCGAAAACTATGTGTTTTGAGCGATAATTTGAGGAGAGCAAAATTAAAGAGAATAAAATTTCCTATAAAAAAGGTTTTATGAAAATTTTCGCTAAAGTCAACCGTTTAGGCACAAAATCCCTGGAAATTTTACAATTTTCCGTAAAATATGATATATTATGTATAGTCGATTTTCCGAAATCAAATGTCGATTAGGGTTCACTAAAACTGGTTTTAGTTTAGTTTCTTCTATTTTGTCATGAAACAGTGGCCTATCATTAATTCGCTCCAAGGATATATAGAAGAAGGATATTCAACTCCCTATAGCGGGCTATGTTGGAAAATATGCCGTATTTTGTCGAGGAAGACGATTTCGTCACGACCAATGAGCGTCGAGTATTTGAAATTGAAAACATATAAATTGACGGTAACCTATGATGTGATGAGATTATTATTGTAATTTATAGATCCAAACGTTTTTTGAAAAAATAATGTATTTTAAAGTTATTTCATAGAGTTTGGTTTGGCCTTCTATATTCTGGTATTTGTCTACTAATAAATAATATCTTATTTTGTATTTCGATGTATGAAATCCGCAAGTTTTGTATCTGAAGCCGCAAAAGAAATTTCGCTCCATAGTGAGAAAAATGTTATTATATCTTTTAGACGTGTAGAATTACAAAATTTCTTATTTCAGATGTTCTAAATGTGAGTGCATGTCAAAATTTAAATATATACTTGAAATATTATTTCAAGTTATATGCTGACACATTTTTGGAAGTAAACAAATATTGAAGAAAGTGTTGTGCCTTCACAGAATTTAAATTGGCATTAGGAATAGATTTCCTTGATTTAGTAATGATATTGCTCATAGAAATTGATAATGTGAAGAATAACAATACAGGAACATAGAATAACAAGAAAGAAATTCTAGCAGCAAGTTAGGTTATGAGATAAATTTTATTTATATAGTTTGTTTAAAGAGTTTAGTTTGAAAAAAAGGTAAAACAATTATTATTGTCCAGGTCATATTTGATAACTGTAGTTAATTGATAACATATTACAGGGACACAGTAAAAAGACAAAACATTTAGACCCTTTGAAAGAGAAATGTTTGCAATGGATATTAATAAATTCTAGCCAATTTGTGCGATGTACAATGCAGGCAATATTTCTGCCTCCTAACGGGTATAATTTAGGGGGGGCCCATGGGGCCCGGGCCCCCCCCTAAAATTTGTAAATTGTGTTAAATATTAGGCTTTTTGTTAAAAATGGCGCCCTAAAAAGCATATTCTACATTACTTTTTATTTTGGGCCCCCCTAAAATAAATTCCTGTATCCGCCCCTGAACCCCATGTATACAAGGTGAGTCTTAAATAAGTGCAAATATTTTTAGGGCGGTATATTTTGACTCCAGAAATACGTCTAAGAGTTTCTTTTGGCAAAAAAAAGATGTTGAAAATCGAGAATTTTCTCTTAAAAGTTTCTTGTATATTTTAGAAAACTTTTTAGAACTGCCTGTACACCGCAAATTTGCCCACGGTATAATTTCTTAATCTATGATATTACCATGGTTACGGCTGTATGGTTATGGCACTAAAAAGGATGCAAATACAGAAAAAATCTTGTACAGCTGGTTCCAATAAAATTGAATACGATTTAAAACATATTTTTATTATTTCGAGCAGTATATTCTATGATACCAGCTGACATTCTGAAAAATTTATTCGCCACTTTGTCAAAAGCAAAGTTGTTTTATTCAATGTCACAATAACCTTAACATGTCAAATTATTTGACACATAAATATACACTGCTCAAATATTCGAAAAAAATGTGTAAAGAGTCATATTCATTTTTTTTTGAAACCAGCTGTAACTTTCAATTTTTTCTTTTAATTTTCAAACTTGAATAACTCGATTTTGGACGATTATTTGAAAACGATAATATTTTTCTTTTATCGAGATCTACCAACCCGGTTCAATGAAATCAAATCAATCAGCACCTAAAATCAATCAAATTCAGCACCTAAAATAGATCACGTGTAAGATTTTTTAAAACATATTTTTTTAAAGATCGATCCTTGAAACTTTTTTTATTAACTACCTTTTATTTATTTTAAGACAATGGGATTCCATAATCAATACTTTATCAGGAGCTCCATATTTCTGTTCCAAATTTGCTTATAGGTGCTTATTTATATTTTATATTAGTACTTATATGTATAGAATCCTATATCTCCTACGCGAAAGGCTTCAGTGAAAGCTCTCCATCGGGTTCAATTTTTGGCAGTTATTTTTGCTTCCTTCCATGTTGACCCTACTTGTTGAAGCTCACCCAGTATGGAACGTCTCCATGTTTGAGCAGGCCGTCCTTTCTTTCTTTTTCCTTGGGGATTCCACTCTAACGCTGACCTCGCTATATAACTATCAGGTTTCCGCAAGGTGTGACCTATCCAACCCCATTTTCTTTTGTGGATTTCAATGCCTACTTCTTGTTGGTTTGTAAGATGAAGCAGATCGGTGTTACGTACAGTGTCTGGCCAAAAGTTTTGAGTATTTTCCGCAAGCAGCGATTGATCAACACCTGTGGGCGGTTGATGGATATTTTTGTCACTCTCCATGTCTCGCAGCCATATAATGAACCTGGTATGACGTTGGAATTGAATATTCTTAATATTGTTTGTATGGAGAGTTGAAGGGAGGTCCAAACTGATTTTAGTTGGCCAAAGGCTCGCTGCGCCTTCCCGATCCTGCTGGACAATATCCGCATCTGAGCCACCGTTTGCTGTTACAATACTTCCCAGGTAAGTAAACTCTATTATATTCTCGACATGTTTGATTCCTACATTGAATGGAGTGTTGATATTTGTGTTAATGCGCATTGATTTTGTTTTGTCAATGTTTATGCTTAATCCTACTTTGTCTGCTTCTGTTTTTAGGCGTCTGAGCATCACTTCCATGCCTAATATATTAGTAGTTATTTATATTTGATTTTTCTTCGTTAAGTTAGCATGGAGTACTCAATGGAGTACTCAAAATGGAAGAAACTCAATCAAATTCAAATATAGAATGCCATTTTATCTAAAGAAGAAAATATTCAAGCAGTGAAGTGAGGCATGTGAAACCTGGACATTTAAAACGGACATCATAAGGAAATTGCAGGTCGCACAACGCTCAATGGTAGGAAATATGCTGGGAATAACCAAGAGACCGTAAAAGAATAGAGTGGATACGACAAAAGACCCAGGTAATAGACGCCATCCACGGAGTCAAATCCAAGTTGGGAATGAGTAGGACAATTGGTAAGAAGGACGAACAACAGATGGACCACAAAAATTGCAGCATGGTACCCTCGAGGAATTAAGAGACCTAGAAGAAGACCGAACCTGAGATGGGACCATAATATTAGGAAATTAGCAGGGATAACTTGGACCAGCATAGCCAACCATAGACAACAATGGACCCAACTACAAAAAGAGTATCTAGATCTGTGAGGGAGGCTACACCTTAATTGGAAATGGTTGAATAAGCTGTAAATGATGATGATGATTTATATTTTCATTTAGGTTTATATTAGTATTTATTTGTTATTTGTTGCTTTTTTGCTTGAATAAAAAAAAGTGAAAATTAATGTCCTCAAATACGTGGATTTTTTATTCCTATACTAGAAATATTTTAAATTCCTTATACGGTTGTTATGTTATGAATATAATTATTACTATACTGATATAACACTGTCCACAGAATTACTAGAATATACAAACGTAGACGATGCTGATAGCATCGATCGAATGTTATTTTATATCATAATTATGCCATTTTATTATGACAAATATACAATAAAGAACAAATTAGCAAGATTACAAAATACACATCGTTCTTCTGTAGTAATTAACATACAATATCTGTCTTTAATTGTCAACATATATTGATTTTAATGAACTGCCTGATTTATTTAAGTTAAAAGCGGAATTATTCATAATATAAAATAAATAAATGCATGTTTATATTTTGTTTTAAGTCAAGTAAATTGTCTGAAGGTTAACTATCCCATGATATAATTAATTAAGATATATATTTGGTGTATATGACGTTCATAAAAATCACGATTTGCACGAATGTCATAAGAACTTGATAGAAATTCGCAGTAATCTATGTTTTTGCAAAATTTTTTATAAAAATGAAGGATGATAGGTTTTGGTTAAATGCGTTTGCATTTTTGACACCAGTGACTTATTTTACGCTGTTCGTGTTTTATGCAACGTGTTTTATGCAACTCCAAATAAATACTGTTGAACTCTGCTTAATATGATAAAAAGACGGTGTCTGCCATGGTTATGAAATAAAGATCGCTGTCATTTTATATGTAAAATTATAGGAGAGATGTCATCATTTCCAAGTCAACTAGACGCCATTTTTTTTCGATCATGCAGTATTATACAGGGTTGTTCACCACATACGACACGAAGTATTGTAGCTAAACGACTAGATTTTTACAAATTGTAAGTTTTGGATTCGTTGAAGGACTATTAGAGCTACAATTTAAAAATATTTTTACAAAATACAGAGTGTCCCAAATAAATAAAAAATATCAAAGTTGTATTTTTTTAAATGGAACACCCTATATATTATTACATTTTTAGTTTCTACGCTTAAAGTAAAGGTAAATTTGATTAAGGTTTATTACTTATTACTTACCGTTTTTGAAATATTTTCAATTTTGTGAAATTGCAGTATAAATTTTAAGGCTTCATTTCTCCGAGGGTATCAAAGTTTTTATTACTAAATATTTACTGAAGTTTATTTATTGATCAGTTATTTGTGTTGCAATAATAAAAACTTTACTACCTTATACAGAGTGTCTAAAAATTAATTTTAAATAATTACTAGCTTTAAACGGCAATAATTTGTTTAATTTAAATGGAACACCCTGTATATTTTATGAGAATCAGAAGCACAATTTAATTGTATTATACCATTTTTTACCTATCTCTTCAAGTTTCCGTAGAAAATGCATTCTCTTGTAATTTAGAACTCATTTATCAATATACCCATGGAATACTGACATTTTAGATTATTTTTAAAGATGTACCAAATTTTTAAAGAGTACAGATACTAATATTGTCGATATAGTTCGTTTATTTCATTAAAAAACTGTTTAAATATTTGTTAAAAAGGACCAATTAATATGATTCCAGTATTCAAACTACATTAATTGACTGTTTGCGTTGATTAATAATAATTGCTCCAAATACTAAAATGCTGAATTATGTATGTGTATTAGACAGTGTGGTAAAAAGTAACACCTTAAAAATGATATTTAATTTTTCGACAAATGCCTATTTATAACAACAGAGACGTTCATTTTCATAACTTATTATTATATTGATTTCTGATTCAAATCCACATTTATTTAGAATAATTTATTAACGAACACAATTAAGTATGTAGTTAATTAGTATTTGGGCGGAAATACTGGGGGTATATTTAATTAATGGTATACTCTTTTATAAAGATTTAAATAGTTTTCTTTTTGCATACAAATGGGCTAGTAATATTATCGTTTTACTAAAAACGATAATATTACTAGCCTGTACATTTTGTACATTTGTTGTTTTAAAAACAATCTAAAATTTCAATATTCCATGGGTATATTGATAAATGAGGTCTAAATTATAAGAAAATGCATTTTCTACGAAAACTTGAAATAATAGGTAAGAAGTGGTATAATACAATTTGATAGACAATTAAATTGTGCATCTGATTCTCATAAAATATACAGGGTGTTCTATTTAATGTAAATAAGTTATTGCCGTTTAAAGCTAGTAATTATTTAAAATAAAATTTTAGACACTCTGTATAAAAGGTAGTATAATTTTATTATTGCAACACAATAACTGATCGATAAATAAACTTCAGTAAATATTTAGTATTAAAAACTTTGATATCCTCGGAGAAATGAAGCCTTAAAATTTATACTGCAATTTCGCAAAATTGAAAATATTTCAAAAACGGTAAGGTTTAAGTATAATAAACCTTAATCAAATTTACCTTTATTTTAATCGTAGAAACTAAAAATGCAATAATATACAGGGTGTTCCATTTAAAAAAATACAACTTTGATATTTTTTATTTATTTGGGACACTCTGTATCTTGTAAAAATATTTTTAAATTGTAGCTCTAATAGTCCTTCAGCGAACCGAAAACTTACCATTCGTAAAAATCAGGATACATTAAAATACGCAACCAACCGTCATTGAAACGTCCAATCAGATCAAAGGAGTAATCGTCCTTCAACAAACCCAAAACTTACAATTTGTAAAAATCTAATCGTTTAGCTACAATACTCCGTGTCGTATGTGGTGAACAACCCTGTATACTGTTTATTATATGATTATTAAATAAACTGCCTTACGGTTTCCGAGACTGTCTTACGGTTTCCGAGATACCACTGCTCGTACCTCGAATTTGTAGCAACCTGTATAAAAAATATGTACTTAAGTCATACCTTGTATGTAATTATATGTATATCGAGAAATTATGGTTACGCTCGTTGAATTTGATAATTTATGTCAGTTTAATAATACAGGGTGTTTCAAAAAACATGTGCCATCTCTAGTGGGGACATTCTCACGTAAAAATAAGATTTATTATTAATATCAACATAGGTCCGATTCTGCTTTGTTTAGTAGCTACAGGGTGTTAAAATTTTAATATATTCTTGATTAAAATATGTAGCACTTATAGTAACTGTTACCCTCAAAATTTCATTTGAATCACTAAAAGTATTTAGAAGAAAATTATAATAAATCAAAAGATTATTAAGACTTTAACACCCTGTAGCTATGAAACAGAATCGGACCTTATGTTGATATGAAAAATAAATCTTATTTTTACGTGAGGAATCTCCCACGAGAGATGGCACACATTTTGGAACCACCCTGTATAATATATTCGTACTTTTATGCTTAGGCGTAAAAGTGCTTTACTTTTATGTCTAGGCGTTAAAATGACTTTTTAATATTGACAATCACGTCGCAAAAATTATTACTTTTGTGACGTCGGAAATTTTTTTTTGTTTAAAATTTGAAAATCCCTGTTTTTATTGTTTTTTCCTTCCTAAATTTAATCTACCATAAATATTATCAAGATATCCACAAATACAAAATTTTGAAATTTTATTTTCGCGCAAAAAAAACTCTCATAGATGTGTTTCTGGCGTAGAAACATAGTTTAAGGAAAATTCCTTATACTATGGTAGAAATATACCATCTAACCATCCCTAATAATATTTACACTTATTTTAAGACTCGCCCTGCATAGTGTGTGTCTAAAAAGTTTGCATCGATATACGCGGTTTCGATTTACGATAACGAGAGACAGTATATCACAGAAAAAAAAATAACACTGAAAAAATTAACATTGTGATTGTCACTTTAACTAATTACAAATTTTGCTAATGCAATTTACCAAATTAATACTCGTATTTAACTGTCATTTCTAAACCACCTTTAATTATACTCATTTACGTCATACCTCTATTACGGTAAAAAAACATAAAAAAAACATCCTACCTAACTAAAAAGTCTATTAGAAACATTATCGACAAAATTTGACAACAGCGTTTTCGTATTAAGTCGAACAATATGCTAAAGTAAGAGGAGCGCGTCGCGTACCAAAATCGACACAATTCGGCACGACTTGGCAACGCAGCGACTGAAACGTGTACGGAAACATTAATTAGTTTTGTAAATCGAGTTGGCCGAGAAAAACATAATCATCAGTCCGTCAGTAGGTTCAGTTGTTGTCATTGAATTTTTCTGTCGGTTTTCCTCAGTGTTTTCGAAAATTTTGAATGAAGTGTCATTGAGTGAGTGAAATTTTAAGACAAATAATAATCCAGGACAAGAAATATTTATTGTAAGTATCCTTATATGGCCATTGTGTTACTTAAATAATAAAATTATTATTCTCACACACAATGAATTAATTAAAATGAATGAAAATTTAAAATTTAATTAAAAAACATTAAAAATTAACTTAGTACTTTTCTTTTGTTAATAAATCGTAGAGTTGAAATTTTAAACTATTTATTTTATTGTGCGGTTAGACAATAAATAAATAGGGTAAAATGATTTAAATAATTATTTCATAATCATTTATTTATGTATGTGAAGGTTTAAAATATATGAATATTGTAAAAGGTATCAAGAAACAATTTTGTTTGTAGAGCTGTTATTCTTTATTTTTTAAACGTAAAATATCATATACAGGGTGAAAAATAATAATGCGAAAATATTCGGGAGCACGTTAACCAGGTCAAGACTATATCTTGTGTTAGGTACCATGTTATTTGACAGTCAAATGTAGTGGACATAGTTAGTGATGTTGGTAGCGAATATTTCCATTCGAATTTTGCAGGAAATTTCAGAAATTTCCGAAATATTCGGTCCCAAAATCGCGAATATTCGCAAAAATCCGAATTTTGCAAGAAATGTCTTTTCAAAATTCAAGACATTGAGCAAAAATTTAACGATAGTGTATCAAGTATGCCTATTCTTAAATCAGAAGAAAAAGAATGCTTCTCCGCCTTACAAAATAGAAAACGTATGGCTCTTAAACCAATGCATTTTGCCGCGAATCTCTTGGACCCCTCTGTTTCCTGGGAGAGCACCTTAACAATGAAGAACACGTAGCCGCTATGGAATATCAATAGCCGCTATCAACAATATCACCAACAAACATCCTCAGTCCTCAGTTTGCCAATAATAAGAAAGCCATTTTTACAGATGTAACAAATTATTGCGCCAAATCGGGTTTATGGGCTCTCGACTATGTTTAGATGTCAGTTAAAAATGTAGACTGTCTAAGTTGGTGGCAAACAATGTGTAAAAATACTCAGTTGAAATATTTAGCTGTTGCTCTGCTGTCTTTACCAACGTCATCTGCAGCCACTGAGAGAAGTTTCAGTACTTACAGTTTTATCCATACTAAAAAAAGGAATCGCTTAAGGCGGGTTCTCACTTGTCAGTTTCGCTGACGCAGTCTGACTGATTCATTATCAATGAAAAATAAAAATCAACGATTTGTTCACACGTTTCATGTTTTGCTACATTCAGTATTCAGTTGGTCCAAACATTTTAACGTGGTGATTTCGCAGACATGAAAATGGTTAAAACAAAATTGAAACCAGGTGTTCGCGAAGTTTGTTTCCAATTAGCAAATGAATTACAGTGGTGAATCAGAAAAGAAGAAAACGTTTTTTTAAAGCAGATACGTCTACAAGAAACCGTTGACGTTCTATTTTAACAGAACGTCAACGGTTTCTTGTAGACGTATCTGCTTTAAAAAACGCGTGTTCTCATAATAGTTTGAATTTAAATATTTTAAATAGTTCTTTTTTCTTTATTCTTTGAATTTTTTTGCTTCCGACGATAGATTTTCCGAAACGTTAAGCATTTTTTTCTTTGTTAAGCCAATTTGTATAACTGTAAACATAACTTCTTATAAGCAGTGTCCGTTTAGGTTTAACGCCAGAAGTGTTTACAAAAAATAACTATTTTATTTTGTAGATTTTCTTGCAGTGCAGTGGCGAAATACCCATAAAGGATTTTTTTGGAGATATACATTAAAATAATTAATTAACTTTAACTTGTAAACTGAACAAATCACGAAAATGTAGTTCTCACGCTTCAGTTTCTATTCATTATTCGATAATGATCAGTCAAAAATGAAAAAAGTAGAACTGGTTTTCACTTTAACTGAAAGTACGAATTTACTGATCATTTAACATGAAAATGTGTTCTGACGTTCATTATTTGTTCAGTATCACTGAATCAGTCAGACTGCCTCAGCGAAACTGACAGGTGAGAACCCGCCTTTAACTGCACAAAGAGCCGGCAAAATAATGTTCGTAGCTCATAACAATAAATTATTACTACAAAAACAAAAAGTGGATATGGAGCATGATATTCAACAACATCAAACTCCTCCAGAACCACTAGAACCCGTAGAGGTAGAAGTGCATCCTTCAGAATCAGAAGCAGATGATACATCAAATATATCTGATTTGGAAATAGAAACTGACGAAGACAGTACTACTACTACTATAATACCCTATGAAGATGGGACCAGCTCGGCGCCTGAAAGTATTCCGGAATAGAAAAATTCAGTTATTTGTGTTTTACGTTTTTTCAATTTATATTTCGCGCTTTTTTGTTTTTTTTTTAAGTTCATAGTCATAGTTCATGGTTCATGTACAAAGTACAAATGTTACCCAATGATTTTTGTTATGTGTTATGTTTATGACTTTTATGAGTTATGTATTGTTTATTAAAAATATAACAACTAATATTATGTTTATTGTTTTTTTTTCCACTTACATGTTGGTATCAAATGTCTATTTAATTTATTCCTTTATTGTATCAAACAAAAAATATGTAAAATTGTAAAAATTCCTAAAATTTCATAAATTTCCGAACGTTTCCGAAAGTTTCGGAAATTTCCTGCAACAATCAAAAATTTCTGAAATATTAACATCACTAGACATAGTAAATGTTGACATGAGCCTACAGTATTTTTTACAAATTTAGTGTGCAGTTCTAATGAGACCCCTAATCACCCATTATTTTTTTTCGCACTGTGTTGAAAAAATATCTAAAAAAGTTACAAAAGTGACTGTTATACACTAGATTTTTTTCCTTCAAAATTTGACGCAGGGTAAAAACATAGTAAAATGTTATAAGTGAAGTAGCTATTTGAATACTCTGTATACAATTCAAGTGACCAGATTTTGATCAACAAATGAAGGACGCAGGCGTGGTGGCAAAAAAATAGCGGATACATTTCTTAAGAATAGTACTGATGTACGAGTACTATGCATAAAAAGTCTCAATGAATTTTAGAAAACATTTAGTTGGGCTAAACTTAAAAAACATAACAAACTTTTTTAGTTAAAAAATCAAAAACAAAACTAAAAGTATTTTTTTTTCGGAGGAATGAATCTTTTTTAAATCTAGGTTATCTCTTGCATATTTAACAAAAAAATTTGCTGGACCCCGTCATACTGCATTTTGTAATTACCATACATTTTAAAGAAGGTAGAGATTAGAGATAATTATGTCTTTTTTGGTACATACCTAACTTCAACTTACTAACCACTGTAAATACCCTTTGTGGATGAACACTAGTTCTCGGAAGACTAAGGTAACATAATTTTAAATTCTGAAGAATATGCATAATTTAAAATTATTTTGAAATGTACAGGATAGGTCAGAAGTAAGATATGCACAGCAAAGTTATATTTTTTCTTATGTAACACCAGGTATTTTATTTCGTTTTTGTATCCTTGGATACAAAATTAGGCATTTATTATAAGGGTTAAATATGTTTACAAGCTTTGGTTTTTCAGATATTTAAAGATATTTAAATATGCATGCTATAATAAAAAAGATTGTCAAATCCCTGTACATTACATTTCAGAATTAATTCTTGTGCTGACTTTTAAGCCAGAGAAATAAACTTTACTGAAAATGTTGGTTGCTTCGTTTAATGTATTCAGGGGTATCAGAAATTACTGGTCTATTTTAAATATTTATTTTACATAAAAACTTCGTTAATTCAAAAGCAATACTCTTCAACATATTATATTATAAACATATTTAACCCATATAATTAATGCCTTTTTTAGGTCCAAGAATCCAAGAATGAAATAAAATACCGGGGGGTTCCATAAGAAAAATATAACTTTGGTATGGATCATAGTTCTGTAACACCCCGTATATTTCAAAATAATTTTAAATTATGCACATTGCCGCACCACATATACACATAAAAATTTTTGTTTCTATACATCTTTCCGTTTTCGTATAATCAACCGAGGCGAATAGGCGCGCCACCCTGTATAATTACTAGTTACATTCATCCTCCAAATTTATACTTTTTAGTGCGAACCGTTTTTCAAAAATGTGCAGATAAAATTGTGATTTCGGTTCACCCTGTATAACCAAAAATCGTTGGAAAAGCGAAATTGAAAGGGTTTCTATCTAAAATAACCAAACTGGCATCTACTTCCGGTTTACCGGAAGTTTCAGAAAATGAAACAAAATAGAAAGAACACTTGGAATTAACTTGAATTTGAAATATTCAAAAATTTAAACATTCTAAATTAGATCCTAAAAACTGTTAATTGACCAGTTGCGTGAAACACCCTGTAATTCTTGTAAAAAATAAAGCTTACAAAACAATACAAATTTTACAAACACCAAACTTATTAACCCTATAGTACATCAGATAACTAGGGATCAAAAATCGAGTTTAAAACCAAATACCTACTCTATAACCATAATAACAATTCGTTTAAAGATAGACATATCATAATAAAATGATATAAAAAAAGATTGCAGGGTATCTACGGAGCATTACAATTACGAAGTAATCTCTAGCAACTTGTCAGGACATTCATACCAATCGTGATTTTTTCAAAATAAACTAATCTTCGCATTAGAGGTACGTCATTCGATAGTTAACCTTCAGAATACTTATCGCAAGACAGTGCGATCGACTTAAATCCAAAGTATAAATACTTCTGTATATAATAAATGTGCGCATATATACAAATCATTATCATGTGAGTAGAATCCTCCTTTATTTGCATTAAGTTGATGTAGTAAATTTAATAGAAAAATCTAAATAAAACACAAAGTCGGGTTAACTCAAGAACAGCTGGACCGATTTTAATGGTCTCTGATTTGTTGGATTCTTCACCGCGTCGAATAGCAG
The DNA here is from genome assembly GCF_002938485.1 of Sitophilus oryzae. Lineage (NCBI taxonomy): Eukaryota > Metazoa > Arthropoda > Insecta > Coleoptera > Curculionidae > Sitophilus > Sitophilus oryzae. The sequence continues at coordinate 2,197,571 of NW_022147046.1, read as the reverse complement.
AATAACTATTAAAATATCGGAAAGATTCAAGAAAAAAATAAATTGTACAGAAAAGTATCTTTTAAATACACTAGGGTTGGAACTCCAACATCTTCCGCAATTGACAGCTCACGTCACAGGCGTCTAAATGCAAAACCGGGCACACCGGCAAGTCCATTAAAAATAAAATTGAATATTGAAAATATTTTTATGAATATTAAAAATAATAATAAGTCTAAATCACTGAATTTATCTGGTGCATGATTTAATTAATAATTTTATTATATTTATATTTAATAATTTAATAATTTTATTATTATCTGGTGACGAACTCGCAACATCATTTAATATAAGTAAGGGCCTCCGACAAGGATGTGGTATATCTCCAATTTTATTCAACATTTACCTAGATGCAGCATTGGAACAATGGAGACGAAAATGTAGTGGAATGGGCATACCACTCGAAAATAAAACAATATAATATACCATTCACTATGCCGACGATCAAGTAATACTGGCCCAAGATGTAGAGGACATTGAGTATATGTTTAGAAAATTAAATGAGGAGCATGGGGTTTGCAAATAAACTTTAAAAAGACAGAATATCTATGCGTGGGCAACAAAGGACAAGACATAGAAATGGAAAACGGAAACAAAATAAAATCATGTACTGAATTCACATACCTAGGTACTAACATACATAATAATGGAAAAAGCGACAATACCATCAATAACAAAATCAACAAAGCCAGGAATATTACAGGGGCACTAAATTCTATTCTTTGGCAAAAAAATATAACCTAACAAAAACCCGCATATATGACACTGTAGTTAAGAACACACTTACTTATGGCGCTGAAGTATGGCAGATGAGCAAGTCCATGGAAGGAAAGCTTTTAGCAATTGAAATGGACTTTCTCAGAAGATCGGCAAGAAAATCAAAATTGGAAAAAGTGCGAAATGAAAAAATACGAAGAATAACAAGAACAAGATAACCATGGTAGAAGAAATAAAAAAAAACAATTAATCTGGTATGGACATGTAAACAGAATGGGAGAAGAAAGGCTACCAAAGAATATAATGAAATGGAAATAACCAACTGGAAAACGAAAACGAGGAAGACCCCGAGAAACATGGTTAAAGGGTGTAGCAAAGGCAATGGTAGCAAAGGCAATTTACAAGACGATGATTGGATGGACAGAAGGCAATGGCGGCAAGGAACCGGAAGGCGGATCACGCTGTAGAACCGGACTTATATATTATAGTATACCCAAAGGGTCAATAAATGGTATATTGAATTTGGGTAAATACCAATATAAAATTATTGAATTACTAATATCGCTATTAAAAAAAGGGATTGATGGTAGAACGATAACAATTTACAGTTGTATGTATTTTTAATGCCAAATCATAAAAAAATAAAAATAAAAGATTTTGTCCAAAAAATTAAAAGATAATATGGGGTGGGCCACCCTTATCACTTAGGGGTATAAAAAACAGATAACAACCTATTATCAGACCTATTGAATATACATAAAATGTCATCAAAATCGGTTAAGCCGTTTAGGAGTATGGTAGCAAAAAATTAAAAAAAAACAACCCCTATTGAAAAATAGGGGTTGATGGTCGAGGTGAAAATTTAGGGTTGTATATATTTTTGAGGTAAAACCGTGACGAGAATTTTATATATTAGATATAGAAAATACTTAAATTGAAATTTAAACAAATATAACAACTGTCAAATCGATGGTCCGTCATTCATACTATAAGATTCACGAAAAAACACTTACGGAAAATACTCCGACAGTAAATTGTGCAATTTATTTCTTCTGATTTTTGATAGACTTCATGATAGACATGTTGTCTGAGATTATTATATTAAATATTAACTGCCACGTTATCGTATGAATGTAAATAAATAGATGTCATCAATCTTTTTTCCTCAATTAGTTTTTTTTTAAATATTTCAATATTACACAGGGTTTTCAAAAAACATGTGCCATCTCTCGTGGCGAGATTCTTCATGTAAAAATAAGATTTATTTTTCATATCAACATAGGTCCGATTCTGCTTTGTTTCATAGCTACAGGGTGTTAAAGTCTTAATATTTTTTCGATTTATTATAATTTTCTTCCAAGCACTTTTAGCGTTTCGAATTAAAAATTTTGGGGGTAAACTATGGAGGCTAGAAGGAGGAGGCGAATCGAACGCAAAAATTATGGGCCCAGTTTTTGAGATCTAAATGAAGTTCGAAAATTGCCGTTAGGGGCGCATGTGATCCAACAGATTGAGAAATACACAGCTTCTTATGGCAAGAATTACTATTTTGTTACAAATTATAGAGTTCAGTTAATATTTGGGTATATTGTTACCAGATTTACCTTTTAGAAACGTGTTTTTTCTAATTGAACAATGTGCGTGGCTAAAATTATGAATACAAAACCTTAAATTTGAGTTTGAAAAGTAAGTTAGAAGTTAGGTTATATCAGATGCCGGTTTTAGATATTCTTTTTCTGAGTTGTTATTATAAAATTGTTTCATTATATGGTTCTTTTTAGTGCATACACGACCGAAGAAAAATATAAACTGCTAAAATAAATCTTCCCTATAACTGTTGTACAAAAAAGATAGAATTTCCAGCAACAAATATCACCAGTTCAACCTTTGATTTGATGTAAACCAGATGTAAACAGTAATTGTTTCTTGATCACAAATGCGAATTAAATAGTTTATGGTGTGATTGTGTTAGTGATTTATTAATAGTTTTTCATAAAAACATTTGAAATTGATATGTTTACAAGCAGTTCAGTGTGATATCATTTTAATAAACATTAAAAACTTTCGTAACAAACTAGTAGTGGTTTTACCGCAATTGACAGAAACTGAATCACGAAAATTAAAAGTATTTTATCAGGAATAACTTCAATGGAAAGTGAAGATGAAGACTACTGTTGCACCCTTTGATCAGTGTTATCTATCTCATAACTTTTTATAGCTGAAACCAGAAAATAGGTACATTAAGCTGAAATGTTTCCCGTGTCCAATAGTGTTTTTTCTTTAGATTTTCTGAATTTAAGTTTTAATGTCATTAGCAAAGTTTTGCAAATTGTCACTGTTTCGTAGACAATTAAATTCAAGATGTATTATATTCAATGTCACCTAATACCGTATGATCGAAAAAAAATGGCGTCCAGTTGGCTAGGAAATGACGATCGATGACATTTCCCATATAAATTTACATATAAAATGACAGCGATCTTCATTTCATAGCCATCGTTGACGCCGTTTTTTCTCGATCATACGGTATTATATATTAGGTGACTATATATATATATATATATATATATATATATATATATATATATATATATATATATATATATATATATATATATATATATATATATATATATATATATATATATATATATATATATATATATATATTGTAAAGGTAAATTTTTGTAAATAAAATATTAATGAATAAATAAAGAACTCAATTTATTTTAAAAGAGTTGTAAATATGTATATACACTGTCTTATTTCATCATATATTTATTTATTTAGCAATATTAATACATTACAACTTTTGTTTTTAACTGACTAATTCCACTAAATTTAATAAATAAAATATACAGTATATAAATTTAATATACAATTTAGCACCTATACCAAAAAAATATAACAGGAACAAGTTATATCAAGAACACAAAGAATTATAATTTAAAAAAATGCATTCTAAATAAATACCTGCTACAATATACCTACATATTAATTTAAAGAGCTTATTCATAAAAAACTATTCTAAATGGTTTATATACACAATCAAAAGTCCTTCAACCACTGTACATTATTTTTCAATTTAAATGAAGCATCTCGGGTAAGTAAATTATTTTATATTAGAATACTATATTGCTTTGGCGTAAATTAACTTTCAATAGCACTGTTCAAATGGTGGTTAATACATATCAACAGGTAATTTTAGCCACCAGCTAGTAGGTAAATTATTTTTATTTTATAACAAAGCCTCCTAGGTTGTTACCAGATGTAACGCAGATGTTGATTTTAGGCTATATTCTCTATTAATTTGAATTTAAAATTAATCTGTACACTGGCAGTATATAATTTGAATGTTTTTCTTAACATCTATCCATATTTTTTAAAATAAATAGTTATACCACTTACATTAGGACCTTTGAAAAGGCTTGGGTTTCTTTCACCCCGTTCTTTATTTGCCTTTTTTCCACTGTAAGTCACACTTATACAGCCAGGTACGAAGCAAGATCTATTATATAGGGTTTTTTTTAATCACACTCATTGTTACATTGCTAATAGTTCAATAAAATAACTATAAATTTAAAAAAAACTAGTGAAAACACAGTTAAATCGTATTCTAACAATGCAAATGATCAATCTAACCCGCTTACAGTGCCTCTGGTGTCAAACCGAGAAACTTGCTTTAAAGTAGGGACAGAAATTTCAAATATGCCCATTGTCGATTCGCCTCCTCCTTCTAGCCTCCATAGGGTAAACGTTACTATAAGTGGGACATATTTTAAAGCTAAAAATGTGTCGACATATTCACCAGGGACGTGCATATGGGTTATCACTGGAGTATTTTTGTAAAAAAAGAAATGTACGCCACTGACTATTTTTTCTTTTGTTAGAGAAATAGTGTAGACTTAATGGCCGATTAAAAGTTAGCTCTTGATATTTTGTCGATTTCGGTCTGCTTAATGAGATAAACGCATTTTTTATTAATTTACCTTAATCCAAGACTAACAGCAACTTAAAAAAATTAATATCATTAACTTGCAAAAGTTTTAAATTAGTACTCATTCAATCCTCATCAAAAAATATGAAAAAAAAGTTCTTATAAACATCGATATGGAAATGCATAGTTTTAGTGTTACAGGATGGTAAAACTTTAAATTAGTTTTTTTTTGTAATTATCTTAAATACCATGACTTTTTATTTGAAATTGCTGTAGGTTGGCAGTTCAAAATTTGCATGGGATTTTCTGTTTCCAACGACGATGTACTACCCGGTAGATATTAAGTTAAAATATTTGTTTTTCGTTGGTCTTTCTAGCTATTAAAACTTCAACAATATTCGTAGCCTGGAAATTAAGTACCAGGACTGAAAAAATAATGGCCAAAATGCCATATTTCCAAAGAACAAAGAAAGAATTTAAAATATGGGCCATGTTTTGTTTACGCTACATAATTGGCGGAGCAAAAATAACAAGAACAAATTAGTTTTATGTTTTTATTTGAAGTTTTCGAAATATCCACATCGTTGAGGATATTTATAGAAAGTATTCCTAAAAAAATACATGTGGCTTCGCCGTTCAACTTTCAACGGTCCATCAGAAAAATCCAAATATTTTCTAAGGCATTAATTAAAAAATCTTCCAAATTTTCCTTTCTTAAAAATCACATGTCATAACAAAGGTTGAATTTCCACTTAAAAATTAGAAAAAAAAGTAAATTTATAAATATTTAGAAGATCTTTTAAAATATAAAGTAAATAGTAAGAAAAGAACCCAAGGGTTTAAACAAATCCGGGATATACAGGGTGGTCCGAACTGTATTCCGGAAACTTCGGCAGCATATTCTGCAGATAAAAATAAGTAAAAAAGTTCATATAAATGTATATCCGAAAATGCTTAGTTTTGAAGATACAGGGTGTAGAAATTTCAGTTTTATTTCGATTTTTTCCAAATAATTTCTAAAGTAACGTCCATATTTGGATGAAAATTGGTATCTGGGAGTTTTTTGACATGAGAAATTTGATTTTCATGTCAATATGACCATATTTGTAGGGGGCGCCATCAAAGTAAATAGTAAGAAAAGAACCCAAGGGTTTAAACAAATCCGGGATATACAGGGTGGTTCAAACTGTGTTCCGGAAACTTCGGCAGCATATTCTGCAGATAAAAATAAGTAAAAAAGTTCGTATAAATGTATGTCCGAAAATGCTTAGTTTTGAAGATACAGGGTGTAGAAATTTCAGTTTTATTTCGATTTTTTCCAAATAATTTCTGAAGTAACGTCCATATTTGGATGAAAATTGGTATCTGGGAGTTTTTTGACATGAGAAATTTGATTTTCATGTCAATATGACCATATTTGTAGGGGGCGCCATCTACATGTGCTTTAACTGTTTGAAGTATAATAACTTTTCGTCCGTACCTGTATAAAACTACTGAGTGAAAAATATAGATTTCCGTGACGTTTTACGTAAAAAATGTCTCTTGGTAAAAAACTCTGCGAGCAAACGTTCTCAAGATATTTAGCATGGAAATAGTCAATATATGTCATTATTGACAAAAATTAAACACTGTAGATTTAACTGAAACAATAAATTTGGAAAATTTTTATGTTTTAAAATTAAATCAATCATAAATTTTTCTGCGAAAAAATGATGATAAAACAGTTTCTATTGAACTTTTTGCACAAAAACATTTCAAATTTATGATTTCAGTCTAACAACTATTTAGTCAACATGTTTAATTTATGTCAATGATGACAGGTATTGATAATTTCGATTCCAAATATCTCGAGAACCATTACACGTAGCGATTTTTACCAAGAGACCTTTTTTACGTGAAAAAAGTCGTAAATGTATATTTTTTTACTCAGTAGTTTTTTTCCCATGTCAAAAAACTCCCACACACCAATTCTCATCCAAATATTGGCGTTACTTCATAAATTATTTGTAAAAAATCGAAATAAAAATGAATCTTCTGCACCTTGCATCTCCGAAACTAAGCATTTTAGGACATATATATTTATACGAACTTTTTTGCTTATTTTCATCTGCAGAATATGCTGCCGAAGTTTCCGGAATACAGTTCGAACCACCCTGTATTCAAGCAATGTACAAAATTAAACAGAATTACATTTTTTACACCAACAGGTAATGTATTTTTCAAAAAACAAATTAATTATAGGTATGCATAGTATTGACGTTAAAAGTTCGTGTTCATTATGTAACGATGTTTTATAAACGTATGCCAAAAGCCATTAAAAAAATCATAACAACTCAAAAATTTCTAATATTTTTTAATACTGGAATTTCAGATAGTTCTAATACCTTTTTTATGGACTTCTAATCATACAGAAGGTTCATTCAGTACAACGAAATTTATTAAAAAATATTATCATTGCAGATATTTCATAAAATACCTTTTCAAAAATGCATCCTGAAAAAATATCCAGAAATGAAAAATAAATAAATAAATAATTTTGTTGGGTAATATTTCGTCTGTTACGCTAAATTTTGATTGTTTCAACATCAGCATCATCAAGCAGCCACTAAAGTCCACTACCGGACGTAGGCCTCACTCGTTTACCTCTATAACTCCCTATCTTGAGCCATTTGCATCCAGTTACTGGTGGATACGCCTTAAGTCGTCATGCCATCTGGTTGGAGGACGGCCTCTGCTCCTGAATGCATCATGTCTTGGTCTCAATTCTATTATTTTCTTCGTCCATCGGTCATCGTTTAGCCTTGCAATGTGCCCAGCCCAATTCCATTTCAAAGTAGTTTTTTTTCTCTATGGCATCCATGACTTTTGTTCTGCCCCCCCCCCGTACTTCGATATACGGTACTTTGTCTCTCAGAGATAGCCCCAACATTGATCTTTCCATTTCTATTTGCGTTATGGTTATTTCAAAACTTGTTCAACTATTACTATTCTTAATAAACAAAGAACAAACTCACTAAAACAGTTTTCTATCAAATAAAATAAACGGATATATTTTCTTTTCCAGATCTGTTCATCATAGTCGATAAAAAAATGTCTGAAAATTTCAAGGTGCCTGAACCAGAATGGATTCTGGATCAAAATGGAAATGGACCCATGTTCTGGCGGAGGGATATCAGTGAGGAACAAAGTTCGAGGTAAGAGAATCAAGCATTTGGATCTAATAAACTCATTTTCACACGCCACTGATTTCGATGTACTTAATCTCTGGTTTTGGGCATAGAACCCACACCAATGTTTTTTTTTATAATTTTTTCACATTTTATCGAGAAATTTGGTATATCGTCAAAAAAGAGGGGGTGAGAATGCTTAAAAAAGGATATTTAATAAAAACAAAACCCTATTTATTACAACTGTACCTAACACCACTGCACATTGTCGTCGGTAGTTATGCCAATGCGGCAATGATTAGAATGGGCATTGACGGAAACAGTAGTGGGAGGATTTTCAGGTCAGGGGCTTGGAACACCCCCAAAAGGACAATTTCACTTCTCCAACTCCCATGACATACCAAGAATTTACAACTTTGAGAAACACCTCACTGTAGTATTGAGTAATAAAAGAGATTGGAAGGAAGAAACGCTTACTCAGCATATAAAAGACAATACCATAACGTGGTATACTGATGCTTCCAAAACCAAAGCAGGGACAGGGATTTGGACCGAAAACTAAATACTCCGAACCAATGGACACCTACCCCAGTATCCTTCAAGCAGAAATTTACGCTATCGAAAGATGCGTACAATTTATCTTAGATAGGAACTATCGAAAACAGGAAATTGCCATCCTATCCGATATTCAAGCAGCATTAAACGCGATCAACTCCAGTAACCATCAATTCGAAGTTGGTCAAAGAATGCCTAGAGAAGCTGAACAAATTAGGTAAAGAAAACACCTTAGATTACACCAAGGGATAGAAGGCAATGAAAAAGCAAATAATCTAGCTAGGAAAGGAGCGAACACTTCACTAACTGGACCAGAACTGTTCTGTTTTCCAAACGGGAACCAACTGAAAGCGGAACTGAATAATCTGGAAGACTCCATCCGTAACATGGAATGGGTGTCTTCCAACCCCCCGGTCTAAGACACTCGAAAAACTTCCTCAGAACTTACAACCGAGAAAAATCAAAGGTTTTCCTTGATTTAAGTAAAAACAATCTTGGGATTGTCACGGGGTTTCTAACAGGACACTGTCTTCTCAACGAACACCTCAGTAGGCTGAAACTGAGAAATAACGGCGAATGCAGATTCGCAGATTCTGTGGGGAAAATGGGGAAACACCAGAACACCTTAACACTGAGTGCGCCGAGACGACGACCATTCGTGCCATGAACTGTGGTACAGCTGATATCGAGGATGGAGAGCTGGCCTCTGTGGAGCCGTCTCAGATACTGGCTTTTGTTAAAGCCCTGAGACTGTATGATGAGTTATCACTCGTTATAACTCAAGAAAGGGGAACACAAAATAGATCTGTAAGCGGTGATTAACTCCCCCCTTAAACATTCTACATTCTACATACAACTATACACCATGAAAAACTAAGATGTTAATTATGTATAGTTTCAATATGTTTTAAGTATTAAAACAATTTATTCTTTTTATTTAAATGTATAAAAATATTTCTTTCACTAGGAATATCAAGAGTCTAAAAGTAAAAAAAATTATATATTTTTTTTTATTTTTAATAATTGTACACCTACCTCAATGACATTGGTAGGATAAATCAGTCAATTTACATAATATATTATTGATATACAAGTATAATTTATTTTTCTGCGAAACAAAATATACATACATAATAAACAACAATATACATGATTGCATTTATGCTGCTAATTAGTATTAAATAATATTATTATTAAACAATATTTAAATGTTATATTCGCGCATTTATTACCGAGCAATTTACATTCCATATTTAAAGTAGGTACTCCAAACTTACTGCTAAAGGAATAAATACAATGTGATCAAAAAGTTTTATGATCACGTGTGCAATAACAGCGTATGATGGTAAAAAACAGCCGGTAAACATTTCTCTGTATGGTTGGGAGAGTCCTTTAGATTTTTTTTTTACATTTCAAAGTCAAAGCCCGCTTGATCATAAAACTTGAATTGACAATGAATTCTTAAGACTAGAAAATACTCAAACAAATACAAAAGATCGCCTTTATCCTCCCTATGTCATCCTATATGACAAGGTTTGACAAATTAGTAATAAATTCTTTAGTTGGTCCTGATACATGGTACAAAGAATACAAGGTATCACAGGTGATAACAGGCGCTATTGGTCAGCACGCTCCGCGCGCCAGTTCAAATCGTCAAGGTATTGTTATAAACCTGTTTTTTTGTTTATATACCGTCATTGAATTATCGCTAAGTAAGTTACTGTGGAGCAGTGCGTAAGGAGTTGGGCTAGGAAGCGAGAGACCGGAGTTCGAATCTCGGCGGGACATAACTTTTTTTTTAAATACTGTTGTGTTCTATAGTTTATTTTTGTAGTATAAAAGAAAGAACTATTTATTTTGTTATTTTTTAATCTGCGGTATTAATATAAATTGATTGTTGGTACAATACCTCATTTAATATAAAATAATATTCTACTTTTTGAAACGTATCTGGTCCTAATTGTACCTAAAAGTAATATATTTTTACAGTGATATACCATATTGTAAACTATTGAATATTTCAGTCACTTAAAAAGTTAATTTGCATTGAATAATTGCCTACGATCAAAGGAAATTTGAACTATATAATCCTTGATGGGCATATTCTGGGTATGCAAATACTTCCTCGAAATTTTGGGTTTCGTTCAACCGATTTATTCTCAAAACCTGAAACATCTACATATAAAAAGAAGCACAGGTCACTAATTATAATAAACTTCACCCTTGGAATTACTTCTATCACAATTACAATACATTCATCTGCATTGACATTTTCTACTTTTCGATGGGAAACAATATAATTCCCAACATTTTTTAAATGATGTAACAATTCCTCTTGTAGTTACTTTTCCATAGATATCCTCATCTCTGTCCTCATGGACCTCATGTGAATTCAGAGGCAATGAACATAAAAATTATTTACCATAAACATCGCAAACTAAAAACCTAATAAACAATTTTATACCGAATATAGAAATAAATTTAGTATTCTTACCTATTATGGTCCAAATCCATGTTAATAGATAATTATTATTTTTAAATATATTTTTGAAACTGCTGGTTTTAGTAATTATTAAATTAAACGAACTAAAAAGTCTTAAAAATAAACAATTCTTAACCATAACCTCAAAAAATGCAGATCTCCTGTCAACTTTCTTTATTTTTTATTTATTCATTAATTTTCCTAGTGACGTCACAGGTGGTATGCGCAAACTGAACGAAATTGGAGCCGCTATCGATCATACCTTGTATTCTTTGTACCATGGTCCTGATATCTATGTCAAAAAGCAGACGTAATATCAGAATGACCTTGAAATTTGCAAAATTTTAATGAATTTTTGAATATAGAGTTCAATTCCGTATAAAAAACATATTGTATATTGTTATTTCTTTTTACTAAAGATCATTTTGTCGAAAAAATTATCTATTATCAAGGTCATGGTCTTATGCAAACGAACATAATTAAATATCTTTGATAATCATTTATTTTAGGAACATTATTTAATTTAATGTTTTAACTAATTACATTTCGTTAAGTAATTTTATTATTTTCATAAAAAAATGCATTGTATTTCATTTTTGACAGGTCAGTATTTCTAATTTTTAATAAAATTGTTGGAAATTCTCACAATTTCGGAATTACATTTAATATCGAAATTTTACACAAAATATAACAACGGCTTAACCCTACATAGGTTGATGGTCGCTAAATCGACCACTTTAATTTAACCAACTAATCAGTCGCGTGGAAATGTATTATCGCCCAGTTTGTGTCCTATGCTTATTTCTATGCGTGTCTCGGCCATTTAATCAACCATATAACCACATTCGCCGAATTGGCGCGAAAAGATAACGTAAGTGGTTGATTATTCGACCAGTAAGCACATTGGTGACACTGAGTTCGCTGTGTATCATATAGGTAATAATTGTCGTCTAAGCATTTTCTATGCAAATTTGGTGCGATAAAAATTTAAAAATATAGAAACAAATGTATCTGTCACGTTTATTTATTTTTATTTAGTGCACCACATTTACGGCTCAGATGATATTTTCTAAAATTGTTAACATGTCCTGTATATTTTCGATCATTTCTCATTAGATGCGAGTTTCTCGAAAAACAAAATTTGATTTATTTGATATAGGCATATTTTAGAGTAGAGAGCGAATAGAGATAATCAAAATGAACTTACTCTTTTTTCTTAGATTGGACGATACAATCAGTTTATACATAACAGTCTTTGGTTGAAAAATCGACCACCGCCCCCCCCACCCCCACTCCCTGATTTATTAACTTTTTGAAGAATTGAAAAAGGGTGCTACATGAAATTGGTAGTGATATCATCTGAAATTAACCAGAACTATTTTTCAAGAACTACAAAAATATTGCAAATTTATTCAGAACTTCCAATTTCCAGTTCATTTTTCGAAAAAATGGTGCCAACCTCACGCGAGTTTCAATGAATCTGACAAAAAACATTAACAGTGCTGACATAGTGCACACGAACAATGTGCTCTTATCTTAGTGTATACTAAAACATACTTAACAAAACAACATCAGTGGATATCCTTTACATTGCTTATTGATTATAAACTTCTTGACATGCTTATTGATTATTACTGACCAGCTAGTAGTTTTTGCAGGGTAATTTTTAAAGGGCTTTATAAAATTTACTCAAACACATTTTTCTCGTTACAGGGTGAAATTTAAACACGACGTGGAAATAAAGGAGTTCCACAGGAATCCCCATGAACTCCTGGAACCACTTTGGACGCAGGAAATTCAAACCCCCACAGCCTTCACCACCAGTATGGCTTGTATTGTGTGCCTGACAGTATCTTTAGTACTACCCTGGTATATCCTAGGCGGTACGCTTTACTGACCTCTAGATAATTTAATCGTTGACTTTATATCGTGCTAATTATGAACAAATGTTCGTATTTTCGGTGTATGAGCTCGATCACACCACTTCGATGGGAATCATCAACACATACTGGGCTCGTGAACTGCCGGATTGCGTAAAAATAATACAGAGTGGTAGATAGTGGACATTTTACGATAGTACGAAGAAGATTGTACATATTGTATAAACTAAAAAAACAGTATGCTGTAGAAATAGTATAAAATTTAATTTATTACACCGTTATTTAGAAATATCACTCATTTGACAACCCACACCAACACACATTATGAATCTAGACTCACTTAAGCATCAATATATTTTGAAAAAATTGAAATCCATAAACAACGAAAAAAAATGGCAATAATGGCAGCAAATACAAGGTTTATTTAGCTAATAATTATTAAAAATATATTATAATTTATAAAATGCGATCAGAAAAGCAGTGTTAGAGATGGCTTTCAAATGAACATCGCGGTCAGCATAACTGATTGTAGCGCCGATTTTTTTCGCTCATGCCGTATTTACCTATTAGGGTCGCTGATATGTATGGGAACGGTTGATTATTACGTAAAATACACAAGGTACCGCAAAAAGTTAAATACAAAAGTTATAGAGTTTTTAAATGTCTAATTGGTCATAAAGTTGTGGCACATAATTTTTTTTAAATGCAACTCCCTGTATATTATTGCATATTTCAATTCTTCCTCCAATTTTCAACAATTATCGTAATACACATAATGTACTTAAATTTAACCATTTCTGAATTATGAAGGTTTTATTATGAAATGTTAAACAAAAATTTTGTCATTTCCAGACTTGATATAATCTCATTTTATACATCTATAAATGCTAACTTAAAAACTAATGTCAAATATTATTAAGTAGGTATCACAGTTTCTATAGAATGGCATCGTTAAATCAAACCGAACACATCGAAATTCATTAAATCGAATTGTTTAAGTGATACATATTTTCAAAAGTCAATAACTCGTAAAGGATTGGTTTGGGGTACATTGTGTGTTTGTCGATTTTTGCTTAGAATTGAACGAAGAATTGAAATATGTAATAATATACAAGGGGTTCCATTTAAAAAAATTAAACTTTGATGTGCCACGACTTTATGAACGACCCTATATACTTAAATTTATTACTCGCTAATAGACATTTAAAAACCTTATAACTTTTATATTTAACTTTTTGCGGCACCTCGTATATTTTACCTAATAATCGCCAGTTCCCATACATATCAGCAACCCTGTATAATTACTTATAAGCTATTACTTTTAAATCTTTTTATATTATTTGGAAGATTTGAAATTGTTTAAAAAATGAATGAGGAAAATGCATGTTTTTAAATAATGGTTTTAAAAAATAGTTCATATAATTACAAATTGAACAAAAAAAAATGGTTGATATCGGTTAAGAAATGCCTCTAATATAAAACAATTAAATATTGTTAATTTAAATGGCCAGGCAAACGCTCTCTACCGCGCCTTGCCGCTGTGACGTCACCCGCCGTTCTTCTGGTTGAGAGGAGCCAGACGCGTGTTTATTCTACACAGTTTGCTTTTAAACGCTGTTGAATCCGAGTCAAAATTTTAGTTATTTGTGTTAATTAATACATAATTAGTAATTAGTGATATTTATAAATAGTAATGGATGAGCGAAAACAGAAAAAAATGGTCCAAGGCCATGAGAAGAGATGAAAAAAGAAAAACGTTAAATTATCCTCTATTTTTACGATTTATTGTTGTGAAGATCATTTTAATGTAAATTCATATATTTATGTATATTGTCTCACATAGGTATATGAAATTTGAATGTACAGGGTTATTCATTATATTTTGACACCCACATACAGCCTTAACTGCAAGTTTTAGAAGAAAACATTAAATAAAAAAGTTGCATGGTTTTTCATATACTCTCTTTTAAAATGAATTCTAGTTATACAGGGTGTCTCAAAAAAGGTGGTCCAGAAAATTGTAGGTATTTTTCGCTTTTCAACTGTCAATATTTCGTAAACATTTGAAGATAGGTATAGGATATTATACAAGAAATATATCTAGAATATCTAGAAATTTCCGAAGAATCCAAAAATATATAGGGTGTTTCACTTAAAAAAGTAACTTATTATTTTTTAAACTCACACCTTGTATAATATTTTCATTACTGATAAACAATTTATTTTCTATAATTTCGTAAAAAAACACTCTTTAAAAATAACAAGGGTAAGGGGGTGTCAATATATAAAAAAAACTTTCTTTTTCACGCAATGCTCTGGAGTTATTTTTCCACGTATTAAACAAATATTTTTGTCTCTTTTCACTTCTACATAACCTACAGCATTATCTCCATACGTCTTCCTACCTGATCTGAAAAATAAGTTTATAACATTAATATTTATAACTATATAAAAGTTCGTAACAGTAGGTACCTACTTATACTTAAATATGCCTCAGTACTACAAAGAATAAATGTTACATACCTCTCTGTTTTTTTTCCTCGTAATTCAGCACCAATAAATTGGGAATTTGTATTTATAAAAGCAGCCAACATAAAAGCATCGACTTTTGGCAAGTTATCTGATTGTGCTTTTACAAACCCGGAATCTGCCATTACTTAAAAAATTCTCAGAACACACAACACATACAAATAATAACTGCACAAAAAAGCATAATAAGCTCCTTCAATCATCGCTAAAAGCAACAAAAATGTCTTAGCACGCCACCTAAATACGTACATAAACGGAACACGCCTGGCTGCTGCTGGCCATCGCGCGTCGACGAGAACGGCGGGTGACGTCAGACCAATAGAATATCGTTTCAATTCGCGAGGCGTCGTTTGCGTTATCCATAGTATTTTAATGGCCCGTTTTATAAAATTGTGGTACTGCTTTCAAGAAAAAAGTTTTTTTTTGCATTTACACATATTTATTCTAATAAATTGAACAGTTTATGGCGAACAATAAAATATATGCATCTTCCTCATTGTGGCGCTTGAAAAAAAATAGCATGTTCTATTCGGAGTAAAAATGACTTTTCATGCCCTCGTCTGTATGTCGATCAAACGTACAGCATCGCCACAACAAGTATCATTTTTACTCCTCATAAAACAATATACTATTTGCTTATGAATGTAATATTGAAGTATTTAGAAGATCATTTTATTTAATTATCTGCTGATCATGCTAACATTGTTAGCAAAACGAGCATCTAGAGTAATCAAACCGTGTATAGGCGTAGGTGTCAATTAAAGCCTTCAACCTGAACCTGAAGTATACTAATTTTGTACAAATATAACTTTATATTTATGCCGTATGATCGAAAAAAAAACGTCGTTAGCGATGGCTATGAAAAGAAGATCGCTGTCAGTTTATATGTAAAATTACATCGGGAATATCATCGATGTTCGTGTCCAAGCCAACTAGACGCCGTTTTTTTTTCGATCATATGGTATTTTATTTATTAGTATATACTTATATTTGCACAGGGTGGTCTATCGAAAACGTTCCGCAAGGCATAACGGATAAGGTTTTTTTTCGAAAAACACACATTAAATAGGAAATTATTATCATTCGCCACTCGTTTACCCATAGTTTCACAAAATTACAAGCGACGATCAAAATCGTCTTCGTTGAGTTCTTGTACCAACTCAATTTTGTACGGGTGGAACTTGTGTTTTTTTAATATCCTTTGGACACTTGTACGATTCACGCCGGTCTCATTGGCTAATTTTCTTGTACTCAGCGTACTATCCATGGCAACTTGGCCCAATACGAATACCTCCATAGCTTCATTTACTACAGGATTTTCCCTCTGCCTCTTTTTATTCATAACGGAACCAGTTTCGCGAAATTTTGCTACTAACTCGCGAACAATTTTGCCATAAAGGTGTTTGTCAGGATGGTGTTCATTGAATATCTGCGCAAATCGATTGCCACATTCATTATTTTTAAAATAAAGTTCGATTATTTCCACTTTTTCTGCAAGTGAGTACACCGTAATTATTAAAAAGTTTAACGATATTGAGAAGAACTTCAACGCATAAGTCACTGAACAGCTATCTAGCAACTACCACACTTGATCGTTCAACCTTGTGGCAAGTGAAAAAATGCGTAGACATCTAGAAATAATAAGAAAAAACAGCAAATTGGTCGAAGAAATTTACCGTTGTCATTTACTCTGATAAATGTTTAAATAAACTTTTCGAATTTCGATCCTTCATATATTCTCAATGACTCGACCGATTTACAAAAACGAATCCGGAATTTATAGAGAATAGAAAGCTCTTTTCATTGCGGTGCCACTTGAACCCCCTTCCCATTTGAAAAAAATTGGGGTATGACACCCCCGCTTAGAGGGTTGAAGATTTTGCAATCATTTTTGGGGCAAACGTTGTCCCCCTCACAAACAAAATTGACGTGTTTTTGAATTTTCTGAAAAAAAAAATTACTCTGGCCGTTATGCCTTGCGGAACGTTTTCGATGGGCCACCCTGTATTTTATTTATTATTAAGTATATCAGTCTAATGCAATAAGCATATGTCTTCGGTTTGTTGCAAAAATTGTCTTATTTATAGTTTATGATATGTATTTATTAGCATATCTGACAGAATTTATTAGTAATTATAATAAGCGCCATTTTACTAATTTCTGGACGGCTGGCGGTTATCAGGTTCTTCCCATGTATTCTATATTTTTACAAGGCTTATATCAAAGGATTTAACAACTTATTGTCCTGCAGAGTTTATACATTCTGTAGGGACCAGTTAGATCTTCTATAATATTGTAAAATCCTAAAATTAAGAAATTAGCGCTTATCAAGTTTTTCCCCCGGACCTTTCAATTGTGTTACTATTGCAAAAAACTATAATGAGATCATATTTTAACTGCAAAATTTGCAAAAGAATTGTTATAAACAATAAACCACTTTCAATGCTTGTTAACTGACATTTTGAGTCTTGGAGTTTTTGTAGCGACGAAGATATGTGAGTGCAGCAAAATATGGCTAAAGAACAAGATAAATTGCTGCTACCAAATGATTTATATCCTTATTACTTGAAACCTGAAATAGTATTAGGGCATTAGGACATATAGTTTACATGGTATTACAGAAATTTTTATTTAAAAGATTTTTCATTCCCAAAAATAGCCAAGAAAAACATGAAAAAAAGTATTTGAACTCATAACACAGAAAATATCAATTTTAATATTTTTTTATTAAACACTTTCAATATAGGTATGTATTAGATGATGAAATACATAACTGCATATATATATTATAATTAACTGTTAAAAAAATAATAAATATAACGTTTAGTTAGAAATTCGTAACAATATTTATTGTATTTCAAAATGATTTTTTTCAGTAACAATAATCAAGCTTTGTAGAAAAATAAATCCTTCTATCAAGACACTTGGAATATTATAATAAATTGGGTAAATTATTAAAAATATACAGGGTGTCTCAGATTTTAATCGGGAAAATTTAATAGACGATAGAACTTGCAAAAATAAAACAAAAAGTTCATATCAATCAACTTGTAAGATTTAAAGCTTCCTTTTCGAGATACAGGGTTGTATCTAACCATTATTATTTAATTTCTTGTCCAGGGTGGAGTGAATAAATGAATTTAATTTTTTTTTGCAAGAAGTAAGCAAGATAGACAAAAAAGTCAGGAGACAAAAAAATAATATTTTTAATTACTAAATCCAAAAATAATATTAAACTTCTAAAAAAGCAGTGGCGTACGTATTTTTTCCTTTAAAATAATTTAACAGTGATGCCCCACCGCCGCCCCTGGCCATTAAACTTAAATCTAATTACATCCAATTAAGTTCCATATTAAGTATTATAAACGGGTCAAGTTATATCAAAATCGATTTAATAGTTTTTCAAATATCTTATTTTTTTTTCTTTTTTAAGTAACTTTAACACCCTGTATCTCGAAAAGGAAGCTTTAAATCTTACAAGTTGATATGAACTTTTTGTTTTATTTTTGCAAGTTCTATCGTCTATTAAATTTTCCCGATTAAAATCTGAGACACCCTGTATACAGGGTGGTCCGAACTGTATTCCGGAAACTTTTGGCAGCATATTCTGCAGATAAAAATAAGTAAAAAAGTTCGTATAAATGTATGTCCTCAAATTCTTAGTTTCGGAGATACAGGGTAGAGAAGTTTCATTTTTATTACGATTTTTTCCAAATAATTTCTGAAGTAACGTCAATATTTTAATGAAAATTGGTGTTTGGGAGTTTTTTGACATGAGAAATTTGATTTTGATGTCAATATGGCTCCTACTAGTAGAGGGCGCCACCTACATATTTTTTAACCGGTTTGAAGAGTAATAACTTTTTGTCCGTACCTGTATATAACTACTGAGTAAAAAAATATACATTTACGACGTTTTTTACGTAAAAAAGGTCTCTTGGTAAAAATCGCTACGAGTAATCGTTTTCGAGATATTTGGAATCGAAATTATCAATACCTGTCATCATTGACATTAATTAAACATGTTGACTAAATATCCGACAACTCTAAAATCACTGAAACTTCCGCGACTGACAACGAAAACTGAAAAATATAACGGCACTTTTTGTTTTGAACCTGCATATCAACATTACGCGGTACCATTATGTTTTTGTTTTTGAAATAGTATAAAATATCTAATTATAACTTGTAAATTTTAATATTTTAACATGATTTTAACTGTTTCTGACAATAACTAACTTTTTGTTATCAAGATGACATTTTAGACGGCAACTGACATATATGTCATAATATTTGAATTTTAAATATGTATGCAATATAATTTATAAATTAATATATTGCAACTTTATACGAATAAAACATTTATACATTCACAAAATACAACAAAGTCTAATAATATAGTTTGAAAACAATGAATATTGAATTAAAATTAAAAATGTAAAGCGCGACCCCTTGTGTCAAAATTCGATGATTAAATTTTCGCAATTTTTACACCATTGGCGCCGTTTACGACCGTTGGCGCCTCTATAAGTAGTGTTTGTTCGGGCGGTTGGTCTTTTACTCCCGATTATGGCTATTAAAGAAAAAGTTCTACAGGGGGATGTTTTGTGTTCTGAAATCAAATTAATTATGAAGTTTATGGTTGCTAGAGTAACAATTATTCTCGGTTCAGTGTTAAAAGTCAATCACGTGACACTTACTTTTAGCACCAGTGCTAAAAGTAAATGACTTTAACCATCAGTGACATAATGTCACATTTTAGGCACTGACAGCATGCGTTAAAAATTACATTTTTACTGACGTTTGTAGAAAAAACATATTTTTTCTTTACCTTTTTGTTTCAAAAAAAAATCCAAAATAGCTGAGTTATTTTACTTTGAAAATTGAAAAAACCTCATAGACTTGATCCGTGGTTGGAATAATATATCACCACTAAAAATATTTGTACTTATTTAAAACTCACCCTGTATTCAAAAAACGTTAATTAATTTGTTGAAAAATATAATACCTAAACTCATTAAAATTGTAGAATTAGAATAATAGAAGTGCATTTAGTACAGAAAGACAGCTGTGTATGTTTTGTAAATGAATATTTTTAGAGATGAACTTGTGATTGTGTATGGTACAGAGTGAGAAATCATGTGATATTTTTGTAGTAAACGTAAACACAGAAAAAATAGACGAAAAACACTTTGATACGATTATATGGTTAGTACGTAGGCTTAATTTAATTGTAGTTATGATTGTATATAATTAGAATTAGCTAGGTTGTCGAGCAACAACAAGATTTTATTAGATAAATATGTTTATTTATTAATTTTATTATACGAAATGTGATGACGCATATGCCAATGTGTATGTGCTGAACAAAAGATATTATTTTGTTATTTGTAATGTTATAATTGTTGTAATAAATTCGTTTTTATAAAGGATATTGTTTTGATTTTGATAAATCATATATCAGAAAGGTGAAGACAATGGAATTGGATCAAAGTTTAGAAGACCACTTGGGTATAATTATAAACTTTAACATAAGCGATAGAAACATACGATATCTGAATTTCGCATAAAGAAATAAAACTAATAATAATGCAGTCTAGCAGAGAGTACCGGGTGTTTTTCAAGTGCCTCACCTTTATATCTTTTATATTTTTTTCCAATAAAAAAATCCAAAATATGCCAATGAACCACCCTCGATCCATTTGAAAAAATTGAGTTATAAGTAAAAATATCATTTGGACATTTTTTAACAGGCCAAGAAGACATGACGATCAAATCTATTTTCCCAAGGCTCCTTGATTAAAAATTAGTAGTTTTAACACAGCCATGAAGGCCTAGATTGAAATTTAAAATACTATTTTTAAAGCGAAAATGGCAAAAATTGACATATGATATGTATCATTCTATTCAGAATGTCATTTTCTATCAAATAAAGTAAAGAAATGCCGAGGGTACCATTTAAAAACCAAAAGTTGTAGTAATTTCCGGTGAAACAGGAAGTGACACAAACTAACTGAATACGTCAATAAACCCTAATTTATGTCGTATACTAAAAACTCAAATATTGTTTTATTATCTGAAAAATTAATAATAATTCCCAAAGTCAATACAACATATTATAGCAAAGATAAAATTTTATAAGATAATAAAAGATAATAATAAAAAAACCTTCTAAAAGGCTAGATTTGCATACCTAGAACTTTATACCGGGGTACAATATACTACAATACTTTAAAAATAATGAAAATAAAATGATACATCACCTCTACCCTAAAATCAATCCGTTTTCCAAAAATCAGCTTTTTACGCCAAGCGCTTTAAGCAGGATCGTGACCAGATTTTTCGAAACACCCTGTATACATTTTTAAAAAAATCTTAAAATATGTACGAAAACAAAATAAAATATACGTGTTTAAGCGTTTTTTCGGACTCTTGACCCTTTTTTAAATAAAAAATATTGTAATATTTGAGGGGTGGTTTCACCCCCTTGGAACTGGAATTTCGAAAAATCCCTACTTATTCTTATCGAACCTCTACACCCTAGAATCAACCTGTATGCCAAAATTGAGCTTCTTACGTTGAGTGGTTTGAGCAGGATCGTGATTATTCAGTGAGTCAGTCACTTAAGTATTATTTAATATACCTATATTAGTAGATACTAGCTCACCCGACAAACGTTGTTTTGCCATATAAATATTTTTTATGGGACAACAGTCATTTTCATTCAAAGGGTTGAAAATTATTGAATTATTAATATCGCTATTAAAAAATAGGGGTTGATGGTAGAAGGGTGAAAATTTAAGGTTGTATGTATTTTTTAATGCCACACCATAAAAAATAAAAAAAAAATTTTCTCAAAAAATAAAAACAAATTGGGGCGAACGACCCTTATCACTTAGGGGTATAAAAAAATATCAACGTATTCTTAGACCTACTGAATATATATATAAAATTTCATCAAAATCTGTTTCGGAGCAGTATGGTAACTAAAACTGTGATACAAGAGAGAATATTGAGAATTTTATATATTAGATTAAAAAAAAATAATAAGAGACCCTCCCAAAAACAGAATTTTATATATCTGGGTACAATATACTATAATACTTTGAAAATAAAATCATACATCGTGATTAAATTTCTGATATTATTAATCTAATCCCGTTGTATTCAAACAACACTACAAAAAATACCTTTCATTTAATAAACAATAATAAATGCATTTTCAGTAAAACATGAAATCTCAATTAAGAAAACAATCTATTTTAGATTATTACTAATAAAGAAATATTATCTAGAGAGAATTAAAAGTGCGTCGATTTGAAAATTTCAATCAAGCCGCCAATGGTTTTAAAAATATGAATTTCGAATATTAATTATAGTCAACTAAATATACTTCAACAGCAACCACTAATACACATGCACCGTTACTTTAATCGATACGTAACTAATAAAACATAAATTCAATTTTATGTTCATTGAGTATAGGCAACCAAATATACTCAGATTTAAGGATTTCCCGCTATTTATCAGGCATCACGCCAGACCGTTGAACTCTCGCTCATTCTATAAATGTAAAGTCAATTTGAAATCCTTGACACCGAAATCAGCAAAAAGGTAAAATATACGTGAAAATATATAAGGCTTTCATTTTCCGACTTTTTTCCTATGTTGTCTGTATAAAATCAAAATCCGGCAATATACAGGGTAACCCAGAGTTCTAGAAAAGGTCAGCAACAGGTTTCCCACTTTATATTTTTACTCTAAACCTTTTTATAAATTATGCGGGCAATACTAAAAACACTTGCGAGTAATTTTAAAAGTAATTTCATAGATATACAGGATGATAGGTGATTCAAAAATATGTTTAACCTAAACTTGTATTGTTTAATGAAATGTTGTATATTTTTTTCGCTAAGGATTTGTCATAACATCCTCATTCCAAAATAAAAGGTACATAATGTCACGATCTACACTGAGTGGCTTTTGAAATATGACCATTTTTAAACCACATATTCTCTACGACACTTAAAACTCTCCCAAAATTATAAATTCGGAATTTTTTAATTTTTTTAATAGAAAATATTTTATAACAGTGTCAGTGCACACTAAACTGTGTATTGTATACAGGGTGAGTCAAAACTACTGCGTCATAATGAACACCGCTATTTTATAACACAAATGAAGTAGTTTTTAAACAGCTTTATGTTTTGATAAATAATTTTTGTATCCAAAAACGATGTTTATGAAAAGGGTGTAAAAAATTAAGATTTTTTAAAAGATCAAAATTTTTTTTTGGGTTTTAATAAGACTTTTTTTATTTGACAGAGAATATATTTAATAAAGAATATTTCAAGAGAGCTATAATTCTATATGTAAAATTAAATGGTGAATGTAACGCCAACTGCATTAATAGACCTTCCGCCTCTTCGCATAGTGATCCAGGCGGAGGTTTTTCCCATCACTAGTTATTTTCCGATATTTCAACTACTTCTCCCTGTACGTTGATGTTTCTTGGTGAATCAATTAAATACTCTTGTCTAGATTCCTGAAGGAGGCCCCTATAATATTCGAACCATTGTTCAGGTTTAATTAAGTGTATATTAGCCTTGTTTTTTCCTGGGTTCTTAACATTTGAAATAAATTTCCATATAGCATTAGTTGAAATATTGGAAGAAACAATAAGAATGGCTGCCAAGAACTTAAAATCAGGCAAAGCAAGCGGCCCAGAAGGAATATATTCCGAAATGTTGAAAAATGGTACCTACACAGAAACTATTTAGAAGCTTGGCATTAATTTTCAATATTTGCTTAAACGGACATCCCGTTCCAGAAGACTGGAAGCTGGCTTACATATCTTCGATCCATAAAAAAGGCAATAAGCTGGACTGCAGTAACTACCGTGGTATATCAGTGACGAGCACAATGAACAGGTTATATGGTAGAATTTTACGTGATCTCATAGAAGAAGATTATAGAGAAAAGGAGGAAGAAGAACAGAATGGTTTTAAAGCAGGAAGGTCGTGTACAGATAACGTGTTCTGTTTAAAACAAGTTATAGAAAAAAGATCGGCAAGAAACTTGGACACACATATAACATTTGTTGGCTTACGGAAAGCGTACGACACTGTCCCAATATCAAGACTATGGAGGGTACTAGAACAATCCAGGATCAACCATACTTATATAACAGCTCTTAAGGAACTATATAAGGACGCAAAATCAAAAATAAAGGTAGGAAAAGAGCTTACACAAACATTTATAACCGACAAAGACTTGCGTCAAGGTTTGGTCTCCCCTACTCTCTTTAAAATATACGTTGCAGTCGCCTTAAAAAATTGAAAAAGAAAGATCCGTGGTATGGGCAAAGAGATTGACAATGAATGTTTGTTCACACCAATTCGCAGACGATCAAATAATAGTTGCCAATGACAAAGATGATATGCAATATATGCTAAGAAAACTTATTGAAGAATACGGAGAATGGAGCTTGACAGTTAACATAGCCAAAACAAAATATCTATGTATAGGCTCAATTACATTTGATAACACTGGAACTGACGGCAGAGAAATAGGAAAAGGATTATCAACGCGAAAAAAAGAATCGGATGTCTAAATGGAATCTTATGGAGCAAATCAATAACAAAGCGAAGAAATTTCAATATATATGAAACCATGATAAAGAGCAACCTCCTGTATGGAGCAGAAACATGGAGAATAACTGAGAGATACAAGAAGAGGATAGAGGCCATAGAAATGGATGTCATTCGAAGATCAATGGGAATTTCAAGACAACAACGAATAAGAAATAATACCATAAAACAACAAATGGGTATAGAAGGTACGATAGGATATAGAGAAGGATTAGATAAAAAGCAGCTGATCACAGGATATAGAGAAAAAGCAGCTGATCTGGTACGGACATGTAGAGCGAATGAAGGACACTAGATGGCCCAAGAAAATAATCAATTGGCAACCAAAGGGCAGAAGAAAACAGGGAAGACCGAAACTGGAATGGCAAAAAAGCGTACACAAAGCGATGAGTGAAAGAAACCTGTCAACAGAGGATTGTACGAATAGAACAGGCTGGAAATTGGGTATCGGACAACGTAGAAAAACGTTCTAAACCGACTAATATATATATATATATATATATATATATATATATATATATATATATAGTTATTTTCAACTTAACTGAAATAATATGAACAATGCAGTTTCTATTATGGCCATATTACAGTCCGACAAATGGATGAAAAAACGGCGTAACGCTACCAGGACCGCAGTTTTCTAAAAGCATGGTAGAATGTAGAATGAGCAGAATTGCGATTAATCACCGCGACCTTAAAGATATACTGTATCCCCGTTCTTGAGCTATAACTCATATTCATCATAGAGTCTATAACTCGTCATACATGGTGATTTTCCTGTAGGGAGGACAGGGTATTTCCCATCCTCCTCTGACAGCAGCAGATATTCTTCCTCCCAAGGTATACAGTACAGTATACACCCTTCCACGGTTGGGGTTTGGCCCTCCGTGCCCTTCACAGTCGAGGAGCTTGTCCACGTCTTTAACTTCGTCTCTGCTTAGACCTGATACCGGTGTTGTCCCGAATCTATCATCATCACCATAATGTTCAGTTTAATCAACCATTTGCAATTATGGTGTAGCCTCCCCCATATATTTTGATACTCTCTTTGTAGTTGGACCCATTGGTTGTCTAGCGTTAGCTATCCGGGCCCAAGTTATACCTGCTAATTTCCTAATATCATTATCTCAGCTAGTTCGGTCTTCTTCTAAGTCTCTTAATTCCTCGTGGGCACCATGCTGTAATTTTTGTGGTCCATTTGTTGTCCGTCCTTCTTACCAGGTGTCCTACCCATTGCCACTTGAGGGATTCGACTCTGTGAATGACATCTATTACATAGGTCTTTTATTGTGCGACCTGCAGTTTCCTTATAATGTCCCTTGTAAGTGTCCAGGTTTCGCATGCATAGGTCATGACTGGTAGTACACATTGATCGAATGTTGTCTTTTTTAGATAAAGTGGCACTCTAGCTTTGAATATGATTGAGTTTGTTCCATAAGTAGTCCATGCTAACTTAATTCTTCTGTCAATTGCTGGTAATAGAGATCCCGAGCAGTGTATTAGTTGTCCCAAATATATATATTCTTCTACTATTTCCAGTGTTGTGTTATTTATTAGAATGTCTTTTCTGTCCAGTAGTTCGTTGTACATTACTTAATTAGTTTTTACTAAATTCATTTTGATACCCACTTTATTGCTGGCTGTATTTAGTTGGTTAATTTGTGCTATTAGCAATTAGGACTATGTTATCAGCAAATTTTAGATGGTTAAGATTAGCGATGGGAACTATCGAATGAATTAGACTATCGAATGGTTAATGAATGAATGATTTCAACTATCGAATGGTTTTATTCGAATAAAATCATTCATTCATTTGTATACTAAAGCATATGTGACAACCTCGCCGTGCGACTAAATGGTTATCGTTGAGCCACGACTATCGAATGCTTTTGATAAATGAAATTTAGTATTCGTTTGATTTTTGTATGCGTCAGTGCATTATTAGTTCTTCCAAATTCTTATAACTTCGCCGTATAAATACTGTGCTATTTTTGCGTTTATTAAAATAGTTAAAATACTAAAATAGTAGTTATTTTTTAATTTTATTTATTGACGATTGAGTGGCATGTGCATGGGGTCAAAATTTTTCCGAAAATTTGTGTGATTTTCCGTAGTCCGATCTTTCAATTATTTAATTTTATATGGTCTATTTTTTAATGGGAAATTTTGAGAAGTAGCAATTTTTAAGAGAGATGAGATGAACTTACAATTAATTTTAAAAATACATATTTGTATTTTAGATGTTTTAATAATATGAATTAGTTGAACTTAATAATCATATTTAAGTAATGTGGTTAAGTAAATGGGGTTATCGAACTCAAACTATGGGGTGAGAAAATTAAATTGAAAGTTTTATACGTGCAAATTTAAAAAAAAGTTAACGATGTTTGTATTTTGTTTATGCTAATTCTCTTACATGTAGTTTTTGCGAAGAAATATTTCATTTATTTTTTAAAGTAAATGCCAGTAAAAGTAAATATAATTTTTAAATAGTAATATAAAGCACCTAATATAAATAATTTTGATTTCTAATTTTTTATTTATATTTTCCTTCCATTACACTGCATGCTTAGAAAATTAATAAATGTTTATATTTCATGATTTTAAAATTTGTTGTTAATATAACAAATTAGTTCTGTAATTATTATTATTTAATAAACCAACGTTGCCACACACAAAAAATTTAGAGACTATATTATTTTTAAATAGGATCTAATATAAATAATTTTGACATCTAATTTCTTGTTTATATTTTGCTACTTAAAAAAAAATGTTTATATTAAATGATTTTAAATTTTGTTGTTAATAGGTATAACAAATTATTACTGTTATTATTATTTATTAAACCAGTCTCTGCTTAAAAACATTAAAAATCATTCTCCTACATCCAAAATAACAAGTATTATTGCAGTGTAACAACAGAATATTAATAAAAAAAATGCAGAATATATAGACATACTATCCCTAACTAACTAAAGCCAAACAATAATATTCTTTGCTAATATAAACTAATACCAAAATATGGCAACAGCGGCCTTCATAATGTATTTTCTGTGTAAATACTAGCACCTCAATAAAAAAAATAATGTGCCCTTATCTATATCTGACTCCGCAAAAAATCAAACATGCCGGCTTCTTTCATAGCAATGCCACCGACCGCTGCACAGTGCTTCGTCCCATGGACAAAAATCGAAAAAAAAGTTAAAATTTACTAATATCTGAATATGTAATTTTATACTTATAGCAATGTTCAACCATCCTGTATATTATTTTTCATAAACAGCGTTTTTTTTGTTAGCAAATATTTTCACTAAAAATAAATTTTGCGATCATTATCTTATATCAATGAAAAGAATAACATTCATAGTAGTTCTGTATATGGAGTTAAACGTAAACGAGTTAGTACGTACTTAATTGAAAGCCACTATGGATATTGTTAAACAAGGTATGTACTTTAAATTTATTTCTAAACAAGTTCGTGATTGTTTAGTTTTTATTTATTTTTTAAGATGATTCTTAAATGGGTATAAAAATTTTACGTTTTCAAACTTCAAAAGGACATTTAAAAAAACATATCAAAACATATCGTATTTATTGAATATTTTTGTTGTCATATTCATACACTTTTAATTTTTGTATAGTTCACCTGCGTCTGCTTGCGACGAACTTTATTTTATAATACTTTTCAGATGGAGTAAAATTGATAAGCAATGCCGATCTGGTTAATACTTGGCTTGATCATAAGGACAAGAACTCAAAATTATTTGTATTTCAAAAAATGTGTTCTTTATTAGATATTGATGACCCTTCCAGTCAAATGAGACCATTTGTGCCTGAAAAAGCCCACTATTTTGGAGCGAAACGTCGCATAAAAAAGTTTCCATCTTTCAATTTATTATAAAACCTCATACTCAAGAAAACGAAAAAATAATATATTGATATGGTCTATTAAAGAGGTAACTATTAACATCCGAACCCCTCATACCAACAAAAAGAACTGTAACAAGGCGAAAAAGTAACATATTAGAACATGATGTATATTATATGTGAGGATATTTCATCTACCTGTGATTTGGATACTATAAATTTGGAAGATTCTGTCAGCAGTGATTCTTCTGAATCAGAGTAGTTACGATCTATGCATTTTATTGTCCTAAAGTAAATTTATAGTATCTTAAGTTTTTTTTAATTAAATATAGCATTAATGTTTCTTTTTCATTAAAGAAAAACATTTTTATCTTATATTGGCTTATATTGTAGGAATCATGTTCTAATGTTATTCCAATTCTTTTTTATCACAGGGATTTATTTAATACTTACACCGTTTTCATACTACAAATTATTATTTCCTTAGATGGACATTTTTATTATTTATAAGATTTTTTTTTCATAAACGTGGGACTAAGAACATCATCATTTAGTACAATGAGAGTACTCATCATTTGTGTCAAATAAACCTAGTTTGAATAAATTGCCTACAATAAAAGAGAAGTTTTGCATTTTTGTCCTCTAGAGCCATATGTTCGAAGCACTGTGCGCTGTCGGGTTTCTCGGAAAGAAACCTACGTCGCCGGGCGACAACTAAAATTCAGTTAATATTTTATTATAATCGATCCTGACGAATAAATGAATTTCATAAATGAATGAATTTTATAAATGAATGGTTTTTGCTGCCGAATTACTAGAATACAATATTTCAAGGCAGATGACGGATATATTCGATAATTTTTATTCGAATAGTTTTCAACGAATGTTTTCTTACTAACTATCGAATTATTCGAATGAATTGCAACTATCGAATGTTAAGATAGTATTCATTCGATAGTTCCCACTACTAGTTAAGATATTCTCCATCTATACTTAATCCTTTGTTGGTCCACTCGAGTTGACGGAAGATTTCTTCTAGTGTTTGGTTGGTTCCAGCTGTAAACAGCTTTGGGGATATCGCGTCTCCCTGTCGTACTCCTTCATCGTACAGCATCCTTACTCTTACTTTGGCTTCTTTGTATATGTTACAGTAAAAGTTGGAAATCAGCGATTGTTAACAATGACTAGTAAAAGCTCACATTCACTGATTTGCTAAGACTACGCCAGTAAAAGTTCAACATCTATTTTTGAAACCAACTTTTACTAATGAATGCTAACATTCCCTGGACGATGGCAGTGAGTTTGAAAGATTCAGTTGTATATGTATAATTGTGTTGTTATCGTTGTAAAAAGTGCTGTACGGTATTTTCCCTACCGAAGAAATTTTCTGTGAAAAATTAAGGTACACCAGGCACTCGCAAAAATGGAACAGGGCTTGTTTTTCATTTTTGGAATATAAGCCTTTTGAAAGTCTATAAAGGCTATTGGCTAGTAGAAGTTTGTATTATTTTGTTCGGCTGATCCCGAATCTATAATAAGGGATATATCCATAGATAGATCCCTCTTTCTCTATTGACTTATTGGATTTGAGCTCAATTCCTATTGTTGATGACTCCCTCGAGTTGATGACTCGCCAACTCGATGTCCTTACATTGGAATTTTGAACCTGGATAAGGCTCAGCAGGTAGGTGGGCGTCTATCCCTTTGCTCCTGGGTAGAAAGACCGTGATGGTCGCCCTTTAGCTTTTTTTCCGACACATCAGGACGGTCCCTTAATATTGAAAAAAATCGTCATTTTCAAACGACTGAACGCCGTTTTTTCTCAATCGTACGGTATTTTATAAGCCAACTAAGATTTAACTTCCGATATGAAATTTGTATTCAGCGATTTTTTTCTATTCTGTCAGTGTGCTGGCAACGTAAAATTATCAATTTCTAACCGTGACAAAAAAAGAACAGAACAACCAATTATTACTATTTACCGTGGTGATTCGATTGACCTTGTGTACGATTTTAGACCAATCGTTTTTAATTCCGAATGCATCTATCAAATGATGCATTAAATGCACCTTAAAACATAATTTGTTTGTTAAGCGTTTTACGGCACTGTACAGGTTGTCCCATTTTTGTGTTTTATGGGGTTTATCATTTATGAGTAGCTATACAAAGATACGATTTTCACATCACTGTGCTACTTTTTGATGGGACTAATACTACCACACAGGTTTGTCCTTTGATACTACCACACAGGTTTGCCCTTTATGTCAAAGTTCCAGAATTCGGCTCAGAAACACGTCCATGAAGGTATTTTTCGAAAAAAAAAATTTTGAAAATCGTGCACAAATTTTTCCACGGGCGGTGGGTAAATATCCGTAAATGACTACAACTTTTGATTTTTAAATGGCACCCTCGGTATTTTTTTACTTTATTCGATAGAAAATGACACTCTGAATCGAATGACATGTCATATGTCAACTTTTGATATATTCGCTTAAAAACAAATTGTATTTTAAATTTCAATCTAGAGTGCCATGGCTGTGTTAAAAACACTAATTTTTAATCAAGGACCCTTGTAAAATAGATTTGATCGTCTAATGTTTTAGTGTCTTGTCCTAGGCGGTTAAAAGATGCCCAAATTCAAATAAACCGAAATTCGGTTTATTTGAATTTGGGTTAATTATCTCACTCAAATAAAATAAAATCGTAGTCGTGAATTTCTTGGTGTATTTCTATATTGTGAAAGATGACACTTGAATTTGCTCATACTGATTGCAATTTCAAATAAACCATATGCAAAAATGTCAAAAATTGATATATGATAGGTCATTCTATTCAGAGTGTAATTTTCTACCGAATAAAGTAACAAAATACCGAGTGTGCCGTTTAAAAACCAAAAGTTGTAGTCATTTCCGGTGAAACAGGAAGAGGCCGAAAACAATTGAATAAGTCAATGAATCCTAATTTATGCCATGTACTAACATTCCAAATCTCAATTTTTTAGCTAAAAAAATAAAAAAGTTGTTTTAGGGGTGAGCCACTTTTCAAACGCACCCGGTGTACTTACCGGGTATATAGTTTTTACCCAAATTCAATGTGCCCTGTATTTACCCAGTTGGTATATACCGGATGCAATATCGGGTATTTACCCAAATTTCTATATACCGGGTGTTTACCTATCTCTGATCACAGCACTAAAAGTGATGCAAATACAGAAAAATTCCGGTGGCCCTCAAATTATGTTAAATTTTCAAACTTGAATAACTCGGTTATTTTAAATTGATTTGAAAAACGGTAAAGAGAAAGAGAAAATATGTTTCTCTTATCGAGATATATCAGCCCTGAAAATATCTGCACTTATTTAAGACTCACCCCGTATATAGTATTAATATCGTTACCTTTGTTGTAAGTTCAGAACAAGAATCTTCAAGTAACTTCGCCATTAAAACAAATGTAAAATCTTTCTGAATGGAGAATACACGAAACTAAATATCACTATCTCTTTACTCGAGCACTAATCTGAACATCAATTAAAACAAAATTCTATCTCTACCCTAGCTATCGAAAACAAAAAGAATACTTATTTCAACTTTAAACAATATAAAGTGCATTACTTTATAGTGGCGATATTCCAAGAAGATTGCTCATACATACAACATCTCTAACTACATAAAAAGAACAGTCGGGACCTATTTTAAACCGCATCGACCAAATTGGCCACTCAGCCGGCCCAAAAATAGACGAAATTATATAAAAATAACAATTATAAACACTTAGCTATGTAACAGGTGTGCGATATGTCACCCGATCAAATTCTCAGGTGAAGCGACTCAGCTCTAATTTTACATCTAGGCCGAAAATAAGCGAGAAAATACTAATCGAAAAAGAACTTACACACACACCACTCTATTTTTTGTTTACTCGGACGGTTTTTGGCACCCGCCAAAAATACGTCGTACGAGTCAAGGTCGGCAACATCCCACCCGGTTACGCAACCGCGGATGTCCATTTATATCGGGATGCCACCGGATTCGCCCGAAATTAGTCCACCTGACGGACAATGGGACACACCTTGCGAATTGTCGAATCCAGGTGTGGGTATCGCGTTAGGATGTGTAATATGGCCGTGACTTTGACATTTTGTATTTGGGATCGTCGGCGTTGTCGATTGTTAAGGTTTAGTTAACAGTCTTACTCTACAGTCAACAACTTAGTCCACGGCCACACAGAAAGCGATTAAAGGTTGATTCTCACTATCCCTTCCATATCAGCTCCCTTCCGTTTACATAAAATATTATATCATGTAATAGGACAATGCACACTATCCGTCCCGTTTCCCTTCCGTTCCATATCCTTTCCTTCCATACATTTTTTTAGCGGACGGGACGCAACGGACTGAAGCGTATCGGAAACAGCGTTGGCAAGTTCTTACATTTGTACCAGCTCTGTTAACATTTTGCTGATATTTATTTATTCTTTCACCTCTTAATTAAATCTATTACCCTTTTCAAAAGATACAAATTTTTAAAATAAAACTCTTGTAATAATATAAAAATAAAGTAAAGATTTCAGTTAACGTCTCCTTTTTGCTGCCAGGGCTAATCTGGTCGGGGTCTACTTTGTTTACGCGGAATCCGAACCGCAGTCCTCGGCCATATCATGGTCAGTGGCCTACCGGCTTAGGAAGTGTCTAAATTAACTCTTACTCACGAGATATCCGATCTCATCCGGCATCAAATGAGCACTGTGTATCAATAGATTTTTCACTTTTCCCTTGGACAACAGCACGATACAGAGTTTCGAACCGGTCACCAGTCCATCCACCAGTATCGCCTGACGTCGCTTAACTTCGGTGTTCTAATGGGAACCGGTGTTTCAACGTAGCTAGGCCTTGTAATAATATAAATTGTACAAAAAAAATATACTTATGAGCACCAGTCAAGGTAAAAGATAACTGTCAAATGAAGTTGTCATTTCAGCGACTCAGCTCTAATTTTACATCTATCTATTTAGTGCTTTATTATTATTATTAAAAACTCATACCTACATCGAAAATATTAGCCATGAATTACACTACCGAAGAAAAAGTGTTGATGATTAAATTGGTATTATCAAGAAAATAGTTATCAAAAGGTGTCGGACATGTTTGCTGCTCTGTATCCGAATAGACCGATACCTGGAAAATCTACAATCGCAAGGAATATCCAGAGATTTGAGACCAAAAAGGTACCCTAATAAATACCTGCAGATGTGAAACAAGGCAGGAACAAAGAGAAGATGCAAGAAATGATACCGACTTGGAAGTTTTATTGTGCGTCGAAGAGAACGATGGAAAGATCAGCACAAGGAAACTTGAGGATGAAATAGGAATAGATCACACTACAGCGTTTCGAATTTTGAAACGACATAAATACTATTCCTTCAAATATGAAAAGCACCAAGAGCTACGAGATGGGGACGAAATACGGCGGCAGGCGTTTTGTTTTGATATGATGGAAAGAGCAAACACGGATAGGGAATTTTTAAAAAACATATGTTTCACTGACGAACCCAACGTTCAAAATGTTCAAAATTATCGATATTGGAACAAAGAAAACCAACACAGGTTTGTCGAAACAAGGACGCAATATCCACAGAAAGTAAATGTTTGGGCAGGGATATTCGGACACAATATTATCGGGCCATTATTTCTTACGCGAAATTTAAATGCAGAATATTATTTGGAACTACTCGAAAATCATATTTTACCTGCTTTACATGATACCGCTAGGGAAAATCAGGAAGTTTGGTGCCAAATGGATGGCTGCCCGGCACATAGTACCCTGGCTGTTCGGGAATATTTAGACAATAGTTTTAACGGAAACGTTATTGCCCTAAATCATACAGTAAATTGGCCAGCAAGGTCTCCTGATATTTCGCCAAATGATTTCTTTCTCTGGGGCCATTCAAAAAACAGGATATACAAGGACAAAAAATACGCAAATCTAGACGAGTTAAAAATGCTATTTCTGCCCAATGCAATAGAATTTCAGTTTACTAATTAGCGAATGTAAGAAGAGAATTTTATGATCGCCTGTGTTATTGTCTAGCAGTCGATGGAGGAACATTTGAACATCTTAAATCCTAAAGTTCTAACAATTTAATAGTACATATCTAAATTAATAAGTTATTGAATATTGTAATAATACTATAATTAACCTTGTAATTGATTACTTTATTTTACTTTAATTCATATTAATTTGTATTTATAAATACATCTTTACGATTTCCGATGTAGGAATGAGTTTTCAATAATAATAAAGCACTAAATAGGTAAATTTCTGAAATGACAACTTCATTTGACAGTTATCTTTTACCATGACTGGTGCTCATAAGTAAATACAGGGCCATAAGAAAGGAGAAATTTTTAAAAAGAAATCGGCGATAACTCGTAAACGAGCCAATCAAAAATATCAAAAGTTATTCTGTTGAATGTGGGTTTTAGTGCTCTTCAATAAACTTAAATAGAGTTATTCTCTAAAATAATTAGGGAAGCCAATAATTGACCCCATTAAAATTTACATGGGATTTCCTATGTCCCGTCTGACGATGCAACACCCGGTATGCCCTAAAATACTTCCTGAAGAAGTTACAGCACTCGAAAGGTCAAATAAAAATAACATATTTTGTTTATTTTTAAGAACATTGGTAAACCGTTTTTATTGAAATTTGATACTTTCACACACATTTTAATGCCAAAGCGAATGATGATAGTATAAAATTTCGTAATAGTCCTGAAAGGGTACTTTCCATTAGGGTAGAGAGTACTGGTGGTGGTACTTCTTTATCCCTATAGATACAGTAATTTCAACAAATCAGAATTAAATTTATCAGTTAGCTTATTCGGTCCACTGTTGAACAAAAGCCTCCTTCAATTCTAGCCATTTCTTTCTATTTTGTGCCACTTGAATCCAATTTCCAGGATGATATTAAGAGAGTGCGAAACCTGGACACTTAAAACAGACATCATAAGGAAACTGCAAGTAGCACAACGCTCAATGGAACGAAATATGCTGGGAACAACCAAGAGAGACCGTAAAAGAGTAGAGTGGATACGACAAAAGGCCCAGGTAATAGATGTCATCCACAGAGCCAAATCCCTCAAATGACATTGGGCAGGACACCTGGCAAGAAGAAGGGATAACAGATGGATCAGAAAAATTACAGCATGGCATCCACGAGGAACTAAGAGACCTAGAAGAAGACCGAACCTGAGATAGGACCATAATGTTAGGAAATTAGCAGGGATAACTTGGGCCCGCATAACGACAACAATGGACCCAACTACAAAGAGAATATGTGAGAGAGGCTACACCATAATTGGAAATGGTTGAATAAGCTGAAAATGATGATGATGATGAAGAGAGTGGCTGGAAATTGGATTCAAGAAATTGGAGTTGGAAAATACTTGTACTAAAATGTATAAAGAGGTAGGGTTAGTTTTCAACCTTCCCGTACTTTGTTATTTTGGAGAAAGTCAAATATTAAAGCATTTAGCAAAACATAGACACGCAAAATCTCATTGAAATCGGAACATCATCGGTTTAGAATAGTTTTGTGAGTTAGTGTTAGTACTTTTTGTAATAGAAATCCATTTGTAAGACTTGTTTTTTTAGATTTCTTTATTATCTAGTGTTGTGATTTATAGCACAATGCCATATGACACAACATTAGTTTTAGTTTGTTATTTTTTACTTATTTATTTATTTAATTTGTGTTGAAGAACTTAGGTATGCTTTTATATACTTACTATATTATACAGGGTGAGTCTTATAAGTGCAAATATTTTTAGGGGTAGTATATTTCGATCCCAGAAACACAATTATGTATGAAGTTTTTTTCGCGAAAAAAAATTTGAAAATTTGCAATTTTTAAATTTTTAGTTTACAGTTGGGGGTTGGAACCTTTGGTGTTACACAAATAAAACACTAAATCACCACAATACACCAAAACACTTTTTACTTTTACACTGGACGCGCGTTTCGCTAACCATGTTTCATCAGCAGATGATTATAAACTCTATCTATAAAAACTATCAGTTTATAAT
This sequence comes from Sitophilus oryzae, assembly GCF_002938485.1. Classification (NCBI taxonomy): domain Eukaryota; kingdom Metazoa; phylum Arthropoda; class Insecta; order Coleoptera; family Curculionidae; genus Sitophilus; species Sitophilus oryzae. The sequence continues at coordinate 2,160,665 of NW_022147046.1, read as the reverse complement.
CATCAGCTGATGATGCTAACATGGTTAGCGAAACGCGAAGTAAAAAGTGTTTTGGTGTATTGTGGTGATTTAGTGTTTTATTTTGCAATTTTTAGTTAGAAAAAAAAACAATTTCTTGATAATATGACAACGTGGGTAGTAGATTAAATTTACAAGAAAGAAAACACAGAAAAAAGTGGTACTCAAAATTTAAGTAAAATTTTTTTTTTTGGAAATTTTCAAAAATGACTCGGTTATAAAACATACATAACATATATAACAACATATTTTCTATATAAACATATAGAAAATATGTTTTTTTTATCGAGATCTACCATCCCTGAAATATTTGCACGTACTTAAGACTCACTCTGTAGAGAGATTTTTTTAGCAAAATACCCTAAGATGTTAATTAAAACTAAAAATTCCGTATTATGATAAATGCGTAAGAAAATGAATTATGTTTTTGTCTTCTTTTTCGTCTAGAGAAATATGGTAACCCTAGAATTGTATCCAATGAACTTATTTATTCGGACACACTGTATACTGTATAATCCACTACTTAAATTAATATTAATTGCTGTGAATTATTAATTAAAAAACTTATTTCTTTTTGTCTCAACGTATAAGGAAGCGCCGCTTCCCCCGCTTCCATGGACCACATACGCGTCTTTATTCAGGTGACAGGTGTTACTAAAAAACTCAGTAAACTCGAAGTAACTACTCAGAGGAATGAAGAATGTTTTACTTTTTCGACTAAAAATGTAACAACAATTCTCTAATAGTCACCGCAAATATGCCGCTCGAAAAAAAAAATAGTTTCGCGTAAACCAAAAGCATTCTAAAACCGCCAGCGATTAAAGTTACCATATCTATTACCTAACTCGCTATAATAGCATGTAATTAACACTCAATTATCATTCATCGGTACGATAAACAAAACGCAACCGGGAGAATAATAAATATAACAGAACAGAGCAACGAATTTTCCGGGCAGGAAAACGGGCGAAACGAGCCGGCAACGGCGCGGCCAAGTTTTGCCTAGCGACAGGCAGTCTGCCGGTCGCGGTGCCCTCAAAAATAATTGAACATCGCCAGCCAATGCCGGCTCGCTTGTTTCTAAGCGGCAGCACACCTGGTTTGGTACAATTTCTATTTTTTTTTCTATACGCTATGTTTTTACGCTAATTCTAATTTGCAAACGCGAACGTCACGTGGCTGTTCTATTAGATCGTTACCGAGGCGGTGATATAGGCCTGAGAGGAGACTTGTTGACGTCATCAAAGTAGATCTTTTAATTTTTTACTGTTATACATAGGTAGTAGGTATAATAGCTTTTTACTATTATATAAGTAGTTCCGCCACTGACTTCCCAGGAGGGGTAATTACCCCCATTACCCCTCCTGTATAAGGCTATCATCAGTGGCGTGTCGTATAGGGGGCCAGGGGGGGCGAACGCCCCCTCCACCCCTATGCGCTTAGCGCCCCTGGCGCCCTTTGAAAAAAAAATAGAAAAACTAAATTTAACGCAAAAACAAAGGGTGCCCTACCGTGCCCTTAGCTCTTCAAGATAAAAAAATGTCGTATATTATATTTCTCACATTTTATTTTTGTTTTTTAATGTTTACTTATATCCTTGTATTAAACAAGGCTTATATTTATTAATTTAAATCTCTAATGAAGTAGGCGTATATACTACGTACGAAAGTTTTCATATGGGTTTGAAACTTGAAACTACGCTACCGCTAGACCATTGGCTAGACATAACGAAGAAGATCCAAAAAAGGCCGCCAAAAAAGAAGAGGAAAGCAGTCGCGATGGAAATAAATTCGGGGAATCACCGACCGAAATATAATCGATTATAATGAAGTGCTGAATAAAATTAATATATTGTCCAATCACTTGCAAAAAGTTAATATCAACTTATGTACAGCTGCTAATATGATTACTGCGGTAACTATAGATCTCAAATCATTAAGAAGTGAAAATATTTTGATAATTTTAAAAAAGAGGCTACTATTTTGGCAAATAAATGCAATACGTCAACATCATTTTCCACAAAAAGACAAAGAATAAAAAAAATTCATGATGAAATCCAGAATGATTACCTACATCAAAATTCTGAAGATAATTTCAAGATATCAGTGTTTTATGGTACTTTAGACATTTTAACTGGTACTCTAGAGAATCGTTTTGAAGACTTCCTTAATATATGCCAAAGTGTTTATTGAATATGGACCAATATGGATGGATATGGACGTCAATGATGACAATTTAAAATGTCTTATGGATTGTTATGGATTATTCTTTAGTTGATGAATATAAACATGTTTGCAGTTTATTAGAAGAAATTAATGTAATGACAACAAATTTGCACCTGACGAATATTTATCATTTTTAATTTCCAATGACCTAGAGTCTTCATATCCATCTTTATGTGCATTAATGTGCATTACTTCTCAGTATTGAAGTAGACACAGCCCAGGATCTAAATATAGACGAAATAATTGATTTTTTTAAATCGGTTAAATAAGACGCTTGCATCTTTGAAATAACTGTTTTGTATACTAATTTTTTTAATAAACAAATTTATAATTAAAAAAAAAAAAAAGTTTCCATGTAGTCTTATTATTTAAAAAAAATTTGTAATTTATTTGATTGTAAATTTGTACTTTATTGATCATTGCGCCCCTTAAGGTCTTCGCCCCCTCCGCCCTTTTATCCACGACACGCTACTGGCTATGATCTATATGACTATATTATGACAATGATCAAATCAAAATATTGTGAACAAAATAAAATATATTCTCATATAAACCGAAAGAGAAATAATTGTCAAAAATAAAAATAACTCACCTCTGTTGATGGGATGAACTTACTAGGTCCATAAACCAATGGTACTGGAATTGGTAGTCCACGATCCTGCAAGAAATAAATAAAGAAGATTAAGAAAACTTAAGAAAAACAACTGGGATTTTCGAAAAGTAACAAAAAGCAAAATATCAAACACAAATTATTTAAACTAATAAGGACGTCCTAGGAAATAATATTAAAATAATAACTAGTTTAAAGTAAATAAAATACAAAGCAACAAAAAAATTATTAAAAAACAATTATGCCAAAATGATAAGTCAAATATTCATTATACATATTCATGAACGTCCAAAAAACAACTAGTTTATAAAATCTATGAGAGACAATTACAGAAAAGCTCTTTTATTATTCTTATATTATAAAAACGATGTACTTAAACAGCCGTTAAACGGTAACCTACTAAAATGCCGTTAATAGATATTGTGACGTCGTTCATGTCGGCGGAAAGTAATGCCTAGCTGAGGCTATCACTTCGTAAGCGAATGGTCCGTGGTTCAAATCTCACGCCGACCAAGACTTTTTTATATTTGTTTTTGCTTATAGCTTGATCTTATTGCATTGGTTTCACTCTTTTTGGTTGGATTGGTTTAGTTATTTGGCGGGTTGGTTAGCGTGGTTATTTGGAGGGTGTTAATTCATTGGTTAGTTGGTTATTTGGTGGGGTTGGTTGATTTTTACTAATTTATATTTGTTTTTTATATTTTTTTATCAGTGTCGAGGTTAGTTGCGTTGGTTAAGTTGGTTATTTGGTGGGGTGGATAGCGTTGGTTAGTCCTTATAAAATTCCTATATTTCATAAAGCCGTCAAGTGCGTCACATCAACGACGTCATACCTATTAACGGCATTTTAGTAAGCTACCGTTTAACGGCAGTTTAAGTACAGCCTTATAAAAATGTTATTGTGTTAATATTCTGTTTTTTGTTCATACTGGCTAAACAACTGCCGGCGGTATTGTTAGTGTATACAAGAAAATACCGTCATCCGGCGGCATGCTATTTCTATATCCGTAAATGCCGGTAGAAAATTGAATTAATTTGTCGTTGACGGCGGTATGCACAACCTGAATCATACCTAAATGCCGTCATACAGTAATTTAAACATAAAATACTGTCGAAATCAACTAACTTCTAACCGTTGCCGCTAACTTACTGTCCGGAAATTACGATCAAAGCTATTATCTTTACAGCAGCTGACTGAAAATTTGATGTAAGACATTCAATTTTAAAATTAATGCATTCGAAGCAACAAAAATAAAATCCGCATTAAAATTTAAAAAAAACGAGGATCACAAAAAAAGGCTGAAATCAAAGCAATCAAAACTCAAACGAGGCGTTTCGGAAAAAATAAGGATAGGAAAACAATATAACATACGAACATCTTTCAAAACACAAAATACACTTAGATCCAGTTTATCACATACTAAACCAATGAATACAGACCAACAAACAAAAAATGTAACATACCAAATACCCTGTGAATGGGATAAATTTTACATTGGTGAAACATCTAGACCCTTAAATGTCAGAATTAAAGGACATAAAGATTATTTAAGAAAGGGAGATTTTCACAAATCTAAGATTTGTCAGCATTCTTGGGACACAGGGCACAGAATAAATTTTAATAACTCCAAAATTATAATGAAAGAAGCGATAGCCTCTAAAAGAAAAATAAAAGAGGCTTTTTTAATTCAATCTAATAAAAATAAATGTATTGCTCATGCATCTGTAGATGTTAGTAATGTATGGCAATCGCTTCTTTGATTTTAAAGAACAATAGATACAAAAAGATAAATAAACATAACATACGTAAAATTTAAAAATAATCATACAGAAAGTTTGGGGCTTTTTGGTTTTACCTTATTAAGTAATTGTTATCAGGTAGTAATTGTTAATTTTGAAGTTTAAATATCCAGTTAAAAAAATGTCATTTTAACAGAACGTCAACGGTCAGTCAACGGTTTCTTGTAGACGTATCTATTTTAAAAAAGTAAAGTGTTCTCGAATAGATGAATTTAAATATTTTAAATAGTTTTTTTTCTTTATTCTCTGTTTTTTTTTTGCTTCCGATGACGGAAAGAGATAACTTTCCGAAACGTTAAGCATTTTTTTTCTTTGTTAAGAAAATTTGTATTACTATAAACATAACTTCTGACAAGCAGCGTCCGTTTAGGTTTAATGCAGAAGTGTTTACAAAAAATAATTATTTTATTTTGTAGATTTTCTTGCAGTGCAGTGGCGAAATACCCATAAAGGATTTTTTTGGAAAGATGAATCCGCCACATAGATATAGACATTTTTTAATCAAAACTCATTCGTGCAACTATGTGTCGACTGGATAGAGAGTTACTGGTAGCGGCTAGGCGCTTCTGACGTGCTACTCAAAGCAGTAATAACTTTGCGGTTGACATTTGTTAATCATAGTGATGTATGATGTAAAGGGTAATATTGCCGTGGTAATATTACCGGTAATTTTGGTAATATTATGTAATAAAACCGCAATTTCGGTACACTGGAAATATTGCTTTTTTCCCGCTCTACTCTTTTCCTTTTTTTGTGAAAACAAGCTGCTTTGACTAAAAAGCCTTTTTGGACACTTAACACTTATTAAAAAGCTTAGCAGTTGATGATAGTCCAGATATTACTGATGTTCTGTCACCAAAAATAGGAAGCCCTCTGCTTGGGAATGAATTTTGGCTACAAATGTATGAAGCATATGATTTGTTTAAGTCAATCTCGAAGTGGATAACGATTTTTGAAGCTAATGGACCAACAATCTCAAAAGTTTTTATCTGCTTTTTTTGAAATAAGGTCCATGTAAAGCGTTTCAAAAAACATGTGCCATCTCTCGTGGGGAGATTCCTCACGTAAAAATAAGACTTATTTTTCATATCAACATAGGTCCGATTCTGCTTTGTTTCGTAGCTACAGGGTGTTAAAGTGTTAATAATTACCTATTCGATTTATTGTAATTTTCTTTCAAGTGCTTTTAGTGATTTGGATGAAATTTTGAAGGTAAAAGTTTTTTTAATGCTAAAAAGTGTCGGTAAATTCATCAGGGACGTGCATATGGGTTATCACTAGATTATCACTAATTTTCCAAAAAAAACTGACTCTTTTTCTTTTGATAGCAAAATTGTGTAGGCCCTTTAATGCCAATTAAAAGCTATCTCTTCATATTTTGTCGAATTCGGCCTCCTTGATGGGATAAACGTAATGTTATTAATCACAATAATTAATAAAATTAAAATGAAAATAAATTTAATATACAGGGTGGTCCAAACTGTATTCCGGAAACTTCGGCAGCATATTCTGCACATTAAAATAAGTAAAAAAGTTCTTATAAATGTATGTCCTAAAATGCTTAGTTTCGGAGATACAGGGTGTAGAAGTTTCATTTTAATTTCGATTTTTTCCAAATAATTTCCGAAGTAACGTAAATATTTGGATGAAAATTGGTGTCTGGGAGTTTTTTGACATGAAAAATTTGATTTCTATGTCAATATGGCTCCTACTTGTAGGGGGCGCCACCTATGTATTTTTTAACTGGTTTGAAGAGTAATAACTTTTCGTCCGTACCTGTATAAAAGACGATTTACGATGTTTTCTACGTAAAAAAGGTCTCTTGGTAAAAATCGCTGCGAGTAATGGTTCTCGAGATATTTGGAATCGAATTTACCAATACCTATCATCATTGACATAAATTAAACATGTTGACTAATTAGTTATTAGACTAAAATCATAAATTGGCGACGTTTTTGTGCCAAAAGTTCAACAGAAACTGTTTTATCATCATTTTTTCGAAGAAAAATTATGATTAGTTCAAAAAAATAAAAAGTTCCCAAATTTCTCATTTCGGTCAAATAACTAGCTACTCAACATTGTTTATTTTTAGTCAATAATGACATGTATTGGCTATGTCCATTGTAAATATCTTGAGAACGGTTGCTCGTAGCGGTTTTTACCAAGAGACATTTTTTACGTAGAAAATCACGGAAATGTATATTCTTTTACTCAGTGGTTTTATACAGATACGGACAAAAAAAGTTCTTACTCTTCAAAACAGTTAAAACACATGTAGGTGGCGCTCCCTACAAATAGGAGTCATTTTGACATTAACCCTTAACTGGTCCGGCGTCGTCTGACAGACTACGCCAAATAATTAACTCACTCTCATTAGTTACTGGGACCGCCTACAGGATTGGCGTTCCAGCTAATCCTCCCCCTTACGGTCAACAACTGATATTTATGCCCAAACTGGATTAGTTTTTTAGAAGTTCTGGCAGAAGTTACTTAAGCCGTAGTCTCTCAGACGATGCCGGACCATCTGTGTAAGATTTTGTGTGTGACAAACTTTTGTAAAATATGGCCGGGCCTTCGAAAAGAGTGCGTTTAGGAGACTCTAATTATGAAGAAACTCTATTAAAATGACATGATGAGCACTGTGACAGTGACAATATGACAATCTGCCAGACAAATGCGTTTGACAATGTCAAATATTCCACGAGAAATACCACTTTGCAGTTGGTAGAACACTTCCAATTCCTGTACAACCAGAACATGCCTACGGAGATATTCTTATCCTATAGAGTTTTTATCCTAGTTAAATACAATGTTATGTCCTAGATAATTATTTTTAATGCCTATAATGTACGAATCCATTGTGTAAAACATGTTTAGGAAAACAATGAACTTTGCCTCATGCTGTAACTAAAAACATTTTCTTAACTTTAGTTTTATAACTTATTTCTTTTATATATATAGTATTAAAAACTTATTTCTATATTGTAATGACTGTTAGTAATTTAGTTTTATTTTTTAGAGCTTAATAAAAACCTAATTGATTTTTTTTCAAATTTATATGTATGTTATTTTATTTTGTACTATATTTTTTTAAAGTTAATATTAATTGAACCCATTTTTGTCTAGATTAGTTCAATAATACATAATATAATATATAATGAAATTAAAATTTGTTATTTTTTAGTTTTTGTGTGTTTTTTAAACTTTTTAGAAGGCGTAGTCCTACAGACTACGCCGGACCGTTTATGATACATATCTATTACCGGACCAGTTAAGGGTTAAAATCAAATTTCTCATATCAAAAAACTCCCAAACACCAATTTTCATCCAAATATTAACGTTACTTCAGAAATTATTTGGAAAAAATCGAAATAAAAATGAAACTTCTACACCCTGTATCTCCGAAACTTATCATTTTAGGACATACATTTATATGAACTTTTTTACTTATTTTTATCAGTAAAATACGCTGCCGTAGTTTCCGGAATAAAGTTCGGACCACCCTGTATATATTTTAACTAATTTATTCTTAAATATTATTACTATTAGTTATTATTACTATTCGTCTAACTTACAGCAATTTCAAATGAAAAAAATATGGTATTTAAGATAACTACAAAAAAACTAAATTTAAAAAGTTTTAACATCCTCTCGAACATCCTGTAACTCTAAAACTATGCATTTCCATACCAGTGTTTATAGGAACTTTTTTTCATATTTTTTGATGAGGAATCAGTGGGTACTTATTTAAAACTTTCGCAAGTTAATGATATTAATTTTTTTTGAAGGTTGCTATTAGACTTGGATCAAGGCAAATTAATAAAATTGCATTTATCTCATCAAGGAGGCTGAAATCGACAAAATATCAATAGACAACTTTTAATCGGCATTAAACTGCTTACACTATTTCGCCAACAAGAGAAAAACAAGTCAGTGACGTACATGCTTTTTTTAGACAAATATTCCAGTGATATATGCACGTCCCTGGTGTATATGGCGACACTTTTTTCGCCTTAAAATATGTCCCATTTATTTATAGTAACTTTTACCCTCAAAATTTCATTCGAATCACTAAAACTACTTGGAAGAAAATTATAATAAATCGAAAGATTATTAAGATTTTAACACCCTGTAGCTGCGAAAGAAGGAACAATCGGACCTATGTTGATATGAAAAATAAATCTTATTTTTGCGTGAGGAATTTCCCCACGAGAGATGGCACATGTGTTTTGAAACATCCTGTATATGTAGCAAAATATCAGATTCGTATGTTGCTAGGTCGGCAAACAAGAAAATGTGTGCAATTCTGGAAAAACGGACAAGTAAATGTTTGAGACTTGCTCCATCATTCTGTCTATCTATACTCACCTATACCCTACACCTATACCCACTGACCGGCACAATACAAAATTAAAGGAAAGAACCTTTATTACTTGATTGATTTGTCCATCGACCACGAAGAAACAAACTTACCGAGGAAAGGGCCGGAAAACTTACTTATATTGCCCATAATTATAATTTACTAAATAGGGAAGAATATCCAAGAATGGTAGAGGCTGCTAAGAAAGAAATGGAAGAAGAAGATATCGATTTCCAAGAATAGACTTGACTCAGTTAACAAAAGACAAATGGCATAAGAATATGACAAGATTAAGGATGATTTACCATTATGTACATAGGCCACTCTGACTATGACTAGTTTAAAAAACGTTCTTGTATTTTTTTGTAATGTTATTACAGTTTTGATATAAAAAAAATAGTATTATTTAAGAAGCTGTTTTTTTTATAAATTACCAATGTTGCCATCTTCTTTTTCCCTAAATGTTCCAAATATGTTTTCTTAACTATAATTCTACAAACTAATAATGACATTAAAACAACCGACATTAAAACATATTCGTTAATAAGTATTTGTTAAATATAAAAAGCAAACAACTAAAATGAATTGATTTTTTGCGAGGATAAATACTTCGAAAAATTGGGCATGTTATTAAAATGCAATTACAATTAATCTAGTTGGCATAAACACACCTTGTTGCAAACGGTAAAAGATCTAACCTTGATGAAAAAAACTTTAAACGATTTCAGTCGATAAATCATTCGAGTTGCAATAAACAAACCGCTTATTTATCTGGTCGAGATTTGAATACCGCTGTGAAAAAAAACTGTACTTAAAAAACGATATAAAAATAAATATGATTTGTTCAATTAATATTTGAATCATAATACCAATAGATGCTTTCAATTAAACTTTCTGGTTTAATTTAAATGATCTAGAGCAGTGATGGCAAACCTATGACACGCGAGCTCATTTTTGGTGACACGCATCTTCAAAAATAAACATTTTTATAATTCAAAAATGTTTCTCTCATATCGACTAGAGGTGGTTATTAATAATAATATTATTACTTAAGTTAATAAAATAATTAGTAATTTAATTCTGAACTCAGACGTCCGAGACATTCTCTGCGTGAGAGAAATATCTTTGGTATGTTTGAATCTTATGATACCAGTAATCAGTGCAACAACAATGCAGAAAGTTCATACACATCTTCAGAGAAGGCAAAGCCAGATTTGTTGTACATAGGTTATTCCAGGGTCAAATGACGCCTAAGCCCGTATAGTGCTGAATACCAGAAACTAATCAAATATCTAAAAACAGAAAAGGTATTGGTAATTAGTGATGTTGGTAGCGAATATTTCCATTCGAAGTTTGCAGGAAATTTCAGAAATTTCCGAAATATTCGATCCCAAAATCGCGAATATTCGCAAAAATCCGAATTTTGCAAGAAATTTCTTTTCGAAATTGAGCAAAAATTTAACGAAACATTTTTACAGATGTAACAAATTATTGCGCCAAATCGGGTTTATGGGCTCTCGACTACGTTTAGATGTCAGTTAAAAATGTAGACTGTCTAAGTTGGTGGCAAGCAATGTGTAAAAATACTCAGTTGAAATATTTAGCTGTTGCTCTGCTGTCTTTACCAACGTCATCTGCAGCCACTGAGAGGAGTTTCAGTACTTACAGTTTTATCCATACTAAAAAAAGGAATCGCTTAACTGCACAAAGAGTCGGCAAAATAATGTTCGCAGCTCATAACAATAAATTATTACTACAAAAACAAAAAGTGATTATGGAGCATGATATTCAACAACATGAAACTCCTCCAGAACCACTAGAACCCGTAGAGTTAGAGGTCCATCCTTCAGAATCAGAACCAGATAATATATCAAATATATCTGATTTAAAAATAGAAACTGACGAAGACAGTACTACTACTACTATAATACCCTATGAAGATGGGACCAGCTCGGGGCCTGAAAGTATTCCGGAATAGAATAATTCAGTTATTTGTGTTTTACGTTTTTTAAATTTATATTTCGTGCTTTTTTGTTTATTTTTAAGTTCATAGTCATAGTTCATAGTTTATGTACAGGGTGGGTCAAATTCGACGCTTTTAAATGGAAACACTCTTTTCTATAGGAGATAGACACAAAACTTAATATCGGTGTCTGGAGCTCAATTTTTGTCAAAAACATGATGGTGAAAACCGCATATCGATATCTGTTACCGTTTCGGAGTTACAGGGTATTTTTCAAAAATATGCATTTTTAACAAATCGCTGTAACTCTTTTGCTATGGAAAATTTTATATTTTTATGAAACCATTTCCAAAGCACCTTTTTACGTAGAATTTAATGGTTTAAGAATATTTTTTTTAAAATTAATAATTTAAGAATTATCAACAGAAAATTTGATTTTTTATATGGGAATTTAAAATTACCTTTCCAAAAATATAACACACTTGATATTTTACACGATTCCTCTTCGAGATATAGAGTATATAGAAATTCGCCCGCTTTAAATAAGTAGGCTTTGAACGGCATCGGCTGTAATGCAAAAAAATTCTAGCTGTGAGCATCAATTAAAACGAAAATAATATTTTGCTATGAGAGATGCAGAATTTTATACAATTAAAAACTAATTAATTAAAAAATTAACAATTTAAAATATATTTAACCAACATCAACACATTTAAACTATATCTAATAACAATAAAAATAAATAGCAAACCAAGACATGAGATTTTGCTACAGGTGTTCGACATATCAACCGTCTTCTGTTATGGACAGACGGGGCAGTTTTTGAACATTTCTCGCGGGATTCATTAGCTCAGTGGGGGTGAAAAATACCCTCTCATAACTGCTAAGTATTTCTAATTATTTTCTCGACTATACGGAAGAATAAGGAACCTTTATTGTTCCGCAAATATATCCATAGGATTAGATCCATGGGCACTAAGTCAGGCGGCCTCGACCCCCATCTTGGTTAGCTATTCAATTATTCTTGAAATTGGCTGCAAAAATTTGCTGATAACTTCAGCGATCAGAGGTCGTGCATCGTCTTGCTGGAAAAATATGTTTAGAGTTCCATTAAGGGCATATCATCAATTAGGGGTCCAAAGCCTACTAGTTAAAAGTGGCGAACTTCTAAAAATTCTGTATTTCGAAGGGGATTATAACAAAATATCAAGTGTGCTATATTTTTGGAAAGGTAATTTTAAATTCTTTTCAGTTAATTAAAAATATAGAGGGTGTCCCAAATAAAAAATCAATTTTTCTGTTGATAACTCTTAAATTATTAATTTTAAAAAAATTCTACTTAAACCATTAAATTCTATGTTAAAAGGTGCTTTGGAAATGTTTTCATAGAAATACAAAATTTTCCATAGTAAAAAAGTTACAGCGATTTGTTAAAAATGCACATTTTTGAAAAACACCCCGTAACTTCGAAACGGTAACAGATATTGATAAGCGGTTTTCACCATCATGTTTTTGTTGACAATTGAGCTCCAGACACCGATATTAGTTTTCGTCTATTTCCAATAGAAAAGGGTGTTTCCATTTAAAAGCGTCGAATTTGACCCACCCTGTACAAAGTACAAATGTTACCGAATGATTTTTGTTATGTGTTATGTTTATGACTTTTATGAGTTATGTATTGTTTATTAAAAATATAACAACTAATAATATCTAATATTATGTTTATTGTTTTTTTTTCACTAACATGTTGGTATCAGTATCAACAAAAAATATGTAAAATTGTAAAATTTCCCAAAATTTCATAAATTTCCGAAAGCTTCCGAAAATTTCGGAAACTTCCTGCAACAATAAAAAATTTCTGAAATATTAACATTACTATTGGTAATACTGCTGAATGAAACAGCTACAAGGCACAGCGGTAGTATACATGTATACCAGATTAAGTTAGCTTGAATGCGTACACCATTTATCTAGTTTTCCCTACCTGGTGTAATTATATTAAATTTGTTGTTACGGCTGTACCTTGTAGCGTGTAGCTGTTTCATTCAGCAGTATTCCCAATGCAGATGGGCCTAGAATGTCGGAAGGTGTAGGAGCTGAAACAAGGAATAGTTTTACTATACTAGAAATAGTTTTCAAAAAGGATCATTTTCCAGGTGGAAATAATGGCAATCCATTACTGCAGTTCGCAAGAAAGAACACACCATTCAGTTGCCATCTTCACAGATAGCCAAGCAGCGTTAAACGCCTTCGGTTCCACGAAGATCAATTCTAAGCCAGTGTGGGGTTTTACCGAATTTAGACAAAAATACAAACCATGCTGGGGCATCAGCTCTTTGATCTTTAAATTACAAAATTATTAGTAATTATAGTATATTCAGTTCGAGTACTGATTAGATCAATATCTAATATTGACTTGAAAACAAGCAAATATTAATTTTAGGAATTATCCTGTAGATTATAATTGAATAAAAACGACTCACCTGAACCATATCCAAAATTCTTCGACATTTTCTCCTAACATGCCCGAACGGACAAGCGAAACACAACCTCAGAATAATAGGCAACTGCAACGCCACCAAATCAAAATATTGCACGGTAGTTCTGCCACCCTTGATAGTGCTCTTGGACACAGTCTCGTCGCCAGTGTTACAACGAGGCCTCTTCTCGAAAGTCACAGAGCTAGACATCGAATGCCCATCACCATTTGACCTTTTACAATCCGACTTCTTCACCTGCGACTTTGTCTCACTCTCAACAACCTCAGATTCATCCTTTTTCGTTTCGGTAACATGACAGGTGTCGTACCTGTCCGAAATGTCATCTTTACAGTCGCATTTCTGATCACTAACGAAATTATTTGGGTCCAGCCAGCTCTCTACAAGTTTGGACACGACATCGAGAGCTAGCTCTTGGATTTCGGTGTCTTGGGTCGAGTAAATTCGATCTAGGTCGAGCATAAGTTCGTCGGAAACCGCCGGTAGTTTTATGGGATCAGATTCGTTATCGTCCTCCAATGGTAGTGAGGAGGTACTGTCAGGATTGGCGGCTGATCTTTTCTGAGACGCGGTGACGTTGGTCTGGACAAACATGGTTTGGTCTTTTTTACGTATATACTTGTTTATTTTTTGTACTTGGTGTTAGTCTAAGTCTTTGGTGATTGTTAATACTTTTTCATCTAATACTGAATGTTCGTTTTTAACTGGTTAATTGATGCTTGAGTTCAGTGTTGTTTGAATCTGAAATAAAAACAGTACGAATATACAGTATCTGCAGAATTGGGTCAAATAAAATTTACAATATCATGTTAATATCATTTTATACAAGGTGCGTCTCAAAAGTGGCTCACCCCAAGAACTTTAGTATATGACATAAATTAGGATTGATTTGGACGCATTTTAAATGGTACCCTCGGCATTTTTTTTACTTTATTCGGATGCTCTGAATGACGCTCTGAATAGAATGTCATATCATATGTCAACTTTTGACATTTTCGCTTAAAAAATCGAATTTTAAATTTCAATCTCGAGTGCCATTGGTTGTGTTGAAAACAGTAATTTTTAATCAAGGAGCCTTGGAAAAATAGATTTGACCGTCTATTGTTTTTAGTGCCTTGTCCTGGCAGTTGAAAAGATGCGTAAATCGTATTTTTAATCATATCTCAATTTTTTCAAATGGAATGAGAGTGGCTCATTAGCATATTTAGAAAAATCTTTTTTTACGAATAATTTGGTACCACACACTTGATATTTCGAGTCAAATTGTAGTTATGAACCGCATGTTACAATTTCAAACGAACCATATCCAAAAATGTCAAAAGTTGACATATGATATGTCATTCTATTCAGAGTGTCATTTTCTATCGAATGAAGTAAAAATAGTATATTAAACAACGAGTTTCGAAAACGACGTTTTGCACACGAGTTCGACACTTTGTTGGTTCGAGCCGGAGGCAAGAACCACAAGTCGAACGAGTGTACCAAGAAGTTTTCGAACGAGTTTTTACGCCATTTTTTCTACGACTACAAATTAGCAACAGACTCACTCAGTTTTTGCCAGTTTTGTGAAATAATTTGCGATGTAATGATGACACTTTTCTGACGGCGTTTCAGCTAAACATTGGAAGTTAAAAATGTTAAAATTGGCACATGTCATGTGCAAAATGACACATGTCGTGCGCTAAATCCTTAGCACACAACCGTTTGCAAAACGCCAATTGTTGTAGGTAGTCATTTCCTGTGAAACAAAAAGTGGCCGAAAACAACTGAATGCGCCAATTAATCTTAATTTAGGTCATATACTAACATACCAAATTTCGTTTTATCTAAAAAAATAAAAAAAATATAGGGGTGAGCCACTTTTGAGACGCACCCGGTATACCGAGGCAAAAAGACTTTTTTTTCATAAATCTCAGTGAAATAAGTAAACCTAGACGTTTCTAAAATATCTGTCGTTACAATGATATTTCGTTAATTACATCTCAAATCATATCAAAAGTATGGTCTACAGACGATGTTAAAAAACAATGTTCTCTTATTGTAAGAGAAAACTGTAAAAGATACTTTTGTTAGCACACAACATGGTTTGATATAAATCCATTCAAAAATAATTAGAAGATTTTTAAATAGTTCAACACCGTGGATTATCTACATATATAAAATGCTAATGTTTATCTGTGTCGTCTCTACTGAAGTAACGACTTGCTCTAGAAAGTTGCTTATTTTACTAAAAAATAGCTAATTGGCTCTTCTAAAAACTGTCGTCGCCGGATTTTTTGTTTTTCATTTAATTAAACGAAAAAAATAAAAAGTATTTTTTTTCTTGATGTCGATGTCGTGGCGGATGCGCCAGGCTTCAACTAGTAACCTATAAAAGGCGTTGCCCTGCAGTTTTACGTTTTGGAAAGTTTTGGAAATATAATTTTCTTCTATATAGTAATTAATAATATTAGACAATCATTAAAACTAAATATTCTTGTGCAACCTTAGAGAAATAGCAAATTTAATCTACCATCGGTAACTGTTTTCTAAATTCACTATTTTTAATTATTCATATCAGTTTAATATAGTGGTATTACATTAAACTCCATTACAAACTAATGATATTTATTCATACTCCATGTTTACTTATTTTTCTGAAGCCACCACAAAGTTTGACCAAATATTTCTAGAAATATTTCGTGAAACATTTCGGGCATAGCGTTCAGATAATTCAAAAATAATTCATTCTGCCTGATTTCATAAGCATGCTCATGCTATATTATAAAATAACAAAAAAAATAATAAAAAAATATATACTACACCAACGAAGAAACTTACAAGCTCACTGCCTTTATCAATTTTTCATAGCCAGTAAAACTCTCTCTAAACTTTAACAATTTAAAACTTCGATTTGGCGGCTGTATTTCGTCTCCACCTCATCGAAGTTAGTCCATTCTATGCTCATTTGCATACAATGTTTATAAACTTTATAATTTTATGCCGCCAGCCTATTATTACATTATTTTCTATACTTTACATTATTAGTTCTTCGTTTTAACAGCTTTAACTTGTTTACATCCATGCATAAATAATGTACCATTTATTTTATTTTTTGGTCTTATTTTTTTCCTCGTTTTTTTCATAATTAGTCTAGTCTAGGCTTTAACTCTTTATGACCTGTATGGTTAACCCTTGGGGTTTACCAAATGTTAAATTTAACATTTAAGGTTATCTAATTAATATAATGGCAAGGTGTATTACTGGTTGCATAACTGCATACTGCTAAAATCGCAAAGTGCATTGAGGAACCTGGCGCATTCGCCAGAAAGTAAAGAAAATTATAGAATTCTTTAGAAAAATCTAGAAACAACCGCCAGGGGGTATATAAGGCCCGCGCTTTGACAGTTGGAAGTTTTGAAGTTTGAAGTCTAAGTCTGAAGTTTGAAAATACCGCGAAATACCGTTAGAGTAATAGTAGTTGCATAAGTTGTGTTGTAAATAGTATAAGTTGTGTGTACAGAGTGAAACAAATAAATTCGTTAAGTATTTTATCGTGAGTTTAAATAGTGGACCCACGGAATCCGTAACAATAATTTAATGCTATTTTATAGTCAATAATATAATATGTCATGAATATGTCAAATTTGTTGACATTGATTTGTGACATTGATAAGTATGTACGTTAGGGTGGTTCACGCTCTTCAAGAAAGGTCTCTTACAATTTTTCGATAAACCTCCTTCAAATTTGAATCATTCTAAGTATAAGTATCTAAAAAGTATACTTGGATCAGATGGCATATCGTGGATACATCGCCCAGAAGGGAAAAGATTTGATCCAAAGTATACAAAGGCCACTGTAAAGCATGGTGATAGATCTTGCATGGTGTGGGGGAACAATGGATCGATTTATGTATTTGGACATCTTAAAGAAAGTGATGAATCCGTTTGCTGATGATTTGCACGATAATGATCCAAAAGCATAAATCGGAAGTCTTACAAGAATGCTTTTTGTCTGAACAAATTAGGGTTATGGACTTTCCTGCCCAGAGTCCAGACCGTAACCCCATTGAAAACCTGTGGGAGGAACTAGATCGTGTAAGACGAAGTCTTGGTGAGACAATTCCGTTTGCGGAGGAGGTTAAATATCTAGGATTAAACCTGGACAAAAAACTTAGCTGGACCTCTCATCTGGAAAAAAACATCAAAAAAGGCTTGCTATGCTCTATGGGCATGCCGCCGAATTTGTGGTAGAAACTGGGGATTAAACCCCAAAAATATGTACTGGCTATACGTGACAGCCATCAGACCTATTATCACGTATGGTGCAGTTGCCTGGTGGCAGAAAGCCCACCAAACAACGGCAAAGAATAAATTGTCGAAACTACAACGACAAGCATGCTTAGCGGTGACTGGTGCCTTCCATTCCACGCCGTCAAAAGCTATGGAAAAGCAAAACCGGCTAGTAGATGAACTACAGTCGGATGAGATTCTGGGAATGGTTTCGAATCTCACACCACCAGTCCAACTCTTGACACGCACCTCCAACGTACACGGACGGATCCAAAAACGAAAAAGGATCTGGCGCAGGAATTTACTGCAGCAGTCCAAAGACTGAGATCTACCACAGTCTTGGAAAAAACATCACAACTTTCCAAGCTGAGCTATATGCTATTGAAACCTGTGTGCAACTGCTGGTAGAACAGCAATACACTGGGAAAACAATATGCATATTTTCGGATAGTCAAGCCGCGCTGAAAGCACTTGAGGCAACGAAAAGCACGTCTATGACGATTCTTCATTTTAAGAAACTACTCAATATATTAGGAGATAAGAACAAAGTGTCGCTAATATGGATACCGGGACATGTCGGCCTAGAGGAAAATGAACGTGCTGATTCCCTCGCCAAAATTGGTGCTGGCTCGCCATTCTTGGGCCCAGAACCGACACTTAGCGTTCCAAAAAATCTCGCAAGAGACAGGCTCTGTGAATGGGTTAGGGGTGCGACGTTCCGGGACTGGAATAACAATCCCGGAATGGAACATGCCAAGAAAATCCTAGCAGGGCCATCCAAACATAGAACAGGAGAACTCCTTAAGGCTGGTAGGAATGGAGCGCGTACACTCACTGCAGTGTACACGGGCGACTGCCGGCTAAGATCACACCTACAGAGGATGGGACTGGTGGAAGACGCCGAATGCCGACTCTGTATGGAAGATGACGAAACAATGAAGCACGTTATGTGAACCTTCCCCGGGACCAGGTTTGAGATGTTTGGCAAACCCATGCTAGACCTATCAGACCTAGAAGACATATCACCCTCGGACATAATGGCATATGTTAAAAGGCTGGGTTTTGAGGGTGTACTTTAACGCTCTTTACATATTAGAGCTTGTAGAAACTGAGCCACAATAGGCCCTCGCAGCTGCAGTGGAGGGTCCCATGGGACCCCCCTCTTAGTCAAAACAATACAAGACGAAGTCACAGCAATAAAAAAGATTTGATAAGAATTTTGAAAGAGGCCTGGAATTCCATTGAACCAGATACCATAAGAAAACTACTGGACTCCATGCCAAAGCGATGTCGTGAAGTCACAAGTGAAGTTATACTAGCTAATCACGGTTACTTTACCCATTATTAATTTTATTAGGTTAGCTACACTATGTACATATTTGTAATTTTAATATTAATTTTTAGTTTTTAGTTTCTCTATTTTTGTCCCTATAGTTTTTTTTATTTAACTGAATAAAATCTTAAGTTTTCGTGAGACATGAGACAATTAAAAAAAAAAAATAAAAACTATTTAAGTTTAAGTATCTTTAATTTTAACAATGCATAAAATGGTCTCAGTCTCTGCGTTAACAAAAAAGACACAATTTTAAAAAGTTTCTCTACTTTTGTCCGATATTGTATAGTTGCAGCAGTTGCAGCATATCATAAAGTTTTAATACCTATACTATGTGTTGCAAATAAACTTAACAACAAAGATTTTTATTAACTTTTTTTAACTGTTAAGCTACAGATACATGCACAGACATACCTAGTACAATATTTAAATATTATATAAACTTCTTCTCTAAAACAAAAAAGTTATTAGCCTTTTCTCTTGGCTGCTTACTATATTGTCATTGATCACAATAATTAAGTAAGTACTTATACCTAATTTTCTAGTTTAAGAACTAGAAACAAGTTGAAATACCACTTCGGTAGAAAAAAAAACATAGATAATTATTTAGTGAATAGTAATTAGTTTCAAACTGTATCTGTACTGTACATTTACACCCTCCCCTGTATATTAGCTGGATACGTGACTCCCTTGGATACAAGAGCGATTCCTGCATAATAAGAAAAACAAGAGAGATGCAAGATGTGTTTTTAAAGCTAGAGAAAGCCCGTTTTTTAAACTCTTTTTGTGTTCTATCTGTTTACGAAAAACTCAGCAAAGTTTACACAGACTTATTCGCTGAAAAGCTGACTTTACTTGCTTCGAAAATAAGCTACATTATGACATCAGCTGATGCTACTTACCGGTTATACGGGGGTCGTGTTATAATTCTGTTGCAGCGCGATCACAAACCGTCGAAGAACAAAGAAAACTTCGCGAATTCGGCGACCGGGATCAGGATTTTCGTTGGCGAGGCTACGTGTGCCTGTAACAATGCATTTCCCAGTGAAAACCGCCGGAAAACTGGGGAAAGGGACCTTTTTACCGACGAAAATCGACCACGAAACAAAAGAGTTGCCGGTATACAACTATTTTTTAACGTCAATACACCGGCTGACTTGATCCAAAGCCCAGCTGACTGGGAGAACGCGACGTTGTCGTGCGTTGCTTCCTATACTGCAGCAGTGAAAGCCGAAAGACTATTATTACCTGAATTTTATTAATTCTATTATTAATTATAAGCTTTCCAACATTTTTTTTTCTTAAACCTGTATATTTTAATCCTCAAATATTAGTATTTTTTAATCTTAGAAAGCTTAATCAATATTTTATAGTTTCTTTTTTGGGTAACCAGAAAAGATTTTCCCGCATTTGGCAACGTTGGGCGGTGTAGCATTGCGCAAGCATGAGCGATGACTAAATCGGGAATAGTATAGTAAACCCAAAGATAAATAGGAGAGAGAATATCAAGGTTTGTAAATAAATATATTATGCATATAAATATAATAAAAAAATAATGTTTACCCTATGATTAAGAATTTAGGATCGATTCATATCGGATAATAGGATTTTTATTACAGAAACCACTAACTAAAAATTATCCATTAAAATTAAAAGTAACAGCTGATTTTTATCATTTGTAATAAATAATTAAATAATAAAGATAATATTTAGTTTTGTATTAATTTTTTTTAAATGTTTTACAAATAAGCGACAATGTTGGCAAAATAAATCTATTTTTTTAATAATAATTAATTATTAAATGATTTAAATACACTCACAGGCATGAAAAACGGGCACCTTAAAATTTTCATGTATTTTAAAGTTTTATACAGGGTGTCCCAGGCTGAGCGTGCATTAGAAGTTTCTAGAGAACTATAATTGTGCTATAATATCTAGATCTAAGATTTTTTGCACATCATTGTTTCACAACGAGATCAATCTTTGAATAAGAAGACTAAGGAAGGGGCATATCAAAAATCTTAGGTCCACCGCGATGGACCTCAAATAGGGCCGACTTAAATTCCGGTTTATCAGTGCCGTTCTAATTTTATTTAAAAAATATAAAACTATAATGTAGGATAGACGTGGGGTAGACTCAATAATTTTTTTTATTTTACATTGTGAATAAATGTTTTGTAGTAAAATTGTTATAAAAATATAAAATTCTAATAAAAATAGATAAGTTATAATAATTATTTATAACCATAAACATCCGATACGCTACTGAAGGTAAGTCAAATTGACGTATCTAAATTCTTTGACATCTAACCTTTGACAAGTAGTAAATAAAAGCAAAAATGCAAAAAAAATATATAATTAGTTAATTTAAGTGAATTTCATAAATGATCGGTTTACTACACGTATGTATATTATATAGTCACTTACTAGCGAAAAGTTGTTCCATTATCTCACTCGATTTTTGCCGAGATCTACCGCACGCTACACAACCAACTATTTTAGAGTCTTTTTCGATAAATCGCGATAGTGTCACTCAGGGGGTGACAGTAAACCGGAAAATTGGAAACAGTTGTGGCGCGGTCCTACCCAGGCAGAAAGCATGGCCTTCTAGACTGTCTAGGGTTCCCAACTTGAGCATCAGCGATTCCGGGACAATTATTTTTAAGCTTTTAAATAATTGAAGCAAGACATTAAATATTAGAAAATAAAATATATTATGTGTGTAGTACACATTTTTTTAGTTTCCAGGTCCCGGCCAAGGCAAAACTTTCGCCGGGACAAACTTTCTGATTCCTGGTTAATCCCGGCCAAACCGGGACGGTTGGGAACCCTAAGACTGTCCTAGACAAAAATCTGAATATTTCTATATGATTTCTGTCAATTTCTGTTACGGAACATTTTTATGCACGTCGGCGTCCTCTTCTTTTGTCTGTGTGTCAGCCATGTGTCAACTCCCGAGGCCTCTGGCAAGGTCGGGCGCCATTTTAATTTTTGCCGTTTTAGATTTGATTGGAAGTTTGTTTATGATATTTCGGCTGAAATTTATAAGTACAAAGATGTTTTTTGATATAAAGCTCCTTGTTAACACTTTAATAAAGTATATATGGTAATAATTACATGAAGAAAATGATGAAATCGACGTTTCTGCGTGTAGTAGGTATGGGCCATATTATATGTAAAAATAGGTAATATATTAACTGTTTTTATATTTTTTTAGCTTTAGATCCAAGGATCTTGGGATATTCTTTACCAAGGATTTTTCCGTATCTCTATTTAAAGACTGATCGGTGATTTTGAGCAATTGAAAGCAAGTTACACAAGGTAAATTATGATTATTGAACTATTATTAGCCTACATTAATTATCTACAAGATGAACAGAAATGCGTAATTACATATCACATAGGTACCTATTATGTATTTTCATAGCAATAATGCTATGTATGTAGATTATTTTTTTTGTAGATTATTTTTAACATACAAATGAGGTATTAGATGTATATGTATCATATTTTTTATTCATTTTATTTTCATTCAAGTCCTGTTTGATTTAATTCACAAAAGCCTTATGTACCTATATTTATGTTTTTTACATATTTTTTTTTTTGATTCCAGGTTTTGCGTGGGTTCCTGTTGTCTTTTTCCTGCTTCCAGTTAGTTTTACGCCCGTGAAGCTGTGAAAACATTTATTTATATTCAAGTTTCTGTAAGTCAGTGCACTGTTACTTTACTAATTCACTTTAACACAACATCTCTGATGTTATTTAAATATTTTGATATTGATACAGTAGTTTATGTGTTTATAGCTCTTTAATTGTGTTGATTTGCATATTTATATTGTTCTAAATTCCAAATAAATATTTTTGAGTAATTTTGTTGTATTATTAACTACTAGAAAGAGTAAAAAGTATATTAACCCTCATTTAAACCTCCTGAACAGCCCGCCATTAAAAACCGGAAACGGGAATAAATTTCATAAAATTGAAATTGTCATGTCTATGTCATGTCAAATGTCCCAGCCGCCATATCTGAAAATTAGTTACCCAGGCAGCCACGCTGTTTCCATAATTTAACATTGACTTGACACTTCTTCTTGTATTTATTATTTTATGGTGTCACTGTTAATTTAAGTTCTGCCACAATTTCCATCTAGATTTACTACCTTTATACAACTATCAGTAGTAGAATAAATAATAAATAACATAAAATAAGCTCCGTAAAGACTGACAAATCTACAAAATTTCAAATCAAATTCAAATGTGTCAAATGTGTCGTCAAACAGAACTGTCAAGGATCCCCACCCTAGAGTCCTTTTTCCGCCCACCATGCATGAATACATGGATAGCATTATGCTCCTTCCTTAGTCTTCTTGTTCAAAGAGATCAATCGATTAAAAATATCTTCAATATGACGGCACCTCCGGAAATACCGTTGACAACAACTTTCTTTTTTTTAATGGCTATCCCCATTTTTTATTACATACTTAAATTCTCTGTAAAATTTTATGAATTCTAATATCAAACATAATTTTTTTTATAAAAAAAAAGATATTAAAATTAATTTTTAATATACATATTTTTTATATTATTCTTGTTTATTATATTTTCAAATGTAAAGATTTAAAAATTAAAACATATATCACAAGTAGTCTAAAAATACCATATGATCGAAAAAAAAACGGTGTCCAGTTGGCTTGGAAATGACGATGGATTATATTCAAAATATAATTTTATATACAAAAATGACAGCGATCTTCATTGTCTGACGCTGTTTTTTTTTCAATCGTATGGAATTTTTTTGAAACTACAGAAGCATATTAAACATTTTATATAATAAAATATATTAAGTATATTTTATATAAGTTTGATTAACTATATAAATAAACGTACGCTATATCTTTGGGTTGAATATACCAACTGGTTTTCCATTAGCTGCTTTAATAGAAAAACGAACGTTGCCAAATCGAGTGAAATTTCTCGAAATCAAATAAAACAAATGTTGAATATAATACAAAATTTATATAAATCCATTTAAAAAATATCTACGTATATGTCCTACACAAAACAAAACATAAAATGTATATAAATAACAGTCAACAACAATTTTTCAGACAACTGGACAAGTGTATAAAAATTTGCTTATTTACACGAGATTTTCGGGTGTTTTAGTGACCACCTTGAGCTACCTCCTTACACCTTTTCGCGGCTGCTTCTACAGCACCAATCACAGCACTTCTAAAACCTGGAAAAATATAAAAACTCACCGTTTTAAAAGTCTACATACCTATACAGGGTGGTCCGAACTGTATTCCGGAAACTTCGGCAGCATATTCTGCAGATAAAAATAAGTAAAAAAGTTAGTAGAAATGTATGTTCTAAATTGCTTAGTTTCGGAGATACAGGGTGTAGAAGTTTCAATTTTGTTTCTATTTTTTCCAAATAATTTATGAAGTAACGTAAATACTTGGATGAAAATCGGTGTCTGGTAGTTTTTTGACATGAGAAATTTGATTTTGATGTCAATATGAGTTCTACTTGTAGAGGGCGCCACCCACATTTTTTAACTGGATTGAAGAGTAATAATGTTTCGTCTGTACCGTAAAAAAAACATAAATTTACGATGTTTTTTACGTAAAAAGGTCTCCCGGTAAAAATTGCTGCGAGCAACCGTTCTCAAGACATTTAGAATGGAAGTATACTCTGTTTTTTTTCTCAGGTAAGATTTCGACAGACGATGACAGAAGAAAAGCAGATGACGTCCCATACCAATCTATTTATTTTACTAAAAAAAGTTTCTAATAATTTTTAAGTTAACTATGGATGGGTTTAAATATAAATTCGTCATGCGTCGTCACTTGTTGTTTTTAACCAGTTTTATTGGTTTATTTCAAAAATGACAGATCGTATTTCAATTTTATTGGTTTGACGGAACGATGCAAGACAAACGGACGCCGATGCGTATGAACTCGCCTTTAGATTTTTGACGTTTGTCAAAGTCTTGCCAAATTATAGGTTATAATTTTGTGACAACTTTTGTCAAATACCCGCGTTTTAGAAGATGATGCATTTTGATTCGTGTTATTACGTGTGTTTTGTGTCTTTTGAAGTCAAGTGGAGGAAAAATCGAGTGAAAATTAACTGTAGAACCCAGAGCACAGTTTATGGTTAATACTCACTGCCCAGGCAGAAAGTCTTATACAGATACACCAATAAAGTTACTATCTTGTTACTATCAATAAAGTTCGTATACCATCTCGTCGTAGATAAGTGCATCTCGAATATGGTAGAAGGACCATACTAAACACATACTAAAAACTGGAGTAGCTGTAAAATATCGACACCACACAATAGGTAAATAATGGATTTTAGTACTGCAGAAAAATAATGTCAAAAGGTACTGGTTTAAAAAAATTAAGATTAAAGTTAATTAATCAACCTGTGAGGTATAAAATTTGGTAAGTGTTATTATTAATAAAATAGTTTGTTTTATTTATGTTGTTTTATTTATTCCTGCGGAATATTACAAATCTGTATTTGTACATAAGTTATATTGATAAATATAATGATAAATGCGGGAAGTTTCATAAAGCTTGAAAGTAAGAAATAGTTCTTTTTTATATTTTTTGGTACGTGGTGTCTTGTTTTTGTTTGTTTTGTATTAACACATACCGTTTTTTATTAAATAAAATAACTCGATTACATTTCTTCAGTTTTAAACAGTTTTTTTCACAATATTTTGAAGTTACTTGTAAGTCAAATTTTAAATACATAATATATTAATTTCCTGCTATGCGTTCCAGTTGTACCAACTTATTTCTTTGCAAAATAAAATAAACTACTTTGAAATTAAAATGACAGACACATCTATCACAGTCAAGGATCTTCTCGTTGGACAGACTATAGTCAATACATGTCATTATTGACAAAAAAATAAACATGTTGAGTAAATAGTTATTTGACTGAAATGATATATTTGAAAACTTTTTATATTTTCAAATTAATCATCAATTTTTCTTCGAAAAAAATGATGATAAACCAGTTTTTGTTGAACTTTTAACACAACATTATTTCATATTTATGATTTCAGTCTAATAACTATTTATAGTTAACATGTTTATGTTTAATTTATGTCAATGATGACAGGTATTGATAATATCGATTCCAAATATCTGCAGAACCATTACTCGTAGCGATTTTTACCAAAAGACCTTTTTTACGTAGAAAACGTCGTAAATGTATATTTTTTTGATCAGTAGTTTGATACAGGTACGTACGAAAAGTTATTACTCTTCAAACCAGTTAAAAAATATGTAGGTGGCGCCTTCTACAAGCAAGAGTCATATTGACATCAAAATCAAATTTCTCATGTTAAAAAACTCCCAGACACCAATTTTCATCCAAATATTGACTTTTTTTCAGAAATTATATGGAAAAAATCGAAATAAAAATGAAACTTCTACACCCTGTATCTCCAAAACTAAGTATTTTAGGACATACATTTATACGAACTATTTTACTTATTTTTATCTGCAGAATATACTGCCGAGGTTTCCGGAATATAGTTCGGTTGGGCGATATACCGGGTGTCCCACTAAGAATAGCTCTCGGTTGTATCTGTATCTCGGAAAGTATTAGCCGTAAAACCTGCGGAAAGAAATATTTATAACTAAAGGGGCTATGAGAAAATGCTGGAAATTATTTTCAAGTTTGTAAGGGCCGCTAGGTGGCGCAACTGCAATGGAAAATAAGAAAATAGATTTTTTACAGAATTTTGCCTAGATAATGGGTACTATAAATAATAGCTTCATAATCTTCAGTAAATTTTGGATTTTTTTTGTTAGAACCATTTTCCCCTATCTGCTAACATAAAGTGGTGGGGGAAGGTTAGATCTATCTTTATTTAAATGTTAATAACTCCGGATTGAATGATCAGAATCCAACAAACAAGGGCTCGTTTAAAAGAGCGTTTCTTACTCTATATTATGCCATAAAAATAATAATAATAATAAGGTTTTGAACGTAGACGCTTTACGAGATTTATTATTTGAAGTGAAAAAAAAGTAATCAAAAGATAAAAACGCTGCTAAGACTATCAAAATGTTGATCTAATAACAATTTGACGTTTATACTATTACGTCAAAAGGCAACTTTTTTCCAAAGCCTACCATGACTTCACTGAATCATCGTTTCTTGTTCACTATTATTAATATCTTAATGATTAGATATTAATACATCTGTGATATATTATGATATTCTGGTATATCATCGATTTTTTTAACGAACTGTTTCTATCTTATTTTGAGGTTAGAATGGGCATAATCAAAAGGGCTACTGATACTGTCTTGTAAAAATAAGGTAATTAAGGGCTTATTTTTTGGTATTTATTATAATCTTGGTAATATCTTCGGTTTGAAAGAAGATATCAAGATGCCGTTTCCGCTGACTTTTTAAGCTTTTACTACTCTTTACTATCAGCTAAAATTACATATACTATTGCCTTTAATTTTTTTGAAAAAACGCGCAATGTTTGTAAGACAACGCACCCTAGCGTCTACGTTCAAAAGCTTATTATTATTCTTTATATGGTACAGTATAGAGTAACAAACGCTCTTTTAAACGAGCCCCCGTTTGTTGGATTGCGATCATCCAGTCCAGAGTTATTAATATTCATATAAAAACAGATCTAACATTCCCCCACCATTTTATTTTGGTAGATAGGGGAAAATGGTTCTAACAAAAAATATTCAAAATTTACTGAAGATTCTGAAGCTGTTACTTATAGTACACCTTATCTAGGCAAAATTGTGTAAAAACTCCACTTTCTTATTTTTTGTTGCAGTTGCGCCCCCTAGCGGTCGTTCTACAAACTTGAAAATAATTTCCATCAATTTCCCATAGCCTCTTTAGTTATAAATATTTTTTTCCGCAGCCCCTACGGCTAATACTTTCCGAGATACAGCCGAGAGCTATTCTTAGTGGGACACCCTGTACAATTGTTCAGCGATCATTCAACGTGACGTCATATACCGGGTCGGCATTTCTGGCCTTGTGTGGGGATTTTTGGGTGTACGAATAGTACGGTCAATACGTACAGTACAATAACATGTACTGAATAAAGATAGAAGAGCAAGTATTTTCCCAACGGCAACGCATGAAATCTAGCGTCGGATTAAGTGGTTAATAAATACTTCGTATTTTTGTCTCTCCCACTTACTAGATTGCCATAGTGATTCGCTCCTAGACATATTAAACACTGACCCAAGACGTCACTTGCCGATAGAGTATTGTCAATCTCTCTATTTCATTTGACAACAAGATCAAAGAAATTAGTGACGTCATTCTTCTTCTTATCACGCCCTCTCCTGCCGAAGGTTGGCGATCCAAATGGCAATTGTGGCTCTGGAAACTGCAGCCCGGAAGATTTCCGCAGACGAGGGTTCAAACCATCTCCTCAAATCTTTTAGCCATGAGTTCTGGCGTCTTCCTACTGATCTTTTCCCTTGCACTTTGCAGAAGGTTTTGAGGACATGGGACATAAGACTTATCATCCGATAGTCATCACATTGTGATTCGTTGGGTTTCTTTGGCAGGGTTACGAATGTTGATTTAAGCCAATCTGACGGTATTTTGCTTGAGCTATATAATTTGTTAAATAATGCTGTTACCAAATCTAGACTTCTGCTTTCGTTATCTGCAATGAGTTTAAGTATTTCAACGTTTATTTTATCGGGACCGGTAGCTTTTCCGCTTTTCTGCGCTTTTATTGCATGAACAACTTCATCTTTGGTTATCGCTGGAGCCTTTTCATTCAGTATGTGATCTATCGGTGGTGGGGAACAGGGTCTGTCATCATTAAAAAGTGTTTCGATATATTCTTTCCATCTCACAAGCCTAGCCTTTACTCCTAGAATTATCTCGTTGTTATCGTTTCTTAGGATTGTTTCTTGGTGTTTTCTGTGTCTGTTTGTAAATTCTTTCACTTTTTTATGAACATTGAAGGTGTCATACTTTGCTTGTAGTTGCTCTATTTCTTGACATTTTTTTGACATCCAGATCTCTTTCTCTTCCCGGCACTTTTTCCTAATGATCCAATTTAAACGTTTGTATTTTATCGGGTTTGCCTTCTGCTTCCGTCTGTCATCCATGAGGTCTAGTATTTCCTGTGTGATCCATTCCTGCTTTTTGTTGATTGCCGTGAATCCAATATATTTTTCCTGGATATTTGTTATTCTAGTTCTTAAATCATTCCATGTCTTTTCGACATCCTCTTCCCGTACAGGTACCTCTACCATTTCTAGTTCTTTTTCGATCTTAGAACTGATCTCTTTCTTTTTCTCGAGGTTGTTCAATAGTGCGATGTCTATTTTCTTTGCCGTTTTTTCTCTTTTAACTCTCAAGAATCTCTTGAGCCTAAAGTCCAGCACGACAGGGTTGTGGTCATTACATTACAGGGTTGACGTCATTACATTACCGCATTACGTGAAATACTGCATATTGTTTCTGGCAATTGTCATTTAATTTGATGTTATAATTTTAGTAACAGATATCGATCAATGTCAAAATGATACAAGGTCCGGCAATAGTGCGTGGGGCATCTGTAGCTCCTAGAATATAGAGAACTTGAGAATTGTGTTTAAGTGCAAACCTAAACTATGTACTAGGATGTATTTCAGAAAAAATATTTTAACTTCTATAGAGTGGCTCAAAAAAAGTGTGAGTGAATCGAGATGATTTTTTTTAATGAAACACCCTGTATATTATTACATTTTTGGCTTTTTCTATTCACTTTACATATTCCTAAAATCTATTTCGATTTTCGATAGTTTAAGAGATATTAGCAAATAAATAAAAAATGTACACTTTTTCAAAAATGTTTTTCTTTTTCAGCTTTTCTTAAAAAAAATATTAAAATACAAGAACTGCCCTGGAATCAAAACTATATTAGGTATTTACTTTAGATGGTCTGTAACTTACTTTGCTAGAAATGTCGTAATCTTAATACATGGTGCTCAAAATTGTACACCAAATTTTCTAAAATATAAAATAATTGTTTTTTTTTAATGGAACACTGTGTATATTATTTTTTTATTAGATGGAGACTTAAAAAATGAACATTTTTTTATATTTAAAGTATTACAAAAGTTTTAATGGTTTCGCAGATACACTCAGTATTATTTCATATGGCTCTTTCAACGGTAAAATACGAGAGAAAAATCATTGGTTGGCTTTGATAAAAATTTACTGTGGAAAATGCCATATGAAATATAAAACCGCGAATATCTGCGAAACCGTTAAACATTTCGAAATGCTCTTAATACAAAGAATGTTCATTTTTTAATTCTTCTTCTATTAAAAAATAATACACAGGGTGTTCCATTGAAAAAAACGAACAAAAATTATTTTATATTTCGATTTTGAACATTCTGTATGAGTTACGATTACCATATTTATAGCAAAGTTAATTACAGACTATCTAAAGTAAATACCTAATATAGTTTTAATTTTAGGACAGTTCTTGTATTTTTAATATTTTTTTAAGAAAAGCTGAAAAATATATATTTTTTATTTATTTATATCTCTGAAACTATCGAGAGATGTTTACTCATATCTTAGGATGATGTAAAGTGTTCTAAAAGGAAGCAAAAAATGCCATAATATACAGGGTGTTCCGTTTAAAAAAAATCATCTCGATTCACTCACACTTTTTTGAGCCACCCTTCAGAAGTTAAAATATTTTCCTGAAATGCATCCTAGTACATACTTTAGGTTTGCACATAAACAAAATTCTCAAGTTTCTTTTTCTAGGAGCTACAGATGTCCGACGCACTATTGCCGGACCCTGTATATTGCTCAATTAACAATTTAGGAACATATTTAAAATTTTCTAAATAATATGAACCTCAGACACACCCCAAAACGCATATTTGACAATGATGACGTAAGGTTAAATGATCGCCTTTAGCCTAGATCATATCAAGGATACTATAGAGATAAGGATAGTTCGATTCCTATCTTCCTGCACTGTCAGTTTTTTTACGTCATCTACTGACCGAGTTGAAGTTGGCGCTAAAGATTTTAGACAGTGACAGTTATTTTTGCATTTGACGGACGAGCGCACAGTGCGTTGGAAGATAAATTTAGCGGGACAAAAGCGTTTGGTTAGAAATAAGCCAAAAAATGTGTAGTGATAAAAA
Source organism: Sitophilus oryzae (assembly GCF_002938485.1). Lineage (NCBI taxonomy): Eukaryota > Metazoa > Arthropoda > Insecta > Coleoptera > Curculionidae > Sitophilus > Sitophilus oryzae. The sequence continues at coordinate 2,129,395 of NW_022147046.1, read as the reverse complement.
TAAATAGTAGACATTCCAATTGATACAAAAATGCATGAATATTCTTTGTATTTCGATACATTTTTATTAAGCAAATTTGGACGTTTTCTGCTCAGCAAGGCAGAGATCATACGAAAACAAAATATTTACAAGTGCTTATACATTTTATTAGAAAGCCAAATTATGTTGAAGATTGCCAAAGGTATGTACTTTTCTACTGTACGTATATTATTTGTTAAAATCCTTCGTGCCTTTGTTCTGCAGATATCAAACTTTCACTTTTTTTTCAAATATCGATATATTGAATGATGTAGATCTTTTGAGTTACCAATAGTTATATACCAACACAGGTAGTCACAGTCACAGGGAGTTTAAGCTTAACAGATGAATGCCCAAAAAGATTCATTTCAATCGGATAGTATAAAAATAAAACACTCCATCAAAAGGCACTGAGTTTAAAAAATTGTCTTAGATACTTACTATATATGAATTTACAATTACCGAGTGTTAAAATTAAAATGAAAATAACTATCTTATTTATTATTTTCAAAATAAAATATATTTTTTTAAAATAAATTATAGAGGGTGTCACAAGATTACAAATTAATTAAAAAAAACTGCTAAAGAGTTTTTTGATATCATATTTTTTTGTATTTGGCAATAGTTTACAATACGGTTTTTGTGTGTCATGTACGAATAATATCATAGTTTTATTATCTTGTATTTATTTATTAATAACTTAAGTTGTTAATAAATTTAACCATATAGTTGCTGTATATTAAACTATTTGCTACGTTCTTAGATTTTAAGTCCCAAATATTGCTCTTGAGATTTTGTCCCGCTAGAATAACCATCCGCCGCACTGTGGAGCGCTGGTCAGCGCGTGACGTAGCATTCCACGGCGATTACGACAGCGGCGATTTGACGCGATCGAACAGTCCTTTAGAATATATACAGACCTGGAGATCATATAGGGAAATTAAAATAACTTTGGTTGCACATCATAATACGACCACCAGCAAACTCCATAAGACGACGCATGGTGTCATTGATGACGTGCAACGAAAGTTGTTTTAATTTAACTTTATATACTTACGTGGATAAATAAATCACTATGGAAACTGTCGCAAACATATCAACGACTTCCATTTAGTTTCTTGTTTTGTTGCACACTCGGTGCTTCTACTCTATCTGTCCTTGTCGAGGACCTATCGTCCGCACGCCAAATTTGAACATTAATTTTGAAAATTGAATTTGTAAAATGCTTATATTTGAACAATAATTTGAATGTTTACTGTCACAAAAATTAAATTATATAAAAAATACATTTAGCCACTCCGTACGAATATCAATATTCATAGAAAATCTAACCAGAAAGTATGCATGTGGCTTAATATAAATAACAGAACAACTGAATACTTTTCTTGTCTACAAAAAGATAATTCGGGGACCTTTATATTAGAACTTTCACATACCAAACACTATCTAGTCATTTTTTAAAGCATTTAGAAAGTCAAACGATAAAAAATAGAAATATTTGTGCAATAAATGTGCACAAACTTAAAATTAACTTCTCTCTGAACACACTTGCATCCTTGACATATAAAACCGGTCGATAAAAGAGTAATTAATACAATTTTTAAAATAAAAAACACAAAAAACAAGCGTCGTTACACAATGGAACTAAGATTATGACAATATGATGACAGTGAAAAGTTGGTTTCTATAACAATGTATAATTTGTACTTTTTAAACTGTATAAAATTGTGATTATTTTGGAAATACGTGCAACTTTTAATGCGCACGAGCAAAGTAAGGTCCTCGAAAAAGACAAACCCATTGACCGTTTCATAAGTGCAATAAAGAAGGTTTGAAACTGGCATGTCGTGATGTTGGAGACATATTTTATAATGCTAAACTTATGGCGTTGATTTATCCACGTAAGTATATATGATCTAGCGCCTTTACAGTCTTTAGTCTTTACGCTAAATATTTTAGCAAATAGCTTACTGCTTTGCTCGAGGAAATGCAGTCCAGTGGCCGTAGATCCTCCTGGTGACGTAACGTCGTCTTTAAGTACTCCGGGATGTTGCCTGGTGTCCCGTACCATTTTACCGGCACCCAGGACAGTTTGAGAAGCTAGTCTGTAAGCTAGGTCTCTGGGTAGGCCCATTTTGACACCGCCATCGGCTAAGGCTTCAATAAAAATGTAAACCTGAAAAAAGTTTCGAATATATTATTTTATTTATTTAGTAATATACAGGGTTGTTCACCACATACGACACGGAGTATTGTAGCTAAACGATTAGATTTTTACAAATTGTAAGTATTGAGTTTGTTGAAGGACTATTAGACTACAAGTTAAAAATAATTTTACAAGATACAGAGTGTCGCAAATAAGTAAAAAATATTATAGTCGTATTTTTTTAAATGGAAGCCGGTGCCGGTGGTTTAAAGGTGCCCGGTGGCGCGGCGTAGAGGTACAGGCTCTCGTCTACCAATCTCAAGGTAGTGGGTTCGAATCCCACACCCAGCATTTCATCAGCCGACAATTTTTATTAAAATAAAAATAGTTTGGGTACCTAGGTCGACTCAGTCTTAAACGAGTACTTAGGATTCACAATCCTGAAGTAATAATAGGCGGTTGAAGCTAGGTGCTAGCCACATTACCTTCCTTGTATACCGAGCGGCTCTAGTATGGCAAGCTGTACCTTGCTACTCCCAAGGCGTCAAACGCTATATATATACGGGAGCTATTATTTTTTTTTAATGAAACACCCTGTATATTATTCTATTTTTAGATTCTTCGATTGAAATAAAGGCAAAATTGATTACGGTTTATCACACTTAAACCTTACCGTTTTTGAAATATTTTCAATTTTGTGAAATTGCAGTAAAACATTTAAGGCTTCATTTCTCCAAGGGTATCGGAGTTTTTAATACTAAATATTTACTGAAGATTATTTATTGATCAGATATTATGTTGCATTAATAAAAATTATACTACCTTATACAGAGTGTCCAAAAAATTATATTATATAATTACTAGCTTTAAACGGCAATAACTTGTTTAATTTAAATAGAACACCCTGTATATTTTAAGTGGATCAGATGCACAATTTAATTGTCTATCAAATTATATTATACCATTTTTTACTTATCTTTTCTAGTTTTCGTAGAAAATGCATTTTCTTATAATTTTGATCTCATTTATTAGATTTTTTTAAAGCTGTTGCTTTAAAAAAATGTACAAAATGTATAGGTAGTAAAAATATTAATATTGCAAGCTTATTTGTTTACAAAAAGAAAACTATTTAAATCTTTGTAAAATAGTATACCAATTAAATATGCCACCATTATTTCCGCCCAAAAATATTTAATTACATACTTAATTGTTTTAATTATTCTAAATAAATGTGGATTTGACAGTTCAATACAATAATAGGTTATGAAAATGAACGTCTCTGTTGTCATAAATAAGCATTCGTCAAAAAATTCAATAAAATATAAATAAAAATATACACATACAAAATTCAGTTTTTTAGTATTTGGAGTAATTATTATTAATTAACATTAATGTAGTGTTTAAATACTGGGATCATATTAATTATTGATCCTCTTTAATATAAAACATTTAAACAGTTTTTTTTTATTTTTTTAATGAATATAATCGAACTATATCGACAATATAGTATCTGTACTCTTTGAAAATTTGTTATATCTTCAAAAATAATCTAAAATGTCAATATTCCATGGGTATAGTAATAAATGAGGTCTAAATTATAAGAAAATTATTTTTTTACGAAAACTTGAAGAGATAGGTAAAAAAATAGTATAATACAATTTGATAAATAATGAAATTGTGCATCTGATTCTCATAAAACATACAGGGTGCTCCATTTAAATTAAGCAAGTTATTGCCGTTTAAAGCTAGTAATTATTTAATATAAATTTTAGACACTCTGTATAAGGTAGTATTTTGTTTATTATTGCAACACAATATCTGATCAATAAATAAACTTCAATAAATATATAGTATTAAAAATTGTAATACCCTTGTGGAAAAAAAATACTAATTTTACCTTAAAATTTCATAAAAATGAAAATACTTCAAAAACGGTAAGGTTTGGTTTAAATTTACCTTTATTTCAATCGTAGAATCTAAAAATAGAATAATATACAGGGTGTTTCCATTTAAAAAAATACAAATATACTATTTTTTACTTATTTGGGACACTCTGTATCTTGTAAAAATATTTTTAAATTGTAGCTCTAATAGTCCTTCAACGAACCCAAAACTTACAATTTGTAAAAATCTAATCGTTTAGCTACAATATTCCGTGTCGTATGTGGTGAACATCCTAGTAGAGTTAGAGTTAGCTCCATTACAGTTAGGGTTAGAACCTTTGGTGTTAGCAAAATAAAACACTAAATCACCACAATAAACGATGATGCTAACATCGTCCGCGCGCGTCCAGAACAAAAGAAAAAAGTGTTTTGGTGTATTGTGGTGATTTAGTGTTTTATTTTGAGTTAATTCCAAATGAACGGAATGAAAAATTGATTATAATATATTAACTGATGTTATTTAGGTATATTTCATTTAAAACACTTACGTATGCTGGTCCAGATCCACTCAATGCTGTCACGGCGTCCATCCAAGCCTCCGAAACCTCCTCGCAGATTCCGATACTCTGAAGAAGCTTTTTGGTGATGTTAACGTCACGGTCGGTTGCCGCAGCACCCTTCACGAACACCGAGGCACCACTTTGAACCAAGGCCGGCGTATTGGGCATCACTCGGATCACCCTGGCCTGTTTTGGCAGCAGCTGTTTATGAAAATGTTATTACTACATTGTGAAACGCTTGAAAGTACTACGGTACTTCTATATATTATCTACTTAAAGACGTACTTCAATTTTTCTAGTACTAGAATTGTTTGGGTGCTTCGATTCTTTCCTTGAAATCAATGTTAAGTAAACATTTTCAAAAATTCTAGATATTTTTGTTCCTTATTTAAAGATAACATTTAAAATGGCATTTTTTGTAATTGCACCACTATAAATACCGTATTAAATAGATATGGTATAAATAAATATCAATTTGCAGACGACCAGGCCATAATTGCAAACGACAAAGATGACATGGAATATATGGTGCGGAAAATAATTGAAGAATATGCTAAATGGGGTCTCAGAGTAAATACAGAAAAAACAAAATACCTTCCAATTGGAGCTAATACAGAAAATCTTATTTTAGGCAATAATATGGAAATTAGGGCATGTGAAGATTACAGGTACCTGGGATCGATATTTACAGGAGATGGAACGGACGATAGAGAAATAAACAACAGAGTAATACAGGCACGAAGAGTTATCAGATGCATAATGTAAATCTGTAAAAATAATATTACAGAAGATTTGTCAAGAAATTTGCCAACCTAGCTGCGCCCTACATAAGCCTACAGGTGATGAATGGAATACTTGTGATTGTGATGTAGCCTTTGTAAGACTTAAGGCGGCTCGATGTTCAAGTCCTATTTTAGCCTACCCGCAACAACAAGGGTGGTATATCCCAAATACAAGATGGCAAAGAACGAGTGATGTACGAGAATATTACAGTCTCATTCTATCCAAAACCAGAAAGGAATTTACTGCATTATCCGGAAGGAGCTGCTACCAATTGTGAGGCAGTGGATCGTTTCCATAAATCTTTGTACGGCCAAGAATTTTTAATTAGGACAGATCATACGGCTCTCAAGTGGCTTATGGAAATGAAGGAACCTGAACTTTCTTACTTACTGCCATTACTCGCTGACGAGTATTTGACACGCTTTTCTGTGACTGAAAAGCCCGATACGTGATGTTATCTCTCTTCCGCACTCCGGACATTCAAAAATCTCATCAGATTCTTGCCTCTTTACTTTTTGATTGTCGTTGTTAACTGAGTTTACAATTCTCCTCCATTACGTACTATTGTGCGCTGCTTCCTCCCACTGATGCTGCATACTTATCCCCTTTAAGTTTTCATGGATAACATCCTTGTATCTTTTGAGTTGTCCACCCGGTTTCCTGTTACCCTCTACAAGTTCACCGTAAAGAAGCGATTTCGGTAGGCAGTTTTCTTGCATCCTGCATACGTGGCCAGCTCATCTTAAGCGAGATTTAGTAATCATGACTTCAGCGCTCTCCCAGCCTGCCTTTTCAAGGACTGATACGTTTGAGACATGGTGGTGCAATTTAATTCTTAACAGTTGTCTAAGGTGTCTCTGTTGCCACTTGTTTAAACCGCTCGTATGCCGGAGGTACGGCTAAGGGTCGGCATTTCTGGTCTTGGGTGCCGGTTTACATGTGTACGAAGAGTACGGTCAGCACGCTTAGTAAAATAAGATGTACTGAATAAAGACAGAAGGCGAGTATTTTCCCAAGCGCATGGAATCTGAATCTAGCGTCAGATTAAGTAGTTATGTAATAAACACTCGTATTTTTGCTCACTCCAACTTACTAGATTGCCATAACGACTCACTCCTATACATGTAAACGCCGACCCAAAGCGGGGTATAGTATAGTGGGGATTATTACTGCTCGATACACTGCAAGTTTCGTTTTTGTGCTCAAGTCATGATTGTAGAAAACCGTGTCTTTTAATTTCCAGAATGCTCTTGAAGAATGCGCTGCTAATTGCTTTTTCCGAAACTAAACTGCCGAGGTAATTAAATTCCGATACATATGCCAATAGTTCTTCTCCGATTTTTATAGCGCTGTTATAATTTTCCGGGGGAGTGCACATGATTTTAGTTTTATCGATGTTCAGCTTAAGGCCCCAAGTCTCGTTTGCCCAAGTATATGTGTTCAGTATTTCCTGTAATTGCTGTAGCGTACTTGCAACTAGAGCGAAGTCATCAACGTATTGGAGTTCTGTGATGAATTTTATACGTATTTTTGCCCTGAGTCTTTTTAGGTTGAACAGACTTCCGTCATACCTGGTATCTGGTATCTAACATCCATTCCTCTTTCTTACAGTTTGCTGTCCACTATAATAGAGAGTGTTGCCATGAATATGTTTAGATCCTGAAGGACAAATAAAGGCAGGATGGCTAGAGAAGCTACAGCAATATCACTTTGCCATCCAATATCATGCTGGAAAAATGTGTAACGCAGGCGCTTTATCCAGAAAACCCTGTCAAACCGATTGTAAGCACTGCTGTAAAATGGAACAACGCGGAGGCACTGCCATGATAAGGAGTTTTAAACTTAGAGCTGTTGAACATTGGACGACGACACAAATGAAGAATGAACAAATGGATTTTCCAGACCTGGGAGCAATATACTACGGCTCAAGGAAGGTAACGGCGAGAGACCATCGTGGCATCCCTAATAGTACATACCTGTTCTAATTGCTTAGTGGTGACACCCATCGCAACAGACAGAAACAACTTATCAGCATCCACTCCTGACTTCTTCACATCAGCTAAAGCTATAGGAACTATATACGGCTTCACGGCAACAATGACAACTTCAGACTTTTGCACCACTGGGAGATTCTCGGTTATTGATTCGGCTCCAAGATCCTAAAACAGTAAAAAGGGCCGTAGTACGTTGGGGTCAAAAAACGGCGTCAAAGACGGCTGAGAAATAACAATCTATGATAAATTTGGTGAGGTCAATCTATATCAAAAAATGACATAAAACTTAATAAAAAATAAAGAAGAATACGGGACAAGTAATGACGTCTAGAGCTTGACCTCACCAACATTATAATCGATGATCATTCCCCAGCTGTCTGTGACCAAGGACTGTAGGTATATATCACAGGTATATATTCTAAAGGACTGTTCGATCGCGTCAAATCGCCGCTGTCGTAGTCGCCGTGGATGCTTACGTCATGCAGGGACTAGCGCTCCACAGTGCGGCGGACGGTTATTCTAGCGGGACAAAATCGCAGGAGCGATGATTGGGACTTAAAATCTAAGAACGTAGCAAATGTTCTAATATATAGCAACCATATGGTTAAATTTATTTATTTATTAACAATTTAATTTATTAATAAATAAATAAATACTAGATAATAAAACTATGATATTATTCGTACACGACACACAAAAACCGTACTGTAAACTATTGCCAAATACATAAAATTATGATACCAGGTGAAATACTTATAAAAAACTCTTTAGCAGTTATTTTTTAATTACTTTGTAATCGTGTGACACCCTGTATATTTTATTTTAAAAAATTCTATTTTATTTTGAAAATAATAAATAAGATAGATATTTTAATTTTAACACTCGGTAATTGTAAATTCATATATAGTAAGTATCTAAGACAATTTTTTAAACTTTTATTAAAACTAGTAATAATCATCTAGTTTTATTATAAATTATCAGACAGAGAAAAAAGGCTTTAGCATATCATCATGCTTTATTTAACTAGAACATCATTCGGATAATTTTGTCTTAAGGAAAATTACCGAACTAAGTATTGGTGTCATTCATTAGCTGCCCAAACACGAAAGGCCCGGCCTTCGGACTTGGCCTTGGGTCCGGGCCTTTAACCCAAATACTATACTAATATACCATAGGTTTGCGTGAAAGGCAAAGTCTGCGAATATATTTCCGATATGGTAATTTGGGGGAAAGCCCCGGCCTCAAGGCCAAGTCCGAAGGCCGGGCCTTTCCGCGTCTTGTAGCTATTAATTTTTTAAACTCAGTGCCTTTCGATGAAGTTAAGATTTCGACAATTACAGCAGTATATCCTTACTCCCACTAGCCCTAAAGCTCATAGTACTTGCAAAACCCAATTCTTCTTTTGAATGCTCTTCAATTAACCATTTAACGAGTCTTTGTTTCGTTTTTATACTATCCAGTTGAAATAAAACTTTTGGGCATTCACCTGGTAAGCTTGAACTTCCTGTGACTGTGACTATCTGTGTTGGTAACTATTGGTAACTCAAAAGATCTACATCATTCAATAATATATCGATATTTGAAAAAAAGTGAAAGTTTGATATCTGCAGAACAAAGGCACGAAGGATTTTAACAAATAATATACGTACAGTAGAAAAATACATCCCTTTGTCAATCTTCAACATAATTTGGCTTTGGAATAAAATGTATAAGCACTTGTAAATATTTTGTTTTCGTATGATCTCTGCCTTGCTGAGTAGAAAACGACCAAATTTGGTTGATAAAAATGTATCGAAATACAAAAAATATTCATGCATTTTTATATCAATTGGAATGTCTACTATTTATTCTTATCAGTACACATTTTTTTGCTTATTTCTAACCGAGGGGTGTCTCACTATTGGAATTACATGTGCATTTTCTTGGCAGTCGCTGGCAGTCATTGGCAGTCTCTATTCTGGCAGTCGCCTATAATAATTACATGGCAGTCATAGGTAGTCTTCTTCATAGTCATTGGCAGTCGCTTAGCAGTGGAAGGATATTTTGGCAGTACATTTGTATGTACATTTTTTTCCCTAGTGAGACACCCCTCGTTTCTAACCAAACGGTTTTGTCCCGCTAGATTTATCTTCTACCGCACTGTGCGCTCGTCCGTCAAACGCAAAAATAACTGTCACTGTCTAAAATCTTTAGCGCCAACTTCAACTCGGTCCCTAGATGACGTAAAAAAACTGACAGTGCAGGAAGATAGGAATCGAACTATCCTTATCTCTATATAGTATCCTTGGTCTGTGACGCCCTTTTTTTCGATCGTTTGGGTTTTCTAATTTTAAGACATATAACTCTGGTACTCTCTAGAAAATTCCCTCTCTTACCTTAAAAGCTTGCAGACTAACAAGATCGGTGGGGTGGCAACTGGATATTATAGTTTCTCCTTTTGCTAAGCCTATAAAGAGATTTACAAAAATAAGTTGTTATAAATAATTATTAAAAAATAGGAAAAAATCTTGCAATTGAAGGGTACAGGGGAAAAATATTGTCAAGAAAAATGGCGCATCCGCCAGAAATTAAAAATGTATTACTGGTTGCCTGCACAACCGCAACGTATCCGCCAGAAATTAAAAGACTTTTTCAGGCGCCATCTTTTAGTCAAGTCGAGAAGTAAGGGAATCAGACAATAGAATTGTCTGGTATGAAGAAGTACGCTTTCCGAGAATTGGAGAAATTTCGAGAAGCAGTCAATAGAGTATATAAGCCGGAGCCATCGACAACGGAGACAGTTTTTTGAAATTTGAATATACCGCGTGAAAATTGAAAATCGGACAATTTGGTGAAGGAATCTTATAAATAGTTAGTTTGTTGTGTGTTATAAGTTAGTAATTGTGTATAAAGTGAGAAAATAAATTCGTTAAGTATTTTATCGTGAGTTTAAATTAGTGGACCCACGGAATCCGTAACAATTGGTGTCGGAAGTGCGATTCAAGAGGATTTTAAGAAGAAATTAAGTGGATTGGACGATTTTTAGACCGGATTAGAGTATTTTTATGGTTGGTACAAGGGAACAAGCGAAGAAAATGGAGGAAGTAAGCAAACTATTAGGCGATTTTATGGAGAATATGAGAAGGGAGAAAGCAGAAGAACAAGAAAGACTCCGTAAAGAACGAGAAGAAGAGCGAGCCCGATTAGAAACAGAAAAGGAAGAGGAAAAACTACGACGTCAACAAGAACAAGACCGGCTTGAGAACATTTTCGAAGATTTGAAAGTTCAACGACAACAAGACAAACAAGAAGAACAGGACCGGCAAGACAAAATTTTCGAAGATTTGAAAATTCAACGACAACAAGACAAACAAGAAGAACAGGACCGGCTTGAGAAAATTCTGGAAGATTTCAAAGTTCAACGAGAGCACGACAAACAAGAAGAACAGGACCGGCTTCAGAAAATTCTTGAAAATCAAGAAATTAGACAAGAACGGTTGGAGAAAAATTGTTGAAGATTTAGAAGTGCGTCGCCAGAAAGAAAAATTAGAAGATCAAAACCGATTTAAGAAGAACTTTGAAGAACTGAAAAAAGGCAAGACATCCACCTTCAAGAAGCCGTAGAAGATCTTGAGGAACGCCTTCAGCAGAAAATGGAAAAATTAGAGATGGACCTACAGAAGACCAAGGTACAAGTAAAGACACCTGGCGTTCATGGAACTGCAAACCTCAAGGCCCCGACCTACGATGGACAAACCACCTGGACGATGTACCACCGCCAGTTTGAAGCAGCGGCTGCTGCCAATGGATGGACTGACCAGGAGAAAGCAGCGGCACTCGTCATCGCGCTGCGTGGCCCTGCCCTGGAATTGCTACAAACTATTCCTGCAGCCCAACAGCAGGAGTACGAAACCTTGGTTACTGCATTGGACCGAAGATATGGCGACCAACATCGACGTCAACTTTACCAGGCCCAGATCAAGACACGCATGCAGAGGTCCGGAGAGAGTCTGCAGGAATTTGAAGCAGACTTACGTCGGCTGGTACACCTGGCATATCCAGAAGCACCGGAAGGATTTAGGGAGGAACTCGCTGCTCAGTGCTTTATCAGCGGACTGAGGGACAACGAATTACAGAGGGCGCTGCAAATATCCCGATTTTCTACCAGCAGCGAAGCACTGGTCAGGGCGCTGGAAATCGAAGCTGCTTTTAGCGCCATCCCTAGACCGAAGATAAGATCGGTAGCGGTCGAGGAACAGCCCGAAAACACTCACAGAGGTTTGGAGGAGATGTGTAAGAAAGTCGACAAACTATGTGAGCTACTAATAAACAAGGGAGTCAGCAACACCCAGACAGAAAACCAGAGAAGATTCCAGGACATAAGGTGCTTTAGAGGTGGCAGGAATGGCCACATTAAACGGTATTGCCGCGTTCAAATGCGATCCCGTTCACCATCCAGAGAACGTAGGCACCAGGAAAACTAAAATCAGTCAATACTAAGGGGCGAGTATTGACTGGGGAGAACAGAGCCCCAAGGATTTTTTCCATTAGAAATCTAGGAAGAACCGCTGACAGTTTGGTGATCGACGGGAAAGTCAATGGAAAGGGAATCCGAATGACAGTGGACACTGGCGCTATGGTTTCGTTGGTGCGGGCTAACTCAGTGCAAGGATTGAAGCTGGTGCCTCTGAGAAGAAGAGTGTGTTTACGTACAGTTACGGGGGAAATGGCCGTTGTACGGAGAGGCTATCGTCGAACTGAAGTTAGGAAATTTGAAGTTCCAGCATAGCGTTTTAGTGGCAGATATTGAAGATGACTTCATCTTGGGCATGGATGTGATTCGTCAACATGGATTTTCGTTCGATCACCAGAGAAATATCTTAAATATTGGAAATGAAGAGTTCATGTTATCTCCAGACGAGGACCAGGAAGAATGGATGTAAGATCAGCGGAAACTGTGGTGATACCTGGTAATACCGAGAAGATCGTATTCGGTAAAGTGGAGAAAATCGCTGGGTGCTGTGTTGGATGGTACAAAGTAGCGACAAGAAACAAGATAGGTACTTAGTAGGAAAATCATTGGTGAACACCGACAAGAATATACCGATCAGAATTGCGAATGTTTTCCCGAATTGTGTCAAGATCCGAAAAGGTGACAAGATAGCCATCTGCGAACCTGTAAGAAGTGTCACCCGATGTGATGAAGTGTCGTCAGCTGTTACACAAAAGGCATCCCAAGAAACACTAAAACATCTAGAACAGCCATGGGATCACCTAACACCTGAGGAGAAACAGAAGGCCAAGCAGTTCCTGCTAAAGCATGGCAGTATTTTTGAGAAGAACAACAGTGGAAGAACGGATTTTGTGAAGCACCGGATTAATACTGGTCATGCTCAGCCGATTCGACAACGTCCTAGAAGGGTGCCCCTTTCCAAACAACAAGAAATGGAGACAATGGTAGATAAGATGCTAGAAGATGGAGTTATCGAAGAATCATCGAGTCCATGGTCATCTCCTGTTGTTTTGGTAACGAAGAAAGATGGTAGTACACGATTCTGCGTGGATTATAGGAAGCTCAATGACGTCACTAAGAAAGATAGCTACCCACTGCCACGTATAGATGACACATTAACAACTCTCGCAGGTTCGTGCTGGTTCTCCACTCTCGACTTAAAGAGTGGATACTGGCAAGTTGGTCTGGACGAGGAAGACAAAGAAAAGACGGCTTTTTTTCTACAGGAAACGGACTATACCAATTCAAGGTCATGCCGTTTGGATTATGCAATGCTCCAGCCACTTTCGAACGTCTCATGGAGGTGGTGTTAAGAGGATTAACTTGGAAAACGTGCTTGGTTTACCTCGACGATGTATTGGTTATGGGAAGAACTTTTGAGGAGCATTTGCGAAATTTAGAAGAAGTCTTCGGCCGCATAAGGAATGCGCACCTGTACTTGAACCCGAAGAAGTGTAGCTTATTCCAGCGACAAGTGGAATTCTTGGGTCATGTAGTTTCGGCAGACGGAATTTACACCGACCAGAAGAAAATCGCTGCGATCAAGGATTGGCCTAAACCTCGCGACAAACATGAACTTAGAAGTTTTCTGGGTTTATGCACCTATTACAGAAGATTTGTCAAGGGATTTGCCAATATAGCTGCACCCTTACATAGACTTACAGGTGATGAAGTCGGCTACGAATGGAACACCGATTGTGATGTAGCCTTTGGAAGACTTAAGGCGGCTTTATGTTCAAGTCCTATTCTAGCCTACCCGCAACAACAAGGGAGGTATATCCTGGATACCGACGCCAGCAATATCGGCATAGGTGCAGTGCTATCACAAGTGCAAGATGGCGAAGAACGAGTGATAGAATATTACAGTCGAGTTCTATCCAAACCAGAAAGGAATTACTGCGTTACCCGGAAGGAGCTGCTAGCAATTGTGAAGGCAGTTGATCATTTTCATAAATATCTGTACGGCCAAGAATTTTTAATTAGGACAGATCATGCGGCTCTCAAGTGGCTTATGGAGATGAAACAACCTGAAGGTCAAATAGCACGATGGCTCGAGAAGCTCCAACAGTATCACTTTACCATCCAACATCGTGCTGGAAAAATGCATGGTAACGCAGACGGTTTATCCAGAAGACCCTGTCAAACCGATTGTAAGCACTGCTGTAAAAGGGAACAACGTGAAGACACTGTCATGATAAGGAGTTTTAAACTTGGAACCGATGAACAGTGGACGACGGCACAATTGAGGAAAGATCAAATGGAAGATCCAGACATCGGAGCAATACTACGGCTCAAGGAAGGTAACGGCGAGAGACCACCGTGGCAGGATATTGCGGACAGAGGGCTGGTTTTCAAAGCTCTCTGGGCTCAGTGGAATTCACGGGTGATTGAGAATGGATTGTTAAAGCGCACGTGGGAAAGTGCAGATGGCAGGACAGTAACAACTCAGTTACTGGTACCAAGGAAGAAAGTTACCCAGGTATTGGAAGAAATTCACGGTGGTAAAACTGGAGCCCATCTTGGAGTAAACAAGACCTTGAGCAAGCTGAGAGATCGTTTTTACTGGGTGGATTATTGCGAAGATGTCAAGAAATGGTGTCGACATGTAAAACTTGTGCAGCCAGCCAAGGACCAAGCACTCGCTCTAGGGGAAAAATGAAACAATATAACGTTGGACTGCCATTCGAAAGAATCGCTGTTGACATTGCAGGCCCATTCCCTGAAACGCACAAGGGCAACAAGTACGTTTTAGTAGCGATGGATTATTTCAGTAAATGGCCAGAAGTTTTTGCCATTCCAAACCAAGAAGCATCGACTGTAGCTGAAGTATTGGTCAATAATGTCTTCAGTAGATTTGGAATTCCCTTAGAGCTTCACACTGACCAAGGAAGGAACTTCGAGTCAAGACTGTTCCAGAAGATGTGTGATCTGCTTGGTATTCACAAGACTAGGACAACAGCTTTACATCCGCAGTCTGATGGGATGGTCGAAAGATTCAATAAGACCATTGAAGAACACCTCTCGAAAATGGTGGCCGAACATCAAAGAGATTGGGATCAACACATACCGCTGTTCCTAATGGCGTATAGAAGTGCAGTTCACAACACCACCGGACTTTCACCATCGAAGATTTTATTTGGTCGAGAATTACGGTTGCCTTGTGACTTGGTGTTCGGATCACCAGACGACGGCACCACAAATGTAGAGGACTACGCGGATGAACTGAAGGAAAGGTTAATGGAAATTCATAAGGCCGTAAGAAGTAAGATTACGCTAGCCAGTGACCGGATGAAAGCTCGTTACGACCTCAGAGCCAATTCTACGGGATTTCAACAGGACGATATGGTATGGTTATATAACCCACAGCGCAAGAAAGGGAGGTCCCCAAAGTTAACTCCAGCATGGGAAGGTCCTTATACAGTCATCAAGAGGATAAATGATGTTGTGTACCGGATTCAACGCAGCCCTAGAAGTAAGATGAAAGTAGTTCATCTGGATCGATTGAAGAGATACCAGACAGGAACCTTGATCGGGACGATCAAATTTGAGAAGGGGGCAATGTCAAGAAAATGGCGCATCCGCCAGAAATTAAAAATGTATTACTGGTTGCCTGCACAACCGCAACGTATCCGCCAGAAATTAAAAAGACTTTTTCAGGCGCCATCTTTTTAGTCAAGTCGAGAAGTAAGGGAATCAGACAATAGAATTGTCTGGTATGAAGAAGTACGCTTTCCGAGAATTGGAGAAATTTCGAGAAGCAGTCAATAGAGTATATAAGCCGGAGCCATCGACAACGGAGACAGTTTTTGAAATTTGAATATACCGCGTGAAAATTGAAAATCGGACAATTTGGTGAAGGAATCTTATAAATAGTTAGTTTGTTGTGTGTTATAAGTTAGTAATTGTGTATAAAGTGAGAAAATAAATTCGTTAAGTATTTTATCGTGAGTTTAAATTAGTGGACCCACGGACTCCGTAACAATATGATAAGCGCCATTTTACTAATTTTACAGGAGACCACTGCACTAAGGCACTAGTGGTTATTATGTTCTTTCACGTATGATTACTTATAAATAAAATACTAATGATATGGATAAGGTCAAGTGTAGTGACTAGTCTAATAATAAAAAAGATCTATGGAAATTTTTGTAATCAAAGTTTACAAAAACTTTGTGATTTGAATATGTCTCATATTTTATTAATCGTAATCGATATGATTGTTTTCAAATTGTTCGAATAATAAGGTTTATACTTTAGTTTATGTATTGTGACACGTTTTTAGATCACGAGTCTCCAGTGGAAATATACAAAAGTACAAAATACCAGGTAAAGTACTCCAAAAATAATCTAGCTGCAACCAGAAAGTCCACCTATGTTTGATTATCTTTAAGGAGAAATCAGAAACACTAGAGATAATTTGATTGTTTTAAAGAAAGTCAATAATTTTAATATTTATGTACAAAAATTCCGTCTGAAAGAAGAAACGATGAGATTCAGATTTCAGACGTTTAAGTAAATAAAACTAAAACATGTGTAGAAAAATTTTCCAAGCACACGCAAGATAAGCTAATATAAAACATATTTAAGTGAATTGGTTAATTTGAGAGAAAAAATTGAAATGCCTAAACAGATTTAAATAAAACACTATAATTCATAGATAAATGAAACAAGTTTAGATTGCAAAGTGCCCGTAAGGACAATGTAAACACTATTTGGCGCTATTCTACGGTCGCGACCCAAACCTTTTGAAAATTTCGGAGCGGTTCGGCTATTTTCGGAATTATATCGCCAAATATTATTTATTCAAATTAATTATTATTTTCTTTTAATTTTATAAATAAAATGCAGTGTGTTGCATATAAGAAACTTTATTTTATATAAGGACATGTACGAAATGCCTATGAAACATTGGAAACAGACGTTATGCCACGATCCACGATGGTTTTTGCCCAAGATATTTAAACTCGGGAGATACAACGATCCATTCATAAAACGCTCTAAACCTTCATCACACATTGCTTTGCGAAAATCAACGAGTGCGAGAGAGAATGGATAAAGAAGGCAATAGGGTATCGGCGCAACGGCAACAATGTAGTTGTTTACAAAGATTAGACGGTTTGGGTCAATTTCCAGTGGCGTGCCGATCGACCGACAGTACTTTAAGGAAATTAAAATAATTGTTTAATAAATTTAAAAAAATAATAATAACACTTACATATTTGTCGCACTGTAAAAAGTTAAGGGAGGATATTAATAGGAAAAAAATAAGTTGAGGGAGGATAGCGAAATAAATAAAAACCGGCATAATTTTTTATTATAAGATGGCTTTTCACATAAGAATAACGATTAAAAAAATCAATAAGCGTTTTTTACTTTATTTTATTAAATAAAATATCAAATTTTGGGTGTATTAGTAAATGCAGTTTCAATATCTTGTTCCAAACCTTGTTCATCTCCGGTGAATAAGACTCCCTCTATTAGCAATAACAAAATAAAATAGTTATTTTAACCTAGTAACACAATATTTTACCAAAAACTAATATTTGTAGACTTCACATATTTTTGATAAAAACTTTATTATTATATGTATATTTATTATATACCTATATTAATTTTACAACTACTAAAATGTGTGTCTAAAGGGATCGCAATGCGATTAAAAAAACCGATACAATGATACAAAGTACCAGAGTGGTGCGACCCCAAAAACAAGATAGAAATAAATTAAATTATAAAAATAAACAGAATTAAAAAAAATAAAATTAATACTGGTTTGCGAAGGAAAATTCATATTGTTTATAAATAATAAAAAGTGCATATTTTTGGTACACCCCAATAAAATTTTCACAAAAGGTAGGTAATGATTTGTCAAACCCAAGTGGGTACCTAGATTATACTTATTCAATACCCTTTCTTAAAAGGGAAACAGAAATTGTTATTAAGTTATTAGTAATTAGTACGTACCATGTACCTTTTTTCTACAAATAATTTAATTAATAAATATATAATTTAAAAAGCATAATAAATTAATAAATATCCAATTTAAAAAATAAACCTAAAAATAAATATAATTTAAAAATCTGCTATTTTTTATGTCTAGGTCCGCCTCTATTCTACAGAGAAGAGGATATAATAATATACCTAACCCTACTTATTTTTATTTACCGGTGAAAAGTTAAATTTGGATTTAAATGATACACTCTCTTGTACACAATACATGAATGCACCATATTTTCAAATTAATGTCCGCAGAAGTCCACAAAATAACGCAAAAATACTATAATACTGCAAATAAAGAATACGGAGCTTGATCGGCGGCATAGCAACATCGCAACCACATCGCAACAGGAGCATCTAGGAATTTTCATTCATCCTCGAAATCCGTTGTACTACGCCGGCATATTTCTAAAACTGACGTTGCCAAACTGCTTTTTATTATTAAAAGAAACACGATCATGATATTTTTATTCCATTACAACATACTAATACCAATATACAAGTAAATCTGGCAAATGTTTTCGGTGTAAGAGAGATGCGAAAATAAGGATAGAATAATGGCCGATGAAGGAAGAAGGTAAACAATTGTATCTCTTGAGTTTAAATATCTTTGGTTTTTGCAGTTCACAGTTCACAGCATAACTTTTTAAGTTTGTAATGCCACGTTTTCACAATTATCACGGGTTTGAGTAAATAAAACTTAAATTAAACTCACAAGACAGCAATAATTACTTTGAAAATGGACGCTTTAAACACTTTTCGGATTTTTTTCAACGAAAGCGGTTTAGATTTTGAAAGATTTTATAATTTTTGAAGATTCTGACTTTGATAAGAGAACATTATTTCTGTTTTTGTTTACGGTTGTTCTTAGCAATCGCTATAGCAGCGCCAGATCGCATACAACGGTCGCGACCCAAAACAATTTCGCGACCTAAAATTTTGACGGGCTTTCCAATCTAAATTTATTTCCTTTATCTATGCTATAATCTTGGTACATTTTAACCGATGCTTTAAAATTCCGACAGCAGCGCTCGGTACGGCAGAAATCAGAACTGTCCGTTTAGTAGTTTATTTCACGCCGTCCCTGTAGCCGTTCATTTCGATCGCATTGAAATAATACGGAAATCGTGGCTATATCACAATATTTAAGTATTTTGGTTTTTACTAGTGCAATTATTGAAATTTTTGTAATGCAACGCTACTGGGAATCGTAAAAATTAAGCGAAAAAGAACCCCATATGGGCATTACGTTTTGTTGTGACTATTTCAAATGTTAATAAAATTTCCGAAAAATTTAACACGTAAAGGACGTGCATATATATATATATATATATATATATCACCCAGTGTTGTAAAATCCATTAAATGTGTATGTCTCTTTGCAAAAATTGTGACGACTTTATTGATATGTTTGTGTTATGTGTGTGGAAACCAATTTGGATATATTTTCTTCGCTAAGATTTCAGAATGAAAATGATAAAGTTGTAATAAGTAAACAATCTACGTTCAAGTAATAAATTTTGATAAAGACCCTACCAGGTCGAAACGTCATGAAATATTTAATATAAAAAAACCGTTTTTCTCATTTTTTCCTGACCTAAAGCCAAGAAAAAATTAAATAAAATATATATATATATATATATATATATATATATATATATATATATATATATATATATATATATATATATATATATATATATATATATATATATATATATATATATATATATATATATATATATATATATATATATATATATATATATACGCTGCATATTTTTGCATAGTTTTAGCGCACCGGTTTTGCTAGATGGAATATAACTGGGGCTATCTGGACTATAAAAAAAAAAATTTAAGGTATACATAATTTATAGAAGACGTTCCTAAAAAATTAATCATTAGTTGATTAAAAAGAAGTATGCCTTAATATTGATTAAATTATACAAGGTGTTTCAAAAAACATGTGCTATCCCTCGTGGGGAGATTTCTCTAATAAAAATGACAGTTATTTTTCATGTTAACATAGGTCCGATTCTGCTTTGTTTCGTATAGCTAGAGGGGGTTAAAGTAGGGTTGCCAACCGTCCTCTATTCCAGAGGACAGTCCTCTTTCTGATCTCACTGTCCTCTTTACTCCCGCGTATTGAAAAAATCCTCTTTTTTACCTACCAAACTCTAAATATATTCGTCTATCGTTAAAATGCATCATCGATACTCATTCTCTAAGAAATATCTTTACTCCAAAATATAAGTCTCTCATTAGAATAGAGTTCTTCAGATTCTTGCCCTAACAAAATGCATGTGATATATCTCGTTGTGTGATATATCTAGTTTATTTGGATATGGGCCAGTAAAACACTTGTATGTATTGTATGACTTTTATCTTAGTTATGTTGCTTTGTTATTACTAATAATAGAAAATCCTAACAAAACATAAAATAAAGCCCCAGCTTCAATATTCGTTTGGAAATTCGTTCATTGTGTTCATGATATTTCTTTTGATGGTTCGTCCAAAAACAGACATTCTGCCAAACCGCTGCATTGACTATCCGCATCAGAGCATAGTTTAAGAAACGCTGACTTAAGATATGAGCATTTTTTATCAATTTTATCATGTATATGTATAGTTACGACTAAGGTTTCCAAACCGAGATCCCGGTTTATATTCATCCCTGAAATCCCGATATTAAATCCCGGGATCACGAAAAAATCGAAAAATTTAAATGCCTGATCTGAAATGGTTTGACTTTATATACTTTAGCCTTTCAAAGATCATATTTTATTTATACTAAGCAAAACGTCAATATCTAAAAGTTATATTTCCGTGTTTACTATATATATACAGGGTCGCTGTTATGTATGGAAACGATCGATTATCAGGTGAAATATAGGAGGTACCGCAAAAAGTTAAATATAAAAGTTATAGAGTTTATAAATATCTATTAGCGAGTAATAAATTTAAGTATACAGGGTCGGTCATAAAGTCGTGGCATATCAAAGTTTATTTTTTTTTAAATGGAACCCCCTGTATATTATTACATATTTCTGTTCATGCTTCAGTCACAAATTACCTATAACAGATGCGAAAGAACACCGAATTACGCGTTCAGGTTTCTGTGACCTTCAGAAAGAGTTCATAGACAATCCGCATCAATGTATAGTTTGGGTTATTATTTGTTTGGGTGAAAATAATCTGCACCAATATGTTATCGAGGCATACAAAAAGGTCCACAGACTTCGAGACATACGAAAAATCAAGTCCATTTAGCGTGTGTCGCAATTTTCACACCTTAAAAAAATAATTTTTTATAGCTATAGCAACTGCAGCGACTATGAAAAAAGCTGTGTGATTTTCATAGAAAATAAGGGCACCTGTAATTCATTTGAGAATGTTATAAATCTTTTGAATAAGAAGACTAAGGAAGGAGCATAATGCTATCCATGTATTCATGCATGGTGGGCGGAAAAGGCACCATAAAAGCTCTCTAGGGTGGGGATCCTTGACAGTTCTGTTTGACGATTCATTTGACACATTTGAATTTGATTTGAAATTTTGTGGATTTGTCAGTCTTTATGGAGCTTATTTTATGTTATTTATTATTTATTCTACTACTGATAGTTGTATAAAGGTAGTAAATCTAGATGGAAATTGTGGCAGAACTTAAATTAACAGTGACACTATCGCGATTTATCGAAAAAGACTCTAAAATAGTTGGTTGTGTAGCGTGCGGTAGATCTCGGCAAAAATTGAGTGAAATAATGGAACAACTTTTCGCTAGTAAGTGACTATATAAAATACATACGTGTAGTAAACCGATCATTTATGAAATTCACTTAAAGTAACTAAATTATATATTTTTCTTGCATTTTAGCTTTTATTTATTACTTGTCAAAGATTAGATGTCAAAGAATTTAGATACGTTAATTTGACTTACCTGCTTCAGTAGCGTATCGGATGTTTGTGTTAATAAATACTTATTATAACTTATCTATTTTTATTAGAATTGTATATTTTTATAACAATTTTAATAACTACCAACATTTATTCACAACGTAAAATAAATCAACAAATTATTGAGTCTACCCCACGTCTACCCTACATCATAGTTTTACATTTTTTAAATAAAATTAGAACGACACTGATAAACCGGAATTTAAGTCGGCCATATTTGAGGCCCATCGCGGTGTACCTAAAATTTTTGATATGCTCCTTCCTTAGTCTTCTTATTCAAAGTATAAATCGCTAAAAGAGGTTTCAAATTTCTTGGATTTCTATTAATATTAAATAAATTTTATTAAAAATTGAACAATTCAAATTCAAAAATTGTATCAGTCAAATTCCCTCATTTAAGGTGAATATTAAAATAGATATAAATACAGCTCATTCTAAGCTCTACCAAAGAATATCTTAATACTCTACTCAAAACTATAATATTCTTTGGCTCTACTTATCTTTAAGAAAAATTTAAATCATTGTTGCAATTGGGCCTTAATGCCATTTCGAATGAACAATAGTATTAATAATGTGCATTATAATAATAATAAATTTTATATCATAGTGTGTATTAAAACTACAAAAACACTTTTAAATTGGTATTATATTAACAACTTTTGTGTTTTAATCCAAAAAAAAGTTACCAATTTTCTCAATCAAAATGTTTGTGGTCCTGAAAAGGACCTTCGTTTTCCCATGTTCGTCAAGGTAGGTAATGGGTAAACGGTAAAAAAACAGGATAATGAAATTTAAAAAATTACAAAAATTGTTCAAAAGTGCCTCCCTCTTGCATTAAACAATAACCCAAACGATCATAAAATCCCCTCCTCACATTGGATAACATATCAGGGGTGACAGTGTCAAAGGCATTAAATATTTTCTGCTTTAACTGCTCCAAGTTTTGAATTTCTTCATGGCCGTAAATTTAAGATTTTATGTACCCCCATAAAAAGAAATCATTCACCGAGAAGTCAGGTGAAATTAAACGTCAGTCTAAACAAAACTGTCATTTTTGAAAACTTCTCAAAATTTTGATACACACTAAATCGACTTAATCAGACTTGATTTTCCTATGTCTCGAAGTCTGTGGACTTTTCTGTATAATCTCACAGTAATTTAATAGATTGCTCGTCATATTATATCAGCTCGTAGGAGATTAGGAATAAAAAAAGATATTTATACTATAAAAAATTAATTTATTTAACAAAATGTAATTAAAGATGTGACAAAATAGTTACATTTCTATTGGTTCTATCGGACTTTTTTCGACTATATAAATCTTTATTTTTTGTAAACTTTAATGCATAAAATATTTTCAATTAAATAATTTAATGATAAGTAAATAAGAGGAAATTTCTCACATGGGTCGTCAAATTTTATAGTTTTCATTATATCAAACAGCCTCTGAATGTTTTCTTCAGTGCAAAACTCATCAAAATTTAATATAAATAATTTTTCCAGCCTGTAAATAAAATGAACAAATTTTTCCACTTTCATGATCAAAGGCTTTTAAATGGGTAAATAATTTCGAGTTATCCAGAGATTCGGATTCTTTTGCAAATTTTAGACAAATATCACATTGATGTATTTGAAGACCCTTTTTAATGATGTAGTCAAACATAATTAAAGGCATTTTGAATTGAAAACATTTCTCAGAGGCTGTTTGATATAATGAAAACTATAAAATTTGACCACCCATGTGAGAAATTTCCTCTTATTTACATCATTAAATGATTTATTAAATTAAAAATATTTGATGTATTAAAGTTTACAAATAAAGATTTATATAGTCGAAAAAAGTCCGATAGAACCAATAGAAAGGTAACTATTTTGTCACATTTTTAATTAAATTTTGTTAAATAAATTAATTTTTTATACTATAAATATCTTTTTTTTCCTTATAAATAAACACATCCCATTTTAAAAAAGATATACAAATTACCAAAACTTAGAAATAACAGTTTAAAAGTTCAACAAAAATCCTACACGCGTTTTTAAAAAGAAACATATAACCACGCACTATGTCATTCCAGCAAGCGAATACGACACAGCATAGGTTTCCGGACTAAACGACTGGTGTATTTACACCACTCAATAGGCGTGTCGGGTTTGCCGAGCGGTTTCCGATGCAGTCGCTTTCTTTCGCATCTGTTATAGGTAATTTGTGCTTCAGTTCTAAGCACTTCTAAGCAAGTGATATTTTCAAAAGTTCTAAGCACTTCAGTTCTTGACTTTTGAAAATATCACTTAAACAATTTGATCAATGAATCTCGATATGTTCAGTTTCATTTGACGATGCCATTTTGCCGAAACTGTGATACTTAATATTATTTGACATTAGTTCTCAAGTTAGCATTTATAGATGTATAAAATGAGAGTATACAAGTCTGGAAATTACAAAATGTTCGTTTAACATTTAAACTCTTCAAGTACATTGTGTATTACGATTATTCCTTAAAATTGAAGGAAGAATTGAAATATACAATAATATACAGGGGGTTACATTTAAAAAAAATAAAGTTTGATGTGGCACAACTTTATGACCGACCCTGTATAGTTAAATTTACTAGTAGCTAATAGAAATTTAAAAATCCATTAAAACAGTATCGCAGTTTCGGCAGAATGACATCATTAAATCAAACCAAACACATCGAAATTAATTAAATCGAATTGTTTAAGTGATATTTTCAAAAGTCAATAACTCGGAAACGGTTGGTATGATGTACATTGTGTGTATTTCGATTTTTGTTTAGAATCTAAGGAAGAATTGAAATATGTAATAATATACGGGGGGTTCTGTTTAAAAAAATAAAACTTTGAATTGCCACGACTTTATGAACGACCCTGTATACTTAAATTTATTACTCGCTAATAGATATTTAAAAATCATATATCTTTTGAATTTAATTTTTTGCGGTACCTCCTATATTCTACCTAATAATCGACCGTTTCCATACATAAAAGCGATCCTGTAGCATGGTACAAAGAATACAAGGTATGATATTGCGCAGGTTGGTCGCTGCGTCACAGGTGATAACAGGCGCTATTGGTGAGCACGCTCCGCGCGCCAGTTCAAATCGTCAAGATATTGTTATAAACCTGTTTTTTTGTTTATATACCGTCATTGAATTATCGCTAAGCAAGTTACTGTGGAGCAGTGCGTAAGAAGTCGGGCTAGGAAGCGAGAGACCGGATTTCGAATCTCGGCCGGGACATAACTTTTTATTTATTTTTTTAAATACTGTTGTATTCTATAGTTTACTTTTGTAGTATAAAAAAAAGAACTATTTATTCTGTTATTTTTTAATCTCCGGTATTAATATAAATTGACTGTTGGTACAATACCTCATTTAATATAAAATAATATTCTACTTTTTGAAATGTATCAGGCCCTAATTGTACCTAAAAGTAATATATTTTTAATGATATACCATATTGTAAACTATTTAATATTTCAGTCACTTAAAAAGTTAATTTGCATTGAATAATTGCCTACCATTAAAGGAAATTTGAGCTATATAATCTTTGATGGGCATATTCTGGGTATGCAAATACTTCCTCTAAATTTTGGGTGTCGTTCAACGGATTTATTCTCAAAACCAGAAACATCTACATATAAAAAGAAAAGCACAGGTCACTAATTATAATAAACTTCACCCTTGGAATTACTTCCACTAATTATAATAAACTTCACCCTTGGAATTACTTCTATCACAATTACAATACATTCATCTGCATTGGCATTTTCTACTTTTCGATGGGAAACAATAAACTTCCCAACATTTTTTAAATGATGTAACAATTCCTCTTGTGGTTACTTTTCCATAGATATCCTCAACTCTGTCCTCATGTGAATTCAGAGGCAATGAAAATGAAAATTATTTACCATAAACATCGCAAACTAAAAACCTAATAAACAATTTTATACCGAATATAGAAATAAATTTAGTATTCTTACCTATCGTCCAAATCCATGTTAATAGATAATTATTATTTTTAAATATATTTTTGGAACTGCTGGTTTTAGTAATTATTAAATTAAACGAACTAAAAAGTCTTAAAAATAAACAATTCTTAACCATAACCCCAAAAAATGCAGATCCCCTGTCAACTTTCTTTATTTTTTATTTATTCATTATTTTCATAGTGACGTCACAGGTGGTATGCGCGAACTGAACGAAATTGGAGCCGCTATCGATCATACCTTGTATTCTTTGTACCATGATCCTGTAGTTTATTTGTTTTGCAACACGAATAATTGCATTTTTTACTTACTTTAATATGTTACTTTGTTTTGTCTATCTTAATAAAGCTCTTTTTTTATTTTATTTTTGGTATATATAGCTGCATTTTTATTAAGTCCTTCTTTAGATTAAATTTCTCATTCTGATAGTCAATCCCGGTACTCCGGGATGATAGGTGCTAATCCCGGGATTTCAAAACAGGATCCCGATCCCGAAAATTGGAAACCCGAGTTACGACATTGGTTAAGCTTAAGAGTCATAGGCGTACTCACGGTATTTTGTATTTCAAAGAATTAACTTACCGGCAGATATAAACCCTTTAGCCATGGCTTGTGCCATCTTGCCGCCTCCGATGAACCCAATTTTTAACAATTTGCTCGACATCGTTTCCAAAATTTCAGACAAACCTGGACGAAGTGGACTCTCGCACTGGCCGGCGCACAACATAAAGATCAAAATTTCGAAAGGTTAAACTGATACGAAAAACAGTCGATTCCTTATCGTGCCCGATGTTGTTTCTTCTGTTTGTGACTAGATTGGACTGAACTAATTGGTTTATATTGCGTATCGATCCTCTGTACTCCAATCTCTTATCTTTATATTGTTTTTTCTCTTTTGGCGATAATTATTATTGAATATTTACCAAAATTATCGGTAGTAAATACATCAGCATTATATAATTGAGTACAAACTACAAGAATTTAGTTGGAAGCTTATCCGGGACTGTCTTTGAGGTCTTTTCTGTGAACTCGAAATTTTGGTTTGAAAAAAACGTCAACATATTTTGTTTACGTCAATGAATGTCAAAAAAGAATTCTGTTATATACATAGATAAAAGAAAATAATCTTCTATTAAGAGTTATTATTAGTATATTAGTTATCGTTTTCATAACAGTTTTATTTCCTATCCATTAAAGTATTTTTACATCCGAATATTCCTTATGACAATTTATTATTTATCTTTTAGTAACCCAATGTAGAATGTAGAATCAGTGGAAATCACCGGCGTAACCTTAAACATCTATTGTGTCCCCCTTTCTTGAGTTATGAGTCATCACACAGTCTATAACTCATCATACATATGGGGAGCTTGTTGTAGGGGAGACAAGGTATTTCCCATCCTCCTCTGACAACAACTGTTCATCCTCCCCCAACTAGCATTTATAGTGGCAGATACGTAACTGCTACTATCAAAGCCACTACAAAGTGGGCGGTGACCATCGGCGGCTACGTCGTATATTCGTAGCTGCTAAGTAACTGCGACCAAAATGGGGAAAGATTTTGAGTAGCCGGGTAGTGTCTTGGGTAGTTTTTGCCACTAAAAGAGTTACTATGATGTGTTACTATAAAGTAGCCTAATGGTGAATGGGACTTATCTGTTACGAACATAGACTTAAAATAAAATATAAACTACACTATTTACATCCCAACGCGGACAAACATTCTTTTTTGTACACATGTTTACTTCTGGGTACAGTCGACCGAGCCTTCCTCATCCAGCCTATGTTGTCACGTCTTTAATATTATCAATATTTTTTTTCTTGTTATACACATATATTGAGATATTAATACTAGTTTAATAAAGTAGGTTTTAATATTCCATAGATGTATTAAATAGTCCTTATACTACTAAATTATAAGTCGGATACTGTTTAAAAAGGATAAGTTCTTTACAATATGACAACACCGATTAGAGGCGAGGGAGCCTATTCATTCATTTATTACCTTGTAGTACGTGTCGGACGTGTGCGGCAAAGCTTTGTTGCCGCTATCTCCCCGGCTGTATTACGCATTTTCTTAGCTTGTGGTCCTTAAGGGTTTATTTTATTGACTTTTTCTGTTCAAGAACTATAAAATATGGTTCGCCAGTGCCAAATTTGCAAGAAATTTGACATAAATAATCCATTTATGTCCTGAAACGACTTTTGACCGGTAGGCAACTCTCAATTTACCCATTAGGAGTCAGTGGCGTTGTTGTAGAAAGGCGCTTATTTAGATAATATTTTAGTAAAATGTAAAATCTGAATTTTTTCTCTCTTACATTACATTATTTACTTACTTACACTGTAACAAAATCATAATTATAACCCTGTTAATAATTAATAATGTTTTTATTAAAAATATATTCCGGTTTATTCTAAAATTATCTTCAGAATCTTAAATAACATACAAGAATTTTAAAATTATATTACATTGTGAAACAATATTTTTTAATATACCGGGTCGTCTCAAAAGTGGCTCACCCCTATAACTCTTTTATTTTTTCAGATAAAAAAAAAACAGATTTGTATGTTAGTAGGTATATGACATAAATTAGGATTTATTGACGTATTCAATTGTTTTTGGTCTCTTCCTGTTTCACCGAAATGATTACATCTTTTGATTTTTAAAGGCACCCTCGGTATATTGCTACTTTATTCGATAAAAAATGACACTCTGAATAGAATGACATATCATATGTCAACTTTTGACATTGTCGCTTAAAAACAAATCCTATTTTAAATTTCAATCCAGGGTGCCATGGTGTTGTTAAAAACACTAAGTTTTAATCAAGGAGCCTTGGAAAAATTGTTTTGATCGTCTAATGGGTTTTGTAGTCTTGTCTAGGCCAGTTAAAAGATGTACAAATCGTATTTTTAATCATACATATGTTAATTTTTTGAAATGGAACAAGGGTAACTCATTAGCATATTTAGAAAAAGCATTTTCTTATGAATATACCACACTTGGTATTTCGAGTCAAATTATCGTTATGAACCGCGTGTTACAATTACAATTAAACCATATGCGAAAATGTCAAAAGTTGACATATGATATGTCATTCTATTCAGAGTGTCATTTTCTATCGAATAAAGTAGAAATATACCGAGGGTGCTGTTTAAAAATTAAAAGTTATAGTCATTTCCGGTGAAACAGGAAGTGACAAAAAACAATTGAATGCGTCAATCAATCCTAATTTATGTCATATACTAACATACTAAATCTTGTTTTTTTATTTGAAAATATAAAAAAATTATAGGGATAAGCCACTTTTGGGACGCACCCGGTATAATAAAGACAGTACCGAGTTAAATAAATGTAGTTTTCATTTTATCCACTTCCTATCACCTTCCTTGCTTTAATGGAACAGATTTATGTTTTACATATAGATAAGACATCATTATATAGATAAGACATCATAGATAAGACATCATATATACATATAGATAAGACATCACTTAACCAGAAAAAAATTTACAACAATAATATTTTTCTTCTCTCCCTGTCGCCGATTGTATTATATCTGTGGAATAGATCCTGTTTTGATTAATATTAGGTGTTGTAAATGTTTGACTAAAATTAATAATTTATTATTAATTTCAAAAATTACGTAATTTCGATTATAAAATTTCTTCTATAAAGTGTATTTTATTATTTTTATCCTTTTTGGACTCTAAGACGTTTTTTCTAAACTTTTATTTAAAAAACCTGTCCTAAATCTTAATAAAATATAAAAAAGTTTAAATACGATATATTTTTAATTTAATTATAGCTTCATTAAAATAAAAAAATTACCCGGCTATGATACGGAGAGTTCAGGTGTACTTGAGAAACGAAAGACAGTGTTGTGTTTCTCGGCAGAGTCGTCAGGGAACGACCGTTACGACAGAGACAACCTATCTATCACTCGTGTCGCACTCGTTATAACCTAAAACAATAACACAACAATAACAAGACATTGCCTGACCGCATGTTCCAGCTATTTATGAATGAGATGCTCAGTCTATATTTTATTTCAAGTCTATGGTTACCAAGCTGCCTAGTCGCGGGTTCGTGGCAGCCAAGTGTTATCCACCGACATGTGGAACTTTCGTTAAACTGTTAAACTTTATTCACAGCGACCTCCTCATACAATTTCACATTTCATAAAAATATATGTCATGATGGAAAATAATTATGGAAGCCATTATTATTTTTATTATTATTATTCAGTTATTTACCGTGCGATTTTAACGCCCTTTTTAGGTAAATTCCAGAACGCAATCAACTTTACTGAATAAAATAGTGGGTTTATATGACAAAATTTTCGAGCGCCTCTCAAATTATTATATTATTTGCAATAGAAACTCATGTAGTAATTAAAAAATAATAATAATTTGCTTGAAACCGGTGTCAAAGTTATAAAATATTACTTCACCGTTAGAAATAACAAAGTTATAAAATATTACTTCACCGTTAGAAATAACAAAATAACTAAGGAAAAAAGCTTTAATCTAGGTATATTTAGCTTGAAAACGCATAATGTTTGAGCCATTTGTCTGTTCGTCTAAAAAGCCATGAAAAAAATATGGCCGTTTAATCCGAAAAATACTTTATAGTTCCATATGCTTCCACAAAGTACCGGGAACAATAACATATTAGGCCCACTCTACCCGTTTGGATATTTAAACTTTTCGGATTGATAAAGTGACAATTGTAGCTACCCAAAGGCGACTTTATAGAAACAATAACTTTTTTGGAACTACATGGTCAACGATTCTTTGGAACCATAAAGTGATTGTTTCCAAGAAAGTTCCCTGCTCCACCAAATTGCCACTTAATTGGAGAGTATGCTACACCGATAGCGGCGGTGGCTACTATACACTCCATTGGTGCCACTGGGTGCCACTATAACATTCCGCCTTGTCCTTTTAAGTTATTTTTTACTTATTGTGCATTGTCTATTATTAATGTTTTTATATTATTAGTGTTTTCATATTATACATGAGGTATATATAGAGTATTTTAACGCCACTCTTTTAGCTCTTGTTTTATATTGTTGTTGGTTCTTAAATTAGTTCTCCTCTGAGATTCTGTTTCAGAAGAACTAACACTAGTCTCATCTACAGAAACAGCTTCAAAAATGTCTCAGTCACTACATGATTTCTGATGTTCATCAGTAGGATTATAGAAAGATGTAGTTTTTGTTTCTGATGTTGATGCATCGACTCGCAGTGATTCCTTTTGTTTAATTCTTCGGTAGAAAGTACTAGAATATCAAAATTAACTTTTATTCACCTTAGACATTTTACAAAATTTTAATAAAGCTTAAAAACAAGTAAAAGAAAACACTAAAACAGAGCAGCACACAGATGCAATCTGAGGCAATTACATTTATTAGGGTATATTAAGTTACGGTCACTATAAAGTAGCCGTTTTTGCTGAACCGGCAATGGATGAGCGACGGCTAATTTATAGTGACCTAGGAAGGTAGCAGTAACCATTTTAGTACTTTCAATGCTACTATAAATTAGAAGTAACTAGATCGCGTGGCCGCGACTACCTCGTAACTTAAATTGTTACTATAAAGTAACAAAAACTTAATGGAGGCATTATGGTAGCACTTGTTAGTAACCCCTACTTTGAAAAGTTACTATAAAGTTTTTGGTCTTTTATGGTGTCATATTCAAAGATTCGGGTAGATCCAGCCACTTCTTTAAATTACATGTTTGGGACTTGCAATCGGGATGTTTATTTTCCACTTTTATGGTAGGTAGGCACTAACCGGTCACTCTCAAAATATACTACAAAGTGACTATTCCGGATAGAGTAACATTTTAAGTGGCAGAGTGGACCTAGGAACTATACTTTAGGGGCAGTGACATTTTAAAAAGGACTGGGAACTATATTTGCTAGTTGGGGCCGAGTGGACATCTGACATCTACGTCCTACGAGAGTATAGACTCTTCCACCGTGGGGGTTTAGTCCTCCGTGTCTTTCACAGTCGAGGAGCTTGTCTCCGGCCCGGTCTCCACAACCAAATCAATCTCCATTTTCTCCATCTCTTTAAGTTGGTCTTTCCTTAGACCCGATATAAGTTTTGTCCCGGATCTATAATACAGAATATATCTCTTTTTCTCTGTTGCCCCCTTGGATGTGAGGTTATTTCCTATTGTGAGGACCTGATCATGGTCCTCCTCCCTCGAGTTGATGACTCGTCAACTCGATGTCCTTACATTGGAGCACTGGCAAAGCTAAAATATACAATACACCGCAAGGGTTAGTTAGTCCGCTTCTACAGAGAGCATGTAGAAGTAAGGGAGACGAGAATATATTGGGTTGCTCCCTGGTACCCCAGGTTGCGACTAGTCTTCTATCTAGGGGCTAGTTTTCTATCTAGCCACGCATCTCTTTGACCTGGTCCCGCCATCCATAGGTTTTTGGTGAGGTTGTCTCCTAGCTTCCTATTGGAGATTTTCATTTTGATCTTTCTTCCAACACTAGGAGGATTTAGAAGTCAATCACCAATGCTAGTGAGACAATGAGATTTAACCACAGAATTTAAAAAATGAAAGTGCGTGATTTTTTCTCGTCTGCGTCTTCCTTTAATATTAAGGAAATGCCCATTATCGCGCCATGTTTACAAATTGACCAGTGTTCCATATATAGCGCCGTTATCCTGGCGATATCCTTACGCGACTAAATTATGAGCATTCTCGTTTTCCTGGCTGTTCTAGAGGTGCTTCGTGGATGAGCTCAAAGGGTGAAGTGGACTACTTTTTGACTCAAGCACTTTCAGGACACGGGTGTTTAAGACAGTATCTCTTTCAACGAAAAAGGTCCAATACTGATCTTTGCAAATACTGCGGCGCAGTAGATGACGTTGAATATACCCTGTACGACTGTTCCCGGTGGAGTCAACAAAGATATCGATTCCAAATACTTACAGGACTTACATTTAATAGCTGTAATATGATGGAAAGTTTAACTAAGGGCATAGAATCAT
Organism: Sitophilus oryzae; assembly: GCF_002938485.1. Lineage (NCBI taxonomy): Eukaryota > Metazoa > Arthropoda > Insecta > Coleoptera > Curculionidae > Sitophilus > Sitophilus oryzae. The sequence continues at coordinate 2,096,537 of NW_022147046.1, read as the reverse complement.
GGGAAAGTGCATACAGGACGGTCAGAGACATAATTGAGACTAAAGAAAAAGAACATCTTCTTTAGACAGCCTAATGCACTGAAGAAATGCGAGAGCGGTTACCGGTGCACTGAAGGCAAAACGAGGGGAGGTGAGTTTTTTTTAGTCTGAAAGAATCCCTACTCTGTCGGTAAGAACCGTGTACACTATTATAAAACGCCCTGTATACGAGAATTCGCAAAATATATTTTCGAAAACTACATAGCATCTTAATCACATTAGATGCGTCTAAAACCTGGTCCAAACCGCATCCCAAGATCTTTTTTAGTTCAAGAGATATTCAACTATTGTTTATAGTCCCGCAATTTTGCGGATCGATTGCTGTAATCCCGCGGGTTTGCGGGATTGCATTCTCTACAACTGATCAAACAGGACTATTTAGGGTAAGTGGTGTTTTAGGTAATGATCTAAAAACAATGAATGAAAAGTCCAATTCGGTCCTAGTGCTCTGCTCTGAGAGCAAGCACAGGGCAGTCGGAATATGATCGTGTCATTAAAGACGTGGTAGGTTTATCTTTAAATGCTTGAACCTTTGAATAAGAAGACTAAGGAAGGAGCATATCAAAAATCTTAGGTACACCGCGATAGGCCTCGAATATGGCCGACTTAAATTCCGGTTTATCAGTGTCGTTCTAATTTTATTTAAAAAATGTAAAACTATGATGTTTTATGTTGTTTTATTTTACGTTGTGAATAAATGTTGGTAGTTATTAAAATTGTTATAAAAATATATAATTCTAATAAAAATAGATAAGTTATAATAAGTATTTATTAACACAAACATCCGATACGCTACTGAAGCAGGTAAGTCAAATTAACGTATCTAAATTCTTTGACATCTAATCTTTGATAAGTAATAAATAAAAGCTAAAATGCAAGAAAAATATATAATTTAGTTAATTTAAGTGAATTTCATAAATGATCGGTTTACTACACGTATGTATATTATATAGTCACTTACTAGCGAAAAGTTGTTCCATTATTTCACTCAATTTTTGCCGAGATCTACCGCACGCTACACAACCAACTATTTTAGAGTCTTTTTCGATAAATCGCGATAGTGTTACTGTTAATTTAAGTTCTGCCACAATTTCCATCTAGATTTACTACCTTTATACAACTATCAGTATAGAATAAATAATAAATAACATAAAATAAGCTCCGTAAAGACTGACAAATCCACAAAATTTCAAATCAAATTCAAATGTGTCAAATGAATCATCAAACAGAACTGTCAAGGATCCCCACCCTAGAGTGCTTTTTCCGCCCACCATGCATGAATACCCTGAATACATGGATAGCATTATGCTCCTTCCTTAGTCTTCTTATTCAAAGGCTTGAACGCTAGTTCACAACAATGCAATATTAAATTATTGTTTTGGTGTATTGTGGTGAACTAGTGTTTTATTTTGTTATTTTTGATATATAGGTACATATTTTTTGTAAACACTCCACAATATAAAAAATACAGCAATGCATATTGTATTCATATCAAACGCACTTATAGCATTATCTAAATATGTTTTTTTTAATTTGTATTGAAATTACTATATTGACAAAAACAATGATTAGCAGGTACCTAATTTCAATTTATTTGTTAACTATAAGGGGTGTCTGAATGTTCAAGTACCTAGCTATTTCTCAATCATTTCGTCTAGTACACCCTTTTACCAGCACCGTCTCCCTAGCACAAAATTTTTGGAATTACAAAAAGATGCGCAGAATAAAAGTAAAGGTTTACAATACATCCAATATTTGTTTATATATAATCTGTATATTTTTCCACAATTCTACACTATTTTCTACAGGCGTGGTTCAGTTGATTTTAAACATTTCGAGAGCAGCGCTCAGTAGGGCAGAAATCAGAACTATATCTGGCTCTGTATTTTACAATAGATAGTTATTTTCTTTTATTTATGGTATTTCAAGCAGTCCCGATTACAGTTTACGATGATTGCATTGAAACAATATTGAAATCGTGACTGTCATAATTTTTAAGTATTTTTGTTTTTACTAGTGCAGTTATTGAAACTATAAAATTCACAGGTACCAAGTTTGTGTGATGTAACGCTGTTTCGGGCAGTAAAAATTAAGTGAAGATTGTGATGTGTCGGTATTTGAGTAACGCGATTTTGGAGCGGTATTTTTTTGTAACGTCGTGTCGCGCTCCACAACGAATCATGAACCTGTTACTGAAGAACGACGGTTATAATGACGACAAAATTATAAATTATTTATAATTTGCAAATAAATTATTTATAATCGCTCTTGAAGTAAGCTCGAACCGTAGTAACCGCATAGCGACGTGTTTAGCTCCAGCCGTCGCGATTTCGTCGGTCGCCAACAGTAGTATCAGGAACTGGTATGTCCGTAGCGCCGCGCGATCTCGATCGGGACGTGTTCGCTCCAGCCGTCGCGCTCCTAGAGTTGTAGTTTCCTGTCGCGAACAGAAGTAACTGCTTAGTCCAGTCATCTTAGTCGAAATAGGGTATGAATCTCGGAATTCAAGATAACCGGCTGTAAACTCGTATAAACCTTTATTTTAGCATCCCAAAACATGTCTCAAAACCTACATATTATGATAGCGTGTGCGCGACTTGTAAATAACTGAGGTCAAAGGTCAACAAATCGATTTTTTTGCGCATTTTTGCAAATATCCCGTTCCCTTTCAGATTTACGCTATTTGCATTTATTATAAATATTGTAGAAGATAAAATTCTCTATAACTTTTTGGTTTAACTGTTTGGTTTGGAAAATGAATTTTGAAAATTATTAACAGAAATACTTTAATTATATTTTAATTATAGTTAGATTTATACTAATTACATTATAAATAAATAAAAAGACAATAAATACATCTTTAATTTATATGTCTATTAAAAAATACGATTTCATACATTTCTCATGGTTGAAATTAAAAAAATTGAATAAACATAAAAAGAACTCCATGTTCTTATTTTTAGTTTTCTTCTTCATCAGCATCGTCGTCCGGTCGTTGTGGAATTTCAAATTCTTCATTTTCATCTTCAACGACATTTGTCTCCAAGTCTTTTAAGATTTCGGGGTCAAATGTATCATCTTCATTGACACCACTTTGATAGAGTGAAGCATTGAGACAAGCTTGCCCATTACACTGGCCACAAGCTAAAGAGCACGACAACCCTGATTTCCTGTATCCACATCGCGATTCACAACCATTCTTGCAGTTGCAGAATATTGTGTTCGGCAAATTTTTTGAAGCTGGAAGTAGAATAGTAGTGGTAGGTTCCAGGAATCCATTACGCATTATCCAACCCCAGTCCTGGGGTTCTAAATCATGCCCTAACCAAGTCCAATTGTACAAAGAGGCAAGTGTTATTAAATGAAGATATACTTAATTTATGAAAAAAATTATTATATTCAATATGATCTTTTATGAAAAAATGTAAATTATTTATAATTATATATTTTTCAATAATTAAAGGACTTTTTTTTTTTGACCGAGACTACAGGTTGAACTTGAATGATACCGTACATAATGAAAGACTGCGCGCTCACCGCCCTCTATCTCAAAAACGGTTTGAGGTACAAAAAAAATTTTCCAAAACAAAGGTTGTAGAGAATTTTATCCCCTACAATATTTATAATAGATACAAACAGCGTAAATGTGAAAGGGAACGAGATATTTGCAAAAAATGCGCAAAAAATCGATTTTTTGACCTTTGACCTCAGTTATCTACAAGTCGCGCACACGCTATCATATGTAGGTTTTGAGACATGTTTTAGGATGTTAAAATAAAGGTTTAGACGAGTTTACAGCCGGTTATCTCGAATTCCGAGGTGAAACCCCTAAGATGACTGGACTAGCTGTAACTGGGCATCGACGCTCGACCTCGGCGGCGACCTACTTCGTTCCAACCGTCGCGCTCCTAGAATTTTAGTTCCCTGTCGCGAACAGAAGTAACTGGTCCCTGCTATAACTGGCTATCGACGCTCGACCTCGGCGCACAGTGTAACGAAATCGGGAAATGCGGGACATTAGCCCAAAAAACAAAAAATTTAATTCATCAAGTTTTTTATATAGATGGATAAAAGACATCCCAGAGCTCCACCATGTGAGATATTTCTTGAGTTGACCTCTTAGTCGGGGAGTTATGGCGGGTTAAAGTTATGGTTTCCTTAATTTACCAAATCTGTACAAATATTTCATACAATGAAATTTATTATTTTCAGAAATTTCCTTGTGTTGTTCAATTCCAACAATTTTTTCCTTAAAGAGAGGTCTTTTACCAACAACAAACCTGAAAAAAATGTCCCAATTTTTTTCAAGTCTAGTTTCTACATGTTTATTATGACTTTCAAAAAAACGCTTACATTCGCGCAAGGTTATATATACGAAATATCATAGAGTGAACCTTCTAGTATACTGTTACATATAAATTTCATCCACCTAGATCTGAACCTGGAAGAAAAAAATAAATTTCTTCGGCAATAATTACGTTTTCCATTGATTCGACCGTAGTTTTTATCCGTAATTTTTTGTGTTATAATTCCTTTATTGAAAAAGCTATACGCTTGCTATGAACATACTGAATGCTATTTTAGGGGCGAGGAACCATCCTCACATTTGGGTGGGGGACAGTTTACATCAATTCAGAAAATCTCAACATGGAGAAAAATTACTCAAGAGAATATTTTTTCAAACCGCCAAAATTTTCTTCGATGTTTTTAACACTCCACCCTCAATGATGCATCATTGTTGGTGCGGTCAGTCGGGTGAAGATCATTCAACCGACATTTTCGACCTAAAGCGCCTCAACTACGGATCGGAAAGCATTCAAAATTTATGTTGATAACATTTTTATCGCCAGCCTTTGTTGTGTGTTTCTTTTTTTTTTTATCTATCAATAACGTTTTTGTGATTTTATGAAAAGATATTTGAAATGAAAACAAAAAATTACACGGATATATTTTTATTCTTTTATTCTGTCTCTATCTTAAAACCGGTACCGTTGGAATAACTTGTTACTAATATTTTTATTGTGAACTGTGAGGTTTGGAGGAGTGTTAGTTGGAAACCGTTGTTTGTTTTTGGTTTTGAAAAACAGAAATGTAAATTTCAAGGATCATAAGAAACTTCTCAATATTATACTATCTCAAAATCCAGTTCAGATTCCAGAAAATTTTTCTCGAGATTTGGAAGACTGTTTAAGACATTTTTGTAACACCTTGCATTCAAAATGGACAAAGAGAAATTATAAATTGGATTATTTTTCTGTGAGTGAATCCGGTTGGCTGGACAGATCCTTTTGCTGGCCCCAATCATTTCTTGATTTAGTAGGACCGTCACGTTCTCAACCGACCAATAGTGGAGAAAACCCGAAAAGAACATTTGGAGAACTCTGCTCAAAACAGAACAGGGGAAGAACGCAAAGTCTTACATCTAAACCAACTGAAGAACTTGAGTTCTCCATGAAAATTAAGTTACGATTGGAAGGCAAACAATAGTTGAGCAAAATTTTTGAATATCTATTGGAAAATCCCGAGGAAGTGAAAAGAGTAAGCGATTTTCTGTTTTGTCCTAAAAGATATATAAAAACTGTCCAAACGGATCTAATTTATCCCTGATTGTTTGAATATTTAGGAATGTCGATTGAGTTTTGACATATTAGCGGGAGATAAATGATTGTTCGACAGTAATTTGATAACGTTTTTGGTCCATAAGAACTATAAACTCTTCGTAAATAAAAAATATACCTGTAAAGTCCTTTTATAAAACTATTTTTTTTGACCTTCCATTACGCCTTTTTTTACTCTTTTCGCCCTGTAGCAAAAATTCCTAGTCGTATTATTTAATTTCTGTCAAAAAATGTTAGCTAGAATAGTGATAACTGAAGAAAAATGCCAATGTCCCACTATTTTAATTTTCGTTACACTGTGCGGCGGCGCGGCGCGTCGGCGACTTGAGGTTGTCGCCCACTAGACCGCTGCGCGGCGCGGCGCTGGGAAGAGAATTTTTTCCGGCGCTGGGAAGAGAATTAAGGGACTGCGCCCACTATAGCGCGCTTTTGAAACGCGGCAACGCTATTTAGTTATAGTCGAAGTGTTTTTTACTTACTGTAGTTTAGTTTTTAAAGCAATGAGTTCAAGTACGGACGAAAGCGTATTTTTTGTGCTTTTCTAACAGAGGAAGAGGAAGAGGGGGTGAGGAAAAGTTTGGACTCATACGATTAACAAAAAAAGAAAGAATAAGTTTGGAGAATTTTACCATCTTTTTCCAGATTTAATAAAAGACAAAATCATTTTTTTCAGTATTACAAAATATAAAGGAAACATTTTACGCACTCCTCAATTGAGGGTTTTAGAAGAAAAAACACCGGGTATATCTACTTATCATATTTTTTCAGAAGAGACAAATTACTAATATTTTTGATAATTCTTATTTATTCTGATGTGTATATTAGTTATGTGGTCAAAAAAACCCTGATCTTTTTTATATATTTAGGTAATTAGAATTTAAAAACAGGAGATTGTCACTTTTCTTAAAAAGTGGAGATTGCCAGTTTTGCCTCTACACCCCTCAATTATATTAAATCTTTGATAGAAAGGCATTTCGTCCATCTGTCTCTAGTGAGGGAAGACTAAAAAAATATCATATTCCTTTATGAAAATCGATTTGCCTAATTTACCTTTAAAAATACAATTCTGCCATTGACACATATCACTAGTTCCTAGTCAAAAAGCCAACTGAAAAGACTCGAATGCAAAATTATCTCCCTTGTGAGTACGCACACTGCAACGCGCCGAAACGCGGGAGACGGAAAAAAGTTGCTAGAGAAGTCTTCCGACTTCTTGACGGAAATTCCGTGGCGCGCTTCTACGCTGCGCGCTCTAATGTGCGTTGGTCCATTTAAATACATGGCAAGCAGACAAAAGAAATTTCCACATGGCGCCGCGCCGCGGTCTAGTGGGCGACAACCTTTACTTCGTTCCAGCAGTCGCTGAAGCGCTTCTAGGGTTTCGTTTTCGCCTGTCGCGATTTGGTCGGTTACTATTGGTGTTGGTGCTTCCGTCGCTACGTTATTTTCGAAATAGCGATTTTTGGTATGTACTAGGCATGGTATAAAATAGCGTTGCGTTAGAAAGATGAAACGTAAAAGCGAATAAAATAAAATAAAAATGTTATTATTTGCTTTTATATATTTACATAAGTTTTATTGTTTATATCTATTTTTAAGGTCTTGAAATTGAAACCTAACGTATTGCCACTGTCATAAATTCTTCTAGTCATCCTGTATTGTTTACAAATTCGTCTATGAAATTGTTTATGAATTTACACGGGCACAGAGATAATGGCAAGGTTGGGAGTAGTTGCAGTTTGTGAAAAAAGGTGGTGGAAAAATCAATAAATCTCAGCAAAATGTATTTTGAGATGGTAGAATGTAGAAATAAGTGGGACGAGGGTTAATCACTGGGACTTTACAGATCTATCGTCTCCCCCTTCTTGAGTTACAACTCATCATACAGTCCCAGGGCTTTGACAAAAGCCAGTATCTGGGACGGTTTTATAGAGGGTTATTCTCCATCTCCAATATCAGTTGTACCTAAGTTCATGGCACGAATGGTTGTAACAGCTGGTACAATTGTAAGAACCTGACAACACTGGTTTGGAGTAGATAACTAATGCCAGAAATACTGCATAAGCGAGGACCGCGACACTGCGGAAGTCGGAACCTCGATTACAAAATAGCGTTATTTTTCTGGAACGGTCGCTACTGTAACGCGACTCATGTGGAACCGGTATTCCCATCACTACTGGACGACGCGTTATTTTGTGATAATTTCAAATATCAAACTCCACTTCTTGCATGGCTTTGTGCCAAATTTGGGCATCTGAAATTCCGCCTAATCTTATTTTGCAATATCTCAGTAGTTTTCTCATTTGTTTTTTGGTACACCCTGTATAATTCTGTTAGTAAGCGATGCTAAGGAATCTAGTGAGTCGGTCAATGTCGATAAGACTGTACTGGAAATGATCAGAATTAGAGTTGATGGGGAGTCATAACAGAAAGTCTCACGTGAGAAGGTAATTTTATCGGCTCAGAACGAATTTTAATGTAGGTAGTATTTAATCCGTTGGTTGTACATTATTGAAGTACTTGTAAACACAAGAGCTAAAACTGTAGTGTTGAGCGGAAAAAATAAAAAAGGCAAATAAAACTACAAGTAAATCTTAAAGTAAAAATAAAATTTTATTTAAATAGACAAAAATACGAATCATGAAATACAAAATAACGATCTAAAACTATATATAGATTGTGTATATATAATAATCAATAGTGTTTTATAAAGAAATAAATAATTAAAATAATACAAAAAATATTTAGATGAGGGTGGCATTTTGTTCTAAAATAGCGTTCGGACTTCACTAGCCAAGGAATTAATTTTCTTATTATTTGTCTTACATATGTAATGAATAATGATGCCCAAAAACAGACAATGTTTGAAATAAATTTATTAATAAATAAACAAATCTACAATAAATAAATAAAAAGTTAAGATAAAGGAATAAATAATTTTCTTTTTAACTTGTGGAAAAATTGTCTTTTTTGGACATCTTGTATAACTTTCACTCTCTCACTCTTGTTCGGCAAACTAGAAAAATGGACGAAACCTGTTCCAAGTTCATTTTTAATTATATTTTGTTTAATGCTCTGTTTATGATGAACTCTATATATACTACATCTATAAATAATCACTTACTGAATCTATATAGTATGGATTTCAGTCAACAAGCATTTTTATATTACTTTGCCTATTAATGGGGTAATTCTAGGCTAAAGACCCAATAGAAAATTGATTCGATTTCTTTTAGGTTATGTCCCACGTGGGCTAAAAATGGGCGCCAATTTTTTAGCATTTAACTTACATTTACAGTACTTATTAATAATTGCATATTCCTTATGATTTTATTTAATTTTGGTTTAATTTAGCTAAAATGACAAACAAAACGGTTGCTCTAAAAAACAGAGCAGATTTATCCAAATACTTTAAAACAAGTACTCGATTACAAACCTCAATACACGTGTAATATACAGGGTGATTCACGGCCATGGCACGTTAGACGTTTATGGAGAAACGGTGATAAGATTTTTTTGAAAATTAGAGTTTTTGCATAAAGGCACCTGCTCCATCTGTCTAAATTATTTTCAGCATTACAGTGCTTCATACTAAAAGTGTTCTTTGTTATTTTAAATAAAACCCCCGGTATATTATTATATTTTTCGAAACTACTCCCATGTCTCATAATTTTTTTATTATACTAACCTATACCAATCTCTAATAGTTTTCGAGATAACAAATAAAACATCTGTAAAATTGACAAAAACATGATCTTCAATAAGCATTGGTTAAATCATAAATTCGGCATATTAAAAGCTAAAATTTGGTTTATAGGTTAAGGAAAGTCGACATATTCAATTAGTCTAAATCAACTGATTGGATATCAAACAGGGCGGCCAGAAAAAATAATTATTTCCGTTTGTCATAAAACCGTTCAAATTATTGTTATTCTAAATTCAATCCTATGTATATTATTTAAAAAATCCAAACCTAAATAAAATTGCTTTCAACGATATACCATGTTCCTATACCTAAACCTTCTGGTTTCTTCAGTAAAGCCATTTAAAAGATAATAATTCTAGTATAATTGTTTTGTTTAAAGAAAATCGTTACCATGATAAATATTCAAACTTTATAAGTATCAATTAGAGTTTACCTACTAAATTTCTAAAATTGTCATTGTAACGAAATTCTTGAAATGAAACTAAAAATTTTTAAATAGCTCTACTTAATAAACAGGAATGTTTAGGTAGGAATATGATATCTAGTTGAAAATCAATTTTATTAGTCTCTTGATTTTTTAAATAATATACATAGGGTTGAATATAAAATACCAAAGATTTGAGCAATTTTATAACAAACGTAAATAAATATTTTTGCTCTCCCTGTATAATATCCAATCGGTTTATTTAGACAGATATAATATATCGACTTTCGTTAAATTATAACCCAAATTTCAACTTTAAAAATGTTTAATTCATGATTTTACCAATGCTTATTGACAATCATGTTTTTGTCAATTTTATACATGTTTTATTTTTTATCTAAAAAACTATTAGAGATAATATATGAGATATATTAGAGATGATAGATTATGAGATATGAAAATAGTTTCCAAAAATGTAATAATATACTTGGTGTTCCATTTAAAATAAGAAAGATGCTATTACTTTTAGTATGAAGCGGCAACACTGTAATGCTGAAAATATTTTAGAAAGATGGACTAGATGCCTTTATGTAAAAATCACCTGTTCTCCATACACGTCTAACGTGCCATCGCCGTGAATCACCCTATATAAATAATTAAATATTTTTGGTCTTTCTTTAAAAAAAAATATTAGAAAACAATTGAGCACGGACTGTAAAACCTACTTAAATCATGTTACACAGTAAAATAATCGGGAATCTACGTTCTACATCACATTTGCACAAGAATCAATTAAAACTAACCCAACAAATAACGAAAAATTATTTACTAGTAGCCGCCACTGACTTAACATTATAACTCAGTATGTTCCTAAATAATCCTACGCCACGCCTACACTGGCAGAAACTTTAACCACGCCCCTTATCCATTAAACAGGCGTACAGGTGGGCGAGGCTTGTCGCTAGGGCGTGGCGGGAAGGGCGTATGCTATTCCCAGAGCTCCGGTTGGCAAAATAAGGCGGGGCCAACGCTATTCGACCGGTGCTAGAGTGTCTTTGAGTCGTTTCATCATATGACCGCCTATATCACGCACTTCCGGCCACTGCTTTAGGGTGAACACTATGGCTATGACGAAAACAACGGTGGTAATTATTCTTACTCTGAAAAAAAAGTATAATGTAATGTATTTAGAATAGTATTAACTGATTTCATATATTTCACACATTTTAGATATTTAGAAACACCAAAGAAACTTCAATACAAACTACTGTCAATGTATTCAAGTCCAAAAAAACACTGGATTAGATATTTTAAAGACTGGTTTGTCAGGAGATAAAAAATAAATTAGAGATTTTTGTTCTTAAAAAAACTAACTTAGTTTAAGTGTATATGTTACAGTACGTATATGTTGAAGTGTACTTGTGAAACACTGATGAAGTATGTACTTGTGATGTGTGTGTGCGAAAGGTAGCCGACGCTCTGTATAGAGTATGGCACTGTAAGAAGAAGCTATGTTACAGTAAAAGCCAGAGAAATTATATAGTGAATGTTAACAATTTTACTGGTAATTGACGCTTATATTTACTGATTTGATAACACTACGCCAGTAAAAGTTCAACAAATAATTTTGAAACAAAATTTTACTAGTGAAAGTTAGCATTCACTGGATCTTACTACACTGCAACTTGCTAGTGAACGCTAGCAAATTCGCCTTGCTTTTAGACTTTTTGACTACATTCTATGGGGGATCCACTATCTCCAGTACTGTTTAGTGTAGTATTAGAAAAAGTTATAAAAAGATGCGGGAATCAACAGAGAGGGCCTTCTGTATACAAAAAGACACCAATGCTTAGCCTTTGAAGATGATTTAGTTATCTTAGCAAGAGATCGAAAAGAGCTGATATCGGTGACCAAAAGACTAGAAGATCAAGAGCTAAGAACTAAGTTTATGGAGTGGTCAGATAAGGATTTTGACAATGGTAGATGTCTACAAATAGATTCTGAGAGAGGGAAACGATACAAGTTTGAGGAAGTAGATACATTCATATACCTAGGAACCGTATTTCTACAAAAAACACAGGAAATTGTGGCAAGGATAATGACAGGAAATAGATGTATTAGCGCACTAAAGAAAATTATTAAGAGTAAGAACCTCTAGTTTAAAAAGGTTTTAAGTTTACAAATAAGAATGTACCAAACAGTGAACCAATAGTGCTGTATGCATGTGAAACGTGGACGTTCAATGCAACGGAATGTTCGAGGCTCGAGATTTGGGAAACAAAAATACTCCGAAAGATTTTTGATAGAAGATACACAACATATGGACCAGAAGAACAAACGAAGAATTAAAGCAACTATATCGGGCACCAAATTTAACGGGAGTAGCAAGAGCACAAAGACTGAGGTGGCTGGGATACATTGAAAGAATGGCTGAAGCAAGAGTTCCCAGTATGATAATGAAACGTGAAATAGGTGAAAAGGGAAGGAGAGGTAGACAGAGAACCAGATGGAAAAAGGATGTTGAAGAGGACTTGAGAAGGATAAGAGTGGGTTCTAAAAGGCGATAGACAGAAACAAATGGAGAAAGATGACCAATCACGCCATGGGCTTTTTAGGCTTTTAGAGCTATTATATATGTATAGACTACATTCTAGCAGTAGTAGCTATCGATTTTTTTTCAGATTTTCAAAGTAAAACAACTCAGTTATTTTGGACTTATTAGAAAAACGGTAAAGAGAAAAGATGTTTCTTTTATCGAGATCTACCAGCCCTGAAAATATTTGCACTTATTTATGACTCATCCTGTAGAATTACTTTTACTGACAACTTTTAGTAAATTGTTACTGTCACTATCAACTACTCATAGTTACTATAAAAAGTGAAAAATCTCTTTAAAATACGAAATTCAGTGGTCCGATACTGGTAATTATTAACATTCCCTTGCGATTGTTAAGATTTACTGGGTTTCTAACATTCACTGTAACATATACAATATCTATTTGCGAAACTAAGATTTTATCAATTTATCTTACACTTACTTTAAAAAATAATTCTAATATCCATATAATGACATAAACATTTAAAGAAAAATGTTTTGAATATAGTCAATATGGTGTTAAAAGTCTTTCTCTCAATTTCTTTAAATTATTTAAATTAATCTAAAAGTACCAAAGCAACCAAACATAAAATAACAAAAATCGACGTCAGTCTAAGTTTATTTTACTTCATCCCAATTAAAAAAAGACAACTCTAACAAAATGCAACAACTCCCAAGATGCCACGCAGTTATGTATCGCAAAATACAAAATAAAATCAAAAATCTGTTTACCTACTCGAACTAGCTAACTTTTCGAGAGCCCCCTGCTAAATATGGAAGGCCATTTTAAGTTCACAGGGTTGCCAAACTGCTGCTTTCCCTCCGTTATTTCTGTCACCGTAACCGTGCCGCGACTATGGCTAAATAAAAATAATAAATCATAAACTCAAAGTGAAAACAAGTAATAGTATAACCACGTGTAGTTGACGCTGTGGCCTAAAAATTGTCGCATAAACGTAGACTGACCAAATAAAATCAAAAAACAAGTAACTAGACTCACCTGGTACGCAAAAAGGGCATAATAATACCGGCACACGTTGCCACTAGCAACAAAACAACTTGCAATACTGTCAAAAGGACGTTGATCAGTTTCACAACTAAAGCGCGCGCATTTGAATTGTCCAAACCCTCCAACATGACGTACTGTTGCTGTTGTAAGGCTTGGTGTTCCATTTTTTGAATCTGAAAATCAATAACTTATAACTACCTAGGTGGATAAAGCTTTATTTATAAATAAACAACAAATGAACCTAATGTATACCTTTAAAAAGTATTATAATTGATTTGTTTTAGGGTAGATCAGTTCCAATTGTTTTTAAACTTAAGAAGAAAAGTGCTAATTTGTACAATTGAAGTAGTGAAATTGCTAGTAGAAATAGTTAGTAGCAGCAGTAAATCTGAAAATTTACCTTTGTCTGGCACTGTTCAAGCATTTCGTGAATATCCCTTAACCTTTCTTCACTTTGATACTGAACCTTTTCCTCCATATCCGCCATGGCCTGCTTTAAATTTTCTACCTCGTTTTGATGTAATTCTGTCAGGTCATTGATCTGTTCTTCAAGCCTTTCAGCCTTAAATCTCTCATCCTATATTATAAAAGATAAATATAAATTACTAGCGTGTACCAGCGACTTCGTTCGCGTCGAATTAATCATTTGTAATGGTGATGATAAAGCAAAGCAACAATTTCCGTTAACATACAAACAGGATAAAATTTTCTCACATTTATGTCAGCATGAGAAAAAACAATATGGTGACATTATTACATATATAACTTGGTAATATTTGAGGGGTAGTTTCATCTCGTTGGAATTTGACTTTCGAAAAATCCGTTTGCCAAAAATAAGCTTAGGTTAAGAAATTACCCAACTTTTTGGAACACCCTGTATGATTTTTTAAAAAGTTTCAAAATATGTAAAAAACCCAAATAAATTATGCTTGTCCAAGCCTTTTCCCGAAAGACTAACCGTTTTTTAAATATCAAATATTGTAATATTTGAGGGGCGTTTTCACCCTCTTGGAATTTGAGATTCGAGAAACCCCTCCTTATAGAACCTCTACACCCCACAGTCAATCCGTTTGCCAAAAATCAGCTTTAAACGTCAAGCAGTTTAAGCAGAATCGTGATTACTCAATGGTCATATTTTATGAAACACCCTGTATGTATAAAATCTTAAAATATGTAAAACAACAAAATAAAATATACGTGTTTAACAGTTTTTCCGAAAAACTCGCTGGTTTTTATATAAAAAATATTTTAATATTTGAGGGATAGTTTCACTCCCTTAGAATTCGAGTTTCGAAAAATCCCTTCTTATCGAACCTCTACACCCTAGAACCAACCTGTATGCCAAAATTGAGCTTCTTACGTTGAGTGGCTTGAGCAGGATCGTGATTAATCAGTATGTCAGTCATTTAAGGATTTTATATATTAGTACAGATTATACATTGAATAGAAGCCTTAATCCACTCACTTGCAATGCACTGTGAAGATACTGAACTTCGGCCTGAAGCAACTTCGCACTCTCCGCATTCTCTTTCAAGGGATCGATTTGATCTTGTAAAATCTTAAGTTTCTTGTTCAGCTCAATAAAATAATCCTGTTGGCTTAACTCTTGGGCATGTTCATACCTAATAAAAATACATTTTACTTGAATACGAATCAAACACATCATTTTTCTCTCAACTAACCTTCCTATACTATCACTAGTTACACTACTTTCACACTCGGAACCATCGTCGCTAGGAAACCTTTTCTGTACCGCCCCTCCGCCTTGCATGCTGCTCTGCGACGCGGTCATGGGTAATGTAGCGCTGCCGTGTTTGGTCGCGCCCTTGTGGTTGGCCCCGCCTCCCTCGCCTGGTCCTCCCTCGTGACCGGGTCCTGCGCAACTGCCTTCCGAACCGGTGGTCTGGTTAATCGACTGGGCGGGCCCTACGTACCAAGCTGCCAATGAGAGAAGAGAGGGTAGGGCGTGCGGTTAGATTAAGGCGTGCGATATTAAACTGGGTTATTTTACTGGTTACAATAGGTTATGGGGGGCGTGAGTTGTAATTTTTTTAGGCAAAAAAGCGTATATTTACATAAGTATTGGTATTAACGGCAACCAAATTAAAAGAAAATGTTTCAAAACGTAAATGTTTGCGATTGTTATGTTTAATACTGTCAGGGATGGATTTTATAATCGAAAATGGACAAATATATAGTTTTTAAATTATTATATACTTTTATTTGGTAGAAAATTTTAATAGCTGATAGACATTGCTAATTAGAAGTAGGTAATTAATGAAGAAGTTCTTTTTCGTACAAATTAAACTATTATAAGTAAGATGTTGAAAATTTAAATGCAAAATTAAATAAGAAATTGTGATAAGCGATAACAATATAATTAGGGAATTTATAGGTTTGCGTAGTGATGAGCAAATGCAAGACCAAGCAGTTAATAAGTAGTCTTGGTTCTGTAGCTCCAGCATTGGTCTTGGTCTTGCTGCAAGACTCGTGCATTTTCTTAATAGATTCGCACTAGATACACTTTCTAAAAAATAAAAAAATCTTTAAATAAATAGTATTTTTAGTAATTTAGTGCAAATAAAACTTTAAAGAAAGAAATTATTAGACGTATTGTCTGATATTTTATACGGAATCAGCATTTCTTTCTTTAAAATTTTATGCAATAGTTGGGATAACACGATTTGTAATAAATTTGAACGATAACTATGAACAAATATATAATTTCTTATATAACAGAAACGGGAAAAAAATTGCAAGACCGCAAGAGTGGTCTTGTGGAAGTCTTGCACTGGTTGGTCTTGGTCCTGCTAATCCAACGCTAGCCTTAATTTTGCAGACCAAGGCCAAGACCGATCTTGCTCATCACTAGTTTTGCGTTTAAAGTGTTTAAAATCTGTGGAAATTTTAAAAATGTATATGTTACAATCCATCACCTATGAATTAGTGCACTAAGTAATTAAAATAATTGCAAAAACACTTTATATACACAACCAAACTTCTATGGAATCCCTCTTTATTTGCGACTAAACTTTTTGCAAGGAAAAAAATTGGTATACAACTTTACGACAAGACTTTGGTTGTAAATAAACATGATAATATAAAAAAAAATAAACGATTGCTGCAATTTATTTTCTTGTGAATTTTGTGTTCAGTAGTAAAATCACGATTGGTCCGGTAATTTTCATTCAATCCAAAAAAATTAAAAATGTCAAAAACATATGCAAGATATTTGGAACTAGGAACTCTCAAGAATAGGCCCAAACAACGTCTTCAAAGAGTTGACGACAAGACTGAACAACAAGACCGCTTTGTGTGCCAAATTCCTAGAAGAAATTCCAATGTTTCTCATCCAGAGTAAACATTCGGATGGACAACTTCTGACATCTACAGGTGTGAACGTTTCAGTTGAAACCATAAGAAAAAGGCTTCGTGCTCGAGGGTTGTATACAGTAGGAGAGAGTTACGGGTCCAACAGTTATCTCGGCAAAATAAAATTGACCGGCTAAATTGGTGCCTTCAACATCAAAACTGGACAATTGAGAATTGGCGAACTGTTCCTTTTTCCGGATGAGACCAGAATGGGCCTAAGATCAGATGACCATCGAATTCGGGTTCTCAGGGCTCTAGGAAGACGAACGAGACTGCAGGCTTCCAAATCTGTACCAAGATATAAAGGAGGAACTGTACAGTCTGACAAACGGATCTGAAACAACGGGGCAACGGTGAGGGGATCGCAATTTTCTAAAATCATGACCGATTTCATTCATAAAATATCCACGCGCGTGCGGTGTTTCATAAAAATATATCAGGAATTTTTATAATATTTTCCAGTAAAGTTTATAATATTATTTTACTTTAAATGTACCTACATTTTGTTTAGTCATTTGCCAAATATAGTAATATTTGTTAAAACGCGTGTACTAATTACAATAAACACAAATCAAGTTAAAGATATAAAACACAATACAATAACCCCGACACTGGATTTTTCAATAGTAGTGACTGTTCCTAAAGGTGTCATAGTTTTGGACTGGCCTGTACGTTCACCAGATCTAAACCCTATCGACCACTTGTGGGACCAGCTCAAAAGAAGGATTAGAGCTCGTCGAAATAATACAGAAAATCTCGCATAGCTTATTGATGCAGCATTAGCGGAATGGGAAAACATACCCCAAAAGACAACGTTGATAATTTAATAAGAAGCATGCCAGCGCGGATAGCAGCTAGTATAAGGGCTAGAGATGGCAACACGGATTGTTAAAATTATCAATTTTCTTTTTGTTTTTGCTTTTCTTTATTGCTGGATGGATTATTTCTCATTAAAAGTCTTTAGTAAGGACTGAGTTTTATTCATAAACTTCATAAACACAAAAGTTCATACGATTTAAAAATAATGAAAAATAATAGATGATTCCATACAAGTTTGGTTGCGTGTATACAATCAACCACCTACACTGGTACAAAAAGTCCATATTTATTCCATTCCATAAAATTTAAAACATAAATGATTTACAATATACTATGCTTAATAAAATTATTGGTCTTTACTCTTTTGCGCTATTACTGTAACCGCATAAATGTATAACTTATTCAATTTAAACATATATTTATTATACAGAGTGATTTTTAAATAAATGCATGTATTTTAAGGGGTGGAAGACCTGGACAAAAGAAATATTTTCCATTTACCATTTTAAAAATAAATTCAGATATTTAAGTCTCAATTTAAAAGTATAAAGCTTATATTTAGAGGTAGGCCTTCAGCTTGAAAATATCTGTATGTAAAAAAATATGCGCAGTGCGTTTTTCTAAAATGATTAATAATACCACCGATAAATTATATTAATTTTCGTTATTGTGTAGAAAATGTAAATGACCAGAAATTTCAGAAAAATGAACATCTGCCACTAAAAAGTTTTTTTCTAGTAAAATGTCAAAAATGTAGAATTTGCATCATGGACTTGTTCCTGCTACGGGCTACCGGTACTAATAAAATGAGTAAGTAAAATACTTGCATTTATTTAAAAATGAGACACCCTGTGTAAACACTATAAAGCCTATTCTTGTAAATATTGGTGGTAAATGATGGAAATGTTTCATTTTTTTTAGATTTTAAGTATGTACTTACGGTGTTAATTACTTTAACAATTATATTCCAAAAATAATATGAAATTAATGGTCGTCTAAATATTCTCCATGCACAGTATTTACATACATATGACTTAGAAATAACGAAGCAAAATTTGCTAAATTAGTGAGTACATAATTAAAAGAATATGAAAAATAAATAAACTAGAAAAAAATTATCACCAACTAAACAAAAGCTATTCACAATTAAAAATAGACCCAAGTTATAGAAATACTTTGTTACATATAAACGCACCCAAGCAACACCGTTCAAGAGTATATACGTTTAATAAACGTACTATCCGTATAAATGTCGTATATTTTTTAAAGGTATAAATAATATACGTATTTCATACTACTTTTTTATATGCAACGTATAATATACGCATATTAAAGGGCTTTATTTTCCGTTAATCTTAGTATATACGTTTATTATACTGAACATTATTATACTACTTTTTAACGTATATTCGAAACATATATTTTACGTGTATAATATTTCGATTTTGGCACCCAGTCAGTTATAGTGTGACCAACCGATCTGTAGCTACGGGGTATCGGCAGGGGAACGCAGTTGTAAACAAAACACGCCCAATTTCATTCATAAAATAGGCATGGGCGTACGGTGTTTTATGAAAATAATGTGTATTATAAATATAATATTCAGATTAATAATTTTTTCAAAAAACTTTATGCTGTTTGAATCGTTACTGTTGAGTTAGCAGATAAACACTAAAAGCTTTTATTAAAGCTCCCTTAAATATTTTGAATCATTTTATTATTATGTGTTGTTAATATAATAGAAGAAATAATTACAGCTGGGGGTTGGAACCTTTGGTCTTACACAGCAAAATAAAACACTAAATCAGTACAATAAACCAAAACACTTTTAATTTTACACTGGACGCACGTGTCGTTAACCATGTCTGCCATCAGCAGATGATCAAGACTGAGTCTTGAGGTATATTTATTTATATATCTATACTAACTATATTTTTTTCTATAATACATAATTTTAGATATAATTATTTCCAGCAAAAAAAAATCTTGAAAATAGTTAACTTTGGAAGCGCAAACAAAACATAATTTTACTCACCAGTAGATCCAATATTGCCTATTACACCAGATATAGTATCGCTCCGCCAGCACTTTTTAAAGGTTAGGTCATTGTCTACCCATATGTTTCATCCAAATAGATAATACTTGGCTATATTTTCGAATTTCGCGTATATATTTATATCTCTCTCTGCAATTTAATGGACCGCTCCATTAATATTTATCTGTTATTTTGACATTTACGCCAAAAAAATTCATTTGATTTTAATAACCCCCTAAGCGTTTCCCTGCCAAAGGAAAATTCGATTCTTCCTGCAATTTTTGCAAAAGCTTTCTAATTGTGGGGACAAGCTTGAATTCGATATAAAATCTATTTATCAAATTCCTGACTACTTGGAAAAAGTCGTCGAGCGTTTCAACAGCAGTCTCACGTGGTCGTTTCTTTCCAGGGCTGGATATCATTTTATCGGGGTTAGTTTCCAGCCTTTTTTTATCTTCTGTGTGATTTTTTTTATAGCCGATACGCTAACTCCGGTATAAAGAAATATCCGCTCAAGTTTACGTTTAAACGGCAACTTAAGCGAACTCTCTGTAGCTTCTTCGTCGCAAACTCTATTATGAACTCAAGGAAATAAACCAAATGAGATTTCATCCACGTTTATTTATATTTATTTTAGTTTAGCTAAAATATTTAGGTAAAATGTGTGCTTTTCATTTTAGCCAATATTTATTTTTAATATTCTAATTATATTATTATAATTCTACTTACCTATATAAATTAGCTATTATTTCTCTTTTCTGGCTATGTAGCGTCTTACCCTTAACAAATTTATTCATTTTAAAACACAAATATACGATCAAACTTGATATTAATAATTAAAAACTACGAACGAAAAACATTATAACAAGATAACAAAACAATAAAACACAACTTAACTATCAAATATACGAAAAATATAGGAATAAAGTTTAGGATAACCGGTATAAAATAATGATATAAAGTAATAATGATCAAAAGAATGACACCGCCACTGGATATTTCAATAGTATTCAATATTCCTACTCTTTTCAGAAGAGACCGTGAAGTTGGGGATAAAGCAAGCGAATAGGAAAGGCGTAAAAGCCACGGCAACCGCGTGGTAACAAATCCTGTGACGTACTCTCGCCAATCATGTTCGATGAATAGGCGGCCATGCGCGGCGATGCCGGTTTGCCAATGATATCGTTGAAAAATCTTCAACTTTCATAATAAGCAGATTATACAGAATGAAAGAGAAATAAGTTATTAAATAAAACATATCGAACAATATGAACTACGTTAAAATTCCTTAGTAATATACGTAAGAATATATGCTAAACACATTATATAATATAATAAAAATATATTAAATTTATAGTTCACGTCTGGCAATTTTGCAATTTTATAGATAAACGTGGCAATATCGATTTTTTTTGTCGCATTCCTTCCGTAGCTTCAGATCCGCTGGTCAAACTGTATATTCGTAATTTTTGAAAAGTTCAGACACAAAGGGCATAGTAAGTCATTATCAAACTGTTTTTTGTGATTTTTTGATAAATTTGAACTCCAATATAAAAATATTGAAAAGAACTGAATGTCAAAAACGTATATAACCAGTATCAATAAAATGTATAGAAATGGTATATAGACTACATATACGAAATGTTTATTCGACACTATAAAATCTAGTCACGTGATTAGATCTACCAATCATATTGTTAGACTTTTTACAGCAGATGGAATCTAAATGGAATATGGTATACGGATATGAAGCCCATACTCGACACTACAAAATCTTGTCACATGATCAAATCTACCCAATCACGTTGCGTCTTCTATGAAACATCTAGGCTCAGAGTAAGGGTAATCAAGGGTAAAGACGCCTTTGTGTCCACACATTGTTTGTTTGATATCAATATAAGGTGCGTTATTTAATATAATACTTTTCCTAAAGACATAAATATGGTATATCCAGCTACTCCTTTTACACAATATATAGTTCAATTGCAGAAGAAAGAGAACGTACACTTAGGCTTTGTTACTTACGTATTACGTGTTGTAGCGTTTTGAGGATTTTTTTTTCGTAATTTTTTCCTTTGGAAACGGAATTGAGAGTAAGTTTTAAATTTATCAAATATAAGCTTTTACTTAACTTCGCATGTATGTATTTATGTAAATTTTTATATGCATGAATATGTTTGTGTTCAATTACAAGTTTTTGCAGTGCTGAGCATAGGTTTTGTAAACGTATACTGTATACCGCTTACATACCCCTGTTGCAAAGTAAAAAAACAATTCGCGAAAACGCTTTTTTATTACTTTTAGCTTTTAGTACATGGATTAAATAAAAACTTGTTGTTAGAAAGTTCTTTATTACACCCTATCAGTAATTGTATAATATATTGCTTGCCCTTTCTCCATTTTTTAGAAGCTGTCAAACTTTCTTATTCTGGTAGACAACTGGATTGATTTAAACGATTTTGTAAAATAATATACTACTCGTATAACAGAGAAAAAATGTGAACGTATGTATATATTATTCTTTATATTTTATGTTTAGTTATATTTATGCATTGTCAGTTTTCTTATTTTAAGAATTATGATATGTTTTGTTTATTTTTATTTCAGTAATGTACGGTATATGTCTCCAATTTTTAAAATATTATTAGAAGATTTCCAATTAAGTTTTTTATACTTATTCATTCCAAACCATTAACAACAAAAAATGTATTAGGAAATTAAATTTAGTAATTTAACCACCAAGCATTATTGTTTTTATTTATAGGAAGAATTTTTTTGAAGTAGTAAAAACAAACTTTTTAATTTTAGGTTACTTAAAGGTTGCAATATTATGTTATATAAAGGGGTTATAGGGTATAATTTATGTCACCATTATGTAGCATTTCTTAAGTAACCTAAGGTTTGTTTTACTAGTTCAAAAATCCTTCATATTAATGAAAAACAATAATGCTAGGTGGTTATTGTAATTTCAACTAAATTTCATTTCCTGGATACGTATAAATTTGTGTGTAAAAATAACATTTAATAAACGGTTCTGTTTCAAGTATAAATTTATAAAGACAAATAGCATTTAATACACGTATTTAGTCTACGTGTAATCCTAGTATATCATAAATTGCTAATATACGTTTAGCAACTTGTATAATTTTGGTATATGTATATACGATTATAAAAGGAATATAAAAACCTTAAATATATACGTTGAAGTCGCGGACATTTTGCAGTTTATTATACGTTTCACATTCTTTGTCGTATACCTAGATAAGACGGACGGTATTAGATCAGTTTAAACGTATAATATACCATTGTGTGTTGCTTGGGCAGTAACATTGTTATATTGGTCCACTTTATAAACAATTATTGGAGAAAAAAAAGAAGCAGCCATTAACTAAACACCTAATCTTATTAATATATTTACAAATTACCTTCGTCTGCTATGTGTTAGAATCCACAATACAAATGTTGCATTAAAAAATGTCTTTGTTGGACTTTTGTTGCAATTTTGCGTGAAAACTAGATCGATTAAACACAAACAAAACTTACTTGAGAGTTGACTGATGTTGTCCGCACTGCCAAATTTGTTCTTGATCAAATGGGCGAACTCTCTAGGTTTGGACATGACTGACCCACTAAATCCAGTGATGCCGTCTCTAATATTACCACCAACATTTCTAGAATAAAATAAAAACAGTAAGTTATAAAAAAATATATAATTTCATTCAAAGTACTCACTTTAAACCTTGTCCCATATCTCTCAGTACCTCTCTAGGCGGCCTGTGACTTTGAATACCGTGTTTCTCCAACTCGTGAACCCTTTTTTGGTAGGAGTCTAGTTTCTTTTGTAACTGCGCGATAATCTGCGCACTCTTTTGATTCTTCTTTTCGAACACAGCTTTGATTCTTTGCACTTGTTGTTTGTCAGCGTTGGCGGCTAACTTTAAATACTCATTTACGTTATCTAAAAAATATAAGATATATTAAAGTATTAAAGTGTCAAAACTATTAAATAAAATCTCTTAAGTTCACGCTACCTTTATTGGTGAAATTTTTTATGTAATTTCATGGATGTAAGCGTACAGAGACCAGACAACAGTGTTTTGATATTAGATTATAATAATAATAATAGCTCCCGTACATAGCGATTAACGCCTTGAGAGTAAGGTACAGCTTGCCATACTAGAGCCGTTCGGTATACAAGGAAGGTAACGGGGCTTCATTACGCTTCAACCACCTATTATTACCTCAGGATTGTGAATCCCAAGTACTCATTCAAGGCTGAGTCGACCTAGGTACCCAAACTATTTTTCCTATAGAAGTTAAAATAATTTCTTGAGAAAATACACCCTCGTACATACTTTTTGTTTGCACTTCAACAAAACTCTCAAGTTTCTTATTCTACGAGCTACAGATGCCCGACGCACTATTATTGCCGGAGCCTGTATAATTAGTGATAATTTTTGACAAGTTTTATGTCAATTTTTAATAAATGACGTCTAGAGATTGACCTCGCCAAAATTATCATCGATTGTCATTCTCTAACCGCCTTTTTTTCTCGATCATACGGTACTTACATACCGTGCTGGCAACTGTTACTTTTGGGTGGGCATTTACATGTGTGGAAGTAAATTGCATAGGGATCTTATTAAGTCGGAGTGAGAGAAATGCGACCGACAGACGCGACGCGCGACGGTGTGCTGTTGCGGCGTTGCCTATACGCCTTTCCCTACCAAGTAAAGTAAAATCACGATCGCAAACCGCTTATTTTTAAAATACTTTTTTTTCAAGAGATAGCTAGATAAAATCATTAGACATGTTTCTGAGCATCTGAAATGGAATTATAAGGATATCGTTAAGGTGTCATTTTTTTATAACGAGAAAACGTCAGTAATCGCGATAATTTAAAAACTCAACTTTTTAACACATAACAAGCCATAACTCAAGAACCACTTTAGATATTGAAACTTTTTTTACTTTCAAGATCGGATATTTTACAGTATGTTTACATAAGAAAAATTCGATAAGGTTGTTTTTTCCATTCAAAAATTGTAAACAATCCATCCATTTACTTTTAGAGCATAGCAATTTTCAGAAATCGTGTAATTTTTTTATTGATAAAGATTTTCACATATTGTCTACAAAGAAAATACAGCCAGGAATATTAACAAAGTTCTTGAAAAAACTACAATCTATTATTTCTAATAGATCTCGAGATATCGATTTTGAATTTTTTTTTTTTTTTTTTTTTTTTTTTTTTTTTTTTTTTTTTTTTTTTTTTTTTTTTTTTTTTTTTTTTTTTTTTTTTTTTTTTTTTTTTTTTTTTTTTTTTTTTTTTTTTTTTTTTTTTTTTTTTTTTTTTTTTTTTTTTTTTTTTTTTTTTTTTTTTTTTTTTTTTTTTTTTTTTTTTTTTTTTTTTTTTTTTTTTTTTTTTTTTTTTTTTTTTTTTTTTTTTTTTTTTTTTTTTTTTTTTTTTTTTTTTTTTTTTTTTTTTTTTTTTTTTTTTTTTTTTTTTTTTTTTTTTTTTTTTTTTTTTTTTTTTTTTTTTTTTTTTTTTTTTTTTTTTTTTTTTTTTTTTTTTTTTTTTTTTTTTTTTTTTTTTTTTTTTTTTTTTTTTTTTTTTTTTTTTTTTTTTTTTTTTTTTTTTTTTTTTTTTTTTTTTTTTTTTTTTTTTTTTTTTTTTTTTTTTTTTTTTTTTTTTTTTTTTTTTTTTTTTTTTTTTTTTTTTTTTTTTTTTTTTTTTTTTTTTTTTTTTTTTTTTTTTTTTTTTTTTTTTTTTTTTTTTTTTTTTTTTTTTTTTTTTTTTTTTTTTTTTTTTTTTTTTTTTTTTTTTTTTTTTTTTTTTTTTTTTTTTTTTTTTTTTTTTTTTTTTTTTTTTTTTTTTTTTTTTTTTTTTTTTTTTTTTTTTTTTTTTTTTTTTTTTTTTTTTTTTTTTTTTTTTTTTTTTTTTTTTTTTTTTTTTTTTTTTTTTTTTTTTTTTTTTTTTGTTTTTTCCATTCAAAAATTGTAAACAATCCATCCATTTACTTTTAGAGCATAGCAATTTTCAGAAATCGTGTAATTTTTTTATTGATAAAGATTTTCACATATTGTCTACAAAGAAAATACAGCCAGGAATATTAACAAAGTTCTTGAAAAAACTACAATCTATTATTTCTAATAGATCTCGAGATATCGATTTTTGAATTCAGAGTTCTAATAGCGCGACCACTATCGAACACCCACTCAATTCCACTTATTTTTACCAAAAATGCAAGTGTTTCTAGCTTGCACTTAAAAAAATTCAAGCTGTAGGGAAAATTACGACTCGTTAGTAAATAAACAAATTAAGTATCACGAGACGTAATTAAATCGTGAAGCTGAACGCAAGACGTACACCTTTCCCTAGAACTTTAAGTACTGACAGAGGTATTGATTTGGTCGACCGGTCAACTGCGACAAATCTGCTATATCCCCTTCCACGTCTCTTAGCGATCTGCACAGTTTCTCGGTTTATTTCATACGTTTGGCAACGTGTTTACTGTCCTCTCTTTGTTCAGTACATTATAAACGCCATTGTACTCTTCTTACATACGGAAATCTCGACCCAAGACTAACCTTTGCCAGCCTTTAGTAACATTAATAACGACTAGTGATATGTAGAAAAGTCAAAACTTTGTTTAGATAATGTCAGTCCAAAATAGCTATTTGTCCAAAATAGTTGCGAAATGAATGTATATGAAGCCGAGTTGGACAAAGCGTCGAATGCTTAAAACCCTCTTTTCGCAACGAATTTCACACAAGATTTTTTATGAAAGCGGATAATTTGAGATTTTCATACTATTATTATTTACTTTTTAACATTTTTTAAAATGTTCTGGTAATAGGTTTCTAAGGCATCGTTTTTGTTTATGCATTGTTTAATAACAAAGTTCTGTCAGGTTCAAACGTCGCCGTATTTCCTACAAAGTTTTGTGAAAATATGAGTGATAATGACGTCCAAAATAGCTATTTGTCCAAAATAGTTGCGAAATGAATGTATATGAAGCCGAGTTGGACAAAGCGTCGAATGCTTAAAACCCTCTTTTCGCAACGAATTTCACACAAGATTTTTTATGAAAGCGGATAATTTGAGATTTTCATACTATTATTATTTACTTTTAAACATTTTTTAAAATGTTCTGGTAATAGGTTTCTAAGGCATCGTTTTTGTTTATGCATTGTTTAATAACAAAGTTCTGTCAGGTTCAAACGTCGCCGTATTTCCTACAAAGTTTTGTGAAAATATGAGTGATAATGACGAGTCTTTCGATATTCCACAAGCTGCTAAAACTGTGCTATCCACGTTAGTGCCCGAGAAGTCGAAAAACTTATACGAGACCACCTACAAAAACTTTGAAACCTGGGTCAAAGAAAAACATGTTGAGATTTCACAGAAAAAGTATTGCTATATAGCCTATTTCCTGAAGTTTTCCACTACCTTAATTTAAATAATTGTACCTTAAAGATTTATATTAAATAAATATTTTCATTGTTTCTAACGTTTCATTTTTTACTTTTAGGCACTAGTGTCTAAACAAGTGTCACTTTTAGATACTAGTGTCTAAAAAAATGTCATTTCGAATCTCAAATAAATATCAAAAACTGTCAATTTCGAAACGCTTTCACAAAAAGATATTTTAACACTATTTAAGAGACTATTAACTTTTTTTAACTTATAAATATTTACCGTCTCTTAATTTTTGTTCCGTCCTAATTAAATCTCGCACTCTGACAATTTTGTTGCCTAAATGTTCCAAAATGGTGTTCGTCTTGGAGTCCAAGGGGATACAATCGGCCTCATCATCCTTCGCTTCGCCACTGCCGTTCGAAATGTACGACGACGGATAAGTTTGCGACATCTCCAGATCCTGCAGCGACGCGTTCATTATATGCGCAATCGAATCGTCCATAGCCACGCCCTCGGGGGCGTGTCCGTGCTCGTGGGCGTGGTTTCGGGTCAGTTGGGTAGGACTTTTGTGACGTGATGGGCGTATGTGTGAGGCTCCGCCTTCCTGACTCTATTTGAATTACGTGTATTTAGTTAAAAGGATGTATTTAGAAGTAGAATCATTTTACCTTTGCACTGTCAGCTGACCCATGACTTAGTGTTTTGACGTGATGGGGATGGTAGCCTTTTTCTCTTTCTGCGCTGGGGGTGTGGTCAGCTTTATGACGGCATGGAGACGTGCTGCGACTGGACGTTTTGCTACTAGCTGCCGCTTGAGTAGCGGCAACTTGTAAGCTATCCATGGCTGCTAAGCTGCAATTTCAAAAACAAAAACAATTTAATAAAGAATTGTTTATAAAAATAGTTTTTATTATTAGGTATTAATATAAAACCTTAAAACATATTTTTTAAGATATTATGTATTAAAATATTTTCGTACTAACTTTGAAATGGTCTAGTTAATAAAAAAAACTGTGATGTATTAATAAATTAATATTATATTAAATATACAGGGTGGTCTGAACTGTATTCCGAAAACTTCGGCAGCATATCCTGCAGATAAAAATAAGTAAAAAAATCGTTAGACGTATGTTCTGAAATGCTTAGTTTCGGAAATACAGGGTGTAGAAATTTCATTTTTATATGGATTTTTTTCCAAATAATTCCTGAAGTAACGTTAATATTTGAATGAAAATTCGTGTCTGAGAGTTTTTTTTGACATGAGAAATTTGATTTTGATGTCAATATGACTCCTACTTGTAGAAGGTCCCACCTACATATTTTTTGACCGGTTTGAAGAGTAATAACTTTTCGTCCGTACCTGTATAAAACTACTGAGTAAAAAAATATACATTTGAGATATTTTTACGTAAAAAAGGTGTATTGGTAAAAATCGCTACGAGTAATGGTTCTCGGGATATTTGGAATCAAAATTATCAATACCTGTCATCATTGACATAAACATGTTGACTGAATAGTTATTAGACTGAAATCATAAATTTGAAATGTTTTTGTGTCAAAAGTTCAACAGAAACTGTTTTATAATTTTTTTTCGAAAAAAAATTATGATTAAAAAAAATAAAAGCTCCCAAATTTATCATTTCAGTCAAATAACTATCTACTCTACTATGTATTCACTATTTCCATCCTAAATATCTTGAAAACGGTTTCTCGTAATGAGCACGTTTTAGCAAGAGACAATTTTTATGTAAAAAATCATGAAAATGTACATTTTTCGAGACATTTTTTTCTCAGTAGCTTTGTACGGGTACGGACGAAAAATTATTACGCTTCAAAATAGTTAAAACACATATATAGGTGGCGCCCCCTACAAAGAGGAGTCATATTGACAAATCATAATCAAACTTCTCATGCCAAAAAACTCCCAGGCACCAATTTTTGTCCAAATATTGACGTTACTGCAGAAATTATTTGGAAAAAATTGAAATAAAAATTAAACTTTTACACCCTGTACCACCGAAATTAAGCTTTTTAGGATATACATTTATATGGACTTTTTTACTCATTTTTACTTGCAGAAGTTTCCGGAATACAGTTCGGACCACCCTGTATATTAAACATGTCTCCACTGAAGTGTTTGTTGATTTAGTTTATCTGGAATGATTTAATATAGTAAACTATTTCATATTAATCATAATTGGCAAAATACCAGATTAATATAAATATACCTCTATATATTATCTATGCTTATAGAAGCACTACAGCATATACGATTATATTAATCGTTTCGTAATATCACAAAAAATGGATTTTTCATTACGAAAAAAATTGCACTCTATTGAATTGATACGGTTTTTTAAGTGCATCAAGGTATTCAGATAAAATCAGATGTTTGTTAATCATTATAAGAAAATTATTTTTAAGTGGCTTGCTACGTTGCGCGTTTTATCAGGAATAGTATGCATATGAAAATAATAAAAGCATTGCAATTGCAAACCATTTTGTATACAACATTCTTATTAATAATACCTTTGCTTTTGTTTCAGAGAATAAAATGTTATGAGCCAGACGAGAATAGTTATTAAAAAAAGTAACTTAATTAGTGGAGGATATTGATGAGAAAATTGGAGAGTACCAATGTGGATTTAGGAAAGGAAGAAGTACCGTTAACCAAATATATATCCTTAGACAAAGTCGAATGAGGTGTTTAGAGTAGCGGCAAAGTTTCCATGGATGCGGGTGATGTGTCCCATCCCTTCACAATATTGTAATTCAGTAAATTTATTCAAATAATTAAATTCAATTTCAATTATTTAATGTCTGTATTGGTCGAGCTTTATAGATAACGCTAAAAAGACCTAAGCTAAACGTTAAAAATAAAAATATATCGACAGCGCGATGATGCGACTGTCCTCGTTACATCTTGAATGCCGCCGAACGCGAGCCGAGGTCAGCGAACTTTCCGGCTGCGATGACGTCTCATGTTCGCTTTTTTAGTGGATTGAAAGAGAGAGATGCGGTTTAAAAAGATCAAAAAAGATTGAACACATAACAGATCTCGTTCGCGATATAAAATAAAAAATATCGTCGCGCGTCGATGACCGATTCTGAGTGCGGCTGTAAAATAGAAATAATTTTGCAATCATCCTTCAGTTCTATGGTGTATTCAGAAAAATCAAAAACTATTAAAAGAATTCAGAAAAATTAAAATCTATGGACATTGAAAGTTCATTACTAGAGACTATGCGTTTTCCTTCATTTCAAGAAAATGCAATAAAAGTAAAAGTTTTCTGCTTGAACAGAATTAGCGGTTAGCAAGAAATTGACTTAAGATGATCAAATTCAGGGGCCAGAAAGTGAAATAGCAAAAGCCAAAGAATATACCTAGCTAGGCAAAAGCGGTTCCACCGTTTCCACGGAAATTTCAAATAAAATAGTTCCAGCCTCGGGCGCTAGGTGGTAGTGCAATTAATTTTTAGGTTAAGAAGTTGCTACTAGTTATTGCCAGATGGCGTTCAATCAGATTTTTTTTGTAGTTTCCATAGTTTCCTACGGCCATTGTCATACTATTGGCAAATTCTCAAAAAATATTGTCGTTGTCATAGCGCCAATCATAATATTATCAAAAATTATTATCAAAACGTTTTTCAAACTATAATTTGTTATATGTGTTTTTATTAGACCATTCCTTTTGTTTGTGGCCCTAAAAATATAATGTAAGTCTTTTATTTTTGCCATCATTTAAGTACCTATTTATATTTACTCCATTTACAAAACTTTGGGCGTATTACGTTGGTCTTGTTTTATTATAATAAACGATGTTTAAATATTTGACTTAAAAATAAAAACTTTAAATAATAAATAATATTTACACATGTTTGGCTTTAATTTTATTTAATAATTGTATAAATTATACTGTTAAATCTTATTTTTTACACATCACAAAGATACTTGTTATTAGTATTGTTGAATTCGTGTAAAAAATAAGATTTAATAATCAAATTTAATTATTTTAGAGTAAAATTCAATAAATTCTCTCATTTAAAAAGCCCGCGCTTTGATCCATTTAAAACAAGCCCTACTCAATAGATGGCACCACTTCTGTAGGACCATTTTTCAGTATGGCAGAGTCCATTCTTTTTCTTGCTAGGTATATTCTTTGATCAAATTGACATTTCAAGAGACAGCAGGTAAACCATTGCCTGGAAACTTATATGGTGAAATTTTGATAAAATAATTTAGTACTCACAAAAAACACGGTATGTCGTTAGTGGTAGGAAAAAAAAATTTTTAGAGGTTAATAGTTTATTTGGTTGCCTGTGATATGCATATACAGGGTGTTTCCTAATTAATCTAAAAAATAAAACATCGTTAGAAAACGGCTTAAGGCGGGTCTTAATAAGTATATTTATTTTTTTCTCGGCAACTGTAGATCAGAAAGGAAGTACTTTAGACCTAATGGTTATATAAAAATTGTTTTAAGAACACATGAGGAATCACACCACAATTTTTTAGACTAATTAGAAAACACCCTGTATATTGTCAACTTGACAATGATTGTTGATAAATCAAAAAATACCTTTTCTGTGAAAAAAGCCCGATTTTCGCAGAAAAAATTTTGGTTTTTATTGAATTTGGGCCTGCGTCTGCAAATACCGGTATGTTTTTTAATATTCTATCTATCTAAATATTAAATATCATAGTCAGAAATAGTTTTATTATTTATTAACTGTAAAAATGGTATACCTATAAGTTTTATCAAATATTGTGATTTACTTTCTACCTTGTAGTCAAAATTTATATTTAATAAACTGTAAAATATATATATATATATATATATATATATATATATATATATATATATATATATATATATATATATATATATATATATATATATATATATATATATATATATATATATATATATATATATATCTTATGCTTTATTAAAGTTACTCTGATATACTAATATAGCTGTGTAACTTTAAAACTAAATCCTTTGAAATCAAATATAAACATAAAAAATATTTACAGCAGAAAAGGCGAAGGCGCTGGGTTAAACGTAGTCTCTACTAAGAACACGGAGGGGCGCTTTGACCCAAAATTTTACTATTAAGTTTCATATCTATCTTAATAGAAGATTATTTTCTTTTATCTATGAGGTAAACGAAGTGAAAATAAACAAGAAAACAACGGAAAAAACTATAATCAGGGACAGATTAAGACAGGGGGAATCACTATCTCGAGAACTGTTTAGTGTAGTATTAGAAAAAACATAAGAGATACGAAAATTAACAGAGGGGACCTTTAGTAAACAAAAAGACACCAATGTCTAACCTTTGCAGACGATTTAGTTATCCTATAGCAAGACATCGAATAGACCTGATATCGGCGACCAAAAAACTTGAAGAAAAAGTAGGCTTGGCGTTTAATGAGAAGAAAACTAAGTTTATGGAGTGGTTAGAAAGGGATTTTGAGAAGAGAAGTCTGCAAATAAATTCTGAGAGAGACAAACGATACAAGTTTGAGGAAGTATATAGATACATTCACACATTCACATATCTAGGAACCGTATTTATAAAGAAACCAAATGTAACCCAGGAAATTACGTCAACAATAATGGCAGGAAATGAATGTGTAAACGCACTAAAAAGAATTATTAAGAGCAAGAACATCTCTAGAAGTTTTAGTTAGCCAGAATGTACCAAAGAATGATACGACCAATAGTACTATATGCATGTGAAACGTGGATGTTCAATGCAACGGATGATTCGAAGCTAGAGATTTGGAAAAGGACATCACTGATGAAAATTTTTGGAGGAAAGAAGATAGACAACATTTTTGGACCAAAAGAACAAACGAAGAAATAAAGCAACTATATCGTGCACCGAGTATAACGGGACTATCAAGAGCATAAAGACTGAGATGGCTAGGACATATTGAAAGAATGGCTGAAATAAGAGAGTCAAGAGATCATAAAATGATAATGAAACATGAACTAGCTGGAAAGAGAAGGGGCAGACCCAGAACAAGATGGAAAAGATGAAGAAAACTTGAGAAGGACAAAAGTTAATGGGTGGAAAATATAGGCGAAGGTTGTGAAGACATCTTTAAAAGTCTGTTTTAAACAAAAAAAAAACGCTTAACCGTTGAAGGGGCAATTATCTCCCGGTCTTTAGAAGCAAAAAAAACAGAATAAAGAAAAACGATTAAGTATTTAATGAAAACTTTAAGCATTTTGTGTACGTTAGCCAAAGTTGATTTATTATTAAAAAGCCACGGACAAATTGGCTTCCTCTTAGATTCTTTTTTATTTTATTATCGATTTAGGGCTTTATTAAAGGGGTATAGACATTAATTAATAATAGTTAATTTATAATCACTTACATATTATTTAACCCTCATCTATTTCAAAGCCAATCACATCAAGCACATAACATAAATCATATTTAAAACATTTAAACAACGTTTAAAGTTTCTAACAACACTGTAAACTAAAAAAGTTCGTTATCCACATTGGAACCAATTGAAATTCTAATCTGATTCGATAAATATAAACTAACCTGTTCGATACGTTAAAAATTAGTGAAAAAAACTGGTTTGGTGACGTCACTACGAAGTTATCACTTTATGTGTCACCAACATACAAATAAATAATCTAGCGGGTGTTAGTTTGAATCATTTAATATATAATAAATATGCTAATTATTGCAATTTTCTATATGCTACTACTATGGTAACTAAACAGGCATGACTTAGTAAACAACGTGTAACATTGTACTATGTTCGAAGAATGCTTATAGCAATTTAAAGGTCTATTAAACGTGAGTCAGACACATTCCTTGAATAATTTCTCTGATTAAGTGAGGTTTTCTTGGTCTATTATTGAATTAAAAATATAATACGATGCAGGTTGCAACTTATGCAAGTTGGTTAATTTTTTTTAGCATTAAATGTATGTCATCATGATGAAATAGACTTAATTAAATTTATGTGTGTCTAACTAAACCATCTTAGAATTTAAGTAAATATTTTTCTAGAAGTCTGACTTTTACTCCTAAATACGCATTTCAAATTTGAATGTTTGAACTGATAATAAGCTAAAAATACTTCGTCAAAATTTTAAAAAGAGAAAGAGAAAATCCATGACAGTGACAGTTGTCTCCATCATTTTGATTCGCAGGAAAATAGTATTTTCTGTCATTTTTTTGGGTGTCATTTGTCGAAATTTTCTCTGACGTTGGATAGACTTTATAAACAGACTGCAGCTAAATCAGCACGACATACAGGGTGTCCCAGGCTGAGCGTGCATCAGAAGTTTCTAAAAAACTACAATATCTAGATCGGAGATTTTTTGCACATTATAGTTTCACAACGAGATCTATCGATTAAAACATTTTCAATATGGCGGCACTTCCAGAAATATCGCCACTGACAGCAACTTTCTTATTTTAAATGGGTGCCCCCATTTTTTATTACATATTTAAATTCTTTGTAAAATTTATGAATGAGTATGAATTTTGATATTAAACACTCCATACCTAACATTAACCGGTTTCGAGAAAAAAAATATTTAAAATTTTTAGACGAAAAAACCACCTATCGAAAAAATTTGTATAGCCTAAAATCAAATTTAGTGATTACTAGAGCTACTGTTACATAAAGAGAAGACGTGAAAATATCTATTTCAAAAATTAAATTGTTCAAATGTCATATCATATCATAATAGCGGTGGCTGTCATGGAATTAAGCATAGACTTAAAATAAAATATAGACTGAGCATCTCATTCATAAATAGCTGAAACATGCGGTCAGACAATATCTTGTTATTGTTTTAGGTTATAACGAGTGCGACACGAGCGATAGATAGGTTGTCTCTGTCGTAACGGTCGTTCCCTGACGACTCTGCCGAGAAACACAACACTGTCTTTCGTTCCTCAAGTACACCTGAACTCTCCGTATCATAGCCGGGTAATTTTTTTATTTTAATGAAGCTATAATTAAATTAAAAATATATCGTATTTAAACTTTTTTATATTTTATTAAGATTTAGGACAGGTTTTTTAAATAAAAGTTTAGAAAAAACGTCTTAGAGTCCAAAATGGATAAAAATAATAAAATACACGTTATAGAAGAATTTTTATAATCGAAATTACGTAATTTTTGAAATTAATAATAAATTATTAATTTTAGTCAAACATTTACAACCCCTAATATTAATCAAAACAGGATCTATTCCACAGATATAATAGAATCGGCGACAGGGAGAGAAAAAAAATATGATTGTTGTAATTTTTTTTCTGGTTAAGTGATGTCTTATTGTGTAAATTAGAGAAAACATATATCTGTTCCATTAAAGCAAGGAAGGTGATAGGAAGTGGATAAAATGAAAACTACATTTATTTAACTCGGTACTGTCTTTATTATACCGGGTGAGTCCCAAAAGTGGCTCATCCCCATAATTTGAGACGACCCGGTATATTAAAAAATATTGTTTCATAATGTAATATGATTTTAAAATTTTTGTATGTTATTTTAGATTCTGAAGATAATTTTAGAATAAACCGGAATATATTTTTAATAAAAACATTATTAATTATTAACAGGGTTATAATTATGATTTTGTTACAATGTAAGTAAGTAAATAATGTAATGTAAGAGAAAAAATTCAGATTTTACATTTTGCTAAAATATTATCAAATAAGCGCCTTTCTACAACAACGCCACTGACTCCCAATGGGTAAATTGAGAGTTGCCTACCGGTCGAAAGTCGTTTCAAGACTTAAATAGATTATTTAAGTCAAATTTCTTGCAAATTTGGCACTGGCGAACCATATTTTATAGTTCTTGAACAGAAAAAGTCAATAAAATAAACACTTAAGGACTACAAGCTAAGAAAATGCGTTAATACAGCCGGGGACATAGCGGCAACAAAGCTTTACCGCACACGTGCGACGCGTACTACAAGGTAATAAATGAATGAATGAATAGGCTCCCTCGCCTCTAATCGGTGTTGTCATATTGTAAAGAACTTATCCTTTTTAAATAGTATCCGATTATAATTTAGTAGTATAAGGACTATTTAATACATCTATGGAATATTAAAACCTACTTTATTAAACTGTAGTATTAATATCTCAATATATGTGTATAACAAGAAAAAAAATATTGATAATATTAAAGAGGTGACAACATAGGCTGGATGAGGAAGGCTCGGTCGACTGTAACCAGAAGTAAACATGTGTACAAAAAATATTGTTTGACCGCGTTGAGATGTAAATAGTGTAGTCTATATTTTATTTTAAGTCTATGGAATTAAGCGATTAAAAAATTATCATAAATCATTTTTTTCAAATGGAAACCCACTTTTTATATTTCACTAGTGAAAAAGTTTTTAATTTCCTTACTTTTTAACTATACATGTTCCTATACCTAAAATAAATCGTTTTTAAGTTATTTAAGATTTAGTTTGAAAACGTATATTTTTCTTGATTTTATCTAGTTTCCTTTGACAGTAAGTGTCAAACAGTCAGACAATAATTTATTTCCATCTGTCAGAAAACAAATTATTTGAATTTCCTATACTATAAATACTGCCGGCCCCTTAAGAGTTTAAGAAGTGTATTTATAAAAATATACCTCGTATTTTCGCTCTTTAGTGATATCTAATAGTTGATATTATTAATTAATTATTAATAATATATGATGATCGATAACATACTGCTTTTTGAACAAAGTGTCACAATATGACATAACCAGATCTATTGTTTTACATCACTTGTCTTGACGTTTAATGACGTTAATCATAGGCTAATTGTTAAACCAAGAAAAATATACTCTTTAAAACTAAATCTTAAATAACTTAAAAACGATTTATTTTAGGTATAGGAACATGTATAGTCAAAAAGTAACGACGAACCTTTTTACTAGCGAAATAAAAAAGTGGGTTTCCATTTGAAAAAAATGATTTATGATAATTTATATATAATCTTAATTCCATGACAGCTGCGGCCATTATTGTATGACATTTGAACAATTTAATTTTTGAAATAGATAGCCACATATCTTCTCTTTATGACACAGTGGCTGTGGTAATTACTAAATTTGACTTTTAAGCTATACAAATTTTTTTGACAGGTACTTTTTTTCGTCCAAAAATTTTAAATAGTTTTTTCTGAAAAACGGTTAATGTTAGGTATAGAGTATTTAATATCAAAATTCATAAAATTTTACAGAGAATTAAAGTATGTAATAAAAAATGGGAGCACCCATTTAAAATAAGAAAGTTGCTGTCAACTTCAAGTACTTCCGGAAGTGTCGCCATATTGAAAATATTTGTAATCGATAGATCTTATTGTAAAACAATGATGTGCACAAATCTCCGATCTAGATATTGTAGTTCTCTAGAAACTTCTAATGCACGCTCAGCCTGGGACACCCTGTATAACTAATAGAAAATAAAAATTAAAAATCATAATACTTATTTTTATTAGGATCGTCTTTGTTTTGTTACACACATAAACAAAAATATTTTATAATAAGGCAAATTATGCTTAATTTTAATCCAAGCATTGCTAATTATATCTGACCTATTTTTATTTATCATTAGATAAAAACATAAGATAAGAGAAAATCTTGTACATCCATTGTTTTCATTACCAAGCTCGGTATTGCAACGTTACTCAATTTGACAATTTATTAAATACTGTTAACGCGAAAAATAGACAAGATTTAACAGATAAATAAATGGTTTGTTAGCATGAACTAGAAATCTATTCAATGTTTATCGGCAAAAAGTTCAGAATGTCATTTAAAATACGATTGAATATGTAATTACTGGTTTATATACAGGGTAGTCCGAACTGTACTCCGGAAACTTCAGCAGTATATTTTGCAGAAAAAAATAAATAAAAAAGTTCTTATAAATGTATGTCCTAAAATGCTTAGTTTCGGAGATACAGAGTGTAGAAGTTTCATTTTTATTTCTATTTTTTCCAAATAATTTATGAAGTAACGCCATATTTGGATAAAAATTGGTGTCTGGGAGTTTTTTGACATGAGAAATTTGATTTTGATGTCAATATGACTCATACTTGTACAGGGCGCCACCTTCATAGTTTTTAACTGGTTTGAAAAGTAATAAGGTTGTCCGTACCTGTATAAAATTACTGAGTAAAAAATATACATTTAAGACGTTTTCTACGTAATAAAGGTCTCTTGGTAAAAATCGCTACGAGTAATAGTTCTCGAGATATTTGGAATCGAAATTATAAAACCTGTCATCATTGACATAAATTAAACATGATGACTAAATAGTTACTAGACTGAAATCATAAATTTGAAATGTTTTGGTGCCAAAAGTTCAACAGAAACTGTTTTATCATCATTTTTTGCAGAAAAATTTATGGGTAATTTAAAAAAATAAAAATTTCCCAAATTTATAATTTCAGTCGAATAACTATCTACTCATAACGTGTTTATTTTTTGCCAATAATGGATATGTATTGACTATTTCCATTCTAAATATCTTGAGTAAAGTTGCTCGTAGCGATTTTTACCAAGAGATATTTTTTATGTAAAAAATCACGGAAATGAATATTTTTTCACTCAGTAGTTTGATTCAGGTACGGACGAAAAGTTATTAGTCTTCAAAACCGTTAAAACACATGTACAGTGATGGCCAAAAGTATGGAAACTTTTTACTTTTTAAAATATCACAGAAAATATTGCTATGCTTAAACTCTCAGGAATATAAATGAACAGCTTATCAGCAAATAAAAGTATTCCAAAAATTACACAGCGAAAAAAATCTTTTTAGCAGTTTTTGTAGGAGAACAATAGATTTCTTGTGGCCAAAAGTATGGAAACCATAAATAAATACATTAAAATTATTTAGTTTAAGCTGATAAACGGTACGATTTGCTTCAGATAAATATAAACATCATGCCCAAGTCTAAATATTTCTCTACGGATTTAAAAAATATAATAGTTGAATTATACAAGAGCGGTTATAAACAAATTCAAATAAGTAAAAATTTAAACATTTTAAAAGGCACCGTTTCGAAAATAATTCGTAAATTTAATAAAACAGGGAACGTTTCAACAGCTTTTAAGTCAGGAAGAAAGTTGTGCAACAGGACAATGAAAGTAATGAAGAGAATATCAATGGGAGATCCAAGAAAAACATCCACAGACATTTCTCGAGAAATGGGTGAAAGAGGAATATCGGTGTCTGCACGCACGGTGAGAAGAAGGTTGGATGACATGGGACTTTTTGGAAGAGTTGCGGTGAAGAAACCACTAATATCAAAGAAAAATGGGATGGCCCGATTTAAATTTGCTCAAGATCATCTCACCTGGTCTTATCAGAAATGGAATGCTGTACTGTTTAGCGACGAAAGCAAGTTACAACTGTTTGGTAGTGACGGGAGACGTTATGTCCGAAGACCAAAAGGTACACGGTACAGCCATAAGTACCAGATGCCCACAGTTGCCCACAGTAAAACATGAGGGTGGGAGTATAATGGTATGGGGGTGTTTTTCTCTCTCAGGTGTTGGTCCTCTTGTTAAAATTGATGGGATAATGGACCGTTTTTTGTACAAAGACATAATTGGAGAATAATATGCTGCCTCATGCTGATGAAGAAATGCCATTCAGATGGTTGTTCCAGCAAGACCATGATTCCAAGCACAAATCTCGGTTTGTTCAAAATTGGTTAAATGAACATAATGTTCTACTAATGGATTGGCCCTCACAGTCTCCGGTTCTTAACCCCATAGAAAATTTATGGGACCATTTGGATAGCAAAATTCGAAGCCATTCTATTTCAAATAAAAATGAATTATGGGAAGTGCTAAAAACTAAATGGGCGGCCATTTTCCAGTAAAGATTGTACGATATAGATCGATTCGATACCACGAAGATGTAGAGAAGTAATTAATTCAAAGGGATATTCCACTAAATATTAGTAATTTTTATATTATCTTGAATTTTAATAAACATTCTTCTTAAGTTTCCATACTTTTGACCAAGAAAATATTTATAATTTTTTATATTTTTTGATAGCTGTAATTTTTTATTTAAATGTATTAGGTTTTGTAGGAAATTATTTGTAGGTCACGATTATATAAGTCGTTTTATTTCATATTTTAATTTCTCAGCATAAATGACAAATTAAACAAGTTTCCATACTTTTGGCCACCACTGTAGGTGGCGCCCCCTACAAATAGTAGTCATATGGACATCAAAATCCCCAAATTTCTCATGTCAAAAAACTCCCAGACACCAATTTTCATCCAAATATTGAAGTTACTTCAGAAATTTTTTGGAAAAAAACGAAATAAAAATGAAACTTCTACACCCTGTATCTCCGAAGCTAAGCAATTTTGGATATACATTTATACCAACTTTTTTACTTATTTTTATCTGCAGAATATGCTGCCGGAGTTTCCGGAATACAATTCGGACCACCCTGTATACATAAATCCCATATTGATGAGTTGGTTCAATTCGTTATCGACTATTCAAATAACAAGTGTCAGTATGTTAGATTATCGCTAGGTTATTAAAATTTATTTATGTTCTATTATTTAAATTATGGATAAAAATTGTCAGCTGTATAATCTTTACTAGCGTGTACCAGCGACTTCGTTCGCGTCGAATTAATCATTTGTAATGGTGATGATAAAGCAAAGCAAGAATTTCCATTAACATACAAACTGGATAAAATTTTCTCACATTTATGTCAGCATGAGAAAAAACAATATGGCGACATTATTATATAACCTGGTAATATTTGAGGGGTAGTTTCATCTCATTGGAATTTGACTTTCGAAAAATCCGTTTGCCAAAAATAAGCTTTTTACGTCAAGCAGTTTAAGCAGAATCGTAGTTAAGATATTGCCCAATTTTTTGGAACACCCTGTATGATTTTTTAAAAAAATTCAAAATATGTAAAAAAAACAAATAAATTATGCTTGTCCAAGCGTTTTCCCGAAAGACTAACCGTTTTTTAAATAACAAATATTGTAATATTTGAGGGGCGTTTTCACCCTCTTGGAATTTGAGATTCGAGAAACCCCTCATTATCGAACCTCTGTACCCCACAGTCAATCCGTTTGCCAAAAATCAGCTTTAAATGTCAAGCAGTTTAAGCAGAATCGTGATTACTCAATGGTCATATTTTATGAAACACCCTGTATAAATTTATAAAAAATCTTAAAATATGTAAAACAACAAAATAAAATATACGTGTTTAAGAGTTTTTCCGAAAAACTCACCGGTTTTTAAATAAATTTTTTTCTAATATTTGAGGGATAGTTTCACCTCCTTAGAATTCGAGTTTCGAAAAATCCCTTCTTATCGAACCTCTACACCCTAAAGTCAATCTGTTTTCCAAAAATCAGCTTTTTACGTCAAGCTCTTTAAGCAGGATCGTGATTAATCAATGACCAGATTTTTCAAAACACCCTGTATACATTTTTAAAAAATCTTAAAATATGTAAAAAAACAAAATAAAATATACGTGTTTAAGCGTTTTTTCGGAAACTTGACCGTTTTTTAAATAAAAAATATTGTAATATTTGAGGGGTGGTTTCACCCTCTTGGAACTGGAATTTGGAAAAATCTCTTCTTATCGAACCTCTACACCCTAGAATCAACCTGTATGCCAAATTGAGCTTCTTACGTTGAGTGGTTTGAGCAGGATCGTGATTAATCAGTATGTCAGTCGCTTAAGGATTTTATATATTAGTATAGAATGATGGCTTTGATATACAGAGCAAGTAAAAGATTATTTTTTATTAGTAGAATTTAGTTGAGGTTGGAACCTCTGGCGTCTGGCACAATACATCAACACACTTTATTTAACAACACTGGACAAGCTTTTCACTAATCACGTTAGCATCATCAGTACCTATACCTAGTGCGTCCCAAAGTGGCTCACCCCTATAACTTTTCTATTTTTTCAGAAAAAAAAACGAGATTTGGTATGTTAGTATATGACATAAGTTAGGATTGATTGACGTATTCGATTGTTTTTGGTCACTTCCTGTTTCACCGGAAATAACTACAACTTTTGATTTTTAAATAGCACCCTTGGTATATTTTACTTTATTCAATAGAAAATTACACTCTGAATAGAATGATATATCCATACTTCAACTTTTGAGATTTTCGCTTAAAAGAAAAAATTTTTTTTTTTAAATTTTAATCTAGAGTGACATGGATGTGTTAAAAACACTAATTTTTAATCAAGGAGCCTTGGAAAAATATATTTGATCGTCTAATGTTTGTCGTGTCTTGTCCTGGGGCGCTATTCTGTATAATCGTCGGTATCGGTAAGTTACCGACAGCTATCGGTACGTACGGCCAATGAGCGTCGTGTTGATTGTTGTTGTCATAGTTACCGATCGGCCCTATGGCAGATATCGCAAATTTGTACCGACGACTCTCGGTATCTCTACCGTGAGGTTAACAAGGGCACGGTAGAGATACCGATTTTTGTACCGACAAAAATCGGTATCTCTACCGTACCCTTGTCAACCTCACGGTAGAGATACCGAGAGTCGTCGGTACAAATTTGCGATATCTGTCAAGTAAAAAAAAATACAGAGGGTGTCAATTAAAAATCAAAAGTTGTAGTCATTTCCGGTGAAACAGGAAGCGATCAAAAACAATTGAATGCGTCAATCAATCCTAATTTATGTCATATACATACTAACATACCAAATCTGGATTTTTTATCTGAAAAAAATAAAAAGCTACCTATAGGGGTGAGCCACTTTGAGACGCACCCGGTATATGACCTACTCGTACTTATATCCTTAAATGTCCAGAACAGTTTGTGTAAAATAGGTGGTAATAAATTATTTTTAAAAATTACAACTTACAACTTTTGAAAATAAGTTTGAATCACTCTGTATATTATAATTATAAATATTTTAAGTGTCCGTAATCATTGCCGACACCGACACACTTGGTATATAAATAAAATTAAAAGATCAAATAGGAAATCTGACATGGGCATTTTTTTGAAAAAGTGTGTAAGCTATCCATTGAAGGTTAATGCTGACAAATAAATTTTAAAATTTATTTGCAGATTAATATAATGATTGGTATAAAGATATTATTTATATAAAAAAGAAAAAATATTAATTCGGCGCGACATTCCTTATAGCTATACCAAAGCTATACTTAATTTTTATTAGCAAATATCATAAAATTTGTTATTATTAAATATTGTATGTATATGCAAAGTAAAAAAGTGTAATTTTTCGACAGGTTATAAAATTCGTAAATTAATATCACAGCATTACAACATAACCATGTTAAATATTTGACAAAAAAAACTTTTCATAAAGGTCAGGATCAAAAATTTCAAAAACTTGGCATTCATTTGCATTTTTAAGAAGATTCAGATCTTAATTCACTAGTTTCTATCTTATTGTCTTTTGTAAAAATATTTTTTGGAAAATGTATTTTTCCAAAGGAGAAACAAACTATACAGGGAGTTCCAATATTCCGTGAACCTAGAATGACTACGTATTTTTTGGATCAATATAAGATAATTGTACAGGGTGGGTCAAATTCGACGCTTTTAAATGGAAACACCCTTTTCTATAGGAGATAGACAAAAACTAATATCGGTGTCTGGAGCTCAATTTTTGTCAAAAACATGATAGTGAAAACCGCATATCGATATCTGTTACCGTTTCAGAGTTACGGGGTGTTTTTCAAAAATATGCATTATTAACAAATCGCTGTAACATTTTTGCTATGGAAAATTTTGTATTTTTATGAAAACATTTCCAAAGCACCTTTTTACGTAGAATTTAATGGTTTAAGTATAATTTTTTTAAAATTAATAATTTAAGAATTCTCAACAGAAAATTTGATTTTTTATATGGGACACCCTGTATATTTTTAATTTATTGAAAATAATTTAAAATTACCTTTCCAAAAATATAACACACTTGATATTTTGCTCGATTCCTCTTCGAGATATAGAGTATGTAAAAATTTGCCCGCTTTAAATAAGTAGGCTTCGAACGGCACCGGCTGTAATGCAAAAAAATTCTAGCTGCGAGCATCAATTAAAACGAAAATAATATTTGCTGAGAGATGCAGAGTTTTATAACAATTTAAAATATATTTAACCTACATCAACATATTTAAACTATACCTAATAACAAAAAAAATAAATAGCAAACCAAGACATGAGATTTTGCATAGGTGTTCGACATATCGACCGTCTTCTGTTTTGAACATTTCTCGCGGAATTCATTAACTCAGTAGGAGTGAAACATACCCTCTCATAACTGCTAATTATTTCTAATTCTTGTCTAGATTATACGGAAGAATAAAGAACCTTTATTCTTCCGCAAATATATCCATAGGATTAGACCTATGGACACTAAGTCAGGCGGCCTCGACGGCCAACGGCTGGGATCTTAGTTAGCTATTCAATTATTTTTGAAATTGGCTGCAAAAATTTGCTGATAACTTCAGCGTTCAGAGGCGGTGCGTCGTCTTGCTGAAAAAAATATGTTTTCGAGTTCCATTAAGGGCATATCCGATAAGAGGTCCAAAGCCTACTAGTTAAAAGTGGAGAACTTTTAAAAATTCTGTATTTCGAAGGGGATTATAACAAAATATCAAATGTGCTATATTTTTGGAATGGTAATTTTAAATTCTTTTCAGTTAATTAAAAATATAGTGGGTGTCCCAAATAAAAAATCAATTTTTCTGTTGATAACTCTTAAATTATTAATTTAAAAAAAAAATATACTTAAACCATTAAATTCTAGGTAAAAAGGTGCTTTGGAAATGTTTTCATAGAAATACAAAAT
Organism: Sitophilus oryzae; assembly: GCF_002938485.1. Lineage (NCBI taxonomy): Eukaryota > Metazoa > Arthropoda > Insecta > Coleoptera > Curculionidae > Sitophilus > Sitophilus oryzae. The sequence goes on along the minus strand of NW_022147046.1, from coordinate 2,051,643 downwards.
TTTCCATAGCAAAAAAGTTACAGCGATTTGTTAAAAATGCACATTTTTGAAAAACACCCCGTAACTCCGAAACGGTAACAGATATTAATGTGCGGTTTTCACCATCATGTTTTTGATGAAAATTGAGCTCCAGACACCGATATTAGTTTTCGTCTATCTCTTATAGAAAAGGGTGTTTCCATTTAAAAGCGTCGAATTTGACCCAGCCTGTACATAATTTACTTTTATACAAAAGCGCTTCGTATGTTTGTTAGAGGACATCAATCAAAAATAAACCCGAACGTTAATTAATCTAAAAATTATTATTTTTTAAGCTTTTTATGAAGCTTATTGTCAAATATAATTTGTAATACTAACATAAAATTCCATATTTTCGCCAACTAAAGTATTACAGCTAAAATTTATGTAGGGGTGAGGGTAGTTTTCACCCTTTCCGTACTTTTTATTGAATTTTTGGGAAAGTTGAATGTTAGAGCACTTGGCAAAACATAGACACCTAAAATCTCATTCAAATCGGAGTAACGGTTCTTAAAATATCTGAAAAAATGTGTTTACTTTTTAAATTTTAATGCCCTCTAGCGGATAAACGAAACACTTTTGTATAGAGGTAAATTGTATACAATTAACTAATTTTGATAGCAAAAATACGTAGTAGTTCTATGTCCACGGAATATTGGGACACCCTGTATACCTAACGATTAACCCAATAAGAAGACTAAAAGTGAACAGAAAAAAAGTACATAAAAATGACAACTACTAAAGACTACTGAAGTTAAAGCTGGAACTGAAAGACTATTTCTGAGACCACAGCATACCTAGTTCACTCGCAGTATCACGCGTTGTATAAAATCAAATTCTTATAATATTTCTATAATGGTTCTATACCTATAGAAAGGTTTAAAAATCACAAGGAACATACCCAAAAATGTTGAAACTAGTCAGCTGCATGTCTCTTACAAAACCATTAATTCCGTCCACCAAAGTAACTGATAGAAAGGTTGAAAAACCTCAAACACCACAACTAGGCAAAGTACAATACTGGCACTAGCACACTTAAGGAAGCCACTACTAAAGATAAACCACGCTGAACTCGATAGATAAACGCGGCTTAAAGACACAGAAACGTACTATCGTAATAAATGGGAGAAGCTACACTGCCCGATTTAAAAATGACTGGCGTTTGAGTAATGTTAGACGCAGAAATCTAAAATTAAATGGATGAAGAGATCGGTGGCGCCTTAGAACCTACTAGGGTCATAGGATTAAAGTCTAAAAATAACAGGAATGTAAGAAATGAAGAATGTGCTAATACTCCTAATGCCAATTTAATATCCAAATTTATTGTATTCCAGTAATCACCCTGCCGTTTAACCCCCATAAAGCACTAAATCATATACCCTTCCTAGATACCACTGTACAGAGTGTCCCAAATACGAGCCCCATTATTGAGATACGTATAGGGTGATTCACGGCGATGGTTCGTAGCCAAAAATGTTGGTTAGACGTTTATGAAGAAGTTTAAATCAGGTTAGACGTGTCACGTTTATGAAGAACCGGTGATAGATCTTTTTTGAAAATTTTGATTTTTACATAACGGCACCTGCTCCATCTTTCTACAATATTTTCAGCATTACAATGTTGCCGCATCATTCTAAAAGTTGTAGCATCTTTCTTATTTTAAATGGAACACTCACTACAGGGTTGTTCACCACATACGACACGGATTATTGTAGCTAAACGATTAGATTTTTGCAATAAGTTTTGAGTTCAAAATACAGTAATAATTTTAATGCTTCATTTTTCTAGGCGTATTTAAGTTTTTAAAACCAAATATTGTACTGAAGTATTTCTATTTACTAAATTTTGTGTTTGGTTTGCAACAGTAATAAAAATTATCCTACCTTATACAGTGTCTAAAAATTAATTTTCAATAATTACTAGTTTTAAACGGCAATAACTTGTTTAATTTAAATGGAACATCCTGTATATTGTACGAGAATCAGATGTACAGTTTAATTGTCTATCAAATTGTATTATTTCATTTTATACCTGTTTCTTCAAGTTTTCGTAGATTTCTTCTTCTTATAATTTAGACCTCATTTATCAATATACCCATGGAATATTGAGATTTTAGAATATTTTTAAAGATGTAACAAATTTTTAAAGAGTACAGATACTAATATTGTCGATATAGTTTGTTTATTTAATTAAAAAATAAAAAAAAAAACCGTTTAAATATATGTTTGTTAAAGAGGACCAATTAATATGTATGATTACAGTATTCAAACTACATTAATTGACTGTTTGCGTTGATTAATAATAATTGCTCCAAATACTAAAAAACTGAATTTTGTATGTGTATTAGATAATGTAAATTAAACAAGTTATTGCCGTTTAAAGCTAGAAATTATTTAAAATATATTTTTAGACACTCTGTATGAGGTAGTATTATTTTTATTATCGCAACACAATAACTGATCGATAAATAAACTTCAGTAAATATTTAGTATTAAAAACTTTGTTACCCTTGGAGGAATGAAACCTTAAAATTTTTACTGCAATTTCACCAAATTGAAAATATTTCAAAAACGTAAAGGTTTTAGGGTGATAAACCTTAATCAAATTTGCCTTTCTTTTAATCGTAGAAACTAAAAATGGAATAATATATAGGGTGTTCCATTTAAAACATTACAACTATGATATTTTTTTATTTATTTGGGACACTCTGTCTCTTGTAAAAATATTTTTAAATTGTAGCTCAAATAGTGCTAAATCTAGTCGTTTAGCTACAAAACTCCGGGTCGTATGTGGTGAACAACCCTGTATATTATTATATTTTTGAAAACTAGGGTTGGAACCTTATTTTTCACAATTAGTTACTCATTTTACTACAGATGTAATAGATTATATTTAGCTTAGATATATTATCTTCATTTCAGTAGTATATACGAAAGTTTTTAAAACAGTTTATTATTTTCTACACAAATTTTCCTACAAACGCAAAAACCGGCAACAGTGTATGCCGCTTTTGATTTTGTCTCTCTGCCTATCAACCGGTCATTTGTATTATTCTCTGTCTTGCACGTTAAAATCCAGATCACACTTCTAAAATGACCAAATCGGTATGTAATACGTTTGACGAAAATATCTTCGGATGAAAAATCCGCGTTTACGTATTGAAAATTTATTCGTGTTAAACATAGAATAAACAACAAAAATAAAAATTCTTTTATAGGTACTGAATATGTCGTATGATCGAAAAAAGTAGTTGGCTTGGAAATGACGATTATTGACATTTACCATAATATTTACATATGAAATAACAGATCGATCATTTCCAACTGTGGCGCCGTTCTTTGTTTAATCATATACTGTACCCAAAATCTCTTGATCTCTCCGACAACCACTCACTCTGTCGACTGAAAGCAGAACTACGATACAGTATTCTTTATCCGCTGCGCTGTAAACGACTCAATGATCGGCGCGCAGCGCGAGTTTAACTAAATCTCGAACAAAATCGCCCATAAGGTTGCGCATATTCTTATTTCTTTAATCAACGGTTAGGCTATATTTCCATTCCAAAACCCAGAATGAGAGTTTTAATCATTCGCTGATGATGCTCACATGGTTAGCGAAATGCGCGTCCAATGCAAAGGTAAAGTGTTTTGGTGTATTGTGGTTAATTAGTGTTATATTTTGTTTTCTGATGTTCAAAGTCATACTACCACCGAATTACTGGATTCACAATTGATTGGTTCACACCTGATAACGGTCAGTGATGTGATATATCACTACTACTAGAAAACACAAATACACAATTCGTGCTATACATATATCAGTCACTTGAAATCGTCATTTACTCATTAAACAACAAAAACAGGACGCTGGCCATGTATTTGGATTTGTCCAAAGCATTTGACAGTGTCAACCATCAAATACTTCGCCGGAAACGTATGGTGTGAGAGGTATGGCTTTAAATTTAGTAGAATCCTACTTGGAGGGTCGAAATCAACAAGTAGTAGAGAAAGATAGTTTTGGGAATGTTTCGAAGTCTAACAGGGTTGTAACTGAGCGTGGTGTCCCACAAGGCTCTATACTGGGGCCATTGTTATACGTACTATACAACAATGAAATTCCTTTTGTTACAAAAGAGTATACCGTCCTATATGCCGATACCTCTATAGTTTTTAGTGAGGACGATGATAAATTATTGTTGTGTAAAGCTACAGATTTGCTACATGCCTTGCAAGAGTACTTTGTAGCAAATTATTTATCATTAAATGTTGCAAAAACACAGTTAATGCTTTATGAAAAACGAGGTAGCAGTTCATTTGAAATGACGTACAATGGACATAAAATTGTTTCTACAGACACGGTAAAGTTTTTGGGTGTGCTTGTGGACAAAAAATTGGATTGGAAGGCTCATGTATCTAATGTCTCTGTGGGGATTGCCAGATATACGAGCCCTAACAACTATATGTTGGGACAAGATCTTGTTTGCAATAAAAATAGTAATTTGTTAAAACGACTCAATTTATTTTGTTTATTATTCTAAATTCAAACATTACAATATTATCTAGACAATTTTACTATATTTTTATAACTTTGCAAACAAATCACTTTTGATAATAGCTTATTTTGCCAAAATCAAGCCAAATTTGCTGACAACTATATATTGGGACAGCATAACAAGAAATTTGTTTAATACGGAGTTACATCACCTTTCGCCTTAACAACTGCCTGAATTCTTAATGGCACTGTATTTACCAAAGATTGGCACATTTGAGGAGAAAAATTATCCCAAATTTCCTGCAGTTTTGTCCGCAAATCAAAAATTGTTCGTTGAGTGTGGTTTCTTAAATATTGATAATTTTATGCCACACAGTTTCTAACATTGAGGTCCGGACTACTTGCAGGATGGGGTAGAACTTTTATATATTATTATTACCGAACCAATTTTTAGTTGATTTTGCTGAATGGCACAATGCTCCATCTTGTTGGAAAATATAGTCTTCGTTTGGAAGCAATTCTTGAGCACTAGGCAAAACTGAGGTCTCAAGTATATGTTGATATTTTTGGGCGTTAACAGTGCCATCTATATTTTTTTTTGCCCAAACCTCTTGCTGACATGCAATCCCAAACCATAATCCCCTTAGGAAATTTAACAACCCTCTTTAAGCAATCTTTATGAAAGGCTTCTGCTTTATTTCGTATTATTCGTTTTCGATGATCTCCAACGCAAACATCAAATTTAGACTCATCGCTAAATATGACCTTATTCCAATCATTTTGTGTCCACGATAATTTAGATTTTGCCTAATTGTACCGATTTTTCTTTTGAATTTCTGTTTTTTTTCGGTTTGTTGTTTTCTGTCGGTTTTTCTTTGGCCTAAATAAGAATTTGTATCAATAATCTTCAGATAATTGATTATCCACACTTATTTTGTGTGGTCTGTGTGTGACACAAAATAAAGTTTACCTTGTAAAACCCCAGACCGCATTTACGGATACATTTTCGGCAACATTCTCTTGATATATTTAAACCAGTTACAGTATTCCATTTAACTGTTACTTCGCGAAGAGTACTTCTTCTCACAGACTTGCAAATTTTAACTAAATTTCGTAAATCTCTCTGAGATACAACTTTTTGGCCTTCCCGAACTTTTACCTCTAACGTCTACATTGGCAGATTCGCCGTATTTTTTATTATATTTAAAGACCGTGGTTTTTGGAATACTTAAATCATCAGAAATTTTTCGAATTGTTTTTCCCGTACTGTATTGACGATTGATAATTTCGCGTAGTTTTTGATTGGTAGCTTTTCCACGGACCATTACTTTGGATTAAATTAACAAAATTGAAAATTAAAAAAATTAAAATTTCTTACAGTAAATCTCACTACTCAAAGTATCGAGTCACTTACAAGCTGTCAATGCTGAAGTAAACAGTTTGCGACATTTGTGACGTTTATAGCAATGCCGCCTATGATATTAATTATTTAAAAATAAGTACTTGTCCCAACATTTAGTTGTCAGCAAATTTGTCCTTTCATGAACAAAATCCGCTACTGTAAATATGGATTGATTTACAAATTCATAAAAATATTGTTAAGTTGTTTAGAATATATGGCTATGTTTATATTTAAAAAATTAAACATATATTTTTCAGTCATTTTGAAAAACCAGGGCAATAATTCCAAAATATGACCTTAACCCAACATATAGTTGTTAGGGCTCGTAGTTATGCCCTCAAAATAATTGCGGAAAATGTTGGAACGGAAGCAGCTATAACTGCATATCATGCCTATGTATAGTCTACATTAAAATATGGGATCATTTTTTTGGAGAAATTCAACTGACATTTCGAGAGTTTTGGTGATACAGAAGCGATGCATCAGAAATATTTTCAAGCTTCAATATCGAGAAAGTTGTAAGAAAACATTTATTGAAAACAACATTTTAACTGTAGTGTGCCTTTACATATTGAATGCAATACTGTTTGTTCATGAAAATAAAGACCTTTTCAATCATAATAAGCTAGAGCATGATTATGATACAAGGAACAAGCTAATAGTAATGGATGAGAGGTGTAACTTTATATTCAGAAAAATGTTAAGAACTCCTCAATATCTCTATATAACAGTCTTCTTGAAACTGTTCGCTTGCTTCCTATAAACTTATCAAAAACAGCTGTAAAAAAAGTACTTGATAAGTAAAGCGTTTTATTCAGTTGACGAATTTTACCACGACAATGACAGGATTAATTTGTTATTAGTATAAATATAGAATTTTGTATATACCTATATATTTTTTCTCCTTTTTTGTATTTTTTGTTTGTTAACTACTAATCGTATATCACGTATATGATTATATATTTTTTCTTACTTCTCTGTTAATTCATTTATGTTTTATTATTCATAGTAATGTAATAGTGAACATTTTTGACATGTTCTACACACTTCGGGGTATTTGTATGTAACATCTGTTATTATACTTAGAACTAATAAACTATTATGTATCTATCTATCTATATCTGCTTGAAACGTGTAAATTTTCAAAATTAAAAGGAAGTTATTTAATTTCATTAAAAGTTATGTTGTAAATGTTTACGAGTATATTCCCAAAAGACTACAAACACAAACCCACCACAAATGTACAGAAAATACAATTTAGTATTAGTTTGCTAAGGAATTCGGATGTTTACGTGGATGTAAAAAATTACACACTCTGGAAATGATTCTTATTTTTTCCAATTAATCTAGAGCGGAATGTTCGTTTCTTAAAGATACCTAAATAACAAAGTATTCTATTTTGAAAACAATTAGATCCATTGTTCATTCGAAAGATTAAACGAAAAATTCCGTGTATGAATTATAACAAACGTAATTACTCTAGTTGCCGCGCTTTTTTATTAGCCTATTTTACTATCAAGTTAAATGAACAACTTAAATTACACAAAAGGTTCAAGGCTCTAAAAATACTTTCATCTCCAAGTCCAAGCCAAAAACAAACATCGGGAAGAGGAAATCAAGAAAATAAAATCATCTCAAAAGGTATAACTTGTTTCGCAATGAATCACTGTAACGGAGCCTGAATCATTTATACTGATGAAAACCAAAATACTTAACACGTACCTCGCGTTTTAGTAGACTTAAAATTATCAGAAGTAGTGCGTCATAAAATTTCTCTTTCTTATAATTTGAAAAGATGAATTTATAATTTCTTTATGAATATGACACACCTTCATTATGGTCATTATGATTTTAATTGTTGGTTTTAATAATTTTATTACTAATAATAATTAACTAAACAACGAGATACAAAAAATAATTTATAAAAAAATATTGACCCAAGCATTTATTGAAAAAATTTGAAAGAAAATCGAAAACACAAACCACAGACAATAATAATTAATAATTAATGAAGAAAAAAATTAATGAAGAAATTAAACACAATATACAGGGTGGTCCGAACTGTATTCCGGAAACTTCGGCAGCATATTCTGCAGATAAAAATAAGTAAAAAAGTTGGTATAAATATATGTCCTAAAATGCTTAGTTTTGGAGATACAGGGTGTAGAAGTTTCATTTTTATTTCGATTTGTTTCAAATAATTTCTGTAGTAACGTCAATATTTAGATGAGAATTGGTTTCTGGGGGTTTTCGACGTGAGAAATTTGATTTTGATGTTAATATGAGTCCTACTTGTAGAGGGCGCCACCGATACATTTTTTAAATGGTTTGAAGAGTAATAACTTTTTGTCCGTACCTGTATAAAACTACTGAGTAAAAAAATATAAATATGACCGAATAAAAACGGCGTCAGCGATGGCTATGAAATGACCATTCCATGACATTTCCCATATAATTTTACATATAAAATGACAACAATCTTCATTTCATAGCCATCGCTGACGCCGTTTTTATTCGATCATACGGTAGTTATTAGACTGAAATCATAAATTTGAAATGTTTTTGTGTCAAAAGTTTAACAAAAACATTTCAAATCATCATTTCTTCGAAAAAAAAAATTATGATTAATTTAAAAAAATTAAAAATTCCAAAATTAATCTATTCAGTCAAGTAACTATCTACACAAAATGTTTATTTTTTTGTCAATAATGATATGTATTGACTATTTCCATTCTAAATAGTTTGAGAACGCTCGTAAGATATTTATCAAGAGACATTTTTTACGTAAAAAATAAGGGAAATGTATATTTTTTCGCTCAGTAGTTTTATACAGGTACGGACGAAAAGTTATTACTCTTCAAACCAGTTAAAACTAGTAGTGGGAACTATCGAATGAATACTATCGAAACATTCGATAGTTGCAATTCATTCGAATAATTCGATAGTTAAAAGAAAACGTTCGTAGTAAGAAAACATTCGTTGAAAACTATTCGAATAAAAATTATCGAATATAGTCGGTCCAACGAGAAGATCCTTGACAGTGATAGATGTGTCTGTCATTTTAATTTCAAAGTAGTTTATTTTATTTTACAAAGAAATAAGTTGGTACAACTGGAACGCATAGCAGGAAATATTTAAAATTTGATTGACAAGATGACAAGTGATTACTTCAAAATATTGTGAAAAAAACTGTATGAAACTGAAAAAATGTAATCGAGTTATTTTATTTAATAAAAACGGTATGTGTTAATACAAAACAAACAAGAACAAGACACTACATACCAAAAAATATAAAAAGAACTATTATTTACTTTCAAGCTTTATGAAACTACCTGCATTTTGTAATATTCCACAGGAATAAATAAAACAACATAGGTAAATAAAACAAACTATTTTATTAATAATAACACCTACCAAATTTTATACCTTAAAGGTTGATTAATTAACTTTAATCTTAATTTTTTAAACCAGTACCTTTTGACATTATTTTCTGCAGTACTAAAATCCATTATTTACCTATCGTGTGATGTCGATATTTTACAGCTACTCCAGTTTTTAGTATGTGTTTAGTTTGATCCTTCTACCATATACGAGATGCACTTATCTACGACGAAATGGTATACAAACTTTATCGATGGCAACTTCATTGGTGTATAAGACTTTCTGCCTGGGCAGCGAGTATTAACCATAAACTGTGCTCTGGGTCTACAGTTAATTTTCACTCGATTTTCCTCCACTTGACTTCAAAAGACACAAAACACACGTAATAATACGAATCAAAATGCATCATCTTCCAAAACGCAGGGTATTTAACAAAAACAAAAGTTGACACAAAATTATAACCTATAATCTGGCAAGACTTTGACAAGCGTCAAAAATGACAAAAATCTAAAGGCGAGTTTATACGCATCGGCGTCCGTTTGTCGTTCATCATTCCGTCAAACCAATAAAATTGAAATACGATCTGTCATTTTTAAATAAACCAATAAAACTGGTTAAAAACAACAAGACACGACGCATGACGGATTTATATTTAAACCCATCCATAGATTACTTAAAAATTATTAGAAACTTTTTTTAGTAAAATAAATAGATTGGTATGGGACGTCATCTGCTTTTCTTCTGTCATCGTCTGTCGAAATCTTACCTGAGAAAAAAAACAGAGTATAGATCCGTCATCTGCCTTGAAATATTGTATTCTAGTAATTCGGCAGCAAAAACCATTCATTTATAAAATTCATTCATTTATGAAATTCATTTATTCGTCAGGATCGATTATAATAAAATATTAACTGAATTTTAGTTGTCGCCCGGCGACGTAGGTTTCTTTCCGAGAAACCCGACAGCGGTCGGTGGCAATGCTATGAAAGAAGCCGGCATCTTTGATTTTTTGCGGAGTCAGATATAGATTAGGACACATTATTTTTTTTTATTGAGGTGCTAGTATTTACACAGAAAATACATTATGAAGGGCGCTGTTGCCAGATTTTGGTATTAGTTGATATTAGCAAAGAATATTATTGTTTGACTTTAGTTAGTTAGGGATAGTATGTCTATATATTCTGCATTTTTTTTATTAATATTCTGTTGTTACACTGCAATAATACTTGTTATTTTGGATGTAGGAAAATTATTTTTAATGTTTTAAGCAAAGACTGGTTTAATAAATAATAATAACAGTAAAAATAATATAGTCTCTAAATTTTTTGGGGGGCAACGTTGGTTTATTAAATAATAATAATAATTACAGAACTAATTTGTTATATTAACAACAAATTTTAAAATCATGAAATATAAACATTTATTAATCTTCTAAGCATACAGTGTAATGGACAAAAATATAAATAAAAATTAGAAATCAAAATTATTTATATTAGGTGCTTTATATTACTGTTTAAAAATTATATTTACTTTTACTGGCATTTACTTTAAAAAAAAAATGAAATATTTCTTCGCAAAAAACTACATGTAAGAGAATTAGCATAAAAAAATACAAACATCGTTAACTTTTTTTTTAAATTGGCACGTGTAAAACTTTTATTTTAATTTTCTCACCCCATAGTTTGAGTTCGATAACCATTTACTTAACCACATTACTTAAATATGATTATTAAGTTCAACTAATTCATATTATTAAAACATCTAAAATACAAATACGTATTTTTAAAATTAATTGTAAGTTCATCTCATCTCTCTTAAAAATTGCTACTTCTCAAAATTTCCCATTAACAAATAGACCATATATCATATAAAATTAAATAATTGAAAGATCAGACTACGGAAAGCCACACAAATTTTCGGAAAAATTTTGACCACCTGCACATGCACACAATCGTCAATAAATAAAATTAAAAAATAACTACTATTTTAGTATTTTAACTATTTTAATAAACGCAAAAATAGTACAGTATTTATACGGCTAAGTTATAAAAATTTGGAAGAACTAATAATGCCACTGACGCATACAAAAATCAAACGAATACTAAATTTCATTTATCAAAAGCATTCGATAGTCGTGGCTCAACGATAACCATTTAGTCGCACGGCGAGGTTGTCACATATGCTTTCGTATACAAATGAATGAATGATTTTATTCGAATAAAACTATTCGATAGTTGAAATTATTCATTCATTAAACATTCGATAGTCTAATTCATTCGATAGTTCCCATCGCTAGTTAAAACACATGTAGCCCCCTACAAGTAGGAGTCATATTGACATCAAAATCAAATTTATCATGTTAAAAAACTCCCAGACACCAATTTTCATCCAAATATTGACGTTACTTCCGAAATTATTTGAAAAAAAAATCGAAATAAATATGAAACTTCTACATCCTGTATCTCCGAAACTAAGCATTTTAGGACATACATTTATACAAACTCTTTCACTTATTTTTATCTGCAGAATATGCTACCGAAGTTTCCGGAATATAGTTCGGACTACTCTGTATAATTAACAATTCCATATACAGGGTGGTCCGATGGTCCGAACTGTATCCGGAAACTTCGGCAGCATATTCTACAGCTATAAAAATAAGTAAAAAAGTTGGTATAAATGTATCTATGTCCTAAAATGCTTAGTTTCGGAGATACAGGGTGTACGAGTAGAAGTTTTATTAAAAATACTAGCCAAGTACACGAGTCGTGAGAACGCGCCATAAAAAAGGTGTCTTGGTAAAAATGGCTAAGAGTAATGGTTCTCGAGGCATTTTGAATCGATATTATCAATACCTGTCATCACTGACATAAATTAAGCACGTTGACTAAATAGTTATTAGACTGAATAAAAATACAAGAATAATTTCTTAAAAAAATAGTTATGGCATATGCATTTCTCAGCAAAGTGAGTAAATTCAAACTAGCATTACCTGCATTATCGCAACGAAATACACATTTTCGGTTGGCATCAGACATTCTTGTATTCTCTCATCTCGAATACATGGTGAATTTGAAATAAGTGCAAATTATGGAGGATAGAGATATCTACCCTCCATAGGGCGAATATTTCTAGGGACGGTATATTTCGATCCCAGGAACACGCGTTTTTGTTTTGAAAAAAGTTTTATTTCGCGAAAAAAATTGAAACGTAGGTATATTTGGAAATTTGTTTGGAAAATGTTTAAATTTTCAGTTAAAAAACATAATATTTGTATTGTGTTGACAGTATATCGTCGGTGAAATATGATAAACTGCTAACTCCATTATTCCTAATTTTACAGGAGAGCAAAAAAACGGTACAAAAAAAATATGTACACATGTAGGAAGTATTTTTATGCGTTAATATGATAAAGAGATAAGAATTTTATTTGCTGGGGAATAATAAAACTCAATATTTTGTGTTACATCATTTTTTTCGGACACAATAGAGAGCTAGCAGATATTCGTCTTGCGGAAATAAGAAATAAAAATACACTTCTGGAGGTAGCAACCTTTATTGTTTGAAATTTTGAAAATGGAATTGAATATTACCCAAACAGATTTAGAAATAATCAATTAAATTTAAAAAATATGATAATAACCATATATTTATAATATCGTCGGTCTAGAAGCAAAACATACAAGTTCAAAAACGAATAAATTTTTAATGTATTTTTAAAGAACTGAAGCAGCAGCATTTTTGACTTCATGAATATGAAAATAATTTAAAAATTAAACTTATAATTCTTAGAAGATATGGTAGAATCCTTCCATGCTTATCCTAATTTTTATACAATGGTATCCTAATTTTTATACAACGCCGATCGATGTATTGCTCGTATAATATAGAGAATTTCGTTTTTCCCCTTACCCTTTACGGATACCCCGTATTTACAGAACGAATCGACGCAGGGTCGGACTGGCCATATTATATACAGTGGTGGTCAAAAGTAAGGAAACTTTTTTAATTTGTCATTTATGCTGAGAAATTAAAATATGAAATAAAACGACTTAATTAAATCGTGAATTAATATAATCGTGACCTACAAATAATTTCCTACAAAATCTAATACAATTAAATAAAAAATTACCAGCTATCAAAAAATATATAAAAAATTATGAATATTTTCTTGGTCAAAAGTATGGAAACTTAAGAAGAATGTTTATTAAAATTCAAGATAATATAAAAATTACTAATATTTAGTGGAATATCCCTTTGAATTAATTACTTCTCTACATCTTCGTGGCATCAAATCGATCAATCTCGTACAATCTTTACTGGAAATGGCCGCCCATTCAGTTTTTAGCACTTCCCATAATTCATTTTTATTTGAAATAGAATGGCTTCGAATTTTGCTATCCAAATGGTCCCATACATTTTCTAGGGGGTTAAGATCCGGAGACTGCGAGGGCCAATCCATTAGTGGAACATTATGTTCATTTAACCAATTTTGAACAAACCGAGATTTGTGCTTGGGATCATTGTCTTGCTGGACCAACCATCTGAGTGGCATTTCTTCATCAGCATGAAGCAGCATATTATTCTCCAATATGTCTTTGTACAAAAAACGGTCCATTATCCCATCAATTTTAACAAGAGGACCAACACCTGAGCGAGAAAAACACCCCCATACCATTATACTCCCACCCCCCATGTTTTACTGTGGGCATCTGGTACTTATGGCTGTACCGTGTACCTTTTGGTCTTCGGACATAACGTCTCCTGTCACTACCAAACAGTTGAAACTTGCCTTCGTCGCTAAACAGTACAGTATTCCATTTCTGATAAGACCAGGTGAGATGATCTTGAGCAAATTTAAAGCGGGCCATCCTATTTTTCTTTGATATTAGTGGTTTCTTCACCGCAACTCTTCCAAAGACTCCCATGTCATCCAACCTTCTTCTCACCGTGCGTGCAGACACCGATATTCCCCTTTCACCCATTTCTCGAGAAATGTCTGTAGATGTTTTTCTTGGATTTCCCATTGATATTCTCTTCATTACTTTCATTGTCCTGTTGCACAACTTTCTTGGTCTTCCTGACTTAAAAGCTGTTGAAACGTTCCCTGTTTTATTAAATTTACGAATTATTTTCGAAACGGTGCCTTATAAAATGTTTAAATTTTTACTTATTTGAATTTGTTTATAACCGCTCTTGTATAATTCAACTATTTTATTTTTTAAATCCGTAGAGAAATATTTAGACTTGGGCATGATGTTTATATTTACCTGAAGCAAAACGTACCGTTTATCAGCTTAAACTAAATAATTTTAATGTATTTATTTATGGTTTCCATACTTTTGGCCACAAGAAATCTATTGTTCTCCTACAAAAACTGCTAAACAGATTTTTTTCGCTGTGTAATTTTTGGAATACTTTTATTTGCTGATAAGCTGTTCATTTATATTCCTGAGAGTTTAAGCATAGCAATATTTTCTGTGATATTTTAAAAAGTAAAAAGTTTCCATACTTTTGGCCACCACTGTATATGTATAACTATTAGGGGGGCCCAGCCTTCGCGGGCCCCCTTTATAGTTCATTATTTATTCTTAACAATATTTGCTTTAGCATTGCATTATGGCATTTGCATTGCATTGGTTTACCTTGCATTAGGGTTGTTCCCTGATTTCTATACAGAGTGAATCTTAAATAAGTGCAAATATTTTCAGCGCTGGCAAATCTCGATAAAAGAAACATAATATTTTCTCTTTACCGTTTTTTCAAATAAATCTAAAACAACCGAGTTATTTCACTTTTAAAATTTCCAATTAATTTTTTGCTATAATTTTGAGAAGCATTGGATTTTCTTTCTTGTAAATTTAATCTACTACCTATGTTGCCATATTACAAACAAAGTATGTTTTTAAACTAAAAAATAAAACAAATCCAAAATTTTTTTTTAAAAAATTCCAAATTTTCAAAAAAAAAATTACAAATATATTACTTTTAACAAATTTTCTTTAATGGGAAAAAATGTATTTGCTTTCCCTACTTATAGAGTATTTTTTTCTCTTTCTAATGGTATAAAAAAACTTATTAACGTAAAAAATGGAGTTATCAGGTTATCACTGACGATATTGGATTTGAGAACTCGTAGGAATATTTAAAAAAAAACGTGAAATTTTGATTGTCTCCGTGGAAAATTCTATTTCAGAAAGTTAGTAAAACGGGTATATAAAATAGACTTTAATAATAACAAAATTGTAATAAAAGAGCTAAAAGAGCCGCTTAACGAAAAATAAGAGTATTTTCAAGTTTTTTATAGCTCGCTGAATTCCAGTTAAAATATTCTAACAATTTCATTAAAAATCAGGGTTTAATAAAGAGTATGAAAATTATAATAGTCTATTTACTGAGAACGGTTTCTATCCATTGCACTCTCTTTCGGTTAGTTTGAAAATATTTCACAGATAAAAAACAAACTTTGTAATATCAACAAAGTAAAGTGGCATTTTTTATGAAGCTGCGCTACTTAGATTAAACCTCAGTACAAATAAGCTTTGTATGCTTTGGGGAATCATTTGTTCTATTTCTAGTTTGTGTTTGGGAGTGTAAACGACCAATATATTTACACTATAAAAAGCTTATGTAAACGATTATAAGGTTAGGGTCAATGAAAGATATTCACAGCCCAAAACAATTTAGTTTATTTGAGTAATTCATTAAATGCTAAAGTTGTTAAAAATTTTAAAAATATATACCGAGTGTATCGCCGTTGGAAACATATTTTAGGCTATATCTGATATAATTTCGCCTAGATAAATTAATTCCTTCTAGTCCAGGAGACCCCCTATAACTTTTTTATTTTTTCAGATAAAAAAACGAGATTTGGTATGTTAGTATATCACATAAATTAGGATAGATTGACGTATTCAATTGTTTTTGATCACTTCCTGTTTCACCGGAAACGACTACTACTTTCGATTTTGATTTTTAAATGACATCCTCGGTATATTTCCACTTTATTCGATAGAAAATGACACTCTGAATAGAACGACAAAATGAAAAAGTAATCGTATTTTAAATTTCAATCCAGAGTGGCCATGGCTATGTTAAAAACACTAATTTTTAATCAAGGAGCCTTGTAAAAATAGATTTCATCGTCTAATGTTTTTCGTGTCTTGTCTTGGCGGGTTAAAAAATGCCCAAATAGTATTTTTAATCATATCTCATTTTTTCAAATGGAATCAGAAACCAGTAGGTCATCAAGGATTAAAAGATATTTCAACAAAAAAATGAATTTGCTGCAATTTAATGTGCCAAATGTTAAACAAATCCTTTGTCTTTAGTTTGTCTCTAATTTTTAATTTTACATCTTATATTAGATTTATTTACGGTGGGTATCTACTATAGTGATGGGATCATAGAGTTAAAAATGGGATAATTCAAATTAAAATTCATTCATAATTCGATTATGGAAAAATAATTCAAATTATTTTAATGAAGGATAAAAAAAATATAATCGCACCGTTTTTACAATGACTCACAAATACGAGTAGTCGATGTTTCGGCGTAATCTCTTTCTTTATCGTTGTCGAGAAACTAATTGAAACTGAGAGAGAGACACAACCCAATTCGCTATGAACAAAGAATATATCTAGCTAGAAAAAGAATGGACTCTGCCATACTGAAAAATGGTCCTACAGAAGTGGCGCCATCTATTGAGTAGGGCTTGTTTTAAATGGATCGAAGCGCGGGCTTTTTAAATGAGCGTATTTATTAAATTTTTCTCTAAAATAATTAAATTTGATTATTAAATCTTATTTTTTACCAAGAAGATTATTTTCTTTTATCTATGTTTTTTACACAAATTCAACAATACTAATAACAAGTATCGTTGTGATGTGTAAAAAATAAGGTTTTAACAGTATAATTTATACAATTATTAAATAAAATTAAAGCCACACAATTTACAACATGTGTAAATATTATTTATTTACTTAAAGTTTTTATTTATAAGTCAAATATTTAAACATCGTTTATTATAATAAAACAAGACCAACGTAATACGCCCAAAGTTTTTTTAAATGGAGCAAATATAAATAGGTACTTAAATGATGGCAAAAATAAAAGACTTACATTATATCTTTAGGGCCACAAACAAAAGGCATTGTCTAATTAAAACACATATAACAAATTATAGTTTGAAAAACGTTTTGATAATCATTTGATAATATTATGATTGGCGCTATGACAACGACAATATTTTTGAGAATTTGACAATAGTATGACAATGGCCGTTGGAAACTATGGAAACTACAAAAAAATTCTGATTTAACGCCATCTGGCAATAACTAGTAGCAACTTCTTAACCTAAAAATTAATTGCACTACCACCTAGCGCCTGAGGCTGGAACTATTTTATTTGAAATTTCCGTGGAAACGGTGGAACCGCTTTTGCTATTTCACTTTCCCGCCCCTGGCTATGAATAATTTGAGTGTTTGTTTAACCCTTTGAATAAGAAGACTAAGGAAGGAGCATAATGCTATCCATGTATTCATGCATGGTGGGCGGAAAAGGTTCCATAAAAGCTCTCTAGGGTGGGGATCCTTGACAGTTCTGTTTGACGATTCATTTGACACATTTGAATTTGATTTGAAATTTTGTGGATTTCTCAGTCTTTATGGAGCTTATTTTATGTTATTTATTATTTATTCTACTACTGATAGTAGGTAGTAAAGGTAGTAAATCTAGATGGAAATTGTGGCAGAACTTAAATTAACAGTGACACTATCGCGATTTATCGAAAAAGACTCTAAAATAGTTGGTTGTGTAGCGTGCGGTAGATCTCGGCAAAAATCGAGTGAAATAATGGAACAACTTTCGCTAGTAAGTGACTATATAATATACATACGTGTAGTAAACCGATCATTTATGAAATTCACTTAAATTAACTAAATTATTTATTTTTCTTGCATTTTAGCTTTTATTTATTACTTGTCAAAGATTAGATGTCAAAGAATTTAGATACGTTAATTTGACTTACCTGCTTCAGTAGCGTATCGGATGTTTGTGTTAATAAATACTTATTATAACTTATCTATTTTTATTAGAATTATATATTTTTATAACAATTTTAATAACTACCAACATTCATTCACAACGTAAAATAAAACAACAAATTATTGTGTCTACCCCACGTCTACCCTACATCATAGTTTTACATTTTTTAAATAAAATTAGAACGACACTGCTAAACCGGAATTTAAGTCGGCCATATTTGAGGCCCATCGCGGTGTACCTAAGATTTTTGATATGCTCCTTCCTTAGTCTTCTTATTCAAAGGTTTAACCTCTTTTAATTTAACTACGAGGTTATGACGACGCCAAAGATTACATATAAGGTTGACTGAGTGACAAATTATAGGTAACGATCTATGGCTATGGCGATCTATGGATGACGTTGCAAGTGCACTTATAAGAATTGATTATAATATGAGTGATTTATAATTCGAATTATAATCCGATTATTAAAATCACTCATAACCTGAGAATTCGATTATTGAAACAATACGAGTTTCCCCATCACTAGGACCTACGCTAGAGCAGTGTCATTCTGTTACTATAAATTGAAAATAGCATTTAGTTAAGGATAGAAGCGGTGGAACTATTATAGAGGCTATCATTACTAAAAACAGAGGAATTTCCTAAAATGCATTTTTGTTGAGATAGCGTTTCTGATTTTTTGGTATAACTGGCGGAGTGACTTTTTGTCTTTTGAGCCTGAGGATGGGATTTGATTCCCGAAACATATTGTTCCTCCTTATTTAAATAGTAAAAAATTAAAACATTTTTTTTATACAAGACTGAGAGTTTGAGTCTCCTTTTCCCTCAGTAGAGGATTTTAGGTAAAGAAATAATAAAAATAAACGTGTCAACTTGACCTATTTTACAGCACAAGTACCACCTGAATGGCCAGCGGGAAATTTAAATTCCAATTAGTTAGCCCGACGCCGAATATGTCCATGGTTGAATTTAATAATCAAGCCTTCGATGACGTAACTAAAAGTTTATTTGGTATTGCTTATAGGATAGGTATTTATCATTATTAAGTAAAATAATTTTTTCTATTAAATAAAGGTTTTCTGTTATATGATTCGTTTAGAAAATAAAGGTCTCTTTTTTTAAAGAGAAGTAGGAGTTAGAACCTAGTAACCTAGAACTCAAATTTGATGTTATTTTTTTTGCATATACAGGGTTGTTCACCACATACCTACGACACGGAGTATTGTAGCTAAACGATTAAATTTTTACAAATTGTAAGTTTTGGGTTCGTTGAAGGACTATTAGAGCTACAATTTAAAAATATTTTTACAAGATACAGAGTGTCCCAAATAAATAAAAAATATCAAACTTGTATTTTTTAAATGGAACACCCTGTACATTATTACATTTTTAGTTTCTAGGATTAAAATAAAGGTAAATTTGATAAAGGTTTATTACACTTAAACCTTACCGTTTTTGAAATATTTTCAATTTTGTGAATCACATATTGTGTTGCAATAATAAAAATTATACTACTTTATACAGAGCGTCCAAAAATTTATATTAAATAATTACTTCTAGCTTTAAACGGCAATAACTTGTTTAATTTAAATGGAACACCCTGTATATTTTATGAGAATCAGATGCACAATTTAATTGTCTATCAAATTGTGTTATACCATTTTTTACCTATAGCTTCAAGTTTCCGTAGAAAATGCATTTTCTTGTAATTTTAAATTCATTTATCAATATACCCATGGAATACTGACATTTTAGATTATTTTTAAAGATGTACCAAATTTAGAGTACAGATACTAATATTGTCGATATAGTTTGTTTATTTCATTGAAAAATAAAAAAAAAACTGTTTAAATATTTGTTAAAGAGGACCAATTAATATGATTCCAGTATTCAAACTACATGAATTGACTGTTTGCGTTGATTAATAATAATTGCTCCAAAAACTAAAAAACTGAATTTTTTATGTGTATTAGACAGTGTGGTAAAAAGTAACACCTTAAAAATGATATTTCATTTTTTGACAAATGCATATTTGTAACAACAGAGACATTTATTTTTATAACTTATTATTATATTGATTTCTGATTCAAATCCACATTTATTTAGAATAATTTATTCACGAACATAATTAAGTATGTAATTAATTAGTATTTGGGCGGAAATAATGGTGGTATATTTACTTAATGGTATACTCTTTTATGAAGATTTAAATAGTTTTCTTTTTGCATACAAATGGGCTAGTAATATTATCATTTTGTTAAAAACGGTAATATTACTAGCCTGTACATTTTGTACATTTGTTGCTTTAAAAACAATCTAAAATGTCAATATTCCATGGGTATAGTGATAAATGAGGTCTAAATTATAAGAAAATGCATTTTCTACGAAAACTTGAAGGAATAGGTAAAAAGTGGTATAATACAATTTGATAGACAATTAAATTATGCAGTTAACTCTCCGAAAATATACAGGGTGTTCCATTTAAATTAAACAAGTTATTGCCGTTTAAAGCTAGTAATTATTTAAAATAAAATTTTCGACACTCTGTATAAGGTAGTATAATTTTTATTATTGCAACACAATAACTGATCAATAAATAAACCTCGGTAAATATTTAGTATTAAAAACTTTGATACCCTTGGAGAAATGAAGCCTTAAAATTTTGACTGCAATTTCACAAAATTGAAAATATTTTAAAAACGGTAAGGTTTAAGTGTGATAAACCTTAATAAAATTTACCTTTATTTCAGTCGTAGAATCTAAAAATAGAATAATATACAGGGTGTTCCATTTAAAAAAATACAACTATAGCATTTTTTACTTATTTGGGACACTCTGTATCTTCTAAAATTATTTCTAAATTGTAGCTCTAATAGTCCTTCAACGAACCCAAAACTTAAAATTTGTAAAAATCTAATCGTTTAGCTACAATACTCCGTGTCGTATGTGGTGAACAACCCTGTAGATATTTCCGAATAGTTCATAGTCTCGGAGTTAAACAAAAGAAAATACAATTTTATACGTTTCTAGTACTATTTTTAGTATTGAAAATACTTCTGGCCGCGTTTATATGGGACCCATCTTTGAAAAAACGACATGCTAGAGCCGCATGGGTTCGATAACCTGCCTGTCAACACGTTGATAGTTTAGCCGGCGTTATAGGAATATGGAATAGGGCAAGGTCGTTCGAAGGCCGAAATGAGGTAGAGGTCGTAAATAAAATGATCCATAATGTCAAAATACGCTTCGAAGTGTTAAAAGTGTTGAAAATTGATTAAAATCTGTTAGGTTTAGGATATTGGTGAGTACTTTTTGAGTGTTAAGTCAAGTATGTAGGTGAGAGAAATATTATGTGATTTATTCGATTGTATAAGCCGTGAAGCTAATAGGGTGTGTGTTATATTTCATGAATATTTCATTTTATTTTGTTCGTAACTGTAAGTCTTGTAAGCTCACACTGTATTCGTAAACAATAAGGTATTATCCTTATTATGGTACTTACGCTTAATTTTATATGTTTGTATATAATTTTGTATTCTCTGTTTAATGTATTTGTGCACAATTTTTTTATATATTTCTTAATTATCATATTATTTAACAGTATCAAAAGTATTTTTATACAGGGCGGTAAAGTTTTCAGGAAAATCAGTTTTTTTTATAATAACACTGATACTATTTTAAATATCTTTATAAAATTTAGTACACGTCTTCCATGTATCAAGATGTATTTTTTCATATAAAAAAAGTTCTGTAATTTTTATTTCAGTTGCGTCCTTACGGGATTGGGTTAGTTAATTAAATTTAATTTCTTGATTTTCTTAAGAGTTTAATAGCGAAGTACTTTAGACTTTAAATGGATACATATGATAATATTCTTTTTTCTCCGAAATTATGGAATTGTCTAGTTGTAAAATTTATTGATTCTAGTATACTTTAGTTGTTATTAATATAAGTTAAAAAGACGCTAACTTCTTTATTGCATTTTTAATTGATTAGCAATTTTTTTGATTTTATCCAGTGTGTAAGCCACCAATGCACATGTCATATTTTGCACCCATACCTCATATTTGTATTATACCACATTTTAAATTTATATGTATGCATGTATGTTATTTTTGATTGTAATATAATATTTGCTAAACTTTCTATCATGTTTTATGTATTTGTATATCATTTTTTATAACTCCCGAAATTTTCACATTATTTTACAGTCGACATCAAAAATAATGTTGTCTCTGCACTTTGACGTAATATACGTATAAGTATTTGTTAAAACAATACTCGCCTATTTTATAAACATCATTACTTGAAAAAAAGATATTATTTGGCTTATTTAGGTATATCCACTAATTTACTTGCACTTCGAAGTAAAATTCATTTTCGAAATACAAGACGTTTTTGAAAATGAAAATGTCTAAGCACCTCTCGTATCCCACCGATCTCATAACTTATCGAAAAGGTAAAAACTAATGGTCGTGTAAATTTTGAACCTATTGAATTATGCTAGAATTGCTTTTTCCTTGTAAATTATGATAGTTAAAACTTAATTATTTTTTTTTAATTTCATTATCTCTTGGGTGGTCTATTTAATCATTATAAATTTGTTGTTCTCCTTTGTGGCTTTATAAAAATAATATTTTTACGTATTTTTACTTTTAAATTATAATTGACAACGACAAATCATAGGCTATGCTAGTCTTTGCAGTATAACTTAATTCAAAATTGGTCGCAAATTTCATTAATTAACCTAGCATAAGTCGTAATACAGATTATATCAGTGTAGGAGTAATCAGATCGGAAGTCATAAGTTGAATCGGATATAAAATGCAAATATAATATATAAATATAAAATCCAATAGTTTACGTCATGGTACAAAGAATACAAGGTATGATATTGCGCAGGTTGGTCGCTACGTCATAGGTGATAACAGGCGCTATTGGTCAGCACGCTCCGCGCGCCAGTTCAAATCGTCAAGATATTGTTATAAACCTGTTTTTTGTTTATATACCGTCATTGAATTATCGCTAAGCAAGTTACTGTGGAACAGTGCGTAAAGGCGGGTTCTCACTTGTCAGTTTCGCTGACGCAGTCTGACTGATTCATTATCAATGAAAAATAAAAAACAACGATTGTATTCACACGTTTCATGTTTTGCTACATTCAGTATTCAGTTGGTCCAAACATTCTAATGTTGTGATTTCGTATAGACATGAAAATGGTTAAAACAAAATTGAAACCAGGTGTTCGCGAAGTTTGTTTACAATTAGCAAATGAATTACAGAATATTCTGGTGAATCAGAAAAGAAAAAAAAACGTAGTAGGTGGTCAGGTCCTGGATATTGCGAAGAAATAAATTGGGTGCTAGTGAAACTATATTAAAAGAATTAATTAACTTAACTTGTAAACTGCACAAATCACGAAAATGTAGTTCTCACGCTTCAGTTTCTATTCATTATTCGATAATGATCAGTCAAAATGAAAAAAAGTAGAACTGGTTTTCACTTTAATTGAAAGTACGAATGTACTGATCATTTAACATGAAAATGTGTTCTGACGTTCATTGTTTGTTCAGTATCACTGAATCAGTCAGACTGCGTCAGCGAAACTGACAAGTGAGAACCCGCCTTAAGGAGTCGGGCTAGGAAGCGAGAGACCGGAGTTCGAATCTCGGCCGGGACATAACTTTTATTTATTTTTTAAATACTGTTGTATTCTATAGTTTATTTTTGTAGTATAAAAGAAGAACTATTTATTCTGTTATTTTTTAATCTCCGGTATTAATATAAATTGATTATTGGTACAATACCTCATTTAATATAAAACAATATTCTACTTTTTGAAATTATCGGGCCCTAATTGTACCTAAAAGTAATATATTTTTAATGATATACCATATTGTAAACTATTTAATATTTCAGTCACTTAAAAAGTTAATTTGCATTGAATAATTGCCTACCATTAAAGGAAATTTGAGCTATATAATCCTTGATGGGCATATTCTGGGTATGCAAATACTTTCTCTAAATTTTGGGTTTCGTTCAACCGATTTATTCTCAAAACCTGAAACATCTACATATAAAAAGAAGCAGAGGTCACTAATTATAATAAACTTCACCCTTGGAATTACTTCCACTAATTATAATAAACTTCACCCTTGGAATTACTTCTATCACAATTACAATACATTTATCTGAATTGGCATTTTCTACTTTTCGATGGGAAACAATAAAATTCCCAACATTTTTTAAATGATGTAACAATTCCTCTTGTGGTTACTTTTCCATATATTATATCCTCATCTCTGTCCTTATGTGAAATCAGAGGCAATTAACATGAAAATTATTTACCATAAACATCGCAAACTAAAAACCTAATAAAAAATTTTATAGGTACCAAATATAGAAATAAATTTAGTATTCTTACCTATTTTGGTCCAAAGTCCAAATCCATGTTAATAGATAATTATTATTTTTAAATATATTTTTTTGGAACTTCTGGTTTTAGTAATTATTAAATTAAACGAACTAAAAAGTCTTAAAAATAAACAATTCCTAACCATAACCCCAAAAAATGCAGATCTCCTGTCAACTTTCTTTATTTTTTATTTATTCCTCATTTTCCTAGTGACGTCACAGGTGGTATGCGCGAACTGAACGAAATTGGAGCCGCTATCGATCATACCTTGTATTCTTTGTACCATGGTTTACGTGATGACTCGAATCAAGTGGTCTGTGGTACCTTTTAAAAAATGGCGGATAAGCGAAACAGTTCATCGTTCATTAACTGAATCTTCGTTAAAAAAAATCTTAAATACTACAGAAGATGAAAAAAAGGCTAGAAAACTTAAATTAAACGTCGAACGTTGTCGAGCCTATACAAATCGCAAGAAAATTGCTAAAGTTTTATCAGTAACTACAAACGGTACTTCTTCTTCGACCTTGGAAGATTTTGAAGGATCATCAGAGACAACAGGAAATATAAATCAGGAAGGTAAGTAATAATATCTAATATGAATATGGTTAATAAATATTACCGTGACTTACCACTGGTGTATATACGGATATGGAAAACGTCTCGGAGAGCCAAGATAATAAAAAATGATTTTCATAAGAAATAAGAAGTTTCTTATTCGCAGCATTTCAAAAATATTTTATGACAGGCCTCTGGACAGGCACACATGTCAAAGATATTAAAACTGAGGGGCTTAGAATCCTAATCCGGCGTCCGTTTGTCGTTCATCGTTCCGTCAAACCAGTAAAATTGAAATATTATCTGTCATTTTTGAAATAAACTAATAAAACTGGTTAAAAACAACAAGAGACGACGCATGACGGATTTATATTTAAACCCATCCATAGCTAACTTAAAAAATATTGGAAACTTTTTTTAGTAAAATAAATAGATTGGTATGGGATGACATCTGCTTTTCTTTTCATCGTCTATCTTACCTGAGAAAAAAAAACAGAGTATACATCGATAATCTAATCAAACTGGTAGTTCCGACCTTTAAACCGATATTAATTATTATTACGTTTACTTTCTTATTTTTTAGAATTAATATTAAAAAATTATAGGTACCTATCGTTAAAATCAGAAATTTTGTTTCAGATTTATATTTAATTAATAAAGTCCAATGAAAGAAACAACATAATGAAACCACCATCACTAAGTGTCAAGATTTTATATTTATGGTTATTACTTTAGAAAAATAATAAAAACTTTTTGTGACCAAATTTTATTTTTTACATTAATTTTTATTAATGTAATTTATTTTGCTGCTTACCGCCACGACCTTACATTGCATGGTTTCTGTAACCAAGAAATAAATATTACAGTTCAGTAGTAAACATTATAAGGGTAACCGTAAAGTATCGAATAAGTTCATTTAAAATTAAAGGGTGTGTAAAAAAAAGTTTTTTTTCTTCGACAACCGCCGACTTGTGTGGTATTTTCAATACGCCTATGATGGTTGCGCATGTTGCAAAATCTGTGAATTTTTTTCATTAACTTTTGTTGCCAAATTTCAGATTCAGATTCAGCGCCTCAAAAGCACGAAGAATGAATATAAATTCAAACTACCCCAAAACATTCCTACCAAAAATACAATAATTTTACTAGACGACATGACATATCTGTTATCGAACCTTCCACTATCAACTGGCAACCCTCACAACTAAAAAATTCAGCATCACAGAATTAAAACTAAAAAAAATCTATTCTAAGCTCCCAACTCCCAATTTCTTTCTCCAAAAAGTGTGCCAACTTCACTGGAGTACGCGATCTCGGTATTACACAAATAACTTCCTAAGAATAATCCCGATTCATTCCTTTTAGAAGGAACAATTTCCAGAGTGGAGCTATAAATAAAATTACGTCTAGTTTATTTTTGGGCACCGGTCCAAAAATACCGTTCAGCTGATTTTCGGTACGTCTGTACCCGAACGCTATAAGAGTTTTATCGTTTATAAAACAATTATGCTATTATCGCACACGTAAATATTTGTAGTAGGAAATAAATAATAATAATACCAATAAAATTATGTAAACAAACAAACGTTTAAAGTTGAGTCATTGGGTTATAAACTCGTTCATTAGGTTTTTAACGACTGAATAAATCAAAACAATGAAGGTATTGGAAAAAAAAGATCGCAGAATAACACACGTTTAAATAATATTTGCATATGTAAAGCCCCGCCTAGACAGAACGTTTTACCTGTTCAGTCAAACCGTTTTCAAGTAAAAGATTGTAGATTATATGGGAGGGTGAAAGTAAATCACCGCGACCTCATAGTCCGGTCAATTTAGACATTCGAAGGTACATGAATTCACAACAAGCTGAAAATGCGTGTAATGATTTAAAACATAATTAAAAATAACATTTTAAAATTTCGAATCATTCCGGAGCCTGAAAAAAAATTTATGCGAGGTCAAAGGTCAAAAATTTTGAAAAAAAATGTTTTTTTCGTGATTTTCAGCAAACTTTTACCTCAGACAAAAATTATAGATCATAAAATTCTCTATAAAAAATAATGTATCAGTACTATTTTTCCTTCGAGCCACTGTTTCTGAGATATGACGAGTCAAAGAGTTGTAATCGTCCTAATATGTACACGCTTCGTAAGTATTGGAAATTATAAAAGCGATGGAAATTTAAAAAATAGAAATTTACTAGTCTGATTCATAACCTTCAAATACTTCTTCTTGTTGTTCTTCTTGATCTTTTTCTTCTTCTTGATCTTCGTTTTGTTCGTTTTCTTCATCCTGGATGTAAGTAAATTGCATCAATAGTGATGTATCGCATGTTTCTTCGTTGGTATCAAACGAATCCTCTACTGTTGGTGATTCAACATTAGAACATGACCGGCCTTGACAATTTGTACATGACAGGAGAGAGAACAAAACAGTCAACAACTTTTTTACAACTACATTTAGCACTGCATCCCTTTTTACAGTTGCAAAAAATTGTGTTTAGCAGTTTTTCCGGCGCAGGTGGAAGTAAAGTCTGAATTTAAAATTTTTTTTATTTTTTTTCTTGTTTTTAAAAATTTTAAAGACTGTTGTTTCACCCCTCCTGTAATATACAGACATCGTGTCACAGCCAGTTATTGCGTGTAAAAATAGTATATGATTTTTACTCTTTGCAAAACTGGTTGGACTGTTTTGTTCTTTGGCAATCACCAATAGTAGAGGATTCGTTTGATACCAACGAAGAAACATGCGATACATCACTATTGACGCAATTTACTTACATCCAGGATGAAGAAAACGAACAAGACGAACATCAAGAAGAAGAAGAAGATCAAGAAGAACGACAAGAAGAAGCATTATGAGGAGGTTATGAATCAGACTAGTAAATTTCTGATTTTTTTTATTTCCATCGCTTTTATAATTTCCAATCCTTACTAATATCTTTTATTCTGAAATAGTTTTCAATTAAACAGAATCACAATAAACATGTGGAATAGGCCTACTGGGGAACCACGTTAAAATTGGTGTCAGCGGTGGAATACTACTACCAAAGTTTATAGCATTTGTTGCTACGGTTTCCCGAAGGAACGCCGGACGCAGCAGAGAACCTGTCATTTTTTTTTGAAGAAGATAGAAGTGAAAAAACGGATTTTTGAAGGAGCACCTAGAAACAGCAAAAAGCCCGAGACAAGACGTTTATTACAGTGCTTCCTTCATGGCCCTTACCAAAAACTGATCTAAAAGCACAAGTAAAACTTCGGGTATGTACCTTAGTCTTTAATAATAGTTTGTTCCAACGAGTTTCGGAAGAAGACCTCCAAAAATGACAGAAAATACAATTTACCTGTGAATTAAAATGACAGACACAACAATCATTGACAAGTATCCTCACAAGTTTTGGGGTTCGTTGAAGAACTATTAGAGCTACAATTTAAAAATAATTTTAAAAGATACAGAGTGTCCCAAATAAGTAAAAATTATTATAGTTGTATTTTTTTAAATGGAACACCCTGTACTCTATTCTATTTTTAGATTCTGCGGTTGAAATAAAGGTAAATTTGATTAAGGTTTATCGCACTTAAACCTTACCGTTTTTGAAATATTTTCAATTTTGTGAAATTGCAGTCAAATATTTAAGGCTTCATTTCTCCAAGGGTATTAAAGGTTTTAATATTAAATATTTACTGAAAAATATATGTTGATCATATATTGTGTTGTAATAATAAAAATTATACTACCTTATGAGTGGGGCTACCGTGAGTATGGGGCTTAAACATCAAATAGTGATTACCACAGCCAGTATCACATAAAGATAAGACATATGGCTATCTATTTCAAAAATTAGATTGTTCGAATGTCATAATATAATATTGTGTTGCAATAATAAACAAAATACTACCTTATACAGAGTGTCTAAAATTTTATTTTAAATAATTACTAGTTTTAAACGGCAATAACTTGTTTAATTTAAATGGAACACCCTGTATATTTTACGTGAATCAGATGCACAATTTAATTGTGTATCAAATTGTCTTATACCATTTTTTACCTACCTCTTCACGTTTTCGTAGAAAATGTATTTTCTTATAATTTAGACCTCATTTATCACTATCCCCATGGAATATTGATATTTTAGATTTTTTTAAAGCAACATATGTACAAAACTTACAGGTGGTAAAAATAATAATATTGCAAGCCCATTTGTTAACAAAAAGAAAATTATTCAAATCTTTGTAAAAGAGTTTACAATTTATTAGAATTATTAATATACCACCATTATTTCCGCTCAAAAATAATGTTAATTGCATACTTAATTGTTTAAATTAATAAATTATTCTAAATAAATGTGGATTTCACTCAGAAATCAATACAATAATAAGTTATGAAAATGAACGTCTCTATTGTTAGATTAGGTGGTATAAACAAGCATTTGTCAAAAAATGAAATAAAATTTATACTACTTTTACTTGCTGTTACTTTTTACCACACAATGCAAATACAAAATTCAGTTTTTTAGTATTTGGAGTAATTATTATTAATCAACGTAAACGGTCAATTAATGTAGTTTGAATACTGGGATCATATTAATTGGTCCTCTTTAACAAAAAATATTTAAACAATTTTTTATCTTTTAATGAAATAAGCGAACTATATCGACAATATTAGTATCTGTACTTTTTGAAAATTTGTTACATCTTTAATAATCTAAAATGTCGATATTCCATGGATATAGTGATAACTGGAGGTCTAAATTATAAGAAAATGCATTTTCTACGAAAACTTAAAGAGATAGGTAATAAATGGAATAATACAATTTGATAGACATTTAAATTGTGCATCTGATTCTCTTAAAATATACAGGGTGTTCCATTTAAATTAAACAACTTATTGCCGTTTAAAGCTAGTAATTATTTAATATAAATTTTTAAACTCTCTGTATAAAGTAATAGTATGGTTATTATTGCAAAACAATATCTGATCAATAAATAAACTTCAGTAAATATTTAGTATTAAAAACTTCGATACCCTTGGAGAAATGAAGCCTTAAAATTTTTACTGCAATTTTATAAAATTGAAAATATTAGTGTGATAAACAATGAAATTTACCTTTATTTCAATAGTAGAATCTAAAAATAGAATAATATACAGGATGTTCCATTTAAAAAATACAACTATAATAATTTTTACTTATTTGGGATCGAGTTTGGGATACCCTGTATCTTGTAAAAATATTTTTAAATTGAAATAGTCCCTCCACGAACCCAAAACTTACAATTTGTAAAAATCCAATCGTTTAACTACAATATTCCGTGTCGTAAGTGGTGAACAACCCTGTAGACACTTTAAAACTTTTTGGTCTTACCTCATTATTATAGCTATCCCTGATTTTCATTCACATTTTATTATTTATTTAATTGGATATACTGACTATGCACCTGAATTACAGTGAGCCTAAAATTATCACACCAACAGTAGAGAAATACATTGGAACATTGGGCCATTGGCTGCTCTAAGGGCTAGCTCTAATATTCTTTATCTCTGGTCTTTTTTATTTTTTATCGCACCGCAACAGGTTTACACATTTAATGAAGGTAGCGAACTATCAACTGCCTTTGAATGAAAGTTTATACACTTTGCTGTCTCAATAGCAAAACACAAAGATTTTGCAATTATCTCGGCAATTATTATGGATACGAATATTTTATTCCATATTTCGAAAAAGGTCGTCATTAACATATATTTGTTGTTATTGAAGAAATCCCTCGTAAAATTAGGCAAATTAGGCCTATGCCATTAATAAATTGAAATAATTTATTGATGGCAAATTAAAATATACACCGTATATGATTGAAAATATTACTTAATACTCATAGTTGTCTTTGAAATTTAATGACACGATGAGTTTAAATCTATCGTAATTTATTCATTGTGATTTATTTGACCTTCTTGTCAAATATTGAATTTAAAAATTTGATATTAAATAACCAAGCCGACAAAAATACTTGTACGTTTCCAAGTCAATAAGGAAAGAGTAAAAAAATATATTTAATCGATTATTTTAACTATAAAACTTAACTGTTTTCAATTATTAATTTAAATGAAATAATAGACAATACAAAAATAAAATAGGTTAATGTCGAAAGAAAAAGGCGAGTTCATGTCCTACTTAATTATACCCTCGTTTATTTATTCTTAATATGCAAGAATTCTACATATTAATTTATTTTAGAATCAAAAAATAGCTAGTACAATACTATAAATTCCAAGTAGCATAATTAATATCAATTAATACAGGAGTCCCTCAATACGGGAGTATACTCTTGTTTTTTTTTACGGTAAGATTTCGACAGACGATGATAGAAAAAAGGCAGATGACGTCCATACCAATCCATTTATTTTACTAAAAAATATTTCTAATAACTTTTAAATTAACTGTGGATATTCATTCTAGATTAAAATTTAAAATACGATTTTTTTTAAGCCAATATATCAAAAGTTGACATATTTATTATGATATGTCATTCTTATTCAGAGTGTCATTTTCTGTCGGATTAAGTAAAAAATACCGATGGTGCTATTCAAAAATCAAAAGTTGTAGTTATTTCGTGAAACAAAAAGTCACTGAAAAGAATTGAAAACGTCAATCAATCCTAATTAATGTCATACTATATACCGGGTGCGTCTCAAAAGTGGCTCACCCCATAACTTGTTTATTTTTTCAGATAAAACAACGAGATTTGGTACGTGAGTATATGACATAAATTGGGACTGATTGACGTATTCAATTGTTTTCGGTCACTTCCGGTTTCACCGGAAATGAGTACAACTTTTGATTTTTAAATGGCACCCTCCGTAATTTTTTAATTTATTCGTTAGAAAATGACACTCTGAATCGAATGACATATCATATGTCAATTTTTGACATAGTCGCTCAAAAACAAATTCTATTTTAAATTTCAATCTAGAGTGCCATGGCTGTGTTAAAAACACTAAGTTTTAATCAAGGAGCCTTGGAAAAATAGATTTGATCGTCTAATATTTTTAGTGTCTTATCCTGACCGGTTAAAAGATGCTCGAATCGTATTTTTAATCATATCTCAATTTTTTCAAATGGAACGAGGGTGGCTCATTAGCATATTTGGAAGAAGCATTTTTTTACGAATAATTTGATACCACACATTTGGTATTTTGAGTCAAATTCTCGTTATGAACCGCATGTTACAATTTCAAATAAACCATATGCCAAAATGTCAAAAGTTGATATATGATATGTCATTCGATTCAGAGTGTCATTTTCTATCGAATAAAGTAAAAAAATACCGAGGGTGCCATTTAAAAATCAAAAGTTGTAGTCATTTCCGGTGAAACCGGAAGTGATCGATAACAATTGAATAAGTCAATCAATCCCAATTTATGTCATATACTAACATACCAAATATCGTTGTTTTATCTGAAAAAATAAAAAAGTTATAAGGTTGAGCCACTTTTGAGACGCACCCGGAATACTAAAATATCAAATCTCGTTTTTTATCCGAAAAAAAAAATTAAAAAGTTATAGGGGTGAGCCACTTTTGAGACGCACCCGGTACACACATTGTAAATTTGAAAGTAAGAAATAGTAATTTTTTATATTTATTTTTGGTATGTGGTGTTTTGTTTAAAATACACCCCTTGTCTGTTTTGTATTAACACATACCCTCGCACATACCGTAATATTTTTGAAATAAAATAACTAGATTAGACTTTTTCAGTTTTATACAGTTTTCACAATATTTTGAAGTAGGTAATCACATGTCACTCCTGTGCTAGGTATCTGTCATTTCTGCTATGCGTTCCAATTGTATCAACAATTTCTTTGTAAAATAAAATATTAAACTACTTTGAAATTACAATGACAGACACGTCTATTAGGTACTGTCAAGAATTTTGTCGCGTTTCAAATTCTTTGTAACTTTGATCACACTGTATACGGTATACGTGAAGGTCTACTTTCAAATATTATTAATTTTTCAGGCTTAAACAAAGCCCATGATGCAAAATAAAAGTCGTGAACGGCTACACCCATTTCAAATGTCTAGGTTTATTATTAGGCATTGTATTCTTAAAGGGTGTGCTTATTATGCGATCCATTAAGTTAAATAGATATACCATTAATAATATAAAAAATGACACTATCTAATTCCAAGCTTAATTTTCTATATTATGTATAAAAAAAAAATATATATAAAGTGACCTCAGAATAGACCGAAAAAATTTTATCACCTCTGGCACAATTTTTTTTATTTATTCGGGATTAAACATAAATATTTTTAGATAAAAAATGATATATTTATTATTTAATTCTCTCCAACAACATACACTTTCTATACATAGGTATAACTTTTGACTTATCGCAACTTTCAAATATTTTATCATGTTTATCTTTCATCTGCTTACTTATTTATACAGGTGTGAATGATTGCTATGAGATGGAATATAATATAAAAATCTGTTGTAATTGGAGTATTTAAATAAGAAACAAATAGTGGTAACTTGTAGAGATTAATTATAGGTATTAATTTTATGGCTACTTAGGACAGTATGTAGGTACCTATTACTATACCATATTAGGTAAACTTGGCTAAGAAATATTTAAAAAGAACACTCTAAAACACCGAAAGAGTGAAACTTTAATAGAATGACTTCTCAGAAATGCAGTAACTTATAAAAATAATAGGTATAAAAATTAATATTGCTGAATTCATATAAAAAAAATAAAACTATCTACTTACATTTATTTCCTTCCTTTTAGACAAAGGAATAAAATATTGAATTTCACATTATTTTTCATAACACTATTGTTAACAAAAAGACCGATCTACTGTACGCAAAAAAACGATATTAATTCGATTCAAGGCGTACCTTGAACTCTTATTTTTTAAAGGTATTGAGCAATCATTAAAATGAATGAAAGCATTAACCTTTGTATCATTTTTTGTGGAATTTAATGTGGGAAATGTTAGCTAACACCAGGAACTATGTGTTCACATAAACCGAAAAATATACTTTTAAATCTAAGGCATAGGTAAATAATATAGCTACTGTATAAAACTAGTTTAAGTTTACCTTTTCTAGATCACTGAGTACCTACAATGTACAACCAACCCATTTTAAAGTTTATAATTGTTCGTCAGCACTGTCATATCACACCCTGGCCGTATATTTTTCACGATTAATACTGGAATCAATTCTAGGCTACTGTGGATTATTTTTACGTGTCCAATTCATCGAAAACACTACGAAAAATTTGTCACACCGTTTTACTGAGAAAAGCACACACAACCTGACATCTTTTTTGTTACAGGCGACTACACTATCGCGAAGTTAGTCGCGAATGTCACTTTAATACATTTTTTATTATTTTTTCGTTGTTATCGTAGATGTGCCAATAGATAATTTTCTGGCAAACGGATTTCGTCTAATTTAGTCTGTAAAAACTTATTTATAAGCAGCACTGGAACTTTCGACGAAAAAACATGACTATAACAAAATTTGCTATACAAGAAATAACCTCTGCCAAAAATATACCTGTTAAAAAGTTTAACGTAATTGGTATTCCAAAGGGTTTATTTGCAGTAGTTTAATTTTTGAAAAAGTACGTCCAGAAATGAGTTCTTGAAGCCGGGACTGACCGAATTCAATAAAGCGTACGGCGTCTCGAAGTACTCGTTGTTTTGTAAAGTGTTCTCGTCAAAATTATTGCCGCAGAATCTGAATCCGTGCACAGTTAATTCGAAGGTGTATTTTGCGTGTTCCAAGGTTTCCACATTCAGATAGATCGTCGAATCGGTACTTTGAAGTTGTTTGGATACTTCGATCAACTTGACATGGTCTTTCACGTCGTTTATTATGGCTTGGGCTTCTTCCTGCCAACCTTGCGAGTCTAAAAGGTGCTCCGACATTATTCGTATGAATTGATAAGGGAATTTTTCCCAATATCTAACACAAATCACTCATTTTCTTCAATAAATCCGGTATAGTTTTGTTATCGATTCACTGACAAAACAAAAACTTGACAAAAACGTAAATTGACAGCGAAATGGTCACGAAGTTAGCCAGAAACCAGAAACCATGCACGGTAAACGTTTAAGATGACCGAAATCCTATATTGTCAAAATCGTCATTTCATTAGCGAGATTGCTAAATATTGTGTTTAAAAACGCTACGGACTTATAAAAAAAGATAGGATTAAACATGCTTTTGTCATATAAGTCCAAATAACTAATATATAATTAAAAATAATTGCAGTTTAAAAAAATATAATACACACTGGTGCCATCTCGTAGTCTCTGGCTCAAACACTTTGACAATCAGCTGATCGATGTTGTAATAGGTTAGTTATTAATGTCAAGTAATAAAAATAAATGCAATAAAACGAAATGAATTGGTGATAAGATCAAAGTCGAAGAAAACATTTGTGATAGTTAATGTTCTTAATTCGTATATGTTTAAGTTACATAAGTCGCCACATTTGTTTTTAATTAAAGTAATTGTGGTTGCCAATACATTTTAGTGAGTGTAGTGCAAGTGTCCTCTTTTTCTCTTGAGCAATTTACAAACAAGATGTCTGTTGTTCTAAGCAAATTGTTGGGGCCTCCTTTAGATGTTTCTTGTTATACCTATGTCCACCCATGGAAAGAATCGTGTAGTACAGCTATTGCAGGTTGTTTTTTATATTGCATATTTGATTCCTTAAGAATCTATGGCACAGTTTATCTTGTAAGTATATTACGCATATATTTATTAAGTATTTAATTAAATTCTTATCAGAATAAAAGGAAATTGAGCCTAACTTAAGTCCATTGTAAAATAGATACATAATACATATTTACATATTAAGATTAAAGGTGTTGTTGTTGATAAATACATGTTTTTGCTAGACATAAACAGGTGTTTTTGTTTTTTTTATTTGAAGTATGTGTCTAGTGTGCCAACCTAGGCTTTTTAGCTCAGTTCAGTTTGAGTAGCCCATAAAGAAACACTGAAAATGGCAGAACAAAGTAAATTTTTATCGATAAATACTGATTGTGCCAATATACATCATTGGACTTCGTGCCAGTTTTTCTTATTATCACTTTCCTTTGCTGTTATGATTGGCAGTCTTAGAATCTATACCATTACTCACTTGGTGCTAATTAATATATTTATTGTAGAATAGAGTAGATTTATATTATTTTTTTAGTGCACCCTTTTAATGAAAGGAAGAATACCCACAAAACAGGACATCAAAAGGACTCTCCAGGGTATTGTACAATCGACAGCTTTTCTTAGTTTTACTGGTTTTGGATACAGTCTATTTTTATGCAGTCTTAGGTAAAATTTCTATATTTATTTTACACTTAATATTGGTAATAAAAATACACTTATGCTAACAAAGAACATTTGTATATAACAAAGAATATATTATGAGTAAAACAATTTTAAAAATTATTGGTAATTGTTTTTAGGAGGCTATTAGGCAATTTTAATATACTCACTGTTTCATTCTTACCTGCATTCTTATCAAGTGTATTTTCCATTTTAATTGAAAGACCTTCTCGAAGAGTTTTGCTTTGTTTATATGTTAGTAATGTAGCTACTGAAACCGTAAGTTTTTAATTTTGATTATTTAGAATAATATAAAATATCTACAATTAATTGCAAGGTATGGAACATGTTGGTCTCGAGAAACTTGGTCAGAAATATTCGTCACGGTGATGTAGCGCTCTTCGGTATTAGTATGGCTCTATTACTTACTTATTACAAAAAGGGGAATCAAAAAGAAGTGCCAGATTCCATGTTTAAGGTTTTAAGGTAAGTATTTAGGCAATGTTATTGATAAACCATTAGTTTTATTTATTTAACTTTATAATTATAGTATTTTCAAAGTCAATTGGACCGGTTTGGGTCTTGGCTTGAGACTAATTTGTCTGTATAAAGTCCAATTGAGTTCGGAAATGTGTACACATTTCACTTTTATTTGCCAATGATTGAATATCTATTAGGAATAAATAGGTGTAGCAGTACTTTTCTGTATGCTCTGGTCCCCTTCAAATATATACAATTTGATTAAGAAAAAAATGTCGTCAGCGATGTCCTAAAATGCTTAGTTTTGGAGATACAGGGTGTAGAAGTTTCATTTTTATTTCGATTTTTTCCATATAATTTATGAAGTAACGTCAATATTTGGATGAAAATTGGTGTCTGGGAGTTTTATGACACGAGAAATTTGATTTTGATGTCAATATGACTCCTACTTCTAGCGGGCGCCACCTACATATTTTTTAACTGGTTTGAAGAGTAATAACTTTTCGTCCGTACCTGTATAAAACTACTGAGTAAAAAAAATATACATTTACGACGTTTTTACCTAAGAAAGGTCTCTTGGTAAAAATCGCTTCGAATAATGGTTCTTGAGATATTTGGAATTAAAATTATCAGTATCTGTCATCACTGAGATAAATTAGTAGTAAGTGTTCATAGCATACCTAATCATAAGTTAGTAGTAGTAGTAATAATAGTTATTAGAGTGAAATCATAAATTTGAAATGTTTTTATACCAAAAGTGCAACAAAAAGTTTTATCATCATTTTTTCGCAGAAAAATTTATGATTTATATAAAAAATTTAAAATTTCCCAAATTTATTATGTCAGTCAAATAACTACTACCAGTGGCGGCTCGTGACCCGTGTGACTGGGTAGGCGACAAAATTTTAGTTGCGTCTATTTGCCCCCCCCCCCCTAATTTACATAATACTCTAGCCCAGTTTGTAAAGATATGTTATCTCTGGGTGGGTTAAAACATAGCCCAAAAATATTTAGGACAAAACTAAAGCAAAAATAACAGCATTCAACGTAATGACATAATGATTGACATAATGTACCAGTATAGTTTTTATTAATCTATTTTATCTATTATTTTTTATCTATTACCATGGAGTACATCATAGAATTTTATTTTATTTTTATTTATTTACGCAAACTTAAAAATTGGTAGTATTGAGAGAAAGAATAATTATGTTTTATCCTTGTATATGGATTTTTAAAGTAGCTCAACCTAAGACGTTTATGGATGTAAAGCACCAGATGGCGGGGCGTATTTCACGGTCTTTTACTACAGAAAAATATTTTTTGTTACTCTGAATTTTGACGCGACCAATAAAAACAGAGAAAATAAAAATCGATAATTTTCGGACTGTGCCAATCGACCAGATACTTTTTATCTATTAGATATGCTATAAAAGCTGGTAATTATACAATTCGACCATTGTAAATACCCGACAAATTCCGCAAGGCCGACGAGGCCGATGCTTTTCACTGATAAGAAAAAAAATGTTTGTTTAGATATTTTTCGAGATATTTTTTCTTTCTGAATGCACATTTTTAAAGTATTTTATATTCTTTGTCCGCTTGATCTATTATACTGGTCGCACGTATCGAAGTTCTGTTTCTTCTAGTTTTAAAAAATGTTCTTATTTCTTTGTAGTGGTTGTAGTGTAAAATTAGATTAATTTTATTAAATTTAATTATAATGTTTAGTGTAGAATACCACAAATAGTTTAGTAGTGTTTTTATTGTTTATTATTTTGTAGTTAAGTAGTAGGTGAAGGGATAATTGATAATTTTTTCAGTGTAGAATACAAGAAGTAGCAGTGTAGTGTTTTTATAAGAGATTATATTAGTTTATTTTGTAGATGAGTAGTAGGTGAAGGTATTTGGGTATTTTTTCTTTTTGTTTTTCTTCTAATTGTAGTAATTCTATTAAGTATTGTGATAGATACACTATATCTTCCTTCAACTTCGTTGTGCATTATCATATAATTTTGGTTTTCTGGTAGTAGAATATACGAAAAAAAAATCTGATCAAATTTATTTTAAATTAAATTAATCGAGTCTTATTAATCAAATTAATTTAGTCAAATAATAATAATAGTTAGTTTCTAAATACTACACAGGGTGAGTTTCCTACGATGTTCTCTATGGGTATCTCGGAAACTACTGGAGACTGGAGATAGAGAGTCGGTTAAATGGGGAAAGAATTGCAGTTTTGTGGGGTCATAAATATGCGCCTTTCGGATTTTTCGGAGAAGTTCAAGGCTTACTAGATATTTCGAAAAAAAAAACAAATTTTGGTTCTTTTAAAACTTTTGTCTCTAATTTCATTATAATCTACCGTATGATCGAATAAAAACGGCGTCAACGATGTCTATGAAATGAAGATCGCTGTCATTTTTTATGTAAAATTATATGGGAAATATCATCGATCGTCATTTCATAGCCATCGCTGACGCCGTTTTTATTCGATCATACGGTATTTTACATTATTTAAAAATTACAAGTTATAGCCAATTCTTTTCTTTTTTGGCTAATTTCCATACCAATAATATACCATGCCAATTAGTTGGCATCAAGAATGTAAAAAGTTTTATGTTTTCAAAAAAAATATCGTAAAATTCGTAAAGCACTTAATTTAGAATAAAATAATCTAAGAATGAAATGATTCTTTTATAAACCTGCATTAAATCAAATTAAAATAGGTATGTAACTTTTTTTAAATATTAATTAATAGTAATTAGCATTATCATTAATTATTATAAATAATGTACCAACATATCGAAACAATAATTTCTTTGTTAATACGGTTTAGAATTCTTAAAATAACAGGCAAAAATAATCCACAATTTACAATGAAATAAAAGTTTTGTTTAAATTTCTTAATCAGCTGATCACTATTAAAGTTCGCAGATACCCGGGGCTATATTATTACATTACTCTGAGGAAAATAACGAAAATAATCGATATTTTTGACTCCGCCCCGAAAGGTTCACATTTATTTGTCCTCCAGTTGGCAGCACATTTTGTCTAGTCGGTTGAACAACTTTAAGAATATATAAACAAGGGTTTTATATATTAAATTGATGAGTCGGTCTCTTAATAAAGGAAAGTTATTTATTATTATATCAGCAAAATCATCTGTTGAAGAGCTGTGAACAGATCTTTTTAGATTGAAAGTAAGGGAAGTAGCGATAAACGTTTATTTTTTATGGAATCTCTACTATAAATTTTAATGCATTTCAAACATGAAAAATGTCTCTCAACCTAAGTCCTTGTAAATGGTGTAGTAACAAACAAAACAAACAATTTGAAAGCCTCTGGAAATATATTTCCAGGATTATTCTCCTTAAATTATTTTATAATCGAAATTATTACATCTATTATTAATACCTGCAATTTATTCATTAATTTATGTTGATCAATAACATTTTTTGTTTGT
Organism: Sitophilus oryzae; assembly: GCF_002938485.1. Lineage (NCBI taxonomy): Eukaryota > Metazoa > Arthropoda > Insecta > Coleoptera > Curculionidae > Sitophilus > Sitophilus oryzae. The sequence continues at coordinate 2,011,045 of NW_022147046.1, read as the reverse complement.
TAAATCACTATTAAACGCGTCGGAAGTTGGAAATGTATCAATATAACGAGTTTGTTAAATCAGATGTTAAATTCGTTGGAAATTTTTTATAGGATTCTTTAAATTTCGAATCCGCAAGAGATAAATAAAAATAATTGAGACATACGAGTACTTATCTGCTAACCTTATTTCTAAATGTATAAAAATGTTATCTAATATTTCATAAAAATAAAATGTGCAAAGATATTTGACTTAGCCGCTTTTATTAACATATCGAATTGAAATAGCACAGAGACTTTTCTGTAATATCTGTTGTATCGTCTTCTTGCACCGAATAAAATAACGCGCTTTTTTTATTTCGGATTCTTTTATTTCTGTAGCGTGTTCTGAAATACACCGGGTTATATCATTTTTAATAATCTCGAACAAGCCCGAAAAATGTTTCCAATTTGCTTTAAAAGTTTTTTGAATTTTCATATAAAAGTTCTAGATGCTACGTATAATGAATCATATGAAATATCCTCTTAACGAAATGTGATAAAATATCTCATTATGAAATAGCGGGAATATCCCCTTAACATCTCAGCCTACCCAGCCTCCACGACTTCATGCGAAGGCGACCGGAGATTTCGCCTAAGCCCCGCCTTAATACGATACAACTCCGACTTACGTCGCGTCGCTACCGCACGATGAGTTAGACAGAGACAGAAGACTGCCATACGTCGTGCATCGACTCTGATAGTAGGCGATGTAGAAAAACTTCGCGTTTTTGACCGTTCAAAAATAATTTTGAACGGTCAAAATTATTTTGTTTTCTAAGGCAGCGGCACAGTCAACAGTCAGCGGTCAGCGTACGCCAGCGGTAGTCAATATGTTAATATACAAGACCACAAATATTAAAATAATATTGATTATTAAAACACACTTACGTGTATTAACAGTATTTTTATGTATTGGCAATATTAATAGTAAGTAATGTAAATCGCTTAAATTCTGCCAAAATCTTAGGGTAGGCGCCGCCTACCTTGCCTACCCTGACGAGCCGCCACTGACTAGTACTCAACGTGTTTATTTTTTGTCAAGAATGACATGTATTGACTCTTTCCGTTCTAAATATCTTGAGAACGGTTGCTCGTAGCGATTTTTACCTAGAGACATTTTTTACGTAAGAAGTCACGAAAATGTATATTTTTTCACTCAGTAGTTTTATACAGGTACGAACGAAAAGTTATTACTCTTTAAAACCGTTAAAACACATGTAGGTGGCGCCCCCTACAAATAGGAGTCATATTGACATCAAACTCAAATTTCTCATGTCAAAAAAAAAATCTCCCAGACACCAATTTTCATCCAAATATTGACGTTACTTCAGAAATTATTTTAGAAAAAATCGAAATAAAAATGATACTGTTTCACTCTGTATCTCCGAAACTAAGCATTTTAGGATATATATTTATACGAACTATTTTATTTATTTTTATCTGCAGAATACGCTGCCGAAGTTTTCCGTAATACAATTCGGACCACGCTGTATAATGACGATCGCTTTTATTTTATAATACGTAAAATTATATGGGGAATTTCATCGATGTTCATTTCCAAGCCAACTGGACGCCGTTTTTATTGGATCATATTTTATTTTTGTGCGCCACTGATTGAATTCCTTAAATTAATTGAAGTTGTTAGAGTAATACCCTTGTTTGTATACAGGGTGTCCCAGAAATAGGGGCAAGTATTTTAAGGGCTGGTAGATAAAAGAAACATATTTTCCCTTTATCGTTTTTCAAATAAGTCCAAAATAACCGAGTTATTTTACTTTGAAAATTTCCAAAAAAAAATATTTTTTGCTAAAATTTTGAGAACCACTGGATCTTTTCTGGATTTTCTTTCTTGTAAATTTAATCCAACACCTATGTTGCCATATTATCCAGAAATTATGTTTTTTAACTAAAAACTAAAAAAATTTCCACAAAATTTTTTAGAAAATTTTCGCGAAAAAAACCTTATAGGCGTGTTTCTGGGGTTGAACTATAATACCAGTTAAAATACTTCCACTTATTTCTGGGACATCCTAAGCGAATACCAAGCGAGATTTCGATTCTTCTATTTTTTCATTGAAAACACACACACCAAACATGGTAAAAACAGAGTTTAAAACATATTTTAAACAGCTTTACACAAATATTCAAAACAAGTAATGATGTTTTAATCATATTAAAAAACACTTGTTTTTAAACAAAATGTTTAGAACTCTGGTTAAGAACATAGGGGTGTCCCAATATTCCGTGGACATAGAACTATTACATATTTTTGCAATCGAAATAAGTTTATCGGACACAATTTGCCTCTATACAAAAGTGCTTCGTTTGTCCGTTAGATGGAGTCAAAATTTAAAAAAACAAACAGATATTTTAAGAACCGTTCTTCCTATTTGAAAGACATTTGTGGTGCCTACTATATGGAAAAATGAATTAAACTAACTCTAATTATAAATTAATTAAATGTCCATTAGGGTGCACCAAAAAAATATATATTTTTCTTTTTTAATTACCGTGAAAATATCGTTCAGGATGATAAAAAAATTCTGGTAAAGTTTGAGCTTTTAATATTAATATTAAGAGGTGCCTCATCGCTATTTTCTATTTGATATTTAAATAACACGGGGAAACAAATTCTTTTTTTTTTGGAATTTTATTGCCTTCTAACAAATTAGCGTTTTGTAAAAATCAGTACATATTCTTGTAGCATATTGAACGGTCTTCAAAAAAGGTCTGATATGAATTTTCATTTAATCAACTCGTTTGGAAGTTATTGAAGGTTAAAGTTGTAGCGTTTTTTTAAAACATCACTGCGAACGGTAGCTTTTCGTTGGTAGAGCAGTCGTGGATAAGGTATTTCACTGGAAAGAAACTAATTAACAATAATAACTCGAAATTATAAATATTGGGCGCCAGGCATGTACAGAGAAAGAAAACACAGTTGTATATTACTTAAAACTAATGACTATATTTATTCATGATGTTCTTAGATGGTACATGACATTGTAGAGTTCTAATAAATATATAGTGGTTATATGTCAAAGAAAGTGGTGGTAAGAGTCGTACTAAATATCAATGAAAACAACTACGATAAAATACAAGACATGTAAAGTTTAAGAGAATATATGAAATGTAGCATTACTTTAATTAATTTGATATATTCCATATGATGCTAAATCGAAGATGTTGCAACCTGTAGATTCTAGAATCTATGTTTGGTTATTCATCTGTTAAAATAGTGCGATAATAATATCTATAAAAGTAATACCATTACAAGATGTAATGCAATGAAACCTAAGATCTAAATTATATTTAGTATTAATTATTATATTAAATATTAAATCGACATGAATGTTCTTAACAATCTAACCACTAAACATAGTCTGTACGATATTATTTAAGATGTACGTTATTGTTTAAGACTGTAAATGTTTTAAATGTTAAATGTAAAACTAGAACTTAAATCTACACTTAGCTGTTCTTTATGTAATCTTGCTTTAAACAGTAACAGCGTGAGGTGGTCTCGCATCTCTGTACTCAGCCATCCAACACAACCAAAGGGGCCAGAATGAGGACACCATGAATTGATACAGCCGTAACTAACTAGCTTATAGCTGGGAACGAAGCAGCATGGGACTCAAGCTACATCCACGCTGTGGCACTTATATGTAAGAAAAAATCATTTTTACTGGGGACACTCGTCCACAGGACATCCGTACATAAGATAATGTCCGTACATAAGACACTACCCGTACCTTGGACCCTAAAAATATGAAACTCTTGTTTAAAACTAAACAAGGTCTAATAAACAAAATAAACCTACCTCGAAATACTTCCGAGGGCTCAATAAATAATAAACAACCTGTCCTTTCTTCCATGTCACCTTCTGGAGGACAAAAGAAAAAAAAACATAAAATGTCATATTTTATTTTTTGAGCCACTATATACGATTTGAAGTTGAACTTTAACCTTCAGTAACTCTCAAATATGTCGATTAAATGAAAATTTATATCAGACCTTTTTTGAAGACCGTTCAATTTCCTACAAGAATATGTATTGATTTTTACAAATCGCTGATTCGTTAGAACGCAATACAATTCCAAATAAAAAAAATGTTTTCCCGTGTTATTTAAATGGGAAATAGAAAATCACGATGAGACACCTCTTAATATTAATATTAAAAGCTCAAACTTTACCAGAATAATTTTGTTTTCAACATTCTGAACCCTATTTTCTAAACTAACTAAAAAGAAAAAAAAAATGGTCAAGTGCGAGTCGGACTCGCGCACGAAGGGTTCCGTACCATTCATTATCTATACAACATTAGATACTGTATTATTATAAACTTTTTTTCCCATTTAGCTGAAATTTTGAATGCGCGTTTATACGGTCAATTACTTATGTAATTTAAAAGAAATGAAGAAACACATTACTAAAAATTGTATTAATCAATAATAAATATGTAAAAAGTAAAAATAAATATATAAAAATATGTAAAAATAACAAAAAACTATTAAAAAAAAGTCGCCTTGACTAGGATTCGAACCTGCCTTACCACGGCTCGAACGTCATAGCAGCGTAAAGTCCTAACGCTTTAACCACGCGTCCACCGAGGACTTGAAAGATTCTATGTAAAATTTTTACTTAAAAGATAATGTTTAGTGAAAGTACTTTTTTATTTATAAACATTTATTTAATTCTGTTTTTAGTATTTGTTCTTATAGCGGCAACATAGGCTCTGTTCTCAGAAGAATCCCTGACTAGTCAGCGCGTTTCTTATTGGTTGAAATGTGTAGAAACCAGACTAACAATTAGGTTTCTACGCATTTTAACCAATGAGAAACGTGCTGACTAGTCAGGGATTCTTCTGAGAACAGACCTATAGATACATTATCTGTAAAAATTTCAACTGTCTAGCTATAACGGTTCATAAGATAGACCTTTGTGACAGACGGATGGACGGACAGCGAAGTCTAAGCTCCGCGCGCACTGCAGGGGTATCGGCGCGAGCGAGCGGCACGTAATTTTCAGTTTACGTTGAAATAAATGTAAGCCCGCACACCGCATTAGATCGGTGCGATCGGTGCGCTTCGAGCTATCGGCGGTACTCGCGCCATCAGGCGAAATCAGAGAATGCATGGGAGGGGGACTAACAGTCTACGCCGAGCGACTGTTTTTAGTGCAGCGGTTTTACATTAAACATGTCCGATGAATTATTATTCGAAAGTGTACGAGACCATATCATACTTAATATGCGGTTTTTTATAAAAATTTCTTACAAGCACGTAACCTATATTGTTTACTACATTTATTCAATAACTGAATTGGAAAACCTTCCGATTAAACCCATTTATTTCTCATCTCGTTTTGATTATTTCACATTATTATGGAAATCGAATTTAAATATCGTCAAAAAACTTATCATATTATTTAATTTTTGGTTTGTTTTGACGTTAGTAATAACAGCTGATAAATAGTCATCCTATGTTACTATGTTGATCGCTCCGTACAGGGTACAAATAGAGAAAATAATATTTATGTTTGAATAAAATAGTTGTACATATATCTACCGTATGATAGAAAAAAACGGCGTCCAGTTGGATGGGAAATGACGATTGATGACATTTCCTATATAAATTTACATATAAAATGGCACCGACCTTCATTTCATGCCCATCGCTGATGCCGTTCCTTTTCGATAATACGGTACTATAAAAACTATTTATATTTTTTCTTTTTTCAATTTTCTTTGACTTTTTTATTATATTTTAAGTTTTTAAAATCTTGGCTTTAAGTCAGTAGTGAATAAATCTAAACTTGTGTTTACATTTTGTTTAATCATTGATGTTTCGACCAGAATCTATAATATACAATACAATTCTATCACTAAAAATGTGTTTAATATGTAATTTTTTCTTACCACAAACGTAGAAAATTATTTATACGTATATTATAGATTCTGAAGAAGACGGAATTAAAATTGGTCGAAACGTCAATCAAACAAAATGTAAACACAAGTTTCGTTTTATTTACTACTGACTTAAAATAAAGATTTTAAAAACTTAAAATAAAAGCTACATATAAATGTTTGTAATGACACTTATTTAGATTAAAAAACTAAAAATAGAAGTTTTATTTGACTATTTTTCATATCTAGCTTTGTTTTTAAAGAACAAATTAAACCCTTTTGAATGATACCAAATTTGTTAAAATCGGTTAAGCTAAGAGTCATATAGTATATTTTATCCCCATCTTCCACTCTATTTCACTAATTTTATGTGGTTTGTTAAGATATAAATATATTAATGTGTGTTTGGTTAAGATCTAAATAATATTAATTTCCATCACAAAGCATAAAATATAAAAAGTTGCATAAAAATATAAATAGTAATGTAACGTTTTTAGTTCGTTACATGTCTTTTTTATATATAATATATGATGTCTGGGGCCTATCATCACCGGATTCCCTCTCGTTCAGGCCGGATAGTTTATTTGACGCGTAATTTTTACGTTCTCTAGTCGGCAACCCTGCTATCGTTTCACTGTTCTGTGGAGGCGCTGTCAACGTCGCTTCTGTCAACTCTCTCCGTGCTTAACTTCACTTGGCTTTGAGCGTCCGACTGTCACCGTCAAAAAATCCTTGCTTCGAGAAACTGCAATTATAAAAATCTTGCTGTATAATTTGAATCAGCTGCTATTTCGAAGTTACAGGTAAAAATGAGATATTATCTTTTTTGATTCGTTATTATTACTGCGTATTTTTAGGGTAGAGTTTTGGATGTCCCAACCTAACTTGTATTTGTATTTTGCTGGCACGTTGGCGTCCCTTTTCTTTTGTCCTCCAGAATGTCACATGGAAGAAAGGACATCTTTATTATTTAGTGAGCCCTCGGAAGTAATTCGAGGTAGGTTCATTTTGTTTATTAGACCTTGTTTGATTTTAAACAAGAGTTTCGTATTTTTAGGGTCCAAGGTACTGACTATTTACAAGGTACAGGCATTATCCAAGGTCCTAGTAGTGTTCCAAGGTACGGGTAGTGTTCCCTTGTACCATTATCTTATGGACGGATGTCCCCTGGACGAGTGTCCCCAGTAGGAGTGATCTTTATCTTACATATAAAGTGCCCCAGCGTGGATGTAGCTTGAGCCCCATGCTGCTTCGTTCCCATCTATAAGCCAGTTAGTAGTTACGGCTGTATCAATTCAGGGTGTCCTCATCCTGGCCCCTTTTGTTGTATTGGCCAACAGGATAGCCGAGAAACAGTACAGAGATATGAGCCCACCTCACGCTGCTACTCTTTGAAACAGGATTGCCTCAAGAACAGCTAAGTGTAGATTTAGGTTCTGGTTTTCAGTTGATTTTCAGTCTTAACTTAATAACGTACATTTTAAGTAATATCGTACAGAGTATATTTAGTGGTTAGATTATTAAGAACATTTACGTCGATTTAGTATTTAAAATATGATTTAGATCTTAGGTTTCATTACGTTATGTCTTGTAATGGTATTACTTTTATATATATTTAGTACAACTCTTAACACCACTTTCTTTGACATATAACCACTATAATAATTATTAAAATTGTACAATGCTATTTACCATCAAAGTCCGTCTTGAATAAATATAGTCATTAGTTTTAAGTATACAACTGTGTTTTCTTTCTCTGTTCATGCCTGGCGCCCAATATTTATAATTTTGAGTTATTATTGTTAATTAGTTCTTTCCAGTGAAATACCTTATCCACGACTGCTCTACCAACGAAAAGCTGCCGTTCGCAGTGGTAATGTTTATAAAAAAACGCTACAGTAATAATACTTTATAATTTTTTGAAATGCCAATGAATTTGACTAAATTTGAATAAACTTCTCCTCGTCTATGCTCAAATTTATGCTGGTGACGTACTCTCGACCGTCGATCGTGCGACTCCAATGCGCGGCTACAATCGACTTTCCGACCGGTCGTGTCGGTCGCGCCGCTCGCTCGCGCCGATACCCCTTCAGTGCGCGCGGAGCTTTTAGGGTTCCCGGTTTTTCCCTTTAGGTACGGAACCCTAAAAATATTTTTTTGGTGTACCCTAATGGAATATTGGGACATACAGTATATTAAAAAAAGCTTTAGTTGTCTTGATTTGTCGAGACAAGTTATAACAAAATTTAATTTTTGGCAGATTTGTTGTAGGTCCCTACGAAGACAAGGACTATGGCGTCAGACATCCCGTTGAACCACCAAGCGCATTCTACCGGCAAAGAGTGGCAAACATAAACAACGATCCGTCACAACATACTCGGCGTCCCAAGAACGTTGTATATCACCTTATTACTCAGATGCTGCGAATTTACAAGAAAATCATACACAGGGTAAAGTGTCAGGGTAGACATACCAGTTGTCCTCATCCATTCAGCTGTCTTTATTACGTCGCAGGCGTGAGTGACATATACATATGGTAATCGCAAAACTATTTCCGATGCACGTGATCAACTTTGAGTGACAAGCGATGGCGACAGCGCTGCCAGATTGTGATGGATTTATGAGATGAATCTTAATTTAAAAGTAACAAGCAATATATTTATTATTCATATTATATTATTATCATTTTTTAAAGATTTTTACGTTTTATTTTTTATTTTTTTTTTTTTATTTAATTTATTACTCTACTAATTTAATCTCTACTAATATATAAAATCCTTAAGTGACTGACATACTGATTAATCACGATCCTGCTCAAACCACTCAACGTAAGAAGCTCAATTTTGGCATACAGGTTGATTCTAGGGTGTAGAGGTTCGATAAGAAGGGATTTTTCGAAATTCCAGTTCCAAGAGGGTGAAACCACCCCTCAAATATTACAATATTTTTTATTTAAAAAACGGCCAAGTTTCCGAAAAAACGCTTAAACACGTATATTTTATTTTGTTTTTTTACATATTTTAAGATTTTTTACAAATGTTTACAGGGTGTTTCGAAAAATCTGGTCATTGATTAATCATGATCCTGCTTAAAGCGCTTGACGTAAAAAGCTGATTTTTTGAAAACAGATTGACTTTAGGGTGTAAAGGTTCGATAAGAAGAGATTTTTCGAAACTCGAATTATAAGGGGGTGAAACTAATCCCTCAAATATTAAAATATTTTTTATTTAAAAACCGGTGAGTTTTTCGGAAAAGCTCTTAAACACGTATATTTTATTTTGTTGTTTTACATATTTTAAGATTTTTTATAAATTTATACAGGGTGTTTCATAAAATATGACCATTGAGTAATCACGATTCTGCTTAAACTGCTTGAAGTTTAAAGCTGATTTTTGGTAAACGGATTGAATGTGGGGTGTAGAGGTTCGATAAGGAGGGGTTTCTCGAATCTCAAATTCCAAGAGGGTGAAAACGCCCCTCAAATATTACAATATTTGTTATTTAAAAAACGGTTAGTCTTTCGGGAAAACGCTAGGACAAGCATATTTTATTTGGTTTTTTACATATTTTGAAATTTTTTAAAAAAATCATACAGGGTGTTCCAAAAAGTTGGGTAATTTCTTAACCACGATTCTGCTTAAACTGCTTGACGTAAAAAGCATATTTTTGGCAAACGGATTTTTCGAAAGTCAAATTTCAATGAGATGAAACTACCTCTCAAATATTACCAAGTTATACAGGGTGTCTCAGATTTTAATCGGGAAAATTTAATAGACGATAGAACTTGCAAAAATAAAACAAAAAGTTCATATCAACTTGTAAGATTTAAAGCTTCCTTTTCGAGATACAGAGTACCATTAGAATACCAATTATAATATTAATTACCAATTAGAATTTTTTTTTGCAAGAAGTAAGCAAGATAGACAAAAAAGTCAGGAGACAAAAAAATAATATTTTTAATTACTAAATCCAAAAATAATATTAAACTTCTAAAAAAGCAGTGGCGTGCCTATTTTTTCCTTTAAAATAATTTAACAGTGATGCCCCACTGCCGCCCCTGGCCATTAAACCTAAATCTAATTACATCAAATTAAGTCCCATAGTAAGTATTATAAACGGGTCAAGTTATATCAAAATCGATTAAATAGTTTTTCAAATATCTCAATTTTTTTTTCTTTTTTAAGTAACTTTAACACCCTGTATCTCAAAAAGGAAGCTTTAAATCTTACAAGTTGATATGAACTTTTTGTTTTATTTTTGCAAGTTCTATCGTCTATTAAATTTTCCCGATTAAAATCTGAGATACCCTGTATAATAATATCGCCATATTGTTTTTTCTCATGCTGGCATAAATGTGAGAAAATTTTATCCAGTTTATATGTTATGGAAATTCTTGCTTTGCTTTATCATCACCATTACAAATGATTAATTCGACGCGAACGAAGTCGCTACACGCTAGTAACTAATATTTTAGTAATTAATTGATTTTTTTGTTTTATAGCTTATTTTACTTATTATATATTGGCAAAAACCAATCCATTATGAAGATTATTCTAAGCATTATTATGGGTTATTTATTTATTTATTGATGTACATCTTACAACGCCATAAGTGGTAATAAAAAGTGAGAGGGTGCTATTAATGAACAAACTAATAATCAGAATTTAATAAAACTAACGTAGAAATAACTTTGAAAGTGGTGTACTGTGCTTATCAATCAAACTTACTTCTCTGACTGCAGTCAAGGGTAATAAAGGACTTTTATTGTCACGTTCTCGTTCAAAATAGTTTTCAAAAAACAGGGAAGCTACAAGCTCTTTGCGTCGACTTTTTAAATGCTTCGGCATATTTTCAACACACAATTTCAAGAAATGCAATACAAAATCTCGAAAATTTAGTTCTTCAAAGAACTCTTTGTGCTTAAAAGTACAATTAAAAACACTATAAAAATAGGCAAAAAAGCGACTGACATTAGACTAATTGGTAAATAAAATAATGACTGACATTAAAGATAATTGGTAAATAATAAACGACAACCTTGCTGAAAACGGCGCAATGTGACCAACATAGCGATAATAAAATTCGGTTTAAACTAATTTTTGCAGCTTTAATCTAAATAAAATATCTGCTACAATCATTTGCTCTATAAAGTCAAATGAAGAGATGCTCGGTATCTTAAATTATACAACAAATTTAAACATTTTTGCCAAATATTCATTTAGTCAGGTTTATAAACATTAGTGTCAATGTCGATATGATTGATGACGTGCATCGGAAAATGTTTTGCGATTACAATACATAAAATGTTAAATCATAAGTAATATTTTTTTTTTAATACAGGGCACCACAAAAATGTTTAGCATAGGCTTGGGAATACAGATAACATTGAAACTGGTGCTAAATATGAAGAGGATATTTGCATCACCAAAAAATATGAAACAGATCTTTTTGAGGAAGGACATAGTGAATTTAGGACTGTTCTTAGGATTATACTCCGGATTATTTAGGGTAAGCTGTAAGCTTGAATTCTTCATATAATTATTTACTTATTAAATCAATAACAGAGAATATGTGGGAAAAATTAATAAAATTATAGGCCTATAAATCAGAGCTGACACAAGTCAATTTTGAGAAGGCATCATCATTTCTAATATCAAAATGAATTAAATCTTCCAAGTTAAATTCAACATAAAGTTCAAATGATTTCTTGATGAGTCTTAAGTCTTTGACTTAAATGATTTTATTTCAAGTCAAGGCATTTTTGTAAAGATTTAAATCAATATAACGTTATCTAAGTCGTTTTTGTGACTTAAGTCTATATTTTTGACTTAAATCATGATGATATGCAAGTTAAGTCAGTAAAATGACAAATCAATATAATTACCCTCAAATTAAGACAACCAGAATTCAATTTAAGTACCTTTTTTAAATTTTAATATTAATTTTCTTGTACTACCAATTAGGCGATTTTCTTACTAAGTATCATATTATTAATTTATTGTAGATACAGATGAGAGTAAAAATTGCATTTTTCGACTCCTTTCATATCTCGGCTATTATAACTTATCGAAAATCGAGTTCCATAGAGATTTCCAAGTAAAATTCAGTGGCGCAACTAAAACCAAGATACGAAGGGGGTCGAAAAATGTAATTTAAAATTCGCCTAGTATTTCATGAACTAAGAAGACTAGGTGTGTACTATACTAGGTGTGTGAAAAAGAAATACTGCTGTTTGTTAAATATAAAAATCTGACGTAAGCCTTTTATAAAACCTTACGGCTTAAATCTTTTTGACGACTTAATAAGTCCTTTATAAAAAGATTTAATTTTTTTTCAGCTTTCGAAAAATGAGTTAAAATCAAATGACTTCAGTCATTAAAATGATTTAAATCAAAAAATGACTTGAGGTTTCTGTGAGCTTGTAGCTCTGTCTATAATTTTAAAAAAATAGTTTTTTTATAAAAAGATTGGTTGTTTGGCACTATTTCAAAGAAATACTATACTTTGTATTTCACAGTAAGAAGTAAAACATCGATATTTGTATTTTAAAGTAATTTTCTGTTTTTAAAAGATCATTATCACCTACATACATAAATACTTATAGTAATTAATTCCTGATGAATAATTGATTATAAAGTTAAATAAAAGTTTAAATAATGGTTTTTTATTATTTTTTACAATTTTTATTTTTTACAAATTTATTGCGAATTTTTGTTAGATTAGTAATGAGCTATAATATAACGACATAAAAAAGAAATTATGTGTTTGTCTGGGCTAGACAACTCCTTTTTGTCTACGTTATATGCACGAGGAGACTTAATAATTTCTGAATTTTTTTGAATGGATCCCCTAGACGACGCCTATACCTTAATTTTCCTATACAGAGTGTTTCAAAAAATATGTGCTATCTCTCGTGGTAACATTCCTTACGTTATTTATTTTTCAAATCAACGTAGGTCCGATTCTGCTTTGTTTCGTAGCTACAGGGTGTTAAAGTCTTAATATTTTCATGATTTATTTTAATTTTTTTCCAAGTACTTTTAGCGACTCGAATGAAATTTTGAGGGTAAATGTTACTATAAATGCGACATATTTTAACGCTAAAAAAGTGTCAACATATTCACCAGGGACGTGCGTATGGGTTTTCTCTGGAATATTTTTCTAAAAAAAACATGTACGCCTTTTTTTACAGACCTTTTTTCTCTTGTTAGCGAAATAGTTTAAGCCATTTAATGCCGATTAAAAGTTGTCTCTTGATATTTTGTCCATTTCGGCTTCCTTGATGAGGTAAACGCAATTTTATTATTAGCCTAGATTCAAGTCTAATAGCAACCTTTAAAAAAATTAATATCGTTTACTTGCAAAAGTTTTAAATAAGTACTCATTGATTACGCATCAAAAAATATGAAAAAAGTTCTTATAAACATGGGTATGGAAATGCATAATTTTAGAGTTACAGGATGTTAAAACTTTTTAAAATTAGGTTTTTTGTAATTATCTTAAATACCATTATTTTTTTATTTGAAATTGCTGTATATTGGACTAATAGTAATAATAACAAACAGTAATAGTATTTAATAATAAATTAGGTAAAATATATAATTTAGTAATTTTATTTTTATTTTAATTTTATTAATTGTGATTAATTTAATATTAATTGTGATTAATAAAATTGCGTTTATCTCATCAAGGAGGCCGAATTGGGCAAAATATCAAGAGATAGCTTTTAATTGACATTAAACGGTCTACATAATTTTGATATCAAAAGAAAAAAGTCAGTGGCGCATTTTTTCTTTGAAAAATATCGCAGTGGTAACCCATATGCACGCCCCTGGTGCATTTATTGACAATTTTTTATCATTAAAATATGTAACACTTATAGTAACTTTTACCCTCAAAATTCCATTCAAATCACTAAAAGTAATTGAAAGAAAATTATATTAAATCGAAAGATTATTAAAACTTAAACACCCCGTAGTTACGAAAAAAAGCAGAATCGGGCCTATGTTGATATAAAAAATAAATCTTATTTTTACGTGAGGAATCTCCCCACGAGAGATGGCACATGTCTTTTGAAACACCCTGTATATTTTTTTTGTATATTAATTTTTAGGGTTCTTTGTGTGTACTGAGGCGGATATTCGGAAAAGACGACCCTGCTTTTGCTTTCCCAGCCAGTCTTCTTGCTGCTATATCTTTTAAGAAATATCCAGACACAACAGTGGCGCTTTACGTCATGTGGAAGGCTGCACAGGTTGTCTTAATCCATATTAGTTTTAATCAAACTCTTTAATTACTTATTTTTATTACTAGATAACGTACAACTTGGGGATACAAAAAGGATATTTACCTAAAGTGCCTGGTTTCACGGAATTCCTGTATTGCCTGAGTACCGGTATTCTGTTCCATGCGGCTTTGGTCGAACCCACCAATTTGAGGCCAAGCTATTGGAAATTCTTGCATTCCATTTCTGGAGGAAGGTAAATAGTACTCAGTTATTTGTACCTAATTTATATTTGTTTTATACAGGGTGGTCCGAATTGTATTCCCGAAACTAGAGCAGCGTATTCTGCACCTAAAAATAAGTAAAAAAGTTTGTATAAATGTATGTCCTAAAATGCTTATTTTCGAAGATACAGAATGTAGAAGTTTCATTTTTATTTCAATTTTTTTCAAATAATTTCTGAATTGACGTCAATATTTCGATGAAAATTGGTGTATCACCGAAACTAAGCCCATTTTAGGGCATCCATTTATACAAAGTTTTTAAATTATTTATATCTGCAGTATATGTACAGTTCGGACCACCCTGTATATGGATAGTACGAACTTATAATGGACAACTGTCGACCAAATTTTATCTAAATAAGCGGAGTTGGATGACAAATTGTATAAAGTCTGTCAACATTTATCTCTTTAAATAATTTTAGTAAAAAAATGTTTACTACAAGAATATCCGATATAGCTTTTTCAGTGTGATTATTCTTGCGGCCAAGCCAGTGAAATTTCGCTATTTAGAGTGCTTAAATTTTATAGTTTAAGCGTTTTTAAAAATATTAAAGTCCCACTTATTTGTTATATTTTTATATGAGTTTCAAAATAAACTACCAAAAAATTTCGTAATAAACTAGTTCATATTTTTCTATCATTGATAGGTAAAATCATAGACTTAAAATAAAATATAGACTACACTATTTACATCTCAACGCGGACAAACAACCTTTTTTGTACACATGTTTACTTCTGGGTACAGTCGACAGAGCCTTCCTCATCCAGCCTATGTTGTCACGTCTTTAATATTATCAATATTTTTTTTCTTGTTATACACATATATTGAGATATTAATACTACAGTTTAATAAAGTAGGTTTTAATATTCCATAGATGTATTAAATAGTCCTTATACTACTAAATTATAAGTCGGATACTGTTTAATAAGGATAAGTTCTTTACAATATGACAACACCGATTAGAGGCGAGGGAGCCTATTCATTCATTTATTACCTTGTAGTACGTGTCGCACGTGTGCGGTAAAGCTTTGTTGCCGCTATCTCCGCGGCTGTATTAACGCATTTTCTTAGCTTGTAGTCCTTAATTGTTTATTTTATTGACTTTTTCTGTTCAAAAACTATAAAATATGGTTCGCCAGTGCCAAATTTGCAAGAAATTTGACTTTAATAATCCATTTAAGTCTTGAAACGACTTTTGACCGGTAGGCAACTCTCAATTTACCCATTGGGAGTCAGTGGCGTTGTTGTAGAAAGGCGCTTATTTAGATAATATTTTAGTAAAATGTAAAATCTGATTTTTTTCTCTTACATTACATTATTTACTTACTTACATTGTAACAAAATCATAATTATAACCCTGTTAATAATAAATAATGTTTTTATTAAAAATATATTCCGGTTTATTCTAAAATTATCTTCAGAATCTAAAATAACATACAAGAATTTTAAAATGATATTACATTATGAAACAATATTTTTTAATATACGGGTCGTCTCAAAAAGTGGCTCAACCCTATAACTTTTTTTATTTTTCAGATAAAAAAAAAAAAAAAAGATTTGTATGTTAGTAGGTATATGACATAAATTAGGATTTATTGACGTATTCAATTGTTTTTGGTCTCTTCCTGTTTCACCGAAATGATTACATCTTTTGATTTTTTAAAGGCACCCTCAGTATATTGCTACTTTATTCGATAAAAAATGACACTCTGAATAGAATGACATATCATATGTCAACTTTGACATTGTCGCTTAAAAACATATCCTATTTTAAATTTCAATCCAGTTTTTTCAATCCACTAAGTTTTAATCAAGGAGCCTTGGAAAAATAGTTTTGATCGTCTAATAGGTTTCGTGTCTTGTCTAGGCCGGTTAAAAGATGTACAAATCGTATTTTTAATCATACATATGTCAATTTTTTCAAATGGAACAAGGGTGACTCATTAGCATATTTGGAAAAAGCATTTTTTAGGAATATATTGATACCACACACTTGGTATTTCGAGTCAAATTGTCGTTATGAACCGCGTGTTACAATTACAATTAAACCATATGCGAAAATGTCAAAGTTGACATATGATATGTCATTCTATTCAGAGTGTCATTTTCTATCGAATAAAGTAGAAATATACCGAGGGTGCCGTTTAAAAATTAAAAGTTATAGTCATTTCCGGTGAAACAGGAAGTGACCAAAAACAATTGAATGCGTCAATCAATCCTAATTTATTTCATATACTAACATACTAAATCTTGTTTTTTTTATTTGAAAATATAAAAAAATTATGGGGATGAGCCACTTTTGAGACGCACCCGGTATAATAAAGACAGTACCGAGTTATAAATGTAGTTTTTATTTTATCCACTTCCTATCACCTTCCTTGCTTTAATGGAACAGATTTATGTTTGCTCTAATTTACATAATAAGACATCACTTAACCAGAAAAAAAATTACAACAATCATATTTTTTTTCTCTCCCTGTTGCCGATTCTATTATATCTGTGGAATAGATCCTGTTTTGATTAATATTAGGGGTTGTAAATGTTTGACTAAAATTAATAATTTATTATTAATTTCAAAAATTACCTAATTTCGATGATAAAATTTCTTCTATAACGTGTATTTTATTATTTTTATCCTTTTTGGACTCTAAATTGTTTTTTCTAAACTTTTATTTAAAAAATCTTAATAAAATATAAAAAAGTTTAAATACGATATATTTTTAATTTAATTATAGCTTCATTAAAATAAAAAAATTACCCGGCTATGATACTCAGGTGTACTTGAGAAACGAAAGACAGTGTTGTGTTTCTCGGCAGAGTCGTCAGGGAACGACCGTTACGACAGAGACAACCTATCTATCGCTCGTGTCGCACTCGTTATAACCTAAAACAATAACACAACAATAACAAGACAGTGTCTGACCGCATGTTCCAGCTATTTATGAATGAGATGCTCAGTCTATATTTTATTTTAAGTCTATGGGTAAAATATAGTCCTATAAATATTAATCTCATAGTTTTTTATATATCAAATTCTGTCTATCAAATTTTGTATATCTTGTCAAAACGTATTAAAAAGTATTTGCTTTTCTACCTTTTTTTCTATTGAGGTATACCGGGTGCGTCTCAAAAGTGGCTCACCCCTATCACTTTTTTATTTTGTTAGTTAAAAAAACGAGATTTGGTATGTTAGTATATGACATAAATTTGGATTGATTAACATATTCAATTGTTTTCGGTCCCTTCCGGTTTCACCGGAAATGAATACAACTTTTGGTTTTTAAATGACACCCCCGGTATTTTTTTACTTTATTCGGTAGAAAACGTCACTCTGAATAGAATGACATATCATATGTCAACTTTTGACATTTTCGCATATGGTTTGTTTGAAATTATAACTTGCGGTTCGTAACAAAAATTTGACTGGAAATATTAAGTGTGTGGGATCAAATTATTCGTAAAAAAATGCTTTTTCCAAATGTGCTAACGAGCCACCCTTGTTCCAGTTGAAAAAATTGAGATATGATTAAAAATATGATTTGAACATTTTCTAACTGGCCAGGACATGACACTAAAAACATTAGACGATCAAATCTATTTTTCCAAGGCTCCTTGATGAAGAATTAGTGTTTTTAACATATCCATGGAACTCTAGATTGAATTTTAAAATACAATTTTTTATTAAGCGAGAATGTCAAAAGTTGGCATATCATATGCCATTCTATTCAAAATGTCATTTTCTATCGAATAAAGTAAAAAAAATACCGAGGGTGCCATTTAAAAATCAAAAGTTGTAGTCATTTCCGGTGAAACAGGAAGTGACCAAAAACAATTGAATACACCAATCAATCTAAATTATGTCAAATACTAACATACCAAATCTGTTTTTTTTACCGGAAAAAAATAAAAAAGTTATAGGGGTGAGCCACTTTTGAGACGCACCCGGTATTACTTTTATTAATGATTCTTTAATCCGATCAAATAGCAGCTTGGTTTTATAAATTAATATAATTGATATGAAGAAGTTTATGTAATTTAGAATTGTCAAAGATAACAAACACATAATAAATTTGGTTTATTTTTATCAATATAGATATTATATGTCGGATACTTCTGAAAAGTAAAAAAAAGATTTAGACAAATAATGATATCCACAAAATGACAGAAAATACAATTTACCTGTGACTTAAAATGGCAGACATAACTGTCCAATGTCCCAATATTCCGTGGACATGGAACTACTAGGTATTTTGGGAATCAAAATAAGTTTATTGAACACAATTTATCTTTATACAAAAGTGCTTCGCTTGTCCGGTAGAGGGCATCAAACTTTAACAAAATAAACACATTTTTTCAGATATTTTAAAAACCGTTATTCCGATTTGAGTGAGATTTTTGGTGTCTATGTCTCAAAATCTTATTTAAATCGGAATAATGGTTCTTAAAATATCTGAAAAAATGTGTTTATCTTTTTAAAGTTTGATGCACTCTAACGGACAAACGAAGCACTTTTGTCTAGAGGTAAATTGTATCCAACGAACTTATTTTGATTCGTAAAATACGTACTCGTAGTAGTTCTATGTCCACGGAATATTGGAACACCTTGTATACTCTACAAAAAGAGCAACTGTTTAGATTATATTATAAGATATATTATATTATATTATATAATCTTAATTATAAAATAATCTTAGTAATATAATCTTAATAATTATATTATTAAGATTATATTATAATTTTGCAAAAAAATCACTGGAAATATTTACCGTTTTGTTTAAATATCTAATTGTAAATATTTATATATTTTATGGTTACAAAATTAAATTTGTTTGGAATAGGAAATAGGTTGTAATGTGTCACCACAGGAACATAATTAGATATTGTAAATAGACTTTTGTGGTCTCATTACGTTTAAACATTATTTGATTACGACCTTGGTACATTTTAAAAATTCTTAAAACAACAGGAATATTTACCTATACATATAGAAGATTTTAGTAAATTTAAAATTAAAATTAAAATAGTGCCTTTCTACAGTATACTAAGAGTATACTAGTATACAAGGCGGAGCCTCTCATACGAGGCTCCAAGGAAAACGACAGTTTATATTGAAATAATTATATTATGCATATGTATGTTACGTATGTGAGCCTATGTATGTTAGCTAGAGCATTTTTTAAAAATAAATAGAGTTCTACAGGGTGACTTCAAGAAAACTACACATCAAAGTTGTGCTTCTCTATATATTAGGGGAGAGTCGGGAAGCTGGAATCACCTAATGTATATTTCCATTTTATAAAAAAGTCGGTTTAAAATAACACTCATCTAATTAAATTTAAGATTAGACATTGTATGTCTAATTTTAGTAGTTATTTTGATATGCGGAGACAATTTCAAAAATTCACTGTTATAGCGTAATTGCGTATTAAAAAGATGGGTAAAAATAGTTAAATTGGAATAAATCGTAAACTATTAAAAATAGGTATATGACACAGTACATACTAAAAGCTGAAGAGTTTTGTAAAATCTATCAGAAAAAATGATAATATACAGGGTGGTCCGAACTGTATTCCGGAAACTTCGGCAACATGTTCTACAGATAAAAATAAGTAAAAAAGTTCATAGAAATATATGTCCTAAAATGCTTAGTTTTGGAGATACGGGGTGTAGAAGTTTCATTTTTATTTCGATTTTTTCCAAATAATTTTTGAAGTAACGTCAATATTTGGATGAAAATTGGTGTCTGGGAGGTTTTTGACATGAGAAATTTGATTTCGATGTCAATATGGCTCCTACTTGTGGAGGGCGCCACCTACGTATTTTTTAACTGGTTTGAAGAGTAATAACTTTTCGTCCGTACCTGTATAAAACTAGCTAGTTAAAAAATATAGATTTACGACGTTTTTTACGTAAAAAAGGTATCTTGGTAAAAATCGCTACGATTAATGGTTCTCGAGATATTTGGAATCGAAATTACCAATGCCTGTCATCATTGACATAAATTAAACATGTTGACTAATTAGTTAGGCGACTAAAATCATAAATTTGAAATGTTTTTATGGCAAAAGTTCAACAGAAACTGTTTTATCATCATTTTTAGAAGAAAAATTTATGATTAGTTTAAAAAAACAAAAAGTTCCCAAATTTCTCATTTCAGTCAAATAACTATAGTAAAGGCCACGAATGTTTGGGAGTGATTCATCGGTCGCTACCATGTGAACTAATCTGTTCAAGGTCACATAAAACTTCATTCCAGTGCCGTGGTGTTTCAAGTCATATAATAATCAATATATTGTTGTAATTTGTTGTTTTAACTGTCAAAGTCTTGTCAAAACATATATTTGGTTATAAATATAAAATGGAATGCCCCATTGGTCGCACTGCAAGCACAATGGACTGACTGCACAAAAACGAATCAATCAAAGAAACGCGATATAGTATCGTCTTTGTCAATCACGTTAACATTTTAGAATAAGTAGGAGGAGCGCAGGCAGATGATTAGACCGGGGCTTTAAAAACCTACGTCTGCAGTCAAATTTACGTTTTTAATGTAAAAATGATAGCGCGCGTGTCGATTCTAACTTCATCAAGCGATAAATCACTCCCAAACATTCCTGGCGTTTACTTTATCTACTCAACATGTTTATTTTTAGTCAGTACTGACATGTATTGACTATTTTCATTGTAAATATCTTGTGAACGGTTGCTCGTAGCGATTTCTACCAAGAACATTTTTTTACGTAGAAAATCACGGAAATGTATATATTTTTTCACTCAGTCATTTTGTACAGGTACGGACAAAAAGTTATTACTCCTCAAAACAGTTAAAACACATGTAGGTGGCGCCCCCTACAAATAGGAGTCATATTGACATCAAAATCAAATTTCTCATCTCAAAAAACTACCAGACACCAATTTTCATCCAAATATTGACGTTACTTCAGAAATTATTTGTAAAAAATCGAAATAAAGATGAAACTTCTACACCCTGTATCTCCGAAACTACGCATTTTAGGACATACATTTATATGAACTCTTTTGCTTATTTTTATCAGTAAAATATGCTGCTGAAGTTTCCGGAATACAGTTCGGACTATCCTGTAGTGAAAATTGAGATTTTTTAATTTTAAGTAGTTGAAATTCATAAATACATTTTGAACACGCCGTATCATTTAACTAAAATATCTTTACATATATCTTTTCTTGATCTCTATAAAACTCGCCTACCAAATTTTGGTACTCCAACTTCAGAAACAATGGTACAACTGACAATTTTTTACCACACTGCAATTTAACATTTGTTTAAACAGATTGAAATATTACAAAAACTATTAATTTTAGGTATATAATATTATATATAGAAAAGTTATGGAAAAGTGCGAGTCGGACTCGCGCACGAAGGGTTCCGTACCATTCATTATCTATACAACATTAGACCACTATATTATTATAAAAACTTTTTTTCCGATTTAGCTGAAATTTTGAATCCGCGTATAAGTAATTTAAAAAAAAATAAAGAAACACATTACTAAAAATTGTATTAATCAATAATAAATATGTAAAAAGTAAAAATAAATATGTAAAAATTAAAAAAAAAAACGATTAAGTCGCCTTGACTAGAATTCGAACCTGCCTTACTACGGCTCCAACGTCATAGCAGCGTAAAGTCCTAACGCTTTAACTAGTAGTGGGAACTATCGAATGAATACTATCGAAACATTCGATAGTTAGTAAGAAAACATTCGTGGAAAACTATTCGAATAAAAATTATCGAATAGATCCGTCATCTGCCTTGAAATATTGTATTCTAGTAATTCGGCAGCAAAAACCATTCATTTATAAAATTCATTCATTTATGAAATTCATTTATTCGTCAGGATCGATTATAATAAAATATTAACTGAATTTTAGTTGTCGCCCGGCGACGTAGGTTTTTTTCCGAGAAACCCGACAGCGGTCGGTGGCAATGGTCGCGTTCATCAGGACGTAGCGCTACCGCAGCGATCACTAATTTTCTGCTGAACGCGCCGATTAGTTGTGAGCGCTCTGGGATCAGTCGCCATTTTTTCCATCAGATTTAAAATACGCTACGCTACCGATGCATGATGGATTAAACGTCACATACGCCAAATGTCACAAAATGTTTTGGAAAACGAAAACAAAGCATTTTGTTTATTGTTCTCGGTTGACTAATCCTCTCGATTTGTGCCAAAAATGGGTGAAAACAATTTAATATGCATTACTTATGATTTTGATCTAAAAAGCACGTTCAGCAGGACAACCAATCGACGGTACATCGCTCACTGATCAACTTGTCCTGATGAACGCGACCAATGCTCTTTCATAGCAGCCGGCATCTTTGATTTTTTGCGGAGTCAGATGTAGATAAGGGCACATTATTTTTTTTATTGAGGTGCTAGTATTTACACAGAAAATACATTATGAAGGGCGCTGTTGCCATATTGTGGTATTAGTTGATATTAGCAAAGAATATTATTGTTTGGCTTTAGTTAGTTAGGGATAGTATGTCTATATAGTCTGCATTTTTTTTATTAATATTCTGTTGTTACACTGCCATAATAATTGTTATTTTGGATGTAGGAAAATGATTTTGAATGTTTTTAAGCAAATACTGGTTTAATAAATTTGTTATACCTATTAACAACAAAATTTAAAATCATTTAATATAAATATTTTTTTTAAGTAGTAGCAAAATATAAACAACAAATTAGATGTCAAAATTATTTATATTAGATCCTATTTAAAAATAATATAGTCTCTAAATTTTTTGTGTGTGGCAACGTTGGTTTATTAAATAATAATAATTACAGAACTAATTTGTTATATTAACAACAAATTTTAAAATCATGAAATATAAACATTTATTAATTTTCTAAGCATGCAGTGTAATGGAAGGAAAATATAAATAAAAAATTAGAAATCAAAATTATTTATATTAGGTGCTTTATATTACTATTTAAAAATTATATTTACTTTTACTGGTATTTACTTTAAAAAATAAATGAAATATTTCGTCGCAAAATACTACATATAAGAGAATTAGCATAAACAAAATACAAACATCGTTAACTTTTTTTTTTAAATTGGCACGTATAAAACTTTCATTTTAATTTTCTCACCCCATAGTTTGAGTTCGATAACCATTTACTTAACCACATTACTTAAATATGATTATTAAGTTCAACTAATTCATATTATTAAAACATCTAAAATACAAATATGTATTTTTAAAATTAATTGTAAGTTCATCGCATCTCTCTTAAAAATTGCTACTTCTCAAAATTTCCCATTAAAAAATAGACCATATACCATATAAAATTAAATAATTGAAAGATCGGACTACGGAAAACCACACAAATTTTCGGAAAAATTTTGACCACCTGCACATGCACACAATCGTCAATAAATAAAATTAAAAAATATCTACTATTTTAGTATTTTAACTATGTTAATAAACGCAAAAATAGCACAGTATTTATACAGCGAAGTTATAAAAATTTGGAAGAACTAATAATGCACTGACGCATACAAAAATCAAACGAATACTAAATTTCATTTATCAAAAGCATTCGATAGTCGTGGCTCAACGATAACCATTTAGTCGCACGGCGAGGTTGTCACATATGCTTTAGTATACAAATGAATGAATGATTTTATTCGAATAAAACCATTCGATAGTTGAAATCATTCATTCATTAACCATTCGATAGTCTAATTCATTCGATAGTTCCCATAGCTAGCTTTAACCACGCGGCCACCGAGGACTTGAAAGATTCTATGTAAAATTCTTACTTAAAAGATAATGTTTAGTGAAAGTACTTTTTTATTTATAAACATTTATTTAATTCTGTTTTTAGCATTTGTTCTTATAGCGGCAACATAGATACATTATCTGTAAAAATTTCAACTGTCTAGCTATAACGGTTGATGAGATAGACCTTTGTGCCAGACGGACGGACGGACGGACGGACGGACAGCGAAGTCTTCGTAATAGGGTTCCCGTTTTTACCCTTTGGGTATGGAACCCTAAAATTAGGGTGTTGCATTTAAAAAAAACATATGTTATATCCGCCACACTCTTTTGAAGCACCTTGTATACTCTATAATAATTTTAAGATATGTATCTTAACCTTCCCTATAATTTTTATATTTAATTTTTTTTGTCAATCCCGATACAAATGAGATAATGGACTTTATCGTTGACTCACCCTGTACATATGATACAATCATATTTTGTAAATCGATGTGTATTTGTCTGTGATATATGGCTTGATTGAAGTATTGGATTGGTATAATTTTGAATATTTTTCTTTTTCAGGATAGCTTGTATGGCACGTGAACCGCTCGATGCGTTCGGTTTGAACACAACAGAATCTCTAGCAAAGGTTTTGAAATCAACGAAAACAGTACCTATAGTTTACTTTTAATCATCGATAATAACATTTCATTAGATCATTTTAAGCGGGATTTTTTAAATGAAAAAGTACTTGTGATACATGATAAATTCCAAATCATCAATAGTCACATCTTAAGCTCTCTGTACCGTTATCATCACAAACTTAACATTAAGAAATATGGAACAAAATTATTCATTACAGGACAATTTCAATGTTAAATTCATTCACCTAATAGTATTTTAAATATTTTTTGTGTTATTCATAAAGGGAACTGTGATTTTTGTTCAATTTTTTAAGAAAAAAATTTTCTAAGGAAAATTATACAGGGTTGTTCACCACATACGACACGGAGTATTGTAGCTAAACGTTTAGATTTTTATAAATTGTAAGTTTTGGATTTGTCGAAGGACTATTAGGGCTACAATTTAAAAATATTTTTACAAGATACAGTGTGTCCCAAATAAGTTAAAAATATTATAGTTGTTTTTTTATGGAACACCCTGTATTTTATTATATTTTTAGATTCTACGATTGAAGTAAAGGTAAATTTGATTAAGATTTACCACACTTAAACCTTACCGTTTTTGAAATATTTTCAATTTTATGAAATTGCAGTAAAAATGTTAAGGCTCCATTTCTCCAAGGGTATCAAAGTTTTTAATACTAAATATTTACTGAAGTTTATTTATAGATCAGATATTGTGCTGCAATAATAAAAAAAAATACTACCTTATACAGAGTGTCTAAAAATTTATATTAAATAATTACTAGCTTTAAACGGCTATAACTTGTTTAATTTTAAATGGAGCACCCTATATATTTTACGAGAATCAGGCGCACAATTTAATTGTCTATCAAATTGTATTATACGATGTTTTACCTTTCTCTTCAACTTTTCGTAGAAAATGCATTTTCTTATAATTTAGACCTCATTTATCACTATACCCATGGAATATTGACATTTTAGATTATTTTTAAAAATTTTCAAAGAGTACAGATTCTAATATTGTCGATATAATTCGTTTATTTCATTAAAAAATAAAAAAAAATTGTTTAAATATTTTTTGGTAAAGAAGACCAATTAATATGATCCCAGTATACCAGTATTCAAACTAAATCAATTGATTGTTTACGTTGATTAATAATAATTGCTCCAAATACTAAAAGACTGAATTTTGAATATGTATTACACAGTGTGGTTGCATTTCGTTGCATAATGGTGGTATATTTAACAGGTATAGTCTTTTACAAAGATTTAAATTGTTTTCTTTTTGTAAACAAATGGGTTTGCAATATTATTATTTTTACCATGTGTACATTTTGTACATACAGTGTGTACATAAAGTATGGAATAAATTCATTTTCTTGAACAGGGATTTTATTAAAAAAAATACTCGAACACGTCAATCTATTTTATAAAAGGGGCACACTTTAGTCATATTACCTTGCCTCCAGCTCCACCCCCTGAGAGGGGGGTGAGTGGCACCCCTAGTTTTTGTAATGGGAAGGGGGTCGAGTGATACCTTATTTTAAAGGTCTCTCGCTCCAGATTATAGTCCTAGAGTTTGAAGTTGCTAGTGTCATCTTTGTTAACATGACAGCTTGTCAAAATTCCTAATTTTCTTAGTTTTGTCATGCTGCCATATTAACAGAAATTATGGTAGTAACTTCAAACTCTAGGGTTATAATCTCTAGCGAGAGACCTTTAAAATAAGGTATCTTTCGACCCCCCTTTCCATTACAAAAACTAGAGGGGCCACTCACCCCCACTCGGTGGGTGAAGCTAAAGGCAAGGTAATATGGTAATATGCCTATTTATATCATAAACAAAATTTGAAGTTGCTACCGTAATTTCTGTTAATATGGCAGCTTGACAAAACTAATAAAATTAGGAATTTTGACAAGCTGTCATGTTAACAAAGATGACACTAGCAACTTCAAACTCTAGGGCTATAATCTGGAGAAAGTGACCTTTAAAATAAGGTATCACTCGACCCCCCTTCCTATTACAAAAACTAGGGGTGCCACTCACCCCCGCTCGGGGGGTGAAGCTAGAGTCAAGATAATATGCGTAAAATGTACACCTTTTAAAAATACACCGACGCGTTCGAGCATTTTTTTTACTAAAATCCCAGTTTGAGAAAATTAATTTATTCCATACTTTATGTACACACTGTATGTTGCTTTAAAAAAAAACTAAAATGTCAATATTTCATGGGTATAGTGATAAATGAGGTCTAAATTATAAGAAAATTCATTTTCTACGAAAACTGATGAGATGAGTAAAAAATAGTATAATACAATTTGTTACAATTAAATTGTGCATCTGATTCACGTAAAATATATAGGGTGTTCTATTTAAATTAAACAAGTTATTGCCGTTTAAAGCTAGAAGTAATTATTTAATATAAATTTTTGGACGCTCTGTATAAAGTAGTATAATTTTTATTATTGCAACACAATATGTGATCAATAAAAAATCTTCAGTAAATATTTAGTATTAAAAACTTTGGTACCCTTGGAGAAATGAAGCCTTAAATTTTTTACTGCAATTTCACAAAATTGAAAATATTTCAAAAACGGTAAGGTTTTAAGTGTGATAAACCTAATCAAATTTTTACCTTTATTTCAGTCGTAGAATCTAAAAATAAAATAATATACAGGGTTAATATACTATTTAAAAAAAATACTATAATATTTTTTACTTATTTGGGACACTGTATCGTGTAAAATTATTTTTAAATTGTAGCTCTAATAGTCCTTCAATGAACCCAAAACTTATAATTTGTAAAAATCTAATCGTTTAGCTACAATACTCCGTGTCGTTTAGCTACAATACTCGGTGTGGTGAACAACCCTGCATTTTAAAGAAGTTAGAGATTTTCAAAGTATTCCAAAATAAGCAATCTAGTTGTTAGAAAGATATTTGCACTTTTAGGTTACCACGGACTGCACTGACTTTTGTATTTAGGTATCATGAAATATATTTTACAATTTGTTTTTTCTTCTTTGAGTGTTTTAACTAATCAGTTGATGCGTTTTAAGCAGTGTTGCGTTTTGACGGTGAATAATTCTGTAATCGTGCGTTTAGACTTGAGCACGCACGAGCTGAGCTTGCGCGCACGGCATTCGTTTGCGCTCTCAGCTCAATCAAATTAAAAACTTATTTTTCGACGAATGAAGTGATCCATTTGTGCACGCACAGCAGAGTTGTGTTGGCGAAAATAATGAACGACCAAGAAATAGTCGAGGCTGCAGTCATTGTTATGCACAGCTTAATTATTAAAAAGGAGAAAAATCGAAAACATCGTCGCTGGTGGCAAACCCAAATTTTTAGAAATCGATATAATTTACTGCAACAACTTCGTGTCTGAGGAGGACTATGATCAGTTCAAAAACTTTACAAGAATGACCAGACTCGACTTTGAATATTTACGAAATTTAATAACACCAAAAATTACGAACAAAAGATACAAATTTTAGAATAGCAATTTCATTAATATCGACATATTCAATATTAATTTTATTTACAAGATCTTGCCATGCGTTTTTTTTATTTTTTAATAATACAAAGAATGTTTAACATCCCATCATATAGGCAACTTTTCATATTCTTCAATTAATAATAACGAAGATTCATTGATCCACTCCATAATTTTAATAAAGAAAACGGAAAAAATCACGCACGCACGCACGAACGCAGACAAAACAAATTGCCGGTCCAAACTGAGCGTTCGCGCACACATAAAATCCCTTTGAGCGCGGATCACAACCGACACCAGACGGCTCACGTTCGCGGCTGCTCGCGCACAGACAGATTCAGAGTGAGCGTGCGCGCACAGCCGTTTACACTTGAGCATTCGCGGAGGATCAGTGCGTGCGTGTTCAAATCTAAACGCACCATAACTTTCGAAAAATTGCAGTAATTAAAAAATCTAGACTACGGAGGTAACTGGAAACTAAAGATGTTTTCAAAGGGAGCTATCAACAGGGTGTCCCAATATTTCGTAGAAATAGAACTACTACGTATTTTTAGAATCGAAATATGTTCATTGGACACTATTTACCTCTATGCAAAAGTGCTTCGTTTGTCCGCTAGAGGGCATGAAACTTTAAAAACAAAAACACATTTTTTCGTTTAATTATACGTTAAAATTCTCCATACCAACGAAAAATTGTTGACTGATGTGGTGCTTCATTGTCGAAAACAGAAACCAACTCCGCGAGGCATTCTTGTTGAGACAAAAATGTAAAAAATCATTGCGCGAAAATTTTCTCGGCTTAATTCCATTTTTCGACTGGCTCGTCAACTTCAAAACTCAGTTTAGGTACAGCTCCAAACGAGCTGTCTAAAACACACTTTCGTGTCAAGTTAACTAAAGATGACAGTTATTTTTTACATTTGATATACAGTGGCGCACCTCATTCGCCTCGGTTGATTATACGAAAACGGAAAGATGTAGAAACAAAATATTTTTTGGGTATATGTGGGAGGCAATGTGCAAGGATACTATAGAGATAAGGATAGTTCGATTCCTATCTTCCTGTACTGTCAGTTTTTTTACGTCATCTACTGACCGAGTTGAAGTTGGCGCTAAAGATTTTAGACAGTGACAGTTATTTTTGCATTTGACGGACGAGCGCACAGTGCGTTGGAAGATAAATTTAAACACGGAACGCGGGACAAAAGCGTTTGGTTAGAAATAAGCCAAAAAATGTGTACTGATAAGAATAAATAGTAGACATTCCAATTGATACAAAAATGCATGAATATTCTTTGCATTTCGATACATTTTTATCAACCAAATTTGGTCGTTTTCTGCTCAGCAAGGCAGAGATCATACGAAAACAAAATATTTACAAGTGCTTATACATTTTATTAGAAAGCCAAATTATGTTGAAGATTGCCAAAGGTATGTACTTTTCTACTGTACGTATATTATTTGTTAAAATCCTTCGTGCCTTTGTTCTGCAGATATCAAACTTTCACTTTTTTTGCAAATATCAATATATTGAATGATGTAGATCTTTTGAGTTACCAATAGTTACTAACACAGGTAGTCACAGGAAGGGAGTTCAAGCTTAACAGGTGAATGCCCAAAAAGATTCATTTCAATCGGATAGTATAAAAACAAAACAACTCCATCAAAAGGCACTGAGTTTAAAAAATTGTCTTAGATACTTACTATATATGAATTTACAATTACCGAGTGTTAAAATTAAAATTAAAATATCTATCTTATTTATTATTTTCAAAATAAAATATATTTTTTTAAAATAAATTATAGAGGGTGTCACAAGATTACAAATTAATTAAAAAAAACTGCTAAAGAGTTTTTTGATATCATAATTTTATGTATTTGGCAATAGTTTACAACACCGTTTTTGTGTATCATGTACGAATAATATGATTGTTAATAAATAAGTTGTTAATAAATAAATAAATTTAACCATATAGTTGCTATATATTAGACCATTTGCTACGTTCTTAGATTTTAAGTCCCAAACATTGCTCTTGAGATTTTGTCCCGCTAGAATAACCATCCGCCGCATTGTGGAGCGCTGGTCAGCACGTGACGTAGCATTCCACGGCGACTACGACAGCGGCGATTTGACGCGATCGAAAAGTCCTTTAGAATATATACAGTCCTTGGGCAATGTGCACAATTTAAAATTATTTTGGAATATACAGGGTGTTTCAGAATTAAGATCCATACCAAAAAGTTATATTTTTTCTTATGGAACACACACCCGGTATTTTATTTCATTTTTGGATTCTTGGGCCCAAAAAGAAGTATTTATTATAAGAGTTGAATATGTTTAAAATCTTTGGTTTTTGAGATATTTAAAGATATTTAAATTTGCAAGCTACAATAGAATAGATTATTAACACTCTGTACTTTACTTTTCAAAATTAATTCTTGTGCTGAGTTTAAAGGCAGAGAAATAAACTTTAGAGAAAATTGATATTGCTACCTTAAATGTATACAGGAGTATCAAAAATTGCTGGTCTATTTTAAATATTTATTTTATATAAAAACTTCGTTATTTCAAATGCAACACCATGTATTTTTTTAAATAAGTCGAAGCAGATTTAAATGCTCTTTCAAACTATATTAGGGTTTTCTATACCTATCTGACTCAGATTTTGAATAAAAAGCGATTTTTCAATAAAATTGTAATCCAGATGGCTAGTGTCGTCATGGCAAGTTTCTAGTGACAGTTAGTAGCTATTTTCAAAATCGAAATTAGTTTATGGACTTATTTAATTTTATACCAGTTTACTTTTATTTAATTTACCTACAATAGTTTAATAAATAATATTTATTAAATATGTATTTATGATTCTATCAAGAAAAAGGAAGAAGTAGTTCTTTGAATTATTTTACGATGACTTGTAGATATATGGATTTTCTATAAAAGAGTCAATTACGGCAAATTCATTTTCTTCACTTCCAACGACAGGTTTCTGCCTAATAGGTTTTTTATAAACCACACTACCAGCTCTGCGAAATAGGACAAGTAGGTAGTTTTTCAAACAAACGCTTATCAGGAAGATTCCTATTTGGATATCTTTGAGCATAAGCCCTTGAGGTGAAGAAGCAATTTTCCTCAAAATAATATCACTAGTAACATATCTATTCGTTCCGCCAGCAGATATTGCTTTAATTTTCTTGATAAAATAACGAATACTTACTTATTGAACTATTATAGGTAAATTTGAGTAAACTGTTATAAATTAATTATAAATAATAATGTCCATAAGCTAATGTCGATTTTGAAAATAGTTACTTTTAAAACTGTCACTAGAAAATTGCCATGACGCCAGCCATCTTGATTGCAATTTTATTTAAAAATCGATTTTTATTCAAAATCTGAGCTAGATAGGTATAGGATACCCTAATATAGTTTGAAAGAGCATTTGAATCTGCTTCGATTTATTTAAAAAAATATAGAGTGTTATATTTGAAATAACAAAGTTTTTATATAAAATATATCCTTAAAATAGCTCAGCAATTTTTGATAGCCCTGTATAAATTTAAGGAACCCAGACAATTTTTCAGTAAAGTTTATTTCTTTACCTTTAAACTCAGCATAAGAATTAATTCTGAAAAGTAATCTACAGGGTGTTAATAGTCTATTGTATTGTAGCATGCAAATTTAAATATCTTTAAATATTTTAAAAACAAAAGATTTTAGACATATTTAACCCTTATAATAAATGCTTTTTTTTTTGGTCCAAGAATCCAAGAATGAAATAAAATACTGGGTGTTCCATAAGAAAAAATATAACTTTGGTATGGATCTTAGTTCTGAGACACTCTATATATTTCAAAATAATTTTAAATTGTGCACATTGTCTGTCCACATATACCCATAAAATATTTTGTTTCTACATTTTTCCGTTTTCGTATAATCAACCGAGGTGAATGAGGTTGGCCACGCTGTATGTTAAAAGGCACCTACTATGTTTCTATATGCAAAATATAAATGTTAACCCCGTATATTTTAGAAAAAAAAGGGATTATATAATCCGTCTATTTTCGTGATGTTACAGAATTGTTACATATTAAAACCATATACATATAACTATATATACTCAGTGTTCCCTATTTAACCCCGTGTGCTGTTTCCGTGAAGTAAGAAAAAGACAACATAACTCAGCTCCATATTAATGCTGCATAAGTCTATTTCACCCGGATATCGATTGAACTGCGATTGCGCCAAACTCCGATTGATTGTTGTTTTAGTTCTGTTTGGATTACTTTTTATTTGTGCGTGTAAAAGAGTGATTTTGTTTAGTTTATTGTTTCCAACTATTTTTTGATATTTTTCCAACTCCATGATAATGTGTTATAAATAATAAAAATATAAATAAAATTGAAGGTTAGGTGAAATGTCAGTCAACCACTTCCCTTTAAAAACACGGACCAATGAAAACTTCTTCAGGTAAGGCATGCGCAATTAAGTGACTATCCGGGTGAAATTGACTTATGCAGAATTCCATATTTCTCTTTCACTGTTTGGGCTTCACTTTTTAGAGATTAGGCTGAGTATATAAAGTTATATGTATATGATTAAAACGCAACATTGTATAATACCGCCTGTGATAAAAACGACGTAACAGAATACGTAGAAATAAAACTTCAGTTTGAGTTTTACTATATCTGTCAAATTTCTGTTAAACTATAAACAATGTTTCTTAAATACTTGTTTTGTTTATTATTTGAAAACTATTGGTATATATTTTTAAGGAATTTAAGTTATACTGGGTGCGTCTCGAAAGTGGCTCACCCCTATAACTTTCTTATTTGTTCAGACAAAAAACGAGATTTGGTATGTTACTATATGGCATAAATTGGGATTGATTGACGTATTCCATTCTTTTTTGTTACTTCCTATTTCACCGGAAATGACTATAACTTTTGATTTTTAAATGGCACTCTCGGTATATTTCTACTTTATTCAATAGAAAATGACACTTTCAGTAGAATGACATATCATATGTCAACTTTTGACATTTTCGCTTAAAAAAAATCGTATTTTAAATTTAAATGTGTTAAAAACACTAATTTTTAATCAAGGAGCCTTGGAAAAATAGATTTGTTGTAAAAAAAATAAAAATGTTTTTCGTGTCTTGTCCTGGCAGGTTAAAAGATGCCCGAGTATTTTTAATCATATCTCAATTTTTGTCAAATGGAACAAGGGTAGCTCATTAGCATATTTGGAAACGCATTTTTTTACGAATAATTTGGTACTACACACTTGGTATTTCGAGTCAAATTGTCGTTATGAACCGCATGTTACAATTTCAAATAAACCATATTATGTGAAAATGTCAAAAGATGACATATGATATGTCATTCTATTCAGAGCGTCATTTTCTATCGAATAAAGTAGAAATATACCGAGGGTATCATTTAAAAATCAAAAGTTGTAGTCATTTCCGGTGAAACAGGAAGTGACCAAAAACAATTGAATACGTCAATTAATCCTAATTTATGTCACATACTAACATACCAAATCTTGTTTTTTTATCTGAGAAAAATAAAAATGTTATAGGGATGAGTGACTTTTGAGACGCCCCCGGTATATATACAGGGTTGTTCACCACATACGACACGGAGTATTGTAGCTAAACGATTAGATTTTTATAAATTTTAAGTTTTGGGTTCGTTGAAGGACTATTAGAGCTACAATTAGAAATAATTTTACAAGATACAGAGTGTCCCAAATAAGTAAAAAACGCTATGGTTGTATTTTTTAAATGGAACACCCTGTATATTATTCTATTTTTAGATTCTACGATTGAAATAAAGGTAAATTTTATTAAGGTTTATCACACTTAAACCTTACCGTTTTTGAAATATTTTCAATTTTGTGAAATTGCAGTAAAAATTTTAAGGATTTATTTCTCCAAGGGTATCAAAGTTTTTAATACTAAATATTTACTGAAGTTTATTTATTGATCAGTTATTGTGTTGCAATAATAAAAATTATACTACCTTATACAGAGTGTCTAAAATTTTATTTTAAATAATTACTAGCTTTAAACGGCAATAACTTCTTTAATTTAAATGGAACGCCCTGTATATTTTAGGAGAATCAGATGCATAATTTAATTGTCTATCAAATTGTATTATACCACTTTTTACCTATCCCTTCAAGTTTTCGTAGAAAATGCATTTTCTTATAATTTATACCTCATTTATCAATATACCCATGGAATATTGACATTTTAGATTGTTTTTAAAGCAACAAATATACAAAATGTACAGGCTAGTAATATTATCGTTTTTAACAAAATGATAATATTACTAGCCCATTTGTATGCAAAAAGAAAACTATTTAAATCTTCATAAAAGTGTATACTATTAATTAAATATACTACCATTATTTCCGCCCAAATACTAATTAATTACATACTTAATTATGTTCGTGAATAAATTATTCTAAATAAATGCGGATTTGAATGAGAAATCAATATAATAATAAGTTATAAAAATGAATGTCTCTGTTGTTACAAATAAGCATTTGTCAAAAAATGAAATATCATTTTTAAGGTGTTACTTTTTACCACACTGTCTAATACACATAAAAAATTTAGTTTTTTAGTTTTTGGAGCAATTATGATTAATCAACGCAAACAGTCAATTAATGTAGTTTGAATACTGGAATCATATTAATTGGTCCTCTTTAACAAATATTTAAACAGTTTTTTTAATTTTTAATGAAGTAAACAAACTATATCGACAATATTAGTATCTATACTCTTTAAAAATTTGGTACATCTTTAAAAATAATCTAAAATGTCAGTATTCCATGGGTATATTGATAAATGAATTTAAAATTACAAGAAAATGCATTTTCTACGGAAACTTGAAGCTATAGGTAAAAAATGGTATAATACAATTTGATAGACAATTAAATTGTGCATCTGATTCTCATAAAATATACAGGGTGTTCCATTTAAATTAAACAAGTTATTGCCGTTTGAAGCTAGTAATTATTTAAAATAAAATTTTAGACACTCTGTATAAGATAGTATAATTTTTATTACTGCAACACAATAACTGATCAATAAATAAACTTCAGTAAATCTTTAGTATTAAAAACTTTGATACCCTTGGAGAAATGAAGCCTTAAAATTTTGACTGCAATTTCACAAAATTGAAAATATTTCAAAAACGGTAAGGTTTAAGTGCAATAAATCTTTATCAAATTTACCTTTATTTTAATCGTAGAAACTAAAAATGTATAATATACAGGGTGTTCGGTTTAAAAAAATACAACTTTGATATTTTTTATTTATTTGGGACACTCTGTATCTTGTAAAAATATTTTTAAATTGTAGCTCTAATAGTCCTTCAACGAACCCAAAAATTACAATTTGTTAAAATCTAATCGTTTAGCTACAATACTCCGCGTCGTATGTGGTGAACAACCCTGTATACAATATATACATGGTAGATCTAGAAATCACTTTTTACGCGTTTTCTGTTCCATCATTTTTATTCCATCACACTGAATGTTCTTTATTTTTAACCAATCTTTTTTATCACTGTTAAGTATTATTTTGTAAATTTCCTGATACCAAGGCCTACTAGATCCGACACCGTTTTTTTTAGTTGTTTTTTTTTTTGGTAATAGACTTGTTATTCACTTAGACTGCGTAAGAATAGACATATTTATATAGATTTATTTTTGTTATTAAGTCTTGGTGGTTGAATTTCAATGTATTTTATATTTTTGTAATTAAATATAGGTATTATACATTATAACCAGAAGATATTGTTATCGCAGAAAATGTGAATAAAGATTTTTTATTGTATTTTATTGTATTACTAGCGTGTACCAGCGACTTCGTTCGCGTCGAATTAATCATTTGTAATGGTGATGATAAAGCAAAGCAAGAATTTCCATTAACATAGAAACTGGATAAAATTTTCTCACATTTATGTCAGCATGAGGAAAAACAATATGGCGATATTATTATATAACTTGGTTTGCCAAAAATAAGCTTTTTGCGCCAAGCAGTTTACACAGAATCGTGGTTAAGAAATTACCCAACTTTTTGGAACACACTGTATGATTTTTTAAAAAATTTCAAAATATGTAAAAAAAACAAAATAAATTATGCGTGTCCAAGCGTTTTCCCGAAAGACTAATCGTTTTTTAAATAACAAAGATTGTAATATTTGAGATGCATTTTCACCCTCATAGAATTTGATATTTAAGAAACCCCTCCTTATCGAACCTCTACACCCCACAGACAATCCGTTTGCCAAAAATCAGCTTTAAACGTCAAGCAGTTTAGGCAAAATCGTGATTACTTAATGGTCATATTTTATTGTTCGATCGCCTCCGTAAAAAACCGTCAAGCGATTAATTAACCACAAACCATCATACTTTGAGGTCTACTATTTTTCTCCAATTGCAAAACAACCACCAAAAAGGTCCAAGAAAACCTAACGAGGAAACCAGACACAGCAACTCCCACCAGGAAAGCAGAATGCTTACAATGGAAAACTGCCTTTAAACACCATAAAATACAGGGGCTTACTTCGTATCATAAAATTCCTGGAAAACCCATAGGCAAAGTTGTCTTACCAAAATCTAACCTCTAATAACCTTCAGGAGAATAGAGGTGATAACTACATCGACTACCGGCCCACTGACACAGAGGTTTCAGAAGAGGAAAGGTAGATAATAATGTACGGAGGGGGAGGGGGGGAGGGGTTAAACACCATGACAGATCTATTGTGCCCCTCTTGGATGATTGAGTCCAGGTTCTTGAGTTCCGTTTTAAGTTGGTTTCCACTCAGGAAGCAGAACGGTTCTGGTCCAGTTAATAGAGTGTTTGTTCCTTTTTTAACTAGATCGTTTGAATATTTTTTCAATGACTTCTATCTTCTTTTCTAGGCATTCTTTGACCAACGTCGAATTGATGGTTACTGAGTTTATTTATTTCGTATGAGAAGCACAAATACAGGATATGTGAATACATTCTATAAACATACGCAGAGATAAGCATATATAAACAAACAAATAGTTGTAAAAGAAAAAAAGAAAACATGCATGAGAAATATAAGGACTTAATAATATTACAAGTATATATAAAACATATATGTAGTCAGGGACAAAATTTACATTAAACATTTATATTGAGGTCATTTATCCAGTCAATTGCCGAAGAAGTAGCGCAAAATAAGTTCTGGATGCCCCCGTGAAAGGCTCTGGGTGGACATTCGGTCAAAATGTGTTCCATCGTTTGTCGTGGAGCGCCACAGTCGCACGCTGGTGAGTCTTCAATTTCCCATTTATGAAGCATATCACGGCATCTGCCATGACCCACCCTAAAACGATTTAGACGACTCCAGGTATGACGAGGAAGGTCCATGCCCGGGAGGGCACCCGATACATCGGCAACTACCCATATAACACACAATATCCGCAGGATATTCATAGAATGTCGGAATGTCCCATTATAAAATCATCTTATAAAGACAGCTATAGGATATCCTCCAGACATCCTGAAATCCTGTAGATGTCTCAGAATAGAATATCCTATGGATATCTCTGTCGTATATCTAATGTACATCCAGCTGAGATATCCAAACATGCTCATGATAATAAAATATCCTAACAATATCGTCTAGATATTTAGGAAAAATAAATAATGTACTACTTTTTATATTACATAAAATGCAATAAACCATACAGATAGATATATATTACGTCAAGGCAACAAAATATCCTGTTGGTATATTTTGGATAATCTGGATATTTATGAACTTGGCCACTCTTAGTAATACAGAGAATTTAAAACGCCCGCGCAAAAAATTTCCCACAATCCATCTCGACAGTTGTTTATTTTTTATGGTTTTTGCAACTTGTGTCTAGCCCTAGCAGGCAACTATTAAGCCCGACCAATCACGTTTAGAAGCTTAAAAGTTGACTGCTAGGGCTAGACACTTCTGTTTTTGCATCCTGTATTATTCAGTTCTTTGAGTTAGCTCTGGAGTTAGTGAAATTCGAGGTGAATTCGGTCGTTTGTCGATATTGGATGGGCTTAAAAATGACTGAAACTAACAAAACTGGTTGAGTTTGACTTAGTTTTTTCTTATACTCATAGTTCTAACCTTGTTCTAGCAGAAATTCTATCCTAACCTCAACTAATGTCGAAAAACGACGAACAACTCGTCCTACTGCTGCCAAAAGTCACTAACTAACATTTTTCCGAACAACCAAATTCAATCACTAACTATGTTTTGAAGCGGAGAATCGATTACAAAAGTCATTAACTACGATTTCTGGCTATTTATGTTTTATTTTAATACTGAATAGTTACTAACTATAACATCTTTATGCAATGCAATTCATCTTTAGACGCATTTTTCTCGGAAGTAATAAAAAGTAAGTTAGTGTCTTTTGGCAGCAATGGGACGAACTCAGGGTCTCACAATGAAGAATTTGTGACAAAATTATAGGTGAAAATTTGTTGAAAATCGCTTGTTCTTTATCCCTAAACCCATTTTCGTGTTTGCTCTATTCAAACAGAAATCCTATTTTTGGGTTTAAATTGTGAATTTCTGGAACGTGTGGTGTTTGAAATTATACCTGTATCCTGTGTGCTAACTTTGATGTAAACTGTTGCTGCTAGACATAAACTGTTAGACTCCATAAAGGGTAGTATAATCTGGTATAATACCATACGATCGAAAAAAACGGCGTCAGAGGTGGCTTGGAAATGAAAATTGCTGTTATTTTGTACGTAAAATTATATGGGGAATGGCATCGATCGTAATTTTCAAGCCAATTGAACGCCGTTTTTTTTCGATGGTACAGTATAAATTGAAAGCTCTTAACTCATACAAATAAACTTATAAATTTTGACGCAAAATTCATTGACATAATATGCAGGTGTATTTTCGAGCTGTTAATAAAAATATCCAATGAATATCGTCAAAATGTGGCTAAATAAAACTAAATCGCGAACGTTTTTACTATAAACTAAGGATGAAGTAAGTATTGTCAAATAACAGTCCTCATATAATGTCCTAAAAATATTCTATAATGCTCCCAACATCATCCTTGTATTATCCTAGAAATATTCCAAATAATCGTAAAAGGCTTGCCTAGGGATGTCTTGAAGATGACTTTTTTTGTCCCACTTGGATATCCCATAAATATCCTCCTCTGGTTTTTGGATATCCCTAAGATATTTACTATATCCTTGGTGGATATCCTCAAGATATCTATAGGATTGTGTTGTGTTATATGGGTAAGTTCAAGTGGCGTGTTCCCAGACTGCTAGCCACAAGCTCGTTCCATTTGGAGTGCATATTGTACTCGCTCCTAAGTTCGTTGTCCATCCAGATTGGGTTGCGAGATTTGAGGCGCTTAGAAGGAGGAGGATTGATAGACAGTTTGACGGGGGGGGGGCAATATTCGCCAGGATCGGGAGCCATACTATTGGGGTTAATCTTAATGTCCCACTTACAACTCTCATAGCTTCATTGAGCTGCACGTCGATTTTATACGTGTGGTGACTTTTGTACCATACCGGTGGCACAGTACTGTGCCGCCGAGTAAGTTAGAGCCGGCGCGGCAGTTCTAAGTGTGTTTCCATCCGCACCCCATGAAGTTCCTGCGAGTTTACTCAAGATATTATTTCTGGATTTAATTTTCTGTGCGGTTTTTGTAATGTGCTGATTATAGGATAAAGTCCTGTCCAACGTGACACCCAGATATGTTGGGCATTGGTTGTGTCTAATTCTTTCTCCCCCAAAATATACATTCAGTTCTTCTTTAGCTAACCTATTCGACAAGTGAAATGCCCCAGTTTCCGATTTTAGCGGGTTGGGCTTAAGGCACCATTTCTTGAATATGCATGCAGTATTTCAAGATCTCGCGTAAGCTGGTTGCCACCTGTTTCCAAGGACTGATGTTGTGTAGCCAGTGCCATGTCATCTGCGTATATAAATTTATGAGCCGTAGTTGGCGGGACGTCATTTGTATATACGTTGAAAAGAAGTGGAGCGAGTACTGACCCCTGTAGGAGACCATTATTAAATGTGCGAGGGGAGCTAGTTTTATCGTTCAAATATACTGTTATTCTTCGTTGCTCAGCATGTTCTGTATGAGGTTTGTGATCTTTCTGCAGGGAATTATTTGTTGG
Organism: Sitophilus oryzae; assembly: GCF_002938485.1. NCBI lineage: Eukaryota > Metazoa > Arthropoda > Insecta > Coleoptera > Curculionidae > Sitophilus > Sitophilus oryzae. Next base: position 1,970,511 of record NW_022147046.1, on the reverse strand, counting down.
AGCTTGTACATCATACCCTTTCTCCACACTGTGTCGTAGGCTGATGATAAATCAACGAATGCGCATGCAGTTTTCATCCCCGTCTGGAAACCTGCTTCGATGAAAGTGGAAAGAGCAAGAACTTGATCAGTGCAGTTGCGCTTGGCTTTGAAACCTGCCTGTTGTTGGATAAGAACGTCTTCGACTGATGGCGAGATTCTGTTATAAAGTAGTCTCTCCAGCAGTTTATAGGTCATGCTAAGTAATGCAATGGGTCTATAGCTTGAAGAGACATCAGCCGGTTTTCCTGGTTTAAGTATGGCAAGGATCTTCGAATGTCTGAAAACATTGGAGATCTCGCCGGTCCGAAGGAGGTCATTAAAGAAGTCCAAGAGCCATTGTTTAGCTAAATTTCCGAGATTTTTTAGGAACTCCGGAAACACGCCATCCGGGCCAGGAGCCTTCCCCTGTTTCAGTTTCTTTAAGGCGCTATTTAGGTCATCCATGGAGAAATCATGCGACCACTGAGACACGGAAGGTATTGAGCGAGATGTTGTGGTTACAGCTTTTTTGATTTCTCTGGAAAATTCCTTATCTTCTTGCTTGATCTTGGATACTTTCTCGAGCCGGTCTGCAATTGTGTTTGGATGAATGCTTAGTGTTTTTAAGGGTGGAGAGGCAGCAGCTCCAAGGCGTCTAAGGAGGTTCCAACCCTTCCTGCTTGAGTGGGTGAAGTCTATTCCTTCGGAAGTCTCTCTCCTCAGGTTACTGAGTTGATCGCTTTTAATGATGCTTGACTATCGGATAAGATTGGTATTTCTTGATTCCGATAATTCCTATCTAAGGTAAGATGTACGCATCTTTCGATAGTGTAGATTTCTGCCTGAAGCTGGGGTAGGTGCCTATTGGTTCGGAGTATTTAGTTTTCGGCCTAAATACTCCTATTCGCATCCAGTATATCACGTTATGATACGGTCTTTTACCTGCTGAGTATACGTTGCTTTCTTCCAATTCTTTTTATTGTTCAATACCAGTGAGGTGTAGAAGACAGTTAGCTGGCACATTCATGGATTACTTTTAATATATTTATTAGTGATTTCATTGTTTCATTATATGTGTTTATATTTTCTGAGGGATGAACATAACGTAGTGGTCAAGGATGAAAGACTCTTAAATATAAACTTCTTAGCAAAGCTTCGGTCTATGTTTAGTCCATCTTCGAGGCTCTATCGTTACATAAAAATGCGCTAAAATTTTTTAAAATAATTTTTGGCTATTATGACTAACAAGCCATCTTTTTTATCTTCTAAAACAGCTCTGAGGTGGAGACTCTGAAATGTCGACAAGAAGCAATTTTGTGTTATTTGGTCGTTGACCACTCTACCTTTACATAAGAGTCCTACCACGGGCCATGGGTTAAAGTTTGGTCAACTGCACCGGTAAGAATTCTTATGCCGTACGGTGGAAAGACCCAATATGAAATGTTGGATATTGACTTAAAAATAAAATTTTAAATTAAATAATTTTGGTAGAAGATTTTAATTATCTACTTAAAGTCCAGACCGTTATATTTTATCCAACTCAAAAAAATATTTTTAATTATATGTCTGTTTGAAAAGTTTCAAATGAAGATATTACACTGACTTAATTATATGGTATTCATTTCTTGTGAAACAACCTAGTTTTATAAAAAGTGGCAAAGACATTAATCATTTTTTTAACCATAAATATATATTAGTTCAAACGATTGTTTTCACTTTAAAATAAAAGATATATATAGTCACAAAAGTTTGGGAGAACAATTGTATATAAGAGACACATAAACATTTTTTTGCTACTATATATTATAATATATAGTAGCAAAAAATGTGTATGTAGAAAAATAAAAAAATGGCCAAAGTAGGCCAAGACTTTATATATGTCACAAGGTAGATTAAACCTTTCTAATAACGAAACTAATTTAACATCTTGCCCCAGCTTGCCCCCCTCCAAAAATTTCCATTTAATATATTACTAATACATGCTATACTAAAATCACAAACCTTTTCAATTCCAATAAATTAATTTAAAAAATTTTTAGAGTTAAATTATCTTTATTTTTTCATAAATTTATTAATATTTAATTATTAATTGGATAAATACAAAATGACGCTTAAATCAAAAACAGATACAGGGTGCTACAAATATATGGAAAACTTATAAACTATTGGAAAAAGAAAGAGGGTTAAAGTGCATTGTTGAGCTTTTTTGTTTGTAATAAAAATATTCTGTGCGTTGATTTACTGTTATATTCTTTGCTTATAATAAAGTTATTGTACAAGGTGTCCAACTAAGAATAGCTCTCGGCTATATCTCGGAAAGTATTAGCCGTGAGGCCTGCTGAAAAAAATATTCGTAATTAAAGAGGCCATGAGAAATTGCTGGAAATTATTTTCAAGTTTGTAGAATGGCCGCTAGAGGGCGCAACTGCTATAAAAAAATAAGAAATGGAGTTTTTACACAATTTTGCCTAGATAAGGGGTACTATAAATAATAGCTTCATCATCTTCAGTAAATTCTGAATATTTTTTATTAGAACCATTTTCCCCTATCTGCCAAAATAAAGTGGTGGGGGAAGGTTAGATCTGTTTTTATTTAAATATTAATAACTCCGGACTGGATGGACGGAATCCAACTAAGGGAGGCTCGTTTAAAAGAGCGTTTCTTACTCTATATTATACCATATAAACAATAATAGTAAGCTTTTGAACGTAGACGCTAGGAGGCGCTGTCTTACAATTTAACAAACATTGCGCGTTTTTTCAAAAAAAATAAACGCGATGGTATATATATGCAATTTTAGCTGATAGTAAAGAGTAATGAAAGCTTAAAAAGTCAGTGAAAACCGCATCTTGGTATCTTCTTTCAAACCGAACAAAATTATATCAAATAGGAAAATATAAGCCCTTAATTACCATATTTTTATAACACGGTATCAGTAGTCCTAGATTTCAGTGGTAAAATCTAAAGATATTTATTTTTAAAAGGATCAAAACTAAAACATTCCACGACAGTTTGGCAAAGTTTATAAGCATTTAAAAATTTTTCCAAAACATACTATATTTTTAGGTCACCCTGTAGATGGTTTGTAATGAGTCAACCACTTTCTTTCATTAAAATTTAAAATTGTTCTGTCTATACATTATTACGGTATATAAAAATATTTTTTTCGTCTTTTGGATTAAAAGTGTTGAGAAGCAAACCTCATGTCCATCCACTCCCATAATCTCGTTCCACTGTGTGCCGGGTCCAGACCAAGCAGACAAAACAGTGACAAGATAGAAACATTCATGTTTTACGACAAAGTTGTGACAAATCCAACACATTTCTGCGACATTTTTGTCTCATTTTTGTTGTTTCAAAATTCGGAGACTTTTCAATGTCCCGTCTCAAGTCGGTAAAGATCAAAGTGTCTATGTTTTGTTCGTATATTTTGCGACAAGTTGTCGGCGCAGTGTGGATGGCGTGTGCTACCAACAGTTGGAGACCAGTGAAATCACACATGGTTAATAAAACTCATTCGCAACAACTAAACTTTTGACTTTGTTGTACTTTTGTCATTGCGGTGTGGACAATTTGTCTCAAGTTTGTCTAGTCAAAAGTCACCATTTTTTGTGACAAGTTTGTCTTGTTTTTGTCTCAAAATCGTGTTTATTTTTTGTCGCCTTGGTCTAGACCCGGCATTATACTTCCGATTTTAATTGATAAACTTTAATTTGTATTTTTCAACTTTTATGCACTGACGGTGTTTTTCACGTACCCTTCACTTCTATTATTCATCTTTTTACTCGTCTGTGGTTTGGAATAACTGGACTTTTTGGATGGCTGAAAAAACAGAAAAAATAATAAATAACCAGGAAAGATTATTAATGAAACAGGAAATGCTTAAAAAAAACACAATCAGAAAAAATGTAGAATTTTTGCTTAATTATATTTGAAGGATTTTTATCTAATTTTTTTGCCTGCTTGCTAACTTTTCGTGCTAATTTAATTCGTTCTAAATAAATAAAAATAATATTTTTATCTTGTGGGAAATCTCAAGAATTTTTGAACATATAAATAAAACAATAAAAAAAGAAACTATGAGTAACAAATACTTAAAAAATTATGCTTTTTATTTTTTTCTCGCTAGCAATGTTGATGATTGTATTTAATTACAACCAAAAGCGATCGTTAATAATATTTAATTGCGAAACACCTTGATAGTGATTTTTTATGGCTCAAGGAAAAGAACGACGAAAACCATATGAAAATGAGAGATAAAACAATCGCAGCAGAACTGAAAGGTATTTAAATATTAATAGCAACTATACAGGGTGGTATCAAAATGTTCCAACGACTATTTACTAAATTCTTAACGTGATAAACCAAATCAGTGTCAAACCACTATCAAAAATATTTTTTTTGTGAACGGGTTTCGGCTATACAGCCATCATCATAAGGTCTGACGATGCCTGAATAGCATATGACATATAAAACCGCGAATATCTGCGAAACCGTTAAAAAATTTTAAGTACTCTAAATACAAAAAAATCATTTTTTAATTCCCCATCTAAATAAAAAATCCATATTATTGTATAAATTATTTTATTATATATTTGACAAAGTTTGGCTTAGAATTTTGAACACCCTGTATGATTTAAGATTGTGATACTTATAGCAAAATAATTACAGACCATCTAAAGTAAATCATAATCATAATATAGTTTTGATTTTAGGGCAGTTATTGTATTTTTAATATTTTTTTTTAAAAAGCTGAAAAATATACCGGGTGCGTCTCAAAAGCAGCTCAAACCTATAACGTTTTAATTTTATCAGATAAAAAAACAGATTTGGTATGTTAGTATATGACATAAATTAGAATTGATTGACGTATTGAATTGTTTTTGGTCACCTCCTGTTTCACCGGAAATGACTACAACTTTTGACTTTTAATTGGCACCCCCGGTATATTTTTTACTTTATTCGATAGAAAATGACACTTTGAATAGAATGACATTACATACGTCAACTTCTGACAATTTCGCATATTGTTTATTTGAAATTGTCATGCTGTTCATAACGAAAATTTGACTCGAAATACTAAGTCTGTGGTATAAATTATTCGTAAAAATATGCTTTTTCCAAATATGCTAATGGGCCACCCTTGTTCCATTGGAAAAACATGATATATTATTATACAGGATGTTTCAAAACAAATGCGAAAAACTTTGGGGGGTGATTCCTTGTTCAAAATAAAGGGTAGTTTGCTTTATAAACGTTGGGTCAAAAGTCAACCATTAGGGAGATATCGCGGTACAAAGATGGCGGAAAAATAATGTTTTTATTTTTTATCTTGAAAACGAAAAGAGATAGACTAATGAAATTTTATGGAAACATTACTGTTATGAAAACATACTTTCTGGTAATTTTTCACTTTTTAAAATGAGTGGAAGGGGTTGAAATAAACTACCCTATCATTCTTGTTAAAAAATTTAAAGAAAAATCTTATCAAACACATGCAAAAAAATTAATTTGGATAGTCTAGTTTGTTTAGAAACTTTTTTATCTCTTGTGTTTTTTTGATAAAACTCACCGATTTGAAATTAAAAAATAAAATGTTAAGCATTACATGTCAGGACAAAAAACATTTTTAGATTAAGAATCTAGTGATAATAACGATAATAATAATCATCTAGATAATAACGTATTGCAGTAGAGTAATGTCAAATAAAATAATATTAGGAACATCCTAAAAAGTAACAGCGGCCGACTAGATTTTTCCCTAAAAAAATTACAGCAGCCCACTAGATTCTTTATCAGAAAATGTTTTTTGTCCTGACATGTAATGCTTTACATTTTATTTTTTAATTTCAAATCGGTGAGTTTTATCAAAAAAACACAAGAGATAAAAAAGTTTCTAAACAAACTAGACTATCCAAATTAATTTTTTTGCATGTGTTTGATAAGATTTTTCTTTAAATTTCGTTAACAAGAATGATAGGGGTAGTTTATTTCAACCCCTTCCACTCATTTTAAAAAAGTGAAAAAATTACCAGAAAGTGTGTTTTCATAACAGTAATGCTTCCATAAAATATTATTAGTCTATCTCTTTTCGTTTTCTAGATAAAAAATAAAAACATTATTTTTCCGCCATCTTTGTACCGCGATATCTCCCTAATGGTTGACTTTTGACCCAACGTTTATGAAGCAAACTACCCTTTATTTTGAACAAAGAATTACCCCCTGAAGTTTTTCGCATTTGTTTTGAAACACCCTGTATATGATTAAGAATACGATTTGGGCATCTTCTAGCCGGCCTGGACAAGACACTAAAAACATTAGACGATGGAATATATTTTTGAAAGGCTCATTGATTAAAAATTATCGTTTTTAACACAGCCATCTCTAGATTAAAATTTAAAATACAATATTTTAAGTCAAAATATCAAAAGTTGATATATGATATGTAATTCTATTCAGAGTGTCATTTCCTATTGAATAAAGTAAAAATATACCAGGGGTGCCATTTAAAAATCGAAAGTTATAGTAATTTCCTGTTAAACAGGAAGTGACCAAAAACAATTAAATACTTCAATCAGTCCTAATTTATGTCATATACTTACATGCCAAATCTCTTTTTTTTTATAAAAATAAAAAAGTTCTCGGGTTGAGCCACTTTTGAGACGCACCTGGTATATTTTTTATTTGTTTATTAATATCTCTGATACCATCGAAATAGATTTACTCATATCTTAGGATTGTGTAAAGTGATCTGAAAGGAAGCCAAAAATGCAATAATATCCAGGGTGTGTCATTAAAAAAAAAATCGTCCCGATCCACTCACACTTTATTGAGCCACCTTATAGAAGTTAAAATATTGCCAAACAAAATTGCCAAGTTTTTTATTCTAGGAGCTACAGATGCCCGACACACTATTGTCGGACCCTGTATAGGCTAATAATATTGCCCCCTATGGTAATCCTAGAGATGAATGTTATGAGTCAACCCAAGCACATGTACAGAATGTCCTATTTTTTCGTGTTGTATTTCGTGTTTTGCATGGTTTTTCGTTTATCAGCAGACCTACAAAGATACAGTTTTCACATTACTGCGAAAACTGCACCTTTTTATGAAACAAAAGATGCTACAAACATACATTGTTCTAGCCCTCTGGGTTCTTGATATACAGACCTTATAACAGGAAAAGGTGAAAACTGAGTCCAATAGATATTTTCACTTAATAATCAGTGACCGTAATTATTTTATTGCTGGGATCTATCATTTTGAAATATGATGCAAACTTATGTTTTTTTAACTGGGACACTTTGTATACTATTGATTTTATTTTATTCGCCTTGTTATGAGCTTTCTAAGAATAACAATATACTCTATACTTATTTTCATAATCATTCATTATAGGTGGCCGGTTTAAATTAGGTAATCAAACAATTGAAAAATTATGCCACGTTAAATTTTGATTATAGGTTATTCCACGCTAGCTGCTGTGTATGAAATTATTGTACAAATGCATCAGAAATATCAATAACTCTGACTGACTACGTGCAGCTTATTAAGATATCACGATGAACAGCAACAGTATATGCTTAAATTAAATTAAATAAAATAATGATAGTTTTTTAAACTACCTTGATTGATTGTGAATTAACAATGATGTTATTAAACGCTGAAGTTCAAGTCTGTGGATCCTAAAAGATCAAGCTGGTAACTATCGCCCAATTGCGCTCCTTCCAACGCTATCTAAGCTAAGATCAGTTAGCAGAAAGGTTAGTTAAAAGAAGTCACATATTTACTCTATATTTTCTATCCTTAATAAAGTTCACTCCAGCCTAAATAACTATCATTCTACAGCAACAATTTCCTAAGGCGTTGGACTGTGTAAATCATAAGATCCTAATTAATATTATATGCATACTATGGGTTCAGGGGAACATATCTCCAATGGTTTAAGTTCGGTTTAAGTCGTATCTGAGCAACAGAAGTCAACTTGTGAGGGTAGATACCACGTTGTCTTCTAGCAAGCCAATAGAATGTGGAGTACCTCAAGGCTCAGTACTAGGCCCTATTTTGTTTCTTCTTTTTATCAACGACATTGCTAACATAAACATCAGTGGTAAAATATGTTTTTTTGCGGACGATACTAGCTTCACTTGGAGCAACAAGGACGTCACGGCACTTCATAGGATTATATCAAATGACTTAATCGCCATTAAATCTTGGTGCGTTTCGAACCTCCTCAGTCTCAAGATTTCTAAAACTAAAGCTTTGTCGTATAAAAACTCGCTGCAGCCTTTTGTACTTAACAACACCACCATTGACGTCGTAAAATCTGTAAAATTCTTAGGGCTTGTTGCAATTCTCTTAAATGGGACATGCATATCGACGCTTTGTCGAAAAAATTAAGCTCTGCCTGTTTTGCATTAAGATCTGTTTCTAAAGAGCTTAACTTATCAGTGGCTAGAACTGTTTATTATGCACTTTTTGAGTCGCACCTCAGATATGCCCTTCTATTCTTGTGCGACTCAATTTGACCGTATTTTCAAGCCCCAGAAGAGAGCTGTTCGATAAACACTGGGACTAAACAGCAAAACTCATTGCCAGGACTTTATTAAAAAATTGAAAATATTAACTCTTCCTTCCTTATTTATATTTGAATCTGTTTGCCTAATACGTAAGCATGTATCAGCTTCTCAAGAAAGGCCATCTCACACTTATCCACTCAGGAACGCGGAGCAAGATCTTTATCTACCTACCCCACGCTCAGAGCTAGTTAAAAGTTCAATATTATAAAACTCGAAAAAAAAAATGCACAGTCACCTGCCATTTGAAATTAAATCCATAACATCATTTTCTTCATTTCGCAAAGCATTGAAATCTTATTTACTAGACAAGGCTTTCTACGCCGTAAATGTTATATTTTGATAATCGAATTTGATCTTATAAACACTGGTCTAATGTTTGCTATTACTATATTTACTATAAACTTACTAAATATTTTTGAATCTTATTTTTATTTTTTTATTCTTTGACATTGTAAACATTTATAAATGTTTATTTTAAACAATAAGACTGACAGTGTAATTTGTATACTTGTTTTGTATTCTCTTTTGTTTGTTTGTTTACTTTACCTTTGTCTACAAATTGTAAAAATTTTTGACAATAAAGGCATTTATTTATTTATTTATTTATTTATTTAAACCTACTGTCATTTAAAAAATGTATTTTTAAGTTTTATAATGTAAATTTTAACGTATGTGATGCTCTTTAGTTACAACGTTACACAGTTGGACGAGATTCACTGGACCGTTACCTTGGACGTATTTTAAAATTTATTAATTAACGGGTAATAAATTTCAGTGTCTTCAGACGTATTATATTCAAATTAAAATCCACTTTGTTTTATTGTAAAAATTAATAAGATAATAAGTATTTAACCCGTCGCCGTCGCTTTGGAATTTTATTTAGAATGTCAAGGCTACATGCCAAAGGTGGATAATTGACTATGTAGGTTCATTATATATTTTTTACAAATTACAGAAATAAATATTAGTACTGTTATATATGAATTATAGAAATTACTTAATAATCATAAAAAGTTAATTTTATCTTATAGAATTAAAATTAATGTTGGATAATTAATTAAAAGGCAGCAAATAAAAACAATTCTTATACGTCATCATCATCATCATTCTCAGCTTATTCAACCATTTCCAATTATGGTGTAGCCTCCCTCACATATTTAGATACTCGCTTTGTAGCAGTGATGGGCATTAGGATTCTTTTTAGTGAATCGAATCACAAGATTCAATTTCTCATATTGAATCGAGTCCTACGATTCGTTCATTTGAACGAACCACATGCACAATTGACTCTTTTTCATAAAAACAAGAATCGTAACTGGCACTACCGGCGATAATTTGGTAGGGCAATTACTGTTTGACCAGCGGATCTGAAGCTACGGAAGGAATGCGAGAAAAAAAATCGACATTGCCACGTTTATCTATAAAATTGCAAAATTGCCAGACATGAACTATAAATTTAATATATTTGTATTATATGTAATGTGTTTAGCATATATTCTGACGTATATTACTAAGGAATTTTAACGTAGTTCATATTGTTCGATATGTTTTATTTAATAACTTATTTCTTTCATTCTGTATAATCTGCTTATTATGAAAGTTGAAGATTTTTCAACGATATCATTGGCAAACCGGCATCGCCGCGCATGGCCGCCTATTCATCGAACATGATTGGCGAGAGTACGTCACAGGATTTGTTACCACGCGGTTGCCATGGCTTTTACGCCTTTCCTATTCGCTTGCTTTATCCCCAACTTCACGGTCTCTTCTGAAAAGAGTAGGAATATTGAATACTATTGAAATACCCAGTGGCGGTGTCATTCTTTTGATCATTATTACTTTATTTCATTATTTTATACCGGTTATCCTAAACTTTATTTCTATATTTTTCGTATATTTGATAGTTAAATATAAATAAACGTGGATGAAATCTCATTTGGTTTATTTCCTTGTGTTCATAATAGGGTTTGCGACGAAGAAGCTACAGAGAGTTCGCTTAAGTTGCCGCTCAAACGTAAACTTGAGCGGATATTTCTTTATACCGGAGTTAGCGTATAGACTATAAAAAAATTCACACAAAAGATAAACAAAAAGCTGGAAACTAACCCCGATAAAATGATATCCAGCCCTGGAAAGAAACGACCACGTGAGACTGCTGTTGAAACGCTCGACGACTTTTTCCAAGTGGTCAGGAATTTGATAAATAGATTTTATCTCGAATTCAAACTCGTCCCCACAATTAGAAAGCTTTTGCAAAAATTGCAGGAAGAATCGAATTTTCCTTTGGCAGGGAAACGCTAAGGGGGTTATTAAAATCAAATGATTTTTTTTGGCGTAAATGTCAAAATAACAGATAAATATTAATGGAGCGGCCCATTAAATTGCAGAGAGAGATATAAATATATACGCGAAATTCGAAAATATAGCCAAGTATTATCTATTTGGATGAAACATATATGGGTCGACAATGACCTAACCTTTAAAAAGTGCTGGCGGAGCGATACCATATCTGGTGTAATAGACAATATTGGATCTACTGGTGAGTAAAATTATGTTTTGTTTGCGCTTCCAAAGTTAACTATTTTCAAGATTTTTTTTTGCTGGAAATAGTTATATCTAAAATTATGTATTATAGAAAAAAATATAGTTAGTACAGATATATAAATAAATATACCTCAAGACTCAGTCTTGATCATCTGCTGATGGCAGACATGGTTAGCGAAACGTGCGTTGAGTGTAAAATTAAAAGTGTTTTGGTGTATTGTACTGATTTAGTGTTTTATTTTGCTGTGTAAGACCAAAGGTTCCAACCCCCAGCTGTAATTATTTCTTCTATTATATTAACAACACATAATAATAAAATGATTCAAAATATTTAAGGGAGCTTTAATAAAAGCTTTTAGTGTGTTTATCTGCTAACTCAACAGTAACGATTCAGACAGCATAAAGTTTTTTGAAAAAATTATTAATATGAATATTATATTTATGATACACATTATTTTCATAAAACACCGTACGCCCATGCCTATTTTATGAATGAAATTGGGCGTGTTTTGTTTACAACTGCGTTCCCCTGCCGATACCCCGTAGCTACAGATCCGTTGGTCACACTATACTTAAGGGACCAGAAAAAGAAATATACAGTTCTTTCATTTGTTTTTCAACACTTTATGACACTGGCGTAATTGGATTGATTATTTTACCACACACACACACACTCACACAATGACACAATAATATTAAATTATTAATCCAATTTATATACAGGGTGTCCCAGAAATAAGTGCAAATATTTTAACTGGTAGTATAATTCAATCCCAGAAACACGCCTATGAAGTTTTTTTTCGCGAAAAGAAATTTTGAAAATTCGAAATTTTTTGAAATTTTTTTTGGATTTTTTTTTTAGTTTTTAGTTAAAAAACATAATTTGTTGATAATATGTCAACATAGGTATTAGATTAAATTTACAAGAAAGAAAATCCAGAAAAGATCCAGTGGTTCTCAAAATTTTAGCAAAAAATCATTTATTTTGGAAATTTTCAAAGTAAAATAACTCCGTTATTTTGGACTTATTTGGAAAACAATAAAGAGAAAATATGTTTCTTTTATCGAGATCTACCACCCCTTAAAATATTTGCACTTATTTCTGGGACACCCTGTATACTATTTATTAAAGACTTCTTAATACCAATTTAATAATTTTTAGACCCATATTTTAATTCCGATTTAATAATCATAATAAATAGTAGTATGATTATTGTTAGTTCCCAGTAGTTAGTACGCAGAAAAAAAAATCGTGGGTGTTTGGGAAGGCTCGAAAGGAAAAATGTTTTTGCGACGTTTCGCGACTTTATTGTCGCTTCTCCAGGCACCAAAACATACAGGGTGGCGCACCTCATTCGCCTCGGTTGATTATACGAAAACGGAAAAATGTAGAAACAAAATATTTTATGGGTATATGTGGGGAGGCAATGTGAAATTATTTTGAAATATACAGGTTGTCTCAGAACTAAGATCCATACCAAAGTTATATTTTTTCTTATGGAACATCCAGTATTTTATTTCATTTTTGGATTCTTGGGTCCAAAAAAAGGCATTTATTATAAGGGTTAAATATGTTTAAAATCTTCGGTTTATGAGATATTTAAAGATATTTAAATATGCATGCTACAATAGAATTGATTATTAACACCCTGTACATTACTTTTCAGAATTAATTCTTGTGCTCAGTTTAAAGGTAAAGAAATAAACTTTACTGAAAAACGTTATTGCTTCCTTAAATTTATACAAGGGTACCAAAAATTGGTGATCTATTTTAAGGATATATTTTACATAAAAACTATGTTATTTCAAATGCAACACCCTGTATTTTTTTAAATAAATCGAAGCAGATTCAAATGCTCTTTCAAACTATATTAGGGTTTCCTATACCTATCTATCTCAGATTTTTAATAAAAAGCGATTTTTAAATAAAATGGCAATCAAGATTGCTGAGGCCCGATTCTGTAAACACTTCTCTTGTCTAGTGACTCATCAATCGTATACAAATAGCATAGGCTAGACAGGAAATTTCTTGCTACGGAGCTTACATAATCCCACTGCTGGTATCGCCATGGCAATTTTCTAGTGACAGTAACTATTTTCAAAATCGAAATCTATATATATAAATTTGACTGTCCTGACTGATACTGACTCATCAACGCCCAGACCAAACCCTTGACCCTAGAAAGCTGAAATTTTGCACAGGGGTTCCTTTTATGATGTTTACGTAAGATAAGAAAGGATTTTTAAAAATTCATCCCCTAAGGGGGTAAAAAGGGGGGTGGAATATTACAATATTTTTTATTTAAAAAACGGTCAAGTTTCCGAAAAACGCTGAAACACGTATATTTTATTTTCTTTTTTTTACATATTTTCAGATTTTTGAAAATGTATACAGGGTGTTTCGAAAAATCTGGTCATTGATTAATCACGATCCTGCTTAAAGCGCTTGACGTAAAAAAAGCTGATTTTTGGAAAACGGATTGACTTTAGGGTGTAGAGGTTCGATAAGAAGGGATTTTTCGAAACTCGAATTCTAAGGGATGAAACCGCCCCTCAAATATTAGAATATTTTTTATTTAAAAACGATCAAGTTTCCGAAAAACGCTTAAACACGTATATTTTATTTTCTTTTTTACATATTTTAAGATTTTTAAAAATGTATACAGGGTGTTTCGAAAAATCTGGTCATTGATTAATCACGATCCTGCTTAAAGCGCTTGACGTAAAAAGCTGATTTTTGGAAAACGGATTGACTTTAGGGTGTAGAGGTTCGATAAGAAGGGATTTTTCGAAACTCGAATTCTAAGGGGTGAAACCGCCCTCAAATATTAGAATATTTTTATTTAAAAAACGGTCAAGTTTCGAAAAAACGCTTGAACACGTATATTTTATTTTCTTTTTTACATATTTTAAGATTTTTTTAAAATGTATACAGGGTGTTTCGAAAAATTGATTAATTGGTCATTGATTAATCACGATCCTGCTTAAAGCGCTTGACGTAAAAAGCTGATTTTTGGAAAAGGGATTGACTTTAGGGTGTAGAGGTTCGATAAGAAGGGATTTTTCGAAACTCGAATTCTAAGGTGGTGAAACCACCCCTCAAATATTAGAATATTTTTTATTTAAAAACCGGTGAGTTTTTCGGAAAAACTCTTAAACATGTATATTTTATTTTGTTGTTTTACATATTTTAAGGTTTTTTAAATTTATATAGGGTGTTTCATAAAATATAACCATTGAGTAATTACGATTCTACTTAAACTGCTTGACGTTTAAAGCTGATTTTTTGGCAAACGGATTGACTGTGGGGTGTAGAGGTTCGATAAAGAGGGGTTTTTGAATTTCAAATTCCAAGCGGGTGAAAACGACCCACAAATATTACAATATTTGTTTTTAAATACGGCGAGCCTTTCGGGAAAACACTGGACACGCATAATTGATTTTGTTTTTTTTACATATTTTGAAATTTTTTAAAAAATCATACAGGGTGTTCCAAAAAGTTGGGTAATTGATTAATCACGATTCTGCTTAAACTGCTTGACGTAAAAAGCTTATTTTTGGCAAACGGATTTTTCGAAAGTCAAATTCCAACGAGATGAAACTACCCCTCAAATATTATACCAAGTTATATAATAATATCGCCATATTGTTTTTTCTCATGCTGACATAAATGTAAGAAAATTTTATCTTAGTTTGTATGTTAATGGAAATTCTTGCTTTGCTTGATCATCACCATTACAAATGATTAATCCGACGCGAACGAAGTCGCGGGTACACACTAGTTAATATATAAACTTGATTTAAATTTATACCAATTTACTTTTATTTAATTTACCTGCAATAGTTTAATAAATTATATGTATTAATATGTATTTATTATTCTATAAAAAAAACGAAGAAGTAGTTCTTTGTTTTATTTTACGATAACTTGTAGATATATGGATTTTCTATAAAAGAGCCAATTACGGCAAATTCATTTTCTTCACTTCCAACGACAGGTTTCTGCCTAATAGGTGCTAATAGGTTTTTTATAAACCACACTACCAGCTCTGCGAAATAGGAAATAGGACAAGTAGTTTTTCAAAGGAACACTTATCAGGAAGATTCCTATTTGTACTCCTAAGAAATAATTTTCCTCACAAAATAAAATCACTAGTAACATATCCATTCGTTCCGCCAGCAGATACGGTTTTATTTTTCTTCATAAAATAAAGAATACTTACTTATTAAACTATTGTGGATAAATTTTAGTAAACTGTTTAAATAATAATGTCCATAAACTAATGTCGATTTTGAAAATAGTTACTAACTGTCACTAGAAAATTGCAATGGTGATACCAGCCACCCTGATTGCCATTTTATACAAAATCGCTTTTTATTCAAAATCTGAGATAGATAGGTATAGGAAACCTTAATATATTTGGAAAGAGCATCTGCTTCGACTTGTTTAAAAAAATACAGGGTGTTGCATTTAAAATAACAAAGTTTTTATGTAAAATAAATCCTTAAAATAGATCACCAATTTTTGGTACCCCTGTATAAATTTAAGGAAGCAGTAACATTTTTCAGTAAATTTGATTTCTTTACCTTTAACCTCAGCACAGTAATTAATTCTAAAAAGTAATGTACAGGGTGTTAATAATCAATTCTTTTGTAGCATGCATATTTAAATATCTTTAAATATCTCAAAAACCAAAGATTTTAAACATATTTAACCCTTATAATAAATGCCTTTTTTTGGGCCCAAGAATCCAAAAATGAAATAAAATACCGGGTGTACCATAAGAAAAAATTTAACTTTGGTATGGATCTTAGTTCTGAGACACCCTGTATATTTGAAAATAATTTTCAATTGTGCACATTGCCTTCCCACATATACCGATAAATATTTTGTTTCTACATCTTTCCGTTTTTGTATAATCAACCGAGGCGAATGAGGTGCGCCACCCTGTATATTAATCCAAATGCCTACAAACATTCATGGCGATTCCCACCGCCAACACTAAGACACATACAGACGAAGGAACAGAAACTTTTCCTTTCGAGCCCTTCCCAAACACCCACAATAAATGGTATATAATACCGCATTATCGAAAAAAAAATTGGCGTCCAGTTGGCTTGGAAATTAATACCGATGACATTCCCCATATAATTTTAGATATAAAATGACAGGGATCTTCATTTTATAACCATCGCTGACGTCGTTTTTTTATCACATTGAGCAGAGGCTATAGAGTTGCAGAGGCCAACAGTATTTATTTAGAGTTGCATAAAAACACGATTTCGTCTTTTAGTCCGACATTTAATAGTCGGTTATATTATTTTAAGAAAAATATTAACGTGAAAATTAAATACCTTAAAGATACTCCCGTACTAAGCACAGTATAAATAAGTTTTTTTCTTGTAAATATCTTTCTAATCGTTTGCATTTTATGCCCATGATGTTTATTTAGGGCTTTTGTTCAAGCCGGAAAATTGGTGCCTGCATTTATGCCTATATCACCGCCGCGCCGCGCCGTAAAAACGAACGATCGCATTGTGATCCGATTCAATTCTCACGATTCTTTTTACGGCTCATCGTTCAAATCTTATGAATCCGTGCTGACCACGATTCAGTTGAACGAACCGGATTGCAAGCAATGAATCGATTCTCACGACTCTTTGAAAGCACGATCGCATTGTGATCCGATTCAATTCTCACAATTCTTTTTTACGGCTCATCGCTAAAATCTTATAGATCCGCGCTGGCCGCGATTCAATTGAACGAATCGTATCGTAAGCAATGAATCAATTCTCATGACTCTTTGAACGCACGATCGCATTGTGATCCGATTCAATTCTCACGATTCTTTTTTACGGCTCATTGTTAAAATCTTATAGATCTGTGATGGCCGCGTTCAATTGAACGAATTGTATTGTAAGCAATGAATCAATTCTCACGACTCTGAACGCGCGATTGCATTGTGATCCGATTCGATTCTCATGATTCTTTTTACGGCTCATCGTTCAAATCTTATGAATCCCTACTGGCCACGATTCAACTGAACAAACCGTATTGTAAGAAATGAATCAATTCTCACGGCTCTTTGAACGCACGATCGCATTGTGGTCCGATTCAATTCTCACAATTCTTTTTTACGGCTCATCGTTCAAATGTTATGAATCCGTGCTGACCACGATTCAGTTGAACGAACCGGATTGCAAGCAATGAATCGATTCTCACGACTCTTTAAAAGCACGATCGCATTGTGATCCGATTCAATTCTCACAATTCTTTTTTACGGCTCATCGCTAAAATCTTATAGATCCGCGCTGGCCGCGATTCAATTAAACAAATCGTATTGTAAGCAATGAATCAATTATCACGACCCTTTGAACGCACGATCGCATTGTGTTCCGATTCAATACTCACGATTCTTTTTTACGGCTCATCGTTAAAATCTTATAGATCCGCGCTGGCCGCGATTCAATTGAACGAATCGTATTGTAAGCATTGTGATCCGATTCGATTCTCATGATTCTTTTTACGGCTCATCGTTCAAGTCTTATGAATCCGTACTGGCTACGATTCAACTGAACGAACCGTATTGTAAGAAATGAATCAATTCTCACGGCTCTTTGAACGCACGATCGCATTGTGATCCGATTCAATTTTTACAATTCTTTTTTACGGCTCATCGTTCAAATGTTATGAATCCGTGCTGACCACGATTCAGTTGAACGAACCGGATTGCAAGCAATGAATCGATTCTCACGACTCTTTGAAAGCACGATCGCATTGTGATCCGATTCAATTCTCACGATTCTTTTTTACGGCTCATCGTTAAAATCTTATAGATCCGCGCTGGCCGCGATTCAATTAAACAAATCGTATTGTAAGCAATGAATCAATTATCACGACCCTTTGAACGCACGATCGCATTGTGATCCGATTCAATACTCACGATTCTTTTTTACGGCTCATCGTTAAAATCTTATAGATCCGCGCTGGCCGCGATTCAATTGAACGAATCGTATTGTAAGCATTGTGATCCGATTCGATTCTCATGATTCTTTTTACGGCTCATCGTTCAAGTCTTATGAATCCGTACTGGCCACGATTCAACTGAACGAACCGTATTGTAAGAAATGAATCAATTCTCACGGCTCTTTGAACGCACGATCGCATTGTGATCCGATTCAATTCTCACAATTCTTTTCACGGCTCATCGTTCAAATGTTATGAATCCGTGCTGGCCACGATTCAGTTGAACGAACCGGATTGCAAGCAATGAATCGATTCTCACGACTCTTTGAAAGCACGATCGCATTGTGATCCGATTCAATTCTCACGATTCTTTTTTACGGCTCATCGTTAAAATCTTATAGATCCGCGCTGGCCGCGATTCAATTAAACAAATCGTATTGTAAGCAATGAATCAATTATCACGACCCTTTGAACGCACGATCGCATTGTGATCCGATTCAATTCTCACAATTCTTTTTTACGGCTCATCGTTCAAATGTTATGGATTCGTGCTGGCCACGATTCAATCGAACGAACCGGATTGCAAGCAATGAATCGAATCTCACGATTCATTTTTAATACTCGTTCAAATGAACGACTCGTTCAATCTTTGCCCACCTCTATGTTGTAGTTGGACCATAGTTGGCTATGCGGGCCCAAGTTAACCCTGCTAATTTTCTAATATCACGTTTCCATCTCAGGTTTGGCCTTCCTCTAGGTCTCTTAATTCGTCGTGGGTACCATGCTGTAATTTTTAAGGTCCATCTGTTGTCCGTCCTTCTTGCCAGGTGTCCTGCATGCCTATTACCACTTGAAGGATTTAACTCTGTGGATGACATCCATTACCTGGATCTTTTACCGTATCCACTCTATTATTTTACGGTCTATCTTGGTTATTCCCTGCATATTTTTGTACCACGCTAAGCTCTCATCATCTTTCCAGCTTGGACCAAATTGTTCAGCCATCAGAGGAGCTAGGGATTTTTTCTTTTGATCAGGAAGAGATCGCGTTAAAGAATTTCCTCTGATACCACTGGAACTTCCTTTCGTGCTTTAAGAATCTGTTGCGGTGTTTCATTTAAAAATGCCATTCTAAAATTCTGATGACATTGTACTTTGACCATGTTTTTTAAATACCTACTAAACTCGTAAACGGATTTATCTGCTTTATCCTGAATCATTCATATGCAATTTTATTTTGTGGATTTATCTGGTTTGGCTTGATTAGCCTGACTTTGGGGTCGATTTTAAATATGATTTATAGAGTTTGGCTTAAATCTGACTTCACCACTGGATTTATCTCACTAGAGGAAATAGGAATCAATATCTAACTCATTTTTGTCCAAAAATGGATTTATCTGGTTTTGTGTGATCGCTCCTCAACTGTGGTATTCAATTAAAATAAACGTATATCCGTTATAAAAATAGCTATTCTATACCTTTTTTATTTATAAACTCAATTAAAATAACAATATCAGATGTCTAATTATAAATGTACTGTTATATTACTACAAAAGCACTACACATCGGCATTCATACAAGTGAGTATTATATAACGAATTTTTAGTATAGAAAAAAATTACTATACAAACTACTTATACCTATACAAATACGTAATCAAATAAAAATGCATTGTTAATGACCAAGAAACGCTATTATAACAATAAATCGTATATGTTCATTGAAAACAAAGACTGAAAGCTGTCTCGGACCAAGGTTGGAAAAAACTGTGAGAGAAAGGGACATATCCCTTGCCTTTGGAGCGAGCGGTTAAAAATGGAATAGTATATTTACGTATTTCTTCCTCAATGCGAATTTACAACCGCTAGTAAGCTTGTAACTGTTAAGGTTATTGCCTGAGGAATGGTGGAAGTAATAAAAAATATGGAGAGCGATAGTTTCATAGACTAAAGATAATGAATTTTGATATTGATCGAAAAAAAAATTAACCGTAGTAATTCGTATATGTGGTCAGTAGCGTGCGTTAATTTCAAAAATGGTAACATTAAAATGTTAAAATAGTCTATCCAGAGGTTTCCAAACTTATTTTTCCTCCTAGACCACTTTCACAATATTCGGTGGACTCTGCTGCTATATTTCTGCCACAGATAACATATATGTTATCTGTGTTTGTACCATATTCTCAAAAGTCGTCAAAAAATATGAGAATTAGATCTAACAATGGAAATTTGCATCTTGCCGTGGACATCTGCGGGCTGCGGGTCCACCTGGACCTAGAGGTGGGAGTTCTAGTTCCTTGGGAGGAACTAGTTCCTTAGTTCTAGTTCCTCCAGAGGAATAGTTCCTTGAACTAGGTCTTTAGTTCACAGTTCCCGACTAACATTGACATCCCCGTTGCTTGTTAATGGGTTTCGTTGTCAGTCAGAACTATTCACAGTATGATCTGAATAACTTTTATAATGTGCGAAATATAACGAGACGTGTAATTGCTTATGTTAAAAATATATAAGTAAGTTTTATTGCAGATAAAAAAAATAAAAAAGAAACTCAAATCACAGTTTAAAAAACTATATCACAAATCAATTGGAGCAAGTAATACGAAAATTTGTGAGGAAAATTGCATTTGTCCTCACTTCAAACTTTTTGGTTTTGTCTAAAAATTCAGAATATCTACTTCGTTTTATAGGATATTTCTTAATTTTAGGGACCTAAAGTGAAACATTCCCATAAAATATCCAAAGAACAAACAAAAAATCAAAAAAAGTATCCACGACAATTTTCTGTGGTAATTACGTCGGCTGTGGCAATATACAAGGCCGAATCCATTGTCGTCGCCTTGCATTATATTTCGCATCTGTCGACTGAATAGATTCCCGTGAACTAGTCTTTTAATTAGTTCCTCTCAGTCCTTTCGGTCCGGGACAGGTAACATACGGCTGGCAATCTCTTCTCCCATCTAGCATCGGGATACGATCGTGCTGGCTGATCCGTACGTAAACTAGTCTTTTATTTAGTTCCTCTAGGTCCGGATCCGATAACGTACAGCTGGCACTCCCAACTTCTGCCTAGAATCGGGCTACGGTCGCGCTGGCTGATCCGTCGCCTTCGCAAATTATTATATCAGTAACAGTCTCGATCCCGAAATAGGTCCTGAGGAACTAGTTCTTTGAGAAACCGGGAACTAGTTGCTTTCATTCCGGGGTCGGAATAGTTCATTGGAACTAGTTCATTCACGAACTACACACCTCTACCTGGACCACTTTGAGAAACATTGGTCTATCCATGGTCTATCTATACCTTTGTCGCGGGTTTAAATAATACTGAAAAACTTGGTATAGAAGATCTGCAAGATCTGGCTTTGGGTGCCGATTTTCGTATATAAGAAGAGAACAGTCAATACGGCGCGGCGCGGTACAATAAGATGTACTGTTTGGTTTGGAAAAATATTTTGTTATATACAGGGTGTCACAAAAGAAAATATGATAAAGTTTTAAGTATTTTTAAATTGCATTTGCCATTTTTCTGTTGATAATTGGATTCAGCATAAAATTCTGCATATAGTACATTATTATGTTTTCGCGGCCGCAGTGGAGGGTCCCAAGTGGGACCCACTCTTTGGTAAACACAAAAGAAAAATAAATAAATACAAGATCAAATAATTAGAAAAATAATTCTCAGGAAATGGCCGTCAATATGTTTGAGAATACTTTCAATAACAAAGAATTACAATAAAACAACTAAATTGCCCAGAAAAAAAACAGTAACTAATTAAAAATAAATAGACAAGCTACTCGAATGCAATATTTAATTCATAATGCATAATTTGCACTGCTGTTTAATGCAGCTTCGAGGTGCAATGTAAATGCGTTTACTAATTAGACCCGGAACCAGCACAAGCTTAACTATTGCCTTTAAACAACATAATACATTCTGCATCATTAAAATTTCTTTTTTTTCTACCCTTTTTAATTAATTTGATTATAAGTCCTTAATTTGGTTTGGTTAGTATGGTAGTCAATCAACAAATCGGGATCGATTAACGTCATCAATTATTTTTGACCACTTTCCGTTTCACCGGTAATGACTACAACTTTTGATTTTTAACTGGTACCCTCGGTATTGTTTTACTTTATTTGATAGAAAATGACATTCTGAATAGAATATCATTTATAGAGAGAAACCTGCACATCGCTGAGTGTGCGTGTGAGGGCGCACACGACATTGACAGTTGCGTCTCACAAACTATAGCTGTTGACTGAAATAATTGGGAAGATACGCAACCTATTGGGTAAATTGGGGACAAGGCTGACTTGATTTCCCCTTACGTCTCAAGTACTGTACGGTGGAGCCTCTACTCGTTCTGCAGCCAACGCATAAAACACTCATTTTCTCTGATTAGGCTAGCGAAGACATATCAAAGACAGTGTGGAACTGAAACTGACAGTGTTGCCATATTAAAATGTGTAACATCTGTAATACGTTTGACGAAAATATCTTTCGATGAAAAATCCGCGTTTATGTATTGAAAATTTATTCCTGTTAAACAGAATAAACAACATAAATGAAAATTCTTTTATAAGTAGTGAATATTTCGTATGATCAAAAAAAGTCGTTTAGTTGGCTTGGAAGTGACGACTATTGACATTTACCATAATATTTTACATATGAAATAACAACAATCTTCACTTCCAAGTCAACTCTGACGCCATTCTTTGTATAATCATATAATATTATATTAAATTGTTTAATGATAGAAAATCAGTTTTATTAACGTACTATATCCAAAATCCGTAAATCTACAGACTAATCCGTAGTTCTGATAACACTGTCTCCGGCAACCACTCACTCTGTCGACTGAAAGCAGAACTTTCGCAGAAAGCTGCGCGGCGCGGCGCAGAGCTAAACCAAGAAGCTAAACTAAATCTCGGACATGTAACGGCAACGTCAGCTATATCTCGGACATGTTTTGAACCAAAAAGTAAATTTTAGAAGTTATTTTTTCAAAATTTTTGTTAATTTTATTCATATTATGAATTTTTTGATATCATTATTTTATCCCCTAGACGGAAGTACTTAGTACGTCACAATGCGAGAGAAAATTAACCTCCTTCTATAAACCCTGAACGACATTTTAATCTTAAACAACAACGTATTCACTTAGTAGATTATATTTGCTTTCCAATAAAAAATCATGAAATAGCACATTTGCAAGATCGTTCTATAAAACCTGCTTTTTCTATTGCTAAGAATAATCTGGTAATAAATAACGTACAGAGTGTATGTAACTGTGATTTTATTACCAATTTTTAGAAAACTATAATATTTTCAACAGTATCTAGATTTAATAATTAATCGCGATAATATTTTGACTATTGCACTAATTCAGGAAGTTTTTTTTTTAAATTCCGGGAAAATAGAAATATATAAAATAAAAAGTTATATTTTTGTAAAATACCACTGCTTAAAATTCAAACGTAGAAACCAGCTTGCCAGTGGCATTTAACTCGTAAACCAATTTGTCTTACTAACACAAAATGCTTAATTATTCAACGAATCTATCTCTTCCCGGCGTAAAATCTGCGTTGAAAATAAGCGATTAATGTACCGAAAACCATTATACTTTGTATAGTCTAATATTTTTCTCCACTTGCAAAACATTATACAAAAAGGTTCAATAAAAAAATTATGTGTGCACTATGTGTGCATATTTGAAGTGAAAGTTCTTACTTTCGTCTGTCTGTGTGTCAGTCTACTCGTCTGTCTGTCTGAGGACTCGAGGTACGAGGTCTCCATTGGTACTCCATTGGGTACCATTGGGTCCCCATTGAGATCGAGGACTCCACTGGTACTTCCATACGTGCCGAGTTTGGTTCCATATATAGGAACAATAATTTTTATTTTTTTTATTATAACCAATTCATTTTTATCAAAATTCCTATGGCAAAAAAACAATAATATTCAAAATAATTGACGAATAATAATTGCATGTTTATTGCATTTTTTGGAAAATTTTGATGCATTTAAATGCGCATATTATTGTTTTTTTTGCTTGTATTTTTCCTTGCCTTACTTATATATTATAATAAATAACTATTGTCAAAAAGTTACAATTGGTATATAGAAAATTTCGTGGGTATTGGGAGGTCTCAAAGGAAACAATTATTATTTTGTATCACAACAAATGTAAAAAAAGTATTTAAACAATGAGAATAAAGTTTTAAAGGTAAACATTAGATGGAACTACCGGGTGCTTAAAAAAATAAATTTAAAAAATAAAATATTAAAGCACTTAGCGAAATGTGGCGAAACATATATACCCCAAATCTAATTCAAATCGCAATAACGGTTCTTACAATACCTTAAAAAGTGTTTAGTTTTTAAAGTTTGATGCCCTCTATCGGACAAACGAAGCACTTTTGTATAGAGGTAAATTGTGTCCAATGAACTTATTTTGATTCCAAAAATTCGCAATAGTTCTATGTCCACGGAATATTTAGACATCCCGTATATAGCAGTAAATGGTTTTTATTTTGGAATTTTAAACGATTCCCACCAAAATTTTATTATTAAAATATAAACTTAATATGTAATCGCAGACTCACAAACTACAAACTATGACACGGCAATATAATGTAATACCGTATGATCGAATAAAAACGCCGTCAGCGATGGCTATGAAATGAAGATAGCTGTCATTTTATATGTAAAATTATATGGGAAATATCATCGATCGTCATTTCCAAGCCAACTGGACGCCGTTTTTTTTCGATTATACGGTACTATACAACAATATCTCGTTCTTTTCAAATTAATCATTTTCAAATCTACGATCTCGTTCAGTTTTCTAGGAATTTCCATTTGGGAAAACTGACGGTCGGTAGTTTGGTTTTGTTGTCGGTACAAATCACAACACGCTCCTAAGAATTTAATTAAACTTTGCTACTAATTGATGAATACATTTCTCTGAGTATTGTATTTGCGTAAATAATATTTTAATAAACGTTCTTATTGTTTTTTGATTAAACTTATTTGTAAATTTAATTATCTTTTAAACAGTAGCGTAGTATACTTAAAACAAAAAAGCAATAATAATAAATTATTTATATCTTAATAAATAATCTTAAATCTTAATTTTTGATCTTATTGATAGATCTAGTGGCTGATTATGTTTATACCGGGTGTCTTTTTACTTCTAAACCCTGTTCCAGTAGAATACTTAATTAGGATACAAACTTAAATTAAAATATCTGTTTTATTCTTCTTCTTCAGATGTCTCGCCTCCACGAAGATTGAATTCCTCTCACCTTTCAGTTGTTCAGACGAGTGTTTGAAAGTTCATTTCTACTCAATTTCTTATGGTTTTCAGCCACGACATCTGTCTTCTGCCTGGACCTCCCTTCCCTTCAATTTTACCTTTGATGATGTGGTGTAGTAGATGGTATTTGCCTTCCTTTAAATATGCCCAAAGTCTTCCGATTTTTTTATTAGTTAAAGTAAGAAGCTTGAGAAGGTCTCCCTCCTGGTTCATCAACATCCGACAAGATATCTTCAGGTATCTGCTGCATTTGACAAAATAACTACATTTGAAAGGCTTCGATTTTTCTGACTGTATTTTAGGGTCCAGGTTAGGGTCTTTTTTTGGGGGGAGGGGCGTTAGGTTAGGTTAGGAGTCTCCCATAACTTAGGCACAAGTAAACAGAAATCGGATACCATTTCGAACTCTTCTAGTTTCACTATCTGATAAGATTCTTATGGTTAGATTATAATTCTGCAAATTTAGAACATGGACGAAGTTTCCAGTACTGTCTGGGTAAGCATAGATAATTTTTCTTGGTCCAGAGCCGGTACTTGGAATACCCAAATCCCAAATATATAACCCTTAGTGCAGTAAAACTCTGGATCAGAGAAAAGCAGATGGTCCTCTGCAGAAACAGACAGGGGTACAGACATAGCAAGGCCTTCATCCATGGACTAATAATGTGCAGATTACAACCGGTCTCTTGATCTGTCAAGAGACCGGTTGTAATCTGACTGTCAAGTTCCACCTAAACATGTATTAAGGAAGACTCTGCTGAAGACTCTACCATAAAGATCCCAAAAATGCAGAGTACATATTATCTGCTGTCACTGCGAGGCTCTGGATCGATACTTTATATTTGGAAAAGCTAGCCTAGAACCGAAGGAACTATGATCCCATTCTATTAAGGCCCTGCACAAACCGGTGTGGGATACAGAGGTAAGGAGCTGGACATAAGAAGGGGACAGACACAATAGACCTTACAGGTGGTAGAGCTTATGGCATATTATGGGCTCCTTAATAACGATAAAAAATGAAATGGCCATGGCATATAGAAAAACTAAAACCATCAACAAAAGTAGTGGAAAGGATGAGGTTTAGTTTGTATCACGAAATCAAAGCAGGATAAATTATTTTTCTGTTTTTTATGGTTTTCATTACTCTAACGACAATTGTCAATGAATAAAAAAATAAAAGACAAAAACAATCGTCTATCGAACCGCAAAACAAGATCGATACAGAACAAGAATTAGTTCCGCATTCGATTGCCTCATAGAAACAATTAAGCCGACATTCGATTAAATGATTTTAATGCATTTTGCTACTCTTCTCGTCAGATTCTTTACAACGTAGGTACGACTTTTGGAGTTTTGGTTTTATTTTTATCGGCCAGATTTGTGAATCAGATCTGTTCACGGCCGTTTAAAAAACATTATAATATTTTTGTTTATTTTCCTTTTGTATTAATAATTTTAATTTGATATTTTTTGTTTACCGTTTCGATGGTACCTGGTTTAGAGTAATATAAATTAAAGTAAAATTAATTAATTATTTTTTGATTGTTAAGTTTCTTCCTTGAATTAATTCACATACGTTTTTTACCCTATATGTATATACATTTACATCATTAATACGTATTAGCGTCAAATCATACCACCTGGACCAATTTATCGCATCATTGTGCTATTCATTTTTGAATAAAAAACATAATATTTTTTTTGATACACATTTTTTCAGATATTTTTTCATTAGATTTTATTTCTAATTGATTGAAAGTCACCCGTTTATCTCTTTTCACTGGCTATTAAGCTGATAAATTGTTTCAGATACAATAATCTATGGTCCAAATAAAAATGGCTTCAGAGTTGGTTTGGAATTTTTGGTGATCTATATCATTTTATCTGTCAAATTATATGTTGTATGTCATTGATCGTCATGTCCAAGTGAACTTGGCCCTATTTTTTTCGGTCATACCCTTTGTTTCTATTAAATATGAATAAAGATAATTTTGTAAATTTTGATTTTGTTGCATAAAAAAATATTATAGTCAAATAAATGTTCTGCAACTTCTATTCTTACCATAGTTCTAAACAGGTTCTAAATAAGTGCAAATATAATTTTTATGAAAGTTTATTAAATACTGTGTGCGATATTATTACAAAGTTTCAATTCCTTTCTCTCTCTGATATATGTACACGTATGCCGACCTTAGAACTAAATTAGGTTTTACCTGTCAGTCACCGGAACAGGAAGTATAACCGAAAATGGTTCGATCTGTGGGTGGAAACATTAATTATAACAGCTGAATAACACACCGGCTTCGAAATTAGAAGAGAAAAATTGATTAATTAATTGTTAGACTTGATATTAATTAACGTCTGTTATTTTCAATACGCTTATTGTTACGTTTGAAGCAGATTTTTTGTATTTCTTCTTTTTTTATAAGCTTTTATTTAACTTGCTTTGTATGTAACTATCTATGTATGTATGTATGTTTGTTCGGGGCAAATATTTTAAGCTAAATTAGAACCACTTCCTTTTATTGTAGGAAATTGAAATTTGGCATGTAGGTTCAGTCCCGATGACAATACATTTTTTTGCAAGGCATGACATGGGCATGACCCGAATTTTTGACAGCTGTCAAAATGGCGGCCAAAATAGCGGCATTTTTGAGGTTTTTGATTTTTTAAAATTCTATTTATGAATGGATCGGGCTGAAATTTTATATATAGATATATTGTGGGTATATACATATGAAAAAAATATATGGGCGGCCATCTTGAAAAAATTACAGTTTAATGACATGTCAAAAAGTCAACCGATTTTGATAAAAATCGGTTGACCATGGAATAGGATGGCCATGGGCTAAAATGAAAGAAAAGAAAAATTAAGCTGTCAAATTTGACAGAGCTGTCAAAAAAATATCAAAGTTGTCCGATTTTCATAAAAATCGATATATAGGATGGCCATGGGCTAAAATGAAAGAAAAAAAATTTGAGCTGTCAAATTTGACAGCTGTCAAAAAAATTTCAAAGTTGTCCGATTTTGATAAAAATCGATATATTGGATGCCCCCTACCCCATAGTCGGTTTTCATTTTATTTGTCTCATATTTGAACTATCAAATTTGACAACTGTCGGTTTTTTATTAAGTTCTCCTTTTTTAATGAAAATTGATATACATATTATTAGGATGCTCATAGGAAGTTATTTAAGAAAAAAAAATGAGTTTAAGTGTGTGGCACTGAGAAACCAGCATAACTAAAAAGTAGAAAATAAATTTTAGAAAAAAAACTTTTTTAAAAACAAGTTTTTATTTAAATACACTAAAAAGAAAAAAATAAACTTTTTCTTTAAAACTTTTATTATGAACTTATATAACGTCATTACACAATATTAAAATATTATATAAAAGCTTGTCGCGAGATTTCTCTACATCGATAAACAAATAAATTAACTAAAACCTGTGTCTACCCTGTCTCATTTTCAAAGTTTGTGTTATGATAGACCACTAGACCAGGAATTACAAGATAAAGGTGTCGCACCAGATTTTTATGAGTGCAACTGTACACTCAAATCTCGCGACAAGCTTTTATATAATATTTAAAATTGTGCAATGACGTTATAAGTTCATAATAATAGTTTTAAAGAAAAAGGTTTTTTTTTCTTTTTAGTGTATTTAAATAAAAGCTTGTTTTTAAAAAAGTTTTTTTTCTAAAATTTATTTTTCTTTGTAACAAATACTTAGTCTCTATAATATTTTTCATATTTTTAACAACTTCTTCATAGGGAAAAAACATCAAGTAAAATGACTTATTTAGTCAAGTGACTTAGGTTATACTAAAGTATATATTTGATTTTTTTAAAAGTGGGTTGTGGAGACGCGGAAGGACTGTTACGACTACAATTAAAAGAAAATATTATACCTCTGTGTCTTGGAACACTCTCAAAAAGAAAATTCCACTTCTCCAACTCCCAGTGGATGACATACCAAGAATTTACAACTTTGAGAAACACCTCATTGTAGTATTGAGTAATAAAAAGTATTGGAAGGAATAAACCTTTGCTCAGCATGTAAAAGACCATACCATAACGTATAATGCTTCCAAAACCAAAGCAGGGATAGGAGTATTTAGGCGGAAAACTAAATACTCCGAATCAATGGGCACCTACCCCAGCATCCTTCAGGCAGAAATCTACGCTATCGAAAGATGCGTAGAATTTAGCTTAGATAGAACCGTTCTGTTTTCCAAGCGAGAACCAACTAAAAGCGGAACTAAAGAACCTGGAAGACTCCATCCGTAACCTGGAATGGGTATCCTCAAACGCAGAGCCGGCGGAAGGGAAGTATTGAGACCGGGCGAATACCCTACCAAACCAAACCAAACCCCCCCATAGTTAACATGTTAACATAACAACTAAGTATATTTATGCTACTTTAACAATAAAATTTCACTTAAAGGTACCCCATAATTCTTCTCTTCGTTCAATCTTAGTCCGCGGTTGTTGTTTTTTCTATACCGGGCGCATCTTGAAAGCGACTCACCCCTATAATTCTTTTAATTTTTTAGATAAAAAACGAAATTTGGTATGTTAGTATATGACATAAATTAGGATTGATTGACGTATTCAATTATTTTTGGTCACTTTCTGTTTCAACGAAAAACTATTAATTTTTAAATGGCACCGACGGTAGATATATTTCTGGTTTATTCGATAGAAAATGACACTCTGAGTAGAATGACACATCATATATATCAACTTTTGACATTTTTGCTCAAAAAAATCGTATTTTAAATTTTAAGCTAGAGTGCCATGGCTGTGTTAAAAACACTAATTTTTAAACAAGGAGCCTTGGAAAAATGGATTTGATTGTCTAATGTTTTTCGTGTCTTGTCCTGGTGGGTTAAAATATGCCCAAATCATATTTTTAATCATATGCCAACTTTTTCAAATGGAACAAGTGGCTCATTTGCATATTTGGAAAAAGAATTTTTACGAATAATTTTGTACCAAACACTTGATATTTCGAGTCAAATTGTCATTTTGAACCGTATGTTACAATTTCAAATAAACCATATTATGCGAAAATGTCAAAAGTTGACATATGATATGTCATTCTATTCAGATTGTCATTTTCTATCGCATAAAGTAGAAATATACCGAGGGTGACATTTAAAAATCAAAAGTTTTATTAATTTCCGGTGAAAGAGGAAGTGATCAAAAACAATTGAATACGTCAATTAATCCTAATTTATGTCGTATACTAACATGCCAAATCTCGTTTTTTCATCTGAAAAAATAAACAAGTTATAAGAGTGAGCCAGTTTTGAGACGCACCCGGTATATAAATGATAAGTATAAGTGATCTTTGAAAACATTACTATTTAGTTGCAAGCAATTGCATTATTTTTCTATAAGAATTTAAGAAAAACTTCTTTTCTTTTTCACAATCAATTATTTCGTGCAGAATCAGTATAGGTATGACCAGATACAGTTTTGTCGGCTTCAAAATGAGGATCAGCCAGTGTTTGAGATTTGAGATGCATTCATTTGTCTTGCTTTAATGAGAAATTTCTACGATTCTGCTACCATTTACCATGTATTACTACATATGTAATCCAGAACAATTAAAATCACCAAAAGATTGATATTTTTCCCACTACTGTTAATAAATTAATGAGGCAAACTTACAAGCTTTTTTTTATAATTATATCGGGATCCTATTTAGCTTCTTGCGAATTGAATATTTGTTTCATATAATTTTAGGGCAGATCAGCCATTAACAAATAAAGAATGTGGGTAGTAGACAAAGTGCAATTTTGAGCGGTCACACAGTGCTTCGTCCCATGGACAAAAATCGAAAAAAAAAGTTAAACTTTACTAATATCTGAATATGTAATTTTATACTTATAGCAATGTTCAATCATCCTGTATATTATTTTTCATAACCAGCGTTTTTTGTTAGCAAATATTTTCACTAAGAATAAATTTTGCGATCATTATATTATCAGTGAAAAGAATAACATTCATAGTAGTTCTGTATATTATGGAGTTAAACGGTACGTACTTAATTGAAAGCCACTATGGATATTGTTAAACAAGGTATGTACTTTAAATTTATTTCTAAACAAGTTCGTGATTGTTTAGGTTTTATTTATTTTTTGAGATGATTCTTACATGGGTATAAAAATTTTATGTTTTCAAACTTCAAAAAGGCATTTAAAAAAAACATATCAAAACATATCGTATTTATTGAATATTTTTGTTGTCATATTCATACACTTTTAATTTTTGTATAGTTCACCTGCGTCTGCTTGCGACGAACTTTATTTTATAATACTTTTCAGATGGAGTAAAATTGATAAACAATGCCGATCTAGTTAATACTTGACTTGATCATAAGGACAAGAACTGAAAATTATTTGTAGTTCAAAAAATGTGTTCTTTATTAGATATTGATGAACCTTCCAGTTAAATGAGACACCACTTGTGCCTGAAAAAGCCCACTATGTTGAAGCTAAACGTCGCATAAAATACTTTCCATCTTTCAATTTATTATAAAACCTCATACCCAAGAAAAGGAAAAGATAATATATGGATATGGTCTATTAAAGAGGTAACTGTTAACATCCGAACCCCTCACAGCAACAAAAAGAACAGTAACAACGCGAACCAGTAACATATTAGAAAATGATGTACAGAAATATCTTATATGTGAGGATACTTCATCTACCTGTGATTTGGATACTATAAGTTTGGAAGATTCTGTCAGCAGTGATTCTTCAGAATCAGAGTAGTTACGATCGATACATTTTGTTGTCCTAAAGTAAATTTATAGTATCTTAAGTTTTTTTTAAATAAATATATCATTAATGTTTCTTTTTCATTAAAGAAAAACATTTTTATCTTATATTAGACTTATATTGTAGGAATCATGTTCTAATGTTATTTCAATTCTCTTTTATCACAGGGATTTATTTAATACTTACACCGTTTTCATACTATAAATTATTATTTCCTTAGATGGAACACAGCTCTAACATTTTTATTATTTATAAGATTTTTTTTCATAAACGTTGGACTAAGAACATCATCATTTAGTACAATGAGAGTACTCATCATTTGTGTCAAATAAACCTAGTTTGAATAAATTACCTACAGTAAAAGAGAAGTTCTGCATTTTTGTCCTCTAGAGCCATATGTTCGAAGCACGGTGGGTCAGTCTAAAACTCTCAATTTTGCTGGCTCTTGACCCAAAACAGTTTATTGTTTAGAGAAAATTTATAAAAACAAGAATTATAGAAAGAAGGGTTATTTACAAAAAGTTGATGGCTTTTCAGTTATAAATATAAAAATACTACGTACGTAGTTATAAATAATAAAATACCACGAACAATTTTTTTTTAAATATTTTAGTTGCTCGCGTGGCGCCCCTCACATTCGGCGCCCCGGGCGGTCGCCCGGGTCGCCCGGCCTTTCCGCCGGCCCTGCTCAAACGTTCTAAGACACTCGAAAAAGTTCCTCAGAACTTACGATCGATGATTTGATTTAAGTAATCTTCGGATTGTCACGGGGTTTCTAACAGGACACTGTCTCCTCCAACCTCAGTAGGCTGAAGCTGAGAAACAACGGCAAATGCAAATTCTGTGGGGAAAATGGGAAAAAAACTGGGGAGAAATACCAGAACACCTTATGTCTCAGATACTGGCTTTTGTTAAAGCCCTGAGACTGTATGATGAGTTATAACTTAAGAAAGGGGAACACAAAATAGTTCTGTAAGGTCGCGGTGATTAACTCCACTCCTAAACATTCTACATTCTACATACCTCTGTGGCTGATTAATCTCTTAAAAAAAATCCTATGACTATTGGTGAAACATCTAGACCCTAAAATGTTCGACTTAAAGAACATAAAGATTATTTAGGAAAGGGCGATTTTCACAAATCTCAGTTTTTTCAGCATTCATTGGACACAGTGCATTAAAAACTAAAACAAATAACAAAAAATAAACAGTTATAAATAAAGTTATTTATAACTGTTATTTCCCATGAACTGTCTCTATTTTTATAGAAAACACCGGTGATAATAATATGTTTTGGATTATATTGTATATTACTGTTATTTAATATCTTGCAGTATAAATCGTTAAGATCTTTTTCGTGATTTCTCTTGCAATATGATGCGCTTAGGAAAACCAAGAGGGAATGTGTTTACATCTATGTCACTGATCTGCGGCAGGGAAATCCCCCCAAGTGTAAAAGTCCAGTTATATGTAGCCACACCTATGACGTCTTCGAGATAATGAGCTATTATTAGTCATACATGTTCATTTTTGTTTTGTTAATTCATTTTATTGATTTCTTGACTAATTAATAAATACTAATTTAATAGAAATTAGGTTTGATGTTCTGTTTAGAAAATTGATGATTATCAAAAACTATACCGGGTGCGTCCCAAAAGTGGCTCACCCCTATAACTTTTTTATTTTTTTAGTTAAAAAAACGAGATTTGGTATGTTAGTATATGACATAAATTAGGATTGGTTGACGTATTCAATTGTTTTCGGTAACTTCCGGTTTCACCGGAAATGACTACAACTTTTGATTTTTAAATGGCACCCCCGGTATTTTTTACTTCATTCGATAGAAAATGTCACTCTAAATAGAATGACATATCATATGTCAACTTTTGACATTTTCGCATATGGTTTATTTGAAATTAAAACTTGCGGTTCGTAACGAAAATTTGACTTGAAATACCAAATTTGTGGTATCAAATTATTCGTAAAAAAATGCTTTTTCCAAATATGCTAATGAGCCTCCCTCGTTCCATTTGACAAAATTGAAATATCATTAAAAATACGATTAGAGCATTTTCTAACTGGCCATGACAAGATACTAAAAACATTAGACGATCGAATCTATTTTTCCAAGGATCCTCGGTGAAAAATTATTGTTTTTAACATAGCCATGGCACTTAAGCGAGAATGTCAAAAGTTGACATATGATATGTCATTCTATTCAGAATGTCATTTTCTATCGAATAAAGTAAAAAAATACCGAGAGTGCCATTTAAAAATCAAAAGTTGTAGTCATTTCCGGTGAAACCGGAAGTGACCAAAAACAATTGAATACACCAATCAATCCTAATTTATGTCATATACTAACATACCAAATCTCGTTTATTTATCTGAAAAAATAAAAAAGTTATAGGGGGTGAGTTATAGGGTACTTTTGAGACGCACCCGGTATACTCAGATGCAAAAAAATCGCAACGGGAAAAATGTTCGTCTAATTTAAAGTATTAGATATATTATTATACAAGTTTATTATTATATTATTTATTATACATATTTTTGTATAATGGTTATTATTTATTTATGTTTTCTTTATTATCATTAGTTCTGTTATTAATATTAATATTTATTATTAAAACCAAGAAGTATGGTTACTCTTTGATTTTTTTTTAATTTAGTTAAATATCTAATGTAGCTCATTATTACATTACGACAATAATCACCAAAACCACCTCCTCATATTAGAAAATAATATTAAAAAGTAATGATAATTGAAAAAATGGCAAATTGTTGGTGGTAAGTTGAATAAGCTGAAAATGATGAATGATGATAACGCAAAGTACAATAATTGTATTATACTAATATAATTTCAATTTTAAAAATTATTACAATGTCATATTATGTCTATATGACTGGTTTCCGAAGTATGGCATTTTTTTAATTTACTTGATATTACGCAGAATGAGTTTAAAACATATAAAATATTTTTCTTCGACATATCAAATTTATCGATTATATCTATCATACCTAAATGTCTTATACAACATAATTGATTCATATTTAAGATCACATTCTCTTTACACGTTTTGATCTAGGCATAGATAATAATATAATATCCGGAAGTATTTATTAATTTTTAATATGTACAGGAATTTAAAAAACACGTATCTGGATGCAAACTATTAATTTATTTAGTTATTGAAAATTAATAAAATACTATTATAGAATGCAAGGTTAATTTTGATCAGCTGCTGTATACTGTATTATGGTGCATTATCGATAGCTGAGGTAAAAGAATGGGAACTTGGTGTTAATAGTCCCCTAGCGCAAGATCAATACTTCAAAACTGTAGCTGAAAATTTCAAAAATATTACCAATAAGGGAAAATTAAATTTCAAGGTAAAAAACTATTGAGGAATATACCATAAAACGATTTGTGTTAGTGGATTATGCGTAAAAATACCTATCGACAAGAATATAATATGTTAGTTGGAATCTGAGACATTTTGATTTTTAACTATATTTTATATGAATATTTTCGAAAAAAGTTGATTTTGCTTATTTTAGAATATAATAGCTGTAGTCCTAAATGGGTGTACTTTACAAAAAAACTATTTCGTTTTTGAGATTTTGTGGTTTTTTCAAATTAGTCAGGATCTGTTAGAGGTACCATGATTGTACGGTTTGAGTTAGTAGATTCTAAAACAATTTGAAAATCGATTTTGCTTATTTTACAAAACGTTGTAACCTTGTAGTCTTGTTGTACTTTTAGTAACCTACTGCACATAAAACTTAAGTATTTTCTTTTATTAAGTAATTTAATATTTTTATATATAATAGCTCAAACAGCCTAAAAGGCTCATGGCTTGATTGGTTATCTTTCTCCATTTGTTTCTGTCTTTCACCTTTATTCTCCACCCATCCACTTTTATCCTTATCAAGTCCTCTTCAACATCCTTTTTCCATCTCGTTCTCGGGCTATCCCTCCTTCTCTTTCCACCTATTTCACGTTTCATTATCATACTAGGAATTCTTGCTTCTTACAATGTGTCCCAGCCATCTCAGTCTTTGTGATACTCCCGTTATAGTCAGAACCAATGTTGTCTATCTTCTTTCCTCTAAAAATCTTCCTCAGTATTTTTCTTTCCCAAATCGCTAGCCTCGAACTTTCGATTGCATTGAACGTCCATTTTTCACATGCATACAGCACTATTGGTCGTATCATTGTTTGGTACATTCTGATTTTTAAACTTCTAGAGATGTTATTACTTTTAATACTTTTCTATAGTGCGGTAACATATCTATTTCCTGCCATTATTCATGCCACATTTTCCTGAGTTACATTTGGTTTCCTTAGAAATACTGTTCCTAGATATGTGAATGTATCTACTTCCTCAAACTTATATTGTTTCCCTTTCTCAGAATCTATTTGTCTGTATCTATATCTATCTTTACTTCTCAAAATCCCTATCTGATCACTCCATAAATTCCGTTTTCTTCTTATTAAACTCATCATATAAACGTGAAAAAAAATTGCAAGATCGCAAGAGTTTTGCATGTTTGATCTTGGTCTTGCGGAAGTATTGCACTGGGCGGTTTTTTGTTTTGGTCTTACAGTTTAAACGATAGTCTTGGCGAAGACCAAGACCGCAAAATCAACAGCAATCTTGCTCATCACTATCCACAAGACCCAAGAAGTCCATTACAAGCCATATACAAGCTTTGAATAAGGCGCTTGTCATAAGGGTCCTTTGATTAGTTATGCTACCTTTACATGCTTGACAAGAGCTTACTCGGTTTATTTACTTTATTCGATAGGAAATGACACTCTGAATAGAATGACGTATCATATGTCAATCTTTGACATATTCGCTTTAAAAAACATGGTATTTTAAATTTTAATTATGTAGTGTGGAGATGAGGAGAAAAATCTCTTAGGGACTTTATTTGAAAAAGTAGTCACAAAAATGGGAAGAATAAGGGTCCACCAAATAACCACAGTGGCGCTAATGATACATAAATCTAAAAAATGAAAAGTAAGCATAGATAAGATAATAAAAGTAACATAATCAAACATTACCCAAAAAAGTTTTTTGTTTTTATCTTTAGAATATTAAACAATTATTTTTATATATTAGAGGCCCACTCTATTATTGCTGAATAAAAATCGATAACTTATTTCATATGACATGAAAATAAAATTTGTATTTTTTTGAAACTCGCGCCTTCACGTCAAATATTTATCTCTCTTGAATCATTTCCTGTTCTAAAAATTTTCGGCGCATATTTTAAATTTTAGGTTTTTGCTACAGCAGCGCCATCTTAAGTCTTCCCTTTTTTATGACAATTTTTTAACGCACGAATATATTTCTCCTTACCTCTACACTCCATAATATCAATCTAGAGTGGCATGGCTGTGTTAAAAACAATAATTTTTAATCAAGGAGCCTTGGAAAAATAGATTTGATTGTCTAATGTTTTTAGTGTCTTTAGTGTCCAGGCCACAGCAATGTGGTGGGCAACCAAGAAGGAGACAGACTCGCCAAAGAGGGCACTAGGGGAAAGGCTGAGGCAGATGCAACTAACCAGACTCACCAATTGTGACAGTAAACACACTGAAGGAAGATATAGGAACTACCATCAAGGCTAAGCAGCAAGAGACGTGGCAACACTGTGAGCACTGCGCTACAGCTCGAAGACTGTGGCTAGTGGTAGTTAGCAAAAAAACAAAACAACTACTAGAGCACAAAAAGAACCTAGTACACATAATTGTAGGTGTTATCAATGGAAACTGCCCCTCGGGGGTAAACCTCGCGAGATGGAAGATTTCCAACGACGACTACTGCAAAGAAAGCGGATAGAAATAAGAAACCATAGAGCACCTGCTGTGCCACTGTCCGGCACTGGAATATCGACGCTTTAAAACTTTAGGGCAAGGTTTTTTGGAGGGACTAGAGGAAACAGCAGAAGCCAACATCAGCAACATCGGGAACTTTGCAAAGAGCTGGTAGTGCTTTAACGCAAAGAAAGAACGAGAGGAAGGTTTGATACACTAATAACAAGGTTATCGCAATGGGCCCAATGCCTTCGAGTGAGGGACTATGGTGTAGCTTACCATAGTTGGAAATGGTTAAATAAGCTGAAAAAGTGAAAATGATGATGATTTCATTATTAAGAGATACGAGTATTTGACTGTATATTTTCCTATGTATTTATTTCTAATAAACGAACCTGTACTATGTCCGCCACTGCCTCACATGGGCATTATTGATTCAGCCACGAGAAAAATCCTTTTTACATATCGATCGTTTCCCAGATAATACAGCGACATTAATCAGTCAAGAATCTTCGAAGTACTTGTTAATTATTCAGAGAAAAAAACCTGCTACAATAACAATAACTCGGCTACCGTCACGACACGAACCTACCGTCAACAACGTCAACACACCGCAACAACGGGCCGAGAGATCCGATATCTTCGTCGAAGACCGACAAGGTTAATCGCCTAGCGGCAGTACCGGTACCCGCTATAAATTCACAAGATCTCTTGCAAAATCTTTCAGTCGTTGATTTTTTCGCGCGCAGATCACGTCGGGAATTGCCTTAAGATTCGACATCTTTAGCGCTAGCCCGGCCCTGTACTCGCGCCCTTTGGTACTACCGCGGGTACCTGAAAAAAGTCACGAGATTCAGTTTTCTGATAATACAATTTTGAAAATATTTTTTCTAAAGTGAGGTGTGTTTTTTTTGTTGGTTTTCACTAAATACTTTGACAGTACTACCAATAGTCTTGACAACCCAATATTGGGACTTTATATCCAGAAAAATTCTAAAATTGATCTTTTTAATTCAAAAAACTACTTTCATCATTACTTATTACTTTTAATTTTTACTTTCTACCTTCACTGTCTTGCTTTTAATAACAGAGCTGTTTAAATTCCTGTATACCTTTAACGGAAATTGGACACAATTCAATCATATTTTCTTAAGTTATACACATAAATTTGAGTTAGAAATCTGTTTTATTGATTCAGGATTGTTGTGTAAGTGTTAGTGAAGATGCCCCCTCAAGAAGTCGTGAACGAATCTCAAAGAAGTGCTGAGGATCGTCAGTGCAAGGAAAAACATGAGTTGGAAGGGTAAGGAAATATTTATTTCTCCTGTCAATTATCATTGGCGTAACTACTGGCTACAGGGGTGCCCGTGGGTGCCCCCCCCCCCTGGTGCTGCTGGGCACCCTCCAGGGAAATCCGGAATTATGACTCTTGGTTACGTATTAATTTTTATTTGCTTGTGATGCAGTAAAAATGACGTTTTCTAGTTTTGTTTAGTTAATATTATTTTGTTGTGTTCAAAAAATGACTTAATTTTAATTTTTTAGAGAATTTGTAGGTATTTAAGTAATCTACGGGAACACTGTTTGATAACCAAGTCTATGAAATTTATTGATAGAGAAATTCATGTAAACGTTTTATTCAAAAATGTGTTTCTTAAAATTATTTTTCATTTAAAAAAAAACAAAAGCTCTAGGCCCCCCCTAAACTCAACCCCAGGTAACAAACCAAGACCATGTCAACCGTCTTCTGTTATGGACAGACGAGACCGATTTTGAACATTTCACGTGGAATTAATTAACCCAGTGGGGGTGAAAGATACCCTCGCATAAACGCTAAATACTTCTAATTATTATCTAGATACGGGTAATTTAAGAATAAGAACCTTTCTTCTTCCGCAAAAATAAAAATCCATAGGCGCTAAGTCCGGCGGCCCTGGCGGACTCGATGGCCAACGGCTGGGATCTTGGTTAGCTCTTCAATTATTCTCGAAATTGGCTGCAAAAATTTGCTGATAAGTTCAGCGTTCTGAAGCGGTGCATCGTCTTGCTGGAAAAATATGTTTTCGGGTTCTATTAGGAACAGATAATCAATAAGGGGTCCAAAGCGTACTAGTTAAAAGTGGCTAACTTTTAAAAATTCTGTATTTCGAAGGGGACTATAACAAAATATCAAGTTCCTATATTTCTAGAAAGGTAAGTTTAAGCTTTTTTTCAGTTAAATAAAAATATACAGGATGTCCCTAATAAAAAATCAATTTTTCTGTTGATAACTCTTAAATTATTAATTTTAAAAAAAGTATACTTAAACCATTAAATTCTAGGTAAAAAGGTGCTTTGGAAATGTTTTAATAAAAATACAACATTTTCCATAGCAGAAAAGTTAGAGCGATTTGTTAAAAAAGCACATTTTTGAAAAACACCCCGTAACTCCGAAACGATAACAGATATCGATGTGCGGTTTTCACCATCATGTTTTTGATAAAAGTTGAGCTTCAGACACCGATATTAGTTTTTGTCTATCTCCTATAGAAAAGGGTGTTTCCCTTTAAAAGCGTCCAATTTGACCCACCCCGTACATTGACTTAAGTTTCATTGAGAACCTCAAAATTAGCCTCTTAACCTCAACGTTAAAATTAGTGGTAGTAATTTTCAATTAGTAGAAAAAGTTAACAGACCTTTTACTTTTTCCAATAAAGAATATTTTATTCAAAGAGATAATAAAGAAATATTGAATATTATGATTATTTAATTGTTTACAATAACTTACCGTATATAACTGTTTTATTCAAATATCGAAAATTGCATATTAGTTATACTAAATTATCTGAAATTTATATTGATATTAAATGTGAATGAAATCAATAATTCATCCAACGCTGAACGCAAACTAAATTAAATCACAATTAAAC
Organism: Sitophilus oryzae; assembly: GCF_002938485.1. Lineage (NCBI taxonomy): Eukaryota > Metazoa > Arthropoda > Insecta > Coleoptera > Curculionidae > Sitophilus > Sitophilus oryzae. The sequence continues at coordinate 1,929,560 of NW_022147046.1, read as the reverse complement.
TGTTACAAAACTGATTGGAAGAAAAGTGAGTTACTGTAATTTTCTCTGAAGTGTAATGATATATGGAGTGTTTAAATGAATAAGTGGCTAACAAATTTGCAAAGTGAATGCTTTTTAAAAATAGAAATATTTTCATATAAAATTTTTCGATTTGTTTTTCCCTACATACAGGGTGATAACACAGTTCAAAAAAGCTCTATAATATCAGGTTTCTTATTTGAGATTTTCATTCCAGTCTTTTTTATAAAATATGCAGGCAATAGCTGGACACACTTTGGTTGGTGGTCCAATTACCAGAATTGCAGTTTTGGTAGCACTCAGCTAGTTAGCGAAACGCGCAAAAGTAAAGTAATTTAAAAGTAAAGTAAGTAACCAAGTAAAAGCTTGTAAAAGTGAACATATATTAACATAACAAATGATTTTTTAATCCATTTTAATGTAAAGACTCAATTAAATTGTGAAACATATTCTACCCAACCCACATATTATATTACTTACGTCTTACGTGCTATAAATACTCTAGTTCAAACACCTAAACAGGAATACATTACCATTTTCCTGTATTATATCACCTTTTAACTGAAACAATTAAGTTGTGAAAGAAAGAAAGGGATTATATTTCACTTGTATCAATTTATTTGTAGCTCCTTCAGTTATCCTGATTCCTTTATCTATTGCAATTTAATTATAATAAGTGTAGTTTAATCTCAATTACTTTGTGTCAAACTGTGTTTTTCTTTGCTTCATCTTGTTGGTTAAGCATCTTTTGTTGGCCTCCGAGTGAGGGATCAAACAGAATTCGAAACACCAGCAACCTAACCTAGCCTAACTATACTGTCCAATGCGCAAAAACTAGATTAAAATCGATAAAAATAGTAGGAGATATTAGCCGATTGGGCTCCTCCACATGCGCAGTTCGCTTGACCTTGACATATGTGGCTTTCAAACCTCCTTGAGTGATTCCAGAAAGAACCTTGTTGTGAGACCTTAAACGACCTTTAAGGTTGACTTTCAGATGTATTTGAAATGCGTTTGTGTACCCTTCACAAGGAGCTTGATGGACAATCTTGAACGACCTGTAAGATTGACTTTCAGATGTCTTTGAAATTAGTCACCATGAATGTTCTTCTAGGCTGCCAAGGTGGGGGGGTAGTTTATCATTGTGTATATAAAGCGACTTTCATGGAAACGTATTCAGATATAGAATCTCTTGTAAAGTAACAAGTCGTGTGTATACATTCCAAAGAAACATTGTGTGGTGTATTCAAAAGTGTTTGAAGGTATATTGCGTATAAAGTTTTTTCAAATATTTATTACACATTTTTTTAAAATGAGTATTTCAAAAGAATACATTTGAACAAATTAATAAAAAGCTTGAAGAAATTGAATTAGTCGAACGTAAATCCATATCATCGTTGACAGTGGGAAAAAATATATATTATTAAAAATATGGTGTCGATGACAACACGTTTTGGAAAAACAATTCTAGCAACATTACACGATAAAACAAGTAACTTAACATTCCAATCATTTCTACCAAAACGTGTTGTTCAGACTTTCACAGATGATCTAGTACAGCTCATAAATAAATTCGATGATAAATATTATTTATGTTATTTAGGGCAGAGTTCGGTATTAGCTGGTGGAAATACTAGAGCCCTCCTTAATTTTGGTGTGTTGGAGTAAACATTTATTAATATAATATTAAAAAAAAAATGTAATAAAATGTTAAGTAACTTGTAATAATTACATTCATTGAATACTCACACATGTATTCTTGTTAAAGATGTGCGACGTTGTCACTGAAAAGTATGATTCTAATGCATATGATGAAGGCCAAATGTTACACGTTTATAAATTAGCTGTACAATTGAGAAAAATATGTGGCGACACCCTGAAATTCCTAAATCTTCTTGGAGACAATGATGATGATGAGAAATATATTAAATAACCTTAAAACCTCAATAAACTATCGTATTGGAGCACATTTGTGTGAAAAGTATGTGTATGGTAGCATTAGTCTGGATACATTTTGCTCTGAAATGGTGGAGGAAGATTTAAGAAGTTTTTTGCCAGAATTCCACATATCCCAGATGATATTTCTGAGAAATATCTCCTCTATGAAGAGACATTTTCTGCAACCATCAATCCAGCATTACAAAAGACGAGAACCAGTAGTGTCTCGAACGATGTTGACACAGTAGATAACATGGAAGTCGATGTAGCAGCTAGCCTAGGCTAATACATTTTATACCTCCACATTATATATTTACCATGAAAAACAAATTGTAAAACGTCATCAATAAATATGTTACTACTACTATCACCCTGTTTTTTTATTATATATATTTTATATAAATAAGAACAATTACTGAAAATATTTTAGTTATAGTTGAATATGGCTCCTGTTAACAATACAGTTGACAAGTTTGGACGCAAAAGAAATAATATCAAAGTGCGTACAATACGTGAATTTGCTGCTGGAATAGGATTTAAATTAACATCCAGTGGAGATTACGACATAACTCAAAACGTTTAACGAATGTCGCTCATCCTAGAGATAAGACAGATGCTATAACAAAACAATATATTGACAAGGAACTTGTTCAATTGAACAAAAGCATTTGCAAATATATTGAATAATGATGTGGAAGAGAAAAATGATGAACGCGATAAAAAAAACTGTGGAAGAAAAACGCGAGAATACATCAAAGGATTATCGTGTTAGAAAAAGAGTAAATCATATTATTAAAACTGAACAACAGGGGGTGTTACTCCACTTAAATAATAAATTCATATAATAATAGTACTTCCGTAGAAAACAGTTTAGTTCAGAGATGGCGACTAACAAAACAATTGATAAAATTCGGTCGTAAGAATATTCATGATACTGTAGAAGTGTTGCGCGCAGCATGCCAGGAGTGGATATAAATTAACACGCAGTGGTGACTATAACATTCAAGGAAAACGAAGAATGTACCTTAGTGGAGCCAATAGATAAGGTTGATGCAGTTGCAATGCAATATGCAGATGATAAAATACATAAACAGTTGAAGTGTTGCGCAGCATACCCGGAATTGGATATAAATTAACACCCAGTGGCGACTATAACATTCAAGAAAAACGAATAATAAACCTTAGTGAGCCAATAGATAAGGCTGATGCAGTTACAATGCAATATGCAGATTATAAAATACATAAATTACAAGACCTTTTATACTCGTATATAATAACTAAAGGATTTTATGACTCTAATATTGGCAAAGTTGGAATCTGAGATAGAACACAATAAGCCCAAATACGTGACGAGGATTGCAATTCTGGAAGACCAGCTGAATAAGTTTAAGGATACTAGGCGTTTGACGGATATCTCTGAACATATATTGGCAAATGTGAAATAAAAAAAAAAAATATAGTAATAAATCATGAGTTTATTTAAATAAAAATACGATTTAAAAAAAAATGTGTTGATTTTTTTAATAGTACAAAGTAAACATATTATAAATTTTTAAATAATATCAGAAGAATCAATCCATGAGTTAAACCTGGATGGAAAGCCTAACCACTTTTACATAAAAATTGCTTAACTTTATTTTTCTGTCGGTTACGCAGTATTCTTTCAACTAGATAAATACCCGGGGACTTTGTCTTCTGTAATTCGGCCTCATAAAAACATCCCTTAATTGGTTGACCTTCTACTGATTCTAGGATGTATGTCGGTGGCTGGGTGATGTTAACTTTGCAACTTTAAACTGTTCAGTTGACCATGACGGAGTATATCCCTATATCAAAAATACTTTTTTGAATTTGCTTATTCGAACCACATCACCTAATCGAAATTTAAATTTTTTTTTAGGTACAATTTTTTATGTGATTGTAAGCGTCAATACGTGTGTTAGGATTAACATCAAACCGGTTTCATTTGCAGGTGGTGCGGTGTTTCTTATTATTATACGTCTTCGTTACAGTAGGTAAAAAGTTGTAGCCATTGGTATGAACTCTAGCTGAAAACTCCTTATATAAATAATTCTTAAGTGTTCTTATTACTCGTTCTACAATTGCAGCTTTTTTGGTACTGAATGTAAAATAATGATTAATATTGTATTCTTCAACCATAGCTTGAAAAGTTCTATTGAAAAATTCCTTTCCTTGGTCGCTTTGTAGATTAGCGGCAATGTTTATTGAAAATTAATATTTTTTTATGTATAAGTGTAATTTTTAGTATATTTTTTTTTTGTTTGCAATAATATATATTTTTTTTGTATATAGTAATGTGTATAGTTTTGTATAATAGTATTGTAATAGTGTAATAGTATTTTGTATAGTTAATAAATTTATAAATTAAAAATTTTAAATTTTTTTCTTGTATATAGTTAAAAATTATAAAATAGAATAATCTGAGAACAATCTTATTATAAATAAAAAAAATCTTAGAACCCCATATATATTAGTTTAATTTATTTTTATGAGATATATTCTGTAGATAAAATAAAAGAAAATTACTTTTTACTTGTATATAGTTAAAAATTATAAAATAAAATAATCATAGAACAATCTTATTATAAATAAAAAAATCTTAGAACCCCATATATATTAGTTTAATTTATTTTTATGAGATATATTCTAAAGATAACATAAAAGAAAATTACTTTTTTCTTGTATATAGTTAAAAATTATAAAATAAAATAATCTTAGAACAATTTTATTATAAATAAAAAAAATCTTAGAACCCCATATATATTAGTTTAATTTATTATTATGAGATATATTCTATAGATAAAATAAAAGAAAATTACTTTTTTCTTGTATATAGTTAAACATTTTAAAATAAAATAATCTTAGAACAATCTTATTATAAATAAAAAAATCTTAGAACCCCACATATATTAATTTAAATTATTTATTTATTATCGGAGTTATATTCTATATATATTTTTTTCTTTTTATATATTATATATTATATTTCTTTTTATATTTCTATAGATAAAAAAAGAAAATTACGTTGGATGTTACTTTTGCAAAAGAAAGCCTAACAATAAAAAAAGTAAATCTTGAAAAACCACCCTTACTGGGTTATCGGGGATTGAACCAATAACAGAAAGGCAAAAATCAAAACTATTAGCGTCGTATAAGACGTATAAGTAGCGTAGGTAAAATTTCTTGGAACGTCTAAACCTGAAAACACCTGCCCGACGGGTGGTCCTTACCTATTGTAAAATTGATTGATTGACGTTGAACCAAATTTTGAAAAATCAGTAGCTTAAGTATCCTTTTAGTACCAACTTCCCACATTATCTACGCCGATGTAAATATTCTTTTGAAACTGAAACATCTGGCACACCTGAAAACGTTCTCTGTTGTAAAATGGGTCGATAACGAACCGAACCTTTTTTTTTTTTGGCTGACAATCCACCCTCGCAAACACCTGCCCGACGGGTGGTCCTTCCCTGTTGTAAAATTGATTAACGTCGAAGTAAGCTTTGAACATTCAGTAGCTTAAGTACCATCTTATCCACTTATCACATTCTCTTCGCACAGGTAACTATTCTTTTGAAACTGAAATACCTGGCCAACGGGTGGTTCTTATCTGTTGTAAAAAATGGGTCAATGTCGAACCGAACCTTTTTTTTTTGACCGACAATGACAGTATTTTCAAGGTAGAGTTGGGACGACCGCTGCCAATATTCCACCCCTTTGTAAACTGATTGATATCCACCCTCGCAAACACCTGCCCGACGGGTGGTCCTTCCCTGTTGTAAAATTGATTAACGTCGAAGTAAGCTTTGAAAATTCAGTAGCTTAAGTACCATCTTATCCACTTATCACATTCTCTTCGCACAGGTAAATATTCTTTTGAAACTGAAACACCTGGCCAACGGGTGGTTCTTATCTGTTGTAAAAATGGGACAATGTCGAACCGAACCTTTTTTTTTTTTTTTTGACCGACAATGACACGATTTTCGTGGGGGTTCAAAGCCTACTTGATCGTAAAACTTTTTTTTTTTTTATTAGTAAAAAAAAGCTGTATAAATATAACTAAATTTATTAATATAACTAAATATAACTAAATTATTATGCGCATGTTTGTTAAGTATTTTTTCGGAAAATATTTGTGAAACGGCAACACTGTTCGGGAAATAAATAGCTCAAAGCTCACATTCTTGGGATCAGTAACCATCATGTCAGATTCCTCTTCGTTTGTATTCAGTCTAGAAACTGAAAGAGTGGAGCGCCCAGCGTCACCCGACTCGAATTCCTCGGAAGAAACCGAATTTTTTGAGGAAGGTCAACGCATCGAGATTGACTTGGAAGAATACAATCAAGAAACCGATTCGGAGGAGGACACTTTACCTGATTCCTCAAGTTGGTGGACTCCATGTCAACCACCGGACGAATTAGCTGGACCAGCTGACAGCTCTTGGATGTGGGTTCCAGAAATCGTTGAGGATGATGATGACGATGGAGAAGCAGACTCAACTACCCCATAAATAATCGTCGATCCACTAGATATAATAAAATCGGTTCTTTTTAGAACCACAATAAGAATTATAAAAAAAAAGAATAAAAACCAAATGTATTTATATATCTATTTATTTTAATAAAACTTTTTACTAGACACTAGATCGATAATTAAAAACAACTTAAAATTAAAAAACAGGTTTATTCGACACCGAACTATTTAATATATCATATAAAAAAATTATCGTGTAAAACAGTAAACCTTAAAGTTAAAATACAACTTGGTCGAACTCGAACAATGTAAAATGTTATAATTAAAATAACAATAATGCACTATTAAAACATTATTTTTTTTTTGTGTCAAAAAATTATTCCTTAACATTAGAATACAGATTGGTTCGACACCGAACCATTTAAAATATTATAATTAATTATTGAGTCATGTATTATTAAGGCGTATACTTTTGTGTCTTTTGGAAATTTGCTATCTCGTGTTTGGAACTCGATTTTCACATCTACGGTTGAAGATTTCACATTCTCTGTCTGGTGAACGCAATCGACTAGGAATACTGGATTTTTTGTGTATTCGCCGAAATGCATCATAGGATCATTAAATTCGCGTCCATAATAGCTTCTTTGGAAATTTTCATAATTGTAATAGGCTGCAGCGTACAGTTTTTTTGTAAAATCTAGGTTCCATCTCTCGTAAGGGAAAACAGTTGAGTTAAGATACACTCTAATATCACTAACGTTGGCAGAAGTAAACTGGGTTGCGTTATTCTTAAAATTTTCCGAATTATTATTATCTTGAAATCCGATGATAATATAACGAGGTTTCTCCAAACTTGTGCTAGTTCTAATGGCCCAAACATCTGACGAAGTCTCTCTTAAAGCAGGCAGTTCGTAAAGGTCCCACGTTCGAAAAGTCATATGAATATTTGCACTATTACTACCTTTATTGATACGAGACAATATTTTAAGTTTTTGTCGATCTTCTGGGATTATATGGCGAATTTTCCACTCAATTTTATTAATTTTTATATTAGCTTCCACTTCACCAATATAGCAATTGCTAAAGGTACGAGCGATTATTATAATCAATTCCTGCTTTACATTAAAAATTCCCTTTGTGTAATCTTCGGCAAAACCCATTAAATATTTTAAAGGTAATTTACCCGAAAAAATATTGCTGGAGAGATCTAAAATATCTTGTTTCTTTTCGTTTAGACCCCAGCCACATGTTAGAAGCGGTTTGGTATGTGCGGTACCAAAGGAAACCATCGTTTTTAAAGCTGTAGTTATCCCAGGTTTTCTGACTGCTGCAACTTTTTCACCACCCATCTCGTATCGGATTTCATCAAAAAGGAAAGCTAGTGAATTATTTGATAAATAACATTTTTTAGTTGCGTCGGTAGTCTCAAATGTGCCCTCAATGTAGATATAACTTTCGGATATGTCCAAAATAATATCCTGAAAATGAACTGGAATTCGAATTTCGTCGGAATTTTGAAATTTTGGAGATCCATATGGTTTATACGTGTGTTCTTGCAAGCTAACAATAGAATTATCGAGAATAGGTTCTGTAAAAACTTCAATTTTTTCGCTAGTTGTCATCATTTTGATTGTTTACGTACTTTCAATCCAATAAATTGTAGAAATTTATAATCTCTGGTAGAGAGTCGTGGTAGACGTCCTTCACACCTTAAGTTTGGTTTATAAATGGATTCTGGTTTAGGTGGTCGCTTGCTTTTATTGGGATACGTTGCTAGTCTAGAAGAAAGCACAATTTGCGGTTGACAATTATAGCGGAAGCCCATATTTATGTCAACTTTTTCAATTCCAGCTTAACTATAATCTTTTCTTTTTGGAAATTGATCAAATCACCGTTGTCATCCAAGATGCGTAGTGTGATGTTATCTAAGAACTGGCGCCCGTCTGGTCTTAATGGTAAATAAATAGGATTTGAAGGCTCCTTTGTGATTTTAAAGCCAGGCTCAGATTCTATATCGAATTCGAACAATATATGGCATTCGTTTGAATTAAGATATGCTCCCGAAGTTATATTGCTATCTACTCGTATTATACGTACTTTCATAATGTCCACTTGAAATGTCGATTCGTGTTTTATACCATTTTTTAGCAGAACACGACCAAATCCGAGCATTTTTCCGACACTCTTTTCTTCCGTGAAGTCGATTATATATTTTGATTTAATCTCACATTTTAGTGTGTTGTTGTTGGCCAACAGTGAAAATAAATTATCCTCGTTTTCTTTAGTAGACTCCTTTAATGCGGTGAGCATAGCTTTTTCAATTTCGTATATTTCGTAAACACCAGGTGGAATTATCATATTTACAGATTTAGATTTTTCGGTTTTCTTATAAGAGAAACGATTGTTACTTTCGTCTATGTTAAAAATTGAGTTGTACGTATAGAAGCCAACAAGTGCAAGTCCATATCTATCTGTAGCATTCAGTTCTATAGGTGGATAAAAGTTTGCACTTAAGACGCTAGAGCGTCCCGTTAAGGTAAATGTGTAAGACATAACTGATGGTAAATTAACTTCAACATGGTTTTTATTGTTGTTTGCAGCATTTTAGTGGGTTAAAGCTGAACCGACGTTTACCTTGCTCTATTTTTTCATTGGTAATATTTACATCCCTCATTTTACAATAGCAACAATATAGTTTTCTAGGTGTTGATACGTCACTCTCTTCTTCTTCATATAAATTGTTGTATTGTTCACTAGAATATTGATACTTAAGGATATCAATGTCGTTTTTCATGTGTTCCGGTAACTTATCCCATACTAATGCAATTTCATTCGGTTTACAGGTAATCATAACTTCTTTTGGCATGTTTTCTAACTGTTCAGAAGTTAATTCTAGTAAACTACCATGGCGATAGTAGACTTTAAGCGATAAAGCCATTTTTTTATAATGATCTCGATCCATCTGAGGTGTCAAAGACATATTATGATTCTGAGAGAAACTTTAAACACAAATGTCCGCACCAGACTGTTCCAAACTTCTGTTGACGATCGTATGTATAGTAAATATTAGTGGCAGCTTTGGAACCTCGTCGTAGATATTCTAGCAATTCTATAGGGGGTGATAAATTACCAAAACTGTCATAGTAAATAACTTGTGAATTTACCTTTTTGTATGCCACCCAATGTGTCCCTAACCCCTTGCTACTATCTAAGTTAACAATAGCACATTCATAGCATTTTGGACCACGCCATGGAAGAGTATCCCTCATATAAACCCCTCTAAAATTTGGTATTTTCATTTGAAATGCATACTTGCTTATGTCGATATTGGATAGTGGTCTTTGGGGCAGGGATCCTATGAGTTTTTTGATTTGTTCATAAAAAGTCCTAAACCTGATCGGTATGGTTTTAAATATATACCATTCCCCTTTGAATTCAAAGTTAGGCGGCCGCCTGTCTTTTGAGAATTCTCATTTTTTGCCGTCTTTATAGCACGAACGATACCTCCAACTCCTCCAGCCAGTGATCCCAAAGCTGAAAGACCGGCAAATATTGGTATTAATGGTAATAAGCCACCCACTTTTGGAATAGGTATTATTCTAGGAGTGCAAATTCTTCTTTTACCACCGGATTTTCGCAAGAATTTCCGTGCTGCAGCTAAGGCTATTCGAGAAGCGTTTAGAATGTCTTTTTCAGCAATTTTTTTACCTCCGGCTTTGCGTAATTCGGCTTGAATCGGTCGTCTCAGCGCTTTTCCAAAAGCAAGTTTGGGTAATCTTTTACGTTTACGCACACCTTTCAAAGATTTAGCTGGGAGTCGTTTTCCTTTTTTGATACTTTTACCCTTATTTGATCTCGCTCTATACCCCATCCCAAAGCGTTGTTTTGCCTTCATAATATTTGTTACTAACCAAGCTGAAGCTTTTTCACTTGCAGTAGAGTCCTTAGATTTAACTCTCTCCCAAGCACGTTGCTCAAGTTCGCTATCTGCTTTATGACGTTCACCCAAATTATTAAGATTTTGCGAATATACTATATCGTGTTTCTTACAAGCTGCATCCAAGGGGTTAATACCTAAATCGCCCCTCGCTAGACGCTTTTTTAGTTTTGTACCGGGTCCACAGTACTGATATCCGGGAAGATGTAACTCAAACGGTAACTTATTAATTAACGAATTAACTATACCACTACCAGTTTTATTTGAATATCGAGAGCGTCCAGTTCGTTTGACGAGCGACATCTGAATGAACATTAAACCCAGGCGTTCACTTTAATGTACCTACTATTTTTTTTATTAGAAGAAAAAAATGAAGATTGTAAAACTTAAACAGAAACTAGATATCGAAAATATTGATAAAAAGGTGGGGTCCAGTTACACTTCAAAATATAGAAGGCGTCATGGTCCGCTACTCCCTTTATCGATTCGTGGATTGTTAATAGGACCATCAAACTGTGGAAAAACTAATGTTATGATTACCTTACTTACTCATCCGTTGGGATTGTGTTTTGAAAATGTTTACATATATTCCAAGTCGTTGTATCAACCGAAATATGAGTATCTGCAGAAAGTTTTTACACCTATTAAGGGTTTGGGTTACTACACATTTAGTGATGCAAACAGTATTTTAGAACCATCTGATGCTAAACCAAATTCTATCTTTATATTCGACGATGTAATGTGTGAAAAACAGGATGTTATACGCTCATATTTTAGTATGGGTCGTCACAATTATGTGGATTCATTTTACCTAGCCCAGACATACTCACGAGTTCCCAAACAATTAGTGCGCGATAATGCCAATTTAATTATTATGTTTAAACAGGATGAAATGAATCTACGTCATATTTATTCGGACCATGTTTCGCCTGATGTAACATTTAATCAATTTCAAGAGATGTGTGCAAAATGTTGGAACGATAAGTATGGTTTTTTAGTTATCGATAAAGATAGTGATTTAAACTCTGGAAGATATCGTGTAGGGTTCGATAGCTATATATTAATAGAGTAATCTTAATTAAAGCTCATTTGACAACTAAACGATATAGTAGTAGGCCACAGCCAAAATGAACGAGGAAATTGATTTGAAACGCAAATTAGTCGAAGCTACAGATGCTGTTCGAAAAAAATTTAAACAAATTAAATCTGCAAGCGTACACGATAAAATTGAATTGGAGAAATTTTACGAACCGATTAGTACACCGTTAACATCTATATCCAATGTTATTAAAAAACAAAAAAGTTTGAAACCAAAATACGATCAAATAAGTATGGGTACATCAACTGAAAGTGTAAGTACACCCACACAGACAGCATTTACGGAGCGTGCACCAAAAGAAACGTCAACTCCATTGATAAAACCACGGAAGCCTCTCTGGGATGAATCGAGTATACATAGACACACGCTTGATGAAAGGTTTGTTACACCACCACCCTCAAATACTTCTGCAATGACATCTAGTGACTACTCAGTGGAATCTCCGGACAGTGTAATTCAATCTTATCTAAACGAATTTACGGCTAAACCATCTTTATTTGACAATATTTATGGGGTTCGACGTGAAAAGAAGAACAAATATGTGATGTATATGGGTAAAATGGAAATACGTTTTCCACCCGGTAATGTTGTTCTTGTGGACAAAAATAATAAAATTAGTGAATTTCAAGGGAACTCTGAACTTTACGACCTACTTTTCTTGAGAAATCCACCAGCATTGGGTAATGAAGGTGAAATGGATCCCGAAGTTATCGAAAATTATAAATCAATTTTGCAGTTGACAGAAGCACCGTATACAGACTATAATAAAAAGTATGGGTTGAGAGCTACAAGGTGGAGAAAGTATACAAGTATCATAAAACCTCTAATGCAAGGAACTCGATTAGGTACTGGGATTCAGAAAAATAATTCAAAAGGTAGCTTACCCCTCCAAAAACGTGTCATTTCGGAAAATGTGAATTATGTATATTGGAATAAACCGAAAGAGTTAATAGATCGTTTACGATTACTCTGGAGTTCAAAGATGGCGGGACACACCGGACATGATAACGAAATAATATCTATAATTGAAGAACTCCGGGAAGAACGAATAATTTATTAAGAAAAGCAAGTAGCAATTTTCATCAGTTCTCCAAGATACGTCTTTTAGAAATATGGAGGTTAGCCCTGAAAAGTTAAAAATTGTCAATGAACTTCATAGACCTGCTAGAAAAAATTTTCCAAGGAGGCGTACAATAATTAAGGGATATAGCGATTTGTGGCAAATAGATTTGGCTGAAATGCAACAATATAGTAGTGAAAATAATGGTTATCGTTACATATTAGTGTGTATAAATTGCTATTCTAAATATATGTACACTAGACCTGTCAAGAATAAAACTGGAGTTGAAGTTACCAGGGCGATGAGGGATATTATTACAGAAGCAGGGTATGCACCAAGTAATCTACAAAGCGACCAAGGAAAGGAATTTTTCAATAGAACTTTTCAAGCTATGGTTGAAGAATACAATATTAATCATTATTTTACATTCAGTACCAAAAAAGCTGCAATTGTAGAACGAGTAATAAGAACACTTAAGAATTATTTATATAAGGAGTTTTCAGCTAGAGGTTCATACCAATGGCTACAACTTTTACCTACTGTAACGAAGACGTATAATAATAAGAAACACCGCACCACCCAAATGAAACCGGTTGATGTTAATCCTAACACACGTATTGACGCTTACAATCACATAAAAATTGTACCTAAAAAATTTAAATTTCGATTAGGTGATGTGGTTCGAATAAGCAAATTCAAAAGTATTTTTGATAAGGGATATACTCCGTCATGGTCAACTGAACAGTTTAAAGTTGCAAAAGTTAACATCACCCAGCCACCGACATACATCCTAGAATCAGTAGAAGGTCAACCAATTAAGGGATGTTTTTATGAGGCCGAATTACAGAAGACAAAGTCCCCGGGTATTTATCTAGTTGAAAGAATACTGCGTAACCGACAGAAAAATAAAGTTAAGCAATTTTATGTAAAGTGGTTAGGCTTTCCATCCAGGTTTAACTCATGGATTGATTCTTCTGATATTATTTAAAATTTATAATATGTTTACTTTGTACTATTAAAAAATCAACACATTTTTTTTTAAATCGTATTTTATTTAAATAAACCTACATTTATTACTATATTTTTTTATTTCACATTTGCCAATATATGTTCAGAGATATCCGTCAAACGCCTAGTATCCTTAAACTTATTCAGCTGGTCTTCCAGAATTGCAATCCTCGTCACGTATTTGGGCTTATTGTGTTCTATCTCAGATTCCAACTTTGCCAATATTAGAGTCATAAAATCCTTAGTTATTATACGAGTATAAAGGTCTTGTAATTTATGTATTTTATAATCTGCATATTGCATTGTAACTGCATCAGCCTTATCTATTGGCTCACTAAGGTTTATTATTCGTTTTTCTTGAATGTTATAGTCGCCACTGGGTGTTAATTTATATCCAATTCCGGGTATGCTGCGCAACACTTCAACTGTTTTATGTATTTTATCATCTGCATATTGCATTGCAACTGCATCAACCTTATCTATTGGCTCACTAAGGTACATTCTTCGTTTTCCTTGAATGTTATAGTCACCACTGGGTGTTAATTTATATCCAATTCCTGGCATGCTGCGCAACACTTCTACAGTATCATGAATATTCTTACGACCGAATTTATCAATTGTTTTGTTAGTCGCCATCTCTGAACTAAACTGTTTTCTACGGAAGTACTATTATTATATGAATTTATTATTAAGTGGAGTAACACCCCCCTGTTGTTCAGTTTTAATAATATGATTTACTCTTTTTTCTAACACGATAATCCTTTGGATGTATTCTCGCGTTTTTTCTTCCACAGTTTTTTTTATCGCGTTCATCATTTTCTCTTCCACATCATTATTCAATATATTTGCAAATGCTTTGTTCAATTGAACAAGTTCCTTGTCAATATATTGTTTTGTTATAGCATCTGTCTTATCTCTAGGATGAGCGACATTCGTTAAACGTTTTTGAGTTATGTCGTAATCTCCACTGGATGTTAATTTAAATCCTATTCCAGCAGCACCACGTATTGTACGCACTTTGATATTATTTCTTTTGCGTCCAAACTTGTCAACTGTATTGTTAACAGGAGCCATATTCAACTATAACTAAAATATTTTCAGTAATTGTTCTTATTTATATAAATATATATAATAAAAAAAAACAGGGTGATAGTAGTAGTACATATTTATTGATGACGTTTTACAATTTGTTTTTCATGGTAAATATATAATGTGTAGGTATAAAATGTATTAGCCTAGGCTAGCTGCTACATCGACTTCCATGTTATCTACTGTGTCAACATCGTTCGAGACACTACTGGTTCCGTCTTTTTGTAATGCTGGATTGATGGTTGCAGAAAATGTCTCTTCATAGAGGAGATATTTCTCAGAAATATCATCTGGGATATGTGGAATTCTAAGTAAAAAACTTCTTAAATCTTCCTCCACCATTTCAGAGCAAAATGTATCCAGACTAATGCTACCATACACATACTTTTCACACAAATGTGCTCCAATACGATAGTTTATTGAGGTTTTAAGGTATTTAATATATTTCTCATCATCATCATTGTCTCCAAGAAGATTTAGGAATTTCAGGGTGTCGCCACATATTTTTCTCAATTGTACAGCTAATTTATAAACGTGTAACATTTGGCCTTCATCATATGCATTAGAATCATACTTTTCAGTGACAACGTCGCACATCTTTAACAAGAATACATGTGTGAGTATTCAATGAATGTAATTATTACAAGTTACTTAACATTTTATTACATTTTTTTTTAATATTATATTAATAAATGTTTACTCCAACACACCAAAATTAAGGAGGGCTCTAGTATTTCCACCAGCTAATACCGAACTCTGCCCTAAATAACATAAATAATATTTATCATCGAATTTATTTATGAGCTGTACTAGATCATCTGTGAAAGTCTGAACAACACGTTTTGGTAGAAATGATTGGAATGTTAAGTTACTTGTTTTATCGTGTAATGTTGCTAGAATTGTTTTTCCAAAACGTGTTGTCATCGACACCATATTTTTAATAATATATATTTTTCCCACTGTCAACGATGATATGGATTTACGTTCGACTAATTCAATTTCTTCAAGCTTTTTATTAATTTGTTCAAATGTATTCTTTGAAATACTCATTTTAAAAAAAATGTAATAAATATTTGAAAAAACTTTTACGCAATATACCTTCAAACACTTTTGAATACACCACACAATGTTTCTTTGGAATGTATACACACGACTTGTTACTTTACAAGAGATTCTATATCTGAATACGTTTCCATGAAAGTCGCTTTATATACACAATGTTAAACTACCCCCCACCTTGGCAGCCTAGAAGAACATTCATGGTGACTAATTTCAAAGACATCTGAAAGTCAATCTTACAGGTCGTTCAAGATTGTCCATCAAGCTCCCTTGTGAAGGGTACACAAACGCATTTCAAATACATCTGAAAGTCAACCTTAAAGGTCGTTTAAGGTCTCACAACAAGGTTCTTTCTGGAATCACTCAAGGAGGTTTGAAAGCCACATATGTCAAGGTCAAGCGAACTGCGCATGTGGAGGAGCCCAATCGGCTAATATCTCCTACTAAAAATCATACTGAATTGCTCACACCTAGTTGCATAAATGCAAGACCTCTCCAAGACTCCAATGGTCTTGGTTTTGGTCATGCAGTTAATAAGTAGTCTTGGTCTTGATAGTTAATAAGTAGTCTTGGCTTTGGTCTTGATCCTGCTGCAAGACTTTTGCAAGTCTTGAATTTTTCAGCAGTTGTCCTGCCTATTGCCATTTGAAGGATTTGACTCTGTGGATGACATCTATTCCCTGGGTCTTTAGTCGTGTTCACTCTATTCTTTTACGGTCTTTTTTGGTTGTTCCCAGCATATTTCGTTCCATTGAGCGTTGTGCGACCTGCAGTTTCCTTATAATGTCCGTTTTAGGTGTCCAGATTTCGCATACTATCCAAATAGTATGTGAAACAAATAGGTCGTCACTGGTAGTACACATTGGTTTCATGTTTTCTTCTTTAGATAGAGTGGCATTCTAGATTTGAATATGACTGAGTTTCTTCCATAAGTACTTTCATGCTAGAATGCTGATTTCTGGTAGTAGAGATCTCGAGCTGTGTATTAACGCAACCGCTACTATACAAAAGGGGCACGAGGGTCATAAGGGTAACGAAAAGGCAAATGAAATAACCAAACAAGGCCCAGAACCTTTCTACGGCACTGCAAAAGCAGTCATAAAAATGGTCATAAAAGGGGCGATGGTCAGCGAATCTCTAGAATGGTGAAGAAATTTAGATAAAAAGTTTGTAGTAAAACATTCGCCAATGAAATTTTCATATCTGGATTGCTGAACAACTCACCGCACTCGCAAGTTATCTGGTAGATGCACTCATTTTCTTGGTTTGATGATTCCGGTTCCGGTTTTGTTTTTTGTTAGGATATACTTTTTAGTGTAGTCCCAGACTTAATAACAGTTTTAATTTTGTACTGCTTGGCGATTCTCCTGATCTTCTCCGATTCGTTCCTTGTATTATTTCCTTTGTACGTTCCTTTCACATATGGAATCGTCGGAGAGAGAGAGAGAGAGAGAGAGCATCCTCCTCAGGCCACCTCCTTGCACCAATGAGTCAGACTTGCAACTGGATATAATATTGTCTAGGGATTTTGCAGAGTAACCATTGTGAAGCAAATTGGTTTTAATATTTCTTAGTTCAGAATCCAGAGATTCTTGGTCATGGCTTATAGTGATTGCTCTATGACATAATGTTTTAACTATACCTCTTTTGGTTGCTTCAGAATAGTTCGACTGAGAATTTTAATATTGTCCTCAGTTGTTGAACCATTCTGAAGCAACCAAAAGAGGTATAGTTCAGGGTTCAGTCTTCAAGTTGCTAGACTTTTTGAAATGGATAGGACCGGAGAATGTAATCTAAGGATCAGAAGAGGACTCCAAAATATCTGAAAAGGTCGCAGTGGTCTGGTCCGAGGTCGGAGCCACCTCGAATAATCTATTCTAATATAGTAAGTAAGCCTTCAGGAATGGTATTAAATATTTCCGAAAACTCTGTATATCAAACAAATCAAAAAAATCTGTTCCCTATATTTATATTAAGTATTGTGTATGTGGTCTGGTAAAAGCCTAATAAATTGATCCCATTATATTAAACTGATCGCCTAGATTACGAAATATAAAAACAACTACAAATATCTGTAATAATAATGGGTAATGGTAAAGCAAATGTTCACAAGTTGCAAGTAATATTGGTATCATGTAATTATTAATCATTGATGACATTTTAACGCGATAGTTCTGTAGAGAATTAAATAATAATTCTCAACAATCTAGCTGAATGAGATAATACGGAAGCAATTTTGCAGTATCATGATATCGCCTAGCAGGTTATTAGCATAACTATGGTTTTTGTATCGGTATAGATTAATAATAATTACCGATATTCCTACCTAATGTATTAGACATTTATAAATAAAAATATTTAATTTTACCAATTTTAATTTTACCAATAGGTATGGTAGGCTATTAAGATCGACAAAAAAAGTTTTTTTAATTTCACTCAAAATGAGTTATTCGGGTCATAAATGACCTAAGTACAAAATATTTTCATGGTGTCTGTCTGACTGTCCGTCTGTAACACGATAACTCAAAAACCGCTAAACCGATTTTAACCAAATTTGGTACAAAAATACTGTGGTACTCGAGAATCTGGCCATTAGTTTTTGGTGGGGGGTGGGGGGGCGGTAAGGGTGTATGGGAGGGGGTTAAACATTTTAAAAAATCGTAACTCCAAAATTACAGTAGCTAGCGAAACGCGGTTTTCAAATCAAAGTCAAAGTCACAGTTTTTGAAATAAAAATACCTTGGAGTATCTGAAAAATAGGGGATTTTATATTGAGGAAATTACTTTTGTTAATAAAATCTAGACGACATCTAAAAATCTAGAAGGCATTTATATCAAGATTTTCTTTTATTTTTACTTTTCGCATAAACATACAGGGTGTTTCAAAAAAAATGTGCTATCTCACGTAAAAATAAGGCTCATTTTTCATATCAACATAGGTCCGATTCTGCTTTGTTTCGTAGCTACAGGGTGTTAAAGTCTTAATACTTTTTCGATTTATTATTATTTTCTTCCAAGTACATTTAGCGTTTTGAATGAAATGTTTAGGGTAAAAGTTACTATAAATTCGACATTTTTTAAAGCTAAAAAAGTGTCGACATATTCACCAAGGACGTGCGTATGGGTTATCACTGGAATATTTTTCTAAAAAACATGTACGCCACTGACCTTGTTTTCTCTTGTTAGCGAAATAGTGTAAGCAGTTTAATGCCGATTAAAAATTGTCGCTTGATATTTTGTCGATTTTGGCCTCCTTGATGAGATTAACGCAATTTTATTAATTTGCCTTGATCCAAGTCTAATAGCACCTTTAAAAATTTTTAATATCATTAGTTGCGAAAGTTTTAAATAAGTACCCCTCATCAGGTATTCCTCATCAAAAAACATGAAAAAAGTTCCTATAAAAATGGGTATGAAAATGCATAGTTTTAGAGTTACAGGATGTTAAAACTTTTTAAATTTAGGTTTTTGTAATTATCTTCAATACAATGATTTTTTTATTTAAAATTGTTACTATTAGTTATAATATTTAATAATAAATAAGATATATAATTTATTAATTTTATTTTAATTTTAATTTTAATAATTGTAATTAATAAAATTGCGTTAGGGTACGAACATAGTGGAGGCAGGTTTCTGCTTTCCGGCAACCAGCGCCGTCTCTGGGGACCTATTCTTGACCACATATCGCTCACATCTCGCATCTCCGAAAAAGCCATATAACAATACACGTGATGCGTAACTTTGCGTATATGCCGTGTATTGTTATATGGCTTTTCGGAGATGCGAGCAGGGTTCGGAAGTAGTTAATTAAGAGGAAATTTACCTGATTAACTAACCTAACCTAACCTAACCATATTCAAACGCCGCGCCCGCCGCGCCAGCCCCGCACATAGGGGTATTTGGTCTATAAACCTGGCCAAAAGTGAAATATTTTTATTTTCACTTTTTATCTTAACTGAATACAAATCTATAAATACTAAATGTAAGCGCGTTTATTAGCTTTTTTTAAGTCGTAAGTTGACTATCAAATAAATAATATATTTCAATTATAAGTATGAATTATCTTGAGTGTATTCTGAAAATGTCTAAGATTATAAAATAGTGGAATTGTTTGTAGTGCTTTTTTTGCAAATTGTTTATAATAACTGTCATGATGGATACAGAGCCAGCTGGCAAGTCCTGTTTTATGCCATATTTTTATTTTGAAACGTTTCCTTCTATTCTATTTCTTTATAATGTTTTATATTTAAAAAATCAGAGGCATTTTTATAAGGTGTAAGACTATTCGGCAATATTCCGCATGGAAATTAGTATCCGTTCAATGCTTAAAGTCTCCAGCTTTGGAATATGTACAAAAATCTTGCCAATATTTGCCACTGCCAAAAAAAACATTGATTTAAATAGATTCTTAAAGGAAATAGTCTTTACCCTATAACACCCATCCTCGCTCAAATATCGTCTATAATATACAAATTACTTTCTTGTTCTAGCATCCTCATCCAATTGCTTGGTTTTGCACAGAATGGCCCTATTTGATCGGTGGAAAGGGTTTCAGAATAGAGGAAAAAATATTGTGTAGGAAAAACAAAATGAGGTTCCATATTAGCACCCTCTCCTCTAATAATTAATATTACTAGCAAAAAAGCAAAAAAATCATAAAACATAATTTTGGCCAACTTTTAGTTCTTAATACCCTCTGTGCGCCGTCGGCGCCTGCAAAAGCAGAAATAAATAAATTTTCGTTCCGGTAAAAGCGAGAACGCCGATGAACGCTGGTTGACGGCTCCTACCTGCTTTCACTGTGAACTAGCCGATTTGATAACACGCTTTAATTTTTCAAGGTTATAAGCGCGAGGCGGCGCGGCGCGGCGCTACTATGTAACCATATACAGGGTGTCCCAGAAATACGTGCAAGTATTTTAACTTAACTGGTAGTATAGTTCAACCCCAGAAACACGCCTATGAGGTTTTTTTCTAAATATTTTTTTTTGAAAATTCGGAATTTTTTGAAAATATTTTTGGAATTTTTTTGCAATTTTTTTTAGTTTTTATTTAAAAAAATAATTTCTTGATAATATGGCAACATAGGTAGTAGATTAAATTTATAAGAAAGAAAATCCAGAAAAGATCCAGTGGTTCTCAAACAAATCTCGAAGTATTGGAAAGAATATGTAAGGACCAAGAACTATTGACTACAATAAAACGACGAAAAGCAGCATATTTTGGTCATATTTTTCGAAATAACAAATATAGTTTCCTACAGCTGATCGTTGAGGGAAAGATTGAAGGACGACGAGGCATCGGGCGTAAACGGTTTTCCTGCATGCGGAATTTGCGCCAGTGCCATGGTTTAATATAGGAGAGGCAAGTGCAATTATCCGTTTGGCTCAAGACAGGGAGGAATTCCAATTGATGGTCGCCAACCTCCGATGAGGAGAAGGCACATGAAGAAGGTTCTCAAAATTTGAGCAAAAAATCATTTTTTTTTGGAAATTTTCAAAGTAAAATAACTCCGTTATTTTGGACTTATTTGAAAAACGATAAAGAGAAAATGTGTTTCTTTTATCGAGATCTACCACCCTTTAAAATACTTGCACTTATTTCTGGGATACCCTGTTTATAACAATACACGTGATGCGTATACGCAAAGTTGCGAACGATGTCAAGAATAGGTACCCAGATTGGCGCTGGCTACCAGTAAGCGGCAAACCTGCTTGCACTGTGTTCGCACACTTACTCTCATCAAGGAGGCCGAACTCGGCAAAATATCAAGAGTTAAATTTTAATTGGCATTAAACGGCCTACACAATTTTGACATCAAAAGAAAAAAAGTCAATGACGCACATGTTTTCATATGAAATTTTGTATAGAAGCCTAATTGAACAGGCTTGGGAACAAATGAGGGGGTGAAACTGGTGTTGAACTTTTGTAGGTATATATTTTTTTTAAATTAATCGTAGGGGTATGATATTTTGTCTAGAGGTTCCTTAAGTGGCGAAAGTGAGTACTTAGAAGCGATATGTTTGGGAATTCACCTCCTAAGAGGGTGAAATAAGTCTGGGTGCACGTTGTCTCAAAAATTTGTTAAAATCGGTTTTAGAAGTATGAAATTTTGCGTAGAAGTTCTTTAGGTAACGTAATTGAGCACTAAGGGGCGATTTTTAGAAATTAGCTTTTTAAGGTTGTGAAATGAGGAGGGGTGTTCACATTTTTTATAGGGGTATGAAAATTTGCACAGAAGTCTCTTAAGTGATGAAAGTAAGTACTTAGAAACGATTTTTGGAAATTCATCCCCTAAGAGGGTGAAACTAGGGCTGAAAAGTGAATTTTTGAATATTTGTCCAAAAAATATTGTAACGGTTTAAGTATTAAATTTACACACAGAGATCCATTAAATGAAAAACGTAAAATAAGAATCTATTTTGAAAATATATTCCTTAAGCAGGTGAAATTAGATACAAAGGTTCTTTAACAGTAGTACCAAAATCAGTACAAAGTAATCGTATAGTAATCAAAGTAGCGAGTATTTGAAATGATTACTTAGTAGTCGAGTAACGATTAGTAACGAGTAATCAAATGAAACGAAAATCAACATGACTATTCATAACCAACTGTCGATCATTTACATAGAAATGACAGGAATTTACAGCCTGTCGATCATGTTCTGATCTCCATTGGGATAATCAAAAAAAGTGAAGATGAATGAAGCTAGTACTGAATAGCTGTGCTTCTAGTATACATACAATTTTTTGTCATTTTAATTAGTTGCAATTTTAAACTTAACAACCAATTATCTTTAAGCACATAATTAATTATATTATATACAATGTATACATTTTCGATAAGGGATTAGTGTTTTATTGACAATTAAAAATATATTCCTTAAGCAGGTGAAATTAGATACAAAGGTTCTTTAACAGTAGTACCAAAATCAGTAAAAAGTAATCATATAGTAATCAAAGTAGCGAGTATTTGAAATGATTACTTAGTAGTCGAGTAACGATTAGTAACGAGTAATCAAATGAAACGAAAATCAACATGACTATTCATAACCAACTGTCGATCATTTACATAGAAATGACAGGAATTTACAGCCTGTCGATCATATTCTGATCTCCATTGGGATAATCAAAAAAAGTGAAGATGAATGAAGCTAGTACTGAATAGCTGTGCTTCTAGTATACATACAATTTTTTGTCATTTTAATTAGTTGCAATTTTAAACTTAACAACCAATTATCTTTAAGCACATAATTAATTATATTATATACAATGTATACATTTTCGATAAGGGATTAGTGTTTTATTGACAATTAGCTTTAAATACCACGCATGGGCGTAGAATATTATGTAAATATTTTCATCAAGGTACGAACGAAATGTCGCTAATTGAAAAAAACTTCAGAGAAATAAGTGAATATAGTGACGCCCTAACATATGAATGAACACTGGTTTGTAGGTTGCTGCAACATTACTGTATTGAAGCGATACAAAATATAAACGTTCTGTAAAAGAGAATCTAAATAACACTTAACAATGGTAAATTAGATTTTATTTTTGTGTAACAACCCGGCAAATTTTGAGTCTTTTTAGCAAACGATGATAAGTCATTTGCAAAGAGCTATTGTGTAGATGATTTTAGATTGCATGAGAGGGTGGAAGTTAATTACCGGGACCTAGATCTATTGTGTCTCTCTTTCTTGAGTTATAACTCATCATACAGTCTTAGGGTTTTGACAAAATCCAGTATCTGAGACGATCTTACACTCTGAAAAAATTAGTTTGTGAATTTAATAACAATATTGAGGGATATTTCTTGCCACAGATTATTGTAGTAAATTTACCATTCGTCCTTTAGTTTTACAACTCGTTTGTAAAATCGCTGTATGACTAATTTATGGCATATATCTAAATATGTTATAATATACCTTTATATTCACCAATATTCTTTGCGAATTTTTTAAAAAATGTGTATCTCATAATAAATTTACTTATTCATTGCAAATGTATATTTTAACATCACCAATTTTTTGTAATATTACTATAGAGCAACGACAAATTAAAACATTTTAGAAGAAAGATTTTATATAAGCCGCACCAGCTGCTGGGCCATTTATCAGCATTGATATAAATTAGCATCAAGAACGGAAGCCAGATCGCCATTCAGACCAAATGATTGTCTTAAGTTATTGAAGGAGGAACATTCTATTATGAGGTGGTACACTGTTAATTGGTTGCCACAATGAGAGCAGTTAGGCGGAGGGTCGCCTTCTAAAAGGAAAGAATGGGAGAAATGGCAGTGACCCAACCTGAGCCGATTCCAAATGACCTCCTCACTTCTGGACAGTGACCGAGCTACAGAAACTTGAAAGAATTGAGGTTTACATTCATATATTTGAATCTCCTGTTACTTTCCACTCTGCCTGGATACCACTTTTTATTGTGGACATATGTAGAAATTTAATTTCAAAGATAGAAAATGCAAGTGGTATAAAATCTTCATCATTTGCCGCAGTCTTAGCAATCTTATCAGCATCTTCATTACCTCTTATACCCACATGGCTAGGAATCCATACTAGATCCACAGTTGAACCTTTATATATTGAAGAGTGATGCAAGTCGAGCGATTTAACGGCTAGAGGATGTCTTGGTAATAATTCGTTTAGGCATTGTAATGCATTTAGTGAATCTGAACATATCACCCATTTGGAAGGAGGTAGGTGGGAGATTATTCTTAGTGATTCCTTAATAGCAAAAAGTTTGGCAGAAAGGATGCTGGTGGTAGGAAGTAAGCGATATTTATAAGACATATTATTATGTAAAACGGCGCGGCGCATCCTGCTGCCTGGGAGAATTTGGAACCGTCCGTGTATATTATATTATCTGGAGATAGATCTTGAATAGTACCGTAAAATGACGCTTTTATTAAAGATGGAGGGGTGCTTTTTTTGTCTAGTTTGATGAGTGTATTATTCATTGATGGGGCAATTAATTCCCACTGAGGAATGGTGACATTTCGAAGTGGCATGCATTCAGGAATAGTAATGTTGTGATCTTTGCAAAAATTGGAAAAAATTTGCTCTGGACTATCGGAGATCTGAATGAAGTATAATGTCAATCAAGTATAACATTTTATTATAGTGAATTTACAGTTATTTTTGTAAATTCACAAAGCGTTTATAATGAGGAAAATGCATGTTTTTAAATAATGGTTTTAAAAAATAGTTCATATAATTACAAATTGAACAAAAAAAAATCGTCGATATCGGTTAAGAAATGCCTCTAATATAAAATAATTAAATATTGTTAATTTAAATGGCCGGGCAAACGCTCTCTACCGCGCCTTGCCGCTGTGACGTCACCCGCCGTTCTTCTGGTTGAGTGGAGCCAGACGCGTGTTTATTTTACACAGTTTTCTTTTAAACGCTGTTGAAGCAGAGTCAAAATTGTTAGTTAAGTGTTAATTAATACATAATTAGTAATTAGTGATATTTATAAATAGTAATGGATGAGCGAAAACAGAAAAAAAATGGTCCAAGGCCATGAGAAGAGATGAAAAGAAAAACGTTAAATTTTCCTCTATTTTTACGATTTATTGTTGTGAAGATCATTTTGATGTAAGTTCATATATTTATTTATATTGTCTTACATAGGTATATGAAATTTGAATGTGTGTGTGTACAGGGTTATTTATTATATTTTGACACCCACATACAGCCTTAACTGCAAGTTTTAGATGAAAACATTAAATAAAAAAGTTGCATGGTTTTTCATATACTCTCTTTTAAAATTAATTCTAGTTATACAGGGTGTCTCAAAAAAGGTGGTCCAGAAAATTGTAGGTATTTTTCGCTTTTCAACTGTCAATATTTCGTAAACATTTGAAGATAGGTATAGGATATTATACATGAAATATATCTAGAATATCTAGAAATTTACGAAGAATCCAAAAATATATAGGGTGTTTCACTTAAAAAAGTAACTTAATTTTGGCCTTTGCTTATGGGATTTCGTAAAAAAACAATCTTTAAAAATAACAAGGGTATGGGAGTGTCAATATATAAAAAAAACTTTCTTTTTCACGCTATGCTCTGGAGTTATTTTTTCACGTACTAAACAAATATTTTTGTCTCTTTTCACTTCTACATAACCTACAGCATTACCTCCATACGTCTACCTACCTGATCTGAAAAATAAGTTTATAACATTAATATCTATAACTATATAAAAGTTCGTAACAGTAGGTACCTACTTATACTTAAATATGCCTCAGTACTACAAAGAATAAATGTTACATACCTCTCTGTTTTTTTCCTCGTAATTCAGCACCAATAAATTGGAAATTTGTATTTATAAAAGCAGCCAACATAAAAGCATCGACTTTTGGAAGTTATCTGATTGTGCTTTTACAAACCCGGAATCTGCCATTACTTAAAACATTCTCAGAACACACAACACATACAAACAATAACTGCACAAAAAAGCATAAAAAGCCCCTTCTATCAACGCTAAAAGCAACAAAAATATCTTAGTACGCCACCTAAATACGTACATAAACGGAACACGTCTGGCTGCTGCTGGCCATCGCGCGTCGACGAGAACGGCGGGTGACGTCAGACCAATAGAATATCGTTTCAATTCGCGAGGCGTCGTTTGCGTTACGCATAGTATTTTAATGGCCCGTTTTATAAAATTGTGGTACTGCTTTCAAGAAAAAAGTTTTTTCTTGCATTTACACATATCTATTCTAATAAATTGAACAGTTTCTGGCGAAAAATAAAATATATGCATCTTCCTCATTATAATATTTATTATAAAGGTGTAGGGGTGTTTATTGTAAAAGTCACAAAACGGAACTTATGTGTGTATCTAGTTCTCTCAGAACCTTACTGGAATTCTGCGCCTAACCGAAATAGGAACAAAATAGCCATTATATACAAAATAAAAAAAAACATGCAACAAAAAGGTATATATCTAATCAAAACAGTTAACTTACCAACTCAGAGACTATGGATGTATAGAGTCCTCTAGTCCTATCCGCTATTAAATTTGTCCTCCGAAACACAGTCTGAAAAAATAAATAATACTTAGAAATATGTTGATATAGAGAGATCATGGAACAATTATGTTTACATAAAAAGATTGTTAAAAATCATATGCAAATAATTATAATAAATGGAGATTGTGTTTTCTAAGAGAGCTGGCTTTATGTCTACAGAAACTACATATAAACATAATTAATATAATATAGTTACCCTTAAATTAAAAAACACTAATCACCTACGTACTCAGACTGAGACTCCCACATGTTCAATAAACTGCTTAGATTAAAATGTTCTTCGTCTTTCCTCTAATTACGTTTTCAATCGATTACTTAATTCGCATCAGCTTCGCAAGAAGTCACGTGATGTGGGGTCATTTTTTACTAAATATATTATGGTAAATTCACACAATTATTTCGGACATAGGCCGAATTCGGCATCTGCCTCCAACATATACATATATAATAAATGTCCGTATAAGATAAAAACACGAACGTGATATTTGTATCAACAAGTATTTTAGGACCACTCTAGGTTTACTTATTTTCATGAGCAGAAAACTCTTAAGCAATCGTACGCATAGCGGGCAATTTCGACGATAGGTTTATAACTAATTAAGAAAATTTATATACTCGTAAAAAGTCAATTATACATTGTGAAACAAGAATTCTGAAACAGATATGCGAATTTAATTTTGAGGTAAATAATAATTGAACTTGAACGGGTAATACGCGCTGTTTTTATTTCTTGTTTGACCCTGTTTATAAATAGTTTGACATATATTTTACTCTTAATTTACTGTGCTATTTGTCACGTGTGGACGTGTGGCACTTTGACAGCTGAAAAAATGCTTTGTCTTGTAATAGTATAATACCTATTTCAATATAATAACAATTAAAATCAAATCAATCTTAGCTTATAATTTAGTATCTTGTGAGTTCGACTTTTCCATATATTTGAGGAAAAATGACTTAAAGATACAGGGTGTTCAAAACAAATGCGATGATAATTTGGGTAGTTAATGGGTTATTCTTTGGCAGAAATTAAGTTATAAAGATTAAGATTTTTATTTATTATTCTAAAAACGAGAAGTATGTCGTATCCAAAGACATTATAAAGATAGACCGAACATCTCATTCATAAATACTCGTTGGTAGTGTATCAAACATTCCAATGTGTCAAACAAAGACAGAAGAGACAGAGAAGTCTAAAATTTCCGACGCCGGCAACCGAGCCGGCAACTAGGCGCATTTGGATTGTTCTAATGGCCAGTGGCGTATCGTTTTTTGGAACGAATTTAATTAGTAAAGTAAAAGTAAAGTAATTAGTAAAATTTTTACTCCATATTAATATACTACATTAACATTTTTTCGTTAGATGAGTTTTGTTATAAGGTCTAATATAATAATATAATTAATATCCCACATATACTTATGTTGAAACGTTAGTAGGTAGTTTTCGAAAATCGCTCCAACGTCGATATTCAATTTAAACTTTCGGTTACTTCTATATAAACTTTCAGTTACTTTTGAATATTTACAGGGTGACTCAGGCTTCCTAAACAGTTCTATATTAGGTTTGTGGTTGGTGACTTTTCTTTCAATTTGTTTTTTAGAATATGGAGGCAATGGTAAAGCACATTTTAGACATTTTTGTAATCATAGGTGGCCGGAACATATTTTCAAACTAAAGTTGTAGATTTACCATTAAATTTCCATTCCAGCAATACCTAGGGTTGCCACCTGTCCTTTTTTGAAAAGGGCAGTCCTTTTTGGAATAACTTGTCCTTTTGACTTTTTGACTTAAAAAGTCATTTTTATTTACGTATTTTCCCTGGGAGAAGAAGAGAACTTAGGACTTCCTGTTTAATCTCTGAGAAAATTACCTACAGCAAACAGAAATATTCTTTTCGTCCAAATTTAATTAGAGGTGTTATAAAACTTATAAATAAATTTTCTGGTTTAGAATAGGCAACATTATTTAGAACTTCCCGTTTAATCTCAAATGATAGTATAGGTTTTAGTTTTACCTTTTTTTTATCTTAAAAAGAACTTTTCAAAATTAGTAATTAGTAACGATTTAGTTAGTTCGCAATCGATAGTTTCCTGTGAAGTACTATGTAATAGTTGTATTATTAATAACTTCCTATACCTAAAATCAATATTTATTTTAATGAGAAAATTGTGTTTTTTTGAAAATATA
Organism: Sitophilus oryzae; assembly: GCF_002938485.1. Taxonomy (NCBI): domain Eukaryota; kingdom Metazoa; phylum Arthropoda; class Insecta; order Coleoptera; family Curculionidae; genus Sitophilus; species Sitophilus oryzae. The sequence continues at coordinate 1,900,611 of NW_022147046.1, read as the reverse complement.
AGACAAGATTTGACTTTCGGTCTTCTTCTCGTATTATGATGGCTCTGATACGAGGCAATTACCTTTTAGTCTCTCTATAATATACATAATAGAGGGCATTTATCATTAAAAGTATCAAATCTGTGTGCTACAGTATGGGATTTCTGTCGCATAATAATGAATATTACGTTTACAAATCCATTACTTAGGTAGCTTAATCAGACAATCAAATTTTAGTTAAACGTCCCAATCTTCATGAACTGTATTAAGCATATGTATTGCGATTTGAATCACCCTGTATGTTGACAAAAATATTTTGAAAATGTGCGTTACAATAGCCCCGATCTTATGTAAAGATTGAAATAAAAATCACAAACCAAAAACGTAATAGGTAAAAAGCTTTTTTGGAGGCCTGGGTCACTCTGTATATAAGTATGTATAAAACTAGTAGCCTAAGAATTATTTACAGTTCGTCCCATTCTAAAAAAAGGTAAACACACCGTACAAATAACTCTAGGAAGAGGTATTTGTATTGTACGTTGGTAAAAACTTGTCTAAACAAGACCGAAGGGGCAGATATAAGATATAATAAAGCAATAAATGTAAAAAGGACGGGTAAACACCTTTGTTTATTTGTTGAGCAAAATCCTTTAGAATATCGTATATAATGACCAAAATATGACGCAATTTAAAAAAAAATGTCACTTTCTGGCATATAATAAAGTTTCAAAATATATGCAACGTTTATATTCAAATTTGTTATGATCTACAACAGTTAGGTAGTAATTGAGACGAATTATAATTCAATTACCGGCACTACGTTCTTGTTTTAATAGATCAAAATTCAACAAATATACATAATTAGAAATTATTTTAATTGTGAGAGGCTCCCTTGTGGGACGCCTATGTACGATTATGGCGGAAGCAATACCTACCGGTGGAAAGACAAATTCGGGTAATTTGAGCTTATTTTTCCACACATTTGACACTGTCCTACCATATTGAAAATTCGCAGATTCAAAAGTATGTTAAACAAAATCAAAAACCACTGAAAACCACTGAAAAGTTCACTTCGGACTTGATTCCGACTTCAAACACACCGTAAGCTAAACGTAGTACGCTATAACGGACCAATGGTCGTGAGGGGTGGTGGGACGGACGGCTCATTTCATTCTGGAAGACTAGCAGCGACGTTGCCAATAGTTCTAGACGTTTCAGCACATTAAACAGTAAACACGTCCTTTAATAGTAACGCATATATCCTCTGGTTAATAACATATTATTACGCATGCTGCTTTAAAAATAAACTATTAATTTTATTAAGAAATTGAGATTTATTGATATCCGGTGAAGGTTTTAAAGTCACCTTTTCTGCAAATCAAACTAAGTAGATAGGCGCAAATTTGAGATGTGGCAATGTCGCCTTCTCTATCTCGGTTGATTTTTACAGTACGTAGTCAACCTCCGATTGTTTGATCGGGTTAAAATGCACAATGTGATATCTGTTCTTACTAAATCTATGGTCGTATCATTCGAAATAAGCCCTGAGAAATTTCTTCGAGTGTCTTGGACCGTTGCAGGATTCCCATTCTGGTTATATGTTTCCATTCCCAGGTTACGGATGGAGTCTTCCAGGTTCTTGAGTTCTGTTTTAAGTTGGTTGCCAGTTGGGAAGCAGAACAGTTCTGGTCCAGTTAGTGGTGTGTTTTTTTTTTGTAAATCGTTCGCTTTTTCATTACCGGCTATCCATTAGTGTACTGTTACCAAGAGTAGGAAGACTTTATTTTCTTTGCCTAATTTATTCAGCTTCTCTAGCCATTCTCTGACTGACTTCGAATTGATTGTTACTGAGTTGATCGCTCTTAAGGCTGCTTGACTATCGGATGAGATGGCTAGTTCTAGTTCCTGCCCGAAGGATGATGGGGTAGGTGCCTTAGGAAGGTTCGGAGAATTTAATTTTTGGCTCAAGTAGTCATATCCCTGTCCCTGCATTGGTTTTGGAAGTATCAGTATATCACGTTGTGGTATGGTCTTTTAACTGCGGAAGAAACGTTTCTCTCTTCCAATCCTTTTTGTTGCACAATACTACAGAGAGGTGTTTCTCAAAGTTGTACATTTTTGGTTTGTTATCCACTGAGAGTTGGAAGAGTGAAATTTTTCTTTTGAGGTTGTTCCAAACTCTTGAGCTGACAATTCTCCCAGTACTAAATGCACACTAGTTTATGCCTTTTTAAAATAAAAGGATGGGTTTGAAATAGGCTTCCACTATTATTCTTAATAAATAAAATTTAAATAACAATATATACAACTAGGCAGTTGAAAAAGAATGGATAACCTGATTTATTTAATAACTTTCCTACCTTTTTGAGTGTTTTTTTTCTCATAAAACGTATCGATTTGATATTAAAAAATAAATTGTTAATCATTAGGTGTAAGAACATATACGTATTATAGAAATAAAAATTAAATCGCGAATATTCGTTTTTTTTTCAAAAAAATAAGTATTAGGATTTTTTTACTTTGCCTAAATTGGACTACTTTGCCTCAATTTAACCGACCTCGTAGTCTCTTCTAGTTTGTAAGTTTAAATTGATGAGGCTAGAATTTGGGACATCCTGTACCCCGAGATGGTCTATAGGGTGCACCAAAAAAATATATTTTTTGTCTTTTAAAAATTTTTTAAAAATCCATTTAAATAACATAGGGAATATGTCATAATAAGTCCTAAAATTCAAAACGAGTTTCTATGGTAATATAATTTCGTTTTCATTCTGTGATAGATTGTTATTCATAGATTTTAATTAAAGTATTTTTTTTTTGTTTTAAAATGTTGAAAAAGAAGCACAAAATTTATTTAGTTCTATGCTACGGAAAGGGTGATGATAGTTATCGGAAAATATGATACTTTAACAACAGCAAAGAATATGACATCTAGCATGTTGTACAAGTTGTACCTTGCTACTCCCAAGGCGTTAAACGCTATATACGGGATACAGAGGCGGGGCCCATGGGGCCCGGGCCCCTCTTAAAATCCTTGAATTGGGTTACATATTAGGCTTTTTGGTTAAAAATGGCGAACTAAAAAGCATATTCTACATTACTTTTTATTTGGGCCCCCCCTAAAATAAATTCCTGTATCCGCCCCTGACGGGAGCGATTATTATTATTAAAGAATATGACATTAATCAAAGTTAATAATAACCATCTGCCAAAGAATTAAATCGAATTAATATTGCCATAAAAACGCGTTTTAATTTGTGAAAAATTGCTGCCGTGCGTAAGGGACAATATAGTTTTTTTGAAATCATTTTTTTATTAACTAAATCTGTTACACCTTCAACAACTTTTAAATGAGTCGATTAAATGAAAACTTATATTAGACACCTTTTTTTGAAGATCGTTCAATTTCCTACAAGAATATTGATGTTCATAACACCCTGATTTGTTAGAACACAATACAATTGGAAAAAAATCCTCTTTTCTTCTCACGATCAGACACTTCTTAATATTAATATTAAGAAGACTCAGAGTGTATGAGGCCTAAACAAAGAAAATGACGTTATTTTAATAAATTTTATTTCTGAAATTAATTAAAAGTATTAATACAAGCTTATTCTTCTTTTTTACAGGTTTACAAATAAAGCCTTCATAACCGACGACACCTCAAAGTCTTTCGAGAAAAATGGAAGCAACAACAACAACAATAACAACAACAAAGAAAAATCAGAAAAGGAAGACTCGAGTTTCGACTTCGACGACTTATTTCCTCACATCGGTGCTTTCGGGTTCTACCAAATATTCCTGTTCCTTATGATGATCCCGTTCGCTTTTTTCGTTGCCTGGGTATATTTTACCCAAATTTTTATTACCCTGGTGCCGGAAGCTCACTGGTGTTGGGTGCCCGAATTGGCAAACCTCACCGTCGATGAAAGGTAAGATTTTTTGATATTAAATATTATTTAATTTACATTTTCTCGATAAAAATTAATTATGTGTATAAGTAAAGTCGTAGACAGAACGTTTCCATTAAAGGCGAACATTCGCAAACGTTTATGATTCAGGATCATATTGAGTGGTAACGTTCTTTGCTACATCTAAAAAATGCTAAAATCGAACAATTTGCAATCTGCAACCAAACCAAACTTTTCAATGTAAATATCTTGAAAACCGGTAACTGTTTCAAAATAAACGAAAATGGCTTTTTTACGTAAAAAAGTTCTAGCTTTTTATGACGTTTGTTGAAATTGCTGTAAGGATAAAAGAAGTACTATCAGTAATACCGTAATACTCTTTACCCTAATAGAAAGTTTTAAGATTTTCAACCAAAAGTGGCATTGCAAACTTCATAAACAGAGTTACAATATGATACCAGAAAGGACGTGTTAAATATATTTTATCCCATTCGAATTAAATGGCGAAAATACCTTAGACTTTCTATGTGCTGTATGTCCATTGACGGTAGACAAACAAGTGTGCTGTGGAGATACTGCTGTTTGTTAGTTATTGCCAGATGAAGCGTTTTTTTGTACTACAAGTTCTCTATTTTTTTTAATAATACTACTTAAAATAATGAAACTACGAATGGGGCTCGCATGTAGTTGAGGATACTTACCGTGGTAGCAGAAAAATAAAGAGAAATTTCACATCTAAAGGACAGTCAACAGTTTTTTTTCTTCCATTTTTTTCAGTTGTCATCAAAACTATATTTTTCACATGTAAGTGTTATTATTATACAGGGTGTCCCAGAAATAAGTGCAAGTGGGTGGTAGATCTCGATAAAAGAAACATATTTTCTCTTTATCGTTTTTCAAATAAGTCCATAATAACATAGTTATTTTACTATGAAAATTTCCAAAAAAAAACGATTTTTTGCTAAAATTTTAGAACCACTGGATCTTTCCTGGATTTTCTTTCTTGCAAATTTAATCTACTACCTATGTTGCTATATTATCAAGAAATTATTTTTTTAAATAAAAACTAAAAAAATTTCAAAAATTTTTTTCAAAAAATTCGGAATTTTCAAAATTTTTTTTTCGCGAAGAAAATCTCATAGGCGTGTTTGTGGGGTTAAACTATACTACCGGATAAAATACTTGCACTTATTATTTCTGGGACACCCTGTATATATTTTTATTATTTTTTATCTATTTTTCAAGTAAACTAATTTTTCGGTAAGTTTCCTGCAAAAAGCGTGGCAGTTTTTCTTTGTTTGCGAAAATTCGAAAAATGGATAAAATGCATCTAGAAAGTCTGCTCCTCATTTTTATTTGCTCTTTCGAGGGCTGTAACTTCTTTGGGAAGCAGTTTAGGGCATATATGTTCATAGGAACTTTTTGTCTTGTTTTTATTTGCATAATCAACCACTGAAGCACAAATTACCTATAACAGATGCGAAAGAACACCGAATTACGCGTTCAGGTTTCTGTGACCTTCAGAAAGAGTTCATAGACAATCCGCATCAATGTATAGTTTGGGTTATTATTTGTTTGGGTGAAAATAATCTGCACCAATATGTTATCGAGGCATACAAAAAGGTCCACAGACTTCGAGACATACGAAAAATCAAGTCCTTTTAGCGTGTGTCGCAATTTTCACACCTTAAAAATTAGTTTTTTATAGCTATAGCAACTGCAGCGACTATGAAAAAGCTGTGTGATTTTCATAGAAAATAAGGGCACCTGTAATTCATTGGAGAATGTTATAAATCGCTAAAAGAGGTTTCAAATCTCTTGGATTTCTATTAATATTAAATAAATTTTATTAAAAATTGAACTAAAATTGTTAGTATCATTAAAAACAATTCAAATTCAAAAATTGTATCAGTCAAATTCCCTCATTTAAGGTGAATATTAAAGTAAATATAAATACAGCTCATTCTAACCTCTACTTATCTTTAAGAAAAATTTAAATCATTGTTGCAATTGGGCCTTAATGCCATTTCGAATGAACAATAGTATTAATAATGTACATTATAATAATAATAAATTTTATATCATAGTGTGTATTAAAACTACTAAAACACTTTTAAATTGGTATTATATTAACAACTTTTGTTTTTTAATCCAAAAAAAGTTACCAATTTTCTCAATCAAAATATTTGTGGTTCTGAAAAGGACATTCGTTTTCCCATGTTCGTCAAGGTAGGTAATGGGTAAACGGTAAAAAAACAGGATAATGAAATTTAAAAAATTACAAAAATTGTTCAAGTGTGCTGTGGAGATACTGCTGTTTGTTTGTTATTGCCAGATGAAGCGTTTTTTTGTACTACAAGTTCTCTATTTTTTTAATAATACTACTTAAAATAATGAAACTACGAATGGGGCTCGCATGTAGTTGAGGATACTTACCGTGGTAGCAGAAAAATAAAGAGAAATTTCACGTCTAAAGGTTAACGTCTAAAGGTTAAACGTCGTCTCTTGCATTAAACCAAACGATCATAAAATCCCCTCCTCACATTGGATAACATATCAGGGGTGACAGTGTCAAAGGCATTAAATATTTTCTGCCTTAACTGCTCCAAGTTTTGAATTTCTTCATGGCCGTAAATTTTAGATTTTATGTACCCCCATAAAAAGAAATCATTCATCGAGAAGTCAGGTGAAATTAAACGGCAGTCTAAACAAAACTGTCATTTTTAAAAACTTGTCAAAATTTGGACACACGCTAAATGGACTTGATTTTCCTATGTCTCGAAGTCTGTGGACTTTTCTGTATAATCTCACAGTAATTTAATAGATTGCTCGTCATATTATATCAGCTCGTAGGAGATTAGGAAAAAAAAAAGATATTTATAGTATAAAAAATAAATTTATTTAACAAAATTTAATTAAAGATGTGACAAAATAGTTACATTTCTATTGGTTCTATCGGACTTTTTTCGACTATATAAATCTTTATTTTTTGTAAACTTTAATGCATAAAATATTTTCAATCTAATAAATAATTTAATGATGTAAATAAGAGGAAATTTCTCACATGGGTGGTCAAATTCTATAGTTTTCATTAAATCAAACAGCCTCTGAATGTTTTCTTCAGTGCAAAACTCATCAAAATTTAATATAAATAATTTTTCCAGCCTGTAAATAAAATGAACAAATTTTTCCACTTTCATGATCAAAGGCTTTTAAATGGGTAAATAATTTCGAGTTATCCAGAGATTCGGATTCTTTTGCAAATTTTAGACAAATATCACATTGATGTATTTGAAGACCCTTTTTAATGATGTAGTCAAACATAATTAAAGGCATTTTGAGTTGAAAACATTTCTTAGAGGCTGTTTGACATAATGAAAACTATAAAATTTGACCACCCATGTGAGAAATTTCCTCTTATTTACATCATTAAATGATTTATTAGATTGAAAATATTTGATGTATTAAAGTTTACAAATAAAGATTTATATAGTCGAAAAAAGTCCGATAGAACCAATAGAAAGGTAACTATTTTGTCACATTTTTAATTAAATTTTGTTAAATAAATTATAAATAAACACATTTGCATCCCATTTTAAATAAGATATACAAATTACCAAAACTTAGAAATAACAGTTCAAAAGTTCAACAAAAATCCTACACGCGTTTTTAAAAGAAACATATAACCACGCACTATGTCATTCCAGCAAGCGAATACGACACAGCATAGGTTTCCGGACTAAACGACTGGTGTATTTACACCACTCAATAGGCGTGTCGGGTTTGCCGAGCGGTTTCCGATGCAGTCGCTTTCTTTCGCATCTGTTATAGGTAATTTGTGACTGAAGTTAGATGCAGTATTTTTTGACACACTGTATAATACAATTCGCCAGCATATTCTGCAAATAAAAATAAGTAAAAAAGTTCTTATAAATGTATGTCCTAATATATGCTTAGTTTCGGAGATACAGGGTGTAGAGGTTCCATTTTTATTTGGATTTTTTCCAAATAATTTCTGAAGTAACGTCAATATTTGGATGAAAATTGGTGTCTGGGAGTTTTTTGACATGAGAAATTTGATTTTGAGGTCAATATGTCTCCTACTTGTACAGGGCGCCACCTTCATATTTTTTAACTGGTTTGAAGAGTAATAACTTTTCGTCCGCACCTGTATAAAACTACTGAGTACCAAAATATACATTTACTATGTTTTTTACGTAAAAAAAGTCTCTTGGTAAAAATTGCTACGAATAATGGTTCTCGAGATATTTGGAATCGAAATTAGCAATATCTGTCATCATTGACATACTTAAATTAGACATGTTGACTAAATAGTTATTATAGTGAAATCATCAATTCGAAATGTTTTTGTGCGAAAAGTTCATTAGAAACTGTTTTATCATCATTTTTTCGAAGAAAAAATTATGATTAATTTAAACAAATAAGAAGATCCCAAAATATATCTCATTTCAGTCAAATAAGTATCTACTTGATATATGTATTTGTTGTCAATAACGATATGTATTGTATAAAATATAAATAAATATGTATAAAAAATATTCAATTCTCAATATCTTGAGAACGGTTGCTCGTAGTGATTTTTACCAAGATACATTTTTTATGTAAAAACTAACAGAAATATATATTTTCTCACCCAGTATTTTTATACAGGTATGGACGGGGAAAGTTATTATTCTTCAAAACAGTTAAAACACATGTAGGTGGCGCTCTCTACAAATAGTGTTCATATTGACATCATTATCAAATTTCTCATGTCAAAAAACTCCCAGACACCAATTTTTATCTAAATAGTGATGTTCAAAAAATATTGGGAAAAAATCGAAATAAAAATTAAACTTCTACACCCTGTATCTCCCAAATTAAGCATTTTAGGAACATTTATACGAACTTTTTTACTTATTTTTATCTGCAGAATATGCTGCCGAAGTTTCCGGATTACAGTTCGGACCACCCTGTATATTTCATCATATACCTACATTGTCTATATAAACAAATATACATTTAACGACTCTTAAGAGATCTTATCTAAAAAGAAAAATCTACGATAACTAAAATAACAATAAAATTCTTTATTGTTATTTTATTGCATTACGTATTGTTATAAGGCCAGTTTTAACAAGGTCTCCCGTATACCATCTGTTAAAACCAATCTGTGGATTTTGTAATAAACCTACATGCGCGTTTTTTATTTAAATATAAACGAAAAAAAAATCGATTTATTGCAGTGTGCGAGAGTATTTTAGGTTTAATTAAATTTTCTTCATTCAGTGTAATTAATTAAACGACAAACACAGGCATTAATATGAAAATAGTTGCATGGATAAATACATAATTTATACGAAGGGCGTAGTTTGGTGACAATTATTTATTTATGTTTAGTAATTACAAATTTATTGTTTTTGTATTTATTTAGTGTACCTATACAGGGTGCTAAAAATTCGAGGTACGGGCACTGGTATCTCGGTAACCGAAATAGATACGAACATGGTTAAATTGGGGCAAAGTTGCGCTTTTAGACGCGCTTCACCAAAATGCCATCAAAAAAGTTTTCAAAATTTCAAGGATTGCTGAGTTTGTTTGAAAAAATCGGATTTTTTTGAAAATCAATTTTATTTTTTCTTCTCGTTACTTTTTAGAAAATCAAAAAACTAATTATACATTCTCATAGCCACTTTATTAGGGCTATCATATAGTATTTTTTTGATTTTCAAATTAGCGGATAATTTGTGAGATACAGAGACGAACTTAATTTTTTTTAAATACGGACCTGCATTTTTTTTCAGATTTTGAAAGAACTCGGTCTTCTGAGTACAATGATATGCCACACTTAATACTTTTTTTGTTTCGGACATTTGAACACAATTTATTTAAACTACGTCTGGCTCTGTTTTTTTTTAATATATAATCTATTCATTGTTACAATACTGATAAGCTCCCAAACTTAACAATGACGTGGGGTAAAATATTGAATACGGAAAATGAAATGCAATAAAATAATAAAAAATAATAAAAAAAATAAATAAAAAATAAAAAAAAATAATAAAAAATAATAAAAAATAATATAAATATAATATAATATAAACAATCAAATCATTTCCCCGGAAAATGGATTGGAAATGGTAGAGCCAGTATAATATCCAGCGAGGTTCCCGTCACCAAGGGGGGGATCATTACTGGACGTCATTTGGAAAAGTGAAAACAACACATCGTACACCGAGATTTCAAATTCACAATAAAAAATTAAAAATAATATCTAAAAATTGCTGACCTGGATATTATTTATTTGAATATTTCACTTGGCTCGATTTTCCTTACTCATTATTAATTAGCGCTCATCAATATTTTTGCAATGAATATAATCAGATTAAATAATTTAAAAACCAGAGTTGGACTTGAAATAATTTTTTTAATAATAGTTAAATAGTTTTGTTGTTGTTAAGGTACCCAAAACACAAAAAAATATAAAGTGTGGCACATCATTGTACTCAGGAGACCGAGTTCTTTCAAAACATAAAATAAAAAATGCAGGTCCGCATTTAAAAAAATTAAGTTGGCCTCCGTATCTTACAAATTATCAGCTAATTTGAAAATATAAAATTACTATCAGATACAGTAGATCAAGAAGTCCTTCTAGCATTTATTGATTTATTGATTTGGAGAAAGCGTACGACTCTATTCCCCGCAGCAAGATATGGGATGTATTGAATATCTTAGAAGTAGATAGACCTTTGCTTAAGATAATAAAAGAGCTATATAAAGAAAATGAATCGTACGTTAAGATAGGACACAGGCTATCTAATCCAATTAACACCACAAAAGGGTTGCGACAAGGATGCAGCTTATCTCCTCTGATCTTCAACGCTTACGTCGAAGTAGCCCTTAGGGAATGGAAGACGAAATGTCAAGGTATGGGAATACCCATTGGGGACAACACACTATTTACCCTGAGCTTTGCAGACGATCAGGTCGTGATTGCGCAGGATTTATACGATCTAGAGTTCATGGCTAAGAGGCTTTATCAAGAATACAACAAATGGGGATTTCAGGTTAGTCTAAAGAAGACCGAATACTTAGCTGTCAATTCCAACGCTTGTTTTGAAGTCTTCATTAATGATAACGTCCAGATCCAACAAGTAGACAAATTTAAATACCTGGGTGCTACTATCAACAAAGAGGGTTTGGGCAAAGAAGAAATACAAACCCGAATTCAGAAGAGCAAACGAGTTATTGGATGTCTTAACAGCCTCTGGTGGAACCGAAACTTATCTGCAACAACTAAAAAGAGACTTGGAAGAACATTGGTGGAGTCAGTTCTTTGCTATGGTTCAGAGCTGTGGACTCTGAGTGCAGACGCGAAGCGCAAAATCCAAGTTGTTGAAATGGACTACCTTAGAAGAAGTGCAGGTATATCTAGGATGGAAAAAAAGACAAACATCGAGGTCAGGCGTATCATGAATGCATCGGAGGAGACAGTACTGGATCGAATCGAAAAATCCAGCTTAAAATGGTTTGGACATGTTCTGCATATGCCGGAGCCAAAAAGAGTTTTTCAATGGGCTCCCCAGGGCAGAAGAAAGGGAGGTAGACCTAGAAAATCCTGGAACGGAACGGTTACTGAAGCAATGGAAGCTCGTAACCTAGAAGCTGATGACGCTCTAAATCGAGATGTGTGGCGTAGGGTAACGGGAAGGCAGCAATAGGCTGTAGTTGGAAATGAGTATTAAATACTTAAACCAAATCCCGTTTATATATATATATATATATATATATATATATATATATATATATATATATATATATATATATATATATATATATATATAACCAAAACTAAGAAGAAAATTCTTGGGGATAGCGGTCTAGAAGAAGAGAAATTTACATTAATAATAATTGTATTAATAAAAGAAAAGATATTGAGGATCTTAGTAATATATATTCTTTCTTACTCCATTTTATTAAAAATAAAAATAATATTTAAAATTTGATTTTTTCTTTATTTTTATTTGTAACTTGTGATTAACCTTATATGTTTTTTACGTGTTTTTTTATTAATAATTAAATTTACCTTTCTATGTCAAAATAATTTTTAGTAATGTCAGAAATCATGAATATTTAAGAAGATTTTAACTTTTATACAAAATTTTAGTTCCTTTCTTCCATATAGAAATTGATATATTTTTCTATTTTTATAATTAAACTTTTTACACGTAAGTTTATATAATATTATATTATATTCAGTTGACTTTTGTGATATGTTTTAGCCTTGAAAAAGAAATATATATTTTCCGAAAGCTCGGCGTTTGTAATAAATTGTTTAATTTTTTGCCTCTAGACCGCTATCCCCAAGAATTTTCTTCTTAGTTTTGGTTATAATTGATCGGTCAAGACTTCCTCTTTGTATATATATATATATATATATATATATATATATATATATATATATATATATATATATATATATATATATATATATATATATATATATATATACTATCAGATAGCCCTAATAAAGTGGCTATGAGAATGTGCAATTAGTTTTTTGATTTACTAAAAAGTAACGATAGGAAAAAATTAAATTTATTTTCAAAAAAATCCATTTTTTCCAAAAAAAACTCAGCAATCCTTGAAATTTTTAAAACTTTTTTGATGGCATCTTGGTGAACATCCCAAAGCGCAACTTTGCCCCAATTTACAGTTACCGAGATACCAATGTTTGTACCTCGAATTTGTAGCACCCTGTATAGGTATACGAGAAACTACAAAATCTACTCGTTCCAAAAGCTTAGATTTTTGGAAACTCAAAGAAATCATCACAAAATAGATGTTTAAAAATGCACATTTAAAAGTGTTTTGTGACGTAGTGGTTGACTTCTGTATTTTCTTGCTCAACACTATATCCGCATCTAGCAAAAAAAAATTGCATTTGATTCTAGATCAAAATGGCATACTTAACCATTTTGTTACTTTATTGTTTTTTTTAATAATCTAGAATTTAAATTTGTGCTATTTTCTGCACAAAATTAAATTATAGATTATTAAAAGTTTACTGAATGAATAAAAGAAGAGTAGAAACTAGGATATAATAAAAGGATTGAAATAACAAATTATTAAAAAAAGTAACTAAATGCTTTGGCCTATGTCGCCTCTTAATAAATAGATATAGTTAATATCAAATAAACTTTTAGTCACGTGATTAAGCTTGACCGGCACAGCGTTGCCCACTTTTACATATTTTCTTTTAATCAAAGTATTTTAGGAAACAAAGATAAATTAATTATAAATACACACAACCAAACTTATATGGAATCATATAAAATTTTTCATAATTTTTGAGATGTAAGAAAATTTTCTGTTTATGAATAAAACTCAGTCCTTACCAATGACTTTTAATGAAAAATAATCCATATTAAATAAAAAAACAAAATAATTAAAAAAAAATCAGTTCCGAAAATAAACAAAATGGTATTTTTTTGGTCTCTGAAACGAGATTTGAATTAAGTTTTAAGTTTTTAATGGCCAAAAAGCATAAAGAAAAAGAAAATTCATAATTTTAATATTCCTTGTTGCCACCTCTAGCCCTTATGCAAGCTTCTATCCGCGCTGGCATGCTTCTTATTAAATTATCCACGTTGTCTTGGGGTATGTTCCCATTCTGCTACTGCTGCATCAATAAGCTGTGCAAGATTACCTGGATTGTTTTGACGGGCTCTAACCCTTCTATTGAGCTAGTCCCACAAGTGTTCGATAGGGTTTAGATCTGGTCTAGTAAATAGGCAGGGCAGTTCAAAACTATGACACCTTCCGTTTCAAGACACTCTCTATTCACTCTGCTGGAGTGGGGAGGTGGACTATCGTGCATGAAGTTAAAATTATCCCTAATTGCAGCTCTCTAAAGACTAACGAAGAATAATTCACACCCGAATTTATAAAAGATGCGAATACCAACTAGACGAAACTCAATTTGGATTTCGCAGTGGCCTAGGTACTCGTGAGGCGTTATTCGGATTAAACGTTATCACTCAGCGTTGCATGCGAGACATGAATGTCAATGTAATCGCTTGTTTTATAGATTATAGAAAAGCCTTTGACTGCGTTAACAACAAAAACTTATAGAAGTCCTCAAAACAACCGGAATAGATAGAGAAGAAATTCGATTGATTACAAATCTCTACTGGCAGCAAAACGCAGTGGTTAAAATTGAAGGAACATCGTCAGAAGAAATCACGATTAAACGAGGTGTAAGACAGGGCTGTGTGCTGTCACCGCTCTTATTTAATATATATTCAGAGGCTATCTTCAAAGAAGCTCTAGAAGGAATCGAATGTGGAATTAAGATTAACGGGAAAGTGATCAATAATATCAGGTATGCCGACGATACAGTTGTGCTGGCCGAGAATGAACAAGATTTGCAGAGGCTAATGAATGAATTAGTTCGGCATAGTGAAAACTGCGGTCTCCTCATAAATACCACAAAAACGAAGGTTCTTGCATTCACCAAAACACCTGTGCAGATTCACCTGGATATCAACGGTGACCCAGTAGAGCAAGTGTCTTCATACAAGTATTTGGGGTGTATTGTAAATGATCAATGCGACCCGAAGAAAGAAATTAGAAGCCGCATAGAACAGGCTAGAAAAACATTTATAAATATGAGACAATTTTTCACAAGGTCAGATTTGAGTTTGGAGCTACGGGTACGCATGGTCAGATGCTACATTTTTTCAGTTCTCCTGTACGGGTGTGAGAGTTGGACTCTTGACATATCGTTAGAAAAAAAAACTAGATGCCTTCGAAATGTATATTTACCGCCGTATATTAAGAATATCATGGGTCCAAAGAGTTTCAAATGTGGAGGTTCTTAATCGAATGAGAAAACAGAAAGAACTCATGTTTACCATCAATGAAAGAAAAACACGCTACATAGGCCACATAATGAGGGGTAAAAAGTATGAACTTCTCTGATTAATAATTGAAGGTAAAGTCCAGGGCAAAAGATCTATCGGCAGACGCCAGAATTCCTGGCTAAAGGACATTCGTAGATGGTTTGGTTGCTCATCAATCGACATATTTCGTATGGCTGTATCTAGAATGACGTTAGCTATTTGGATCGCCAACCTTCGAAAGGAGACGGCGTCGTAAGAAGAAGAAGAAAGAGTAACGATTGCTTCTAGCACCAAATCAACATATCTCCGACCCGTTAAAATTTGTTGAAGTGGTAACAATGGAGTTGTTGCTCCCAGTATAATACCTCCCCAGAACATTACAGTTCCTCCTTTATATCTTGGTACAGATTTGGCAGCCTGAAGTGTCGCTCGTCTTCCTGGAGCTCTGAGAACCCAAATTCGATGGTTATCTGATCTTAGGCCAATTCTGGTCTCATCCGAAAAAAAAAACAGTTTGCCAATTCTCAGTTGTCCAGTTTTGATGCTGAAGGCGTCAATTTAGCCGGTCAATTTTATTTTGCCGAGATAACTGTGGGATCCGTAACTCGCTCCTACTGTAAAATCCTCGTGCACGAAGCCTTTTTCTAATGGTTTTAACTAAAACGTTCACACTTGTAGCTGCCAGAAGTTGTCTTTGTAGCTCTGGATGAGAAACATTGGGATTTATTCTAGCAATCCGGAGTTTAACCATAGTTTTTTTATTGCAAATAATTAATCTTCATACAATTTTATGACACCCGTATTTTTTATTTTACTTCAATTTCATCCCATTTTTTTTTAATTAATTAATATTAAGAATTTCAAATTTACACTTTTGCAATCTCTGATGTCACCTATCAAAAGTGTCATGGTTTGCCACCAGGTACAAAGGTAAATATAAACCATTTTTGTATGTATTTTAAAGTATGTAGATATAAAATTAATTGTAAAATAAAACTTAAGGAACTTACGTTAAAATGATCTTCACAGCAAAATCTCGTAGTTTTGCTGACATATTGTTGTCTTGCCGCTTCAAACCAAGCTCTTCGACGGCTTTCATCCAAAGGAACAGTTATAAAAACTTTTTCTGGAGAGCCTTCAGAGTTTATTTATTAGACAGCCCTTCACAAAACAAACTTTAACACCCTTCATTACAAAAATAATAAAGAGGGTACAATAAAACAAAATTGAAAACTCAAAGTATTTAACGCCAAACGCAAAATCCACAAAATACAAATCTAACCTCAACCCTCGAACGCCTCGAACATCCGAACAACTTTGGTAGTGTTTAGTGCTTCGATAAAAATGGCAGTAACCT